>NC_045429.1:9265000-10639166 GCF_902635505.1 Sarcophilus harrisii | reverse complement strand
CCCGTTTGAATGTGATCTACCTGGATGGCTTTGGGTGAGCCTCTGTTGATTATCCTCAGTTTCCTTGGCTGAAAAACGGAAGGCTGGGAGTCAGTTCGCTCTACTAAATTGCTCCTCTAGTTAGAACTAAGGAGCCCTTCCTTATCCAGGCAACACAATTTTTTTCAGGGCAAGAAAATCTAAGTTTCAACAAGGGAAAGTAAACAAAAAGATAAGCCCTAGAGAGGAAAGAAGAAATGGAACTGGAGATGTCAGTGACATCATGGACGGTTTCGATGCTTATCGCTGACCCCTAGCTGGAGACTGACATTTCCCTCCTTTAGTCAGATGGAAAAATAAGTGGTCCAAAGTATTTTTTTCTCCCTCCTAGGCAATTAATTCATTGTCCTTAGTGTTTTAGCCAACTGAATGCAAGTTATCTCTCACTCCCAATAGTTATTTCAGAAGGTTATTTTTTAAGTTCAGGGTTTTGGAACGTGAGAAGCATTTCCTCCTGGAAGTAAAGCGGTAGGTGATGGGAAAGTTTCCATGCTCGTTCCCTGTAAGGTTGTGGAAATGTCCTCTGCAGTCCTGGATGAATTTGGGGTCCTGGGGGTGGCGAATGAGGTGATACAGGAAAAAGAGCAGAAGAGCATCCTCCTGCCTTCCTGGGGAAGCATTGGCTGCATCATCACCTCAGAGATAAGGCTCATTTTGTTGGCTGTTCAGCTCGTTGTTCTCAGCTGGTCCTGAAATCTCAGCCCCAGGCTCCACGGCTGCTGACATGGGAAGGAGCTGAGAAATAGGATTGTGGGATAGACAGGCTTGGATCCCGGGTGCTTCAATTGGGCCCAAACGCATTGGGTACATAATGAATGCTTGCTGATTGTGTGATTGTTAGGAGAGCAAAGCTCAAATTGGCTCAGCTGCCAAACTCCAGGCCCAGATCACCTCCAATGGGATGACTCATAGGCAGCTCAGAATGATGTGTCCAGAACCGAATTTGTTCCTTCTCCCCCCAAACCTCCCCACTTCCCTGTTACTGTGCTCGGCCTCCGGGGCAACCAGGCCCCCGACCTTCAGCTCATCCTCAGCCCTCAGCCCCCCAGTCGACTGTAAAACTGTGTCTCTAGATTCAAGACATGTCCTGTGCATCCGCTTCTCTCCACACTCCACTGAGCCCTGGGTGGCGAGTTCCATCAGCTCTCACCGTATCCTCCTTATTTTAAAACTGAATTACAATTTTTCAATTAACAAAAATCTATTTTCTCTCTCTCCCATGTCCCCATCGACCACTTATTTGTGTTTTGTGTCCCCCATTAGACGGAGTGCTCCTCGGGGAGCTTCTGCTGCCTTAGGCTTTCCCTGTGCTTAGCACATAGTAGGCACTTAGTAAATGCTTGTTGACTAATAATTATAACTTAATAAAATGGCACTTGGGGAGGGGTCGGCAGGCCATGAGTATAGATTCCCAACAAGGAATTAGGAAAAAGTGGCGCAGAGGGAGGTTCTCCAACAAAGGCCGAAAGCCGTCCTGGCCCCACTCACAGGCCCACACTGTCACCTCCGGACTAGTGCAGGGACTTCCCCATTGGTGGGCCCGCCTTCCATTTCTCCCCACTCCCATCCTGCCTCAGTGGCTGCCAAAGTGATATTCCTGAAACACATATTTCACTGTTATTATTCCTGGACTCCAAAATCTTCAATGGCTCCTATTGCTTCTGGGAGAGAGTATGATCCCTTCCCCTGGGACCTGAGAATCCCCACAGCCCTCCTTGTCTCACCTCACATTCAGCTTCTTGTTCTCTGGGTCTTGACTGAACTTATGGCTGTTTACTATTTGTAGCATTTATAGCTTCCCTCCACATCTTTATGCAGAGCCTTCCCCATGCCAGGTAGCCACCCTTTCCTTCCTGCTTCCTCTTAGAACCCCCCTTTTCCTAACATCCCTCAAATACTTCTTCTTGCTGTCGGTCTGTCTCATTCTGCCTCTTTCTCTTTTTCCTTCCCTCCTCTTTCTGTCTGTTTCTCCATCTCTCCATCTCTCTGTCTCTATGTGTATCCATCTTTCTGTTTGTCTCTGTGGGTCTGTCTCTCTTTCTCTCTCTCCATCTCTCTGTCTCTGTGTGTATCCATCTTTCTGTTTCTGTCTCTGTGAGTCTGTCTCTCCGTCTCTCTATCTCTCTGTCTCTGTCAGTATCTGCTTCTGTCTCTATCTCTCTCTGTCTCTCTCTCCTTCTAGGAGAACACAGGTCCTTTAAAGGCAAACACTATTCTGTTTCTCTCACAGTAGGAGCTTCAACCAAGCATACTGATTTCTAATAAAGTTTGGTATAGTGGAGGAACACCGGTTTTCAAGCCAGAGAACCAGGTTCAAATCCTGCTAATGTCACTTGAAACAGGTCTTTTTATAGTTTCCACATCTGTAATAGGAGAGCTTGGGCTAGACCACCTCCAAGCCTTTCCTCCATCTCCTCTTCTCCCGTGGCAAGTGCCCAATGCCGAATCCTCCCGAGTGATGCTTCAGGAGTACAGACCCATGACCGTGCCCTTCCTCCACATTGCCTAGGTTTCAGTCGCCTCAGTTTCCACTTTTGAAGAAACAGAAGATGGGTGACTGGAAGCGCCATCCACAGAGCGGTGCACAGACATCCCCGAAGGGACTGGGTGGGTGCACTCACAGCAGCAAGGTGATTTCTTGGTTAACTGGATCCTGCCTAGCCTGAATCCAAGAAGCATGTGTTAAGCACCTTCTGAATATAAGGCATTTCACTGTGGGCGACTATGGGACCACAAAGACAAGCGATGAGCTAATGCCTTTAGGGAGCCCATGTTTTATTGCAGCTTTCATTCTACAGGAAATTGAGGCTGCCACCTGATCCCCAGCCTCCTCCACCTCTGGCAGAATGTGGCAGTGCCGACCATCTTCCCTAGAACCCTTCTCCCTGCCCGATCGCACCTCTTAAGGCTCCTTGGCAGGACCCCGCCTGCCCCACCTTGATGTGGTCCTGGTCCTGGGTCATTTTCTGTCTCCAGACACTTTCATCAGCTCCTAAGGGATTCTCCATCTTGGCGACTCCCACGTGCACCCCAGCCGTGGTGTCTCCTGAATCCACTACCCCAGATTGTCATCATGTGCTGGGCATCCATGTCAAGATCTCCCATGGGCATCTCTGATGCAATATATCCCCAAATGGGCACATGCCCCTTTTCTTCCTTGCCCCCAAATAGGCAGATGCCCCTTTCTTCCTTTCCCTCATATGGGCACATGCTCCTTTTCTTCCTTTCCCCCAAATGGGCACATGGCTTCACCTTCTTTCTTCCTGTCTCTAAAATGGGCACATGCCTTCTTTCTTCCTGTCTCTAAAATGGGCACATGCCTTCTTTCTTCCTGTCTCTGAAATGGGCACATGCCCCTTTTCTTCCTTGCCCCCAAATAGGCAGATGCCCCTTTCTTCCTTTCCCTCATATGGGCACATGCTCCTTTTCTTCCTTTCCCCCAAATGGGCACATGCCTTCTTTCTTCCTGTCTCTGAAATGGGCACATGCCCCTTTTCTTCCTTGTCCCCAGATGGGCAGATGCTCCTTTCTTCCTTTCCATTTACATGCTCCCTTTCTTCCTTGCCCCCAAATGGGCACATGCCCCTCTCTTCCTCACATCCCTGTTTCTATAAAATGCATCCCCATCTTTCTGATCATAAAACTAACTCATCTCAGGCTTCCTCACCCTCAGTTTCTTCCGACCTTCTTCCCACAGGCAGGAAGCCTCCAAATGTTTTCATTTCCCATCTTAACAATAGTTCTTCCAACCTTCCCTCCACCCAAACAGCATCCTTATGCCAGAATGCTTGGGGTAGCCCCCAGGAGCGCCCTTCCTCCACTTCTTGCCCTTTCCAATCCAGTCTCTAAAGGTGTCAGATTGACAGGAAGGAAGTGACCATGTCCCGCTTCTGCTTAAACAGTTTCAGAAGCTCCTTGATGCCTTAGGGTTAAAATATTAACTTGTGTTGCACATTGAAAGCCCTTCAAAGTCAGACCCCAACCGGTGCCCCCAGACTTTCCTGGCGATCCTCCCTCATGTACCTTTCCCTGGCCCGTAGCCCACCGAGCGTTCTCCTTGGGCAGCCTTTCATGCCCTTCTGCGTTTTGCCTCACGACTAGAATGCGAGCCTTTCTCTCACCTTTTAGGACCCGGTCTCCCTCCAAGTTGCACTTCATGTGACCGTCTCTGTGTACACCTTCCCTAAGTCTGTTAGCGTTTGGCTCCACGGCTCTCGGTAGAAACCACTCTCCTAGTGTCTTTGTGGACTCGTTTTGATTTGTCTCAGTTCTCAGCAGTACCATGTGAGCTCCCTAAGCACAGAGACCGTTTCCTTTTATCTCTGTGAATCAGATAGAGAACAAACGCTTGGAAAAAAGAAATACTTGGTGAATTTAAGTGATTTGATGATTAAACGATGGTTGCCAAGATTCCTCCCCTTGTTTTCAGTTATTTCCTTGTTCTCAGTTACTTGCTCATTCTCTTTGTTTTTAAAGCCCATCCACGTCCTCCTTCCCTTTGTACCTCGTCCCCTGGCCCGTTGAACCCCTCTCCTTTGAACAAAGAGAACAGTCACAGACTGGAGACTTTAAATTGGTTTAAGTCTTGAGGTCTTGGGCACAAAGCTGTAATATAAAGGGATATTCTTTGGAGGGAGGAACCAGAGTGTGCTATAATTAGATAATACACAGTTGAATAGTCTTGCAAACTCCGGTCTGTTCTTCTAGGCCGGCAATTTGGGGAAGATAGAAGGCTTTGAAATCCAGTGAGTAATGGAGTGTCTGAGAAGGATTACACAGGTAGGATGGAGAGAGGATATGGAGTGTCATGATTAGGGGCTGATCTCCCTACATGTCTCTTGGGCACAGTTAGCCACGTGTCAAAATGAGAAAGCCCAGGATGAGTCAGAGAGTTACTGGATGAAAGCCTGGGCCTTTAAATCGGGTACATGGAAGTCATTCTGGTGAAGCTCACATAATTTTGGGTATTAAATAGATGAAAAGAGGAAGGAGAGAAAAGGGAAAAGGGAGGAAGGAATATAAAAAGGAAGGAACAAAAAAGGAAAAGAAAGAAAAAGAGAAAAAGAAAGAAGGAAGGAAACAATGAAAGCAAGAAGACAGAAAGAAAAAATTACCACTGGACCTCTTTTATGAACTCCAGGTTAAGAACTCCTACAAACAGTATATTGTCTGGGAACACGGAGATTAACTGAGGAAAGAAGAAAGGAAAGGTGAGTAAACCAGGGAACTTGAGGTCCCAAACTATAGGACCCTCTTGATTCTTCTCCATCTTGAAGTCAACTTTCCCCAAGAATCATCCCTCCCATCTTAAAAAAAGATAATGTGAGAGGGATCCCAGATGAAAAGATATGGATGCAAGAAAAGGGGCTCCATTCACCTTCATTGATAAGAAGTTTCCTAGACTAATGAAATCAAAAATAAAGTCCTGGAGCCTCAGAAATGTAGTAAATCCCTGCTTTCAAGGAGTGTATATTCTCCTACTGGCACATATCCTCCCCCCCAGGTAATGAGAAGGCCAGGAATCTCAAGAGGAAGGAAGTTTCAATGACTACAGGAGGGCTTCTTGTAGAAGGTGGTGCCTAAGCTGAGCTTTCCAAGAAAGCTGGGAATTTCCTGAGCTGGAAACAAAAGACAAATGAACTAAGAAGTCGCCTCCAGAGACGATGCCACAGATCTCACCCACTGAAGCAGAGGGACCTAAGGTGGATCAACTCCTTCGGGCTCTGCTGGGACTTTTCCTGGGACTGTTCTGTTCAGCTTCGGAGTCTCCAGATATGACCAAGAAATTAGGCGGATGTCCTTCCGGTACTGGAGATTGGCCAGTGCAGTCAAGGGGACAAGAGCAAGCGTGGAGAAGAGTGGAGGGCCACCAGCTGGCAGGAGACTGCCTCTGGCTCACTGAGGGCATCTGGTCCGATAGTGCCTGAGTCAGGCTAGAGGATCTCCCCAAGGATAAAGGATGGCCCCAAACTTCCATAGCCCAGGACGCAGGACATGGAGAGACTCAGGGTTGCTCTCTCCCTTTCTTTCCAAAATCTTTTTCAAACCTCAGTAATATTAACCATGTGAAAACAGAGAGTCCGTGTTCACCTCAGAGACTTAAGAAGAAAACGAGAGGAGAGTCCAAGGAGAAATTCAAATGGCAAAGGAGGCGGGGAACAATGGCATTAATTGGTCTTAATCTTTTTCCTTCCTTCCTTCTTCTTTCCTTTCTCCCTTTTCTCCCTCCCTCCCTCTCTCCTCTTCTTCCTCCCTCTCTCTCTCCCTCTCTCTTTCTCTCCTCCCTCCCTTCTTTCCCTCACTCCCTTTCTTTTTCTCTTCCTCCCTCCCTTCGTCCCTCCCTCCCTTCCTTGTTTCCTTCCTTTTCCCTTCCTTCCTTTATCTTTATTCCTTCCTTTTTTCCTTCCCTCCCTCCTTCTCTCCCTCCTTCTTTACTTCCTTCTTTCCTTTTTCTTTATGGGTAATTTCCAGTGTGGGAATTCCCTCTACTACCAATGCAAATCAGTAACTATAGGCTTAGAGAGTTGCTCCCAAATTCTTGTAACATGAAATCCAAGGTCATTCAGTTGGTAAATGTCAGAAACAGGATCCAAACCCAAGTCCTCCTGACCCTGGAGCCAGACCTCTATCATCTGTTCCAGGCTGATTCTTCTGCCCTGAGATCAATAACAGGACCTAGCATTGGCCTGACTTGTGTTTGCTCAAAGTCACTCCAAATCTCTGTGACCCCATTTGGGAAAGATGCTGGAGTCATTTGCCATTTCCTTTCCAGTCCATTTTACAGATGAGGAAACTGAGGCACACAGTTGAGTGACTTGCCCAGGGTCACACAGCTAGTCAGTGTCTGAAGCCAGATTTGACTCAGGAAGATGAGTTGGCTCGATTGTGGCCAGGTCTCGATGTATTATGGCTCCCTTTAGCTGCTCTGAGGGTTAGAAAGGAAACCGGTTATATTGAAATATAGCCAACAAAATATGGACATTTTAAAATGTGGCATAGTGAGATATTTAGTGAGAACTCGCCTTTTGGGACTTCAAACCTAGTCTTAGACCCGGACTAGCGATGACCCTGGGCAAGTCACTTCACCCCGCCTGCTTTAATTTCCTCATCTGTAAAATGGGCCGCAGAAGGAAATGGCAAAGCATTCCAGTGTCTTTGCCAAGAAATGGGTCACAAAGAGTTGGGCTCTTTGACCCAACAACACAACTGTTTCTGATCCCATGCCTGTTATTTTATTCTGTGCATTCTGTGAAGGGGTCTTTAGCTTCCCCAGACTGACTGCTGAAGGGTCTGGGGCACAAATAAGGTGAAAAGCTCTGGCTCAAAGTATCTTAGCTGGCAGAATGGTGGCAACGTGCATCACTGAAGGGAGTCTCCTCCCTGGGAATACCTTAAACCAATGGAATCACAGAGCTCATTGGGCCAAAAAATAATAAACCAAAAAGCGCCTTCCTCACCAAGTAGCACTGACGCTGAGACTGGATGATGTCCATAAAATGCCTTGCCAACTGTCAAGCCTCGTGAATTGTTGCTAAGTAACCCCTTGGCGATGTTTCTGCGAGGTTACAGAGAGAGGTGGAACTTCCTGTTTCCCTGGGGAGCTAGTCCCCTGCCTATAAAGGATGCTCATTGTCTCTCCATTGAGTCAGGTCTAGAATACTTGACCTTGAGCATGACTGTGGAAGTGAAAGGAAGGAAGGAAGGCAGGAAGGCAGGAAGGCAGGAAGGCAGGAAGGCAGGAAGGAAGGAAGGAAGGAAGGAAGGAAGGAAAGGAGAGAGGGAGGGAAGAAGGCAAAATGAGGGAGGGAGGGAGGGAAGGAGGAAAGAATAAAGAGAAATGAAGTAAGAAAGAAAAAAGAAAGGAAGAGGAAGGAAAGAAGGAAGAAGAGTGAGCTTGTGGCCAGACAAAGCTCTTTTTCAGGGCAAAAGATGGAAGGCTGGGCTTCAGGAAGGGAGGTGGTGAAAGAGAAACAGGAGAGCCAAGGCTTAGCAAGCATTCTGAAGAGACGTTAGAAATCAAGAACTGGGTCAGCTCAAGCAGGACCCCACCAGGTTTTCATGGGGAAGGTAGTAGAGGGCCGTCCTTGGCCTCTGGGGAAGGGTCTTGGAGGGGCAGACTGTGACATATGCCCCTGAAGTACCTGGTTTGGAGCTGGAAGTTTGGACAGGACCTTTTCCTCCTTTTCTAAAAGCAGCTTGTTTCTCATTAGCCTTATAGATTAGAGGCTCCCAAATGAGACACTTTTGTACTTAGCAGGAAATCTTCATTTCAATTATTAGACAAATATCGACCCCAAAGGTCTTTGCTTCCATAGGAACACGGGGTAGCTTTGAGTGACTTGGAAGGTGATAACCTCAATTGAGGGGAGTCAGTGTGTCGCACTCTGGAATCAGAAGACTTGGGTTCAAAACTCACCTCTGATGCTCTGGGGGCTTAGGCTAGTCATCCTTCTTCCTTGATCTTCAATGTCATAATCTGTAAAATGGGGTTGGACTGCATGGCCAGTGAGGTCCCTTCCTTTGGGCAAATGTTTGTGACCTCTACTTGGAGAGGTCCAGCCAGAATCTGTTAAGGGAGCACCGGATCCTCTGAAGGTGCTTGGAGATCTTCCCACCTACTTGTGTAGGCAAGATAGGTCTCACAGAGGACAGAGTATCAGCCTGAGAAGTAGGAACACCTGAGTTCAAATGTGGCTTATAAAGAACCAGCGCACAGTAAATGCTGCACAAATGTCACCTATTAACCATGACAGGCAATGGTCAGGGGACTTGGCTAGGATCCCATGAATATAGTAAGGATCTAAAGTGAGATTTGAATTCAGGTTTTTATGAATGGATAATTTTGATTATATTAAATTTAAAAATTTTTGTACAAACAAAACCAATGCAGACAAGATTAGAAGGGAAGCAGTAAATTGGGGAAAAAAAATTTACATCAAAGGGTTCTGATAAAGGTCTCATTTCTAAAATATAGAGAGAACTGAATCAAATTTATAAAAATACATCACATTTAAGATTTAGGATCGATGTAAAACCAACAATAAAAAAAAAAACCTTCCTAATCATTAAAGCTGCTCAAAAGTCCAATGGATAGAGCCTCCTTCCCCCCGCCCCCTGAAGATATGAAGTCTTCAAGTAGAAACCGGAAGCCCAGTAATTGAGAATAGGCTTTTTGGGGGGATCAAGGTTGGACCAGAAGCTCCTTCCTTGTTTGTGATTCTCTGGTTTGGTGAGACCGGCAAATGGGAGGAAACGTTTGCCAGCCTCTCAGTCCTTTAACTCTACATGACCTCTAGAATGTCCATGATATAGGTCAGGCTCTCCCTCTTTGGTCATCCTGTGACCCCCATGACTGACATAGATGGGGTGTACATGGGATTGCATTCGTTTCTGGAAATGACTCAAGTTGGGTTTTAATAAAACACGAGGTTCTTAGGGAGAGATCACTTAACAATAAGGGTCTTGGTAGGTGGTTAATGACTCTTCAGAGCTGCACATGGATGCCCCGAATGAGTCCACTAAACCAGACAAGCATCATACATCAGGTTACGGTTCTGGGGCCATATTGGTCAGCTGGAAGGCATAGGAAGGAAATGAGACCCACAGGGCATTTTGAAATAAAAAGCTCTCAAATTGAAGATTCTCAAAAGCACATTAAAGATCCCCCCTCTTTTTCACTATATTGGGCTCATGGCCAAGACCAAGAACGTTCTGGTTTTTTTTAGTGCCCCCTGAAATTCCCCCCTTCTCCTTGGGAATACTCTCTAATGACTTTCTACTTGGAGATACTTTCTTTGTTGGCTTCCAAAACAGCGTAGTCAGTCAGCCTGCTTGAAGCAGGAGAGACCACAGGGGGCACATGTCACATTAGCCAGGTCAAAGCTCCTTTTTTTCCCCTTTTGAGCCCAACAGTTAGAGCCCAAGAATGCTGGGAACGGCAGCACCTCCCAGACCACTGGCCCTTTCCCAGCCTGGCTCTTATCACACTATTGATTTCCACAGGAAGTGACCCCTGTGGAAAAAGGGGCCCAACTTACTTGCTGCCACCAACACCAACTACCGACCAACTACCACTGATGCCCAAGGAGTGTCAGCATCTTCCCCAGCCCTCACCAAGACCTCCAGTCCTGCTTCCCGCCCAGTGCCCTCAGTCATCCTCTTGGGAAGCAATTCCCATAAAGATGTGAACTGGCAACTGGCTTGTGAGTGCTGAATTCACAGGGGTCAGAGATCCCCAAAAGCAAGAGTCCTTGTTGCTGTCAATTGGTGCAACATCAGAAGCTGATGTGACTTCATCGGAAATGACGACAAAGAGAAGGCCAGACCCTTTGCTTTGCTGATGCACCCCAAGGACCACGGGGGGCTTCTAACTGGCGTTGAAACATCACTGAGTGTCTCCCCCATGGGAACACAAGCTACTTGCAGGCAAGAGCTGCTATGCACCGAGCACAGCACTTGGCCCAAAAGAAGAGCTCGATAAATGCTTTTGCATCCATCCATTCTGTTTCACCCCATTCCCTTTACATCTCTCCAGAATTCTTCCACTGTATGCTTTTCTAACTCCTCTCCCTCTCCTCAACGCTCTCACATTGATATTTTCCTAGGCTTTGTCTTTGACCTTCTGCTGTCATCTTTCTCATACCCTCCTTTGGAAGCAGCTTCCACTATCACCTCTCTACAAGTGACTCCCAAACACAGAGATGCAGCCCTGACTCCTTCTGAATCCTGAATCCTGAACTCTGCCTTTTCTGAATAGAGACCTACTATTCCAACTGTTTTTGGAATGTCTCAGATGAACGTCTTTCCCCACTTCTAACCCAACCCCTCCAACTCTATCCGTCCAGCTACTATCTATCTATTCATCTAACAATCTAACTGCTATTTGTCACTTATGTTATCTGTCAAACATCTTTCCCCCTGCTTCCAACCCAATCCTTCCAGATCTATCCATCTGGCTACTATCTGTCTGTCTACTTATCTAACAATGTAACTGCTATTTATCATCTATGCCATTTATCTGTCTACTATCTGTCTACTAACAATCTAACTTCTATTTATCAAATATATCATCTATCTGTCTACCATCCAACAATCTAACTTCTATTTATCATCTATATCATCTGTCTACCATCAAACAATCTAACTTCTATTTATCATCTATATCTATCTGTCTACCATTGAACAATCTAACTTCTATTTATCATCTATATCTGTCTAACAATCCAACTTCTATTTATCTATATCATCTCTCTACCATCCAACAATCTAACTTCTTTTTATCATCTATATCTATCTGTCTACTATCTAACAATCTTACTTCTATTTATCTATATCATGTCTCTGTCTACCATCGAACAACCTAACTTCTATTTATCATCTATATCTATCTGTCTATTATCTAACAATCTTACTTCTATTTATCTATATCATGTCTCTGTCTACCATCGAACAACCTAACTTCTATTTATCATCTATATCTATCTGTCTACTATCTAACAATCTAACGTCTATCTGTCTATATCATCTGTCTACTATTGAACAATCTAACTTCTATTTATCGTCTATATTATCTACCATCCCACAATCTTAATTTCTATTTGTCATCTATATCATCTCTCTGTCTTCCATCGAACAATCTAACTTCTATTTATCATCTATGTCATCTTTCTACCATTGAACAATTTAACTTCTATTTATCTATATCATCTATCTATCTGCTATCTAACAATCTAACTTGTTTATCATCTGTATTTTACAATCTGTCTATCATCTATGTCTATATATCTGTATGCTTGAGCATCTATTTGTCCACCTATCTAACAATCTATTATGTCTATCTTCTCTGTTTACTAACAATCTAACTTCTATTTATTATCTATATCATTTAGCTGTCTACTGTCTAACTTTTCTATCATCTATATCATCTATCTTTCTACCATCAAACAATCTAACTATTTATCATCTATATCACCTGTCTGTGTACTATTTAACAATCTAACTTGTTTATCATCTGTATTTTACAATCTGTCTATCATCTATATCTATCTGTATGCTTGAGCATCTCTTTGTCCACCTTTCTAACAATCTATTATGTCTATCATCTGTCTACTAACAAACTTCTATTTATCATCTATCTTTCTACCATCGAACAATCTATTTATCATCTATATCATCTATCTGTATACTATCTAACAATCTAACTTGTTTATCATCTATATTTTACAGTCTATCATCTATGCTTATATTTCTGTCTGCTCGAGCATCTATTTGTCCAACTATCTAATAGTCTATTATGTCTATCATCTGTCTAACAATTGATCTATCTAAAAGTCAATCACCTACCTTATCTATCTATCCATCTACCTCTCTATAAGCTTTTATTAAGCACCCACTATGTGCTGGCCTTGGTGCTGGGGATACAAGGACAAAAGTGAGATGATCCCTGCCCTCTGAAGGCTTTCATTCACCTCTGGGGATATGGCATATGCACAGGAGGGGCCAATGGGGCTCATTGGTTTAGTCCAAGCGCTCTTGACATTGAATCCACAAACACCTAAGAGGTTCATGGATAGATTTCAAGAGGTTTGTGAGCTTGAATGAGAAGAATACATGGTTACTTTCACCATAATTGCTAATAATATGTATTTTAAAATGTTACTCTGAGTAGGGGATCGTAAACTTCATCTGCCTGCTGAAAGTATCTAGGACACTAAGAAGATTATGAGCTCTGCTTTGGTAGTCATGAGGAGAATGTATGTGCAGAACCCCGGGGTACAAGTTTACCATTCTCATGATTTTTATCCTTTAAAGTTTCAAAGATCCCTTGAGCAGTCAATGAAGTCTATAGAGCCCTTCTCAGAATAGGATTTTTAAATGTCTAAAATAAAATACATAGGATTTCAAAGGAATCCAATTGCATTGAAATATAATTATTAAAATTATTTTTTTAAATAAGTTGACGAATGCCTGTAGAATTAAATCATTCACACTTCCACCTTAGGTAGGCTCTGTAGGTGAACAGTGACTCAGATCCAAAATTAAGCTGGAAGAGAAGGGCAGGCTGAATCATGTGGGAGAAATTGCACAGCCCTTTCAATGATCCCCAGCTTTTCCAGCCACCAAGACAGACCTTTTTAACATACAGACTCTCCCTGTGATCTATATTGTTATGAAACATGGAGTAAATGAATAAGCAAATAAATGAATAAATGACTTAGTCCATTTATTTAGTGCTTCTTGTGTGGTGGGTACCATATACATATAAAAGTGAGATAGTGCCTGCCTTTAAGGAGCTTGCAATAGCAATTACAATTACAATAGCTTGTAATAGCAGATAACTGAGGTACAGATAAGTGATCTAACAACCCTCAAATTCCCAAAGCCAATAAAGAATAGACACAAATGCCCTTTCCCCAAAACTGGGAAAGGTCTCACTGTCATCTTCTGACCCATCATCATGTTCCTTTCTTTCCCCTTTGCCTGTTGACTCAGTACAATAACCTGTCAGATTCCCCCTGGGCCCTAATGCTGGGTACCTTCTAGGTAGGGGCATGTTGGAGGCAGCTTGGACTGGCTCGAGAGACTCGATCTTTAAATGTTCCATGTGAGCATTTGCACCTTAGAAAGCAGCATAACTTATCAAGGTTTGATTGATTGTTTTCTTATTGTCTAGACTTAAGAAAATGATGCAGAAAATTATGATACAGACTAGACCTAAAAATATTGCCTTATACATTTTTTTCAGGGACTTGGTTCTTAATCATTTATCAAAACAACTGAGTAGGTCATTCCAGAAGGAAAGGTTTTTTTCCAAAAGAAATACGGATTGGGGGGATATTACATATATGAGCTAGTAGTTAGCCCACAGATTCAGAGCTGAAAAAAGAGGAAATTTCAAGTCAAATATTTGATATCCATATCCATAGATATGGGACATATGTATATATATTATATGTGCATATATATATATACATATGTCCATATGTTATGTTTGTATGCATATGTGTATATATTTATGTTTCTATGTGTATATATGTGGAAACTAATGTCTAAGACAGTTAAGAAACTCCCCTACCCAGGGAGTAGGTAAAGAATCAGGATATGAACTCAGGTCCTTTGATTTCAAATCCAATTCTCTTGGACATTGTCCTATGGGAGACTTGACTCATTTGTGTTTACTGGCCCATTAAAATTGTACAATTTTATTATACAATTATATAATTTGTTACATTGTATATTGTATGTATATAATATATGCAACAAATATTGCATAATTATACAATTACACAAATTGTTACAAATACAAATATTATACAAATTATACAAATACAAATATATACAATTATACAAATATTATACAATATTATAAAATTGACAAATGGGAAGGAGAGGTGGATGTCACATGAGTCCTTGAGTCCTGACTGAAACCAAAATGACTCTTGATGAAACCAAAATAACTGTTTCCTATCAACATGGAACTTTTCAATTAAAAAAGAATTAAAATCACCCAAAGAGCAAAGGCAGGACAGTGCACACAAATATTTGTGCCGTCTTACCAACAATGGTGTATATTCAAGAAATGGCACAAAGGGGATCATCTAGAAATAGACAGACAGACAGATGGATCTATAGTTATATATACTTACACACAGTTATATATACTTAGACATGTGTGTCTATGTGTCTGTGGGTATGTATGACATGAATAAAAAATGGGGCAAGTTGGTTTTAAGTCAAAAGCAAGAGCCATAATAAATGACAACCAAATATTGCATTTAAATATAATTATTAAAATTATTTTTTAATATATCCCCAGCACCCACTATGTGCTGGACTTGGTGCTGGGGATACAAGGACAAAAGTGAGATGATCCCTGCCCTCTGAAGGCTTTCATTCACCTCTGGGGATATGACATATGCACAGGAGGGGCCAATGGGGCGCATTGGTTTAGTCCAAGCGCTCTTGACACTGAATCCACAAACATCTAAGAGGTTCATGGATAGATTTCAAGAGGTTTGTGAGCTTGAATGAGAATACGACGTGATGACTTCTCTTGCACGCCAGAGAAAGGCACATTAGCCAGATCATATCATCTAAAGGGTATGGAGGGAAGGGTAGAAATCAGAAACTCCCAGAAGGAGGAGGGATAGCTGGTTTTTGAAGTAGCTGCCCGAGTCCGGAGCCTCGATGATCAGAAGTGTTCTTTTGTTTTCCCTTCCTCAGAAATCTTGCCAAGTGCTTTTCCTTCACACTGTCCTTCATAAGGGCAGAGTGAGAAGATGTGGTTAAAGACTATTCATATGAAAAAGATCCGGGGGACTTAGGGGACTATGTAATGGAGCGCACACGGATAGCTAACATGTCATATTTATATGGCACTTTTAAGATTTGCAAAGTCCTATCTTATTTAATTCTCATAATAACCCTGAGAGATAGTTGCTCTTGTTATCCCCATTTTACATAAGAGGAAACTAAGGCAGAAATATGGTAATAGACTTTCCCAGAGTTACAGGGCTAATAAGCTTCTGAGGCTGAATTTGAACTCTGGGCTTCCTAATTCTGGGTCTTGTGCTCTAACCATTACACCACCTAGCTACCTCAGAAACAAAAGAAACTGGCGGGATCTTCTAGGAATAAAGACAGAAAATCTTGTCTATACTGGGTCTGGGTTATTTGGACTACCACAGGTCAGGACTGTAATATAAAAAAAGACGCTGATAATCTGGGGAGCGTGTAAAGAGGGGTGTCCAGGATGGTGAAGGGCCTCTGAATTCATGTCATAGCAAGGTCATATGAAGGACCAAGGTGTGTTTGGGAGAAGGGATGATTCAGGGGGACATAACCGCCATCTTTCTGGGTTTGAAGGCAGGTCATGTTCAACAGGAATAAGACAACTTGTCCTCCTGGCCCCAGAGGGAAGGACCAGGAATAAGGATAGAAGGATCAGAGTCAGATTTCATCTCCACGTCAGGAAAAGCCTCTTAACAATTTGAGATGTTAGGAAACAGTGGAACAGGCCACCAAGGGGGGTGGATTCTGTCCTTCCTGAAGCAGCTGGAAAACTACCTCTCAAATACCTTCTAGTTGGGGATTCCTTTCATATATAGGTTGGGCTTAGATGGCCAATGAGCTTCCTTCCAGCTCTAAATTCTGGGATTTGTTGTTCAGGCATTTTCTCGTCATGTCCAACTCTCTGTGACGCCATTTGAGGGTTTTTCGGCAAAGATAACGAGTGGTTTACCATTTCCTTCTCCAGCTCATTTTACAGATGAGGAAACTGAGGCAGGTGAGGTGAAGTGACTTGCCCCAGATCACACAGCTGGGAAATGTCTGAGGTTAGATTTGAACTCGGGGAGAGGAGTGCTCCTGACCTAGCACTCTCTGCACTCTGGCACCCCAAATTTTATGATAATAAACATTTAGTAAATACTTGTTAAGTTGAATCATATTGAATCTTGAGTCTATTAAAGTAAATAATTGTTTAAAAGAATAGTAATATACTGTGTGGATTAGGGCTGATCTTTAGAATATAAACAGCAAAAAACAAAAATCAACAAAACTTGAAACAGGTTTAAGGAAGCCTGAGAACTAGACTCGTCCAAACTGCAGCTGGACATTCCCAGGTGCGCTATCTGGATGTCATGGGTCGACATCCCAAAGCAGTGTGGTTGACTGATTTCCATGCAATCCCATCGAATCCATCAAGCAGTCATTAAGCACCCATTATGTGCAAAGCACTGAATAAATGGAGAGCAGAACTTGCCCCCAGAGAGCTTACATTCTAACTGGGGAGGAGGGAGGTGGAGAGTTACATCAGATGAGTAGCTGAGTATGTTTGTGACCATCTGGAGAGCGGAAAGCACTTGCCTGGCTACTTTGATAACTTCTGGGTCGCGTTACATGACCTAAATTAAAAATTCAAAGGAAAAACCGATGTGTCCAGTATCTCCGTCCAGGCTGACAGAAATCCAGTGACTGGCGATGAGAAGACATTGCCAGGCCAGCACCGAGGTCCACGTATTAGTTGTGTGCTTCTCAATTAACTCAGTCTGGTTTGGATTAACGAGGCTGGACAATGGCTTTGGTTCTTGCAGCCAAGAGATAATTCCACTAGATGAGCTCTACCTTTGAGCAGAGCTTCCTCCAGGTGGAGGGAAGACCAAAGCAAACTTGATTCTAACAGTCCTAGGGACTCCCACAAGTCTCACCTCCTCCTGGAGGCCTTCCTGAATTTCACCAATAGTAAATAAGAGCTTCCACACCTCCAGAAAGTACTTTGTCTCTTCACCATAGACAGTGTAGCTTAACGGGGAGAGAGCTGGCTCCATCATGGGTCCGGTCCTCCCCCTGACCAATACTAGCGAGGCCGTATTGAGGGAGCTGGGGGAATGGACTCCTACAATGACATCATTGCTGGGTCTAATACCCAGTCTCATATTCTGCATTTCCTCATGCAGACCAGCGTGATGATACATTCGCTCCTCCCAGTCCCAGGGCCTGATAAATGGGAGTTAGGTACAAAATGCTCCTCACTGAAATAAATGGAAGGGGTCTACAATCCCTTCAGACTTGAAATTCTGTGATTCTATAATTGTGACTTTAAAAAAATACTAATTGCTTCTGCATCCAGTTTTACAACACCAGAGTTTCCATTGAACCAACTGGGGCACCAGGAGAATGTATAGCTTTTCATTCTATAGATCCTGAATGGAAGAGTTTCATTGGGAACCTGGCAGAGTTCTGTTTCAGACTTGGGGTATCGGGGAGGGGGAGAACACCTTCTGCTGGTTTCCTATGCCAGGTTTGATATTTACTGTAGTAACAAGTCATTTTATCACACCAGGTAGCAATAAAATGTCCAGCAAATAGGAAAATCATGAGTTTAAATTCTGCCTCCCAAGAAGGTGACCCTATTAAATTAATAATAGCCCTTAGAGAGCACTTTAAGGGCTTCAAATGCTACACAAATATTTTCTCACTCAACACAATGATCTTGTGAGGGTAGGTATTATTGTTATTATCCACATGTTACAGAGGAGGAAGCTGAGGTGTGCAGAACTGAAGTGACTTGCCCAGGAATCCACAACTAGTAAGTGTCTGAGGCCGGATCCCAGTTCTTGTCTTCCTGACGCTAGGCCCAAGACTGTATTCATTGCACTTTTTACATGCTTTGAGGGAAGCTCAGGAGTTTCATAGATAGAGGCAAAAATGACATGTATACCAGGCCTGGGGCACAGCCTGGATAAAGACATGAAGGCAGGACGACTAGCAAGTTGGACCACTTGACCATAACACAGGCTTGGAGAGGGGGTGAATGTGTATGAGTCTGGAAAGGCCCCAGCTTTGGGATAGCCAAGGATCAGCCCAGCTGTGTTCAGAGAGCTCTGACAATCTGGGGACAAGATGATGAACGTTTTAGCTACATCAATTCCTGAAAATTATATTCAAGTTGTAGAGAGAATCACAGAGATTCTGCAGGAAAGGAGCTTCCAGGGTTTATCCTTTGGATTCGGACAGTTCTATGTTTGAAGGGGTGGGCTCCACTTTGGGCTTCTCTAGGTCTGTCTCCCACATCACGAGACAGAGTAGCAACTTCCTCCTAGCAGCAAACAGTCACATAGAGGAGAAACTGGCCAGATGGGTATTTTCCCCTGCATGAACCACGAGCCAGAAGCTGCTGCAGTGCCTTTTCTTGTTGGCCCAGAGAAATGGATTTCAGTGTGAGAGAGCATGAAACACAATTATCTAGCTTCGAGGGGCCTTGGAGAGAAGGGAAGAGAGAGGGGCCAAAAAACCCAACTATGGCTCATTCAACCATTTGGGTTTATTTCATAGAGGAGACATTCAAGGTGAAAAAATGCATTGAAAACAGCTGGCACATTAAAGAGAGTTCTTCAGACCATTAACAATACTCCCTCTGTGATTCTGGAAGTCATTATCTCTGCGGAGTAACTGCTGGGTAAATCCTCATTTCCACATGCAAAACTGCTCCTTTGATAAATCTGGTAGCTACGTTGTCTAAGAATTAGAGCCCTTAACATGTAAGTGTGTCCCCTTTTCTTCCTACAAAATTTTATTGCTTCGTATCCTTCAATGAACCAGAGATCTCATTGATTTCATTCCTCCTTCAATGCAGACCATAACCCATTTGCTCATTGCTTTCCATCCTGTGAAAGTCTGACCCATTTTCTACCATGAATTCTCCCTAAGAGATACCCCGATAATCTAGAAGACTTCCCATAGGAGCATGTGTGTGTCACTGGGGCAGCTAGGGGGGGCACAGTGGTGAGTGCTGGGTCTGGAGTCTGGAAGAAACAGGTTCAAACCAGCCTCAGATGCTTACCTGGCTGTGTGACTCTGGGCAAGTCACTGATCCCTGTTTGCCTCAGTTTCCCCATATATAAATATATACACATACATATATACACATTCAGTCGCTGCTAATTGTAAATCTACATATACACTCACTCTATGTCCACACATGGTGGACATATATGTATTGGTATATATTACATAAACATATGTATAACATATGTTTGCATTCACATGGAACATGTGTATATGTAGTACATATACATATACTCAATTCCTGTTGACTCTGTAGCCATACAAAAACACTATACAAATACACATATACACATGACATATGTATATATGTCGACATATTACATATATACACATAAATCACATAATGTGTCTGTGCATATATATTTCATGGATTCTAGGTGGTTCATCTTTTATCCCTCGCTCTCAGGTGGTATCGTAGAGAAAACATTAGACTTGTAGTCAGGAAGACCTGAGTTCAATCAGTCACTTGCTGTGTGACCCTGGAAGTCCATTAACCCTCTTCAGGCTCAGTTTCCTTTTCTGTGACATGAGGACAGTAATCCCCAGCATACCCTCCTCCCGGGGCACCCAAGGAGATGGAATATATAAAGGGTTGTCCATACTTTAAAGAGCTATAGAAATGCTAACTAGGAATTTTTCCCATCATGTCTCGTCGATACCCCTTAAGCCACTGGGAGACTCTGGCAACCTCTCTGCCCTCACCTGCTCTGTTGCATTTTGGGGTACCTTTATCTTGGATTGTGCAGGAATTTGGGGCTCCAAGATTCACAGCCAATCACATGTCCAGGTGGAAACTGTGTCAAAAGGATGGCATTGTCCCTTGAGAGACTAGCTTGGGATCATTAAAATCACTGTGGTTTCCCAAAGGTAATCTGTACTGTTCTCTCTCCCATTCATTTTTGGGCTAAGCTCATTTTCTATCAGCAGATATAGCAACAACAGGAACAACAAAAAACTGCTTACTGAATCTGAGAGCGGGAGTGGACCTCAGTAAGCATCTGGGCCAACCATGACCAAAGGCATCCCCATCATAACCTACTGCTAAAGGCTCACCCAAGCCCTGCTTAAAGGCCTCTGAGGAGGGGGAGCCCCCAACTCTCCAGGCAACTCGCTCTAATTATAGCATCTATCCCAGTAATAATGATAACTAACAGTTAGGTGACATTTTCAGATTTGTCAAGCACCTCATATACATGATTTCATTCATCCTCACAAAATCCGGAAGCATCTCTCCTTCCTGAAGTCCTAGATTGGCTACCTAAGATCACAATTCCATAAAAAAAATGTGTAACGTAGCTGTTTGTTTCATGCAATAGCAACAATGACATTTCCATAGTGTTTACTATGGGTCAGACCCTACACTAAGTGCTTTACAATTAGGACCTTGTTTGATTTTTACAACAACACTGGGAGGTAGCTTTTATTATTAGATCCATTTTAAAGATGAAGAAACTAAGGGAAACAACAGTTGGGTGACTTCCCGAAAATCACACTAGTGAGTGTTTAAAGTTCAGTTAGAACTCAGAGGTTTTCCTGAGTCTAAGTCTAGTGCTGTGTGTGTTATGGCATCCATGAGGTGCCCATGAGGATATTCTTTTTCCTTCAAGGTATTTGGACTAAATACCCAAAGACATTTCATATCAAGTCCCAAACTGGCCATCTGTGGTTCCATCCAATGGAGGAGGAAAAATCCTTGTATGTTTTCCACTTGGAGATTTAGCTGAAGACCTGTAACTGTAAGGGGGACACACAGAGCTTCTCAAGAGGAGCTTGTTTTACCTGGGCCACGTAGGCAAGGACCACGTAAGAAAATGCCCTGTCTGATTCAGACCAGGTGACCGACTGCCCAAACATGTAGCTTGAGTACTTTGGGGGAGTTCCATCAGTTCCTTTCCACCTCGGGTGACTGCTTCCATATTCATGGGCTTTGGTTCCCAACTATTGTTGTTTCTTGGAGGTTTTCTTTAATAATGAATGAGCTCTCAAGAAAACTGCTAGGAACATCATTGAGTTGTTTCCAACTTTCAGGAACTCTTAAAGCCAGCCCTAATATCCTCATCATGGCAGTCGAGGACATTGGCTGGATTGAATCATATTCTATTCCAGCTGGGTTTTGGAGTCAGTAGCTCCCTTCAGGGTCCCATTTACAAGTTTTATTGCTTTTTTGAGTTCTTTAGTCTTCTGAATTTGTCCTACTTCATGATTTTTAAGAAAAAGACATCCTCCAAACCTCACCCAAATTTGTCCCCCATTCTCCATCCAATCCCTCTCTATAAGATCATGTTTGTTCCTCAGAGAATCACGGAATCTGAGAGCTGAGAGGATCGCAAACTCCATTTAGGCCAACACAAAGGAGATAGGCCACTCACTAGAATGTCCCTGCCAAGTGGACCTTTGGCTTCTGCTTGGAGATGTCCAGGGAAGATGAGCCATCTCCTGATGTAGTTCATAAGGACTGGGGAAAGCTCTCATGGCTTGGCAGTTTTTCTTGAAATCTGGTCTCAAATGGCTTCTTTTGTCTTTGGCTCCTGATCCTGTTCTCTGGGACTAAACAGAGCAGGTTGATCCCTCTGCCACATGACAGTGTTTTGGTTATGAATATCACAATTTGATCTAGAATATAATTAAACTTGGAATATTACAAAGCATTTTAACTTAATACAGAATTTTTAATCTTTCATATTATTAACTCATCCAAAATCTCATTGATCTAAGTAGAATTATTTACAAGCACTTTATATACATGATTTCATTAATCCTCACAAAATCTGGAAACATTTCTCCTTCCTATTAAGGTAGTCCTATATGGGCTACCTAAAATCACAGCTCCATTTAAAAAAAATGGGTAATGTAGCTATTTGTTTCATGCAGTAACAAGAAAGATAACATTCTATTCTGTGTCTATTCTGTGCCTTTCATATTAACCCGCTCAGAGTACAAAAAATGCAAAAGACTGAGTAGGCTGTTAAGGAATTCTAGATCTAATGGGCCTTCTTTGCTCTAGGCATTGAAAACCCAAAGGCGAAAATTACCTCAAGGACTCATTCTCTAAAAGGGGGAAATAACCAGAGTAAATATGATGCACGTAAAAAAAAAAAACAAATTCAAACTGTTTCTAGTCAGTCACTAGTAATCACAATGGCCCAGAAAGGTTTCATGTAGAAGGTGGTTCCTGAGCTGAGCTTTTGAGGAAGCCAGGGAAGCAGAGAAGAGGAAGTGCAAGACAAAGCTGGGGAAGCAGCCCCAGAGCCAGCACCCACCCATCCAAATCCCTGACCTTGAAATATGAAACTCCACCTTTGCTTAAATGTCAGAAAAGACTTAGGGGGCTGGAATCTTCTTAAAGGCAAAGACTGGGCCATCCTTGCCTTTGTATCTCCAGCACCTGGCAGCACAGAGTAGGTATCAAATACAGTTAATTCTGCTCTAAATGTATAATTCTATGATTTTAGCTATGGAAGATAAATCGGTAGAGCTTCTAGTCTCAGTTTCCTCACCTGCAAAATTGGGATATTAGCACTACATTAATCACAGAATTGTGCTATCTGAATATTACTAATTTTCCAAAATTATCATTAGAAAGGCCCCTCTCCCAGGGGCCACTATCAATTCTATTGTCCTTTTAAACTTGCAGTCAACTCACTCTCCATCCAGGACTCTCCTCCTTCCCTTCCCCACCACCTATGGGAATACTTGACTCCAATTCAAAACTGCCCCACATGTGCAGAAGTGTCCTGACTGTTCCCAAAGATGGCAGACTGCAATCCTTTTCACCTGAGGGCATGAGCTCCTCTGTTTTACTTTTAAAGCTCTCATGATTTCACTGACTCCCCTTCCTAAACACTGTGTCTTAGTCTAACTGGTGATCTTGGTCTTTCTCACATAGTATTCCATCTCTCATCTCTGCACCTTTGCACTTAGTTGGTCCCTATACCAGGACTGCCACTCTACCTCACCTCGGCCCTTAGAATCCAGAATTTCCTTCAAAACCCAGCTCTGAGAACACCTTGTACTTGAAATCTTTCATGATCTATCTTCCCAGCTGCTAGAGCTGGCTTCCTACCGCAATAATTGCCTTTTATTTCTTTCACATATTCTTATTTATACACATATTATTGCTATTATAGGATGGAAGCCCCTGGAGACCAGGAGACCAGGGACTGGCTTTTGTCCCTTTTAATATCCCTAGCACTTAGCACAGTATCCTAAAAAAAAAAAGTTTGATTGATTATTGTTGTCATATCCCCCATTTGAATGTAAACTCAAAATGTAAATTTGGATTTTGTATTTTTATTCCCAACAATTAGCCAGTGCCTGACACATAGGAGATATTTAATGACATTAATCCATTGGCTGAGAAGTGATTCCCAGCACCCTCTCTGGTAAATTGGGTTCTGGAGATTTCACAACTATTTGGGAGGCCAGGACACACCTGATCAACTAAGGAGCTATTTAAAGACCAAGTTTTTCAGAAAAGGAAACTGAGGCTGGGGTGGGGTTGATTTGCCCAAAGTCCTGCAGTCAGTGATGGACATTTCTAGTTGTGGCATCCTAGGTCTGGAATACCTAGGGACATCAGAGGCCATTGTGTTCAGCCCCTTCCTTTTACAGAAGAGCAAATTAGGGGCCCAATGAAGCCTCATTGGGTGAGGTTTGGACGAAGGGCCTCTAGCTTCGCCCATTGAGCCACACTGCCAGGATATGACCGGAGAAGAGGGTTCCTTGGAGCCCCTGCCCTCTGAGCTGGTGAGGAGATGAGAGGGTGCAGGAAGGTCACCCACTCCCAAGTGGGCAATAGAAATGTCCCTGTGGAGGACTCTGACTGCCAGTTGTCACTGGCGCCTCCGCCTTTCCCCAAGAAGGCTGTTTTCCAGAAGAGATTGATGTTATTTGAAGGGTGCCATTTGGGAGGCCTTCAAGGGAGGGATTCTCAGCTGCCTTGTGATGGGGAAGATGATTCTATGGGAGTGGTAGCCTCCAGCCACACCAAGATGACTCAGCTCACCCAAGAGACTTGCCTGACTCATGGGGCTTGGAGGAAGGCCTGAGCAATTTGGACCAAATTGACTCCTCTCCCTGTTCCCTCCGGGGCTCATAAACACAAATGCTGAAATATCCATGGCTGTCCGAACTTTGAAGGAGCACTCAAGCTCATGTGAAAGCCTGCGTGCATGAGAAGCAGTCACCCCAATAACCAAGCCTCCATCAGGGGCCTGCCAGGTGCCAGGCACTGTGCTAATCCCTAGGGATGCCTACAGACCCCCTGAGGCACCCAGCACACCCTTCAGGTCCTTCCATGTTTCCCCGGGCATTTTTGGAATTCAAAATCAATTCTTAAGCATGAAGAAACCAGTCCTACTTAGTCCCTCTGGTGGCTTATGGAACAGCAGAAGGACAAGCACCCTCCTCAAGGGGCTTACACTCTACTGCTTCAGCATGAGGATGAACAAGGCTGACGGTGGTCTGGCTTTCAGGAGGCAGATCCAGAGGCATTGCCTTTCATCAATATGGCAGCCTCCATCCTGACCATCCAAGCTTTAGCTATTCATCAATATGGCAGGCTCCCATCCGGACCATCCAAGCTTTAGCCCTTCATCAATGTGGCAACTTCCCATCCTGACCATCCTAAGCTTTAGCCCTTCATCAATATGGCAGTTTCCATCCCAACCATCCAAGCTTTAGCCATTCATCAATATGGCAACCTCCCATCCTGACTGTCCAAGCTTTAGCCCTTCATCAATATGGCAGCCTCCATCCTGACCATCCTAAGCTTTTGAGGAGCTATTCCTTATAATAATTATAATATAATTCCTTGTGATAGTGGGATTTTGGGGTTTCATGATAGGTTTCATCTTGCTTCAGTGAGGGGTAGGCTTTTTCAGCTGAACCAAGTTCATTGAAATCCAAGTGACAATAAAAGCAGAGCTCACACCCAGGAACCCAGAGGCCAGATTGTGTCTGGTGTGATCAGAAATCTCTCAACACTCAACACTCCCAGGGACAGAAGTCAGGGAGTGTGATTCCTGCAACCTCTCCCATCATTACTTTGTAATTGAGGGCAACATTATGTGGCCATTTTAAAGGCTGAGAGCTTCACTTTGTTGTAATCATGCTAACCTTTCACAGCTAAAGAGTGACAGACATCACCAAGAGAAGACCTGAATTGAATGGAAAGACTGTGGTTGTGTTGTCAGAAGCCACACGGTTCCTCATCTCATCCATCCTTATCTCCAGCGTCTCTTTCTAGATCCAACTCATTATCCATCTGCAGTCCCTGTCATCAGACATACTGAGGATCAGCTTCCCCAGCTAGGCATCCAGCTATTTTGTAATCTGAGCAATGGGCTTTTTTACCCATTTCATCTTACTGTTAAGGATGGTTGGGTCAATCTTTACATTAATGTAGTTTTCTCTAAGGAGGCTCAAAAAGACACAGATGTACTCTGTTGGCTGTAGTCAAGACTTCTTCATTAGCCCATTATTAGCATAAGTATGAACTTCAATCTTCAGTACAATGGAAACCATGGTTAGTAACCATGATGAGGTGAAAGTTAGCTCATCCTTATGGGCATGGGGAGTGGGAAGCAGTGAGCATAACAGTCTCTTAAGACTCACATAAACTGAATCTAAGTGAAATGAGCAGAACCAGGAGATCATTGTACACGGCAACAGTAAGATTATTCAATAATCAATTCTGGTGGACGTGGCTCTTCAACAATGAGCTGATTCAGGCCAGTTCCAATGATCTTGTGATGAAGAGAGCCATCTGCACCCAGAGAGAGAGATCTGTGGGGACTGAGTGTAGATCACAACGTAACACTCTCACTCTTTTGTTGTTCGTTTGCATTTTGTTTTCTTACTCATTTTATTTCCTTTATTTAATCTGATTTTTCTTATGCAGTAAGATAATTGTATAAATATGTTTACACATATTGGATTTAGCATATATTTAAACATGTTTAACATATATTGGTTTACTTGACATCTAGGATGAAAGAAGGGGAAAATTTGGAGCACTAAGTTTTGCAAAGGTCAATGGTGAATAATTCTCCCTCCATATGTTTTGAAAATATAAAAGGTTTAATAAAAAAAATGGAAGAAAAAAAATAACAGCCTCTTAAATCTTAGAGCAGGAGAGGAGCTGAGAGCTCATTGGTTCTAGTGTTCTCATCTTACGGACTTGATGTATATGTGCATGCATGTGTGTGCACATGAGTGTGTTAAGACTGGCCTGGTTCTGTCACCAGAATAGAGAGGGCTACCAGGTGGGTTTTCTTGTTGCTGCTGTTTTTAGCCACAGTACCTTATGAAATGAGGCTAACAACACAGATGGTTCCCAGTTCTGTATGGCTCTTTCTCATTTCTGTTTTAATCAATAAGCAAGCATTTTAAAGATTTACAAGTGGCCAGATCTGTGCTAAGGATAGGATAGTAGGGCTGAAAATACAAAGAATGAAACAGTGAGTATTGGTGGAAAAGGCATAAACAAGTCTTTAGATTGTCAATCAGTATAAATTAAATGCTGATCCCTGTAGATTTCCCTGTTGGTCTCTATGGACCATCCTTTGAATTGAACAATTTGCCAGATACTGTGCTAAGAATAGGAATAGCAGGGATAAAAATACAAAGAAGGAGACAGTGGGTATTGGTGGAAAAGTATAAACAAGTCTTTAGATTGCTGATCAGTATCAATTAAATGCTGATCTCTGTGGATCTCCTTGTAGCTTTCTATGGACCATCCCATGAATTGACCCACTACAGGAAAGGATTGACCCACATCCCTGGTTATTCTAGAAGCTTTGAGTATTTGGAGGGTGGAAACTTGGAAGAAATAGGAGCTGTCTTCTCTGAGATCCCTGGGTCCTGGAATAATGGGAGGAAGTAGCAGATGGCTAGACTGCTACTTGATAGCAGGAAACCTTCCTAGCAATGAGAATTGTCCCATTGTGGGACGGGCTGCCTGGAGAAGTGGTGGGCTCTCCCTGTGTGGAGATCCGCAAGCAGAGACTGGATAATTGTGCATCAATATTACATATAATAAGGATTTCTTTAACAAATGGATGGGCTATTGATCTCCCAATTCTCATAGTCTCTGATTCTATAGGATTCTCAAAAAAAAACAAAATTGGAAGATTTCTAAATATGACAATAAAATGAAAGGAGAATTCATAACAAGTTCCCTTAGAAGGAGAGGAAAGGAGTTGATTTTGCTGAGCATCCAAGGGAAGCAAAAGCATCCATTAGCAGGACACTTGGCCTTGTCCCCAGATAGAGTAGCAGTAAATATAGAGATGCAGAGACTCCTTGGAAATTAATTGCATTTCTATGCTATCCCCCACCAATCTCATCAGAGAGGATAAAGATGTCACTCATTCTGGGGAAATGTGAGGTAGAGACTTCCAATTAAATCAACAAGGACTTTGATGAAGGGGCTGGCATGACAGCCCAAGTCTTGCCTTTAATACAGACTGTGTAGTCCCAGGTGGGTCATTTTATCCCTCAGACCTTCAGGAATCTCTCTAAGATTGAAATTGCCCATCAAAGAAGGGAACTTCCACACTAGAAATTACCCATACCAATGAATCCATACAATGAATGTCCTACAGATCCTCCCAACCCCACTCTCTCCGTTATACTTTAATCAGGAGTAACTTGAATGTGAAAGTGGCCACAGAAGAAGTCAATAGGATTGTCTATCTCAGGCCTTAGTTTCTCTAAATGTTAAAAGAAGTTATTAGGCTACAAAATTGTGTGAAATGTTTCCAGAACAAGAGAAAAAAATCTTTTTCTTTGTTCGAAAGTAACTTCTCTAGAATATTGACTCATTGCATCGAGACCAGATCTTTTTAATTTTATAACTAGTTTTTAAGAAAAAAGGAAAAGGAAATCTATATAGTCATTCAGGACAGGCCACCGAATCTTGGTTTGGTTGTCTGTTTCATTAGTGAACTACAAGATGTGCCCAGCTATGATGCTGTCACTGACTGGAAGCTCTCCATGCCCCTTAAAACAGTTGTAATTAGGAAGAAGAGAGATAAAGGACTGTTCTTTCTGGCAGTCTAAAGGCAGGACCCTGGCAGCCAGGTGGATAATGACCAAAACCCAGAAGCAAAATCCCTTGATTTCAAAGACAATTCAAAGATAACCTTTTCGTAGGCAAGGAGAATCCAAAGAAGCCCAGAAAGATTGTGATGTGCACATGGGCACACATATAGTCAAAGGTAGAAGGTAACAGTGACATGATGTTTGGTTGGCCATGTCACATAAATATCACTTGATTCCAGGTCAAAAGACTATGGTTCTAGCTATGCCCAGAGAAAGAACTCTGGGAGATGACTAAAAACCATTACATTGAATTCCCAATCCCTATATTTATGCCCACCTGCATTTTTGATTTCCTTCACAAGCTAATTGTACAATATTTCAGAGTCTGATTCTTTTTGTACAGCAAAATAACGTTTTGGTCATGTATACTTATTGTGTATCCAATTTATATTTTAATATATTTAACATCTACTGGTCATCCTGCCATCTGGGGGAGGGGGTGGGGGGTAAAAGGTGAAAAATTGGAACAAGAGGTTTGGCAATTGTTAATGCTGTAAAGTTACCTATGCATATATCCTGTAAATAAAAGGCTATTAAATAAAAAAAAAAGACTATGGTTCTGGTTTCACCATTTAAATGTACATCCTTCTCCTGGTCTTTGGATTCTCTATTGGTAAAATGAAAAGATTGAGCTAGATGCTTCAAAAGTCCTCTCTAAGGACTTTCCAGACTAGCTTTTCTTCTGTGTCTTTAGTCAAACACAATGCTTGGATCACAGAAAGCATTTAATAAATTATTTTCTATCCATCCCTCCATCCATCAATCCATCCATTGTTGAACTTACTAGGCTTGGATGATTGCCTCCTAAGTCCTTCTCTGGGTGGATATTTGAATTTGGAAGGATGTGCCAGGCTTGGGTTCCCCTGAAATAGTCTTTGGGAAGCCAGGCCCTGCCGAGTTATTGAAAAAAGACTTTAGTGGGAGATAGTTTATGGGAGGAGAACTAGAGGCAACAGAAAGTGCTAGAACTGTAGCTAGAGGAGAACTCAGTGCTCACTTCCTCTAAACTTCTCATTTTGTAAATGAGAACACTGGGGCCCAGGGAAGGGTGGTCACTTCTCTGAGATCAGATAATAAATGCCAAAAGTTCGACTTGAACTCGACCTAAGACTCCAAATTCTGTACCTCTGCCAACATACCAAGTTGCCTCTGTGCACATACCTAATTTTGTTGTTTTTCATAAATATCTGATAAGAAGATCCCACGCCAATACAGCAAGGAGGAGCTATCTTTTTAATAGAAAAAAATTTTGAAAATCAAGTTAATTTAAATATTTTACTACCCAAAGCTGTTTGTGATAGTAATCTCAAAGAACGTAGTTGAACAAATGGTGACATTTTCTTCCACTGCTAATGAGTGGGGCTCAGTATGGGTTCTGCAAGCTGTGGTTACTCTTTCCAAAAAACTTTTGTGTCTCCTCCCCCACCCCCCCGCCCCTCACTTTTAAGTCTTCTTCTTTCTCCGTGAACATTCCCAGTTAATACAATATGGAGGACAAAGGGAACCATGGACAGAGTAAAACTGAAGATTTTGATGTCATTTCCCAAGCCTCCTTCCCCTCCGAAGACTCTAAGATCCAACACCAGCTTTCCTCTTGGCAAGATAAAGCCTTTCTCAGCCTACCTTTCCAGCCTTCTGCCTCACTTCTCCCATTTCTTACTCTATGCTGCAGTTGCTGTGCTTTCTTATTGTTCCCTTGTGAGGGGGCTCTCTGCCTTTGCTCTGGCCAGTTGACTCCATGTCCATCTTTCTCTTTCTTTTCTCTCTCTCACTTGCAATCTTTATCTTTCTCCAAGACACAGTTCAGGTACCACCTTCTACATGAACCCCAAATCTCTTTAGTCTCCCCTACTCTCAGTAGTGCCCTGAGATTGGGGGGGGGGAGATAGCCTTCTTTAAATCACCTGAAAACCCAAGCAGATTCCTGGAGCGAGTCAGGTCTGGCTTTTCCCACTAACAACTTTTGAAATGGCTTGAAGAGCACTTCAGGTTTCTTTCCTTGGAAAACATCTACCTCAAACATCCATTCAGTACTGGGTACCATAGTAGGCCCTGGGGATAGTCTTTGTCTACAAACAGTTTACATCTTATTGGAGAAAAGATGTGTATATGTATTTATGTAAACAACCCTCCATATATCTTATCCCCAATAAAATGTAAATTTCTCCTAGGTAAAGGCTGTTTAACATATATATATATATATATATATATATATATATATACGTGTGTGTGTATATATGTATGTATATATGTATATACATACGTATGTATATATGTATATACATATATACATACATATACACACATATGTGTGTATGTGTGTGTGTTACATATATATATATCTCCAGTGCCTAGCATGGTTTCTGATTTCTAGTACATAGTAGGAACTTAATAAATGTTTGTTTGTTGTTTGATCAAACTATCTAAATTTAACGTGCTTGTTCCTCTAGCCTATAAGTCCAGGGAATGTATCGCACCTGGAGAAAGGAATATGCTAAGGGGATTGTTGATCTGTATTTTTTCTTGTTTTTACATAGGATTGAAAAAACGTACAAGGAAGGCCTTTGGAATACGGAAGAAAGAAAAGGACACTGATTCCACGTATGTACCTCAGATGGGGCCATTGGAAATGTTGGTCCCCCCTTAGAGTCCCATCTCCAAAGGCAGTTGCATGTCATGACTTCTTTGAAAAGCTACACCCTGCCAGGTTTTCTAGGACTGACATCCTGTTAAGAGTAGCCTCCATCTGGTCTTAGTTCTAGTAAATGATGGGAATTTTCTGGTTCTCATAACACACTGACAAATGGTTGGATTATTCATGACCTCATGATGCTGGGGAGAGGCAACACGGAGGCAGGGAGGGAGGCCTGGCTTCAGATTCAGAAGCTGTCCTGAATTCAAACCCGTCTTTGATCCATACTCTCTCTGTAACCACTGTCAAGAGGCATTTGATGCAAGTCATCTCTCTAATGTCATAAGTAGCAAAGTGGATATTGATGTACCTTGAAGGAGGGAGATTCCTCACTGGGAGTTCCCTGGATAGGCAAAATCATAGATACAAACCAAAGAAAAAAATGCTGTGATGTTCCCATTGTATCTCCCTTCCTCCAAATGTGTGAATAACAACTGTCCCTAGGAGGGAAGACCAACAGGCAGGATCATTACTCGGTGCGTTCTTTTCAGCCTCCTAATGGAGGCTGTGGAATTGAATTCCCTGGAAGGCTTCCATAATGGAATTAGCAATCTTGTGCCCAGTCAGTTAACACACAATTCTAGCTGAAGCCAGGGAAATGGATTAAATGTCTTCTGTTGGTCTCCTCCAGCCCCATTTATTCCCGAAGTCTCCCAGACTTGCCGTTGTTAAAACAAACAACTAATAATATAATAAATTAATAATTATATATATATATATATATATATATACTAATAATAACAATAAATCAGAATTAGTAAGAAGATAGGAAACGTGGATAGGGCATCTGGGTTCTACTAAAATAGATATATGTCCACTAAAGTAAAAAATCAATGCATAATTGTTCTGCAAAACTTGCCTGGGAGCCAATCAGGGAGACCCTTAATGATCACATTTTGAAAGGAATTTTCAATGAGTCTATGATTTAATGACTTACACTAATTACACATCTTCTTAGGACAGAGCCATAACTAAGGCTGCATTAGTGAGGCTTTGTCCCAGGTACCAACATCTGAGGAGCAAGCTTCCTCTCTCCCACTGACCTACAGCACGATGTCTCTGCATTTTCAAGCCCTTCTACCAATCTCTACCAATGATGCTAGCTTCTCCTGCATGATTACTGCCCCTGCTCCCTGCCCTTTCTAGTCCAGCACCCCCAGAATCCTGTAATCCTTGCACCCCTCTCTCAAGATTCTGCCATTCCTCACTACTTTCCCCATTTTTCTGCTACCTCCAACTCCTCCTAGAACCTGGGGTTCAAAGGCAATTCACCATGCTGAAGGGGTGCTCTCTATGACTCCCTGTTTGCTGTTCTGCTCTGGAGCCATCTTAGGGTGGCCCCTAGTCAGTGGTTCTGAAAGGAAATCCAGGTGGGAAAATCAGAACTTATTTTTGTCATAGGTAGAAATAAAGCGGACTTAGTGAGAGTAGCCAAAATAATAATAATACTAACAACAATGCTAATAATAGATGGCATTTCGATGGCACAGAAAGGTTCTCAAAGCATTTTACATATACTTTTTCATTTGATTCTCAATTCTGGGAAATGAAGGTTATTATTATCCTTGTTTTACAGTTAAGAAAACTGAGGCAGACAGAGGTCACACAGCTAATAAGTGCCTTAAAGCCAAACTAGAATTCAGGGCCTCTTGACTTCAAACCTAGTGCTCTACCCACTGTGCTACCAGCCACCCCTAACAACCTTCATTGTCTCCACATCGCCCAAAGGGAATCCCAACTCACTAGTGGCGTTCAAGATTGTCCGTCCTTATCTCCAAGTTGTACTAGCTGCGTAATTTAATATATGATTAGCAGAATTATACAACTCTATGTGACTTATAACTCAGCTAGAATGATCGATTGGCCACGCTTCGGGTATGTCCGATATTTCACCATCATCATCTTCACTCTCTCTCCCACTTCCATAATGCCATAGAGTTTACTTTCCTCAACAACTCTGTAATTCTGTGAGGAAACTCTGTTTCCTCAACAACTCTGACAGTACAAAAATTATTAGCTCCATTTTATAGATGAGAAAACAAAGGCAAGGGCACACAATCCTGGAGTTAGAACCCCCAACCCAGTCCGTTAGGAGGAAGCAACTAGGCTTAAGGGAAAGAGTAGAGAATGTCAGGTCAGAGGCCAGGGTTCAAATCCCAGCCCTGCCACTCGTGCAATCTATGTGACTTCCCTTCCCTGGACCTTAGTTTCCCCATCTGTAAAGTGAGGACCTTTGAAGTCTATTCTAGCTTTAAGTTCTGGACTTCATATTCAGCTCTTTTGATCACTCTACAATGTGTGATCATTGGGATCCGGATGAGGAAGAGTATGCAGAGAGGGCCAAGCTGCAGGTTTACCATTGCTCCCTCTCTCCCCCACCCACAACCAGATTGGTTCTATTTTAACATGAATGATAGGGATTACTCGATGGCCGTCCTCATCTGAAAAGGGAGGAGACCTGTGCTCTGAGTAAAGACTGGACCAAGTTGGGTCCCAGCATGTAACCATTACATGATAAACTGGGGAGAGCCCAGAGGGGGACTTGAGTAGGTGACATGTGAGGGGGTTTCCAAGTATTTGAAAGTTGGTCAAATGGAAGAATGAACAGCATTATTCTCCCTAGTCTAAGGGACGAGAACAAGGAACTATGAAGGGGTTATTTCAGAGAGACATATTTGGGATTGATGTCAACAAAGATTTTCTAGCTATGAAAGGAAATGAGGCTGCCTCGTCAAAGGGGAGGCTTGGATCATGGGCCAAGTGTCTCACAGTGAGGATCCACTTCCGGGCACAGGTTGACCAGATTCCAATTTTTTTGGCCATCCCATTCAGACCTGGGAGGCTTTTACTCTCAGTGTCCATTGACCTCAGATCATGACGATGGGACTCCTCTTGCCTAATTTCTATTTCTCCCAGAAGACCCTAGGTTCTTAGCAGCATTGAGCTAGAATGGAGAAGAGACCTTAAAGGATACCATCTTGTCCCATCTCTTTTTACGGATAAAGGAAATGAGTCCCCGCCAGCTTAAATGACTTGCATGGGATCACACAGAATACCCCATTCTGAGAACACATGTAAACATCTCAGAAGAGAGTCTAAGAGACAAGGCAACGATCCCTCCCTCATTTATCCCAAGCTTCTGCCTACTGGTGGGAGGTCCCATTGTTCTCCTTACAAGCAGGACCCAAGAGCCTCGAGCTTTCCGAGGCCCGGTTATATCCATCAAAGCCATTGTGCTTTGTAGAGATGGAGTGTGCGGCTTAGGTCACTGTCACTGCTGATTCATATTGTCTTCAGGGCTGTGGCGATGGTGACTGGGTTGCTAAGCAACGCTCTGGAGGACCAGCACATGGGAGCTCACTGAGGACGGATGGCTTGTTAGCACCTGGGCTCCCTGGTCTGGTTACCCTTCTGACGCCTGAGGGAGGGAGAGAAGGATGAGAAATAAGTGGGAGATAGTGGGCAACGAGCCAGGTCGGACATGTACAGGCTGAGGAGAAATGGGAACTTCTTAACAGCAGAAGAAAGTGAATAAATACGGTGGCAGAGATTTAGTTAGAAAAGAGAGACCACTCGATCCAATATGGATGTTTAAAGCCCTTCCCTACCAGGCTGGCTCAAATGCACATTATTCTAACTTATATACGTCATATACTCTACTATCCAAACTGGATTGCTCACTATTACTGACACATAATTCTCCATCCTTTGCGAAGGCCCTCCTTTATGCCCAGAACTCATTCCTAAATGCCCAGAACTCATTCCTTTATGCCCAGAACTCATTCCATCTCCTCTTCCGCCTCTTAGAATTCCCCTGGTTTGTCTTTGAAAAATAAAGATTAAAAAAGTTTCTTTCCTCAAGGAAAGTCAAGGGAGTCAAGTATATGAGCACATAGCACCTGAGCAAAGCCAAAATGGCAGCCGGGTAGAGCAGTGGATAGCTCTATGACCACATGCTACGTGAAGCCTTCCTTGATTCCCCCAGCTGCTGGCTCCTCTCCAGCAAAATTATTTTGCATTATTGTGAATATGTAATGGGGTTATGAATATATAATGGGGGGCTGGATGAGGAGGGCCTAGGCTTTACAGCATCTGTCATACGTCCTGCCTGGTATCAAGCATTCAGAGGCTTAAATAAACCTCCTGACTGGCCAACTGGGGCCGGCCATCAAAGAGTATTGGCCAGTCTCCTCATTAGATAGAGAGATAGAGAGATATAGATATAGATATATTATATATATTAGAGATATTAGATATATTATAATATGTGGAGATGATATATCCATATGTATATATATATATATATATATATATATATATATATATATTTGTTACATGTTGTCTCTTCCAATAAAATGGAAACTCCTTGAGGGCATGAACTTTATTGTTTGCCTTTGTATACCTGGTACCCAACCCACTGTCTGTCATAGATTTATAAGCATTAGTTGCTTGATTATTATGTACCACAGATTTGGAAGCATTTGTTTCTTAATTATCATGTATCACAGATTTATAAGCATTTGATGCTTGATTATTATGTACCACATTCTAAAGATACAAAGACAGAATGAGAAATAGTCCCTGTCCTCAAAGAGCTTATTTTCAATTTGGGTAAAATAATATGCACAGAAAAATCTACAGAGTGTCATTATAAAGTAATTGGGGATAGGGAGAGTGCTTTAATGACTGGGAGAGGGCAAAAAAGATATCTAATGTAGGAGAAAGTACTTGATTTAAATTTTGAAGGAAACTAGGAGATCTAAGGCATGATTGACAGCCTAGGCAAAGGCTTAGAGGTGGGAGATGAACAAGTGCTAAGAATATACTAAAAGGAAAATCAATGGCTCGGAGAGTGAGTTGAGAAGTGGACATAGGGCTTGGCCCAAGAGCAGAGGCAGCATGTAGAACATGGAGTTTAAGTCCCAGACCTCCTCCAGCTTGCTGTGAGTGACTTTGGACCAATGCCTCTGCCAGGTCCCTTCTGATTTTGACATTCAATGACTTTACATTTTGTTCCTCCCACCCCACCCAAGATCAGGTGCAGTTTCAGGATTATAGACTTTGCAATAAAGGAAAGGCCTTAATTAAAGTCCTCCACATAGTCATAAAGGACGGATTGTTCCTTCAACTGAGGAGCACTATCTATTACTAACACACATGGAAAGCAACCACCAATGTCCTTCTCCCTCTCAGTGTCTGTCATGTGATCCTGAAATCAGTCAGTCAGTCAATCAAGAATCACTTTCTTAATCACCTACTATGTGCCAGACACTGTTAGATGCAGGAAATTCAAAGAAAATCATAATAAAAAAGTTCCTGTCCTCAAGGAACTTAGTCTCTATCAAGTGAGTCAAGTACATGAGCACATAGTATATGAGCATAGTCAGAATAGAAAGCTGAGTAGAACAGTGGATAGAGCACCTGGCCTGGAGTCAGGAGAGCCTGAGTTCAAATCCAGCCTTACTAGCTGTGTGACCCTTGCCAAGTCACTTCACCCTATTTACCTCAGTTTCCTCATCTGTAAAATGAACTGGAGAAGGAAATGGCGATCCTTCCAGTATCTCAGCTGCAAAAACCCCAAATGGGATCATGAAGAGTCAGATATGACTCAACAACAACATAGACAGAATATGTATGAAATGAATAAGGTGTAGGGGAAGGATCTTCATTCTGCCCCTCTGAAGACTTAGTGCTGATCAGTCAGTACACGAGCATTTATTAAACACTTACTGCATGCCAGGTTTTGTACTAATCTCTGGAGAGCAAAGGAAGTCAAAAATGGACTCCACCTTCAAGGACTTTACATTCTAATTGAGGAGATGGAATTGATAACCAGCTGGAGACTGTATATTGTAACCCAGAGGAAAGAGGGAGCCAGAGTTCTGGGAATAAGATGAATTGGCAGAGGATGCTGGTAAAAAGTGGGTTGCTTGGGGCAGCTAAGTGGTGCTACAGTAGATGGAGCACCAGCCTTGGATTCAGGAGGACCCGAGTTCAAATTTGGCCTCAGACGTTTAATATGTTCTAGCTGTTATGACCCTGAGTAAGCCATTGCCTCACACACAAAACACACACACACACACACACACACACACACACACACACAAAATAAGACAAACAAACCAAAAAAAAAAAAAAACAAAGTGGGATGCTAGCTGGAACTTAAAGGAAGTCAAGGAAACTAGGAGATAGAGATGAGGAAGGAGAGTGTTCCAGCAAGGGAGTCAGCCAGAGGAAATGCCCAGAGCTGAGAGATGGAGGGAAGGAGCAGCCTGGAAGCCGGGATCCCTGAGCAAAGACATGTACATGGTGTACGTGTTGGAGTTCAGGGCGGGGGGTTGGAGGTGTAAGAAGACTGGAAAGGTAGGATGGATGTATATTATGAAGGAACTTGAATGCCTGAGGTTTTTATTTGTTCCTGAAAGGAGAAAAGGAGGGATGGAAGGACAGAGGAGAAAGGGAGGGAAGGAGGAAGAGAGACAGAAACAAAGACAGAAAGAGACAGAGATAAAGACAGAGAGACAGAAAGACAGAGACATGCAGAGAGAAACGCCAAGACAGACAGAAACAGAGACACACACACAGACACAAAGATGCAGAGATAGAAAGAGAGGAGAGGAGAGGAAGAGTCAGGGAAATAGAGACAGAGACACAGAGACAGACAGACAGAGACAGACAGAGAGAAACAGAGAGAGAGGAGAGAAAGAGGAGACAGAAAAAGAGACAGACAGAGACAGACACATACAGAAAGAGAGACAGAGCGAAAGTAAGAGTGAGGGAGAGAAGGAGATGGAGAAAAGAGACATAGAGAGGGACAGAATACTTAGAAAATTGGGCGGCTTCTCCTGGGCTTCCAACTTCCCTCTCTCTTCCTCAGCCCCACAGATGTCCCATCTGTGCACCCATCATGATCACCATTTCTTGGACCCTTCCTCTGCTTCTTCCACCCCAGGATTCATCTCTCTGCTCACTCTAGTGTGACATTGGATTACATTAATTCCCAAGACGCGGGAAGATTTGTGTTCCTCCCTGGGAAAAGGTGTACTGAGGTCAGCTCCCCTCACTTTTGGCTCATCAAAAGTAGGATTGAAATGGGACTGAAATGGAGGGTCCCTCTTCCTGATCCCAGTCATGGCATTCTCACCAGGAGCACAAATCTTACACCTTCTTGGGGATTTAATTTTTCATGATACCACATGAATTTCAGTTCCCAAAGGACTGCGTTACTGGCCGCGACCCTTCCCCTCTTCTATTTTCTTTCTCTTTTTTGGCTACTTTCCATCCCCTGGAGTTATGAGGAATAAAATATCATAAAGTAAAGATGCTCATCCCTAGTTAAAAGTAAGTGAGAAAATATCAGAAAGCCGGAGGCCATGCAAGTGATACAAAAGAACTTGTAGTTCATCCTTCTCCCCACATTGAGGAGGAAACAGACCCAGACTTCAGCCTGCCTTTGTAGCCTGCCAAACGGCCTCCTCTGTATATCTCATCAGATTTCCCACCTCTCTGCCTTTACCCAGGCTGTGTCTTGCCTCATTCCCACCAGCCCACCAAACTCATTTCTGTCTCCTAGAACGTCTAGCTCCTTTCAGGCCTCAGACTGAGCACTACCTCCTCCTTCCTGCAGCCCTTCCTGATTTCCCCGGTTGGCAGGACTCACCCTATCCCCAGTCCCTGTGCTGCATTTTGTGTGTAATGTGCTTCCACCAGATTTCATAGAGCTGTCTTTTTTCCCTATCCACCTAATAATAACTGTAGTTAGGGGTTTCCCCCTCACTTCCCTGTGAGGTACACTACCAGGGTTTTGCCCCTTGGAAAGATGGCCTTTGTACGGCATCAGTCTCCTAATCATTCTACAGCCCAAGTCTCCCCACTTTCCATTCCATCCTCCAAACAGCCCCCCATGTTTCCTAAGGCAGATGTGACCATGTTACCCCATTATCACTAAATTCCAGTGGCTCCCTCATATTTCTAGGATCAAATACAAACTCTGTGGCATATAAATCCTTCCTCAATCTGGCTTCTGCCCACTTTTCTAGCATTATTATACATCATTTACCTTCACACTCTTTATGGTCCGGCCAACTGACGTCCTTGGTTTTCCTCATACCCAACCCAACTCTCATCTCCATGCCTTCGCATGTCTTCTGGGCCTAGAATGCACTCATTCCCTCTTTGCCTTTGCTTCTTAAATTGTTTTGCAAAGCCCAGTTCAAATGTCAGAATGAAACCCTTCTTTATCCTCAGCTAAAGTGGTTAATGAATATTCTTTCAAAATTATATTTATTGAGGCAGTTAGGTGGCTTGGTGGGTAAAGCACCAGTCCTGAAGTCAGGAGGACCTGAGTTAAAATCTGGTCTCAGACACTAAACACTTCCTAGCTGTGTGACCCATTGCCTCAGAAAAAAAAAAAAAAAGTTGTATTTATTTTGCATGTCCATTTATCAGTCAATCTATCAAGTCAGTATTTATTGGGCATTTACTATGTGCCAAGCACTGTCCTGGGTGCTAGAGATACAAAGAACAAAACAACAATGGCCACTGCCTTCAAGGAGCTTCCTTCCCAAAGGGAAGGCAACATGTACATAAATGCATGTATGCAAAAGACATAATAGAAGTATACCCAGAGGCACATAAAGCTTACACTATACAACCCAGTAAAGGAAGATCCCAGCAACCTGGGAGTTCACGTAGAACAAGAAACTTGGGCTGAGTCTGACAAGAGAACGGCAGGAGAAGGTCAAGGGTGAAAACACTCTGGACTTGGAGAAGCATCAGCACAAAGGCTCAAAGGTGGGAGATAAATCTTAATGCTGAAGGAGCAGAAAGGATCATAGAGTCAAATCATTTTACAGATGAGAAAACTGAGGCAGACAGGGTACCACAGCTAGTAAGTGGCTGAGGCTGCGTTTGAACTCAGGTCTTCCTGACTCTAGGCCCAGAGCTGTCTCTACTATACCACCTAATTCTCCCAAGGCCATAAATCTGAGTGAGCGAACGATTCCTAGACAGAATATCGGGGATTCTATGTTGTTGTCCCTTATGGAAGTAATCTCCTCCATGGAATGGATGGCTTCACTCCGACCAGAGATGTCTAGGAAAGCATCTTACACGTTATTCCTTTCTAGAAAGGGAGCCAGGACTGAGTTAAGTTTATATTTCTTAGTAGAAACCACTGGAATTTGTGGAGTAGGAGAGAGAAATGGTCCCACCTGTGTCTGAGGGAAATTACGTCAGTAGCTATGTGAAGAAGGGACCACAGAGAACAATCTTGAGGCAAGGATACCAATAAAGAAGCTTTGCAGTACATTGTCTGGGCCATGTAGGTGGCCATTTGGGGGAGACGTGATAGAACCCCAAATGAGATTTAGTGACTGATTGGATTGAGTAAATGGGAATAAGGAATTATGGATAATAATAATAATAGCTAACATTTATATACCAAGCACTATACTAAGCAACTTTACAATTTTTATCTCATTTAATCCTCACAACAGCCCTGGGAGAGATGCTATTTTTATACTCATTTTACAGATGAGAAAACTGAGGCAGATAGGGCACCACAGCTAGTAAATGGCTGAGTTTGCATTTGAATTCAGGTCTTCCTGACTCCAGACCCAGAGCTGTCTCCACTGTACCACTCCCAAGGCCATGAATCTGAATTCCTAGACAGAATATTGGGAATTCTCTGTTGTTGTCCCTTATGAGCAGAATCCCCTTCACAGAACAGATGGTTTCCCTTTCTCCCTTGGCTGTGTGTAGTTCCAGGTACCTGGTTGGTGATTAGAATATATCTATCAATGCCTTGATTTTCATAGGCTACATGGCTAGGCGGTAGAAGAATGTGAACTGGTAACTGGGGTTCCAAAGACTTTTTCCCTTTGTTCTGCTTAAGGTCACCATATGTTTTACTGAAGTCTGAATACATGGTCTAAGAGAGCATTTCTTTTTAAAACCTCATTAAAAATATGCTTTCTTTGCTTGAAATGAGGACAGTCCCTGGGTAAGGTCGCCATATTGAATTTGCCACTTGGGAAAGGATAATTATAGCATTATTCATGTACAGGGAAAGAGGCGAGATGGAGACTATCTGTTTGCATTGCTTCCTTTTAGGAAGGTTTTTAATAGCACCGTCTGGCCCAAACTGTTTTGAGTTTAGAGTTATCCTAAATAATCCTGCAGCTTCCAACCAAGACATTCAGAAAAGAGATGGTTGCAATGGAGGAATAAGAAGCCATGAAAAAAGAACATCACTGACGAATTGTAGCTATTGCTAAGAGCTAAGGGATAGTTGGAACCTAAAATTGTGGGGTGGAACGGACCACAAAATACCTTGGAGTCACCTTAGGGATTAGTGCAGGTTGAGGTGAGCAGTGATGTGGGGAAGATAAGGGAGTGGAGTAGTATGGGGAGAAGTTGGATAGGAAAATGACTACATGGTGCAGGGGATAGAGTGTTAGACAAGCAGTTAGGAAGGCTTGAGTTTACATAATACCCTAGGCACTTACTGTGGGGCCCCAGGCAAATTGCTTAACTTCTCTTGGCTTCAGTTTCCACATCTGTAGAAAGGGAATAATAATAGCACCGATGGTATAGAATTGGGAGGATTAACTGAGACATAACATAACATATGAACAGTGCTATATAATCATTAACTATTACTATTTAAGAGAGAGAGAGAGAGAGAGAGAGAGAGAGAGAGAGAGAGAAACAGATGCAGAGGAGGAAGAAAGAAAAAATGAGAGAGAGAGAGAGAAAACTGGGACATTGATGCATTGTTGGTGGAGTTGTGAACGAGTCCAACCATTTTGGAGAGTAGTTTGGAACTATGCTCAAAAAGTTGTCAAACTGTGCATACCCTTTGATCCAGCAGTGTTACTACTGGGATTATATCCCAAAGAGATTATAAAGAAGGGAAAGGGACCTGTATGTGCACAAATGTTTGTGGCAGCCCTTTTTGTAGTGGCTAGAAACTGGAAACTGAATGGATGTCCATCAGTTGGAGAATGGCTGAATAAATTGTGGTATATGAAAATTATGGAATATTACTGTTCTGTAAGAAATGACCAACAGGATGATTTCAGAAAGGCCTGGAGAGACTTACACGAACTGATGCTGAGTGAAATGAGCAGGACCAGGAGATCATTATATACTTCAACAACAATACTATATGATGACCAGTTCTGATGGACCTGGCCATCCTCAGCAACGAGATCAACCAAATCATTTCTAATGGAGCAGTAATGAACTGAACTAGCTATACCCAGAAAAAGAACTCTGGGAGATGACTAAAAACCATTACATTGAATTCCCAATCCCTATATTTATGCACACCTGCATTTTTGATTTCCTTCACAAGCTAATTGTACAATAATTCAGAGTCTGATTCTTTTTGTACAGCAAAATAATGTTTTGGTCATGTATACTTATTGTGTATCTAAGTTATATTTTAATATATTTAACATCTACTGGTCATCCTGCCATCTAGGGGAGGGGGTGGGGGGGGTAAGAGGTGAAAAATTGGAACAAGAGGTTTGGCAATTGTTAATGCTGTAAAGTTACCCATGTATAAATCCTGTAAATAAAAGGCTATTAAAAAAAAAAGAGAGAGAGAGAGAGAGAGAGAGAGAGAGAGAGAGAGAGAGAGAGAGAGAGAGAAAGAACAAGAACAAAAAAAGACAGGGACAGGGAGATAGAAAGACAAAGAGAAAGACTATAGTGGGGAGTAACAGGCAACAGAAAAAGTACAAGATCCAGAGTCAAAGAATCGAATTCTGCTTTTTGTTACACTTGTATGTATAATCTTAATCCATGTGATGTAGTAGCTAGAATCTCAGATAATTTGGCTTCAAATCCCACTTCAGACACATATTGGCTGTGTGACCCTAACCAAGTTAATTAACCTCTCCCTGCCTCAGTTTCCTCATTTATAAAATAACAGGTTGGAATCAGTGACCTCCAGGACCCTTTCCAGAGACACATTTCATGCTCCTTTGGACTTCCCTTCCCTCTCTGGGCCCCAGTTTCCTGTTGATGAAGGGGGGTGGGGACCAGAAGATGTCTGAGATTCCAACCAGCTCTAAATCCAAGACTCCTCTTGATGATTTCTCCCCGGTGGCCTGATGGGAGTGACAAACAAACAGAAACTCATCCAGTTTAGAACTCTGAGTTTTATTCCAATCTGCCAAAAATATTTCCTTCTTCTAATTTCTGTCACTCTCTCTTTGTTGCAGAGGCTCGCCAGATAGGGATGGAATCGTAAGTATTGAGTAACTTCTCAGTAGGCCTGTGTTTGGATGTTTGCTGCATTTTTAAAAACTTTTCTTCTGTAATGATAACCTTTAAGAGATTATTAGACCTCATCTCTATTTTTAATATGTTAATTGTATCAATGTTCCTGGCCAAGTGAGTGGTAGGGAATATATGCTTTATTAATCTCACCTAAAAGCCCCAGAAGGTAGTAAGGAAGGAAACTAAGGAAGAACATATAGGGCCAAAGTCTGGGCAGGTCATCCAGGGGATGTTCACCATCCAATGTGAGTTCTTTCATACTGAATTCTCTAAAGACCTTAAAGTTTAAGGACACTTTCTGCAAACAATGGAGGTCACAGGTGAATCTGGGAGCCCACAAGGTGGAGAGCCTAGATGTGGATATACTTTCTAAGTTAAAGTCAAAAGCAGAGCAAGCTTGTGAAATCATTTGTATCTTGATGGACAGCCTTCAAGGCTAAAATGTGGCTATCCCCTGGATTTAAAAACACCTCTCAGGCCTTCCTGGCAGCCAGAATTCAGGCCAGGAAAGGCGTCTGTGGACACAGGTGTGGACTTGCTTTGAGTTGCACTTAAGTGCCTTCTTCCAAAATGATTGCAATCTAAATCAGAAGTCAATTTGAAAGGAACAGCTGTTCTGAAGTGGACCCACATCAGGCAGAATGTTCTTTCAGAGTGGGAGCTAAAATAAGCCCAAGAGTTTAAAGAAATGTTTAAAAAGTCATAAAGGCTCTTTTTCAAAAATGGTACCCGTGTGGAGGTGTTGATTACAGCTTTGGCAGGAATTTTCCCCACCACATGACATGAGATACTTAGCCCTTTGCATTAGTGTTGGTCTTGCCATGAACTGTTAAGAAACAAAATTGCAACTACTCGACATTGGGTAACACTGTAATCAAGGCTCTATTCAGCAGGGGAAAAAAAAGACCCAGAAGACCCAACTTCTCCTCAGCCCTTGCTTCTGGCTCAGAGCCCTCTCCTTAACTCTGTTTCAGGTACTTTCTACCTCTCTCTCTGTGTCTTCTCCCTGTTTCTCTGTCTGGAGTTTCGCGGGTCCTCTCACCTCCCCTGCATTCTGTCCTTTGCAAGGCTCTGTTTCATTTCCTCTGGCTTCTTCTCCTGCTGCTTCAGGGCTGGCGGCTTTCTCTTGCTTCTCCCAGCTTGGCCCTTTTTTCCTCTGATCTAAAGTGCCATACATTTCAGAACTGGGCGATTTGGGGGGAATACTCTTCTTTTTGAGGGACTGTCAGTTTAAACTGAAACGGGGGCAGATTTCTATACAATCAAGCAATCAGTGAGTGTAAGACTAGTTCACATTAAGGCCATTATTCCCTTCCAGGTCCCTCATGCACAAGAGTGATTTGTTAGAAATCAGTGGACAAGCATTTATTAAGCACTTACTGTGTGCTGGACACTGAATATGTGAAGAAGGGTGACAACAGTCCCTGTCCTCAAGAAGCTCATATTCTGAGAGGGCTTTTAAATAATTTAATTATTGCCTAAGAAAAGTCAGTTTGGAGTCTTAATGGAAAAGGAAGTTAATTCAAATTTTCCCCTTGAGTATATAGACTATGAATATATAGACTCCTTGATTATAGAGACAGTCTCTCTTTTCCTTGCATTCTCAGCACTTAACAGTATCTAGCACATAATAGGTGCTTAAGAAATGTTTGTTGTCTGATTTATCTGAGAACAAGAGAAGTTTGGGTTCACAAGGATTCTCTGGAAATAAGACAAAATTCAGTTCTACAGACAAACTTTTTGGAATGATTAGCAAGCTAAAATCATAGGACAAAACCCCCATGGTTCTTTCCCTTCTTGCCCCCGCCCCCATCCCATATGCACTCCTCCACACCCTTACGCTTTCCCCATCACCAGCAGGCTTCAGAAGTCAACCTCTACAGCTGGTGTTTTGTCAAAGTTGAATCAGTACCAAACCCGAGTTGTTTATTCTGAATTCGGTTGTTATTGGGGTTTGGCTGATTTAAGTTCAGGCTTATTTCTATCAAGACGTGAGTCGTCTGGGTAGCCACATCAGTGCTCTGGTGATTTAGTCACGACATGGCTGCCTTAGAAGATGGGAACAAGAAATCGGGATTCAACATAGCGATTCTCCGAGATGAATAGAAGCCGATATGTTTCTGAGCTGGATCTTATCTTAGACTAGTGATAGGTTATTTCATTAGGAAAAGTGTGATCTTAGCAATGGGGGATCCATGTCCTCTTCCTCAGCTGATGGCTTAAACATCTCTGAAAAATGCACTTTTCCTCAGCCTTCTCAAGTATAAGCAAGTGGAGCATCCAGGTAATTACCAGCCTCACGCTACAGGTTTTGGGAGCTTGTAAGAATCTACCATAATTGGCACTCTTCTCAGAGACTTTGGAAACACAGGCTCATTTCCATGGAAATTGAGGGATTCAGAAGTAGGGATTCAGGGTATACATGATAAGAGACGTTTCTTCCGATTTCTAGGGTCTATATGTAGAGGCAAATGCGTGCAGAGGTAGACTTATTTCTTGGTTGGGTAATCACAGTGAATCACTGCTCTGACTCAGAAAACCATCCCGACCAGACCAAGACATGAAGGGAAGCCCATTTCTGGCCCGGATGCTGGAGAAGCTCAATCCCCAGAGAGTCCCCTTGGTGTCAGACTGCATGAATGACCGAGGGCTCTGCTTGGCTTATTGTCAACTGGCGAGTGTATCTACAGCTGTCACTACCATCTGTCTTGGTCCATTCCCTCTCCAACTTAAAGACCAAATCTGCTTTGAATAGGACCAAATGTCCTTTTTCCTGGTGGTTCCTATTTTCATCCATCCCTAGACTAGCCAGAGAGGTATCACACCTCCCCTGGAGGGAGATCAGATCTGCCCATGGGGTTTGAATTGCTGGGTCCCCTCCTTCCAGCTGGTGGTCCATCAGCAGTCAGAAAGGAGGTAGGAGTGAGGAGAAAAGGGCGGAGGGAGGGGTCCATGGTGAGGCTACCAATCAGGAGCTCTTTCCCGTACCAGAGAAATGTCATGTTTGATAAAATTGTCTCTTTTGGTGTGCCTTTGTGTCTGTTTGTCAGTTAAATGCTGGTAGATAAAGAATCAGATCCTCCCTAAAAAGTAGATGTGTCTCCTTCTCCTCCTCGTCCTCCTCCTACCTCCTCCTTTTTCTCCTTCTCCTCCTCCCTCCTTCATTTTTCCTCCTCCTCTTCCTCTTCCTCCCTCCCTTTTTTTCCTCCTCCTACTTCCTCCTCCCTTCTCTTTCTCCTCTTCCTTTTCCTTCTCCTCCTTTTCCTTCCTCCCCTATTGCATGTCTGCTGAATAGAGCCTTGTTACGGCCCCCAGGTCCCCTTTTGGCTGCAGGGAGTCCTGCCGAGATGGGCAGGCCCTAACATTCGACCTAGCTCTTTTGTTTTTCCTTCTATACCATGTTTGCCAACTCCATGTAATTCTTAATATGTGTCTAAAAGAACAAGCAGATATTTTAACAACTTTTTTCTACGTCAAACCAATCGATTCCAGCATCCCAGCCCACACGAACCACCCTACAATAGCAAAGCAGAGTACGCACGCGAAGGAGGAAAAAAAGTATCGGTAAGGAATCAGATTTTAGTCTCAAGTTTCCAAGGGGTTGTAGAAACAGTGAGTAAAAACCTAGGCTGGGAAACTCATGAAAAAACGAATTCCATTTGGTGGGAATCTTTTTCTAGATGTGTCCAAACTGGTGTGAAAAAGCAGCGAAGGGTCAACTCTTAGCCTCTCCCCTGCCCATCCTGCCTACCTACCCACAAATCCCAGGACATTTTTCTAAGGGTTAAGCGTAAGATTTTGGCTCTCTGGGGTGCTCTGGATGAAGGATGATAAAAAACAACTTAAATCTGGCACATAGAAACAAATCTTTAGTATTGATGGAAATGATAACCTACAAAGGCAAGCCAGAGTTAATGTGATTCTAAAGCAACCTTTAGATGATCAGTGCATCCTGAACCTAAGGCAGCTCAGGGGTGTGGTGGAAAGAGCTAGATTTGGAATCAGGAAGAAGTGAGATCCAGCCCCAGCCATTTGCTAGCTGGGCAATGCTGGGCAACTCAGTGTCACACTCTCAGACTCAGTTTCCCCATCTGCAAAATGGGGATAATAATAGCGCTTATCTCCCAAAGTAGTTGTGAACATTGAGTGAGATAACATATGTAAAATAATTTTGCAATTTGTAAAGCACCATATAAACATGAAAACAGTGAGCTTTCCCTGAATAGTGGACAAGAAGGCTATCCTCAGCTCTGTTAGTTAAACTTTTGTTGGATTCCAATTCATTTCATCAATGGTCAAATTTGGAAAGTGCTTTGAGATCCCTAGATAAAACTGATTAATCTCTGAGCTCTCCACAGGAAGCACAGAAGACAATTCCTGTTGAGGCTGGATATTTGGGGAGGGCTGCGTATCTTTAAAATGCTAACATTTGTGTTAGATTTCCCCCTTTGGCCATTTGCATACTGGGAAGAGAGTTTCTTTCTCTGTGAACACAGCAGAATAAGAGTTCCCTACCATCCCTTCCCAAAACTTAGGTCCTTCCTTTCTCCATCTTTTATTTCCATGATCCCTTCCCACAATTCTGCAAGACCCACTTGTCATTTCCTTAGTGGCTTCCTTCACCTGTAGAGCACAAAGGGAGCCAAACCGAGCCTTTGATTTTTCTCGGGTTTCACCCTGGGAATAGGGCCCTACCCAGGCACTAGTGCTGTCCCTGGCTGGCTGGTTTTTGTTACTGCAAATTAGAGCCTTTTTATAGGAAGTTACCAAAATTATGAAAACAAGCTGCCAATTCTTCCAGCAAAGCACTGTGTGTGTGTGTGTGTGTATGTTTGTGTGTGTGCGTACATGGGTGTGTAGTGAACACATGTTGCATAATTTAATTGTTTTTTTGTGGCTGCTTGTTTGTGTCTCATGTTTGTTTTTAATTAGTTCTATTTTTGCCCCAAACCCTTTCCTTTTATTGGGTTTTGTTCCTCAACCTCTTTGTTGGTTTCCATGGAAACTGCAAAATGTTTCAGTTAGCCTAGACCTGATCGAATCAAGACCTATGGCTGCTGATAAAAATCTGGGCTTGTGGGCAGAAAGGCAGATCTACTATTTACCATGATCCCCAAATGGGAGCCAGGTTGGGTTGGGAAAGGGGACAGGTTATCCTGGAAGCAAACTTCCCCGTGGCCCTGGGTCTTGCCTTGGTTCCCCAAGAAGCACTCAAAAACTCCACAGTCGCTCCAGAGGAAGGCAGGCTGGACAGATGCAGTCTATCTCCCAGTCACTCTCGAGGGTGGAACCATGTGTCTGGCCAAAAGTTCTCTGGAGCCAGATCGGAATTTTCCAAATTCTTCCAACTGAGGATATTTCCAAATTTTTCTGACTGAGAATATTTTACTTTATTTTCCATGTTTATAAACAATAACCTAAATAGCCCACTGTTTATACGGGATGTCTGGGGTTCAGCAACTTTGAGCATGATGTCGGGAAACATGGATTCAAATCCCGTCTCTTCCACTTCCTGTGGGATCTTTAGACAATTCATTCCACCTCACTTTGACTCCGTTGTACATTATGGAGACTGGCTTCTAAGTCCTCATTCAGATCTGCTCATTTTATTATCCTTTAATCCAATGACCTCATAACCCATTAGGTTCTATTTGTACTCAGGAGCCCTCTTGGAGATGGTAGTCTCTAACCAGTGGTCCCATAGACAGGTCCTAGACAGCTGCACATTTTGTTATCCCCGAGAGGTTGAGTGGCTTTTGTTTAATGAGTGCAAAGTACAAGGGTTGAGCCTCAAACCTCGGTTCTCCCACTTCCCTGCTTGGCTCAGGTGGCCCGTTATTCCTCTGTGTCCAAGACCGTGGCTCCCTTGGTGGACGTCCTCCCCCTTTTGTGCCTGTGTGATGCTCTCACGGGAAATAGGGAAGCTTACTTCTTCCATTCCGATACCTTCCCTCTCGTGTCTGAGTGATTCTTCTTTGTCTATAACGGTTACCTGGGAAGAGCAGGGGAAAACTCCAAGACTTTCCTAGTCCTGATGAAGTAGCCATGCAGCCCGCACATCAGTGGAGGAAAGGGACACGCTGAAAGTAATCAGAGTCAATCCTCCTCCGACCTGTACAAGAGCTACTCAAAAGCAACAGAGTGGGATATCTGAACTAGTGTACTGCAAAGTGTGCAGAAGTGTTTGATAATAAACGCTAGTTCCTACTCTTTCTCCTCCTAACCTTTGACAGAGATTCGGATCAATAGTGAAAAAGTCAAAAGCTCAAAATTAATGGATAATTAATTAAAATTAAGCGGATAATACTCTGCAAAAACAAGTTGAAAACTTAGGCTAGAACTCCCATTTTGGAAAATGAACAGATCCTTGTGAGCCACTAGTGGTGTCTTTAGAATGTGAGATTCCCATTTCTAGGAGCTGCTCATCCGAGCCCACTTGAATCACGATTGCACAGGTGTCCCCGAGTAGCCCTCCTAGTGACAGAATTTCCCAGACCCTCTGAGAATGGAGCATTAAAAAACCCCACCATTGTTAGCCTCCCATGATTCAGTGTCATGATCAGCTGACCTCACCATTCAGTTCTGCGTGATTCCCTGGTCAACATCTCCTGAATCTGTCTTTCCCGTGCTAGCTTTTGATAATTCATGCCAAGTGCAGATGAGACTTGTGTTGTCTGTCGCCATTTCCCTTTCAAGCGCATCTCTTCTAACACCCTTTTCCCCATTTATTACAGAAGAAAAGCAATGGCGCCCCAAATGGATTTTATGCAGAGATTGACTGGGAAAGATATGTGAGTATCCAAAGGGTCATTATCTTGTTACAGAGAGATTGCCCAGGAGAGCAGCTTTTGTAGGCTGACATTTGGGTTCGGGTATTAATGAAATCCTATCCGTCCCGCTTGGAGGAGTCTGGCCCGGTCCGCTGGCACACGGGCGGCCCCATTATCTGGGGTCTGTGAGAAGCGAAGCTCAAGGCTGACTACTAATAACCAGCTGGACGACTAAAGACAATTCCCTTTGCCTTTCCACGGATCCATTTTCCCATTTTCAAAATGGCAGACGCACAGAACTTATTAGAACAAAGGCAGATGAAAGCCATAGAAAATATAATAATGTGGAAGGCCTCAGGAGAGATCATCTGGCCCGACTCCCATCCTTTTGCAGAGAAGGCAACTGAGGGTTATTCCACACGTGGACTATGTGACACTTTGAAAATTTCAAGGTATCAATAGGTTAGTTAAGCTACAGTTACGGGTTCAGAGATATTCACAGATTTAGTCACGAGGGATCTTGGATGTCATCATGTCTAACATCTTCATTTTACAGATGAGGAAACTGAGGCTCTGTGAGGTTTAGTGACCTGTCCAGAGCCACACATCTGCTAAGTGCCTAAGGTGGGATTTAAACCCAGATTAGCCCATCTCCATGCACAGGGCTGTCTCTTCTACTTAGCCTCCATTAATGACTCTTATAAACCATCTCATACTTTGGTGCAGTGGATGGAGTCCTGGAGCTGGCTTTAAATCCCACCACAATGGATAGTTTGCTGTACAACTCTTGGGGAAGTCACCTGGATGAGACTCAGAACCTCAGTTTCCTCATCTGTAAAAGGGGACTTTAACAGCTTTAGTAACTAGTTACAAGAAATGTGACTTTATGAAAAGTGCTTTGCAGACTCTCAAGGTACACGCCAACATCTGATTTTCCTGTCCATCCGCCTTTAGAGTTGACCACACCGGCCAAACTGCAGGTTCATAAGCAGGTTCGCTGCTCACCTCTTTTTTCTGGGCCTCCTAAAGGGGATGATATGGGCCAGAGCTCAGGCTTTTCTCAGGTCCTTCAGAGAAGAATAACTGACTTTTCTATAGAACTTTAAGATATATTAGATGCTGTCACTCATTTGATCTTGACCACAGCTCTATGAGGCAACACTGGGAGGGAAGTCATGGCCAGTATCATCAGTTCTCTTTTACAGATGAGGTCACTGAGGCTCAGGAGTGTGCAGGGATAGGATGGAGCTGATTCCCCAGATGATGCATTTAAAGCTGGAGGAGCTCTGGGAGCGTCACAGGTCCCTGATTTAGAACTAGGAGAGAACCCGGGGGCATCTCGTCCAACTTCTTCATTTACAGATTTACAGAAACTGAGGCCCTTGGAGGTGAAAAAGAATATGCAGCTAATAAGCCCAGGTTCAGTGACTAAATCAGCCCCATCACTGCATCCCTCACTGCCCCTCCCTGGCCACATCCCTCACTGCCCCTTCCTCCCATAGCCCCTCACTGCCCCTCCCTGGTCACATCCCTCACTGCTCCTCCCTGGCCCCCTCACTGCTCCTACCTGGCCACACTCCTCACTGTCCCTCCCTGTTCACAACCCTCACTGCCCCTCCCTGGCCACACACACCCCTCACTGCCCCTCCCTGGCTGTACCACTCACTGCCCCTCACTCCCATAGCCCCTCACTGCCCCTCCCTGGCCACATTCCTCACTGTTCCTCCCTGACCACACTCCTCACTGCCCCTCACTCCCATCGCCCCTCACTGTCTAGAGCAGATGATTCAACCTTAGTTTCTGACTTGAGGTCCCAGCTCCTTCTACCATCTCCTCCTGCCTTGCCCTCACACCCAACTTACCACCCTCTTTGAAATGGGTTTGACTGGAGCGTAATTTGAATGCCCCTCATAAAAAAGAAGATGGAGGAGTGGAAAGTTCCTGGCTTTTGAGTCAATCACTTTGAGGTCCACATCCTGCTCTGTTTTACCCTGGACATTTCACTTCATTTTTCTGGGACCAAGAACCCTTCTTTGTAAAATGAGAAGCTTCGATGCTGATCTGGGGCTTTTAGCCCTCTGAGTCCCCTCCATCTCTACTGCATGGTCATGGTTTTTCAGTCAGCCAATAAACATGTGTTAAGTGTGCTGAGAACAGCACTACATGCTAGGGATACAGCTATGAACAACAGGGTTTCTGCTGCCCTCAAGGAACTTATCATCCAGTGGGGAAGGATAGTGGACAAAGGGAAGCTAGAAAGGGGCGGGGTCTTAGGCAAGATGGATAAGTCCAATAGAGGGCAGCTGGTGGGAAATGAGAAGGAAGCTGCCTTGCTCTGAATATTGTAGCTTGCGAGGCAATCGGAGCTTGTTTCAGGGAGGAGGCCCAATCCGAGCTGACTCCAGAGGGCAGAGCCCTGGTACTGCGGCCTCCCTCTCCCTGGAATATCTGCAGACATGAGGGCACACCAGCCTGTTCATTTCTTCATCCCTTTATGATTTAGATCAGGGCTCCCTGAGTGCACTGAGCAGGATCATCTTCAGCTCCTGGGTCATGTCAGGATCCTATAGAATGTACCAGGTAAACAGCAAATTCAATTCAACCAAATGAATGATTTTTTAAATTAAGCAATTACCATGTGTCAAGACAGTGCTAAGTGCTAGGGATAGAAAAGGAAAAAAGCCCTGCCCTCCATGCGTTTACATTATAAAAGAGAGCAATGGTTTAGGAGGGACGTACATTTTTATTTGGACGGGGGAATAGACATAGCCTTTCCAAAAACCAGGGGCAGAATTGATTCTATTATAGTTCTGTAACCAGAAAAGGGACAGGGGATCTAGAGGGAGATGTTTATGGAGTCACATGGCAGCTGGGGAGAAGATGGATGACCAGGGAATGGGATAGCCAAAGCTTGGACCAAAATGCAATGTTATGGTCCTGTTCTTACACCTGGCATGGAGAGTCCATGAAGATCATGTCAATGTTGAACAAACTCTATTAGGTCCTACTGGAGAAACTGAGGAGCTTAGAGATTGATGGCTCTGGGGACTAGCTTAGCTAAATCCAGAGCTTTATCATCATCTTGAATTCAAGGGGTATGATTTTTTTTAGGGATACCAAACCATGAAGAGAGTTAAAGACCTGTGGGGTTATGGATTTTGAGAATTGCTAAGATAGAACCCAGCCACTGGGTTCATATCAACCGTTCATCTTTATTTATCAACTTAGGGAGTTGCGTAGGACAATGAGAAATTGCCTAGGATCACAGAGCCAGGATGCGTCAAAGGCAAAACCTGAACCCATGGTCTCCTAATTCTAAAGCTTGGCTTCTATGCACAACACAAAAGGGGAGGGAAGGAGAGAAAGAGAGGGAAGGAAGAAGCAAAAAAGGAAGGAAGGAAGGAAGGAAGGAAGGAAGGAAGGAAGGAAGGAAGGAAGGAAGGAAGGAGGAAAGACGAAAGGGAGGGAAGAAGAATGGGAGGGAAGAACAAAAGGAGGAAGAGAGGAAGGAAGGATGAAAGGAGGGAGGGAAGGAGGAAGAAAGGAAGAAGAAACAGAGGAAGGGAGGGAAGAAGAAAGGAAGGAAGGAAAAAAGAAAGAAAGGAAGGGAAAATTTTACTCTACCCTCTTGCTTATTCATCTCTTGCAGAGTCAGACTGAATCCTAATAGAGGCCCTGGGAAACCTCCCTCAATCCTATGTTTCTTATTGTTGTTGTTTGAAGTGGGCTGCATAGCTATCTCTTCCTTTCTTCCTTCCTTCCTTCTTTACTTCCTCCTTTCCTCCCTCCTACCTTTTCTTACTTTTTCTGCTTCCCTCCTTCCTTCCCTTCCCTCTCCCTTTTTTCCTTCCTTCCTCCCTCTCTTCTTTCTTCTTTCCTCCCTCCCTCTCTCCCTCCCTCCCTCCCTTCCTTTTTTCTTTCCTTCCTTCTCTTCTTCCCTCCCTCTCTCCTTGGTCCACTTCTCTTTAAACATCTATTCAATGACAGCCTCCTTCAGAGTAGGAAATTTACCACATGTATCTTTGCTTCCCCATACTTAGCAAAGGACTTTGCCCATCAAAGTCACTTAATAAATGCTCCTTTAAGTGAAACAGAAAGGAGCCAGAGCTGGTTTTATTTTTCTCTTCTAATTAGATACACCCCAGGTTATGTGTCCTTAGAAACTGTCTCATTGAGTTCAGGACCTTAGAGACCATCGAGTCCTTTCCACGGTTTATCTCCCTTGGACGATAAGTGCTTTTTAACAGGCCTCCCTTAATCACAAGCAAGTAGTTATCCCATCATTTTTTATCCTGTCCCAACTTTACCTTTTCCTGAAAAGGGTCACTGTGACTTCCAAATGGATCTGACCTCGTTCTGCCTGAATCCCTTTGTGCTTTTGTCATCTCTTACCTCCAGCGTCACCTCCTGGCACTTTCCTTGATACCCCCTCCATCAGAGCCCTTTCTTTATTGAAATTACTATACCATCACATATGTATTTTGTGTTTCTTTCTCCATGTTCATGCTTTATCATCCCCAGCGAAACAAGGTCTCCTTGCCTGAGACTCTTTGGCTTTTGCCTTTTTATCCCTTGTATAGTTCTTTGAGGCTCTGGATAGAACCCCAAGCCTGAGTTCAAAGATGTCTGACCCTGGGCAAGTGATTAAATCTTTACCTGATCGTCTCCTCATCTGTAAAATGAAGAGAATGAGAGTACCTCCCTCCCAGGGGCATCCTGAAGGTCTGATAAGATGATATCTATGACATGCTTTGCATAAAATCTGGTATATCTTCAGTTCTATATAAATATTAGCTATTATTATTCTTACAAAATAGATGCCTAATAAGTGTATATTAAACTGTTCAATGGAATTTTAACCCTTTTTCATCAAGCCTCCCCTCTCAGATTATGCCTGACAGTCAGTAAACATTTATTAAGTACCTGTGGTTTACCAGAGTAAGTGAAAAAATGTACCTATTGTGTACCAGAGTGACTGAATCCCCTTGGTTCTAAAATGACCTATTTGTGTTCAGTACTATTCAACAGTAAAAAGGAAAAGAGTGATATTGGAGCATGCACAGAGCACAGGCTTTTCCACTTGGTTTTGCTTCACCAAGAATTTGCTTTGTTATTCTTCTTGTTATTGTCTTAATGAGGCAAGAGTAAGGACATGAACTAGAATGAGAAATGCAGCAAAGAGGGTTGGAATCCTGGCTTTAGACATTGACTTCCTACGTGACATTGGGGAAGTCATGGCACTTAATTTAATCTCAGTTTCCTTATCTGTAAAATTAAGGGGCTTCAATGAGATGACCCTCCAAGGTTCCTTGCAGATAGATTTGTAAGCTATTATCCTGAATTATTTACCCAACTCTGCATGTGTTTTCCCCTCTAACCCAAACAACTCCCAGTCTTCTGTATTTTGTAACCAGCAAAATGTCCCAATGAAGCAGTTTTTCTCTGAAATGCATTTAGTCCCAAATGCTAATCAGCTTTCATAGAACTTTCCTGTTCCAATTATGCATTAAACACCAATTAGCCTAAGTAATAAAGGGATTTTATTCTCAATAAATTATCGCATAAATATTGAAAAGCTAAGTGGGGAGAAATGTTGAACTGCAGATTGCCAGTGGATCTGCTGCCAGGTAAAGGATTAAGCCTCATGGTCTTCCTTGTGGCCTTTGCCACAGTGCAGGTTACTGGCAAAGGATGAAAGTCAAGAAATTGTCAGCCCTTCTCTTCCTCCTTCCCTTCTCTTCTCCCTCCTCCCTCTTCCCTTTCTTTTCTCTCCTTTCCCTTCTCTTCTCTCACTTACCTCCTCATTCCTCTTCCCCTCTTTCTCCTTTTTCTTCCTCTACTCTCCTCCCTCCTTTCCTCTCCTTCCCCCTCTTTTCCCCTTCTTCTCTCTCCTCCTTCTTCTTCTTCATCATCCTCCCTCTTCCCTTTCTCCTTCCTCTTTCTCCTCCTTCCCCTTCTCCTATTCTCTTCTTCCTTTCTTCCTTTTCTTTCTCCCTCCCTTCTTTTCCCTATTCTCCCTCCTCCTTCCTCCTCCCTTCCTCTTTCTTCCCTCCTTTCTCCTCCTCTTTTTCCACTTCTTCTTCCTCCTTTTTTTTTCTACTACTTAGTACATGCATACTTGACCAGCAGCTCAATTAGGTTCAGAATTGTGTCTACACCTAACTCTGAAAGGAGACTGGTCAGCAGGGGGAAGGGAGGGTCAGTACATGTCTTGCTTTGACCCATCTCAAATACTACTGCAACTTTCCTTTTTAAAATGTGAGGAACAGCCATGCTAAATTTAAATAAAAGCCCCAAGAGCAGCTGGGTGGCACAGTGGATAAAGGACAAGTCCTGAAGTTAGGAGGACCTTAATTTAAATCTAACCTCAGACACTTAAAACTTCCTGGCTGGGTGACCCTTGACTTAAGTCAAGTCACTTAATCCCCATTGCCTCAGCACAAAAAAAGAAAAGTCCTGGGAGTCAGAGAACCTGATGTCTAGTCTCAATCCTGTCCCTAACAATTTTTGCTTTAGTGACTTAAATTTCCTAAAACTGATTTTTTTTTCATCTGAAAAATGAGCGCCAGAGGAGCGCTTAGGTCTCTACCAGCTTTGGAAGTCTGTGACATCTGTGTGTTTGCTCAGATTCTTGGGTATCCCTAGAAACTCATTTAATCAAAGGATCTCAGAGGTCAGCATCCTTCTAGCCTCAGTTGTACCAGAACGAGAATTTCCAGTCTAACAATTGGACTTAGCCACTCATCTTGAAGCAGAGTGGGGACAGCGGGGAAAGGATGATCTCATCAGAGATTTAGTGCTGGAAGCTTCACGAGGCTGAAGTTGCCAAGACCAGTCCTGCCCTCCCAAAGCCCCACTTCAGTGGATGTGTATATACGTGTAAGTGTGTATACTGTACACACACACATGCATTGTGGTTCTGTTGTGTCCAGCTCCTCATGACCCCATTTGGGCTTTTCTTGACAAAGATTCTAGAATGGTTTTCCATTTCCTTCTTCAATTCAGTCTACAGCTGGTGAAACTGAGGCAAACGGGGTGCCAGAGTCCCATAGCTAGTAAGCGTCTGAAATAAAATTTGAACTCAGATCCTCCTGACTCTTATGTACTGTTCTATGAATTGTGTGCCATCTAGCTGCTCGTATACATGCATAGGTCTACATACAATATATACACATACACGTACACTACAAAACACACATGGAATCGAACAAGGTAATTATTGGAGGAAACCCACAGCCAAGATGTTGAGGAAAGGCTTCAGGATGCTCCTGGGACTTGGGCTAAGTCTCAGATAGGCTCATTTGAACCATACAAAAGCCCTGGGACCCGGTGTTCTGGGCGGTACAAATAAGGAAGCCCAGAGTCTCCCCAGGTGCGTGTTGGAAGAGGTCTTCAGACCCTCGTTTTCCCCAGACAGGTTCGGCGTTATTTACAAACTCCTCCTGCCCAGTTACTTGCTCTTGGGACCTTAGATCGTGGCCATAAAGGATGAGAGGGTGCAAGCAGGAGGTGCCCAGCGGCCGCCATTTTTACCTGGTCCTTCTTTGTGTTTTGCAGAACTCTCCTGAGCTGGATGAAGAAGGCTACAGCATCAGGCCAGAAGAACCCGGCTATATCCTTGTTCCCGTTTTAGTCCTCGCCCTGTAAATTAGGGACTGGTCTAGGCCGGTCCCAAGGTGCCTCCCCTAGAGTACCAAGGCTTAGCCCTAGCCCAGAGCATGGTGGGAGCTGGAGATGGGGGATCCTGGGGAATTAGAGGGCAGCTGGACACTCACTAGGAGCCGAGTGCCTTGTTCTAGTCTTGGAAAAGAGAGGGGAAGAGTGGAGCGAACCCACTGTGGGAATCTCACATCTTGTGCAAGTCAGATTGTTGGCGACTGTCAGGAAGAGTTCCCCGGGAGGCCCTCCCTGCCCCTCTGCCTCCAAACAGGCTTCCTGGATTCCAGCCCGGTCCCCCAGAGCCCCCTGCCCCTATAGTTGGGTTGTCCTGGGTATGGACATAATCAATTCCAGACCAGCTGAGAGCTGAATGAAGAGGAGGGAATCACTGGGGCTCTCTGAGAGCCCCTGCCTTTCCTTGAGGAGTACAGTAAGAGGGAGCGGACAGGTTCTAGAGACAGGGAGCTGGGGCTGGCCCTGTGCCCTCACTGACAAGGAAGATTCCCAGAGGGGGAGTCGCCCTCTTCCAGTGCTGGCCACTTCCCCTTGTAATTTAGTCTTAGGATGTCAGGGTGGGCAGTGAGAGCCAGAGCCAGTCTGGGGGATTTGGGGGCAGAATCTGTCTCCCTGGTTTTGAAAGCAGCCTTCCCTCACTCACGTCTGTGCCGTCTCTCCTGGACGGCAGCCAGCCTTGCCGTAGCCTTCAGGTTTGCCGAGCCCTTTGCCCGCGTGGTCCCGTTCCGCCCCCACAATCCTCCGGGTGGAAAGGGCCCCCTTACACCGTCTCAGCCTCCTTGCTCCCGCCATTGGCTCGTGTTCTCTTTAACTGTGATCTACCTACCAAAGGAAAGCACTTTTATTCTTCAAGCGAATCGGAAGAGGAAGAAGAATCCCACAAGAAGTTTAATATCAAAATTAAACCTTTGCAATCTAAAGACGTCCTCAAGAGTGCGGCCACCGTGGACGAGCTGAAGGCATCCATAGGCAACATCGCGCTCTCGCCGTCACCAGTGGTGAGTGTCCCCCACCCTCCCCGGCCTTGGCTGCGGCTCCCACCCGTCTCTGGGGTCGTGTTTCTAGGAAGTCCTTAAGGTTGGGGGGTGGGGGAGAAGGGTCCCTGATGCGTGTGAGGGAGGTGACGTGTGATACGTGTGTATGATATGTGTGTTGGAGATGGTGCACATGGATGCATAGGATGTGTGGAGTACGTGGCCGGGTGGTATGGATGTGGAGGTATACGTGTACCCATTTGTGTGTAACATGGGTGGGGGACACGTTGTGTAACATGTACTGTACCTGTGAAGGGGGTCTATGGGAAGCGGAAGCCATTGGAATTCTCCATAGACATCAGCCATCTTTAACAGCATTGTGGTTATCAGTCCAAGATGTTTGTAGTTTTTGGGATGCTTAAGATCTCAATGGGTGTGGGGACCCTGACTGCCACCAAGAATGTGGGAGAAGAGACTTTCTTGCTTGGTTTCCTGTGGGTGCTGAAACAGCAGCTAGAAAGCCCGAGGCAAACTGGCTTTTGAAGCAATATTTGCCATTAATAGCAAAAGAAAGCTCACACCTTTTCTACTCTATTTTTCTTGTCTCCTTTTTTCACCACTTCCTAATTTTTCTTCCTTCAATATTAAACCTAAAAATAGCCCAGAGGGAGGGTAAGAGAGCCAAAGGAACAGATTTAATTTATAAAAACCCTTAAAATTTTCTATTTCTGTGTCCCAAAGTTAAATAGGACCTCTCCTCACTCCTCAGAACTGATTATGCATCGATGATGGAGTCCCAAAGATTTGACTTTCTCCAATATTTTCTTATGATGATATTTATGTTCCATTCATCATCCAGTCTCACATTTCTCCTGCTCATTTTGCAGCACAGGCCACCCCCTCCCTTCTACCAGATCTCCTGAAATCCCTTGTTTGTGTGACTGGCCTATATACCTGCCCATAATGTTGACTTTCCCCTACATTGTCTCCAGTGGGCTAAGCTCCTGAGGACTGGATCTGTAGCATTTTTGTTCTAATTTCTCAGGAGAGATTGGTAAGCTCTCCATTGTTGTCCTCTAAAAATGACCCCAAGAGGAGACGAGCTGGAAAAGAGGTCTTAGCAAGGTCTTTTTTTTATTTATTAATTAAAGCTTTTTATTAACAAGACATGTGCATGGGTAATTTTTCAGCATTGACCCTGCAAAACCTTCTGTTCCAACTTTTCCCCTCCTTCCCTCCACCCTCTGCCCTAGATGGCAGATAGTCCCATATATGTTAAATATGTTACAATATATGTTAAATCCTATATGTTACAATATATGTTAAATCCTATAGGATTTAACATATATTGTAACATATTTAACATATATATATATATACATGTATATATATAGGATTATATATATTAATCATTATACATTAATCATAATACATTAATTATGTATTATATACATATATATATAGGATTTAACATATATTGTAACATATTTAACATATATATACATGTATATATATATATACATGTATATGTGTGTATATATATATATATATATATATAGTTATCTTGCTTCACAAGAAAAGTCATATTAAGAAGGGGAAAAAATGAGAAAGAAAACATTAGCAAGGTCTTTCAAGATAACCAGCCTTTTGCCATGTTCCAGCAGAATGAGGTGTCTATATGAGGGGCCGATTAATAGATTAATAATAATTAATAAACTGTCCAAACTCTGATAGAGGGTCAGGTAGAATCCTGATCTCGCCTTGGAAAATGTTCTTGTTGGCCTAGGATGAGGTAACTTCATAAAGTCTACTTTATACACAGCTGGCAAAATCCAGTGATAGTATCCATTAGAATTATTCCTGGCAGCATGATCATTGCTTACCCTCTAAGTGAGCTCAGGATGGACTTGATTCACTTTATTCTTGCTCTTGCAGTTTTCCCTCTGCTCCTGAAAACCTATTTAGGAAAACCCATATGATATGAAAAATAATTTCTGAGGCTTATTTCAGTTCTTGTAATAGTCTGTATATCAGTGACTTCTGATCAGAGATATTTGCCTTTTAAGGGTCTTCACCAGACCATATTCTAGAATAATTTTGCTTTCTTAAAATTGTTTATACACTTTTAAAACATTGAGGTAAATGGTCGCAAAAAGATTTCTAATTCATTTGCCTTAGTTTATGTTGACCCCAGGCAAGCCACTGCTTAACAAGAAAATAGGAAACGCACCAGGTAGTCCGATGGGCATTTCTGTCCCTGGTGACTGGGGTAAAAGAGGGTAGCATCCTTGGGGAGACATAGCTCTGGATAAGAGCTTCCCTCTAAAAATAGGAGGCTGTAATTGAGACTACAGCTTTTGTTTTGGAAATCTGACTTTCTTTAGAATGAGCAATGTGGAATGGGGGAAGGAGAAGTGGCTTTGAGGGTCAGACTCTGGGTTCAGATTTTAATTTCATTACTCTGTGTGATCTTAGGAAGGTCGCAATCTCTGTGTGCCTCAGTTCTCTTATTTGTAAAATCTGTAAAATGTCTCTTGCCACCTTCAAAGAGATGGACCTTTATATAGATGGTTACTGGTCTTTGTGTGCCGGAAAGGCCGGAGATCAGTGCATGATGGTGGCATCCAAAAGCCCAAGGAATCTGACTTGCTGTTTGATTTCATGAGGAACCACAGAAATGATTTCCACAATTCAGAAATAATTTTGGACTTTTTAAAGAGAAGTGGAGAGATCAGCCCGGTCTTTCAGTACCAAATTACAAGAGGAATCAGGCACACTGTCACAAAGTGTGTATCCTAGGAGAGATCATAAGACATTTTCTCCCTGTCACAAAAGCTGCTGTATTTGCATTTAATGGAAATATAGCACCTGCTACGAGGAGCAGAATTGCCAAGCTGGATATATAAATAGCTTAAACTGAGAGTCTGATTCCTCGCTCCTTTATTATGGATTATAGAAAGATTTTTCACTTAGAGCTTTGGAATTGATTTGATAACTCAACTTTGGCACCTCCGTGCATGGCGTAGGTCTTTGGTGTCCATTATCACACTTGGGCTTTGGGATTTTAATAGCTGCCTGCATCCACTGAATGCCAAAGGCACCATCAAGCGGAGGTCAACTCGTTATTTCTGTTGTCAAGGGAGAAGTTAAATAGGGGGGGTCATCCTTTTCTGGTTCAGAGATGCATGGGCTTATTGGAAAAGGTGTTTGAGATTTAGGGTTCTCCCCCATGAGTCACAGCTTTGGATCTAAGATTCAGAGACCCTGAATTGCACGTTCCAAAGTTCCCAGAATGCAGTGTAGTACAGGGGAATGATGAATTTCTCATTGGAGGATGGGGTTTCAAATGCTGTCTCTGAATCTTGAGATTTATGTGACTTGGGCCAAGACACAATGCTGTTTCTTCATCTGTAAAATCATATTATTGACTAGAAACCCCTTCGTTCTATAACTCAGGGTCTTATTTCCTCATCCGTAAAGTCATATTATTGGACTAGATGACCTCTTGGGTCCCCTTCAGTTCTATAATCTCTCAGGGTCTCAGTTTCCTCATTTGTGAAATGAGAAGACTGAACTAAATGGCCTTCTAGCTTGAAAGTTCTGATTTTGTGATTTTTTAAATCATAGCTTTCCTGTTTCTAAATGTGTTTAATGAGATTAATTTGACAAATAGACTAGCTTCCATTCTTGAATGAGTGAGTCAATGAATAATGGAATTAAAAAACACATTTACTAAGTGATCATGTGTGTCAAGTACTGTGCTAAGAGATGGAGAAATAAATGGAGTAAAGGAAGACAGTTACTGCTCCCAATCCAACGGGAGAGACATCACAGAGACATTCTTAGGTTAATTCAGTAGGTCAGATGATTTTTCAGGGAGTCTGCTGGTCCCAGCGGCAGGGCAGATGGAAAGACTCATGAGGCTTTAGGAGCCAGCAGCAAGGACCCTGGAAAGGCTGGCAATCCTCTATCTCACCAAAAGAAATGGGGTTTTTGAATCTCACTTTAAGCTATATGAGCATTCAAGCAGTCTGGTGCTGGCTCCAGGAGCTGACAAGGGGCATCAGAGGTAGGAAGACTCTCCTGCTTCTCCCTGCTGACAGAGTGTTCTTCCCAAGGATAAGAAGAGGCAGAGGTGAGGGGACCCAGTGTCCTAGACTTGGGGTACAGTGTCAGGGCACTGAGTCTAGAGATGGAGTGTCAAGTTTGAGGAGCAGCTTTTATTGTTAAAATGTAAAATGTAAGATAGCTGATGAGCTGGGAAGGGGTCAGATTATGAAGAATGTTAAGTGGCTTTAACCATATAATTTGACATTTGGTCCCAAAGATAATAGAAAACTTTTGGGACTCACTGAGCAGGGGGAAACCTGAGCAGATCTTTGATTTGGGGCGGGGGGAAATCACTTGTGCAGTAAATACAGGCAGACAGACACACATATAGACATTTATCTGGAGACATGAAAAGCAAACATATTATAGATTTGCTTCTAGAAACAGTTGGTGGTACAGTAGATACAATGGTGTCTGACCTAGAATCAGGCCCCAGACACTTTCCAGGTGTGTGACTCCGGGCAAGTCACTTAATCTTTTGTCTACCTCAGTTTCCCCATGGTGTAAAATAAGGATGATAATAGCATTTACCTCTCAGGTTTATTATAATTATCAAATGAGATCATATTTGTGAAACCTTTTACAAGCCTTAAAGTGCTTCTAAATGCAAAATCTTACTAAGATAGAAAGCTTAATGCTAAATATTCCCACGGCAATCTAGTTCTTTATTAGAGTATCCAAAGATGTGTTTTGACAAAAAAAAATCCCAGAAAGCTAACTGAGTCAGCAGTATTGGGGAGTAATTTTCCTCCTCCCACTCCCATGTTCAGAAGAATTTAATTTAAATCCAAGGGATAAAGGGAGCTTAGATGTCTATATCTCTGGTTCTTTGTTGCTCACTCCAACTATCTGGACAATAGCCTGAAAGAATAAAATCAACCAAAATTATTTGAGATAATGGTCATCGTTCTCTATCTTTAAAATAAGGCCTAAGAATTTTGGATTCTCTTCTGGGGACCTTGAAACTATAACATGATGGAGTTTGGATTGGATGACTTCATCAGCATTCCCCTGGAACTTCCTGGGACTACAGGAAATGGTTCAATTCCAACATGATCAGGAAACTGAGAGCTAGATATGTATTATGATATACTCAAGATCACACGGATAGTAAATGATAGAGCCAAGATCTCAACCCAGTTCATTCATACATTCAGTTTATTGAGAGAGGAAGAACCTTCCAGTCATAGGAGACAGCCCAAGATCATGAAGATGGGAGATGGATTTTTGAGAAGAACATCAGGAATATCAATCTGGATGGACCAGAGAACGCTCCATGAAATGGAACAATGTGTATTAAGCTTGGGAAAGTAGGTTGGAAGCAGAATGTGAGGAGCCAAACAAAAGAGTCTATATTTAGTTGCTCATCCCACATATCCAATTTATTGCCAAATCTTGTCCTTTTTAGGTTCACAATATCTCCAATATACCTCCCCACCTCTCCCTGCACACAGACACCATCCGAGCACAAGACCCTCCTCCCCTTTCACTCACATTACTTCAATACTTTGTCATTGTTCTCCCTGACACAATACTTCAATCCAATCTACCCAGTCACCAAAGTGATTTTCTACAGTATAGTTCTAACCACATTATTTCCCATCATCCCCAGCTTGATGAGCTCCAGTGGCTCCCTACATCTTTAGGAAGAAATATAAAATCCTCTATCATTTCAAGCTTTTCATAACCTGACCCCCTCCAACATTTCCCAGTTTAAAAAAAATATTTTTAACTTTAATTTTTAATTATGTAATGAACATCTTAATTTGTGGAATAAAACATTTTCATAGGATAGTATAATAAAAAATCCCCAGTCTCATTACATTTTACTCACTTCTACCTATTCTATAATTCCGCAACAATTGTTGTTATTGTTCACCCCTTAGTTCTTGAAGAGGACCTATCATATCACAAAAAAGATGTCTTGACTTGGAACCTCCTGTTTATTGTTCCTCAAAACAAAACACTCCATCTCCTGACTCTACCTCTTCACTGCCTGTCCCCCAACCTTGGAATGTCCTCTCTCCTCTTAGCTCCTTGGTTTCCCTCAGTCTTAGCTCAAATCTTCCCTTCTGAAGGTCTTTCCTAGTCCCTCAAGCACTTCCCCTCTGAGATCACCTCCCCTCTAATCTGTCTGCATTCTGCATGGACCTCATTATTTCTTGTTTTCTCCTTTGAAACATGAGCTCCCTGAGTCTTTTTTATTTTCTTTGTATTTCCAGCTCTTAGTACAATTTCTTGTAGAAGGGTAAATGTTTAATAAATGCATATTGACTGACAAACTGATTGATCCTAGGGTTAATAAGGAGCCACCACAGTTAAAGCAAGGGAGTGATGAGTCAGATTTAGGCTTCATAAATGTCCCTCTGGCAGCTTTGTGGATTGAAGAAGAAAAAGATGGGAAAGGTATTGAGGTAGAGAGGCTATATAATAGCCTGGGTGAGAGACGCTGAGGAGCAAGACCAAGATAATGGTCATCGGGAAGTCCTGAGAGCGTGGTGAGACTGATGGTCACAGTGAGGAGGAGGAAAAGCTTCATGAGGACCCAAGGCACGGGGAGAGACAGAATGAGAGAAATTTCTGGTTCCATAAAGGACTTTCTGAATTTTTGAGCCCAGAAGTGATAGCAATAACAGCGGGTGAATAAAATTAAAAAGTAGGTTATGGGAGGTGAGGAGATCCAAAAATGGAGAAGTCCCAGTATCTGAGGAAACATCCACCTACATGCAGAATGACAGGGATTAAGGTGGAGAAGAAAACTACAAACCAGGCATTGAACTTCTGAACACAAGCACGCAGGTTAACAAAAGAGAGCATTGTCCTTAAAGGCCCGAAAAAACGAGGGATTTTTTTTTTCTGTCTGTGAGACTTTAAGGCTCCCAAAGCCCAAGGATTTAGAGATCTTTGCTCATCATTGGGGATATGTGCTTTTCTAAGCTGGTAATTTCCTGTACTTTCTTTCCTGCCTGGAATGACTTTCCCTTCCTCCCTTCCCCCCATTCACTCCCACTCTCCTTTCTCCATCTGCTAAGCTCCTGCCCATCCTTCAAAGCCTAATTCATATTACTCAGGAGAAACTCCCTTCCCCAATCGTGGGGGCTCTAGTAAAGAGCTGAGTCATTATGGGAGGGATTGGCACTCACCTTCATATTGTGGGTTTGAGAATGTCAGATCCAAGCCATGAAATTCAGCCTGTTCAAAATAGACCCAAGTCCATCCCTGGTTCAGTTTTCCCAATTTCTCTTGAAGGTGACACTATCCTGCTAGTGATTTCTCCAGTGGTTTGCTGACTTGAGTCACTCCTGACACTTCCTTCCCTCTCAGTCAGTTGTGGGTCTTCCTGAGCCCAGCTCCCCCACATCTCTCACATCTGTCTCCTCCTCTAGACTTGCACGATCTTTGTACCAGGCCCTCGTGAAATAACCTTCTAACTGACCTCCTGGCTTCCACTCTCCCTTTTAAATCCACCCTCCACCTGACCACCATTTTAATATTCCCAAAACACAGATACGACCCCATCTCTTCCCTACTAAAAAAATCTCCAATGACTCCCTACCATTGCTAAAATGAAATCAGAATCTTCCATCGGAGATTTAAAGCTCCCAGTTATTTTGCCCCATTTGTTTCTTACTACTAGACTCATCTTTGTTCCTTCTCCATCCCAGTCAAGCTGTTCTACTTGTGATTGTTTGGTCACAGCTGTCCAGCTCTCATCTTCCATGCTTTGCAAAAGGGTTTCCTATTTCAAGGCCTTTTCAAAATATTATTAAGGGGCCACCCCCTCATCCCTCCAATGAGTGTTTTCTTCCTTGTAAAATTACTTTGTATTCCTTTACTTGAGGGGCAATCTGGTATAACGGTTAGAGAACCAGCCTCAGAGTCCGGTAACCCTGGATTCAAGTCCTGCTTCGGACATATACTGACTCTAGACATGCACTGTCTCAGTGTCCCAAGAAGCTCTAAAGTGATAAGTAATATATTAGTTGTCTATATTGCTAGAAGAATTCTCCACATAGAGAGTTCCCTCTATAGATGAATTCACAAGTCTAATCTTCCTCCATTTTGTCCTAGTAGATAAAGCATTGGACTTGAGAGTGAAGAGACTTGAAATTTAAACCATACTTTAAACACTGAACTGTGTGATGGTGGGCAAGTCACTTAAATTTTCAGAGTCCCAGTTTCCTCAACTGTAAAATATACATAGTAATACTTGTTCCACTTCCCTCACAAAAGAACAATAGAAATGCAACTATTATTCCTTTGGACGACAACCAAAATATTTCTTATACCCATAAAACAAAATGAAATCTTAACTTTTTAGTGCTGATTTCAAAAAATGGCTTCAAATTTTATCTGTCACCTTCTAATTTCATGGAAAATTAGTTTTATATTTTAAAAAAGAAATAACATTTATATGGTACTTTGAGATTTGCGAATTGCTTTACAAATGTTCTCACTTTATCCTCACAGCAATCCTGAAAAGAATTGGCTATTATTATCATCTATATTTTACAGATAAGAAAAAAGAGACTGAAAGAGAGGATCGATTTGCCCAGGGTCACTCAACTAGGATGTGTCTAATGCTACATTTGAGCCCAAATCGTCCTAATTCCAGATCCAGTTCTTAATCCATTGCACCTCATAAAATTTTGTTTTACTGAACAAAATTACATTCACTTAGCTAACGTAAATTATAGGTATTGCTGATTTCTCATCTTTTAAATGTTTTATGAATGTGTTTCAGTGATAGGATTATAGATTTATGGCAAAAAGGAACCTCAGAGGTCAGCAAATCCAACTACTTCATTTTACAAATGAGGAACTAAGTAGTGAAGTAATTCACCCCTGGATCAAAAATCAAATAAGAGCCAGAGGTCACGTTGGACCCCTTATTCTCATTCCAAGTCCATTGCTCTACCTGCCACATCATAATTATTCCTGTCGGAAAAAATTTTCCCCAGCCCTGATTCCCAACTAAATATTGCTGTAGTTGACCCGTGGAACATACATCTTCGATGTCCAATGGTGTTCTGAATGTGAAAGTAATATACTTCTTTGATAAAACCAGAATGGTCAGCCTTCACCCTTCCATTATGGAGATTTCTTGATGCAAGCTTTGCTTATGCTGTTCCCTATGTTTTCTGGGAAGATGTCCAAGAAATGGAGCTCTTGTGACCTGTTCCTTCTAGGTTTTAAGAGAATTATTGACATCTTCTTAGTAACTCTGCCTTTTGAATTCTCAAATACCTTTGGATGACTTTTTAAAGGCATTTATTCAGCAGCTTCAACATCATTCAATTGTTCTTCAAAATGCTCACCCTCTGTCTTCATCTGGGGTCCTGCAAACGTCCCTATTCTGATCTCAGCCTCGTTGATTCTTGGGAATCCATTTTCCAGAAAACGTCCATCATTTTGATGCTCTGAGTTGACATAAATTGTATTCTTTGTTCTTCCTCCCCCAGTCAATATCTGCTTCCGAAAAAAGAAACCTTTCTGTGTATTTGTGTGGCTGACTTTGGTATTCATTGAAAGTCTCAGCTCATTGAAGTTTTTCCTTTTCTAGCATCATTTTGACAGGGTATGCTCTTTTGTTGAATTGATAGTAATCTGAATATGTTGGTCATAATTTTAATGTGCAATGGATGTAGGGAAACTCTGTCAAGACTTGATGGGAAGTGGCTTAGATTATAGGTTCTGGGGCTGAGGACTGCCTTTCTTTTTATTAATTGTATCTCCAGAGGTTTGCATAATGCCTGGCACATAGTAGGTGCTTAATCAATGTTTGTTAGATTGGCTTACCACAGTAGGGGGGTTTTCCTGCAATCAGTTCTTTTTTTAGTCAGTAAGTAAATATTTATAATGCCCTTACTATGTGCCAGGCACTGTACTGAAAACACAAAAGCAAAAGACGATCCCTCCTCTCAGAGAGTTCACAGTCTAATGGAAGACAACATTTATTTTCTTTATTTTTTTGTTTTGTTTTGTAGTGCTGTCCCATTCATAAACAAAGCAGTGTTCCAAGCACGGGGTTAGAATTAGTCCTATAGTCCCTCCTACTGGGGAAGTCGAGGCTGGTGGAATACTTGACTTTGGGAATTCTGAACTACAGTGGGGCCGAGCTGATAGGGACATAACAACAATCTGGCATCGAGATTGTAAGTGAGCTCCAGGAGCTGGCCACCACCAGACTGCCCACAGGGTCAAAGTTTGGAAAGGAGCAGGTCAAGGCTCCTGTGGTCCTCAGAAGTGGGATCGGGCCCAATAAACGATCATCGTACTTCCAGCCTGGATGAGACAGGAAGACTGAGCTCCAGAGAAAAAGGAATTAAAAAACAAATAAAGCTGCACCATTTGGAGTACCCGAGTTGTCATCCCAGTAAAAGAGCAATCACTTGCAGATTCTCCCAGATGGGCCAAGAGAGCATTGCATATATAATGTCTCTCAAGAGAAGTTTCTCATTGAATACAGTCGGGGCCCTCTTATGGATGATTCCTTCATTTTCATTCTGTAGGTAAAATTCTAGTTTGACATTTGAATATACTAAGAGCAGGAGCAAAGTTCCTAAGTCGGTGTGCTTGGGGTAGCAGCTACCTCTTAGGCTTGTTGAGGATCAAAAGTCATACACACCTAAATATAATAATAGATGTAAATAATTACATGATGTAATTCCTGTAAATCACTTTACAGACATGAAAGTGTTCTGTAAGTAGTAGCCATCTCATTATTATTGTTGTTGTTAAATATAGATCTGAGGAAGAGAAGTTGACCCTATATGAGAGATCATGACTTCGCTAATCCTCTGCCTTGTCATCCCACTGCCATCATTGCAATTTGAGTCATCACAGGCATCTTCTCCATTCAAATTGCAAAGTTCTGGCGATCTTGGCAAATAACAAGAGATCGTTTTCTTCCTTAGGTAAAATAGGTCTTATCGCTCATAGCTCATATGGTGCAGTCCGAGGTAATAATACTTGAAAATAGTGTGAAATAATGGGTGAAGAAATGGATGGAGTCAGGGCAACTGGGGGTCAAGTCCTGCCTCAGATACTAACTGTGTGACCATGGACAAGTCACTGAATCTTTGTGTCTCAGTCATTATTATCACCACCATCATCATCATCATCACCACCACCACCATCATCACCATCACCATCATCACCATCATCATCATCACCATCATCACCATCCCCATCATCACCATCATCACCATCCTCATCATCATCACCATCACCATCACCACCATCATCATCATCACCACCACCACCATCATCACCTTTGTAACTAGCATTTACAAAAAACTTTAAAGTTTGCAAATATCTTCTCAGTGGATCCTATCAATAATCCTGGAAGGGAATTACTATTATTATCCCCATTTTACAGATGAGGAAACTAAGCAAAGACAGGTAACATGACTTGCCCAGAGTCACTTACCTGGTAAGTATCTGAGATAGGATTTGAACTTCTTTCTTCTGACTCCAGGTCCAGGCCTCTAGTCACCTTTCCTCCAAAATTTATAAAAAGAAGGGACTGAATTTGACTTCTAAAATCCCTTCTAACTCTAAATCTATGATTCCACCATCCTTAACACTTTACTATGTAAAAATGGCAATATGTTGAATGGGCTTTTGATCCTCTATACATTATCAGTAGTGCAAATAATTCTGGTGGTGAGTTCAGTCAATATGACCACTCAACAGGTATTATCTATCCCTTATGTGACAGGAATAAATACAAAGTAATTTGGGTACCTAGAAGACTTAACACAAACCATACAACACAAGTCAGACACACCAGCCTTATTCCAACCACGTATTTCACAACCAAATTTTGTTTCATAGTGTTGTACAGTGGGTAGAACTTTGGGCCTGAACTCAGGAAGATGTGAATTTGCTTCAATCATTTACTAGCTGGGTGACCTTTTTAAACCTCAGTTTCCTCATTTGCAAAAAGGGGATCATAATCACATTTGGCTCATAAAGTTGCTATGAGAAGCAAATGAATTATCCATAAAGCATATTGCAAAACTTACATAAATGCCATTATTTTTCATCATTTTTCAATTAATAAATATGCTTTTCCCCTCCTATCCCTTCATGTCACACACAGACACAGACACACACACACACACACACACACACACACACACACTGAGAGAGAAAAAAATTATAATATACATAATTAAGCAAAGTAAATCCCAATGTTGGCCAAGTCCCAACAAATATGTTTCATTCTGCATTGGAAACCCATTACCTCTCTGATAAATCTGGGCATGATGAGGTAGCACTATTTCTTTGTAATCATATACTTTATTGTTGCATTGATCAAAGGGCTTAAATCTTCAAAGTTTTTCTTACAATATTGTTACTGTATTAATTACTCTTCTGGGTCTACTTTCTTCACGGTGTATCCTTGCAATCGATGTTTCCCCAGCTTTCTCTCACACCATCCTTTTCATCATTTTAATGGCAAAATAATATTCTCTCAACTAAATAATGTATTTTGCCATTACTTAATTGGTGAATATTTTCGTAGCAGCAATTTCTTTGAGGAAAAAAGAGGTGCTACAAATATTTTTATAAAAAGGAGTCCCCTTTTTCTTTGCTCTCTATGGGACCATAGGCATGGTAGTGGTCTATGTAGTGGACTATGGTACTGGGTCAAAAGGTAACTACAGGAGCATAGTTCCAAATGCCTTTCCAGAATGGCTGGACCAGTTCATACCTCACCAACAATACACAGAGGTTCCTGTTTCCCCAGGATCTCTTCCACATTTATTATTTTCCACTTTTGTTAACTTCACCAATCTGATAGTATCTTTATTATTTCTTTATATTGGAGAACTAAAGTTTTGTATCTGAGACTTAAAACTTAGCTAACATATGAATAAGAAAAACTCTTGGGGCAGCTAGATGAAACAGTACATAGAGCACTGGCCTTGGAATCAGGAGGACCTGAATTCAAATCCAGCCTCAGACATTTATCACTTACTAGCTGGTGACCCTGAACAAGTCACTTAACCCCATTTGCCTCAAACACAAAAAAGGAAAAAACTTCTTCAAATGATTGTCATGCTGAGAATTTAAGGACTGGGCACCAGGATCTATAAAGTAGAAAACATTTAAGAAAACAGAAGCAATGCTGATGTTCACCAGTTGGTGTGAATGGATCAGTTGGTGAAATATTAGAAAATTCCATTGAATAATTGAATACACGTGAAAATGTACCACCTTTCTGTCATTTGGTACAGGAACTGGGACTCTAAATATTCAGGATGCAAAAACACTTCCACAATCTTCTCAGCTAAACCATGCATTACTAATGCCTCATATTGCATCATTTATATCAAAATCCACACGATACTCCATCATGGTGTCTGACGGAGAAATCATTTTTTGTATTTTTTCATTCAACAAGAGAGCTACACATAAAGTACCATGGGGGATCTGATACAAAGGCATGAGGGTAGAAGATAAGATGCTGAAGCTGGAGATTATCTAGTAGTTCAGTTCAGTAAGAATATAGGATATATAAAAGAAATAACCAGAAATAAATGTAAAAAAGTAAGCAGGACACTGGAAAGCCAAGTGGGCTCATATCTTAGAGGCAATAGGGTGCCACTGATGAGTTTTGATCTGTACAAAAACCTGTTTTTAAAGAATATATAATTTGATAGCAGCATGATGGATGTTTTGAAGTAAGGAGAGACTTGAGGTAGAGAAATCAATCAGGAATTGAAAGTTCAGTTGAGAAGTGATAAGGGTCTGCCTCAGAATAGTAACCATGTGCATGAACAGGAGACAGATTCAAGAAATAATAATGATAGCTAATATTTATGTCACAGTTTGCAAAGTATTTCATGTAAATGATCTCATTTGATCCTCACATCAACCCAGCTGTCATCATTATCATTACTCCCATTTTACAGCTGAGGAAACTGAACCTCAAAGTTATATGATTTGCTTTTGGTCACATGGTGAGTGATTATTTGGCAGAAATAAACTCAGGTCTTGCTGACTTCAAGCATAGCAAACTGAAATATTTAAGATCTTGATTTTTACTTTTTCAAAGTTGCAGGATATTAAATAAATTGACAAATTATCATCATTTCTATATGTTTCCAACAAAGCCCAGCAACAAGAGATAAAAAGAGAAATTCCATTTAAAATAAATGTGGACAATATAAAACATGTGGAAATATACCTGTTAACACAAAGGAACTGCATGAACACAATTACAAAATACTTTTCACACAAATAAAGTTAAAACTAAACATTGGAAAAAGAGAATGGTTTTTAAAAGCAGACCCAAATTTGCTTACAATTCAGTCATTGGTTGAGATGTTTCTGACTTCTGATCTTTCAAGGTCATCAAGAACTTGATGAGGTGTTGTATCCTGAAGTCTCTGGGGAGAAATAACTCATCCTTTTTGCATAGTGTTCATTGTGGATCAACCATCCCAAAAGATTTATTAGTGTGAATCTGGAAAGAAGCTCGAGAGACCAAATTTCTCACTGTGGAGCTAATTCTTCATCCTGAAATTGAGTCAGGTAACAAGAGCACATGGTCCTTGACCAACAAATATCCTTCTTTCAGCATTTTCTATGAGAAAGGGGTAGAATATTTTCCAGACTGTATGACCTGTAGCCAGTTAGCCCCAGTGGGTTTCAAATCTTGTTGCTAAAAAGGCTCAGATTATGGGCACCAGCTGCCTCACTACTGTGGCAGTGTCCGTGGTCCTGAAGGGTCCCCTAACCCTGACCTGCTTTGCCACAATTTCAAGTACATAATGAATTGTACCTTTCTCATTTCTCCCCTAATAGATCATGGTTCTTTGAAGATAGGACCCTGTTTAATTCATCTATTTTAGCCTTCAAAGTACCCAAGTGTCTTTCATGCTATTAAGTTGCACTGAAGAATTATATACATACATACACACACACACACACACACACACACACACACACACACATATGTGCCAGGACCTGGGATAGAATGACTAAAAGAAAATCTTTCCCTTCAAGGAGTTTACATTCTACAGGAAAATAATCCCTCAATCCATTATAGGTTCCTAATCACATCTGTTGAATAAATTAATGAAAGATGAAGGAAGGAGAATAATTTGCATTGATCCAACGCTTTGTAATTTAAAAACACTTTTCTCAAAGGAACCCTTAAAAGGCAGATGTTGCAGATTTTAATTGCCTCAGATATAGATGATGAAGTTAAGGATTAGAGTGATTCTGAGACTTGCTGAAGGTCACACATAAGGATTTGAAGCCAGATTTTTTATTCCAAGTCTCATTCCACTTTCATGTATCAGGAAGGAAGAAAGAGAAGGAAGGGAAGGTGAAAAGGAAAGGGAATGGAGGTAGTGGGTTATAGATTGGGAATTGGAGGGGAGGTTACCTAATTCATTCCCTTCATTTTACAAGTGAAGAAAGGGAGAACCAGAGACTGTAAGACAGACAGACATAAACACAGCAAGAAAAAGAGAAGGGGAGGGAGGGAGGGAGAAAGGGAGAAAGAGAGAGAGAGAGAGAGAGAGAGAGAGAGAAAGAGAGAGAGAGAGAGAGAGAGAGAAGGGAGAGGAGAGAAAAAAGAGAGGAAAGGAGGGGGGAGGAAGGGAGAAGAAAGGGAGTAGAGAGAAAAAGACAGGCAAATACAGACAGAGATAGAGAGAGAAAAGAGAAGAGAGAAGAAAAGAGGAAAGGAGAGAAGAAGAAAGGAAGAGAGAGGGAGAGGAGAGGAGAGAGACAGAGGCTTTTGACTAGGGCTGGGATTACAAAGACTAGGTCCCTGACCTTAAGGAGTTTTCCTGAGATAATGTATGTAAAATGCTTTGTAAATTTTAAAGTCCCTTCTCAAAGCCCCACTAGATATTATTATCATAGTTGTAGTAATATTATTCCTCTAGAACTATGATGTTAATGGCATAAAGAGCTCCGATGAGGAAACTCCATCCCCTAATGCAGATCAGCAACTTCTCTGACCCTGGCTTCCTTTGCATCCCCAGTATTGAGCACCACGCCTGGCACACAGTAGGTACTTAGTAAGTGCTTGGCACATAGTAGGAGCTTAATAGATGTTTACTGACTGATTGTCATTTAAAGAACACAGACTCAGTGCCAAAAGCACCATAGAGGATGTTCAATCAAACCCCCCCATTTTCAAGATGGCACAAATTAAGGCTGAGTGCCTTGTCCAATGCCATGCAGCTAGGGCTTCTAAAACAGAAGCAGATTAAAATTGAATTGGGAAATATTTAACAAAATACAAAATCCACCAGAAGATGGATAGCATTAATCTGTGATTTCCTAAGTCACGAGGCAGCAGGCAGAGATCTTTCCTGTGTGTGTGACCCAGTATTGAACAACTCATTGGGTACTTCAGATCATCAAATGATGTCATGGAATAGAAGGGCATTTAGGAGGTCATCTACCCCAACTGCCCCATTTTATAGATTAAAAAGCTGAGGCCAGACCCTCTTCCCGCCGCCTGCCTGCCATCATATTAATGATGAGGGAGCCATGGCCAACACTGACAAGCCAGCCCCGATGAATCACCCCAATCCCACAGACAGTTGGTGGAGCTGGGAGTAGAAGAGACCGTCTCACAATCCCTGATTTGAACTCAGATCCTCTACTTCACAGACAATTATTAAGTGGCCGAGAAGTGCCAGGCACTAGAGCTACAAAGACCAGAACAGCTGCTTTGCCTTCAGATGCGCCCATTCTCCTGGAATCTCTTTCCAGACCAACAGCTCCTCCCCTTTCCTCCCAACCTCCGAGTCTCAGCCAGAGGGGCCTTGGCTGCTCCCTACAGGACGTTCATCTCTCACCCCTGCTCCGTGCTTAGAACGCCCTCTCCTTTCACTTCCTGGAATCCCTGCCTTACCCAAAACTCACTTCAAGGGCCGCATCCTACACTGGCCTTTTCCAGTCCCCTCAGTTATTCATTCAGCAGAGAGGTGACATAGAGCACCAGGTCTGGAGTCAGGAAGACCTGAATTCAAATCCAGCCTCAGACACTGACTATCTGTGGGACACTGACAAGTCACTTGTCCCCGTTTGCCTCAGTTATCTCATCCATAAAATGAACTGGACGCCAAGAAAAACCCAAATGACTCACAAACATAAGCAATGACTGAAACAAGTGGGCAACCATCTTATCAGCAGTTTCTGCTGCCCTCCCTACCTGCCAATCCCTTTGGATTGACTTTTCTGGCTATGAGATCCCCAGGAGAATGCCACGGGATCCAAGATCAGTAGTGATATCTGCAATCCAGCCACCTCATTTACAGATGAGGAAACTGAGGTCCAGAGGGCTTTATTGATTTGCCCATTGATAGGAAGCATCATTCGAACTCATGACTTTTGCTTCTAGAGTCAGGGGACCTTCCAGTCTGCTCCCCACCTCCCTTCAGGATAGGGATTCTTTTTCACTTTTCTGTGTGGAGTACTGTTCGAGGCGCATAGTAGGCTCTTAAGAGATGCTTATTGACTTGAACCCAACTGAATCCTTGCCAGCAGCTCTCCTTCCCCTGAGGCAATGCTCATTTTTCTTCCAAGACAGAGAGAACTCTCACATTTTCTCTCGTGGAGGGAGGGAGAAGGGGAGTTAATGCTTCGTTTTGTTTAGTTCATTTTTCTATTCCTGTGTCCTTCCCAATGGGATTCTGAGAGCAGGGATAAATCAGTGTGGACGGCGGGCTGTGAGCGTGGCCCACACCTGGCCTGGACTCATGCCCGAAACAGCAAGGCAGGTGCTCGCTCTGCTTTCCAGCTTGGCAGGAGATCAGAGAGACTCAGCATATGGCCCCCACACCTCAGCCTTCCCTCACATGCTAGAGGCAACGCTTGTGCCCTGATTCGGAAGGGGAGGATGGAAGGGGTTCCATGAAAGACATCAAGGAGGGACAAGGGGGGACAAAAGAGACAGGAGGCACTTCTTCCTGTGCCATTTTTAAACTGTGTCCAGCCTGATTAATCAGTGCAGATCACATGTTTAAGAAAGCAGAGATACAGCCCGTGTTCTTTTCTGATAGTTTCCATCTTCGCTTACATGTGAATTAATGTTTTATAAAATAAATGGTCTAAGTTGGGATGGGAAGGAGAAAGAAGAGAGATGAAGGAGGTAGAGGAGAGAAAGGAGGAGGAGGAAAAAGGAGGGGAGAGAAGGAAGAAGGGAGGAGAGATGGAAGGAGAGGAGGGAAAGGAAGTAGAGAGAAGGGAAGGAGATGGGAGAGGAAAGAAGCACAAAGTATGGGAGGGAAGGGGAGGGAGAAATTGATTAGCTTAGATCCTTGTTAATACACAGGTTAACATGAGCAGCACCTCTAGGACCTTTGGAGTTCTACAGCCAAAGTCCCTATTGTAAAGTACTTATTTTTTTATTACTTATGAGTGTCACCGATGGATCCACTGCAGTTGAATTCAGGTCTGCTGGGTCTGGAGCATCTCGGGGCCTCCTGCAAATACCCACTTCGAAAGCAGCCCTCTCCAAACACACTGATGTGGGGGTGTCCACAGATGCACATTGGGATTTAACAGCCCAAATATAATTGCTGTCTCCCTCTCTCCCCTTCCCCAAGCATCTTCTCTAAATTGTCTCCAAAAATAAGAAATCCTGCACACTTTCCCCAAGTTAAATACTGTGTGGATGACTGGGCCCTCCTACTTGATCATGGAAAGAAATGAACTTTTCAGAGGTGGATACAGTTTAACAATTCTCATTTTACAGGTGGGAAAACTGAGGCTTAGAGAAAAGTGACATGCCTAGGTTCATATAGATAATAATAAAAAAAATTGAGCAAGAACTTGAACCCAGGGCATCTGATTCCACATCCAGTCACTTTCCTCTACTTCTTGAAAAATAACTCTGCCCATTTTCCATTTGACAAATGTTTTCAAGAAAAGTAAACCCTTTGGGGATGGTTTTCAAAAGCCTTAAATATGGAGGAACCCATCCATGTGATTCCCTCTGCAGATGGTGCTAAACCCAGGAGCAGGAGAATAACGTTGTCTATGACTCAGTCAATTCCAGGATATGAGTTGGGACTCCTGCCGCCATCTTGGAGGCCACACATGTACTAACACTTCCCTGGAGGGTTTTTGTGGGTAAAAGTCTTGTTTCCATTGAATTGCTTCTTGGGACATTTATTTCCTCTCTTGTTTTTTTTTTCTTTTTTCCATGCTTGCACTTTTAGAGGAAAAGTCCGGTAAGATCCAACATTCTCCTTTTCCCCTTTTTTGATCAGTGAAAATCAGCTAAACTCTATTTTCTTTCCTTTTCATTAGACATTGACATGGTTGTATAGTAGAATCATAATACCCTCAGTGTTATGGAGATTAATACTCTGCCAGAGAGGGTATCTGGAGGAGGATAATCTGAATGGTGAAGGGTCTCCAATTCATGCTATTTGGGATTGTTTGAAAAATAGTATTAACATAAAACAAAGAAGTTCAAATGGAAAGGGAAATGATCATTGTCTTCATATGGAAAAGGAATTAGATCTGTCCCATTTGGCTCCAGGAAGAAAAACTAGGCGCAACAGACAGAGGTCATGGAGGACTGTTGAGGTTCGATGCAAGAAACAAGCTTCTTACCAATCAGAATTATTCATAAGCAGGATGGAACGGGCTGCCTAGACTGGGGGCTTCAAGCTAAGACTAGAGGACTGCATGTCAGAAACATCACAGAGGGGAGCTCTTGGTCAATAGAGGTTGGACATTATGGCCTCTACAATCCTAGTCCCTACAAAAGCTGAGATTCTGTGATTCTTATAATGAATTGGGTGACACTGACTATGAATTGGGCTCTTGGAAAACTCATCGGTTCTAACTTGCTGATAATACAGACTCATCCAAGGAACAAACATTTAAATAAAACAGCTGTGGACAGGAGAGAGTCTAATTATCATACGAAAAAGTGAAAGAGGAAGGTATTTGTTAAGTTATTTGGAAAGACTTTGGTATTGATTGAAGTGGGATGAGCTATCACAGCCTAAGTTGAGAAATGGGGGCGATCTTGCCATAGCTTTTCCTCCAGTTACAGGCTACTAACCCAATGTGCACTTTCGGTACTAAGATATTTATTCACTCATTCGACAAGTACCTTTTAAGTGCCTTCTATGTACAAGTCCCCCTTCTAGGTGCTATCAAAAGATAAGATGAGCCCATTAAAATTTATGAAGTACCTACTATATGCCAGACACCATACTGAGTGCTGATAGACAAAAAAAAAAAAATCAGTCCATATCTTCCATAAATTCACATTTAAACCCATCTACCACTTCAGAGAATGATAAAATAATAGAATTTGAGAGTTGGATGGGCTCTCAGTAGACATTTAGTCCATCTCATACACATAAGGAACCCTCCAGTATAATATGCTCAAGAAATGATTCTCTTTCCTCTGCATGAAAGCTTCCAAGACTTCCACTGCCACTGGACACGTCCTTTTTTGGCTTTTATGTCCATAGGAAGGTTTTCCTCATTTCAGCCCTAAATTAGGCTCTTTATAAATTCCACCTATTTCTTATTTCTGCCCAATCAGAAGAAGCCTATTGCCTGTTCCTAAGACAGCTCTTCCAATGTTTGAAGACCATGATTGTGCCTTCCCTTCCCCAGCTCAACTCTTCTCCAGTTTAAACCTCTCTGTTCCTTTCAGATTGGGACAGCTTCCACTCAGTCTGACTAATGAGCATGTATACATTACACATAGACACATACATATGTACATAAGTATATGTGTGTGCATACATATATACGGTATATTTATATTATATATGTTATATGTGATATAGTGATATATAAATCACTAACTTTGTGGTTAAAACTGAAGATCTGATGGAAAGCCTTGTGGTGATAAGAAATTTCTGGGCTGGGCAAGCAGAAAAGATTCATCTGCCTTGAAAAAGGAGAAAAGAAACTCTATTTCTCCCATCAGGACCATGGGGCTTGGGCTGCTCAGTGGGATCACTAAAAGCAGGCAAAGTCCATAGGGAGAAGGAAAACCTTGTGTGTCCCAGTTACACTGGAGGCCCATCAGAGAGTAACAGAATCAATTGTTCATTGCCTAAAGAAGGACATTAGAATAGACCTTGTGTTTTGATCATTTGTCATTTTTATGGAATTTACCAACGATTTCTTTGAGCCATTCTTACCCGCTTAATTTTGTATTAGACTGCCCAAGTTGGCCAACTTCAAATTTGGACAGAACTTTTGACATAATGGCTTTGTTTTTGTCCTTGGGGGAGGTTCTCCTCCCCTAAGTCCTTATCCACAGACCAATGCCTTTTTCATACTTTTATTTTTATATGCTTTTAAGGGAGAGTTTATTTTCCTTTTGGGTAGAAATAAGGTGGCACAGTGAATAGAGCCCTGGGCTTGGAGTTAGAAAGGTGTAGTTCACATCCAGTCTTAAATGTTCTGCGACCCTAGGCAAATCATTTAAATTTATTTGTCCTATTTGAAAGTGAAGTTTCCTCATCTATAAAATGAGCTGAAGAAGAAAATGGGAAACTATTCCAGAATCTTGGCGAAAACCCCAAATGGAGCCATGAAGATGCAGGTGTGATTGAAATGATTGAAGAACTACAACAAATCATTTTCCTTTATCTTTTATCTTTCTTCTCATTTCACAACTTGACCAAATGTACAAGTTGCCTTGTCAGTGATAACTGGGAGAGACTGATAAAATTTAATAGGAGTAAATGTAAAGTCACTCATAGGTTCAAAAAATCAACTTCATAAGTGAAAGATGAGAGAAATAATACTAGACATCCATTTATATATAAAAAAAAAAGACTGGGGGAACATTAGAAAATTGCAAGCTCATTATTAGTCTACAGTGTTATATGGCAGCCAAAAAAACTGATGCCATCTTAAATGGCATCAAAGGAAGCAAGGTATCCAGAAATAAAAAAGTAAGAATAGATCCACTGTCACCTATCATTCTTCTGTATTCTGTATTCTTCAGTGCAGATCTGACCACTAAGTTCTTGGAACAACACTGGTTGGAACTGTTCTTCCAAGAAGAGATTCTTGAACAACCCTTCATGACCCATTTGGGTTTTCTTGACAAAGATACCAGAGCAGTTTGCTATTTACTATTCTGCAGCTTGTTTTACAGATGAGGAAACTGAAGCAAAGGGTGAAGCATCCTGCTCAGGTTCATGCAGCTAGTGAATGTCTGAGGCTGCATTTGGATTCAGGAAGATGAGTCTTTCCTGACTCCAGCACCCATTCTCTGTCCACTGCAGTAGCACCTAGCATTTAGCGATTGCCCACTGTGTACCTGTCACGGTAACGGGGAAGAGAGTGATAAAAGTGGGCTAGTCCCTGCCCTCAAGGTGCTTATACACAAAATAAATAGATGCTAATCTGAAGTTAGAGAAAAGGTACTAACAGCTAGGAAAGAAAGAAAGCTTAAATGCAGAAGCATAATTGAACCTGTGGCAGTTCATGAGATGCTAAGAGTATAGAAGAAGAGGACCAAGGATAGCACTGCAGGACACTCACAGTGGGTGGATGTGACCTAGAGGAATATACAGTAAAAAGGATGGAGATTGAGCAGTCCAACAGCAAGAAGACAAGGTCAAAAAGCCCTACAAACGAGTGAATATCCAAGAGGAGATGGTGATCAGTGAGGCTGAATGGTGCTGAGGTCTATGAAGGCACAAGGACCAAGAAAAAGCTGCTTGAGATGGAAATTAAAAGATTATTATTAACTTGGAAGAAGGCAGTATCAGTCAGACTTTAAATTTGCATAAACCAGACTTCAGAAGATTTAGACACAAGTAAGAGCATTAATTTTCACAGTTAAGAAGTCACTGGTAACTTTGGAGAGTGGTTTTGTTGATTAATGAGACAGGAAGCCAAATGGCAAAAGATTTAAAAGAGTGACAGAAAGAGAAATGGAAGCACCTTGTGGAGAAGACTTCCTGAAGTTTATCTGTTAAAGGGAAGGCAGATGTAAGAAATGGGATGATTGGATTAAGTAAAGGTTTCCTAAGGAATAGGAAAATATGGGGGTGCTGGGCAAGTAGCAGGAATGGAGCCAGTAAATCATGAGTGATTGAAAAGGGGAGACAGAGAGAGAGAGAGAGAGAGAGAGAGAGAGAGAGAGAGAGAGAGAGAGAGAAGGAATGATGTAGGGAAACTTGCTGGAGAAGATGGGAGAGGAAGGGATCAAGGGTGCAATAATTTTAAACTCTTTCTAAAAGTACAAAAATAACTTCTAATGAGTTTAACCTAAAACAAGATCATCATGGCAAAACAAGTAAGCTCAGTAAGAACAGGGACAATTTTTTTATGTCTTTGTTTCCCCATTATCTCACAAAAAAGCATTGCATGTGGAATTGGAATAGTGGTACAGAAATGCTATTGACTCGACAATGCTTTCAGGATTCTGGATTTCTTTGTAGCCTGCATTTGGGAGAGACTGGTTCCTCTGGGCATATAATAGCCATTGCATCACCCCATTTTGTGAGAGTAACAAGTACCCCTCTGCTTGGATCAAGTTTTCTTAAATAGGTGATGGGGACTTCTAAGCAGCCAGTCCTTCCCATCTCCTTTTTCTTGCTCCAATCATTTGGCAAACTGAGCCTTGGAGAGAAAGAGGGATAGACCAAGAGAGAGAGCTCCAGAGCAGAGGAGGAGTTGCAGGAAGAAATGCCCCCAGTCTGAACAACAACCCCCCCATTCTCTAGGTACAGAGGATTGAGCTGCCCACAGTTACCACCATCCAGGCAGTTTCCTCACAATCCCAGCTACCCTTAGAGAGCAGAAAAGGAGGCACAGCATACCTAGCTTCCATTTTTGAAAGCTTTGCTCTCAGATTCTTCCCTGGAGGAGTGAGTTCTATATTCTTTATTATAGCACATGCTATGGATTTGGGGGAACTAAATCTGTGGGATCATAGGGTTCTGCATTCAAAGCTGGAAAAGGTCTCGACTATGCAGCCCAGTCGCTTTACAGAAGAAACAAGCCCAGAAAGGAAAAGCAGCGAGCACAAGGGAACTGATTCACCCAAGAAACCAAAGCTGCCTGTCTGGCTTCTAACTCTAGTCCCTTCTCTGACAGATCCGGAGATATGAGCAAGTCACTTACTTCTCATGCAACTCTGGAAGGCTTTCATGCAGAGAAGAGACTGTCCTGCATTGAACAGAGAGTTTTCCCACCTGGGAAAACAATGACCTATACTCATAATGACCTGAAAAGCTGGCTTAGTTTAACAGCCTCCAGTCACTCAAATCTCATCAGGTTTTTATTGGAGCCCTCACAAAGGAGGAGTCACTAGGGATTTATCCAGGGCGCTGACGCTTGAGAGCCCCAACAAACTCAGAGACCTAGAGTGGGCCTTAGAAACAGCTGGGCTTAGCAATCAGTTAACATCAGCGTCAACAGGAGGCTTTCCATTGGGCACAATAGCATCCTCCATGGCCCTCACTCCTTGGCTGAGCTCTAAAAACCCTCTGCCTGTATAGCTGGAGGACAGGGGAAGAGTGCTTCCTAAGCCTCCACTGAAGGAGGGGGCTCATACCACCTAACTCTTCATTTCCCACCTACTGTACACCTAGAAACCTCTCCATTATACCCCAGCTGGGACAGTTCCTGTGGGAGAACGGGGAGCCCATTCACTGGGGATCTGCTCGGGTGACTGTGAAACTTAATGCTGCCCCAATCTGTTTACTGATCTGTCACTCTCTGACCAGGTATCTGTTCTCTCTCCCTTTTTGCTGATCACAGAGGCGCAGCCCGGTAAGAATTCTCACATTTTTTTTTCTCTTAACGTGGGTCACGGAGGTTTCCCACAAAGGCACTGGGGGGAGGCTTGTAATCCTTCAAGTGGATCATTAGATAGGGTAGCTGAGGTTCCTGTCAGATGCAGGGGCGTCCTTGACAGGCTCCTTACTGAGCATGGCCCCAAGTGCTTCCAAAAATCCCAGACTTTTTCCAGGATAGATAATCCTTCAAATCTAATCCCCTGCTTGGGAACTCCAGCCATTAGGAGATTTGCCAGGGAATCAATTGTATGTAAGATGTGGGTGTGTTTGTGTTTTGGGTGTGGGGATGAGTGAAGGGGAGGGGGAGGAGATAAGGCCGGATGACAATAAAGAAATGACATTTTCTTTTTTTGTTTGTTTGTTTGCCAGAACATCCATGTAACCTTTGTATAGGAATATATGAACATGACTTAAAATTTTTTTTGAAGGGAAAGTGTGCTCCCAAAGACATAGGATAGGAAGGAAGGGACCTCAAGGGTTACCTAGTCGACCCTCTCATTTTACAGAAAGGGAAACTGAGGCACAGAAAAGTTAAATGACTCTTACTGAAAGTCACAGGATGGAAAGCAGCAGGTGGGCTTTGAGTCCATATTCTTGTGCCCTTTTTATCACTCCAGTGTTTATTATTGCATTCTGACAGTCAGATCTCATTAGTGTGTCTGAAGCACAACCAGCAGAAATCAGGAATTGGGAAGGCTTGATAAATTCTTCTCATCATGAACAGACAGAAATGTCTTTGTTTAGTTCCAAATGACTCCAATCAATCTGTTGATTACTCTGAGGATGCCGAGAGTTTCTCATGAAAACCATATTCAATCTATGTCAATCAGTCATCGGATATGTCTTAGAAACAGGCACTCCTCCTCCTGCATAGTTAGCAGCTTCCAATTTAAGCCTCATCACTGTCCCAAGGCCAGAATCCCATGTTCCCTACAGCAGGGATTGGTTAGCCAGATTGGGGATTATCTCGGCCACCATTTCCACGTGAATTTAAACAATTAAAAGCTGCCTTTTGAGGGAAGGGGGGGAAGATCTCAATTCTAAATTAAGTGAAAATCAAAATATTCAATGGCTTTGTCTCCTATGGAGAGGAGGGGATACAGGCCCAATTGGCTGACTTTATTTTTTTTATACATGACCAAACCATTGTTTTGCTGTACAAAAAGAATTAGACTCTGAAATATTGTACAATTAGCCTGTGAAGGAAATCCAAAATGCAGGCAGGCAAAAATAGAGGGATTGGGAATTCAACATAATGGTTTTTAGTCATCATCCAGAGTTCTTTTCTGGGCGTAGCTGGTTCAGTTCATTACTGCTCCATTGGAACTGATTTGGTTAATCTCATTGCTGAGGATGGCCAGGTCCATCAGAATTGATCATCATATAGTATTGTTGTTGAAGTATAGAATGATCTCCTGGCCCTGCTCGTTTCACTCAGCATCAGTTCGTGTAAGTCTCTCCAGGCCTTTCTGAAATCTTCCTATTGGTCATTTCTTACAGATCAATAATATTCCATAATATTCATATACCACAATTTATTCAGCCATTCTCCAACTGATGGGCATCCACTCAGTTTCCAGTTTCTGGCCACTACAAAGAGGGCTGCAATTGGCTGATTTTAAACCAGATTTTTTAAAAATTAATTTGATAGACTCCCATTTGTTTTCACATGTTTAGACACACAGCCTTAGCTGGCTGTTGACCCCTTGTATACTTCCCTATGCCCTTCTCCCAACCAACTACATTCAAGCACCACTCAACAGTTGATTTGCAAAGGAACCAGTTGTTGATGGGGATTCAAAGATCTCAAGATGGAAAAGAGACTTCCCAGACCATCCAAACCAACCCTCTTGTTTTACAGACCAGAAAACCGAAGCCCAGGAAAGTCATTTTTTTTGCTCAGGGTCACACTGGTACAAAATGTCAGAGAGGAATTGGAACTTGGGCCATCTGACTCTGCCCTGTTTTTCTAAGATTTTTATTGGTTCTATTTAAATCAAATTACTTGCACCATCCCCATTTGGCATTTATAAAGCCATTAGAAAATGGCAATTTAGAGTGGATGTTATTGGACCCTCAGGGACTTACCCCAAAATGCTCGTTCTTTAGGTCCCTTGAACTTCTAATCAGTGAAGTGTTCTCCTCCATGAGTCCTGTGTTGCATTCACATAAATATACACAGAATCTGAGAACTCCAGAAAAGAAAGAGACGTCAGAATGTATCGGTCCAGTCGCAAACCCAAAGAAAAAGCCAATCTACAAAATGCCCAAGGAAAACTCATGACCCAAACTTCCCTCCAACCTTCTGTGCTGGGGAACCCCCTTCTTGCCAAGCTACTCAGGCATTTGGGGCCAGTTGAGATTAGCAATGTTTACTTATTTTGATCGAAAAATGTTTCACACACGTCCTTTTGAATTGAGAAGAACACATCTAATTCTTTTTTTTTTAACATGAGAACCCTTCAAATACTTGAAGACAGCTATCATGTGCCCCCTGAGTCCTTTCTTCTCCAAGCTAAATAGTCTCAGTTCCCTCATCCAAAAGGCAATCAGAGCAGAGCAGAGTAGCAGGACCCTCACTGCCTCTCAGTGCTGGGTCCTCCTTCACTTGGCAGACTAGGACTTGTTGGCTCTGGGGAGAGCTATAGCTGACATCTAACTTTGGTTGAGCAGGCAATCACTAAAACCTCCAGATCTTTGTGCACATAAAGTACTTTCCAGATTTTGGACAGAGATTCCCAGCACCCTGCACAATGTATGGCACATAGTAGGTGATTAATCCAGTAGAAGTATAACAGGATCCTTTTCCCCATCATTGTTGTTCAACAATAATTGCTTATTATATGAATGCTGAAAACTAGAGATGGGAAAAAATTCCAACAGGGATTTTGGATTTGGGGTAGTTTCACGGATAATGTGATTTTAAAAAAGAAAGGTAAGGGCAGCAAGTTGGTGCAGTGGTTAGAGCACCAGCCTTGAAGTCAGGAGGACCTGAGATCAGATCTCAGACATTGAACACTTTCCAGCTGTGTGACTCTGGGCTAGTCACTTAACCCCAATTGCCTCAGCAAAAAAAAGAAAGAAAGAGAAAGAAAGAAAGAAAGAAAGAAAGAAAGAAAGAAAGAAAGAAAGAAAGAAAGAAAGAAAGAAAGAAAGAAAGAGAAAGAGAGAGAAAGAAAGAAAGAAAGAAAGAAGAAAGAAAGAAAGAAAGAAAGAAAGAAAGAAAGAAAGAAAGAAAGAAAGAAAGAAAGAAAGAGAAAAAGAAAAGAAAAGAAAAGAAAGGTAGATTATTTAAAAGGAAAAAAAGAAAAATTTGTGCAATGGATGAAAACTTCTTAAGCATGAAAAAGAGCAGGCTTCACAATGTTATTAAATGCCTAAATATGCCAGGCTTAGGGGGCATGCAACACTTGTCTTCAAGTATAAGGAAGGGAAAGCAATGATGTTAAGAACTTCTCACCAATAAGAGCTGACCATAAGAGGAATGTCTGCTTTGGGGGATAGTAGTTTTCCCCCTGATTGAAAGTCTTTGAATCCAGGTCAGATGGCTTGCTTGGGGCTCCATAGAGGCAGAGGGGTTCTTTTCAAGCAAACAATGAACAGGATATGACTTCTGAAATTTTTTCAACTCTTGGAGTCTAGGATTTTATGACAGGGATCCGAACTTCACTCATCTAGAAAGGTTATTCTTTGCCCCAGTAATCCTGCTGGGCTGCTTCATGTCTTTTGGCAGCTCATTAATATATGCTACACCTCCTTGGAAATAGAAAATGAGAAAGTAGTTCTTTCTGGCCATAGATACAAGTAAAAATCTCTGTTCCCTTGTCCACAGTCTTAGTTTCTCTCAGCCCACTATAATCCTGTGGTCTACAGCAGCCATAAACTTTTCTGGATTTGGCTTGTCAGGACCCTAGAATGACCAATAAAGGGCAGAAAGTCCAGAAGGCTGGTTTGAATGCATGGTTTGAATGCTCCCCTTTCTAGGAAGAAGCCTCACTTACAGGAACTGAAGGAAGATTTTTATTGGTTCTATTCAAATCAAATTACTTGCTCCATCCCAATTTGAAGCAAAACAGTCCCCATTGTCTAAAGTGGATCTTAGAAAGCAGGGAGGGACAGGGACTTCTCACAGGAGAAGTCTTGTCAGTGCTTTATTTTTATAAAATGTCCTGTATCAGTGGTGCGAGTAATTTTTCCAGATAGTTGCACCAAAAATATAGTAATAAGATCCCGAGAGATACACAGCTCCTAATTACCAGAGGTAGACCCTCCGGCCAAGCTGTGAGAGAGGAAATGTTTTGTGTTTTTTTTTGTCTGACATTCTAGGTATACTTTTCCTTCTCTGGAGATCCCATAGTGCGGCCCCAGGATTCCACTGCCATATTTCACTATCCTTCATTATTGTTTTATTATTCCAATATCATATTCCACTACCCTTCATCATTATTTATTATTATTATTTATCATTCCAATATCATATTCCACTATCCTTTTGTTGTCACCAGTTCATCAGTGATAACCCCCACCACTCCCAAACACATACACACACACACCTACAACAACAACAAGCCTACCTCTCCATTTCTTCTCCGCCAATCAAAACGTCTCTCTCCAATATCCCATTTTTTATAACCTTGGACTTACCAGCTTCTTTCACTTAATAAATCCAAATTTAGGTGTTAATAGTGAATACTGGCTTAGGGGTTCATTGTTTCTTCCAGAGGGACTCCTAGAGATGATGCTTCAGCAAAAACCACCATTTTCTTAATGCTGTTATTTCCCATGTTGTGGCAAACCAGACAAGAGAGACAGAGAGTTTGGAGTTGAGGAGCCTTCCCAAAGAGCTCCCCCAATGGAACCTTAGACAGTTCTCTGCCCCTAGGTGACTAGTACATTAAATACACAGAGCCCTTGTTAGGCATTTACTAGCACTGTGCTACGGACTAAAGACACAAAGACCAAAAAGAAAAGATTTCTTGCCCTCAAGGCACTTACACTCTATTGGGAGGAAACAATCTGAAGATGAAATACAATTTTTTTAAATAAAGGAAAGAACAGCAGCAAGTGAGAAAGAAAGCAAGAGTGGAGATGGTCTCATGGAGGATATACTAAAGAGAGGTAGGGATTTCAGGCCTGGGGCATCCACTGCCTGTGTGATGGATTGCCTGCTGGGAAACAGCCAGTGAGTCAGTTTGGCCGAAATGATGAGAGAGAGATTAGGGGAGCTGTACACTCACCATTTACACAGTAAGGTAGCTTCAGGGCATGGATCTGTTCTTCCTCCCTCTTTGCACCTGTACTTGTATAGGCGGTCTTCCTAAGCAATATGCCTGTTAGCATCTTGAGAGGTGCCCAGTCTGTGAGATTACTCCAAGTCAAGCAGAATCCTTCATCTAGCCCAGAGTTTTCAAATATTTAAAGCATTGTAAGGAAGGGGAGAGATTGTGTTGGTCCAATTTTCAATTTCTTAGAAATTGAAAATTTTTAATGGAGATCATTTTTTTTATATTTTGCATATAGGGATCATTGATGACCGATTAATGATCAAAGCAAGCCCAAGTACCAGTCCTACCGATATCATATATTTATTTGGCTCAAAAATCTCTGACTTGCCTTTCTTTTCTTTTTTCTTGATTTTTTCTTTTTTGTTTCCTTCTTCCTTCCCTCTCTTATTTTTCTGTTCCTCCTCCATTTTCTCCCTTGTTTCTTTTTTCTCCCTTTCTTCTTTCCTTCTCTCCCTCCCTTTCTTTTGTTTAAAAAGCTAACTCTTTCTTTCTTTGGTTTAATGATAAATCAGATTTCTGTGTGTGCGAAAGCTTATGGTCCTGCTGTGTAATCCTCAATTTGAGCTCAGTTTCAAGTGAAACTCATTTTTCCCTCTTTGCCTTTGCTCCTTTGCTCAGCTTAATTGAAATGACAGAAATGTACATATTATGCCAAATATTATATGTGGTCCTAATCCTTATAGTATCTGTTTCTAATTCTAGGGTGCAATTAAAAGGAACTTATCCAGTAAGTATGGCTCAGATTCCAGATATAGAGGACATCCTGTCCATCCTGAAAGAGGTGTGTGTGTGTGTGTGTGTGTGTGTGTGTGAGAGAGAGAGAGAGAGAGAGAGAGAGAGAGAGAGAGAGAGATCTGGGCTCAGGCTCAATTTCTAAAGCCTACATAGAGCTCACTTCTCTTCCTTTGCAGCAGAAAAAACTCACTGATGCCAGGAAGCTCCTGTGGGTTCTGTGCTGCACATGTCTAAATTCTCCTAACCAATGTGGCTTGGCAGTTTTGCCAGCGCAGATAATTTGGGCAGCCTGCTTCCCCACTGGCCCAGGCTCCGTGGACATTTAGTTTCTGAATTAGGTGAAACAGATCTCACAATGGGAAGAGAGATGGAAGTGAACAGAACTCCAGCTCTTGTAGTCTGGTATTGGCAGGGCCAGTTCACCAGAGTAAAGGGATGGGATGCAGTCGGTGGTAGAATTCCCCTAGAGTGATGGGTATAATCTGGAGCACACAAAGTGAGGGAGCATATTCCCCAGTGTCCCGTTTTCTTGGCACCTCGGCAAAGGAAGGGAAGAGGCTGGAACTCTCTACCCTCCGGCTGAGCGGCTCCTTAAGGTAAACATTTGATGAGCAAATTCATCTGCTGAACTTCTCACAGAAGGAAGTCTTCTCTTTGTGGGCTGAACATGGCAATTTAGGGAGCCAAGAAAATCTGATTCAGTCCAGATAATGGAATACATGAATGGGCCAGAGGTGCTTTCCAATCAGGGGGATTGCATGATAAGGGTCTGACTGTAGAGTGATTTTGTATGTATCCCATTGGAACTCAAACTTGTAGCTCATGTAGGAAGCCCCAGTGCAATTGCTTTAAACCCCTATTGCCCTGTGCCACAGGTGAAGAGGTAGCAAGACCCCGACGTTCAACACCCACACCAGAGCTTGTAAGGTGAGTATGAAGGGGACGCCTTAAGCTTTGTGCAGAATCAGAATCTAGATGGCCAATTCATTCTGATCTGAATTGTCCCCATAGCTATCTGTTACATAGCGGTCTGGCTACAGATAAGAGTCTATAAAATAATACAATTTCTCCTAAGTGCTGTTCCAAAAAGGCTTCTGGGAAGGGTTAGGGTCATTCTCAACTGGAATCCACGATTGTTTCCCTCCTGTTTTGTCTCATGGGATGTTTTCCTCAGTGGCTGAGTCACTGATTAGAAAAAAAAACATTGATGTTGCCCACAGAATGATGAGTATTGAGTCCAGACCTTGATCTAAATCCCAGCTCTGCTTCTCAGGGGGAAGGAGGTGATTAAATGATCCAGCCCCAGATCCTTGAGCCTAAGTTTCTACATCTGTAAAATAAACGGGTTGGGCAATATGACTCCAGAGGTCCCTTCTGATCATCAGAACCATAACTAGCAGCTTCAGAAACCATGAGCAGGAATCAAGAAACAAATCTAGGACCAACAACACGAATCCCACTTTGTCATTCATCATGAAAAGGACAAATAATCAAGACCAATTCAGTTCAGTGGGAGGTGGGAGGGGGTAGCAAGATTGATTACTGTGAGGATTACCGAAGTAGGCTATGCGTGAGTCTGGCACCTTTTACATTTCTGCATCTGGGGGACTCTGGTTACTTTGCCCTAAGATTGCTCCAAGTGCTGTACTTTCTAATAGTGTGTGCTGGCTATCAGGGATGTGTGTATTATGACAGGCAAGGTTTCCAGTCAGGAAGATAGCTAAACATTTGTGATTCCAGAGGAGGATCAGATCCCCCCAGTATCTTCTCTGCTTAAGAAATTATCATTATTATTTTTGGAAAAAGAGAGATGCTTAAAAATAATGTGCTCACTTATGCATAATCAGACAAATTGGACAACAAAGGCAAATTTGGTCACTGTATAGTTTTATAGCTGGATGGGGCCTGAAAAATTATTCACCTAGTCCACTTCATCAAACGGTCCACATGCATTAATGAGCTTACTCTGTGCCAGGTACTAGCAACATTACAGAAGACAAAATAGAAAGAATGTTAGTTTCAGGAAAATTATATTTGAATTGGGAAATGTGTAAAAAAAATTAGATAGGTCTAATATATATATATATATATATATATATTTATTTATAAATATATGTTTATATATTATATTTATATATATTATATATATAGAGAGAGAGAGAGAGAGAGAGAGAGAGAGACTTCTTGACTTCATCCAGTACTCGATGCACTCTGGCACCCCCTAGCTGCCCATTTATTCCCAATATCAGTTTTCAGTTTAGCCATCTTCAAGGAGTTTACATTCTGCTGCATCATTATGCTCCACAATATTATTTCATCTGTTTGTATAGAATTATGATGTCCTAAAATAATTAGGCTTTCCCCCATTTATTTCCCTACCATTAACACCATGTGTGTCTCTTTGTCACTCTCAGATTTCTTATTCTGCAGCTAGAGTTGGGACTCCACACATGTTATTTGTTGCCCAAACTTGGAGCTTTCACTTCAAATACATATATCATCCAAGAATGTACTAAACTTTCATTTAGAGACAACTTTAATGGTCTGTGTGAACCACCAAGATATGAGGGAAAGGAGATGATAACACAGGGCTATCTTCATCTTTGACTCTAGCCCACTTCTGGCTGAGGGATCAAATTAGATCCTGATGAGTTATCAAATCATTTTCCTGCTATTTAGCCCATATAGCACCTAACTGGTTCCCTGAGATCTCAACTAAGGCAGGACATGAGGTTTTTAGTTCTTAGACAAGAGCCTCTGAATCAACAATGGTTAAGCAGTAAACAGTCAACATGGCATGGCAGTAGCATGTTGGACTACAGCCATCAGGAAGACTAGAATTTGAATCCTGTCTCAGACACTTACCAGTGGGCAGTATTTGTGTAGGGCTTTGTTTATTTATAAGTGTGATTTATAAATCTCATTTTTATTTATTTATATTTATAAATAGTGACATAAATATTTGCCCATTTTGTCTGTACAACAACCCTGGCTATTATTAGTCTCATTTTACAAATGAGGCCGGCAAAGTCATATGTCCTTTGGGCAAGTTGTTTGTTTATCTCTGGTGACATCAGTTGCCTTTTGTGAAGAGTAAGATTTGGCTTACTGATTTCTAAGTTTCCTTCCAGTCCTATCTATGATCTACTTTATTGTGCTAAACACTGGGGAAGCAAAAAAAGGCAAAAACACCATCTCAGCCATCAACAAGCTTATAACTGAGCATGAATAATGCTATACACACAAGGTAGATACAGAGTAGATGGAAGGAGGAAGAGGAAGAAGAGATTTTTAAAAACTAAGAGAATAAGGATAAGTACACTTATACACATATATATACACACAGATGTATATGTGCCCACACAACTCCTATATCAGCAGAAAATATATTTCAGAAGCTCTGTAATAATTGAGTATTTGTCAGTCCAATACCCAGGATATTAACAATGTCCATCTGTTTTGCATTTGCCTTGAATGTGTGTGATCTAGCAAAAAACCTCCAGACGACCCCATGGCCCTTGCCCCACTGTTTGGCCCTCCATTGGAATCGACCTTTGAAGAGCAGAGATCTGAAGGTAGGAAAACCCTTGCCCGCCCAGCTCTGGAGAGGAGTCCAATTCCAGAATCACTACAAGCCTGAGTGTCTTTGTATCTCCAGCACCAAGGACAGAGCCTGGCTCAAAATTAGTTCTTAATAAATACTTATTGGCTGACTGACTAACATGCAGGAAATATTAATGAAAAAAAGACTAAAATTCCCCTCTCCCACTCCTACATTAAAGATCAAAGGTTAAAAGTACCCACGTCCATCTTCCCCCAGGCATCCATAAATACAACAGGACCCTGAAAATAAAATGATGAACTCATGAGGGTCAGTTGCCTAGAGAACAAAATGACACATCATTCAAAGGGACATAATTGGGAATGTCCTGCATGACAGTGGCAAGAACAAATGCAGTTACCTTTCCCTTTATCATGTTCTCTGAGGTGCGAGTGCTCTCAAGTTCATTACATTGGACAAAACAGCATCAGTCAATAAACATTTATTAAGTGACTACTGTGTACTAGATCCCATGCTAAGCATTGAGAATACAAAGAGGCAAAAGGTAGTGACTGCCCTCAAGGAGCTCACAATCTAATGGGGAGGAAACACATTAGCAGCTAAATATGAATAAGTTCATATCAAGATACTGAAATCCTACCTTCTGTAGGAAGCCCTTCCCATCCCCCCCTTAATTCTAGTGCCTTCCCTCTGTCATTTCCAACTGATCCTGTCTATGGTGTAGTGGAGAGGGCCTGGACCTGGCATCAAGAAGATTTATCTTTCAACCTCCCATCAGATACTTCCTAGTATATGTCCCTAGGTAGGTCATTTACTTCACTGTGAAATGAATGGCCTCAGTTTCCTCATCTGTGAAATAAAGGAGTTACCCTCAATAATACCAAAGACCTTTCCAGGCCTGGATCAATCATCCAGAGTCAGCAGTAAAGGCTACTTATTGGTTGGCCCATGACTAGTCTCATTGACAGCAATTACCCATTCGTATTTGGCCAACTAAGAAGTGGAACTTTTCAGGAAGAAATGAGCATGAGTTTCAACCATTTTGCTGGGCTTGTCTAGAGATTCAGCATGGGAAGGTTAAATTTCATCTGGGCTTAAATAGCTTAACTTAGTCGTGACTGAGATAATATACACTCTGCTCTCAAGGGACTGACTCTGCTCCCCAACTCTATATTTCTGCCAACGCCCGGAGCTGCTGGGAGGAGAGAGATAGGGAATATTCTTAGATCATTCCATTTGGCTCAGATGAGCTGTGGGCTATCCATATGATGAAACCCACAGGACCATTAGAGACAGGAGGGAGATCAGTATAGAACATATTAGGCCCAGGAGGCTGGAGGTATTGCAATGCTTAGCTATGGAAATATGGATATAAATTTCACTGAATGTTCCTTTACAGGCTTCTATGTAAAAATGCTGTGGTTTTTTGGTACTATTAAAGTAGGGAACAACAGAACAACAAGCTACGTCTGACTTTTTATGGCTGGAACGGTTTCATTGAAAAAATGGATTTGACTTTCACTGTTTCCACATAATAAGTAGTTAAAATGGAATTGTGTTGTGTCTATATCTTTGTTAGATCAAGATCTCAAATTTCACATAAAAATGTAAAGTTTATTATTAATTAATAATATTGACAATAATGACAGCATTATTATTTATAGCTAGCATTTATATAGTGCTTTAAGGTTGTAAAATGCTTCATAGATATTACTCCATGACATCCTTATAACAATCATGGGAGATCGATGAAATTTTATTATGTCCATTTTATAGAAAACAAAAATGAAGCTGCAAAAGGTTATTGACTTGCCCAAGGTCACACAGCTAGTACATGTCTGAGACAGGATTCAAATTTGTCTTCCTGACTCTAAATACTACACTCTGTCCATCATGCCACATCACTGCCTACTTGAAAATGAGAGGATAAAAATAAATGGCTTCTAAGGTCTCTTCTAGTTCTAGATCTATTAAGTTAGATATGATAGACCTCTCAAGAAAATTAAATGGGTATGAAAAGGAATATGCTTTTTGCTCAGTGGTATATGGCACCAACACAAAAATGTATTAGGGCATAAAAACTTTATAATCAAATTCAGAAAGGCAAATATGTTAAATACATCCTTTTCAGATCTCGATTCAATAAAATTAAAATTTTAAAAAATTATAATAAAGGGGCCTGAAAACAGATTAGAAATTAATAAGAAGCTGTTGCAGATCTCTTGATTCTATGAGTGCCAGACGCAATCAGGAAGAACCAAATTCAAATCCTGCTTTATATGTTTGTTAGCCTAGTGAGCCATAGATGGACAAGTATTTTCATTTCTCAACCTCTGCAGCTGTAAAATGACACCCATAGCACCCTCCTTAGTGACTTAGTGTGAGATTTATGTAAAGTGCTTCATAAATTGTAAGAACAATTATTAAGCACTAACTGTGTACTAGATTCTATCCCTGAGGAGATTAAGATAATGTAATGATGGTGCTTGCTTCCTAGAGTCTCATATTCCATGATCCTGCACAGACTAGGAAGAAAATCTGTCCAGCCCTCCCTAGTCGCTGTCACTCATAAAAATTTTGCCTCCAGGTTCAACCTTGGCATTCTGCATGCCCCAACTTTGACCTCACTGCCTTTATTTATGACCTGACCAAAAGAACAGAAAACAGTAATAAAGAAATCATCATTCTAATTTCTTTGAATTTAACCAAGTGGGAAGAGAAATAAGAAGCTGATTCCATTAACTATCTTTCTGGCCTGGTATCAGCCTTATCTGGCTGATACTTTAGATCAGCCTGAGGTACGGGGTTCTGTCCAACCAATGATTACCTTTGGGCCTGTTTCTTCTTGGGTCCTTCAACATGGGCTTATTTTTCATAACTTGAACCCTGGGACATTTACTAAGTATTTTCAGCTTCAAGTTTGGGGGTTTAAAAATCTTGATACGATGAACAAAGGGTTCTTCAAAACCTTTTAAATACACAGAACCAAACACTGTCATGTGATTGCATGTTGTTAACGGTAGTCACTGATGTTTACAGAGGGTTTAAACTTTATCAAGATTCACCTTTCAATGTTTTCTCATCTAATCTTTAAAATCATTGTGTTAGACAGCACAGCTATTAGTATTCCCATTGTGCAGACGAGTAAACTGAAGCTCACCAAAGTTAAAATAACTTGCCCAAGACTACCATCTAGCACTGCAGGTACCAGAAGGAAAATTTGAACCCAAATCTTGATGATTTTCAAGTCCAACAATCTAATTACTTCACTCATCACCACCCACTGCCATTTTCACAGACAAGAAGAAAAAAGGTTATCAGGCTATTTGCCTTTTTAGCCAACACTAGAAACTTCATCATGGACAAATGGTGAGTTCCATCAGGATATGCCCTGAGATGATTGTTCAGAAGGAAAAGATTGTTTAAGTTCTTTAAAACAGCTCAAGTGTTATAGAAATGCTGGATGTCATCATCATTAGTGTTATTGTTATTGGGAAGCTTATGGTGTTTAAAATCAGAAGGACTCAAATCCAGTCTCAGATACTTCCTAGCTATGTGACCTTTCACTCTGTCTGCCTCAGTTTCCTTATCTGTAAAATGAACTGGAGAAGGAAATGCAAACCCCTCAAGAGATGGACATAGTTGAACAATAAAAACAATTATTGTTGTTGCTGGTGGTGCTGCTGCTATTACTATTACAACTACTATGACTACTACAACTACTAGTTGTCGTAATAGTAATAATGGTAGTTATAATAGTTATAGTAGTAGTAGTGGTAGTAGTAGTAGTAATAGTTATAGTAATATAGAATAGTTATAGTAATAGTAGTAGTAGTAGTTATAGTAATAGTAGTAGTAGTAGTAGTAATAATGGAGTAGAGGTGGTAGTAGTAACAGCAGCAGTAGTGGTGTAGTAGTAGTGATGATAGAGGTAGTAGTAGTAGTAAGTAGTAGTAGTAGTAGTAGTAGTGGTGGTAGTTATAATAGTTATAGTAGTTGTAGTGGTACTAGTAGTAATAGTTACAGTAATATAGTATAGTTCTAGTAATAGTAGTGGTAGCAGTAGTTATAGTAGTAGTAATGGTAGTAGTGGTAGTAGTAGTAGTAACAGCAACAGCAGCAGTAGTAGTGGTGGTAGTAGTAGTGATAGTAGAGATAGTAGTAGTAGTAGTAGTAGTAGTATTAGTAGTAGTAGTAACTGAAGGCATACATAAAGAGAAGCAATATAATATAAGGGACAGAGCATAAGATCTAGAATTAGGGTTGCATTGCATATATAGTCTATCTAATAAAATATAAGAATTAACTTTTTCAAGTGAATTTGTCCTGGGGGGAAATTAATTGAAAAAGAAAATTTGGAAATTTGAGTGTTGGGGTTTTATGTCTAGACTTTCCCTGTATAACTTGTCATTTTGTGTCCCCAGTTCCTTTAGATCAGCCTGAGATATGGGGTTCTGTCCAACCAGTGAATCCAAGCCTCGAGTCGCCAAAGTTAACACGACCTTTTCCCACCGGAAGTAAGTTAAGTTTGTCTGGGAAAATGTGACTCATTTAATATTGTCTGCCCAGAGAAAGTGAACAGCTGTCAGAGCTTCTGAGCTTCTTTCTGATGCTGCCTTAATGTTGTCTGTGTGCCAGTTGAGGCGGGTTTTAGCTTCATGGGGCCTGGAGCGTAGAAAAGGATTTCCTGGCCCCTGGTCAGCCCTTGGGCAGGTAAGGGGGAGACCACGTGGGAAATGGGTCCCCTGACTTCAGGACATTTCCAGGTCTGCCCCAGGACAGTGATGCTTCACCATAAGGTTTATGGAGAACTGGGCTAGAAACAGAGTTTTCCTCAGGTGAGGAAGTCCCTTCTTCTGCTGCAGGTCTGCACTTTCTGCACAGTTCACACTCATAGTGTACCTAAAGCAAAGTGTCTTAAATTATTGGTCACAACCCCATAGGGTGGGTGTAACTGAATGTGGGGATCACAAAAAAATGGCAACAGTAAAAAGAATCAAACGTCCCCCCAAGATTTAATTCTATATTAAAAATAAACAAGCCCATCTATCTCATTAGTATGGAAATTTCCTTTCATCTTTAATAAATGGTAAAATTAAACACATGCCAAAGAATTATTTTTTAAAATAAATTTCTTTATGATTTATTATCAGTAAATATTTGATTTGTAGACCTATTTTATATATACCTGGGACCAAATAAAAGTTTCTCAAAAAGGGCATCATGCAGAGAAAAAGTCTGAGAAGCCCTGACCTAGAACACTCAGACTAAATGAGGCAAAGGATCCCACAGAGACAGACTCATACTTGAACCCAGAACCTTCTGATCTCACCTGCTATGCCCCAGAGAGCACAGACAATACGCTAACTCTGTCCTGACCCAGTGACTAAAGGAATCAGTGAATAAACATTTATTAAATACCTGCTGTTTATCCCATTTATCTTGTATGTAGCTTGAGATATATACATATATATTTGTTGTCTTCCCCCTTAGATTATAAAATGTCGTTGGCAGAAATTAATTTTTGTCTCTTTTTATATCCCCAGAGCTTAACAAAGTTACCTGGCATATTATAGATGTTTAATAAATGTTGCTTGATTATTTGCTTACACATATGTATACATTAATACAAAATGGATTTGGGGATCAAAAAAGATCAGATTTAAAGTTTCCCTAGAAGAGGGGGAAGATATACCATCAAAAATGATCTCTTGCACATCTCTTAAACATTAAAGATAATTTGAAGGAAGACACTAACAGCTGGAGGAAATAGAAAAGCCTCCCTGTAAACAGTGGTGCTAAGCTGAGTCAAAGTCAGGGAGATCGGAGAGGAAGTGAGGAGGAAGGGCCTCCCCATACAGGGACCAGCCAGTGTGTGACAGTGAGAAGTTTATTTGACTGAACCATAGAGGACATAATTGGAGGGGAAGGGATTCAACTCAGTAAGTATTGAGTGCCTACTATGTGCCAGGTACTATATAAAGTGCTGGGGATACAACAAAAGGTAAAAGGCAGTCTCTGCTCCCAGGGAGCTTATGATTTAATGGGAAATAGAGCTCTGACCCAGGTGATGACCCAGGCAAAATAGGAAGCCCTGTCTTGAGTCAGTCAGTGACTAGAGCAGGCCATAAAAATCCCATATAGCAGGGGTGGGGGAAAGCAGCCCAATCGTCCATGGCAGCAGAAAAGCCCCCATTTCACCAGACTCCTGTTGATGTCTCATCGGTGAGCCGACCAACAAATAAACAGTGCGAACTGGACCTGGGGATGCCTTGAGAGGCTATTCTGAGCGCTTTGAGTCTGCCAAATATGGCAGGGGGGAGCAGGGGTGAGGGAGGGAGCTTTCATCACAAGAGGGTGGGTTGAGGTTGACACAAGATAGAGGAAGTTGACATATTGACCAAAATTGATCTTTTTTGCTGGGTCAGAGCATGAAGGGTCATGACCACCTGGGGAAAGGGGAGTCATCTGATATTTTTTTTAATGTCAAAAACTGACAGTCTGACTTAAAATGTCTGCTCCCAGACTTTTTACCAAGTTGGACTTTACCAAGTTGAGATCATTTCTCTTCTGCTTATGTATCCAGCCTTAATGGATCATTTAAGAATCTACTTTTTCAGCTTCACGGGTGTTTCATCCAATCCCTGTGGCTTGAAATCCCTCCCTGCCTTCAGTGGTCTTTTTGAGTTACCAAGCCCAGAACCGGTCCCTTTCCTGGTAGCCAATGTCCAGGTGACACCTCTTGGACTCTAGCTGGGCTGGTTCCTAGGAGTAAGAAAGGCCCTCTAGCACCAGGGTCTTTCCTTTTAGTCTTTCTAGCTTGGTAGAAACTTGCAGTCATTGTTCCCCTGTCATAGCCTTTAAGAGGGTAAGCTCATCCCCCACACCACAGCAGGGCCCCAGAGGGGATTGTCAATGACTATATGTTGGAAGAATCTTCCAACATGGATAATACATCACTGGAGTACTTGACAGATTCTTTACTGTGAAGTTTTTCTCCACCCCCTGAAGACATCTCTGGGGAGTCCTTAGCCTGGACCCCTATTTCAGGAGGTGCCCAGGCTATCCATTTTCACTTCACTTTTAACTCCTTTCTTAACTCTGGACTTTTCTGCTCTGCCCCCTTAATCCCTGGGATTTTTATGAGCTTCCACTTTTCAGATTCATTTTATTTATGGCCTTCTCTCATTATAATGTAAGTCCTTGGAGGGGAAGGACTGTACTTTTTGTGTGTATTCATATTCTGAGGGCTTAAAACTGTGCTGGCTCATGGGAAACACATCACAAATGTTTGATCTGTCTGTCTGCCCTCTCTTCTCTTGTTTTTCCATAAGAGGAATGGGTTGCCTTGGGGAAAGTAGATTTACTTTGACTGGAGGTCTTTGAGCAAAGGTATGGTGGTCCCCCAGCAAGTGCATTGTAGTGAGGATCCCTTTGGGGAGATGAGTCCAACTAGACAACTGTGAAGGTCCCTTTGAATTCTGAGTCAATGATTAGTTGAGGAAAATCCATGAGAAGATGAATATGGAATTTGGCCAGTCAGCTATCAGAACGTGGCTCCTGGGGCCATCGGAGATCCAAGGTCATTTGCAATGTTTCCTTGCCATTTGGGCCCCCACCCCAACATTTTCCACTGACCTCATATGGGCAGAGTGATCTGAGAGGGAATGTCCAAGGTCAGCATTCTACCCTTTCCCATGGGAAATGATTCTATTTGAAACATTTATATTCAGGAACATCAGCTGCTTCTCTCTCTCTTCAAGGGCAAAAACAAGCTGGACCTAAAACCCATTTTTTGAGACATAAAGTATTCTGATTTTCTGGCATACTTGTTGCTCACTAATGGTGAACTTCTTTCTTTGCAGCACCTCCACCTTTGCCTCCTAAAAATGTACCAGCTACCCCACCCCGCACCGGCTCTCCTTTAACAGTGGGACCAGGTAAATTGAAAAGAGATACTTCTCATTTAGAAATAGAGAGTAATTCAGAACACTGACTTCTTTAAAAAAAAAAAGAAAGAAAGAAAGAAAGAAAAATAAGCATATGTTTTCTGGATGTATCAGAATGAATGAGGTGACGAATGAATGTGTATGTATTGTGTATTTTGTCAACATGAAATTGTATTTTTAATGTTTGGCTTTCCCTCAATATAGGAAATTATATACCGTTAAAAAATTAATGTTCTCCCTTTTCTTTCTGTTTTTGTTGTTATTGAAAGAGGAAAAGAATGTTTGCTCTGGTAATACTTGAGAAAAATCTTAGTTTAGAAAGAGGGAGGAGGGAGCATGTTTTAATTGGATGCCCAGCTTCCTTTGTTTTCATGTCGGTATTTTAAAATTTCATGAGGTCTCCTAAGACCCAGACTTTGTTTTGTTTTTCAAAAGCCAGTAAGATTGGTAGCAGACTTAAAGCCATCATGTGCAGACGGAGGAGGGATGTGCTTTGGGAATGGAGGAGCTCTCAGGAAACGTGCATAGTAAAAGACTCTCTCCTAGTAGTTTTTGAAATAATTAGTATCCCAAGGCCAGCAGATCAGAGGCCTTGAATCACGGCCAACAGCAGGGGAAGCCGGGAGGCCTTGTAACTCCCGTGGCCGACACAGATCCATATATCTCATCTACTTTAATCAATGCTGTGTTTTCATGAAATGTCTCCTGGGCTTTGGCTGACCAAACTCCCAATTTGCAGCTGTTCTTTGGTTATTTGAAGTCCCCCATCAACCACCTCATTCCAATGCAGTTTCATTTGGGGCAGTCCATAAACTCAACCAACTGAAGAGCAGACCATTTATCAGAAAGAGCAGTGAATCCAATCTGTGATGGGCTCCCTAAGTGACCAGCTATTAACTTTTGTTTCTTAGAAAGAAAGGATTTTTTGCAAATCCAATCCTTTTTTCTTCTCTTTTTCCCTCCCTCCCCATTTCCTAAAATTCATATAGTAGCTCAATAAATGTCCTGGAGACAGAATTATAAATATCAAGGATCATTATCTATTTATCTAAAGCATTAGAAGCTTTGGAATCCAACTTTTACTTTTCAAACTGTTTAGAACTTAAGGCTAGCAGGTTTAGCTTCCTAGTTTTACAGATAAAAAGACTGAAAGGTCCAGAGGATTAAGGGTCATACATTGGATAGGTAGCAGAGGATTCTAAGTCTTCTGTCCCCACATCTAGTGTTCTATCTACTAGAGCTGTAGAATACATAAAAATCTACCTCCCTTTTGCCAAGGTCGATCCTCCAAAGACTCATTCACAAACCTTGGACAGGTCATTCACAATATCAAATGGACCTTCTTTGGTTTTATCATTTGAAAATGAGACCAAACTTCCAAGAAAACTGTTGGTATAGACTTCTCAAAGAAGGAGGTGTTGGAGTTTTAATTTATTACTGTGTTAAAGTCAGAGAATTAGATAAAGAAATAAATTAAGTAGATGAATGCATAAAGAAATAAGTAATATTATATAATAATAAATAATAATAAGTATAAAGAAATAAAGCCAGAAGGATGGATGGGAGCAAAATTTCCAAATGAAAATTTATTTTCCCTCCATTGGCTTTCCATGGCTCCATTAAGTAACTGTCATCCTTTCCCCAGATTAGACTTGCAAAAGAAATAAATAGTAAATGATTCTTGAGTTTGTGCTTCTTCAATAAGTTTGGGATTTCCCATCTGAGACACAGAACTGGATAATATCCTTAAACTTAAGAAATATGTTTTCAATATCATCAGCACCAATCCCAGTCATTGATATAAATGTGTAACTATCCCTTTATATGAACTCGGGACTTGCTGTGTCTGCTCCAGGGATCATGGTTGAGTAGGCTGTAGATCTTTAAATAACTGAGTGGAAGAGACTCTTAGCATAGGATGAGATGCCATGTGCCCTACTTTTCAATGGGAGGTGCTGGACTCAATTTGCAAACTGCCACTGTAGGCTTAGGGATTGATATCATAAAACCCTAGCCTTGGAGGTGTAAGGGACCTCGAAGGTCTGCTAATAAACCCCTACATTTGAGAGATGAAGAAATAGAAGCCCAGGGAGAGGATAAGTGGGCAGCTGCCTAAAGTCACATGGGCAGTAAAAATGAGAAATGCTTAAAAATCTAAAATGGATAAAATTTCTATAGCATTTTAAATTTTCTGAAATATTATACAGCTAGATGGTTTCATCGGAGCCCCCACAATAACCCTTTAAGGTGGGTACTAATATTATCTCCATTATTATCCCCATTTTATAGATGAGAAAACTGAGGCAGAGGTTAAATGGTTGTCCAAGGTCAAATAGCTTATAAATATCAGATAAGCCAATGAGAATTCTACTGATGGTACACACTCTCCTTGCAACACACACTTTTCTACTGGTTCTTTGGTTCAAGTCACCCCCATCACGTGTTCCCCTTCAGTCTACACATTCCTATCCAGGGGGTTTAGACAGCATCACCAGATCTAACTAACTTGACAGAAGTTAGAAGATCTAACTTCCCTTCCCAAAATAATGAAACTGGTCATTGTCCAATGAAGTATAGACATGCTCCCTGTTCTAAAGAAGGAAAGGTATGGACGGCCCATCACGAAAAAGGAACTTTCTTGTGCCTTATTGCAAATATCACAGGGAAATAGGGGTCCCAGGGAGAAGAGGAAGGAGCCTCCCCCTTCCCAGTCCCCCCCCAATCTTACATACATATTTAGACACGTAGAAGACATTCCCATTTATATCACTGAAATGAGACAGTGAGCTGTAAGGAGCTGCTCTCTGAGTCAGGGAAACCCGGGTTCAAGGATACCCCTCAGCTATGTGGTCCTGGATAAATCATTTAACTTCTCAAGTTTCTGTTTTTAGCACCCATGAAATCCCAAGTCTGGTCCCTACCCCCTTAAAAAGGTTGTGTTCCAAAAAAGGTGAGCCCGGCAAGTAGGGTGCAGGCAACCCCACATAGGAGATAGTGGTGAAGCTCATTGTTAAAGTTTTAAACCAACTCCTTTGACCACAGGAAGTGAGCAGACTGCCCCCGAGGTCAAAGGTGACAAACTACCATCCATCAGTGATTTGGACAGCATTTTTGGCCCCGTTTTATCCCCCAAGTCTGTGGTCGTTAACACGGAAGAAAAGTGGGTCAATTTTTCTGATGCATCCCCGGAACGGGTCACTCCAGAGTTGACTTCAAGGGAAAAGGTGGGGTCCCCACCCCTGGGGTCAGAAAACCCCAGTGACTCCCCAGCTGCTGAGCCTCCACGCAGCATTCCGTCGCCACTTGATTTAGAAGAGGTTCAGAAGAAGTTTTCTGAGCAGACTCTCGGGAAAGATGAGAATTTAGAAACAGTCGCTTCTCCTAAAGATTTTGGGTTGGGCCAGAGAGCGACACCGCCTCCCCCTCCGCCACCCACCTACCGGACCGTGGTCTCGTCTCCCGGACCCAGCTCAGGCAGTGGGACGGGAACCACCAGTGGTACGTTTGTCTGACTGTGTGCGTGTGCGCCCGTGTGCTGGTGGCTGCTGTGGCTTCCATGTCAGCAAGATTCCCAAAGCCCCCATCAGATACATTTGGAGCATCAGGTTTTTTTTTTTTTCATTTTGAGGGGGAGAGTGTACTGTGCCCCAGGGATGTATCCATTTCGAGTGCCCTCTATCATGGGCCAAGTCAAATTAAACATATCCTTCCTTCAAACCCGTATCAGAGATCTGCCGTTACAAAGTGTCTGCCTTTTCTCAGAAGTCACCAACTATATCCTAAGAAACCTCAAGGAAAGCTACAATTATCAGTGGGAGCAACCTCTCACTGACAAATGTGTGGTTTCCTTGACAAAGAGACCCCAAAGGAGTCTAAGCCTTTCTTACAACTGCCATTACTATTGTGGGTCTCAATAATCATGCTAGTCCCCATTTTTGTATACTTTATGACTACAAAGACAATTGCATACATTCTCTTGCTTGGTCTTCACAAACATCCTGTTAAGTAATCATTTTCCATATTTTACCCCATTTGATAGAGCTGAAAACTGAGGTTGAGTAGTCAAGTCATACAACTAGTCGGTGGTAGACTTGGGACTCAATCCCTTGGTCTTTTAATTCTCATTCCTCTTGCATTTTCCTGAATCAAGAAGAAAAAAAAATTAAAAGAGAATTGCAGGAAATGGGGATAGGACAAATGACTTATTAAACACATTTACTTTTCAAGCATCTCTTCCCAAAAGAATAAAAAATTCTTTGAATATGTAACAAGCAGTGACAACAACTAAATCTATTACACGGGGGAGGAAAGTTCAGCAAAATCTTTGAGACTCACGTGCAAAATTGAGCATCGGATTTGATCTGGATTAAATTGTGGTTGTTGAGTTTGAAGAAATTTTTTTTTTGTGTTTCCCAAACAGAAAAAAAAAAATAGAAGAATTTCTTGTGTTTGTTCTGGATAGAGCAGATTTCTTTTGTGATGCATATTGTCCACCTCCCCCATTTCACTGCTGCTTCAGCTTGGCTAGCTGGCCTCCATGGTCCGTTTTGTGGCGTGTGCGCGCATGATTGTTCCATGTTGCTTGGTTCTGTGAAGGAGCACTCTCTCACAGAAGATGACATGTTTGGTCATCTTTTTCAGTGTGTTCTAAAAGGCCCATCATGTGTCTTAAGTTTTAGTCCCGGGGGGTCGGGGGGACGGGGAGGGAACTGGGATTGGGCAGTTTGGTCCATCCACTCAAATTTTAACATTTTAATGACTGCTTCAGTTTCTTTTCGTAAGTATCTTTTAGTGTCCTTTCTGCTTGCAAACTCCTCTTTATTGTAGAAGACAAAAATAGAAACCAAAAGGGTAAAAATTCAGAGAAGGAAATCTAGGGTTGACATAAGGAATATATAAGATAGATGAGCCAGAGAAGGAGTTTCATTGAGAGGTCATGGGTGGTACCTAATTGGAGTTCTTCAAGTAGAGATTGGATGACCACTTATCCTGCGGAGTATGGGGGAAAGGAGGATCTTAAGGATTCAAGCATGAGTTGGAGAAAACAGACTCTGAGATCCCTCCCCATCTCTGAGATTCTGGGATTGGGAAATCGGGAAGCAGAGGTATCCATGATGGATGGAGAAAGGAGCTGGAATTCCATTTTCTCAACAAGATGTACCCCAAAATAGGACTGTTTTGTTTATTAAAGTGAATAGGATCCTGGTGAGCACACTATAGGGTATCTCCATACCACAATAATAATTTTAGTTCTTTCAAGATTATGATGGCATTTTATCAGTCTTAGGGCCATTAGAAATAGCAGGGTTTTTGAGTTTTCTTAATAATAACATTAACTCCCATTCACATGGACCTTTAGAATAAGCTTACTTATATTTTTATTCACCTATAACTACTTTTCTTATAGTATCTCAATGGATTCTCAAGACCCTGTGAAGTAAAGCCTATCATTATTATTTTCATTTTACAAATAATAAAATTGAGGAGGGAAAAGAGTAAATCATTCGCCTCACATAACTAGTATCTGAGGCAGAATTCAAACTCAAGTCTCAGTGACTGCAAACACAAAACTCTATCCACTACACCACATAGCTTCCCTCTTGCTTAAATAGCTACATAACAACTTTACGGGGTCCGTTGTGACATGAAGCCCATTTTAAAGCTCAGAACAAATTGCCGAGTCTATAAATGGGAAAGCCTGGTTTTGTTCATGAATTCCTGGAGCATTGTTCAAGGTCATGCTCCTAGTCTCCTAGAGGCACTCTTCAGATCCTCCTGCCGTGAGCCCACCAAGGTGTAAAGATCCATGTTAACCTTCTGGTGTTGACCGGGATTGGGCTTTGGCCATCCTTCCGTGGAAGGGTGTGGAAGTCCAGCCTTCTCTTTATTTTTTATCTGAAAAACTATTACCATTAAAAAATATTGATTCTTAATCATTGAGCTGTATGAAAAAGCCTTACTCTGGTGCTATTAGGGAACAGCGTTGCTAAGTGGGATATTGAGCGGATCCCATGAAGTTCATGAATAAATAAAACTTTGCTCCATTATCCCCTTAATTAAGTCCCAGTTTATTTGCTCCTTAATCTTTTATTGATGCAACATACATTGAGCTGACAGAAATGTAAATTTTCAACTAAAGCGATAGGATACAGCCTCATGTTTTAAAGATTGAAATGCACGCTGCTCAACATTAGGACAGTATAATTGGGTGCATTTGATTTCACACACACACACACACACACACACACACACACACACGTACTTTTTCAACAAGAATTAATTGAGTGTCAATGTGTTTATTTCACCTAACTCCTCAGGAAGATAACAGGTGATGAGCAAATGTACAGAGCACTGTCAGAACTAGGAAAGGAAGCCATTGGAAAGGCCGTCTGGGTAGATAGGAGAAACTTTTTTTCCAGAAGAAACTTGCTACTGTGATTCTTATCATTAGCTGCTATGGGGCTATAGGGATGCGAAAGAGAGCTTGATTCTTGGAGGTTGTACAAGCTGAGTGTAAGGTCTGGAAGGATTGTTTCCTTCTTTGTTTTATATCCTCAGTTACCTAGCACATAGTAGGGGCTTTATATATGCTTGTTGGTTGATTGGCAGGTTCTATCAAGATAGAAAGGCTATGACTATAAAGGGCAGACATCATGGTAGAGTAGATCGCATGGATCTAGACCTGAAGTCAGGAAGAAATTCAGATTTTACCTCTGATACGTACTATCTGTGCAAACCTCTAAATTCTCTCAGGCTCAGTATCCTCATCTGTAAAATAAAGAGGTTGGACTTGATGACCACAAAAATCTCTTCTAGCTCTAAATTTATGATTCCACGAGCTGGTGGGAAACCACGAACCCATCTTCAAGGACTATCCTAGTTAAATACAAAGACACTCATTAGGCACAGTCCCAAGGTGACAAATGTCCTGTCACATGAGACATTCTACTAGGATAGAGACAAAGGTTTGTGGAGGGAACAACCCTCACTGATTAAATCATTTTTCCTTAGTCATTCAACTCTTAAGACTCAATTAATCTATAGGCATTTATCTTAAGACTCAATTATTATTTATTAAATGCCGCTTCCTGTAGCAGACACCAAGGGAGTTTTCCAAATACAAAGCTGGAATAGACTGCCTTTGGGGAGCTTCCATTCTCCCAGGGGAGACACCTGTTGAATGAAATGTAATTGGAGAGTGGAGATAGCCTCAGCTAGTGGACATCAGCAAAGGTTTCTTGTGGCCCGTGATACGGACTGGCCCCATGGTTTTACTGATGCAAGGAATGGGATCCCCAGGTGAGGAAGCTTTCCACCAATATATGTTAGCATCTCCTCTGCAATATATATACTCAGAGAGCCTCCTCCATTTATACGAAGCTTCTTAACTTTTTTTGCTACTTTTTGCTATTGCTACCTCTTTTTACTTGAGAACTTTTTATATGTCCCTGAGTAAATATGTATATAAACAAGCATACAAATCAAACATTTATTGTAAATAATTCATAATTTGTGGCCCTCACATTCTATTATGAAATCGTGAGCTGTACTTTAAGAAGCTGGGACCCCTATAGGCACTGAGAGGAAAAAGGACTTGCCTAGGGTCTCATGTGGTATATGTTAGAAGTGAGACTTGAACTCAGCTCATCCTGGTTTTGAAAGCTGCTTCCCTCCATCCACTCTGCCATTCTGCCTGTCATAGAACTATTACTATTGCTGTTGTTATTAACAGCTTTTAGTATGTTGATATTCTTCAGAGCAATTATTGTTAAGAACAATTAATATTGTTAAGAAAACTCACAATTATATAATTCTCTAAAGTTTGCAAAGAACTTTACTCATCACAACCCTCTGAAATAGGGAGTTTAAGAACTGATTTCCCTGTTTTACAGATGAGGAAACTGAGGCTCAGAGAAGTTAATAAGTCTTACACATGTTTTGAGCCTCCCTGCATTTCTGGCAACTGCCTAGGGCAGTCCTGGAGGAAAGCAATCTGGGAATGTGACAATTGGCCAGTAGGAGGGTGGAAATACATCCTCAGGGTGTGAAGTATTTCATGGCTGTGCTTTTCCTAAGCTAGTCTTCATCAGCACCATCCCTGATTGCCTTAGCCATCCATCCCTGGAAGAGCCAACTAGCTCCCATCAGTCAACATGGAGTTCTCATAAATTTCTATGTAAATAAGGATTAGAACCACAAGCTTTGGTATAATCTGAAGGACTGCAAGCTGGCTAGAGCAGGGCTATTTCCAAACCTATTGCAAGTCCCAGATCTTCATTCGTCTCATAAAGTAACCACCAAAATCTAATCAAGGGGGAAAAGGATCCTGGTTACTGAATCTGAGAAGATTCTTGGGAATGAAGTTCCAGGGAAAAGGTAGAAGATGAGGGAAAACTGGACACAGAAATAATAATATCTTCAGGTAGACTTAAAGCATGAAAAAAACAGCCAGAATTTCTAAGGAGCATTCAAATTCTAATTAAATCTGAATGAATAGAAAGTATTTCAGGGCCATATGTTAAACATCATGCAGGGATCCAAATGCAAAAGTCATAGTCCCTTTCCTCAGATAACTGACACTCTAATGGGAGGAGACAGCACCTTGAGGGCAATAGTGGTCAGAGAAATCATAGAAATGGGAAGTAGTGCCATGACATACTTGATCCACATGCCCTTTTAAAAAGCAATGATTTCATTGAGCTGGTGCAGGCAAGGCAGGAAAATTAAGTGGATGCAAATTTACCCAATCCCTCCTATCTCACTGACCTCAGCCCATCCTTCACATCCCTTCCAACTTTCTGCCCTAGCAATCATATTGCTATATGTCCTTGCACTGTGTTCCCCAGACCTGGACCAAAGGGAACCCTTGTGAATTGTTCCCCACAGTGTCCTGGACTGCTCTGGCTCCAGAAAAAAAAACTCTGATCTCTAAATTTACTCTCAGCTCCCAAAGGGATCTATGAACCCATCGATTTGGGGATTCCTTCCATCAATGCAGATTGCATCTTATCCATGAACTTTCCCACCACTTCTAAAGTAATTTCTTAATGATCTTATTCTTTTTTATTAATATCTTAAGGGATATTCTATCTTATTACTATGTAATATCTTCTTTTAGGGATACTTTGTGCTACTTATTAATATAATACCTTACTGTATTACATATTGTAATAATACTTAATTACAGTATTATATACTGTATAAACAGTATATACTGTATATTGTATTATATACAGTATATACTGTAATATACTTATATTATATATTATATATAGTATATACATTATATACTATAATAATACTTAATATAATAATATTAATATAATATAATGCCTTTTTAATACACATTATATTTTCTGAACTTCACAACAATCCTGTAATTCATGAGTCCGTTTTACAGATGAGAGAACTAAATACAAAGAGAGGTTAAGGCATTTACTCAGGGTCATACAACTAATAAGTGTTTGGGTGGAGGGGCAGAGGTTTTGAACCAGGATCTTCCTGATCCAATTAATAATCTCATTCTGTGTTTCCCCAATAGTTAAACAACAGGTCAGCTAAGGAAGAAGGGATGAAGAGGAGTGGGATTCAGAATCTGTCAAACTGTGTGCCTGAGATTTTACTTTTCAACGGTTGCATTGGCATCCAGTCCACAAACAAGCCTTCTCATTGAGAGCCAGCTTTCAGTGTTCAACGGGGCTTTATTGAGATGCATTTTTAAATGTCATTATCTAGGGAGCGTTTGAGAAAAGGCCATATAATTGAAGTCCTTTTTTTTCTGGCAGGGTTTTGAAGTATCATTTCTTAAAAGCGAGAGAATACAGAGAATTCATTCTATTAAAAAAAACAGAATAGAAAGAAACAAAAATACCAAATTATGACACCTCCTGACAAAGACTTTGCAGTTTATTCAATCCTTGTCTTTGTCTGTTGACTGTCAGCTGAAAACATTTGCTGCGTCAGATCAACCAATTAATGTAAAAGCCAAGGACAGCTTTGCATCAGGCATTGGCAAATATGCTCAGAAAATTCGACCTGAATTTTCAGCCATTAGCCAGAGACAAGGACGTGCAGGGGAGAAAAAGATGGCAAAGAAGGTAATTCAGGCCAGAAGTGGTGGAAAGCAACATTGGAAACCCCTGGTCTTGTCAGTGAATCTTGGAGGTCAGTCATGTCGAGAGAGTACAGATGATTCACTCAATAGTCTATATTTGGGGGGTAGGGAGTTTCTACACAAGTTTTGATGCCCCAAATTCTATGGTCTAGATCCATCACCCAATATAAGATATAACTATATGCTGGACATTGCGTTAGATGTAGTTGGCACAATGTCAACAATGAAAACTTCCAGGGAGCTTCCATTCTATCAGGCTATATGTTATAAAAATAATCTATTCAGTGGTTCTCAAAGTGTGGTCTGAAAACCCCAAGGGTCTCTGAAACACTTTCAAAGGATCTACAAACTGAAAATTAGTTTTTTTCTTTATTTCTAATATGGTAAATATCGATAAATACAACCCACATAAATAAAAACTCTTTGGACAGATCCTCAATAATTTTCAGTAGTATAAAGGAACACTGAGAACAAAAGTTTGAGAACCACTGGTCTAGATCACAAGGAGTTTGGAAGCTTAACTTCAGAACATTTTTCTCAGTCTACAAATCTGAGCCAAGAGGAATTGGTCTAAGAAGATCTTGGAAACAGAGGTTTCCCTGTAATTTCTCACAAGCAGAGGGATAATTAGGACCAAACATTCAGGGCTGTGCCTCAGGGTGTCCAATTTAGAGGAGGTAAACTGAGCAGAGTACAAGAGAGGTCAGTGCAGTTAAATTAGGAAAGTGATGCATTGGGACTGGAATGAAGAAAGAGCTCTTATTATTTGTGGAGTAAGAATAATTGATAATAGTAGCAATAATAACAGTTTACATGCATATGCAGCATGATAAAGCCTTGGATTTGGAGTCTGGAAGACTTGAATTCGAATCCTTCGCAACTATTGGCCGTGTGATTCTGGGAAAGTCTCATCCTTCAATATCTCAGTCCCCCTATGTAAAATGATAAACTCTGGGATCCCTTATCACTCTCCATTTTGGGACCCAGAACAAAACATGATGTATGATGTGCTCACTTAAACTCTTGGGACTCTAGACAGCTTTCTATAGTCATAAATTACAGGGAAGAAGGACATCTCGATTGTTAAGGACATTGCTCACTGTGGGCACCAATCACAACAATAATCTAGGAAGAAAATTCCAAATACATATATGGGTCTTTCGAGTTTACAGAGCACCATATAGATACAGATAGGGATGTGGACATAGACTGTTGGGAGGATCAAATATGTACGTGTGTGTGTATCTATCTATCTATCTATTATTTATATACATATCTATATTATATTATTATATTATATATATATATATTATTTGTTATATTATATATAGATATATAATATATTAATATATATTAGATATATTATAATATATATTATTTATTATATTATATTATTAGATATATATTATTATATCTATATATATATCTAATATATATATATTATATAGATAGATACACACACATATATACACACACATATATGTGTGTGTGCATGTTTTATGTTTGTAAATATGTACATGGATGTTTTCTATATTTGATCCTGGTCAATATTTAACAACCAGCTCTTGAAGGAGACAGGGATGTATGCCCAATACACTTTCACATTCGATCCAAATTACTAACATTTTCTTCATCATTTTCTAGACTCTAGACAATCAACAAGACAATAAAGTATAACATCTGGTTTGTAGTATTTGTCAGTTTCAGAAGTATAAATGCTCTCCCTGAAAATTTAACAATCGGCTCTCTCAAGTCTGTATGAGCTGCCTGCAGCACACCTCTGCCTGCATCACTCAGGTGGGACTTAAAATACTTGGATTTCCAAATCCACAAATTCAAGCGTGTGTCTGTACACGTCTCTGGTTTGCTCTGTGCCTTCCCTCTTTTCTAATTGAGTTGTCCTTAGCATCCTAAAAGGTAAATCCAATTATAGCCTTTCAAAGGAGGGAGATGTCAGTTGATGGATTCTCTGATGAACTGACATTGTTTGCAACCAGTCAATCATCTGAATCTGGGGTTAAGCCTGTGCTCATGGTATATGAGAACCTTTTCGGGGATATAGTGACTCTGCCAAATAATGACTGCAGTATCTTATGGAAAGATTATAGAAATTCCACATCAATTTCCAACCAATGAAGTGAAGCAATTTTTTTATGTCCCCTCAGAGAAGAAAAACGTATTCAGCTCTTTAATTCCTTTTGTGACTTCCATGGTCAGCTCTAGCAACTCTGGAATATATTTTCTTTTGTTTGATTGAAGGGGTGGGGGAGAAGAATGTGGGAAAGTTTATAGAGAGGCAAGATTTCTAGAAACTGAAGAAGACTGAAAAAACCAGCTCTAAGAGGGGGCTAACCTCGGAATCAGACTGGCTTTGTGCGTGTAAATTCCTAGTTCAGTTATCAGGGCTCTTTAAGATCCCAAGGTCATTGTAAGCTCTAGCAAGTCCTAGGCTGGACAGCAGGCTCAGGATGCCGATAGAGTGATGGTCAGTAATGAGGCCCCAGAAAGGTTCTCACCAGCTTGACTGTATTCCCAAAATAGGATTTTCTGCATCCTGGCAAATACTGAAAGATCTTGAACACCCCACCGTATGAGGAAGGAAACACACATAATGAGATCAGTGAAAGCAGAGGGGAACTAACTGAGCATGTGCGGCCTTAGTATGAGACAGAAAAGTAAAAGAATTCCAAACGAGGCTATTCTGTCTGAAGAGAAAGAACAGGAAGAATTGCCTTGCCCAGGGTTGGCCAGCAAGGTGTTTTCTGTCCCACCTCATGGACTCTCTGGGGCTCTTTGAAGAGGCTACTGAAATTGTGCCCATTTGCCAAATGAGAGCACTAAAGTCCAGTCTCCTTCTTGCATACCTTTGTCAGAAGGTGATGAGCTTTCCAGTTAGCCATCAATCATAATTCAGCCATGGGACTTTTGCCTTAAAAACACACATGTGACGTAGTTGGTGTTTGATGTCATGCTCTGCTTATGCTGGGCTCTGGGGGCCTGCATGCAGGGAGGATGCTCGGCTGCTTGCTGGGGGAGGCGGGGACCGTGCTGCCCAACCTGAAGCCATCTGATTGTTTTTAGGAGCGTCCTCCCCAGCCCGGCCTGCCACACCATCAGCCCACTGCACCAGCGGGACCACGCCGCCGCCTCCTCCTCCACGGCCTCCGTCTCGGCCCAAGCTGCCCCCTGGGAAGCCCCCAGTGGGAGACGTGGTACGTTCCCATTCATTTCCTTTATTCTCTTCTTAATCTTTGGTTTGTCTCCATCAAAGGAGGAGTTGGTGGAGCTCCAAAAGGGAGGATAAGTGGACAAAACAAGGTGACTGGGGGAGGACTGTGGATTTCTAGTCTGACCATTAATAGCATTTTTACAGGGATATAACACAAGATACCCTAGGAGATACGGAGGCAGTAGAATACAGGGAGTCTGGCTTCAACCTGCCTCGGATCTCACTAGCTGTGTGACTCCAGAAAATCACTTGGCTCCACTTGGTCTCAGTTTCTACATGTGGAAAATGGGGCTAATCACTGCAAACACCTCACAAGGTTGCTGTTGGTATCAAATGAGAAAAAGTCTGTGAAGTGTTTTGTAAACCTCAATGTGCTTGATTAATGTCAGCCATCATTATTGGACAGCTAGATGGTGCAGCGCATAGAGCACTGACTGGGCTGGGAAACAGGAAGAGCTAAGTTCAAATCCAGCCTCAAGCATTTCCTGACTGGGTAACACTTCACTCTGTTTGCCTCAGTGTCCTCATCTGTAAAATGAGCTGGAGAAGAAAATGGCAAACTACTCCAGTATCTTTGGCAAGAAAGCCCCAAATGGAGTCATGAAGTGTTGAATGTGATCTTTTTATTATTATCGGTGCTTCCTTCAGTTTCCTTCAAATCTAAGCTCCGGCATCACAGAATTAGAGTTTTAAATAAAAATTATCCTGTTTTTCCAGCTACTAGTGTCCTCCCTCCAAAATTCACCTTGTATCTATTTTGTCTACACATACATGTATTTGCATATATATACATATATGTGTGTTTATATATGTATATATGTGTATTGTGTTAGCACATATATTTAGAAATATGTCTGTATTTTATATGTATATTATGATATATTTAAAACTATATAAGTACATATTTTGTGTATATATATTTATACACATATATTTTATGTATATATATGTGTGTGTTTATCATTGTGTATATATTCATATATGCATTGTTTGTGTATACATATATTTATAAATACACATGTGGATATATGTGTATATTGGTATCTCTCACAGAGAATGTTAGCTCCATAAAGGGCAGAAGCTGTCTTTTTCCTGACTTTGAGACCCCCCCCCTTCTTAGTGTTGCCAAGGAGACGTGAATTTCCATCCATCCCCAGCGTCCTTATCTCCTTGACAACTCTAATTAAGAGCTATGCTGTTTTTGTATACACAGTGCCTGGACATAGTAGGAACTTAATGGATAAAGATTGATTGATTGATTGATTGATCCCCATTATATAAACTGGAGCTCAGAAGGGATTAGTCCAGATCTCATAGCTTCTAAGAATCAGATGTGAGCCTCGTAGCCAGGTCTCTGGATTCCAAATCTACTCTTAATTCCTCCTAAGAGACTCCCTCTCAAATTGTTAGTATCTCATCTTATAAGACCACAATATAGAGTGCATCTGGCATTCAAGGATCTGGGCTTAGTTGTTGGAGCTCAGTCTCCATATGACTTCTTTCTGTGCCTCATTTTCCTTATTTGTCAAATGAAAGACCAGATTTTCTCTAAATTTACACACCTCTCAGTGACTTAGATCCCATGAAACTTAGATATTTGGAAAGGGCTATTTTCTCCACTGCTGGGTTATTAAGTCTCCTAAGACTGATCTCCAGGTCCTCTGAATTAGAAATCCTTAGCCTTTTTGTTCTGGAGTCAGGGAGATGTGAGTTCAAATCCTATCTCCACTAGCTATGGGACTCTGGGTAAACTACCTATGCCTATCTCAATCTCCTCATCTGTAAAGTAAGAATAACAAAAGCATTTACATGGGAAGGAGTTGCAGGGCAGCCTTTGCTGACACAGGGGTTGTGGACTGGGAATGAGATTAATTGGAGGCAGGGGGAGGAGGAGAGAGGTCGGACAATACAATGGCCTCTCAGGAGAGAGGTCAGAGGACAGCAACGGCCTCTCAGTCTCCTTGTGTCATCCTCTCACAAGAGGAGATCCATTCTGGATTGGATCTCCAAGCAGCCACTGTAAGGTGACTCCTGTGTATTTTAGCAGCTCTCCCATGTATTACAACATTTACCTCTCAGGGTTGTTGTGCAGTTGAAATGAGATAATATTTGTAAAGTGTTTTGCAAACCTAAAAGGGCTTTGTAAGCTAATAAATGCCAGTTATTACTATCATCATCATCATCATCATATCTCACCTTACATATAACATGAATCCTTTCTACAACATTACTGACAAGTTCTTGTTCAGCTACTGCTTGAGCATATCCTATAAAAAATCACTATTTTATGAAAATAATCATAGAGTTTAACATTTATAGAACTTTCTAAGGTTTGGAAAGCACTTTTCACATATATTAGCTCATTTGATCTTCACAACAACCATAATAACTAGGTACTATTATTGCCCCCATTTCCCAAAGAGGAGCACTGAGGATAAGAGAAGCTAAGTGATTGATTTACCCAGAAGCACACAGCAAGTATTATTGTAAAAATAACGTCTCTTTAGCACCAAAGAGCTCTATCCACAATGCAGGCCTCACCGTTTCCATGAGGCAATGAGCACATAGTTCTAATTATCCAGAAACCTGCCTGGTATTGATCCAAATTGTGGTTGCCAATAGCTTTTATCCATTGCTCATATTTCACAGACATAGAATCTCCAATTCCAACTGAGATGGAAGGAACCTTAAAGACCAGATAGTTCAATCTTATCTTAAAAGGAATCCTCCATCTAATATAATAAGAATTTTATTGTTATGAAGTCATTTCAGTCATGTTATCTCACTTGAAATTTTCTTGGCAAAGATACTGCATTGATTTGCCTTCTCCTTCTCCAGCTCATTTTATAGGTGAGGAAACTGAGGCAAACAGGGCGAAGTGACTTGCCCAGAATCACAAAGCTAGGGAGTATCTGAGGTGGGATTTGAATTCATAAAGAGGAATCTCTCTGACTCCAGGCCCAGTGCTCTATTTACCCCCTATGGCACTCCCTAGCTGCCCCCAGTCCCTAAAGATCTTCAGGTAAAGGTGAGATAACCAACCTGCCAAGGCTGGGCTAAATATCTGGCCCCTTCCAACCCTGACACTGAATGATATACTTAACTGCTACTGGAAGATTAAGGGGTCAAGTTGCAAAATGTGAGGAGAGAAATATTCAAATGAATGGCATTATAGGACACTATTTCAAGGGAAATACCATGACCTGTGAATCTAACTTTTGGCCATTTTTCTTCTTTTTCCTACAGTCCAGACCTTTTAGCCCTCCCATACATTCCTCAAGCCCTCCTCCAATCGCACCCCTTGCCCGGGCAGAGAGTACGTCATCAATATCGTCCACCAACTCCCTGAGCGCAGCTACAACACCTACTGTTGGTAAAAAAACAAAAACAAAACCAATCTCTCCTCTTTTCATCTCTCTCTAGGTTGGACTGGCTTTCTTTTCCAGTTGTGAAAGTTTTTGAGGCCCCTTGATTATGATCAAACTTGTCTTGCTGTGTGTGTTGCCAATCTCATCCGACTCTTCCTTCTCAGCAAAGAAGGCAAAGTGTTTTAACCATCCCATCCTCTGCCCCCTGCAAGAAAAAATGAAAACTAACACTTGTACTTTGTAGGACTTTTCTTACCCTATCACACATAAATTTATTAATATCTTGGGAAAATAGTACAAGTGTCCAAAGAAGGTTCTATGATTTAGATTTTATTTTCCATAACACTTGCCTAAACATTCTTCATTTAGAAAAATGTTTATTAAAATTCCAACAGTGTACCCTCCTAGAAATAACAATATTTGGAATCTTTTTTTATTATTTTTTCACTCATTCTTAAGTCATTTATTCATCCTTATGTGGATGGATGGTAGAAACTTTGGTGTTCTGAATATTAAGCACTTTCCCCTTTAATACCATTAAGAGTTATTGACACATCCTAGACTTGCTAAGAGAAACGAAACCATTTGCAACACTTCATCATCCATGTTGTTTGTGCTATTGATGGTTCACCATCTATATTGTGCTATGAATGGAATAAAGGCAAAGAGCCAGACAGTTTTCCCAAGTGTTTGATATCCTGATTTTTCCTTGGTCTGCTCTTCCCTCTTTCCAAAGCTAAGACTTTAGGAAGCCTCTTGGTCATCATTTGTTTCATCTGCTTCCCATCTTCCTTGTTTTTGCATGATATCAATTTCCCTTTCCTCCAGAGCCACTGCATCGACTCATTGTTTTCCTTTTCTTGGTAGGACTGTTCACCCTTCCCAGCATTTAAACTTCATTCTCATTCTAGCCTCACACTCTAGCCAGCTTGCAATACCTAGAGTACTCTTGGTTCCTTTCCATTGGACCTTGTCCTTGGACCCATGTCATCTCATCTCATCATCCAGCTGAGCCACCGACATACTCCTTGCTCGATTGCTACTCCCATCCATTTGCCCCCTCCCCACTCTTACCATCTTTTCTGGCATCAGCTGTTCTACCCACTCCATCTAGTTTGCCCTGTTGGTTGGAGCGGAAGAGAAGGATGGAACTGTCACTCAGAATGCCTATCTAGAGTAACCTCAGAATAATTGTCTGATCTAAAATTTAAGAGCAATAGTAGTTTTTACTTTTTTAATAGCAAGTCCTGGGGCTGAATTTTGTCCAAAATGTACACAATATGTTTCTATCATCCCTGCAGCAGGAACTCCAAATTGTGCAGATCTGTTCTTATTCTCAATGCGGTCAGTTTTCCCTCTTTCAAAAACAATAGCAACCATGAAGCTGTCACCTTGCTTTATTTGCTGAGGAGTATTTGGATTGGATTTGGTTCCATTTTTTATTTTGAGCTTTTGGTTTTGTTTCCATTCTCCTCGTGCATTCCCCACCATGTTTTTTAATTTCCTCCTGCTATGGACAGGTCACCTTACGGCCACAAATTCACTCCCTATCAGCTGCCTGACCATTCAGCAGCTCCTCATGTAGCATGATCTCCCTGGAGATAGAGGATGGGCTTGGATGACTTGGCAACAAGTACCCTATTCAGGATAGATTTTGGTCTCATGCAAACTCCATTTCTCATGGATTAAATGACAGAGATGGGGAAAATTGGGAAGGTTTCTAGCAATGTTTCTAAAAATGATGGGGACGTGTTTGTGTGTGTGTGTGTGTGTGTGTGTGTGTGTGTGTATGTACGTGCATATATGTATGTTTTTCTTCTTAGCCCTATAATCTTTCTCCAATACTGACTATGACAATGGAGTCAAAAACCAGAAGGGATGCAGTGGGAATCAAAGGGAACAAAGCAAAGAAGAAGTTAATTTGAGGTTGTGTGTTTCAGATCTAGGTAGGAAAACTGGGTTAGCCTTTAAAGAGCCAGGCAGATGAGCATGGGAGACATGAATGTAAAATTTAAAATGGAGTCTATAGAGACAGGCTTTTTATTCCATGTCTAATGAAGAATTCTAAGCCCCCAATGCTACCCCTGCATTTCCTCATGGCATTGGATGTTGATAAAAATCTGTTTATCTCATGTAAAGCATGGAGTTTTTGTCCCATGGAGATATAACTATGAAATCAGAGCTCTCAGAAATCATTTAGTCTAATGCCCTCATTTTAGGATAAACTTAGTCACAAAAAGATTTAATGTCAGATGTAAGATTTGGACCCTTTTTTTCCCAGAACTCGTGTTCTTTCTACTATATCACACTTATAATCTCCTAAACATAGAATAAATGGGGGAATGGATATAAGATACAAAGAGACAATTTTAGCAATGAATAAATGAATGAATGCATGAGTGAATGAATGAAATCACATTTATTAAATACCTACTAATACAAATACAAAAGCAGAGACAATCTCTGCCTTAAGAGATTATTTATTTATATAGAATTTATGTTCTAATGGAGGAAGCATCCTGGTTGGGGTATTTCACTTTGGAAAGTTACAGGCATGGTGATTAGAGCAAAAAGAAAGTAGATATGAAGTTGTTGGTTTTTTTTTCTGAACAGCTAGAAGAATCCCATTGTAGAGGCAGTGGGCTCCCCCTTTACTGGGAGTTCAACAAGAGTTGGATTTGTCAAGTAGTGGGAATTGTGTTCCAGACAGAAGTTGTTCTGGAATGGTCTCTTCTAGCCCATAGAATCATAGGCTCTGAGATGGAATTATGAAAAAAAGGAAAACAATTATGCTCTAAAAAACTGACCTCTCTTTCCAACGATGAACATTTTGACCCTTGTTCTCCCCTCATCTTGAGCTCATGAATCATGTTCCCTTGTAGCTGGACTCCATGTGTTGTGGTCACTAATAGTTTGGTTGGTGATCCCCAGATCTCCTCTCATGACTTCAGTGCCAAAAGATGGAGATATTTATGGATCTCTTTTATTATTGGATTCTTGAACATGTACAATTTAAATTGTATCCTCTGTCCAGGATCATTTCATAGGCTCAAAGAATCCCAAAGTTAGAAGTCGCCATTCCTATCCCCTATCCCCACAAGTTGTCATTCAGCCCTTAAATAAAAGCATTCCCGTGATGGGAAGCTCTTTTTTTAGCATCAAAGGAAACATCCCAATAAGCAACAGAAACGTCTTCATTTGATAGGAATCCCCAACCAGTTTCTAAGGCTTTAGTCATGTTGTCTGATGGTTTCTCCCACCCTGATTTTTTTTCCTATGCAAAGTGAGGCAGGAACTCTGAACTGGATCACTCTCCATAAAACCCCCATATTTTTTCCTTCTGGGCAGACATTGTCCTGGCAAAGGATGAGAAAGAATCCCTCATACGTATCTGGATGGTGCCAGTCGGGTTGCCAAGAGGCTCTGAAATGGGAAATTAACAACCAGTATTTATTAATTGTAAGAAGGTAAATGTAATGGAACTTGGCTCCCACCTTCTTTTTCCCTAGCAATGGGGGTCTCATAAAAAACGAATTTGGATTTTGGATTAGCGGAGAGGGAATTGGAAATGGTGTTCTCACTGCAGTCACTCCCTAGGCTAAGTTTTAAAGGCTGTTATTCCTCCACACTAAACATGCACAGAACTCTTACTTTTCTGCCAAGGCTGGGACAATACCGTATTTATCTTTGAATCTTTCAAGCAATGGACAGCATGGAGTGGCTCCAATCTTGGAACTTTGATCCTAAAAGCAAGGTGTAGCCCCAACCTATCCTACCCTAGTGGGCCAAAGATGAGCATCGTGGCCCTAGTCATTCTGGTGAGAGGGATGTAGTGAGTATTAGTGCAGGGCCTACAGGAGCAACCTGGAAAAGGTTGAGAATTCTCCTCCACCATGGCTTCTCTCTGGGACAGAAAACATCTGCATTTGACCATGACTAGTTAAGTAGGTTGATGCAGAAGCTAAGACACCTAATTGTACACGTAAGGCTGAATTAAGAGAGAGAAGCCCCGAGATGTGGGGTCATATGATCTTAGCTTCTTGGATCTTTTGCTGGAGGGGACTTCTCTCAATGCTCTCATTTCACAGATGAGCAAACTGAGCTCTGGGGAGGCTAAATTGAATTGCCTGATTTCACAAAGTCACACAGGTAGCTCTAGAACCCAGATTCTCTTATCTCAAATTCATCACTTTTCCAGTGGGTCACAATGGGAGATAATAGTTCTTGTCAGACTGCAATTTGGATCATTATCTTCTGAATACCTGAGTTCAAATTCAGCCTAAGACAGGTCACTTAATCGCTGTTTATCGATAAACTGAGGATAATAAGAACACCTATCTTCCAGGGCTGTTGTGAGGATGAATTGAGATATTTGCATAAAGCATTTTTGTAAAAGCTGTGGAAGTGCCAGCGATTTTTATTACCAAGAAGAAGCTAATGAGGATAAGATGGTAAAGGACAAGAACATTCTGTGGGCCCAAATTGAAGATTGATGTTAGACCAAGGAGTGCTGGCCCCAAATAGAATGAGTAGCCCAAACGTCCACAAGAGGTTGCAGGCAAAACCACTGGGTGACCACTGGCTGCATATCTTGCCAGAGGAATTCTTGTGGTGATGGGAGCTGGACCAGATGGTCCCTGAGAGCCTTTCCACTTGGGAATTCTGTGACCCTTTAGGCCAACTTTAGTGGAAGCTATAGTACTCCGTGGATATTTCCAGAGGTAAATCAAGCTTGTGCTAACTGCCAGGGTCCCATCTGGTGCAATTTAGGAATCATTTCTCCAAGAACCCAAAGCACCCTGGAGAAATCCCCAAAGTGCCTGACTTATAGCCATGAAATTGCCTCCCTCGAGAAGTCAGTCATCTGCTTGTTTCATCTCAAGGCCATTCCAGGCCAGTTTCAAGATCTTACTTGGTCTCCATGTTGATATTTAGAAGCCTCTAGGAGGTTTTCCAGAAAAGAACTTCACTTAGAGAATATTCTCATGGCTCATCTGAAGAATTCCAGTGGCGGGCTTCTGGTTCATATGTGAGGTACATTTTTTCCCCAATGTGTAGTCCAATTTTGATCAATTTTCATTGATTGAATTTTAATTAAGTATCACAGATAAGAAAAGCATAGAGGTCATACTGGGCTTGAGAAGCTGACTTCCCCTCATAACCTATCTGAATATGGGCCAGGGGTTCAATTTGTTGTACATCATCACCCTTGACACTAGAGTGTCCAGTTGTATGTCTGTCAGGAGCAGGGGATGCTGGTGATGGGTGCTGATGGTGTTCAGGGTTCTAATCAATAATGCCAGGGCTCCAGCAGAGGAAATTGGGATGGCTGAGGGAGCCCTTGGTCCTGTTGATTGATTAAAAAAAACAGAAGCAAGTCAGCACTTGCTGAAAGTGAAAAACCAAGAAAACCATTCCAAGGAAGGACCAAGGAAGCAAAGGAGGAGTTCTAGAGTAAACAGAACCAAGAGAACTCCTATAGGTTTTGACATAATCTAACCTCACAAAACAATGAGTGTTCAAAGGGATGTTAGTAGCCGCCTTTTACAGATGAGGGAACTGAGTCATAGAGCTAGAGGGGAATTGAGAAGTCTAATCCAATGCTGTCAAACTCAAATATAGACTTAAATAATCACAGATTAACATTATATGTGTTGCATCACATTCTTGTTTATTTAATTCAACACTTCCCCTATTACATTTTAATCTGATTCAAGTCTCCTCCAGAGTTTTGCCACTGAAGGGGCTACAAGATTGACCCCTCTGATCTAGTCCAAGTCCCTCTTGTTGCCTACAGGGAAACTGAGGCTCATAAAATTTAAGTGATTTAGGATTATAAAGTTGGGTATGTAGAAGAAACCGTTGGAGGACATCTAGTCCAAAATCTTTGTCTTATAGATGAATAAACTGAGGCCTGAAAGGATTAAGTAATATGCCCACAGATAATAAATTACAAAGACAGGGCTCAAAGACATTTCTCATTGAATTAAAACGGCATCACTTTCAAGGGAAGAGGAGACAAGACATCAAACCAGCTTCCTCCCTTAACAAATAAGACAGAGAGATCACCTTTGTCACATGTGCATACAGCTAGTCAGTGTCTGGGACGGGATCCAAACCCAGGTCCCTCCAATTTCAGGTTCAACGTCCTAGCCTCTACATCATGCGACCCCTCTGAGCCTTAGGGAAGGGAATTCTAAATAAGCCAAAGAAAGACTTTACAGTAGCTGTGCCCAAGTGTTGGTAAAATTGTGATTGTATAAGTTGTCACCTGCGAGGGGTGACATTGTGTGGTAGGGAAAGAACTGGAGTCAGGAAGACCTGGGTTCAATCTTTCCTCTGATACATACTAAGTGTGGGATCATGGACAAGTCACTTAACCTCTCAGGATCCCCAAGGAGCTTTCCAACACTCTGAGGTACATTTTACTTGTCATTCTGTATCAGGGGACAAGGTCTCCATGCCGAGAGTTCCCTATCCCAGAATCTCACCACCACCACCAAATGGTGTGGAGGGGAGGAAAGGGGAGAAATCCTTTAATCAGGGGCTAAAACATAGAAATAATTTAGTTCAATCTTTTCAGTTTATTGATGAGAAGACTGGAGTCTAGAAAAGTAAGAGAACCACCTAATGAAAGGTGGAAATGGGGGATTCCACCCCAGATCCTCTGACTTCAGACCCATGACTTTCCCACAAAGCCCACGGTGCCTCAGCCACCTCACTTTTTAGCTTTGTTGTGATGGATTTTTGTGTCTCTATCTATCAATATATGATCTATAGATATCTATAGATATATAAATATAGATATGTCTGTGGGGGTGTGGACTTTGCATGCTAGTTCACCCTGGTGAGCTGTCATTATGTAGCCTGATGTTCTTGTACACGGGCATCTGTCTGACCATTTGGGAATGATAACAGAGCAGAAAAAGACCCTGAAATCATCTGTTAATTATTCCTGAATCATCCCTTTAACAACCTGCTTTAGAATTTGATGTGATACGTGTATGATGAGGCTGACGGACGTTTGTCGGGACTCAGGAATGGGGAAACCGAGTCGTTTCCTGTATGTTTAGGGAGGGCCGGGGTTGGGCAGCAGCCTCCTGGAGTGTCAGTCTTGTCAGCTCGTGACTAGTGCCCTCATTACCTGCCACATCCCAGTGACTGTCCGTTTGTCTTTCCGTGCAAACTCCCTCGTGGTCTGCTGAGATATGGTGTGTGTGACTGGATTTCACTTGGGTTTGTGTTTTTTGTTTTGTTTTTATTTTGTTTCTCCCCCGTTCCTTTATGTTCCTTTGGTTCCGGGTGTCAGAAGATGATGTTTTTAATGGCAAGCTCCCTTCGTTTGAAAGGCACGCTGAAACTCCCGAAGGTACGGTGCCAGCCGAGAGACTCCCAGAAATCTCCGTTTGTAATGACCCAAGCCATTCTGTCATCCGAATGCTCCTACTGTCATGGACATGCAATCCACTCCATGAGTGTCCAGTGCCTCTCAGACACATCCTCTACTTACTGTCTGCAATGGGGGCCGAGCCCCCGACATCTCTCTTTTTTCTTTTGTAAATCACAAAGCCCCATCTTGCATGGCGGTTTCTCTGTGACAAGGTTGGAGAAACGGCGAGATGCTCTGGCTTTGTGAATTGACCGAGAAAGGAAGGAATAATTTAACTGCTCCGGAGTTAGTGCAGGGATTTGCATAGTTAGTCAGGTGATTTTTTTCTCAAGTATATAAAGAGAATTTGGAGTTCACATCCTAGGGAGAAGGGATGGGAGGTGAAAGGCATCTCGGACAAACCATATTCCTCCAATTTGGATGTCATTTAAAGGCAGATTTGAGCTACTTTTAAATCAATTAATGTCTGTTCTCTTCACTGATATTTCTCTATAACCAGTTAAACACAGGAGGGGATGCTATTTGAGGTGAACCGGGGATGGCAATTGCTGGATGGGCTTGCCAAAAACTAACGCAGTTAAAATATACTAATACCACTTGCATGTTCAGGATGCCTCCTCCTGCTCCATGCTCACCAGCAATCCAGTGTCAAGCAGTCAACAACTCCGCCATCCCTCCCTCAAGTCTTCCATAAGCTTTGCTTTTTGCTTTCTGCTCCCCTAATTCTCAAGGCAATGGGAACTGCCAGGGCCTGTTTTCCTGCATGTTAATGCCATGCAGTTCCTTCACCCTACTCCCCAGTAATTAGAATAATGAGCTGCTCTGTGACTCACACTGTATCCTTCTCTCTCCCTCTCCTTAACCTTTCCCATCCCGCTTCAACACCTGACCATACAGAGAATGACCAGCCTTCCCTCGTTTGGTTTGACAGAGGAAAGTTTTATTTGACTTTTGAAGGTAAGTAGGACATAGCATACCCACTCCCGTTTAATCCCTCATCCCCATCCTTGCCCCTTTTCTCCACAATTCCATTTTGAAATCCCAGAGATACCTTCAAAAAACAAACCTAGTCTTTTTCTCAAATGAAAATGCTATGGCTACTTGGAAAAGATGAAAAGTTTGATGAGAATTTCTTGAATTGGATTGGTATATGATCTTCAATTTCTTATACTAAAATCGAAAAAGAAATCTTGAGATTTTCTTAGCAAAGCAATTGATCGTACGTAAAATTCTAGAAAATTTGAGGGGAAAAGACAATAAACCACATTGGGTATTTTTTTTTGGCCAAGGAACTTAACTCTGTCAACCAGGGCTCTTTCTAAACTTTTCTGCAATCCACTGAAGATAAAGGTGATGTAACAAATACAAAAACAGTTTTCGATTTTGTAAAAGGAATTCACACGTGGTTGTAGAGTGCTTGTATTCCAGAAAAAAAACATTGCTTGTTATAGTTGAGCGTTATTGTATGGCCATGATCTGGGATGCTTCTTTGAGATTATATTAATGGTAAAAAATGGTATTTGTGTGATTTGATATCAGTGGTTCACTAAGTTGACTTTTGGAATAACTTTAGGACAACGATTAACTCTTACCAGTCCCCTCTTGCCATTTTAGGAAACTGAGGACTATGTACAAAATTCAGCACTTAGTTTATAATTTCACTATTTGTAGAGAGAAAGAGGAAAAGGGAAAGGAAGAGGAAATTTCATCTAATCAAGGTACCATCTTCTATAAATGTTTGACAAAATCTCCTTTATGATTGGGAGGAGATAGAGCAGTAGTGGCCACAGAGCTGAGCTTGGTCCTCTTTCTAGTATAAAATTGCCATGTGACCAAGGGAAACTCTCAATGCTCTTAAACTTCTTCTACTTGTTACCCATTTTTTACACAGCATCAAGTACAAAGGTATACAAATCAAACTTTTAGTGATAATAAATCACAATTTTGTGACCATTCAGTTACATAAAACAGGGTCATGACCCACAGTTTAATATGCTTTTCTCTGCGTAGTTCTTCAAGTCTAGATAGATAGACAGACAGACAGATGGATAGATAGATGGATGATAAGGGATAGACAAATAAATAGACAGATAGGATAGGATATACAGATGTATGGTCATCTAGATAAATGGATGATAGACAAACAAATAAGTAGATGGATGGATGGATATTTAGACAGATAGATAGACAAAAAAGGTAAATAAATAGGTGGATAGGAGAGAGATGATAGAGAAATAGAATAAAAAATGGACAGCTAGACAAACATATAGAAAGGGAACAAGTATTTAAGTCCCTACTATGCGCACTATGCTAAACACTTTACAAAGATTACCTTATTTGATTTTCACAACCACCCTGTGAGATCTCCATGTCTTCTTATAACTTAAGTATAAGTTAAGTCTTATACTTAACTCCTTTATAGGAAACAGTTTAAAAAGTTCTGATTACCTAATAATGGTTAATACTAGCAAACCATTTTGAGTGCATGTGTGACCCCACAACCTCAAAGTCACTCCTCTGGAACCCAACAGAAATCTTACATAAACTTAATTGAATGAATACTGACAAATGGCACTTTTATTTTACATCTGGTACCTGGACTCAACTTTGGTAAGTGTGTGACCTTGGCTATGTCTTGAGAAGAAGAAGGCCAAATAAATCTCGTTGTTTCCTGTGTCTTTCCCTGTCCTCTATCAAGAAGATTTTTATTCAGATGGAAACAAGAAAAATGAACATAAAGGCCAGTTTGAAGACATACCGAGATAGCATGAAGCCAGTAGGGAATTGTATGGGAAAAGAGAAAAGGAACCTTGATATCATAGAGTCGGAAAACCTGAGTTGGCAACCTTCTTCTCACATTTACTGACTTTTCTCAATTTCCGTATCTGTAAAGTAGAAATTATAATATATCTCATAATGACTTTGCAAGATTTTTGTGGAGAAAACCCTTTGTGAATCTGGAAGTGATAGATGCATTATTGCACATACTGGTGATGGAGAGGAATATTCTGGATCCACTGACTATAAAGAATGCTTTTACCATTTCTTATTTCCTCTATTTGCTATCCCCCAAGTCATTTTCCAGTAGCCACTATAGGACCCTCTTTCAAAAAAGTGGAACTTGTAATAATCACCTCGATTCCCAATCCCTAGGGAATGACTCTAAATATGGAAAGCATGGTGAAATTTTGGAAAACTAATAAAAGATCCATTAGCCAGGGTAAAGTCCCAGGAAAATGTTCTTGGTCATATTTCACCTTGGCTGGGGCTGCAGAGATAGATGGGTATCCTGGAAGTTTTTGGGGGGAATTTGTTTTTAAGGTACTACTAACCAGGAAACAGGGGGAAATCTGAATAGAGAATGGACTGACAAGGTTAGAGACTCGAGAAAACCAAGTAGAAGTCTATTATAGCAATCCAAGAAGAGGTGATCAGAGCCTGAAGTGTGGTTGTGATTGTGTGAGCAGATGGAAGGGGAGGTATGCATGAGAGATTGTGAAGGTAGAAATGAGAAGATTGGGCAATGAGTGGGCTGTGTAGTATACAAAAAGTATGGCATCAAGAGTTGCAAGCACAGTTGACAGGGAGAATGATGGTGTTCTTGGCAGTCCTAGAAAAGTTCAAAATAGAAAAGGCTTGGAAATAATGGTAATGAGTTCTGTGTTACACATATTAAATTTGAGCTATCTACCATGCATCCTGTTCGTGATGTCTGAGAAAGAGTTAGAAGACTGTGATTATAGCTCGAGGAGTGGGAGGGGAAACTAGAATTCGATCTAGAGTCAATAATATTGAGAGCTAAGGAAATCACCAACTGATATAGTATAGAGGACAGAGATTGAGGGGGATAGGACAGCACCTTAGGGAATAGGTAGGATTAGAGCATGATATGGAGAAATGGCAACAGAAACTAAGAAGGAACTTCAACAAGAGGAGAACCAGGAGAATAAGCAGTCTTTTTTTTTTAATTTATTTATTTAATAGCCTTTTATTTACAGGTTATATGCATGGGTAACTTTACAGCATTAACAATTGCCAAACCTCTTGTTCCAATTTTCACCTCTTACCCCCACCACCTCCCCCAGATGGCAGGATGACCAGTAGATGTTAAATATATTAAAATATAAATTAGATACACAAAAAGTATACATGACCAAACCGTTATTTTGCTGTACAAAAAGACTCAGACTCTGAAATATTGTACAATTAGCTTGCGAAGGAAATCAAAAATAGAATAAGCAGTCTTGTGAAAAATTGGAGAAGAAAATATCATAAAGAAAGTATTTAGCATACTACAGAGAAATCCAAAGGGATGAGGATGGAGAAAACAACACTAAGAAATCATTAGTGATTTTAAAGAGATCAGTTGGAGGAGGGAGCTCCAGAGTTCTTAGAAGAGAGTAAAAATGGGTAAATAGAGGAACCAATTGTTGGCACCTTCATCAGAGAGTGTAGCCACAAAAAGAGGAGAAATATGGACCAGAGGTATCAAAGATGGTCAGATACAATGAAGGGTTTTTTAAAGTACTGGGTGGTGGAGACATTGTCATGTTTGTAGTCAGTAGAGAAAGAGCCATAGATAGAAACTTCTAGATAGAAAGAGACTAAAGATTTGAGATATAAAGTAGGGATGGGAATGGAAGCAAATTGCTAGAAAGGTGAGAAAGGACTGGGATTCAGGACTGAGTGATTTGCCTTGACAAGAAAAAGAACCATTTCTTCCCGAGGCCAGAATGGAAGAGGAGATAGTAGAGGACGATGCCTGAGTGATGATGATGAGAAAGAAAAGAGGGATCTGGGCAGATCTTAGTGAATGGTTTTTTTTTCAATGAAATGTCCATAACTGAGAGGATAAGGAAGAGGGTGTCATGGGAGATGTGACAATAAGAAGTTTTTGGAACACCCATTGCAGAGAGTAGACTTAATTAGAAAGGAATAGAGTATTTGCCTTGCTGCAGTGAGAGCCCAGTTGAGATTAGATAATAATTGATAGAGTCAATAAACAATAAGTGCCTTCTAGGTACCAGGCATTGTGCTAAGTAATAACATAAATTGTGCTCTGTGTGAGCCAAAGGGGGTATTTCCAAGGCATCACTGCCCCCTGTTGTTGAGCTATTTTACATGGTGCTCAAATACAAGATCTTTGACTTCAATTTGGATGGCTGTCACATGGTCCAAAAGGAGCTGTCTTGGCCCGTGCTTCTCTGAGGCATAAATAGATGTCCCGTGGTATTACTGGAGTGATCACCAAGCATGTTCTCCCTTGAGGCAGAATCAGGTGGGCAGAGTTTGGAGCCGGAGAGATGACCAGCAGGACTGAGGTCACTGGACTTGGCTAAGCTCTAAAACCCCGCAAGAAGTAAGAGGCATGCTTGTGTTTTGAGGTATGGCTTTCCAGTGGGAAAATAGCAAAAAGATGCTCATGTCTCCTGATAATCCCACTTCTGATCCCATTTAAGGTGCGTGTTAACTGTCCCAGGGAGAATCACTTAGGACAATCCAATCCCATTAGATTGCCAAGAACAGGTGCTGTATCTACTACTATTGCACTTTGCCTCTTTATCCCATCCAGATACGTTTTAAAGTGTTGAAAGAAGAGAAAGACAGACTTCTGCCTTATATGAAAGCAGTTTGTTTCTAAAACAAAAATAGGCTAGAAAAAAAATCTGGACCTATACTGGTGAGACTCTGGTTGTGTGTAGATGCAAGTAAAAAATGATTTCAAATATGAGTTTAAGAGAAGGCAGGAATGTTCTTCTTTCAAAAACTACAGGTTGCCTCAAAATCCCTCCTTTTCTGGATAATAAATTGGCTAAATCGGGGCAGCTAGGTGGCTCGGTGGGTAGAGTCAGAGGACCTGAGTTCAAATCCAGCCTCAGACACTTAATACTTCCTGGCTGTGTGACGCTGGGCAAGTCACTTAACCCCAGTTGCCTCAGCCAAAAAAGGTGCCTCAGCACCTTGGCTAAATAAGGAAGTTAGTTCTCTACCATATGAAGAAGGGAAGGGATTTCAGGTTCTGGAGCATCACAAGATTCTGTAATAGATTTGGGACAAGACAGTGACAATAGCCAAAGAAAACTAATTTCCAAGCCCTCAAAGGAAGTGTGCTGTGTGTGAATGTTGTGGCACCTGGAACGTAATTAAGAGAAAGTTAAAGCCCCCAAAAGAAAGCCAATGATAGCTAATTGTTGGTGTATAGAATTTTTTGGTGTTTTTTTTTTTAATTTACCCGACTCTAACATATATATTTCTATAGATCATACTCTGGTGTTTCTGCTAAACATAATCATGTGCTTAGTGAGGTTTTTAGTTTCTAACATTTTAATAATTATATTTTTATTGATTACATATGCACTAATCTGTGCTTTCTGCTATCCATGACTGGAAAAAAGGCATGACTTGTTTGGCAACAAAGACCAAAGACCCACCCAAAACAAAATGCGCCATTCTCACTCGGCACCAGCGATTCAGATCATAAGCATGGTGCTTCAAAGGAAGTAGTCATCCTCTATAGGGCTGAAGCACCGAAATCTGTCATCTCCAAAGTCACATTATAAATCACTGCCCTTGTTCTATTTTCATTTCCTCTCTTCCTTTTGGTCTCTATTACCTTTTCCTTCTATCTTTCTTTGTATACATTTGCTCCGGGCCATATGGCTCAGCTTTCGAATCCAGGCCTTCCTAGCTCTAAGCCTATCTGATGGCCTCGCTCAAGAAAATTTCCTTGATGAAAAAGTAGGATTTGAGCCTAGGTGTCCTTGCCTACGTATGAACCAAGTGTTTTTTCTCAGTATTCCACGTTCTGCATAACGCCTCCAAATCTTCATGAGCCCTTACTTTCTAACTGACCATTTTCTTCATCAGCTCACAGGAATATGGTGAGTGACAGGAATGGCCTCCTCATACATGGCTGTGCTTGGACACTTTCCTCCATTATGCTGAGAGCTCCCCAAAGGAAGGGGCCCCATAGTAAGGGCCCACTCAGTGTTTGAGGGAACGCAACGGATGGATATTGGTCCTTGGAGTCAGGTGGCCCAGAGTCTGAATCTTGCCTTCACTATCCCTTCCCATCTCTCTGACCCTAGCCAAGTCCCATTCTGTCAGCCTCAGTTTCCTCGTGTGTAAATTGGGGATAATAATTATGAGGAGCAAATGAGATGTAATATGTATAAAGCTCCTTGGAGACCTTAACGTGCTTCATAATTGCTAGCCATCATTATTGTTCTCTTCCTTACTGTCGAGGGCAACTCTCTGTCCACTATTCCTCACTCTTTTACCAATGGACAGGAAGGAACAGAGCTTTTATTAAATGCCTACTACGTGCCAGGCGTTGTGCTGAGCCCTTTACCAATACCTCATTGATAGACAGGTGACAAATAAACCGAGGGAGTAGAGCAGAAGAAATAGGATAGAAGAATGGGCTTTGGGCTTCCCCTGGGACTTGGTCAAACCTTTCAGGAAACAAGGGATGTGGCTGAGCTGTGTGTGGACCTTGTTTGTTTTGGAAAGAACTGAATTATAACAAACATTGCCTATGCAACGTCAGCTGCCGGGCTCTGAGTGTCCCACAGGCTTTCTTAACTGGGACGACGCGCAGCCTTTTCTCAGTTGATTTTAGAGCATAGAAATGAGCCCAAATAGCACATCCGTGAGGTCCGACCTACTGCCTCTGCGGAGGCGTATTATTAGAGCACGTTTTAGAGATTGATGTTCATGCTGATCAAACCTCCAGGGTTCCGTAGCAGCCTCTGAAAGAAACAGGGCAAGGAAATCAAGCAGCCTCTCCTTGAAGATGGCATGTGAAAGGCGAGCCTGCTACAGTCTTTGACAAATCGGTTCGAAATTGCTAAATTGGGGGGATCCCAGATTTACTTTAAAAAGCAATTAATCTCGCACAGTGTCAGCCTGTGAACTGATTAACCTAAATCCATCAGTGTAGCTTATCAACTCAGAATTTGAAGACATTTTAAAGATCATGAAGCCCAGCCCAGTCCCAGAGCATGAATCCCTACCCCCCCAAAAAAATTAAAAACCTTCATCAGGAAGTGATCCTCCCACTTCCATTTAAATCCTCCACTGCCTGGGAATTCACAACCCCGGAGATGGGGCACATTCTATTTGGGGATGGTTCCAATTGTTAGGATTTTTTTTTCCTTTATGTTAAATCAAATTATGCTTCCCTACCCCTCTGAGCCACTGAGTGCAAAATCGCTTTCTTTCAAGTTACCGTCTTGTCTTGATTCTGACCCCAGAATGACAGTGGCTTTCCTCCCACAAGTTGAGATTTAACTATTTTGTACGTATTAGTATTTGTTAATTATACGTTTATGATATTCCATATGCTAACGTGCAGAGAGATTACCTCAGCTTTTGCAATTACCCATCAGAATGTCAGCTCACTGAGGGAAGGATTGTCTCATTCTTTGTCCATGAATCCCTCGTACTAAGTAGCTTGTGCCTGACATATCCTCAGAAGGGTCTTAATCAATGTTTTGATGTTTTGATTGGTCCTGATTTGTCCCTTTTTGCTAGAGAGAATGAGTATCCTCTGTCTTTCTGGTGGCAGCTTTTGGAATAGTTACATATTCTGGTCACATCTCCCTCCCACCCCTCACGTCCCAACCACAGTCTCCCTTCTTCAGGTTAAAATCGCCCAATTCTCTGGTATTGCACAATATTGCATCTCCTCATCTTCCTCATGGCTCTCCTGGGAGTGTCCCAGCTTGTCTAAATGAAGTCACCAGAACTGTCCAAAGTATTTCCCAGAAAACGAATTCCTCGTTTCGGAGAGTGTGGCTATCAGGAGGGCAGGAGCACCTGTGGAAGGTTGGGCTTGCGGATCACTGGAACGTAGACGGTTCTTTCATCTTAATTAATTTCCAACATCTGTACCATATCTCCCTCCACTTCCCATCATCCTCTGTCTATTTGGTTAGAATTTTTTTTTATCCCAAGTGTTGGACACATTTAAATCTACTGACTTGCATCCTAAGCTGGCTAGCGGCAACATGCACAGAGCACTGGGTCTGGAATCAGGAAGCTTCATCTTCCATGAATTCAAATCTGGTTTCAGACACTTTCCAGCTGTGTGACCCTGAGCAAGTCAACCCTGTCTGCCTCAGTTTCCTCATCTGCAAAATGGGCTGGAGAAGGACATAGTGAACCACTCTGGCATCTTTGCCAAGAAAACCCCACATGAAGTCTGGATAGTTGGACCTGACTAAAATGAATGAACAACTGCACCACCGATCTCCCCCAGGAGGAGGAGCTCGTCTTGCTCCTGCATTTGGGAGACTTCACAGTGCTCACTCCCTGAAGGGCCAGTCGACTTCATCCACACCCACACTGATCGATGGGAAGCTCTATGGCTCCAAATCATGGAACACCAGCATCTCAGAAGAGAGGGAAGACACGTTGACTATAAGTTGGCTCCTCGGTGATAGTCACAATGGCTTCCACCTGAGAGGTGATGGAAAAAATGGCGTCCAAGAAATAGAGACCTGGAAAAGAAGGTGGGCTGACATGTTGGGGAACAGGGATGAAGAGGTCAGATGTCATGCTGGTCCCCTCCAAAGATGGAATAGTCCCCAGCAACATGGGGGACCTTTGATGGGCGATGTATGGAAAGCCATGCATGAGAATCGCACGGGACAAGGAGGTTTGGATGGGTCTACAATGGAGTAGAGTCTCTCACTTCCATCTGTTGCTGTCACGGAGCGAGGCAGGCGTTAGGCTGCGGTGGCGGGCTACTTGTCCATGATATTGAAGCCCAAGTCCTCTTTCTGTGTGTCACCGGCTGCCAAGCTTCTTTCCGATCCTCAGATTCTGTGATTTGTGATCCCTAAGATCCCTTCTGGGTACAATCCTAGGGCTCTAGTTCCTTTGCCTCTTGGGCAAGGTCCACAAACCAGACCCCATTCTCTTTATCAGAGACCATTTCCATCTCAAGCCTTTGAAATTTTCAAGGGCTTAAAATTTTTTCACTCTCCTTCCATGTAACCTGAGGCTTTTCTAGTCTTTTGTGGATATTATGGTTTCTGTGGCAGATGGCACTTGAATCTTATTCTCTGCCCTGTTCCTCCCATCTGGCACCTCATATGCCTCCCACCTACACAGTAACCCCTGCGCTTCAGGTCATGTTCATTAGCCATTGCAAGGCTAGTCTTATGTGTAAGTGCAGTAGTCGGCTGCCTGACTTGTAGGTGAACAAAAGAAAAAAATGAAAGGGATGTGGGAAGAGACAAAGAGAGAGAAAGACAGACAGAGACAGAGAGAGACAGAGATGGAGAGACAGAGACAGAGAGAGACAGAGATGGAGAGACAGAGACAGAGAGAGACAGAGATGGAGAGACAAAGAAAGAGAGAGACAGAGACAGAGAGAGACAGAGACAGAGAGAGACAGAGATGGAGAGACAGACGGGGGGGAGAGAGAGAGAGATGGAGAGACAGAGACAGAAGAAGAGAAAGAGAATGAGAGACAGGGAGAGACAGAGAGAGAGAGAGAGATGGAGAGCCAGAGACAGAGGAAGAAAAAGAGAATGAGAGAGAGAGGGGAAGGAGGAAGAGGAGGAGGAGGAAGAGGAAAAAAGGAAGGGAAAAAGAAAGAAAAGGAAAGAGGAAGGATAGAAAGAGGGAGGGAGGAAGAAAGAAAGGAAAAGAGAGGAAAGAAAAGGGAAGAAGAAAGGAAAAGAGAAGGAAGGGAGGAAGGAAGGAAGAAAAGAAAAAAACTCTAGCTTCTTGTCGATACTTCAAATTGCACAGGCAAAAGTAAAGCTGTTCCTTCTACATGAAAGTTGGTGCTTGTGATGAGGAGAATAGGGAGGTCATACAGCCCAGCAGGTCCTGCTGATGCCGACAATAATGGTCTACATTGGGCTCCCTCTTATCTCGCTGGCAAGGGAAGAAGGTGAGCTACAGAGGGGAGCAGTATCTCCCTGCACAGTGACTGAAATGCCCAGTTGGAGGGGGTAGGCCATCTGACCCATCTTTGCACCTATCGGGACAATTCCCTTCCTGTTCCATGAGCCTGAGGCTCCCTCCCCCTCTTCTGGCCTCTTCGGATAGCCCGCATTGCCAGGCCCCATGACCAACAAGATGGAGGGTGAGATTTAACTTTAAAATTGGGAAATAACAGCATCTGTGTCCCGGGGTTGTGCTAAGGCTCAAACAAAAGAATATTTATAAAGTGGTTAGCACAGGCCTGGCACATAGGAGGTGCTTAATAAATGGGGGCTCTTTTCCCCTTCCTCCCTCCACGCAACTAGTATAAATAGGAACATTCAAAGACCCTCATTGCTGCAAAAGCATCCTTTTCCTCTGTGCTTATGATGGGCATCCCCAATGGCCTCACTGCTCAAAGCATAGAGGGGCTATTTCTTTTGTAAAAGATTATAATATATGGGGGCAGCTGGGTGGCACAGCAGATAGAGCACCAGCCCTGAAGTTAGGAGGACCCGAGTTCAAATCTGATCTCAGATACTGTGTGACCCTGGGCAAGTCACTTAACCCCAATTGCCTCAGGAAAAAAAATATATAATATATGCCTGAGAAACATTTTGCTTGAGAAGAGTCTTCCTATCATAGAGTTTTGTTGGTTTTTTTAATTTATCAAATTTCTATAGACACGACAAAATCTTAGATTTCTCAGATCTGAATTCAAAACCAGCTTCAAATATTACTAGCTGTGAGACCTTTAGTAAGTCACTCAATCTTTTCTTTTCCTTAGTTTCCTCATCTGTGAAATGGGAATGATAATAATACTTTCTCTCAGGTTACAATGGGGATCAAATGAGAAGATATTTGCAAAGTGCTTTGAGAACCTTAAAGCACTATGTTACCACTAACTATTATATTTCTTAATCATTTGTATGACTCTATATCATTTAATCAATGAGTATTTGTTAAACACTTACCATGTACCAGACTTTATATCAGGCCCCAGAGATACAAAAATAAAAATTAAAAAGCTCCTGCCCTTGAGGAGTTATATTTTCCCAAGCTTAACAAGTATATGGAGAAGTCAAATATATATTTTATTCAAAGTAAATAAAAGATTATTTAAGAGATGAGACATTAGTAGCTGAGAAAATCAGAAAAGTCCTAATACAAGTAGAGATATCTGGGTCAACCACAAATAATTAACTATGAAATAATCTGTTATTCTTTATTCATAATCAAGTCAAAAATCCTGTCAGTACATCCACATTCTATTGTCAAAAAGAGAAAAAAGCAGTTCCTATTGGTCAGTAATTTTTAGTCTCTATTTTCATTTGCTGAGGCAATTGGGGTTAAGTGACTTGCCCAGGGTCACACAGCTAGGAAGTGCTAAGTATCTGAGGCCACATTTGAACTTGGGTCCTTCTGACTTCAGGGCTGGTGCTCTAACCTCTGGGCCACCTAGCTGCCCCTATTTTCATATATCTTTTGCACTCTACAACCTTTTCATTTGGAACATCCTTTGTTTTAAAGCATCTTGCAAATCAATCCTTGAATGCCTTAAAAGTTGTCATCTCCAACACAGAATTACTTTTTAAAATTATCCTATTTCCGTTATATTTAACAAGCTTCTTCTATCCCTCATTGGAGAAAAAAATAAACTCTGTAACAAATATGCCTGGCCAAGTCAAAAAACAAAAAGGAAATTCTCTATGTCGTTCACATCCGAGAACGTTGTGTCTCGTCCCGCATCTGAGCCTGTCCGGAGGCGGGTGGCCCACCTCAGTGATGACTCTCTGAATTGTATTGGTCATTGCATCGATCAGCTCTCCGATCTTTCCTAACCGTTCATCTTCACAATATTAGTGTCTCCGTATAAATTGGTTTTCCCATCTGGTTCTTCTCACTTTGCTCTCTATGAGTTCCTAAGGTCTCCAAATCTCTCTACAACCAGCTTTTTTGTGTTCAGCCATTGCCTAATCAACAGCCACTTTCCACCCCCCTCAGTTTCTAGTTCTTTGCCTCTACACAAAGAGATCTCTAGATCTCTGGGTAGGGGCCATGTCTTTGGGGTAGAAGCCCAGCAGCGCCTTTCCTGGGCCAAGCTGTCTGATGTACTTGTTTTCAGGAGACCTCACCCCACATCACTTTCCAGGATGGCTGGACAGCTCCCTTCAGTTTCATCTTCTTAAATCCCTCTGCCACATTATAGAGCTTCACATATAGAGGCAAACATGGAGGGGGATACTAGAAGCAGTCCAATGGACCAGTGGTTAGAGTGCTGGCCCTGGAGCAGAAAGACCTGAATTCAAATCTGTCCTCAGTCACTTACCAGCTAAATGTGTGACCTCAGGCAAGTTTTCTGACCTGTTTGTCTTAATCTGCTGGAGAAGGAACGACAGTATCTTTGCCGAGAGAAACCCCGTGGACAGTAGAATACATGGAGTCACAAAGAGTTGGACGTGACTGAACGACTAAACAACGAGAGGTTTACTCGTCCAACGTACTCATTTAGCAGATGGGGAAACTGAGGACGAGGTAGATAAAATAATTTGCCAAGATCACTGAAGGAACACATCATCAGCAGAATCTGGTCACAAGAGCAGACCCAAAGCTAGTGCTGTTCCCATGCTTCCACACGTCTTGCTGACAATCAGATCATGGTCTCTCTAAGTAAGCAGATAGTTGTTCTAAAAAAAATCTGTGTGAGAAGATTGAATCATTGGGTCTCTCTGCAGTTTCACCTGCATTCACTCTCAGGGTGTCTCTGCTGAGTTGGATCTCAGTCTAAACTTTCTAAGGAATTATTTTCATCATCTACTTTGGGGGGAGGGAGAAGAGGATAAAATTGCTTTTCATTTTCTGTCATTTTAGGCTCTGATGATTTACACATGACCTTGACTCCAATCTAGGCTCCTACTTGGCTGCCATCCTCTATTCACTGGGATAAGATGTTTAAGCGTGGGTCGGCTCAGGTTCTTTTAACTTCCTCATTAGATTGATCACTTTGCATCACTTATACAGTCCTATATAATAGCATTCATGGTATTATCATGTTTTTCCTCCCACCTCCTTTTTTTTCAGCTGACAATTTATTCAACAGGTAGAGCCTATAGTTATATGGATCATTGTCTTCTCATCTTTATCCTACCATCTCCTCTGGGGTCTTTTCTTCCCCCATGTTATTTAACATTCAGATTTGTGATCAATGATTTGAATGAAGGTGGGGTTGACACGTGTGGATGATTTCTAGGAGAGTTGGATACAATGGATAACAAGGTCAGGCTTCCCAGAAGTCTCAGTAGACCAGAATACTGAGCTCATGGTGAGCAGGTGAGAGTGCAAGCTTCAAGAGACCTTGAGAGGCAGCAAGAATCTTGGGCTTGGGCCGGATCACCTGAATTCAAATCCCAGCTCTGCCATTACTACTTATATTAAGTTTACCTGTCCCTTAAACACATTGCCTTTCTTCATGTAAATGGGTGAGGTTGAACCGATGACTTTGAAAGTCTCTTCCATCTCTGTAGCATGATTCAATGGATTTATGATCTATGAGTTTATCAGTGTGGATAATCCCTCCCCTGGTACAGATTATAACCCATCACCGACTCCTCATCCACAGTGATTCTTGTCTATAGTTTTCCATCACTCATCTACAGTGGGCATAATGGTCATTTGGGGTGTCTTTTTCTATTTCATAGATGTCAAGAAAGCACTATGGCTACTTAATATAATCCAAATAGATAAATATAATATCCTTCAATGAGACTGAAAAATCTTGTATAGTTACGGAATTGGAGCGGAAGGCGTGACCAAAAAATTAGTTCCGTGATGATCTAGAGGGTTTAAGGATTTTCTTTAAGGACTTTAAGGACTCTTTAAGGACTACACTCTTTAGGAGTCAACAGTGACTGACAATCATGTGAATGTAGGCTCTCTCACCAAGAGAGTGATCTCCCAAACCAGAAAGGCAACTGTCCCACTGAATTCTTTCCGGCTTGGGCCACACTTGGAGTCATGTGTTGAGTTCTGGGCACATTTGTAGGAAGAATAAGAGAGGGACATCCCCATCATATTCTGCCATGGAATATTGGACAGATGGTTGGATTCGGAATGGAAGTTAGTTCATTCTCATCTGGGCCACTTACTACTCTGTGACCTTGGTCAGTTCCTTACTCCCTTTGAGATGCACCATAATGGAAGAAAATTGAAAAGTTAAGATTGCCTAAAGGAGAACAAGCAGGGCAGTGAGAGAACTGAGCGTGGCATATGAAGGTCTGGATGGGAAAGGAGCTTAGAAAGGAGAAAACCCAGGAAAGTTGGCGCTGGGGGAGAGCAGAGCAGGATTTCTGTCTTCAAGCAAGTGAAGGGAGGTCATGTAGAAAAAGCAAGAGTTTTTTTTTTGTTTGGCTCCAGAAAGGTGGAAGAGATGGCAGTTGCAGAGGGGAAAATTAGGCTCGGTGCAGGGAAATCTTTTAAATGGTTAAAGCTGCCCCAAAGTGGAATGGGTGCTGGAAATGGAACCTCCAAGCGCTTCAGGGCAGAGGCTGAGTGACCATCTGTTGGCAATATTGCAGAGAAACAGATGAATTAGAAGACCTCTGAGGTCCTTTCTAGCTCTGAGACTCTATCGTTCTGATGTATGAATGACTGATCTCTCTCTTAGCAGTCCAACCACATAACCAACTAGCCATATTTATAAATATGACTTTATAAAGTCATAAACTTTGAACTTCAAAAGCTTCCTTTCTTGACCTGAAACCATATTTCTCCTCAAGCTTTTTGTCATCCTTCCCCATGCTCATTTCCACAATGAAACCACCAACTGCCAAAGATTATGTCGACTTTGGGCCAGTGGGCCAAGTTCTTTAAAGAATTTTTATTTATTGAGCAGCTAGGAGGTGCAGTGGATAGAGCACCAGCCCTGAAGTCAGGAGGACCTGAGTTCAAATTTGGCCTCAGATACTTAACATTTCCTGGCTGTGTGACCCTCGCGAGTCACTTAATCCCAACTGCCTTAGGGAAGAAAAAGAATTCTTATTTATCTTTCAGGATAGACACAAGAAAAATGGCCAGAAGAGAACCTCACTTAGATTCTTACTAACTCTGTGATTCTAAACAAGGCTCTAATCTTCTTTGAGCCTCAGTTTCCTCATCTGTAAAATGAAGAGGTTGGACTAGACAGCATCTGAGATCCCTTCCAACTCAATAACTATAGCCTATGAGTCTAAAATTGTCTGGAAAGGTCAGAGAACCTGCCTGCTGTAAGGTCACTTCATTTATAATTGGACAAAGACTTCACAGTGAGAATATGAACAGTCAGATGTCCACACATAATCTAAAAATAAGATTTTAATCAATCAACAAACATGTATTAAACATCTATGATGTGCTGGGATGTTAGAGATACATAGAAAAGCTTTTTAAATTCTCTGCCCTCAAAGAGCTTACATTCAAATGGGATGGGGGGGGCAGCAATACCTAAAGAAGTGTTTATATGTATATATTTTGCAAAATACATACGTAATAAATGAAAGATAACCATAGAGGAGAAGGCACAATAAGGGAGAGTTCTGGAAAAAATCCTCCTGCACAAGGCAATATTTGTGGTCACATCCTGAAGAAAGGTTAAGAGAGAAAGATAGACTGGGAAAGGGGGGATAATTTCCAGGCATGAAAGATGGCGGAGGCAAAGACATGGAAATAGGAATGGAATATAAGGATCCAGCATGGTAAAATCATAAAATGCAGAAAGATGAGGAATTCAAACAAAAGGGAATATATTTCATCAACACCCTTTTCCTACTATTCTGCTCCACACACTGTTTAAGTTAGAAGGGAACCAAATAAGAATAAAAATATTTTCTTTTTCACACTTTTTTCTTGGGTTAATATGGACGGCAAGAAAACTAGCATCTGATAACCATCTTTCTGGTGTTAAATAAGCGTCTTGGAATCTACCAAGATTAGTCCATGGACAACCAATCCTGTCTGTTACCAAACTTGTCCTTTGAATAAACTCCATTTTGTTCAAAACAACCAGAGTTTGCTCTCTGCCGGCACAGCTAAAGGGTACGAGTGAGCCCTCAGAGCAGACTAACCATCAAGAAATTATGACTTATTCCCAGGCATATTTGCCACTGACTATTGCCATATGTCTGTGTGAATGGTCCGTGTGCCCTCTATGCGAAAGATCCTGAACTTCATTGTGTGTGCTCTGGAATGGGCAGATCTGAGTTTCTTTGGGTTGATTTTGGAGATTCAGTGCTGGAAGTACATCAGTTCCTCACAGATCCAATCCCATTGTTGATCAGCACAGATTCTTTAAACTGCTCTATTTTGATCCGAGTCCATTTGCTATTGCTCTGGCAGTCTGAGGGTTCCCTATTGTGCGTATACCCCATAGTAGCGTGGAAATCCAGTTGGTGTAACCCCCTGCCAGAACTCCCAAGATGGAGTGGCCCAGTAGCCTCAGCCTCCCCAGCAGCAGGGTTCACAAGAGATCGCCACCATGTCTGGTAATAAATCCTAACTCACCAGACGGGAGTCATTTAGTCTCTTTTGACCTTGAAGTTATTTAGAAAAAGTACCACATCAGAGGATATCATTTGCCCTTCCCCAAACCAAAAACAAAATAATGAAGTCAAGAAGCATGTTTGGAGAAGTAATTCCCAAGGGAAAAGAAACCTTTTTACTTAGAAGTGATTCTATGTTGTGCAAAGTCTTGAGAGTTACCATCTTATTGGAAGGACATGGAAAGTCTGATCACGATTTGTATTTTTAGTACATTCTAAAGCACACACTTGAAATACTGAAATTACATTCGTCTGGAAAGAAGCCAAGTATTTTTAAATATTCAAGCCTGAGCTGAAGATGAATTCATGATTCTTAGAATTGCTTCCTCCCCAATTCTTTCTCCAAAAAAAGTGCTTGATTTTTTTTAGTATATATTTTTTTACTTAAATAGACTGTAACATAATAGAGAGAGTGCAAGACTTCAATCCAGGAAAACCTGAGTTCAAACCCTCCTTTGACACTTAATGGCAATCTAGCCCTAGGTATCTCAAACATTCTTCTGGGACTCTAAATCATAGAGGGGGTGTGATCTGCTGTGGTGAAGGCATTTGCATGCTGGGAGTTCCTATTCTGACAGTCACAAATATTTAGCAAATTTGCATATTTCTCTCCTAAATCAGTGTTTTAGCCTAACTTTTGGTACATGTTTTCTGCACTCATAGCGAGTGAAAGTTTTCCATCTTTTTCAGGCTCTTCTCGGGGACCCAGCCCTCTGACAATGGGTGCTCAGGACACCCTTCCTGTGGCAGCAGCATTCACGGAAACGGTCAATGCTTATTTCAAAGGAGCAGACCCCAGCAAGTAAGCCCCAACCTTACCTATCCTAAGGCAGCTCTGTTTGGAAGAATTGCATGTCCTCTGTTTTTCAACTCTGAATAAACATGGTACTCCTGACACCCAGCTCCAAAACAATCTAATTAGTCAAATAATAGGTGGGTTAGCTAGTAAAGTATTTTTTTTTTATTTTACTTTCTCCAGTTACATGTAAAAACATCTTTTGGTTATACTTTTACATTTCTTTCTTTTGCATATTTCCTTATGAATCATGTTGGGAGAGAAAAATCAAAACAAAAGAGAAAAACCAGGAGAAAAAAAGACAGAACAAAAAGTAAAAAAGTGAACATAGCATATGTTAATTGACAATCTCCATGGTTCTTTCTTTGGGTGCGAATGATGTTTTCTATCCAAAGTTTATTGGGATCATCTTGGATCACTATAACCATAGAGAAGAACCAAATCTGTCATAGTTGATCACTGCACAAACTTGCTATTGCTATGTATAATGATCTCCTGGTTCTGCTCATTTCACTCAGCATCAGTTCCTGTAAGTCTCCCAGACTTCTCTGAAATCATCCTGCTGATCGTTTCTTACAGAACAATAATATTCCATCACATTCATATCCCATAACTTACCCAGTCATTCCCCAACTGATGGGCATCCACTCTACTTTCAGTTCCTCACTCCTACAAAAAGGGCTGCTACAAACAGTTTTGCAAATGTGAGTCCTTTCCCCTTATTTATGATCTCTCTGGGATCCAGTCCCAGTAGACACAATGCTGAATTATAGGGCATGCACAGTTTGGTTGCCCTTTGGGCATAGTTCCAAATTGCTCTCCACAATGGTTAGATCACTTCACAACTCCACCAACAATGTATCAGTGTCCCAGTTTTCCCACATCCCCTCCAACATTTATCATTATCTTTTCCTATTGTAGTAGTCAAAATGAGAGATGTAAGATGGTACCTCCAAGTTGTTTTAATCTGCATTTTAAAGGAAAGGGATTTCATGATGAACAAAGACATTGCTTTTTATTTATTTATTTATTTTTTTGCTGAGGTAATTGGGGTTAAGTGACTTGCCCGGGGTCACATATTTTTTAATAGCATTTAATTTTTCCAAATACATACAAAAATAGTTTTCAACATTCACCTTTGCAAAACTTTGTTGAACAAGACATTGTCATGAAATCCAAAAGGATTTTGTTTTGCTGCAAAGCAAAAATATTTTTGGTCTCTGATAATGTCTAGAAAGAATTGAGCCCAACAGTGTTTTACAAGTAAGGTAAATGAGACCCAGAAAGACTTCATGATTTGCCCATTGTCACACAGCTAGTATGTGTCCAAAGGTAGCATTTGTATCCACATCTCCTGACTTAGGGGCTACTACTACCCATTCCTCCATATAACTGCAATATATTGCCATGAGGAACTGGGGGTGGAGAAGGTGACAGTAACGAAAATGGGAGATCGATGTGGATGGTAGTTCAGCCTCCAGAGTCCCGAGCTCCATGTCACTTGCCCCCCATCATCGATAAGCTTATATCTGGAGAGCATCCCTCATGAAAGGAAGGACTCTGATTCTGGCTGGAACATCTCCCCTGACAGCCATAGCAGATAGAAGCATTGTCCTCCCTGTTTGACAGATCCCTTGATGATGTCCATGTTCTGTGAACGGTTAAACAAAGAACATAATCTCCATTGTCACATCTGTCTCCTAAGATTTTGTTATTGTTATTTCAAAAGCCATCTGATCCAACTGATTATCTGAATAAAGATAATAAGATAATAAAATAAATAAAATAAGAGTCCTCTTAACCTCAAGCCCAACAATCCCTCCAGCCAGTCTCTACCTAAAAATCTCCAAGGCTCTCAAGAAGCCCAGGACACTTTGGGACAGTTCCAATGGTTAGAAAGTTGGGGTGTTTATTTCTTGATGTGCTCCCTTCCAACTTAGAAGCCTAGTAAAGTCAGAGGATCATAAATAAAATAGCAACAACAACAGCCAGCATTTGTATAGGCTTTAAGGTTTGCAGAGTACAACGCATTTATTTGTGAATTAATTTGGTTAAAGCATGAGCTCCAACTGAAAGGGAATTTAGGGGTCATCTAATCTCCCCACAAGATTTTCCAGAAGGGCAAACATTAAACGCCTTCCCATCATTCCACAAGAAATCATGGCAAAGTCAAGATTCCAACCATCAAATGAGATGACATTTATAAAGTAATCACATAGTAGGTGCTTAATAACTATTTCTTCCCTTCTCCCCACTATCGTAATCCCAACTTCAGTGTCCTTTCTACACATCATCCTACCTCTTTGTCCATCAGGCTGATGACTTTGTGCAACTCTGACTCACTTAAATCCATTTTGCTAGAAAATCAAGACATCACCCTCCTGATCCCCATTGGTCCTCAGACCAAAAGTGAAGAAACAGCAATAAGTTTTGCCCTCGAGGGACAAGCAAAGCAACTCTAATCCTTCTCCCAGGCTTTCCCTTCAAATGCCTGAAGAGAGCAATTGTGATCCCCCTGCCCCCAGCCCAGCCCAAGTTATCTCTTCTCCAGGTCCAGGATCCCCAGGTCTCTTAAGAAGCAAGGAAAGCATTGACAGTAAGTTGCTAAAAAAAAAATGCACCATTACCCAACCCAACAGGTCCCAAGGTACTGCTTTCTCCCATGAATTTGTTTCCCTTATATCAGAAATGAGATATTGTGTGAGAATCACAAATGTATTTGTTTTCAGAATAGTGTGGGATTAATCTGCAATGCAATTAAAAATCCTAGCAGGAAAATTGCCCTGCCAGGCGAGCCTAGGTTACAGCTGGGGACTTAATGATATCCTACACAGTGAATTTTCCTGGAAAACAAGTGTGTGTGGAGGGAGGAGGGGGGAGCAGTTTGGGTTTTGATTGTTAACTTTGTTCATCTCTGCTCCCTCTCCCGCCCATCTCTCTCTCTCTCTCTCTCTGTCTTTCTGTCTCTCTCTCTCTCTCTGTCTGTCTGTCTGTCTTTCTCTCTCTGTTTCTCTGTCTGTCTCTCTCTGTGTGTGTCTGTCTTTCTGTCTGTCTCTCTGTCTCTGTCTCTGTTTCTGTCTCTCTGTCTCTGTCTTTCTGTCTGTCTCTGTCTCTCTCTCTCTGTCTCTCTCTCTCTTCTCTCACTCTCTCTCACTATCTCTCTCTCTCTTTCTCTGTCTCTCTCTCTCTGTCTCTCTCTCTGTCTCTCACACACACACACACACACATTCACACACACACACACACACACACACACACACACACACACACACAATGAAAACACCATTGTCTTCGTTGGCTTAGTGGAGAGTCCAAAATTTTATTTGTTGAGTCTGATTGGGGCAATTAGATGGTACCATAGCATACAGGGTATTGAGCCCAGAATCGAAATGTTCATCTTCCTTAGTTCAAATCCAGCTCAGACACTAGCTGTGTCATTCTGGGCAAGTCACTTATCTCCATCTGCCTCAGTTTCCTCATCTATAAAACGAGCTGGAGAAGGAAATGGGAAGCCACTCCAGTATCTTTCCAAGAAAGCCTCAAAGAATCCAAAATGACAAACAACTTCTCTTTTAGCCATGGCATTTATTTGAATTTTACTGATTATGTGTAATGACGATTGAGGCCTCGATATACTTTTAGTAGTTCTTGTTATATGACTGATCATTACCTATTTTCTCTTTCTTCTGAAACCTTGAGTGTCTAAAGTCTGGCTTGAGTTTTAAGGTTCCCCTGGGCAACCAGCATGAAAGATGCCTTCGGTGCTGCAGCCTAATCTACACAGATTATCCATAAATGTCAAACTTCTATGTATAATATCTGTATTTGATCCTAGCCTGAAAAGGTATTTGAGAAACAACATTTGCTTCTCAGCCAATTGACTTTACTCTTTAATCTACAAAGCTTCGCGGCTGTTTGAGACGGATAAATATACAGGTTTTGAGAAAATGAAAAGCCGGCATCTTCCGACAGCTCCCACATTTGAACTGCCTGAAATAGCAACTGGCTTTGAGCTTCAGTTTCATCCAGATCTTCTATGTGGATATTCAACCTCTGAGAGCTCATTTGAAGTAAAAAAAAATTGTACCTGTCCAACTTGCAAAAAAGAAAACTTAGGTTTGATGTCAGGAAAAATTTCTTAATAAAAAGAGCTGTCCCCAAATCTAATGAACTGCCCCAGGGGGTTCTCCCTCACTGGAAATCTGCAAGCAAGCCTTGGGGAAGCATTTGGAAGTCTCAAAATAATAATATTTTCAATTTAATTAAGATGTTGATAAAATTGATAGTAGGGTCCTTAATGGCCATTTCATTCAACTCATAACCAAAAGATAATCCCCTACTTTGCCATTACTGAAACTACATATAAACTCACCTATCTGTCTATACTAATGGCAGGAATGGCAAAGTCTATACTAATGGCAGTAACAGCAAAATAGACAAGCTTCTCCTTTTCCTCAACCACCTCTAAGAAGCAACAAAGTACCCTTCTCCCTCATTCAGCTCCCCTCAACCAAAGTTTTTTTTCCCCCTCCAGTCAGCTCAGTTCCCAACAGCAAGTGCAGAGCTCAGATCATCAGGGAGCCAAACTCTCTTCTCAGCTCTTCATTGGACTGCTGCTCCATAAGCCATCTTCCCAGCTGGGCTGAGCAGACATTGTCTCTCTTCAAGCAACAGGGGGACAATCTCTGTGATTTCTTTCATTCTCTTGTTTCTTTGGTCCTTTCTGGTTCTGTCCCCAGCCTGCTGCTTCCAAAACAGACTTTCTTTGTATCAAGCAACTCTTTATCTTAGGGGGAGAAACCAGCGTTCAGATTTCTGTCAGACACATCTCAAATATAGCTACACCAAAAAGTTGGCGTTACCATGGTTCCCTAGCTGTGGACATCAGGGTGCACATGTGCATGCACACACACACAGACATGACCTATATATAGATACATATACACATATTCACAGATATGTACACAATAGAGACATGTTCCATAGCTGTGACCCATATCTATTCAGACTTGATCGAAAAACGACTGAAGTTTTGCCAAATTCATTTGGATGGCTTATGTTAGTTGTTGGGAAATGACATATTTAGTCACTTGTTGCCTCCAGGAAGGCTTTTTCCTCTGAGGGGCTGCTTTCTCTGGTCCTCTCAGAACTGTTGTTTTCTCCCCAGGTACTTTTCTCCGAGTGGCTATTTCTCAGAGACTGATTCAGGTGATATTTAATATTTATGTAACTTGGAACAAGTCACTTCTCCATTAGCTACAAAATGTGAAGGGTGGGCTTAGCAGCTTACAGCTAATTCTCCTAGTCAGTGGCTAGCAAATGGTTTGTGGAGGATTTGAACCCAGATCCAATGTTTTTACCCTTATACCATATTGCTCCTTCAAAGGACAGCATACGTGATGCAGCACAGTTCTAGCAGGAGGGATACAGAATGATGGTAAAGGGGCCTCTCCTAGCTCAGGGCTGCTCACTAATCCAAGAAGGGCAGCCCTTTGTTAGAGACTTGATTACATTCATCTCCTGCACCAGAATCTTTCTGACATTATTCCCATCTAAACACAGTGGGTGAATTTCTCCATAACCCATCGCAGAGAGAAACCGACTCGTCTCATGGGTCAGCCCGATGGAAGGAAGCGGCAGGAGGCTGGTCCCAAGGGGAAGTGACTTCAAACACAGCTGCTGTGATCCTTCCCTTCTTTCCTGACTGGATGCCCACACACAGCAGCAAAACTTATTCTGAATCATTGCCCTTTTCAGCATCTGGGACCAGCCTCCTTCTACTTCAGTGACCATGTTCTCGGTTGTATTCTTGGTGCTGAAAACAAGAAAAGGATTTACATGGTAGTGGAGGAGACTTCTGTGTATATATACATCCATATGTATGTATATCATCAATGTTATCATTGATGTTATTCCAGCACCATGCTGGGGACTAAAGTCGGGAGATCCATTTTCAGTGGAGGCAGCCCTAATATATTAGGTACTATATTAATTAATATATTATTAATATATATAATTAATTAATATATTAAGTACTATAGTACTTGAATGTTCTCCAAGAACTTCACATACATTGTCTCAGGTGGGCCCCAAAACAACTGCCAGAAATCTCTAGTAAGGGTATTGTCACCCGCATTTTACCATAGGGAAACTGGGAGAAAATTAAAGTCACTTACCTAATTATCCACATTTAGTATCAGAGGCAGCATCTGGACACATGGCCTTCTAACTCCAGCACTCTAATCACTATGCCATGATATCTCCTGTGCTTGCCCTAAGGCCCTGCACCAACCCTTTCTGCTCTACTAGGTATGTGGCCTTAGCCAAGTAACTTTACCCTGTTTGCCTCAATTTTCCTATCTATAAAACGACCTAGAGAAGGATATGACAAACCACTCCAGTATTTTTTGCCAAGAAAACCCCAAATGATGGTCATCAAGAGTCAGATGTAACTGGAAAATGACTGCCAAATTTTTTTGTTAATTTAATTAATTAATTAATTTGAAAATTTAAAATTAATTTAAAAAGTCTATCTGGACCCTAGGCAGGCTAAGATACATTTTGCTACAGAGCTACAAAAGGTCAGATTATCCAATCAATCAAATCAAATCAAATCAAAATAATTATTCTCTCAGTTCTCAAGAAAGCTGGGTTATCCTTCCATGCTGACTCCCTTTAGGGCAGGATAAATACTCTAAATGTGTAAATAGTAAGTTGTGGAAGTGATCCCATGGGCTGTTTCCATGGGCCAATCTTTCAATCAAAAACCAACCAAAGGACTTTGAGACAACCTCAGGTCAGATCAGCTGCTGGTGGTGAATTCTAAAAGACCTGAATTCAAATCCCATCCCTGACCCATACTGACTTATGACCCTGGGCAAAGTGTTTAACCTCTCAATGCCCCAAGCAATGATAAAAGACTAAATTGGGATTCTCTTTCCATTAATGAAATTAAATAAATGGAAAGTCACTGGGAGAAAAAATTTTAAGTTATCAAAGAAAACAAAATGAGTTATTAGACGAAACTGGGAAGTCAACATAACCAGTCAATAAAATGGACATTTATTAAGTACCTACTGCCTGGGAGATGCGAGAAGCACAAAATTAGGAAACCATCCCAAATGTTTACCCCTAGAAGTTTGTGTCTGAGCTGTGGTAGAGCATTCCAGCCTTACTGGTCTGATCAGCCACAGTTGGACACACGGTAACTTGACTCTAACAGTGATGCCATTTTGGGCCTCTTGGAGAACGAGGGACAGCAGCCAACCAACTGCCTACTAAATAGACTAAGACCCTCAATATCTGCTGAGTATTGATAAACTGGAGACGGGCTTCCCCAAATTTGTTGGAATCTTTACAAACTGTTAAGCCATTAGAGTTGATAGAGACAATAATTATCTAATTTAGCCTGGTTCAGTATGATTGATTTGATCTTAGAAGGAGATATTTTGGGCCAGAACTTGAAACAAGGTACTAAGTACAACCGATAGAAATGATGCTTGTGTTCACACCTTTAGAGAGCTCATAGAAGCAAGAAATATTTAAGTACTCATTGGAGTCCACACGTTTGGGAGATTTCAGGGTTTAATATGAGATATCTGAATTCACACCTCCCTTGAAGCTCTTAGGGCCAGAGAGCATGCTGGGAGATATCCCACAATCCCACTCTCAGAGAAGCAGCATAAATACAGTTCCAGTGAGCCACTCAAGGGTCTTACTTCAGAACATTGATTGGGGTTGGAGAGGAGCACTCTGGGAGGAAGCCCACAAGCCCTCTGAGGCAAGAGAGATTCATTTTCATCTTCCACCTTGGTGCTGGCCGGAGGCTGAAGAAAGCAGAGGCAGGAGTAAAGGACAAAGCTGCAAGAGCTCTTAGAACCAAACAGAGAAATAGGCCTGAGCTAACTGGGCTATATTGAAGGACACAATAAAAGATCGGAACTTTTATTAGCTGGCTATGATTTTGGAGTAATTATTTACTTGTAACTGAAACTAAGGCTGCCTCCAGAAAACCTCCCCAAGAAACCCTCTCCCCCCGAGAGAACCACCATCTTATTATTTTAAAGAAAAAGAACACCACACAAATCAAATTGAAATTCAAAGGAACGCCACCAGAAAGGTGAAGGGCATTGAGATCATGCTACATGAGGAGCCATTGAAGGAGGACCTTTATCCTGGGACAGGACATGACAGCTACCTTGAACATTTGAAGGGCTGTATGTGGAGAAGGGATTGGATTTGGTCTGTTTGGCCCCAGAAAATAGAGCAGAGAGTCCAAGTTGGAAGGAGCCCAGTTGGGCTCCATGTCCTGACTGGCCCAAAATGAACAGCTGCCTCTGGGCTGGATCCTCCTCTTTGGAGGCTCTCAAGCATGGGAAGGGACCTCATAGCAGAATTTGGCTATATGGGGACAGCAGCTGAGACCTCTTCCCACTCTCAAATTCTGTAGTTCTGAGATGAAAAGACATTATAGCAGTCTTTGGGGAAAAGAAGGGGCTGTCCTGTGAGAGAAGACTAGCCACGTGGTCAGCCACAAATGTGTCAATGGGCAGACTTATTGGTGTCCTGAAAAAAACACTATAAATCACATCCTAAGGTCACTTCTAAAGGTGTCACCTCCGGAAGGAGAGGTCTAGAAAACCCTCCGCTAGGTACGTGGCAGGCTGATTGACTCTGAGCCACCCATTGGGCCGGCTGCCTCTTGAGCCCCTTCCAGCTCAGAGAACCTTGGGATGGGGAGTTGAGGGAGAAAGAGCCCGTCTACCGGCCCGTCTGCTGCCCGGGGCTCCTCTAACCTGCCTTTCCTTCTCCTTGCCCCCTCCCTGATGTTTGCCCCCCCAGATGCATAGTGATCAGGGGAGAAGGTGCCATCATGGGGAAGAAACAGCCCATCCACTGGCCTGTCTGCTGCCCGGGTCTCCACGCGCTCTAACCTGCCTTTCCTTCTCATTGTCCCCTCCCCGATGTTTGCCCCCCCCCAGATGCATAGTGAAGATCACAGGGGAGAAGGTGCCGTCGTGGGGGGAGAAACAGCGTATCCATCCGGCCCATCTGCTGCCTGGGTCTCCATGCCCTCTAACCTGCCTTTCCTTCTCATTGTCCCCCCCACCCCCCGCCAATGTTTCCTCCCCCCAGGTGCATAGTGAAGATCACGGGGGAGATGGTGCTGTCGTTCCCCGCCGGCATCACCAGACACTTTGCCAACAATCCCTCCCCGGCCACCTTGACCTTCCGAGTGGTGAATTTCCACAGGTTAGAACACGTCCTGCCAAACCCCCAACTTCTCTGCTGGTAAATACCGTTTTCTACAGCTCTTGGGGGGGGGTGGTGTCGGGGTCAGCTGTTGCTCAGAGCAGCAGCTGACACAAAGGCTTTTGGATCAGGGAGAAATATTTGTGTGTGTGTGTGTGTGTGTGTGTGTGTGTGTGTGTGTGTGTTTAAACAGCCTGCCTTCTCCTGGAGAACTAAAAAATAAATCAATAAAACACTCTAGAAACAAATGAAAAAATACTCTATGGAAATTGTGTTTACCCAAAACCAGAAAAGTGACTCTTGGAAGTGATGTTGCCTGGGATATTTTTAGTTCAAATTCCAATCACAGATTTAGAGATGAAAGGGAGCGTGGAGTCATCTGGTGCAGTGCTTTCATTTTACAGAGGAGGAAACTGAGGCCCCCAAATGGGCAATGACATTTCTAGAGCCCCAGGTAGTAGGGAAAATGCTAAGATTAAAATGGATTGAGCAAGTCATTTAACAGCAACAACAGCAACAAAAATGTAGTAAATACCAACTGTATCAAGGCAGGGGAGATACAGCTATAAAACATGGTCCCTGCTCCCCCCACCCCATTCATCTTACAGTCTAGTAAAGGATGCTTTCTTTTGTTATGAAAATAAAAGATTTTGGATATATTGATAAGTAGACTGGAGGGAATCCAGAAAACAAGGGGTGTGGGGAGAAAGACAGAAAGAGACAGATTCAGAGACAAGGAGAGACAGAGAACATTTATTAAGTAATTACTTAGCCAGGGGCAGAAACCTAAATTTCCAGGAAGGCTGACCATAGAAGGAGGAAAATGTGGATTCTAAGCACTCCTGGCAGTGCGATCCGGGGCAAGCCACTCATACTCTCCGTGTCCTAGTCCAGTGAGTCAGACTCCAATAGAAACGGGCCACTAAACCACAGAATACAAAAAGATCCGGGTGAGCCCACATTGACTTAGAAAACCACAGGTATTAACAATAGCAGTGTTCTGTGGTGTTTTTATTTATTTTGTTAAGCATTTCCCAATTACGGCTTAATCTGGTTCCTGGAGCACGGGAGTGCTTCTCATCGATGGGCACAGGCTTTGACATCTCAGTGCAACCCTCCCCTTGGGACTATTATGTGACAGACCGAGTGCCAATTGGAATTGCTAGAAGAAGTCTCCTTATCCAAGACTTCTGGTCTAGTTCAAATCCCTAATAAGCAGAAAGTCAACTAGGGCAAGAGTGTTGGGGCTTGTCCTGGGCCACCAAATTTCGAGAATACTTGTAGTCCTTCAGCACCTGGTTAGTAAGAATAATGAGTTGAATTAGGCTGTGAGCGGATGCTGTTTCCTTGACTCCTTATTTATTATACTCTCCCCAAACCTGCTGCTTCCCTTCTTCTCAGCCTCTGAGGCTGGGCTTCTCTGGCTTTTCTCTGTAACATGGATGTTCCAAGGGTTTCCCCAATCACATGGTCTTGTATCCCACAGGACTCCTTCACACACACACTCACACACACACACCTTTTACAAATGTATGTTCCTTTCCGCAGGTGCCAGACTTATTTTAGAATTCTGTAATAATAATGACTTTAACACAGACTTTTAAGGCTAGGGCATTTCCATTATTGTCTGCACATCCTCAGCACAGATTGTACCCCAATCTTTGCCCTGGGAAATGTTCTTCATGAGTTGGTACGGACCATCCATGAGCTTGGGGGCCCCTCGGGGACCAGCCTCTCGGCATCTTCTCAGCACGTCTTCAAGAGGAAGACATGAAATCCAGCATTGGGACCATATATGAGTCCTTCCAGATCAGTGGGATCTCAGAGGCCACGTTCAGTGGACAAAGCCTCCACAAGCCACAATATCAGAACCCGGAATTGGGTGGAATCCCAGACCTCAGCTGGGTGAGGGAGCGGGGTGGCCAGGCCGTTGGCGTGTTAGACCAAGAATCAGGATGCCCCGCCTCGGACACTTACTAGCCAGGTGACCAATCTGAGACTCAGTTTCCTCGTCTCTAAAATGAGGCTGTTGCACTAACATCTCTCCAGGCTCTAAATGAATGATCCTATCATTCTGCACATCTCCTCCCCAGCCCCCTGGTCGTCAAGACTCAGTCTAAGGACTTCCAGGAAAGAGGAATCCATCGGTTTCCATGGCAGCCTTTTCTGCTTTTGGAGAACTCTAAATGTCAGCAGCTGGGTCATTTCTCTGAATGGAAGGTTCTCTCTGTACGATTGGCTAAGGAAAATCACCACTCGATAAGTTAATTATGTAAAAAGGAGGGATAATAGAAGTATTTAAGAGAACAAGAATAAGAGACTAATTGTCAATAACAATCAATCTGTAAAGATTCATTAGGCAGCTGTTCTAAGCACTGGGGCTACAAGGGGAGGCAAAAGACAGCCCCTGACCTCAAGGTGCTGGTAATCTGGTGTAAAGCTCAAACGCTTTAGAGATATTTGTGTGGAGATTAACAATTCTCAAAATATTCTCACATGTTTATTAAAACAGATCCCCTAAAAGCCTAGCCTTGACAACATTGCTTTTGCATGCTTGGAAATACGATGTTTGAAAATAATAAAAACTGCATTCATATATATATATATGAGTGTGTGTGTGTGTGTGTACATATTTATGTATGCATATATATATACATATATATATACAGATATGTTGTCATGGATATTTTAGACTGGCCTGCCTTTTGCTAAATCTAAATTGTTTTATTGTGTACTTGATATATAGATATGTTTAGTGTTATTTTACTGTATGTATGTATATGTGTATTATCATACAATGCTTCTAGCAATAATAATAATGATCATGATGATGGTAATGATGGTACAGAATTCTATAGCACTAACAGTTGCAAAAGGCTTCACAATTCCGTCTGTTTTGACATTTGATCATCCCACTAACTCAAGGAAGAAAGTGTTCATGTCATCCCCATTTAAAAATAAGGAAACTGAATTGCAGAGAAGTAAAGATCTGTGCAGCTAGTAAATGTACAAGGTAGAATTCGACCCAGTTCTTCCTAATTCCCAGGGTGGTTTTCTACCTACTAAGTCATGTTGTCTCTGCTTTTTGGGTACATTCTTGCTATGGACACAAGTGTGCAACAGTCTCATCCATGCAACAGTCAAACAGTAGTCACGTTCTAGGAAGAGACTGCTGACCATCATGGTCTTAGAGTTTTGCTTTCAAGGGTTACGGAGCAACAGTGATCCTATTCACCTTAATTTTTTTATCTTTTTTTATTCATATTTTCCATTTTATTATTTATATCTTTTTTATCTTTCACATGTCTAAGGAAGTAGTTAAAGAGTCAGGTGACTAAGTCCTGTTGTGCACCCCATATCTTAGTGATTCTGGACACATCTCCTGATCTCATCAGGACCTATATCTTCATCTGGGAAATGAGGAGTTTGGACAAAATGGTTCTGAAATTCCCTTCCAGCTCTAAAACTGTGGTTCTAGAATGATCCTAGGATGCTAGATCAAGGGAGAAACTGAATGTGAGCTCCCCGGATATTTTGCTGGGCTCCAGCCATTCTGCTTCCCTCCCTTCCTTCCAGACCGCCAAGTGCAATGACGCAACACTGTAGAATCTGAATGGACTGAGAAGGGTGATTGGTTATTATTCACCATATAATAACTATTTATGCTATAGTTACTACTGTTCTTTTCATCTTTGGAGAACATGGTGCAGTAGAGAGAAGGTTGGAAGGGCCAGAAGGCTGGTTCCACTATACTCATAATTTAAGTTCTTATTCCCCACCAATACCTAACTCCTATTCCTGACCCTCATGAGTTACATGACATATCTGTAGTCTTTAACTTACATGCTCCCGTCATTTATGCAAGCTAACTTTAGAGTACTATAGAAATATCTTATTATTATTATATATTGTATATATTATAATAATAAGATATTATTATAATAATAAACTACAACAAAACTGTCAATTTGAAGAAACATTTTCCCAGAAGATCAGGGATAAAACAAGACAAATCTTTGACAATATTAACCAGAGAATTTAGCTTCTCCTGATCCACTTGGGTTTAGTTGGGATCACGCAAAGATTTAGTTTTAATTGCAACTGTTTATTATTATCCTCAGGTTTAATAAATCTAACTAGTCAACTCTGGAAAACCTTTGTCAAATTAGTGGATGATCCTTATGAGACAGATCTCGTTATTCTACTCAGGAGGGGTTTCTCTGGATGGATTGTGTGCATAGGTGGGGGGAGAGGAGAAGGGAGGGGGGAGAGGGGAGAGGGGAGAGGGGAAAGGCGCTTTTACTCTGCTTCATTCAGAAATTCAGGCTTTTCTCCTTCTTTGCACAGCGATGATGCACAATGTGATGCCAATACCAAGGAATTCTGGGTAAACATGCCAAATCTGATGACTCACCTAAAGAAAGTGTCTGAGCAAAAGCCGCAGGCGACGTATTATAATGTGGACATGCTCAAGTATCAGGTGAGAGACCTCCCTCAATGGCCAATTCAGACCGGCTGGAAGCCCAGAATTCTAAGTGAAAAGTGCCCCTCTCCCGCACACCTGAGGAAGGAAATGTGGGAGACCCTCAGCAGCACCAGGCGCCCAGTCTATCTCAGCCCATCCCCGCTTCCCTCTCCTGGCTCTGGCAAAGACCTCTGCCCAAGCCCTTCCCCCCTGGCACCACTCTCCCTGTTCTTCCCCATCTCAAGCCCCCCTTTGCTTCTTTGCAGCATCTCCCCATACCCCTGGCTCAGCCCTCGAGGTTGAAGCAGGACAGAGCTAGGTGACTCAGTAGATAGAGCACCAGTCCTGAAGTCAGGAGGACCTGGGTTCAAATCTTGTCTCCAACACTTAACACTTCCTAGCTGTGTGACCCTGGGCAAGTCACTTAACCCCAATTGCCTCAGCCAAAAAAAAAAAAAAAAAAGTTGGCATCCAGGACCAACACAAGATTCCCAATGGGGTCTGAGCGGGGCAACTAAAGATCACGTTAGCTTACTTTTTGGCTAAACAATAACTACTACCGTTCATGTCCCACTTTAATGTCCAAAATACAAAATAAAACTTGATCCTCCCACCAAACGAAATCGTCTTCCAAAGTCTCAGCCTCTGCAGATCCCTCCCGAGCAGATCCTTGCGATCTGGAGGCCGCAAAGGGATGGGGAGGTCTGTGAAGGACGCCTTCCTCCTTCCCCCTGATTGGTTGATTTCTGGACCAGGTGTCTGCCCAGGGCATCCAGTCCACCCCGCTGAACTTGGCCGTGAACTGGAGGTGTGACCCGGGCAGCACGGACCTGCGCATCGACTACAAGTACAACACGGACGCCATGACCACCCCGGTGGCCCTCAACAATGTCCAGTTCCTCGTCCCCATTGATGGCGGAGTCACCAAACTTCAAGCGGTGCTTCCCCCTGCTGTTTGGTAGGGAAGCGCCGTCTGGTAGAACCTTTGGGCCCTCCCGCCACCCTGAGAGTCCCCCCTGGGGCCAGAAGGTCCAGGTCACCGCTCCCTAGAACGGGCCGGGAATCGGGCTCCCATCCCCCCGTGCGCTTGTCAAAAGCAGAAAGTAAATAGAGCTTTTTTAAGAATCTCTGCATCGAGCCTAGTTTCCTTCTCTGAATTAGGCAGTATCTTAACCGGGACTTTCCGGCAACCAAAACAGGGGCTTTGTTCCAAGTTATGGTGAGGCAAGAAGGCAGCGGGACGTGGGAGGGGTGAAGTGGGGGGGTCCTCTGAGAAGGTTTCTGAGTCATTTCCCACCCACCAGACCTGCCTGTGCCATGGAGGGTCTGGGCCAGCCCTTCGGAGCCCCAGAAATGCCCTAACACTTTTAAGCTTCGGAGCATTTGCCAGCATGCCTTGGTACAGGGTAAAGTCTTCGGGGAGAACGCTTTCTTCCAATGGAATCATAGTCTAGTTTGTTTATATCTATATCTATATCTATATATAGATATAGATATAGATATTGGCAAAAGCAACAGGATATTGTGCCTGGCAGAGCTGGTGCTAAATAAATGTCTATTGATTGACGTCTGTCAAACTTCAAGTCAGGAGAATGTACGTTGGGATTCCATCTGACATTCTATCCGACTATCGCTCTCTCCGTGACTCTGGGGATTTGTTTCTGAATTCTTAAAACCTGTAATAATGACACAAGCTAGGAAAGCTCCAGGTACTGGCCCAGGGCTAGACCCTGTTACCCAAGAACCATGTTGGGTAATTTGTGAAAGACTCAAGGCCAGATTGGACACAGAATAGTGAGTTTGTGATCCACAGCAGTGCTGGGAAATCACCAAAATAGGGAGGGCTTCTGAGCTGCATTAATGGGCAGGGAACCCATTCTGGATAGTACCTGATTGGCACATTAAAGAAAAAGGGGCTCCATGGAGTAGAGTGAGGGGGGTGTGTATTCCAGGTTAGGGCAAAGGCATGGAGATGGGAGAGGAACAGAGAGAAGGCCAGTCTGCTTGGCTCAGAGGCTCCAGAAGAAGAGCTGTCCATTGAGGTTGCAAAGAAGGTATATTAGGGGGCCAGGTTTTAAAGGGCTTTAGAATCTAAAAAAGGAGTTGCTTTTTTTCCCTAGATGCAATAGAGGAGTCACATGTTCATCTAGGCTTAAAAAAAAGGCTGTCAGTTATGAGTAGAATAGATGAAGGAGAAAAGACATTGAAAGTTATTTATCAAGAGGCAATTACAGTAAGTAATTTTCATTAAGATAATGAGGGTTACAACTAAGTTAGGGGCTATGAGAGTAGGATGGGTCAGATGAGGAGATATGGCAAGATCTGGCAGTAAATGGGAAGAGAGAGAGAAAAGGGGCAGAAATAATGGCAACTGACCCAAGACTCACAATGTCTGTAAGAGAAAGAGGAGTTTGGAAGAGGGGAGGTCTGGGCTAAAAAATAATGAGTTCTGTGTTAAGTGTGTCGCGTTTTAGATTTCTGAAGCATAGAGTACATCCAAATAGTTTCCTGTCTTATTTTAAGGAATGCTGAACAGCAAAGAATACTGTGGAAGATCCCTGACATCTCTCAAAAATCGGAAAATGGAGGTAATTCGTTGGTTTATTCAATAACCTTGATAATGCATTTTAAAATAATTAAGGTTTATGGCATATTTTACATCCATTAATCCCTTTGGTCCTCACAGCGTTGGGAAATAGGTGCTTTTTTCAGATCCATTTTACAAATAAAGAAACTGAGGCTCTGAGAGTTTAAGGAACATGGTCAGAGTTGAATGGCAAATCTGCATCAGAGGCGGTCACCAGTGAGACTCATGTCTGTGCCATCCCATAAATCTGACTCAAGGCAGGGAAACCCAAGGAGCTTAGGGCTTTCCTTATTTTTCCTCAATTTAGTATAGATACCAATGATTCATGTGGGCTGCCCACCCATTAAAGAGGTCTGGCTCCAGAATTTGAGAATCCAGGTTAAATTCCATCTCCAATACTACCTGCAAGTTACTGTACTTCCTTGGGCCTCAGTTTCCCCATTTGCAAAATGAGGGGATTGGCCTCTGAATCTATGATCCAGATGTGATGCCTCCTTGCACCTCAGTTTCCTCATCTGTAAAATGGCCTCTGAGGTCTCTATCAGCTCCATGATCTCCTTTTCTGACCTATGATCTGTATCTTCTCTGGCAATCATAGGGAGTTACTTGTACAGATTTTTGGACACCCTCCTATACCTCTTCTCCTCTTCCCTCCAAAAATCCTGAAATAACTTTTTCTTTGAATAGTCAATTATTACCCAAAGATATTTATCACCAGGTATAAAAAGTTCTTACTTTCTGGTTGTCTTTATCAGCAAATAAAAAGTCCATCTTGCTTATATTTTGGCTTATTTCTTATAGATTCTTCTCATCCCAGAGAACTCTTCTTCCCCCTCTCTCACTCTCCATCCTCTCTCTCCCCTCCCTGCACCCATCCCCAATAAGAGTCAATCTTCTCTGCAGAAAAGAGCTCTTAAGCTAACACGCATTTCTCCCATGTTTGGGCACCTGCATACTCCTGGATCGTTTTGATATTTTTAATTTTCCCTCTGACTTAAATCTGCCACTGGTGAGAAAAAGAAATAACTTGCTCTGAAATAGCCTGTATGCCCTCAATTGTGCAGTGTGACTCCAGTGCGTCATGCACGCCCTTATCTAGCGCCTAGAATCTTTAATAATAATGCTTTTCATCATCGGTCTTATAATTGAAATCTACCATTTTCCCAATGAGTTTTAACTGCCAAGATCAACTTTAAGATTTATTATCTTGTCAGTGGAGTCATTACATGATTGTTTTCCTCTGCTAATAGATTGTTGTTTTTCTTTTGGAGGGGTGGGTTCTTTGCTGGCGAGATTCCAGTTATCTGAAGGCCCTAGCAAACCTTCTCCGTTGGTCGTGCAGTTTACCAGTGAGGGGAGCACCCTTTCTGGCTGTGACATCGAGCTTGTGGGAGCAGGGTACCGGTTTTCGCTCATTAAAAAAAGGTTCGCGGCAGGTAAGTGCAGAGGAGGCTCCAATCATTTTCTGGTTTTGAAGGCGCCGTACCTCTCCAAATTGTCCTTCCATTGTTTCTACAGATTTAGTGGTCAAAGATGTGACTCTGGACCAGACAGCCTGGCTTTGGATCCTACCTCCTATGTTTGCTCCCTGAATAACCTTGGGCAAGGGAATCATTTATCTTCCCAATGCCTTGGGTTCCTCCTGTGTGATGAGAGAATTGGAGTGACTTGCTGCTCAGGGATATTTCTAGCTCTAGACCCTACATCTTAGATAATCAGTCAATAAGCATTTATTAAGCACCTACTGTGTTCCAGGTCCTATGCTAAACACTGGAGATACAGAAAACAAAAATGCAGTAGCTCCTGCCCTTAGGAACTTGACATTCTGCTGGAAGATGGACATTTCAATTCAATTTGACAAACATTTGTTAAAGGTCTATTATATGTCCATATTTATGCTAGGCAATGAGTATACAAAGAAAGAGGGAAGGAATAACCATTTATATTGAGTGGCACTGGCCTAAGCACTTTTTTTTAAAAACAAATATCAGCTCTTTTTATTCTCACAACAAGCCTTGGAAGAGAGATGTGATTATTATCTGCCTTTTACAGATGAGGAAATTGAAGTAGATGGAGACTAAGTGATTTATTTTCCCAGAGTCACATAGTGTTTGAGATTAGATTTGAACTCAGTTCTAAGTCCAGAGCTCTGCATTCTAGTGCCAACTGGAAGCCTCTTTGAAACAGTCCCGATTTTCAAGGTATTTCTATTCTAATGAGAACAGGGTTCAGAGAAGAGAACATATACATCTGTATATACAGAATATATAAAATGTGAATAATAAAAATGGAAGGTAGTTGGGGAAAGAGTTTATTTCCTTTATAACCATCACTCAGAAAATCCTGAATGATCCCTAGTTTCCTTATTTCAAGAGAGCTCAAAAAAAGGTCAGGCACATTCAAGAGAAGGACAAGAGTTTGTGTCATTCTTGCTCCATCTGAAGTCCTGTAAGTGGGGCTCAATCAGATCTGGAGTCCCTGGGAGCCCCAGACCTGAGTTGATCAACAGCCAGTTCTGATCCTCCAAGGTCATTGACAATATAAAAACTTTCTGTCTATCCAGGACTTCCCAACCCCCATGATTCTTTCCAATTTATCCTAGACACAGAGAGAGAGAGAGAGAGAGACAGAGAGACAGAGAGTGTTTGTATATGCTTATTTGGACATTATCTCCCCCATTAAACTGTAAGTTCTTTGAGAAAAAGCATCATTCAGGGGATATTTGTTTTTTAGTTTTGCCTTTTTTATATCCTTAACATTTACCACATTCCCCAGCATGGAGTAGGTGCTTAATAAATGCTTGCTGAGCTAAATGTATAATGGAAGTAGGGTTAGACAACTACTAATTCATCCCAGCATGCTTAAATTCTCAGGGTACTGGGAGCCCTTTTTACACTCTCGTACAGTATATACCAACAATTGCTCACTAAGTGAGCAGAAATAACTGATTTAAGACAGGAAGCTGCCAGTTGGCGTACTTGTTGCACCCCAAATGAGTGGCCCTTAAGCCTAACTACCACTGCCCCTCCAGCAATGACCCCCCCCTCCCCAACTGCAATGTCCTCAACCTCTGGAAGTCAAAATCCTGGGTCTCTGCCTCAAACTATCATGGGATAGTGTATGTGTCTTTCCTTCAACGGAATAACGTTTCCCAGATCCCAGTATTCCAGGTGAATTTCCTTTTAGAAGTTGAATTGAGGTCATGTCATGGATGCCAAATTTCCTCATTTTGGCTAATCCTTAGTTTGAGAAAGAGCCATGGCAAGCAAAATCGTTATTCTAGAGAAATGGACATTGGAGCAACTGTGAGATAGCGTGTCCCGAGAAGAAAAGCTTCCGCACAATTACATTCCCATCTAGCCACAGATAGTGAGGAGCAGGATGGAGGATGGATCAATGGTCATCTGGGAGCCGCCATGTCTGTGTCCTGCCTCACCCCTGTCCCCATGACCTTCTGTTTTTCAGGCAAATACCTGGCAGATAACTAACAGAACCTCATGCAAGCATATGGAGAACCCATATCGCGGAGGACTGTCGATACATGGAACAGGTTCTTGTTTGGGGTTTTAATGAGAACAAAGTCAAACCTGCCCTGGGGACATTTCCACCGGAAGTGTCCATTCCTTTCAGCGACCTTTCTCCCTCCGTGGACAACAACGTGTTGCGACCAGTCCCACAGTATTTACTTCTAGGTGTAACATTGTTAATGGTTTTAAAATGTAATTATTGTATTTGTAAATTGTATTCATTCCTGTAAGACTGTATTTCAGGCGGTTAGACAAACTTGAGTTTTAGCATTTGACCATTCATGAAATGGGTGTAATTTAAACTATGGTATATAAATTTACTAGTAGTCCTGTTGATTGGCGCAAGGCTTTCAGAGATAGATTGCATTTTGTCAATATATAAAGTTTAAATACAATCTCGGTAGCGGCTTTCAAAGGGGGTGCCTCATGCAAAGAAGGATTCGCAGAACCAAGAAAAAGCTTTCCTTTTCTCCTCCAGTCCTTACTATGTCTCATTCTAGAGCGTGACGTTAAAAGTTCTACCTTCCGACATCTGGTGGGGTTCAAATTGACAAAGATTTCAGTAAATTCTAAGGTTACCACGTATTTCAAGAAGGCAAGATGTACCACTTTTTAACCGCTTTTTTTTCAAACTGCAGATTTCATAAAAATGCACGCCATGTAAACAGGGCCTCTTATTTTTATAATATGTAAAAAAGGGGGATATTTAAAGGTAAAATTATATGAAATTATGATTAAGATTCCAGAGGATGCTGGGATCGCGGTCATTTCCCTACATTCACCACCTCTCCCCCAAACTGGGCAGATCTGGAGATTCCTGAAGAACAAGGCAGTTTTATTGGGATTTTAAGATGAGGAGAATTTCCTTATTAAGAATGGCTACCTGATTGTGGACTTAATGTATTTCTGAAACTCTGCAGGCTAAAACTGACCTGCATCATCTGTCCTTTTCCCCCACATGGAGGCTGCCAGTCTTTGAGGGAGTTCTGAAGTTCTGCCTCCACCTGATCAGAGAACGTTGACCAAAAGTCATTTGGTGAATGGGGAAACCAAGTTAGGCCAAAGTTCTGGGAAATAAATGCCCTCTCCGCTGAACAAAATGTTCTTTAAAAATCTGAACTACTATAAACTAGAAATATCGGCCATTCCTTTACAACCAATAAGATGGTGCAATCCGTGGCTCCTATCTTGACCTCCCTTGCTATGAGACAGAAGGAGGGGATGGTCCTCTAGATCTGACCAGCAAATTGCAGGTTCCCATAGGAGAAATCCTTCTTGGGAGGCACTCCCTAGGAATTCTGGTCCAGCTTTTCTATGGAAGATCCTGCCTTTCCACCCCTTGGCACACCACCCAGTTGGTATTTAGATACTTTTTTTGGAGAGGTGGGGGGGAATCTGTATATGTGAAGGTTATTTCCTTTGTGGAGATCCCCTTCACTGATCCAACTTCTCAGAAATTCATCATTCTTAAGCATTACCTGGGGCACTGAGTGCTGAAGGCCAGGCTCATACAGCTAATACTCAAAGGCAGCACTTAAACCAATGTCATCCTGACTCTAAGGTCGGCCTTCTATCCAATAGATTACACTGCCTCTCTTGGATCTATAATACACACATACACACATGTATGTACGTGTGTATACATACATGTATATGTACTGCTGCCTACATACATGCCCGTGTATATACATGTATGTGCATGCATGCATGATTTTAACCAGATGTGATTTCACCAGTATAACAAAGAACCAGTAAGGAAATTCTCTCCACCAGAGCAGCTCTGTAACTGCTCTGAAATGTCCCATCGAAAAGAGTTGCCTAGGACAGTGAGAAGTTCAAGGACATCGCCAGGTTCACCAAGCCAGGATGAGTTGGGGGGGGGGGGTTGAACCCAAGCCTTCCTGTCTCTCAGCTCTCTATCCAGCATCCTCGTCTTAGCTGTATTATCCTCATCCCTCCCCCTTACCCGCCTTAAAACTACAGAACTTCTGTTCTCATACAGTCTCCTGCCTCATCTAATTTTAAAATAACTGTATCATACCCATAATCAATATGCTGTCGTCGTTTACCACTCACTGCAATGACCTTTGGCAACTACAAATTTGGGGGTCAGGGGTTAAAAATATATTAGGAAGGTCCTCCGGAACCTAAAACCACAGGAGGAGAAACGTGAGCATTTTGTTTGTACTTGTAGGCTCTGGTGACTGTTTATGTGAACATGGGGAATGGACGATGGGTTTCACTGGGGAAGAATCACTGCCGCTCTACTCCTCGTTGTCCAGAGGGTTCATCACCTAGTGACCTAGTGAAGACACTAGAGCTACTTAGGAGTCCCTTGTCCACTTCGACAGATGGGATCCTCATTGAATTAAGGAGCTCAGAGATAGTAAGGAATCTCAAATATGGGGATGAAAAAAGGGGGATACAATTTTTAAAATATGAAAAACTGAAACCAGTAAGAGACAAAAGTCAGAAAATGAGCTATCTGGTAGGAATGGAGCCATTAAAAGTATCTAGAATAACTCTTCCATGAAAGGCAGTTGATTTTAGTACTAATTCAGAAAGCATATATGTAAATATTTCTTTCTGGTTCTCACATCTTACTCTTTATATTTTACTTTACACAGCTCCAGAGTTAATTAAGTCATATAAACATATGGTAGCTCTTTAAAAGGATGCCTTCTTTTGTTGATATTGTAAAAATGTAATTTTTAAAGTATATATGACAAGGATCCCTAATGTGATTCAGACATCTCTAGTTATGAAATTTTAAAGAATTAATATTGCCTACAATCCCTGTACCAGAGAATCATAGGTTTCTAGATACACTAAAACCTCATTTAGCTAAACAGACCCTCCTCCCCACCCTTGTTTTCTTTCTTTCTTCTTTCTTCCTCCATCCCTCCTTCCTTGCTTTCCTGCTTCTCTCCCCTTCCCTCTTTCCTTCCATCCTTCTCTTTTTTCCTTCTTCGAGCATTTATTAAACACTTACTCTGTGCCAGGCACTGTGCTAGGTACTGGGGGGTACAAAGACAAAATTTAAAATAGTTTCTGCCCTCAAGTAGCTTACATTCTACTTGAATTCAGCTTTTAGGAAAAAGAGAAAAAAATAGCAGCAAAACAAGTTCATATCAGGGATTGAGATGTGTGTGTGTCTGTGTGTGTGTAGGTGTATATATGTGTGTGCGTGGATGTGTGATTGTGCGTGTGTTTATTTCTAGTTGTTTAGGTTTTTATTTAACTTCCAGGCTCAGTCTTGGCCTTGGCGAACACATAGTCCAACTTCCCACAACTCTACCTATTGCAGTTTAAAATGAGAATTCCCGTTCAAATAATGACCCCGAGAGAGACTGCAATGGTCCTCAGCCATGAAAGAATACTCGAACCATTGTTAGCATCTCTGTGTCCAATCCCCAAAAGAAGTATCGGCCAGATCAACTCAACCTTCTAAACATCCCCATTTATCTAGACGTCCCAGGATCTGGAGCAGACAAGAAATGGCATTTGAGTGGCTTTTAAGTGCTGCCTAATAATCTTGTCTGCACTCTCTGTCAGAAAAAGGTTTTCTTCTTCTTTTCCAAATAAATCCCATGTTTCCATGACGAATGCTTTTTGAAGTGGATTCTTATTATCCATAAGTATAATCCATCAGTAAGTAAATTGAATAATGACTATAATTTTCATCTTAGGACTTTTTTGTAAAGTGAGATATCTATTTTTCAAGTCTTATTCTTCTCTTAAGAGTTGCAGTTTGCCCAAAGAAAAATTCACTGCAACACTTTGGGCGATATACTGGGTTGATTAAAGAGGGGGAAAAAGATCTCTCTGTGCTCAAAGTAAATTAGTATAATGATGTAAGAGCACCTCAGATAAAGTTAATCCATAAGCATATACACATATTTCTATTTAGGGTAGGGACATATGTAAATAGATGTATATGTCTATATATCACATGCATCTCTGTGTATATATCTACATACATGAGAAGCAATAGGGCCTGTCATGGGTAAAGAGCTGACCTTGGAGGAGAGAAGACTGGGCTCAGTCCTGTTGTAAACGCTCCAGGGTCAAAGTGACTTCACTTGCAACAATCCTAGCCAGCTCTCCAACACTGTGACCTGTAGAAAAGGTGCCAACCTGCAGTGACAGGGAGCTTCCTTAGCAAGGAGCTCCCTGCACTGGGGAAATCTCAAATCAGGTCTTTATTCCCTATCCATTATCTGCATGTGCACACCACACACACACACACACACACACACACACACACGTGAATTTTTTACAAGCTCCAAACTGCTCTAATTTGCTCTGCTGCTAACTCTTGCTGGCTAACCGTGGAAAGTCACTTCCCTTTTGAATAGATCTTAATTTTCTCCTCTAACATTTGGGATGGGGGGGGTAAATCATTTAAATTTAAATAAATTAAATTTAAATTATTTAGAGATTTAAATCATCTCTAAGACACCTTGCAGCTCTGAAATTCTAGGCTTCTTTTGTGGTTTCCACTATTGTTTTATGTTTTGGTCATTGAATGTTGATATAGTCAGTGGAGACCAGGAAGCCTTGCCTACCCAAACTGGCTTCCCTTTCTCCTTCCTGGTAAGAGGAGGATGATGGGACAGTAAATGTCCACATCTCTTAGGAAAACCTCAAGCTCAAAGTGTTATGGACAGTTCAGTCATTATGTCCCACTCTCGGTAGTAGGTTATAGGATGAGATGAACCTCTCAGATTCTGTCCTAGTTCTGACATTGTTAGCCTAAGCTTAGACACCCCAAAGCCCCCAAAAAGACATATCTTTTCTCAGAACAAGAGCTATGGTTTCTTACTTTTTAACTCTCTTACCACTTTAAAAGGATGGCGAGGAAAGTAAGTGTTTTGGTCCTTTTTCTTTCTCTGCAAAAGTTCCTCAGGCTCAGCCGCAAATACGCGATTTAGTCTGTCAATTCATTTCACACTCAGGTTATTTTCTTTGGAAAAAGGACTTTAAAGCAATAGGAGACTCCCTGCTGTCAAATCTGTGGGAAAAACATAACTGATCACTCAGCACAGAAGATTCAAAATGGAGGCTTTCTATATCATTGAAATGTAGCCGTACAGATTTTGGAAATGATGTTGGGGGGGGGAGGAACATCCCCAAATTTAGATCGGCTGGAGAGAAAGGAGCCTCAATAGCCACTTTAACACCCAGTTCTGTTTCAGCATTCTGGATCCAAATACTTAAAAACCAACAGTCTTAGCAATGATGGAGCATATAGGTTGTTAAGGAAGAAGTGAGCTTTTAAGGAGTCAAAACGTTTCTTCTTTCCCAAAGACTGACATCTTGTCTATCCTCAAAGCAGAATTGTACGCAGGCTAGCAAAACTTAACTCATTCAGGCACTCGTTTCATAAGCACTTATTAATCACCACAATGTAGCAATTACTGTGTGGGAGAGGAGATGTCAAGACAAAACAAAACTGCTCCTGTCCTCAAGGGATTAGACTTTAGGGCTTATTTACTCTACAATTTCCGGGGCAGAAATAAACAAGAAAAGCTCACTTGAATTTGTTTGTCAGGGATTCTTCACCTAGGTGTGAACTGGGTTGTTGTTTGTTTGTTTGTTTTTTCATATATTTGATAACTATTTTAATATAATTGATTTCCTTTTAATCCTAAATAGTTTACCTTAGGTTCTAAACATTATTCAGAGGAAAATCCACAGGCTTTATGAGACTGCCAGGAGGGGTCCAGGACTCCAAAGAGTTAAGTTAAGCACTTCTGGTTTAAGTCCAGATGAATGGACACCTGTTAGAAATGAACAAAAATCCATGGGCTGTTTCCTTAAAATTAGTCAGCTAGAAATTAATCACAAATCAGAATGAATATATTCACCTAAAATAAGACTCAGAAAGTCTGTGGCTGTCAAATAGGTATTATTGCTTAATGAGTCGCTGGCGATCGATGGGAAGTTTTTCTTTTGTTCCCTCTACAATACAGGAAAACTCTCTGGAGACTTTACGTTACTCTCCCTTTCTCTGCTTGCTTACCTTGTCATCTATTTAGCAAACAATAACAGGAGAAAGCCTTCCTGCATTCGTGAATAGAATGTGGCCTTGGATGTAATTAAGTCTCTGTCTTTAGATGATCTTGTGGGGAGGGATTGAGACTCATTCATCTATCCATTGGTTCACCCCAAAAGAATTTATTGAGCACCAACAGAGTGCCTGACTCGATGTTAGGTACTGAGGACGCAAAGATAAAAAAATGATAGTCTCCAGCCTCAAGGTGTTTACTTTCTATAAAGATAAGAGGGTCAGTCACTCAACAGGCAGGTAGGTAGCTCAGTGGATAGAACGCCAGACCTGGAGTCTGGGTTCAAATCTTGCCTCAGACACTAGTTGAGTGACCCTGAGCAAGTCACTTAATCCTGTTTGCCTCAGTTTCCTCATCTGTAAAATGACCTGGAGAAGGAAATGGCGAATCACTCTAGTATCTTTGCCAAAAAGGATCATAACAAATCAGATGTGATTGAACAACAAAAGTGCCAGGCACTCTACCGAGTGCCAAGGTACAGTGAAAAGCAAAAAGTCCCTATTTTTTGAGCGTCTCTGCTCTCCGGGAGCTCACACACAGATGAGTGAATACAAAAAAGGCACTGGGGATGGATGGGAGGAGTTAGGAGGTTAATCACAGAAAACTAAAGGAATCAGGAAATCCCTGGTGAGCTGATCGTGGAAGGAGGCAGAAATGAGGATGGAGCATATTCCATGATAGAGGAGAGCCTGTTCTTGCAAAGAGCCCCAGGGGAAGAGTTACTGAGTACAGGGAACATGGAGGAAGCCAAATTGGCAAGAGTATGAGAGACGGTAAAGTGAAAGCAGTCCCGAAAGGGAGATTGAGGGAATGGATGGGAAAGGATGCCAAATGCCAAACACAGGAGTTATCTGGGGCCATATTCCAGAGGCAGACGAAGTGACATGACCGGCCCTCACAGCCTTAGAGAGTTGTGTGAAGCACCCAAAGGTGTGAATATGGTTCAGTTGAAAGTCCCTTCCGATTCTACTATGGCAGGTTCCCTCTGAAAAATGACTGACTTCCCCCCAAATCCAAAAATTGTGGAAATCCAAATTATAGGATTCTTTAAAAGTAACTAGTTGAATATTCTTAGATTTTTCCCTAGAAAGGGCTTTTTTTTTTTCAACTTAGAGCTCACTCATGCCAATAAGCATCAGTCTCCAGGTTTGTGTGAAGTAAGCCATGAATTTACTTACTCATGATTGGAAGATGATGACTTAATCATCCGGAACCACATCCTTGGTACTGTAGAAAAAAAAGCAAAAACATAGTAAAAGGTAAATCAGTGAATATGTATAGTAAAATCAGCATCCTATGAGCATGTCCAGGAACTGTCTCCTCATTTGGAGCTTCGCAAGGGTTTTATAGGAAAATCAGCTGAGTTTGGGAGTATAAAAAAGAGCATCAAGTTGGGTCTGGATTCTGCTCCTTGAGAAGAAAATTTCTTGGTTCTTGGCATTTCTATGGTTCTTTCGGGCATCCGAAGCTCTTTCTTCACAATAACTTCATGAAGTAGGAGATGTTTGTCATCACCCCATTTTACAGTTCAGGACACTGAGGCTCAGACAAGTAAAGTAACTTTATTCAAAGTCCCACAGCTCTTAATTGACAGAGCTGAGAACCTACATAACATCAAGGCTACCTCCCTTTCTTCCTGTGTGAGCTCACCTCCCTGTGCCTCAGTTTGCTCTTCCGTAAAATGAGAGAGTTGACCAGTTCTACGATTCCCTTTGTATGATTAAACTCCATACTCTGCTAAAGGATTTATAGACAGTACATATGCTTTCAGTTACAGCAAAACTGCATCACTTGGCATTTCTATAAACAGTTCAAATTACCCTCTCATCCAGAGTTTGTAATGAATTTGTTATAGAAAAAAAATCTATCTAAATGTTTCATTTCAGCATAGGGAGGATACAAATGTAGGATTTCATCTCCTCTTTTTCATTCTTGTATGCACATCAAGAGCAGCTTTTTCTTATTCTGTCGCCTAAATTAAGCCCTAAGCTTACCAATGCCCCATCCTTAGAAACTCTTTTCAGTAACCCAAATTGCTAGGGCCCATGGACAGTTCTGCCCAAGTCCAAAGCCAGGTTCTTTCCTTTCCTTGTAAGTTGCCAGGAGGATAATTGGATTCTTCTGTAGGTTGGGGGTGATTTTGCTAGTCAGTTTTTTAATCCTGACATGATTGAAATTGGATTGGGGAAAGGGGTGACTGTTCCAGTGAAGATGGAAACGTTACTGCTGAACATCCCTCCCTAACAAAGTCAAGTGTAACAATAGCTGTCAAATGGGAGCAGATTTACCTATGGGCAAAATGAAGAGAAATGGTGGAGTGCAAAGGGGCAGATTTAGTTCTCAAAAAGGGAAAAACTTCCTAACCATTGGAGTTGTTTGAAAAGTAAAGTGGGCTACCTCAGTGGGTAGCAGGTCCCCCCTCGATGGAAGTCTTCAGGGAAAGGCTGGATGACCACTCGTTGAAGATTCTGTCGAGGGGTTTCTTATTCAGGTATGAGTTGGATCAGGTGACCCTTCCGTTGTCCCTTCCGACTCTGAAAATTCTGGGATTCTGGGGATTTTCGCTGTGACAGTACGTCAAGCAGTTAAACCACAGGACCCGCTGCTTTGTAAGGTGTTTGAGGTCTGTTTTTGTGTTTCTATGGAAGAGATTTATTGTCGTGATTGTTATTATTGATCTTGTTTTCACTTTGCACAGAAAATAGAAATCAGATGGTCAGATTTAGCTTGGGCCCCCAGTATGTGACTATATAGGCCACTTAATAAAGTAACTATTTCTCATTTCACAAGAAAGGAACGATAAAGGGAATCTGAAAAAAAAAAAAAAGTCTTTCTGAAAAACAATTAAATCCAAACTAGGATGTTTCCAGGGAAAACTGCTGTCTTCCGAATGCCATGTACTTTGAGTGAAGTGGGAAATGAGGCTCTACTGGCAGCTTGGGAGTCTAGAGCACTTTCTGATCCAGGGGACGGGATCCCTTCATCGTTCTGTCCCCTGCCCCCTTGAAGCAGAAGTGGGTTGGATTTCTCTCTTTCTGATCCTGTATCGAGTAGCTCTTATCATTTTATAAAATACTTTGTGTATAAAATGTTTATAAGAATTGTGGATGAAAATACACACAAGTATATTTTTAAAGTTTAAGTTCAATGCCTGGCCTTTTTGCCTCCGTGTGCAATTTCTTCTATGATACCCTGTGAACTGCTCAATCTGTAACGAAAGCTTTACTGTGTAGCCAGTGTTCTCAGAGAAAAGTCCATGTGGGCAGGCAGCATGTTGTCTGCGACATGGGGCAACCTTCGGCATCTAACTGGCTGCAGCATCCGACAGTGCTGGACCGTGGAGAGACGAAGGTGTTGTATTGAGTTGTTGAAGATAATCATGAAACGACATATTTTAATGTTACTTGCCTTATAGATTAGGATACGGATCTGTGGATATCACTTTTTGGGGTAAATATTGGTTTTTTATAAATGTTTTCCTCCATATTCCCGCCCACCCCTTTCTCATGTCACAAAATACTGATTATGCAATTCTTGCCCCTGACAGATTACTGTGGGGAGGGTTTCCATTTCAGAGCAAAGTGGAATCATTCTATACCGAAGAACAAGGGGAACGGTCCGAATAAGTTGTAATTTAAATGTGATTTTTTTTTTCTGGAAAATAAATGAAAACTATGAGAACAGTGTATTTGGGCTATGGATTCTTTTTTAAATTATTTTTATATTTTTTATAATTTTTAATTATTATATTAGAAACTTTTATGCTAATATGGAATAATATTTGGATGAATAGACGAGTAGCCAAACGGAAATGATAGAGACAATGGTCAGCAACTAACGGTGCTAGACAAGGGACATGTTGCCCCAAATACTATAAAAAAGTGCTTTATTTAGTCATCTTCATTGGGGAGCATCACCAGGTCATTATCATCCAGGAAAAGTGACACCATTGAGAATGGATATCCCTGACCTCTTTTCACCCCATAGGGTGAGTTTTAGAATTGAAAAGAAATTCAGATCAGCTTTCTCATTTTAGACATGAGGAAACTAGACCCAGAAAAAATAACTTATCCAAGAGTGGGATGCAGGAAATGATGGTAATGAGACCAGAAGTTATAACATGGGCTACTAATAATCAGTAGAAGAGATCCATAAGATAGCCCCCATGTTTGAAGGTCCTAGCTTGAAAGCTGGCCATCTAATCCAATCCCCTGATTTTACATATAGTTCAGGGAGGTTTGGAATACATCCCATTGAGCAAGTCTGTGGTGGGGTGTGAGGAACAATCCTGATAAGAAAGAGCATTACAATACTATCTTACTACATATAAATAAGGAAACTGAGGACCAAAGAGATTACATGATTTGCCAGAGATCACACTTGGAGGAGGCAGCAGGTGCACTGATCACAAAGACCCGAGTTCAAATTCAACCATAGATCCTTACTAGTTGAGCAACTCTGTTCAACTCAGTTTCCTCATTTGTAAAAGGGGTAATAGTTTAAAGAGATAGATGTGTTGCTTTAGACTAATTCACAAATGAATTTTGGGAATTAAATCTGCTCATAGAGATCCAGAGTCTGAATCTGTCCTATTTACAAATGAAGAAACTGAGATCTAGAGAAACAAAATCACTAATCCTAGTTCATAGAACTAGTAAATAGCAGAGCTAGCATTCTATCAAGCCAAGCCTCCTGGAGCACCCCAACATCTTACAAATGAAGAAGAGAGAGCAGGCTTCCCACAGCCAATTAAAGCAGTTGCCTCAGGTTACAAACCTAAGGATGCTAGACTAGAGCAGCCAATGAACAACAACTGTTCATCAAGCACCTGCTTTGTGATAGGCACAGTATGAAATAGACCCTGCCCTCAGAGAGTTTATATTCTGCAGAGGAGATCCATACTTACATGGGCGTTTAGGACGCAAATCTGCAATCACAGTGGCCTTCGGATTGGCCAGTCTTGTCTAACTCTTCAGGATCCCAGGGATCAGAGCACACCAGGCCCTTCTGTCTTCAAGTTCATGTTCCTTGCTTCCATGACACTCTCTCCATCTCGTCCTCTGCCGTCCCTTCTCCCTTCACCTTCAATCTTCCCAACATCAGATTCTTCTCCAATGAATCCCATCTTCTCATGATGTGCCAAAGTACCTGAGCTCAGCTTCAGTATTTGACTTTCCAATGAATAGCCTGAATTCATTTAAGTATTGACTGATTTCACCTCCTTGTCTAAGAGTCTCAAAAGTCTTCTCCAGGACCCCGACTGGAAAGCCTTGACTCTGTGGCACTCAGCTTTCCTGAGAGTCCAGCTCTCACAGCCACCCATGGCCACTGGGAAAGCCATAACTTTGCCAACCTTTGTTGGTGAGGTGATGTCTGTGCTTTTTATAAGCTCTCCAGATGTGCCAGAGCTTTCCTTCCAAGAAACAAGGGCACTTTAATTTCCTTTTGGCAGCTGCCATCTGCAGGGGTCTTTGAGTCTCAAAATATAAAATCTGACTCTGCTTCTACCTCCCTCACATTTCTCCCCTAACCCTTCTTCTCTCTGGCATGACCATCACCATGCTGTGTGGCCTTCTCACTTGGCGCTTGGACTATCACAATAGGTGCTGGGAGGTTTCCCAGCCTCAGGCCTTTCCCCACTCCAGTCCATTCTCCTCATATCAACATGATCTTCCCAGAGGACTGCTCTGTCCCTATGACCTGCTCCCTATGACCTGCTCCTTCTGACCTCCAAGATCAAATATAAAATACTCTTTGGCTTTTAAAGCCTTTGTCAGCTTCTCTTCCCGTGGTTAGTCTTCTTATCTCTTACACTGGCCTCCCTGGGTTCCTTGGACTCCACCTCCATCTACCAACACTCTAGCATCCCCCACCCACCTGCAGCCCTCCCCCCTATCAAACCCTCTCCCGTCCCCATGACCCCTCCTGGTTTCCCTTGAGTCCCATCCCCTGCAAGAAGCCGTCCTTAATCCATCTCGGGCTCTCTAGGAAAATCCTCCATTTAGCCTGCCTGGATCCTGAGGGTGCAAAGCTGTTGCCTGTCTTCCCCCTTCCCCCCACCCCACCCCACCCCCGTCCCCAGACTAGGAGCTTCTTGAGAGTAGGGCCCAACTTACCCTTTTCTTAGCGCTGGATTCATTGGCTCAAGGATGTCAATGATAAGAAAAGGGAAGGGCGAGAAGCCGGGAAGCTGGGCAGGCAGGAGCAGAACTTGAATCCCGGCCTTCTGACTCCAAAGCCCTGAACTTTGAGGGGCTGCTGGCGCTGCCCCCGGGTCTGTTTATCCTGGACATCGCAGAGTTTGGTGGGAGGGGGCTCTAGGGGAGTTTTCCGGGCGACACTCCCCAGACGGAGGGCTTTGCCCTCGGCTGCTCCTGGGCTGTGCCCCCGGGACCCAGAGAGGCGGCGTGGGACTGGGAGAAGAGGGGTAGGGGGCGGCTCCCAGGGCGGACCACCTGACTGCCGCGGGCGGATCCGAGGGCGGCCTCAGCCCCCTTGTTTGGCCCCGTAGCCCTGGAGACGCTGGACAGCGCTCGGCGCTGCGCTTGCTGCGCCCGCCCGGGAGCGGGGAGCCTGGAACGCCCATCCACCTGGAGCCGGCCCGCTGGAGGTGCCCAGAATAGGGGCGCTGCCCTGGCCTGCCCTGCAGAACTCCGCAGCCCCGGCGCTGGGGACCCGGCGTAGCCCTGGGCGCTGAATGGGAAGCGTTCCGTGCCTCGCCCAGCGCTTCTGGCACAGGGTGAGTGAGCCTGTTTCCTAAGCCAGCCATGGGGGCTGGGGGAAGGGGGCAGATCGGCTGAAATCGGGGCGAGGGAGGAGGGAGATCGGCTGGAGGCGGAGGGAACCATCGCCTCCAGGAGGAGTGGGGAAAAGGAAAGGAGTAAAATTGTGCAAAAAGAGCGGGGGACCCAGCTGAGGTAGGGAGGGGCACCTGTGGCCCTTAGAACCTTAGATCGATCCCCTCCCCCAGCCCAGACCCCCCCCACCACGCTCCCCACCTTCAGAAACGAGGAGCTCTGACCCCAGCCCCGCTGCCCTCACTTACCTCGGTGGAGCTGCTCGCCCGAGATGCTCTCACTTGCAGTCTGCCCCAGCAGGGAGCAGGGAACGTGAGCTGAACTGAACTCCTGCCAAGCATCCTTGGGATCTGACCCTGGCAGAGCAGGCAGCTCCCCCCTTCTGGCGGGAGCCTGAGAACCCTACTCAGCCCCCTTCCCAACAGCCAGCATTCATTTCTTGTTGTTCAGTCAGTTTTTCAGTCATGTCCAACTTTTTGTGACCCGTTTTGGGATTTTCTTGGCAAAGATCTTGGAGTGGTTTGGAGTTACCTTCTCCAGCTCTTCATACTGAGGCAAATGGTGACTTACCCAAGTTCACACAATTGGGAAGCGCCTAAAGATCAATTTGAATTGAGTTCTTCCGGACTCCAGGCTGAGCTTCCCCACCCAGCTGCCTCCCTCACAACATTGTGGAAATGATGGGGTTGAACTCCCAGTCTTGCAAGTTCCTTCTGGTTCTAACTCCACGAGTTTATGAATGAGTGGTTAGTTTCTCTTTGATCACCAAGCCTGGGAAGTCTGGAAGAGCACTATATTTAAATATAATCATAGAACTCTGGGTTGCATAGGATAAGCAGAATGAACATACTCTCTGGAACACCCCCCCCCAAAAAAAAAAAAAAAAAAGATGTGATTTTTCCTGAAGATCAGATAGTATATTAGAAAAAAAACTGTATTTGGGGTCCTAATCCCAGATATTTATGACCTAGGTGATAGTGGATTTCATGTTTCTAGACCTCAAATATAGAATGAGGAAGTTAATAGGGACCTTATCTAGTAGATAGATTGCTCTCCACTAGAATCACTGGGACTCACTCTTCACATCTGTAAAAATAATAGCTAATATTTTATATTAGGCATTAAGATTTTACAGAACCCTTGGCAAATAGTTAATTTGATCCTTACAACAACCCTGAGAGGCAGGTGTTCTTATTATCCTCCTTTTACAGCAAAGGAAACAACAGAAAGTGACTTGATCAGGATCACGTAACTAGCATCTGAAGCCAGACCCTCCTGAATTCCAGGTCCATTACTCTATCCATTGTACCACTCAGCTGCCTAAGACCAACTGTGGTGGGAAAAGGACAAGGTGGGATTTCTTCATCTCCAAGTTCCCCTTCCTCCCTAAATACTCATAAGGACCATATTTCATCCTGAGTGTCACATTTTTGGAAAGAGACATTAATAAAAATGGAAGATGTCCAAAGAAAGGCAACAAGGATCATGGAATATCTCAAAATCGTGTCACACAAAGATTAGTTGAAGGAATTGAGGGTATTGCAATGGGGGGAAAGAGAAAACTGGGGGCTCATAATAATCCTCTTCAAGTCCCTGAAGGCATTTCATGTGGGAATGGGGAGGATATTTCTTCTGGTTGGCCCCAGAGGGCAGAAAAAGCAAAAAGACCTTAGAAACAAATTTCAGCTTAATATCAGGAAAAGCTTCCCTGACAAATTAGAAGTCTTCAAAATAAGACCAAGTCACCTTAGTAAGTCATGGCCTCCCCACTCACTGGAGGCCTTCCGGGAGAAACTTGAGTGTCCACTTATATGGATGCTGTGATGTTGATGATAATGCATGCATGAAAATTATTATTTTCATACAAATTAAATTAGACAGCTATCGAGATCCCTCCCATTTCTGAAATTCTGTGAACATATGCTTCAAAATTCATCTGGCACTGTACATGAGATGTATAGTGATGTAGGAAGACATGAGATGTACAGTGTAAAATGTGATATGCTGCCGGGCTACTAAAGTTGGAGGTAATCAGCTAAGAGAGATGCAGGCCACTCCTTTACCCAGTAGGGGGCACCTATGCTCCAGGTGTTCTGGGATTCCCCAGCCAACAGGTATACTTGCCTGCAGGAAGTGAGAGTCTCTCAAGAGCCATTCCCTAGTCCTTTTAGCTCCTCAAAGCAAGAAGCCCCTAAGCACCCCAAATCAACTTGGAAATTGATGATGTAAGAATGATACAAGTCAAAATTAAAACAAATTTAGTTGAGAGGGACAGAATTGATAACTCTATAGAACATCTCATACAGGAGGTTTTATTAATAATTCAAGCCACCTGGGACCTTCCCATTTTAGATCATTATTCTTGCTGAGTAGGAGCTAAAGCAAATGTGCTGTTGATAAATAGCAAGTTTTTAAATGGTATAATCTTTTAAAATCATTTTTAAAAAATTTGCATCCACCAGTGCTCTTGAAAAGGAACTTAATATTCATTCCTTCCTTAGTTACAGTTCTGGATACTGAAAGTTCAAGTAGCATGTTAAGTAGAGCAATACCCTGCCTTTGCAAATAGAGTCTTCCACCATCATCGAAAAAAAAAAACAGGACAAAAAGAGGAAAATGAACAACAGTCAGGTTCCAACTCTTCTTTCTTCCAGGCCACATCTTGGGATTTATGGAAACTTCAGAGGATAGAAGCCACAAAGTCGGCTCTTTCATTCAGAAATCAAGGGAATTCTGAAACCATAGTCAGAAGCCTTGAGTTCAAATTCTGTCTCTGCTACATCCTAAGTCTTGAGTAAACAAATTATATTCTGCCTCAACTGTTCAGACACTGTAAAATGAGGTTGTTAATATTTGTAGAACCATCTCAATGAGTCATAATGAGGATCAAATAAAATCATGAGATCAAAGATTTATAGCTAGAGGGACATTAAGTCAAAATTCTCCATTTTACAGATGAGGAAACTGAGACTCAGAGAAATGAATGTAAATTTAGCACTATATGAATGTCATTATTATAATTAGAGACAAAGCTACTGCACAGAAACTTAACATCTTTATCTCTCTTACAGTTGACAGGAGTTGAGGGATACCAATTCTGTTTTTCAACTTAAAAATCATTTTTATTTGATATAGCAAGAATAATACTATGTATTTTTTGTTTTTTTAAGCTTTTTCTTTTCAAAACATATACATAAATAGTTGTATCAGGCTCTCTCCTATCTCCAGGACTATTGCAAAAATCAAATGACATAATTTATTAAAGCACCATAGAAATGGTGATTATCATTACTACCATACTACCAACACCTCTGAGTTTAAAACCCAACTCTTTCTATATTTTTATAATATTATCATACTTCTTTAGATTTTGACAAGATGTCTGAAGTCACCAAAGACAAAACTTCTCAGTTACTGAAAAAAAGAGGCAGCATATCATCAGTGAGCAGCCCTGACATCAAGATGAAGGAGATCTATGGCCGGACCAAAGAGTAAGTAGCCAAGTCTCTAATTTCTCCTTTCCCATATTAAATCAACAGGATCAGGATGTTGATCATATGAGGGTTTCCTTCCATAGGTAGTGTAATACCACATACTAGTATTGAAAAATGGGGCTAACCGCAGCAAACATCATATGTAATGGAGATAAATTATAAGCATTCCCAGTAAAATCAGGGGTGAAACAAAACTGCCCACTCCCCATAACTGTTTGATATTGTATTAGAAATGTTAGCTTTAACAATAAGAGGAAAAAAATTAAAGGAATTAGAATAGGTAATGAGAAAGTCAAATTATCACTCTTTGCAGATGATATGAGCATATTCTTAGAGAACCCTAGAGAATCAGCTAAAAAACTACTAGAAACAATTCACAACTTTAACAAAGTTGCAGGATATAAAATAAATCCACATAAATCATCAGCATTTCTATGTTACCAACAAAGTCCAGCAGGAAGAGATACAAAGATAAATTCCATTTAAAATAACTATAGATAATATAAAATATTTGGGAGTCTACCTGCTAACACAGGAACTATATGAATATAATTACAAAACACTTTCCACACAAATAAAGTTATATCTAATCAACTGGAAGAATATCAAGTGCTCATGGTTAGGCTAAGCTAATATAATGAAAATGACAATTCTACTTAAATTAATATACACATTCAGTGCCATACCAAAGTGTCAAGAAAGTATTTTACAGAGCTAGAAAAAATAATAACAATTCATATGTAAGAACAAAAGGTCAAGAATTTCAAGGGAATTAGTGAAAAATGCAAATGAAGGTGGCCTAGCTGTACCAAACTAAAACTATATTATAAAGCAGCAGTCATCAAAAACATTTGGTACTGGCTAAGAAGTAGAGTAGTCAATCAATGGAATAGATTAGGTTCACAAGACTCTTAATAGTCAATGACTATAGTAATCCAGTGTCTGATAAACCCAAAGATCCCAGCTTCTGGAATATTTGACAAAAATTGTTGGGAAAATGAGAAATTAGCATGGAAAATAGGTTTAAGATTGAGAGTGATATGAAAGCAATCGTTAAGGAAAGGAGTTAAGTTGTGAAACACTAAATTGAAGAGTTTTTATCTTATCCTAGAAAGGCACAAAACAAGGCACAGAAGCTTCTTAAGCAGCGGAATTACGATTAGCCCTGAGCTTTAAGAAAATCACATTGGCAGTGATGTAATAGAGATCAGTGGAAGCAAACTCAAATAGAAAGACACTTCCCCACTGGCCATGTATTGACTTAGAAGCATGGGGTTTGATTTGCCTTATGATCTTATAAGAAAAAAGACTAACAAACAAATGATCTGATAAAATGCATTACCCAAGAAAGTACTTCCAGGATATCCCATAGGGTTGTCATTGCCCAAGAGCAGCCCTATTTTCAAGTTACTGTCCTTGGCAGCAATATAATTGGTATAACTGATATTCACAGAGATATTGCTGTGCTAGGGAATTTTCATTTAGGTTTAGTAAATTTTCAGCATGAAGTATATTTTTTTATAATCTGGTTATTTAAAAATTGAAAGGTAGCATGGCATAAGGGGAAAAGAATAAAAGATTTAAGAGTAAAGAACCGGGTTTACTGGCCTACACTGTTACTTATTAGCTTATTAGTAACAAGTGGGGAAAATTAAAACCTTTCTGTGCCTCACTTTCCATCTATAAGTAATGAACACTTGCATCCCAGAGCTGCTATATTTTGGAATATAGAATCTACTAATATAAAGGTGCTATATAAATGCTAGCTATCATTGGTTGTGATGGTTGTTATTATTTTATTGTTATCATTATTGTTATTGTTGACTAGGATATCCGATTCCCCACCTCTTCTAAAGAAGCAGGAGATAAGAGTTCAATCTCTGGCCAACATTGGATCATAGATTCCACACTGCAGGAACTGTCCGTGGTATTGTCATAATTTTGAATGGAGTCGGAAACATAGAGGTTAAGTTACCTTCCTAGAGTAATCCAAGATGAAATTGCAGGGGGCCAGAGAATGTCTGCTGACTTTGCCAAGTCTGAGTTTACCACAAGGGCAGATTAAAGGTAAATGATTGTAAACATAGACAGTCAGTTGAGACTGGCCCCAGACCAGGAGGATAGTCCAAGAGCATCATGTAACTAACAAAAAGGAGCAGGGCTCCTCGGCGCTGCCCCATCTGTACCCGGCCAACACTCAGTAGCTGAATGACAGACAGAGGCGTCTGCTGAGGGGTCAGACAAGTCTTGGGTTGAATCAGCTGGTTTCCATGGAATTAGAATCCTAGTATTATCACTCTCTGGGATGATTTCCAATTTACTCTGAGCATAAGACCGTCCCCAAAGTCTCAGTGTAATTTGAAGTTTTAAAGTTTTAGACTTGCACTGCCTTTTGGGACACCCTGTATATCTTGTTTGTACTTAGTTGTCTGCCTGTTGTCTCCCTCATTACAATAGGAGAGATTTGAGGCAGGGACTGTGGTTGGTCTTTCTTTGTATCCCCAGGAGTTAACATGGTGCCTACCATAGAGTAGGTAATAAATAAATGCTTATGGACTTGACTTGAATACCCTCACTTAGAATTGCAAGGGAATTTAGAGGCCCTTTAACCTTACTGTTACCAAAGGACTAGGCCCCAGTAACAAAAGTATCAGGTATCAGAGATTTTTACTGAGGTAGCTTGACTTTTAGGCTGGAGCTATTTCCATAAACCTGGGCCAGATCACTACATGTTGGGAGGTTTTTTTTTTCCCTACTGCTTGAACCCAACCTATTTTACTGTTAGTCATTCATATCTGTAAGATAGGACTTACTTTTCAAGGTAAGTAGCAGAACATGGAGAATAGAGGACTGACCTTTAAATTCAGAAAAGATTGGTTTTGTGATCTGCCTCTGAACATATGCTAGCTGTCAACCATGATCCCTCAGAGAAAATGAAATTGGGCCCCAAAGGGAATAGCCAGGCACCCTTACTACTTTGTTGCTGAAGAGGGCAAGAAAGCTTTGGAGTGATTTGGTAAGAAAAGCTGTTCCACAAGCTTTTATTATGGTCCTATTAAGTCTATTGCTTAAGGTTTTCTAAAGCCTCCCTTAGACCTGAAGATGCTTTGTGTGGAGGGAGTTGCCATAACAATGCCATAAGGACAATAGACATTTTTATAAGCCTTTAGTTTTCAAAGCACTTGACACACATTTAGACTTTTAGGAAACTTTTAGTCTCCTTTGAACCCTGCTTCTTCCTCATCCAGTTCCCAATGGGAGATTGGCCACTAAAACCAGAATAAAGTGTCCTGAAAAGGTCTTTCTTGGTCTTGCTCTGGGATAACTCAAATCAATTAATCAATCAACCAATAAATTGGCATTTGTTAATTTTACACAATATGTCAGGCATTGAGCTAGGTGCTAGTGGTAGAAATACAAAGTAAGAGCCTAAATTCTAACGTAAGTCCATGCAAAATAAGCATAAAGACAAAAATATGAAATAAACATAAGACTTTTAGGGAAGGGAGCATTAGTAGTTGGGTTAAAATCAGGAAGGAATGTTCATCACAAATCACAAATCCCTGAACTTAAAGAAGAAATAGATTTGTTCCTTAACAGAATTGTAAATAATAGACCAGAAAGTTCTTTGTTGTCCATATTTTTAAAAAGAAATCCAAAATTTTCTTGCCCTACCCGGGAACAAAGTCCTCAGAGAGCCTGGCTGGCCATTCCCCCTGCCTGGCCAAGTCTCATTTTCTCTGAGGAGTCTGGATGGTTTTAGGAAGTGAGGCCACTGGGTGGCAGCATCTCTCTGGGAGCTACTGTAAGCCCTGCCCAAAGTCTGCAAGGCTGCCATTTGGGAAAAGACAGTCAATGGCACTTTGTGGAGAAGGTTCCCAGGAAGGCACCTGCCTGTTTTACCCAGCACTTCAGCTGTTATAATAATAGCCAATATTTCTAGATCTTTGTCTTAAGTTTGGCAAAGCATTTGGCACATATCGCCTTCCTTGATCTCCACAATAGCCCTGAGTAGAAGGCAAGATATTAATTATTCCCATTTTAAATACGAGGAAACTGGGGTAGCTAGATGGCACAGTGGATAGAGCACCAACCCTGAAATCAGGAGGACCTGAGTTCAAATCTGGTCTCAGACACTTAATACTTTCTAGCTGTGTGATCCTGGGCAAGTCGCTTAACCCCAATTGCCTCAGCAAAAAGAAAATAAAATATATACGAGGAAACTAAAGATCAAGGAGAACAAGGGGATACTTAGTAAGTGTCTGAGGCAGGATTAAGAACACAGTCTTCCTAATTCACTTCATCTATTAATAATAGATCTGGATCTGGAGATATAAAAAGAAAGCCAAAACAGTTTCCTCTCTTAAGAAGTCCAGAGAAACGCAGAGAAATCAGTGTATACACGATCCATACAGAACACGTGGAAGTCTTGGAGGTTATGGCAGCAACAGCTGAGGACCAGGCAAGGCTTCCTAAGAACAGAGCCCTTCCCAAGCTGAAAGGGCTGCCTCAGGTGTTGGGTGCCAAGGTGTAGAGCCAGAAGGAACTTTGACATCACCAAGTCTCCCCTCTTTAGTTAAAAATGAAGAAACTGGGACCCAGACAGAATAACAAGGCTTATGCAAGCTTCCCCCATTCAAAATTGACAAAGGCAGGAGATGAGTCCATAGATGATGACTTGGGAGCTGAAAGGCATCGTGGAGGTCACCAAGGTCAATCCCTTCTCTTCACAGTTGAGGAAACTGAGGTCCAAAGTCACACAAGTGGCGGGGCTGGGGTTTGAACCTCAAGTCCCATACCTCCCTCCAACACCACTATTCCTCACTGCCGCCCTCCTTGTCCTGAAGAAGCCATGTTCAATGTGTTATTTTTATTACTTGTGCACTGAGAAATAAATGTTTAGTAAATGCACACACATCCTCCTTGAGTCCAAACTCCATACCATTACAAATGTAAAGATAACTTTTAGATACTTAAAACACCCTCAATTCTATCAGTGTTTGTCAAAGGATCATAGCCATGGTCTGGAAGTGACTTCAAAGGCCACTGAGTACCTTCCCCTTTATTTTACAGGTAAAGGAACTGAAGCCCAGGGAGTCACTAAAAGAGACAGGATTAGAAGCCAGGTTCTCTCACTCCAAATCCAGTGAGCTTTCCCCTGTAGTGTACAGTATAGAAATGCATATTAGATTCCAAGGTTCCTATATACATGTATATGTGGGTGTAAATGTTTCATATGCATACACAAGCAAATGTGTATCACACGGGCAGTGGGTTGAACATTTATGGATAGTATAGATATAAATGTATGTATTTTATGTGTGTACATGGTTATATATAAATGTGCCATTCACATAGATTGTGTGGGGAGGGGGATAGGAGTTGTCTTGGTTTTGTCCTTGTATCTCTGGTTTTAGCGGAGCAAGGGCTTGATCCATACTTGCTGATTCTAAGTGGATTAATTGTGTGCATCCAGATAGATCGCCAGATACGTTCAGACGTGTAGAGGGACCTGACACTTTTGTAGCTCCGTGTGCTAAAGATTATTAAAGGAAAAAACGAAAGGAGTTAAGAATTCCTCCAACAGATGTCAATATCAACTCCTGGATCACAGTGATTTACTAAACATAATCATGTTAGTTCTTTTGCAAATGTGCCTTGGAGTCTTGATTCTTGTTCTTGGAGTGATATGTAGCATATAAATGATGATAAGTAGGGGGGGTTGGCAGAGAAAGGCTGAAATATGGATACAGTTACTCCCCGAGGCTAGCTGGGAAGGGCACTGGTGGGGATCAGTTCAACCTTCTAATCCCACGCTCTGTGGAGGTCGGGGCCCCACTTGGCTGTGTCCAGTCAGAAACCCAAGTTATGTCAGCTCCCTGAAGTTCAATTTCCCCAAAAATCTGTCCATTGGGGAACTTGTATTTTCCATCGTTAACTGTTAAAATCACTTTAGCATCTAAGTCTATGCTCTCCCGGCTCTATTTCATGTTTCTCATTCATGATGTCTTCATTTTGCCTGTAACTTCTTCTCCTAAATAAACCTATTTTTGCCAAAGAGAATGGCCATTACCCCAACCGAACCCCAACATTTGGTGCTAAACCTCAAACGCATCATTTGGGATTAGGAATTGCTACCCTGAACACATCATAGGGACTTTGATTTCAATTCTATTTAATTTGTTTTTGTCCTGTGCCCTTTTTAATAGTGTGGTATGGAGATCTCATTGTGGTGAGAACCAAATTAAAATGTAATTGGGAAATGTTTAACAGAATGACTAAAAATCCTATAATTTTAAGAGTTCATTCAAAATCATCTTATATAATACAAAACACAAAGAGCAAATGAGTCCTTTGCATTCCCAAAGGCTGAGGGTGCATGAGCATAACAGAATAATCACCCCTGCCTTCTATTTAATGAAAACACAAGATTTTACCAATCTCAAAGAGCCCTTTTCCCACCATGCCCTCTCTATTATCTCAGCCCCTTTTGAAGTGACACCCTAGCTTGCCTCACAGGTGGAGCAAGGTCAATAAGGCCCATTCAGAGGCTCCCGGGAATCTGTGTCCGTTGAGGTTCACCTGAACTGGGCGGAGTTGGGAAACCCATTCAGTGCCTCCATCCTCGGATCTGCCCACCAGATCCCCACCTGGGTTTGCTCATATTGCCTCACTTGCCCAATCAAATGTCTTTTCTCAGCAATGAAAAGGGTCTTGGGTGTTTATTGATTTAAGTTGAATTGTGGCTTTTCATTGGGGGCGTTTCTGGCTCTTTCATCACCAAAGAGTCTTTGCAAAGGTTTCATATCTTTAATTTCTGTCCTGTTCCCAGGTGTTGATTTGGGGTTATTTTGTGCCTTCCATTATATGTCCTAATAGTAATAATGATCTCTGCCCTAAGCACCTTCTATATCTATTAACTTATTTTCTTTGTAAATGACAAAAATATTCAAATAATACAATGAATTGGTGTTTTATCAGAGAGGATGTGCCTTCCAGTGATGTGAACCACAAGTCACTCTGGGCCCATTCTGGGCAAACTCTTCCTTGGGCTTTCCCATGTATTCAACACAGAGAATCCATCCAACAAGCAAGATACTTCCTGAATCTCTCCTGACATTTAATTATATCGATGAAGCACACAGACCATCCAGCAGTTATCTCTTGCCCTCACCACATGACAACCCATCTGCTTTTTGCATCAGACATTTCTCTGATGACATCCTTTCCTGCCATCTTTTTTGCAGTATACGATGGAGCGTTATACAGATGGAACAGAAAAGGATTTAAGTGCTTCCTGTGGGCAGGACACTGAGCTGAGCAGGAGGCTTATAAATAGGCAGTGAGATTGTTCCTGTTCTCAGGAAGCTCATATTCTAACAGGGAGAAACGATGCCTGAAGAAGGAATTATGGTCCTGTTCGTTTCATGGCAGATGGAATGAATCATTGCAGGTCATACTTTTGGTGGGGAAAGTCCCAGGGCAGATAGAAATATGAGCCATCCTTGTCTAGGACTTTCTTAGCCAAAGTGGGAGCTTTGGCACATTTGGAGATTCTTTCTTCTGGCAAGCTAATGAGAGAAACTCTTGTATTGTTGTTTTTAGCTCAGTGAGTACAGTGTCTTATGCGGATGAGCCCAGCCACCGCGAAGATGCTCCTCGCCCTGCGGTTCAGATGGAAAATACCTATCAGCTGGGTATGCATCATCCTTCTCCCTCTCCCTAACTTGGGTTTTTATTTTGCACCATCATTGTTACGTAGGGCTAACTGCCCCTGACGAGGATGTAAAATAATCCTGAGTGGGTCTGTGAGAACCTCAAAATGGCTTTCCCACTAAAAACAGCCCCAGATCCCGAAGCATGGCAAACCGATCACAGATGACCACCTTTTCCCTCTAAATCTATGAGCCTAGAGTTTGCCCATTTTTTTGGAGTCAACCTTAGAAATGTGGGAATCTTCCCCGGGGAAAAGAACATCCAGAAAAAGAGAATGAATCCTGCCAAGAATGCAGAGGGAGAACGCAAAACTTTGGATTTGGGAATTAATTCAAGAGTAAAATGGTGACTAACAAAATTAGATTGGTCATATTGAAGTTTGATATTAATCATTTAATAAGCTACAAAAAGCAGTCAGAAAGAAACTCAAATTTCTTTTTCAGAATGTATGTCTGTGTTCATTCTCTGAAAAAAATTGAAGATAAGTTAAAGAGATTTCTCATTCATTTGAGAAATCTATCTGTGGAGTTAAATTATACCATTGCATCTCACAAGAAATCTCTCATGAATTAATCCTTTTATGGGAGCTAAGTTCTGCCGTGTGGACTTTTTTTTTAAATGTTTGTTCAACTGTCTTTTTGTTGCCAAATCAAATCTTACATTTTCACATATAAACACATTTCTGTTTTCATTTTACACATGCTTCTGCTAACAAGAGAAGCATGCTGTGCCTGTTAGAAAGGATCTTGAGGAGTATGGGAATCCATCTACATGGTATGGACTCAACTGGCCCATTCGATGGAAAGAAAACTGATTTGATTAGATATTTGTGTAAGGGAAAACTGAGATGAATTACTAGAAAATTGTTTTCCACTGATTTGTGTTGGTATCATATAAACCTAAGTTTTCTATTTAAAGAAGTTTGGTTATATCCACTCTATGTGGAAAAGGAAGGAACACTTTTGGCCACGTAGTCGAAAACTGATCAGTCCATGAGCCTTCATTAACTTTATTAAATTTCTGGCATTTAATAAGTGCCAGGAGCATTGACTCAGAACTGGATGGAACATTAGAGGGAAATTTCATCTTTTTGTGTGTCATGGACCCCTTGGCAGTCTGGTGAAACCTAAGGATGCCTTCTCAGAATAATGTTTTTAAACATATGAAATAAAATACATATATGTGTGTGAGTATATTGTAAAATACATTTTTCTCTTACAACTTTTATTGGATAGTCATTTTTATTGGATATCCAAGGCCCTCAAAAAAAGTATGTCAGTAGTGACATAAAACTATAAATGTGTTTAAATATATTTTATTGTATACATTTAAAATGTATTTTACATTTTACATACATTTAATACTTTAAGAATATATTAAATAAAATATGAACATTTAGATGTATAAAATAAATATATAAAATTAAATACATATAAAATATATAGGATTGCATATAATACATATAAAAATATATAGGATTACGATACAATACAATTGTATTTGTTATATACGGTTACAAATTTTCTTAAAGGTTCCCAGGCCAGAGGTTGAGACCTCCTTCAGGTATTTTGTCCAGTCCTCTCTGTCTAAATATACCTTGAAGCCCTAGGAACCTCAGCATGAACCTTTGGACTCAGACTTGGAACCATTTTGGGGGGTTGGGGTTGATCCCAAAGAAGGTCTCCAACAATGTTTTTTATCTAGAATAAAAATTCATGGAAATCTCTAAAACTAAGCTTAGGTATATCTCACGTCTAAGTTCTCCTCCAAATGTGGGTTATAAGGTTCTCCTCCCTCACAAAAAAAAAAGGTACTCATTATATAGTGTCAATATGCCAGATAGAACAGTTACTTATTCTCCCTGCCACGGGACTTGCATAAGACCCAAAAGCACCCATGGGCAAACACAGGAAATACAAAGCTCTCAAGAGCCTTGTATGGTTCTTGTGTTCTCCTTCTCCAGGAGGGTAAAGACCATTTATGGGCCAAACAGGCATTTCATATACCTTTCAGGACCGATATTTCTTAAGCAAATGACAGAGCCCAGATCCCCCTAGATTTCTGAGCGCAGAGATCTTGGTATAGTAGAAAATAGGACTGGATTTGGAGTTATCAAACTCGGGTTCAGATTTTGGCTGTTTTGTGGCTTAAGAGCGTTTACTTCACTGTTCAAGGATCTTCTGAGGCCCAGAGAAATGAAGGGATTCCAAAGGCACAGCTTCCCGAGTCCCATACCTGGACTCTACCACTAAGACACCGAAGGGGCTTCATTTTTTCATTTGTGTCTGTATCTCCCAGATGGATTCTGGCACCTGGGATGCTTAAACATGTACATGCACTACATCTTCCTCTGCCCTGCTCCCATCCAAATCCCACACCGCCTCATCCAAAACTTGGGATTTGGGAAGCAAACTTGTCCTCGTGGAAGTCTGCCCTTTGGGGCTCCAGATCCTCACTGCTGGTCATGCTTTCTTAATCCTTTGATTACTCTATGGGAGGGAAGAAAATGTTCAAAATGTCCTTTAAATGATGGTGAAAAATGATGTGCTTCACATATTAATACAGCATCTCTCCTTCCAGGCCCTAGCAAATGTTTTCCTGTGAATGTTGTCAATCACATTTTGAAGGACGTACTGACAAATTATCTGCAAGAAGAAAAATATGAGCCTGAATTGTGTAGACAGATGACTAAAACCATAGCTGAGGTAGGTGACCAGCTTGTATGAACTGCCCACAGGACTTAGGACGGCCTTCCAAAGGAGGCAATTTGGGTATTTAGGAAATTAACAGCTATTCATTAATCATCAATCAACTGGGATTATTAAGTGGGCCGGTATCATAGGTTAGGCTCTGGGATATGGAGATACAAGAAGCCCTACCTTCCCTCAAGGAGCTTACTTACACCAATGTCTGTCAAGAAGACAATGTCTCAGATAGTACTGAATTACAAAATTATCACTGGTCAGAGTGGCAAATTCTATAATAAATTCATTCTAAAATTTAATGATATTTGTGTGGCAAAAATTTCACAAGTGGGGGCAAGAGCATCAGCTTTGTTAAGAAGATTGTCTATGGTCCAGTTTCCCACAAAGCTTAGAAAAAAATGTTGCCTCCTCCATGAAGCCTTCCTTGATGCCTTTCCCACCCACCCCACTTCTAGTGCTTCTCCACAAAACTACCTTTTATATACATTCGGCATAGCACTTGTGTGTGATGGATTTTTCAGACCCAGTTCTCAAAACCAAAACCAATTATTACATTAAAGTGGGGTATAAATACACACATATACATATATATATAAAGACAGAAAGAGATAGAGAGAGAGTCAGAGACAGAAAGAGAAAGATGGAGACAGAGTGAGACAGAGAGATAGAGACAGAGACAGACAGAGAGACAGAGACAGAGAGAGAGACAAAGAGAAACAGAGACACAGAGAGAGAGAGTCCTGTATCAAAGTCAGGTATTAGTGTGAACGTTGATAACCTCTCCAATTTATTATCCTGCCTATAGCAACAGGGCTGAAGTGACTTTAACCCCCAATGTCAGGAAGAGCCCAAGCTGGCGGGCTTGCTGGTGGCTCAGTGATCGCCTATGTTGTGATTTTTGGTAGGTTGTGAAGGCCCGGGTGAAAGACCTTATGATCCCAAGGTACAAGCTCGTTGTGATCATCTACATTGGACCACTTGAAAATCAGAGCCTGCACATCGGGAGCCGATGTCTCTGGGATGAAGCCAGTGACACCTTCTCATCCTTTGTCTTCAGAAACACATCCCTGTTTGCTCTAGCAACTGTCTATGCTGTTTACCTTGAATGACAAAGAGCCTCCACATGGATTAAAAAATAGGCTTTGAGTGACATGTTTCAGTGAAGACATCGAGGTGCAGTTTGGGACTGTACACACTCCAGTTCAATTTAGCAAACATGTATTAAGCGCCTTCTGTGTAATTCCTGGATCCTGGATCAAGATTCTTGGATGTAAAAGTCTCCAGAAAATTGAACAGTCACACCTAAGCCATGGGGTGCAGGCAGGCTCATGTAACCAACAGTGAATTCCAAAGTTAAGACCTCATCCACAAGAAGATGGACCAATCACCTTGTGATGCCAGAAGAAAAGGAAAAGGAGCACCACTTACTGTGGCAAACTTTTGGGAGGACATGGATGAGAGTCGCAATCTGCATTATTAGAGAGAATAGACAAATTGATGAGATCACAGATCCAGTTGGAGGATTGAACTCTGTGCTTTCCATTGATATAGAGACCAAAAAAGATTTAAGTGTCTTTCCTCAAAGAGTTTGCATTCTATGAGGAGGAATACTGAGAAATAATAGTAACAACAATAGCTAACATTCTATTGTGTTTTACTAATATATCTAGTCTGCTCCTCTTGAAACTCCCAGCATGTAGATGCTATTATTATTGTGAACAAATCCCATGTTCTTTCCATTTCACCATACTGCCTCCAGAAGATAATGAATGGATAAACCATGTTAAAGCTCTCTTTTTTGTAATGTATCAGAAGATAAAAAAATCAATAAATCATGTTAAAGCTCTCTTTTTTGTAATGTATCAGAAGATAGTAAATCAATAAATCACGTTAAAACTCTTTTTTGTAATGTATCAGAAGACAATGAATGAATAAACCATATTAAAGCTCTCTTTTTTTGTAATGTCTTGGGAGGATACTTGTGCAGAGTGGGAAGAAGGGGCTTGACTCAGGTTTCTCTAAGTCTTCCTTTGATGAGATTGATATTTTTGTTCATTTCACAGACAGGAGCTCCTACTGAAAAGGGCTCTTTAAACCAGATGGCTTTAATTCTTTTTTTTTTTTATTGAAACTTTTTTTTTTATTTTCAAACCATATGTGTTGATAACTTTCTTTTTTTTTTTAATTTTTTTTATTTAATAGCCTTTTATTTACAGGATATATACATAGGTAACTTTACAGCATTAACAATTGCCAAACCTCTTGTTCCAATTTTTCACCTCTTACCCCCCCACCCCCTCCCCTAAATGTCAGGATGACCAGTAGATGTTAAAATATATTAAAATATAACTTAGATACACAATAAGTATACATGACCAAAACATTATTTTGCTGTACAAAAAGAATCAGACTCTGAAATATTGTACAATTAGCTTGTGAAGGAAATCAAAAATGCAGGTGTGCATAAATATAGGGATTGGGAATTCAATGTAATGGTTTTTAGTCATCCCAGAGTTCTTTTTCTGGGTATAGCTAGTTCAGTTCATTACTGCTCCATTAGAAATGATTTGGTTGATCTCGTTGCTGAGGATGGCCTGATCCATCAGAACTGGTCATCATCTAGTATTGTTGTAGAAGTATATAATGATCTCCTGGTCCTGCTCATTTCACTCAGCATCAGTTCGTGTAAGTCTCTCCAGGCCTTTCTGAAATCATCCTGTTGGTCATTTCTTACAGAACAGTAATATTCCATAATTTTCATATACCACAATTTATTCAGCCATTCTCCAACTGATGGACATCCATTCAGTTTCCAGTTTCTAGCCACTACAAAAAGGGCTGCCACAAACATTCGTGCACATACAGGTCCCTTTCCCTTCTTTATAATCTCTTTGGGATATAATCCCAGTAGTAACACTAGATGGCTTTAATTCTTGACGAGACTCCAAGAACCATGCCCCCACTTTTTCCTTATGGGGAAGTACACCATAGTGTGTACTACTCGTACACCAGCAAACAACCAGGGAGGGCTGCTGAAACCATTAACTTTGGAGACACATGTTACCGTGACTCCGGGCTGTGCTGGTGATGGTCCTGGCTTCCATGTTGCCCGCTAAATGAATCGGGCAACTTTTACTAACAGTGGTCTTACGCACCTGACAGGAGAAACTGCTGAGGCAAGATCCATGACCGTCAGCCCGCCTCTGAGTCCCGTGGTCACCGAGCTGCAACTGGAAACTCTCAGGGACTGCGGGCATTTTACAAAATATTCCGAATGTTGGGTAGCAGCTCTTCAATAATGGAATCCGTAAGTGGCTTTGTAAGGTACCAAAGTGAGCCCCGCGGCATTAAATATACATGGCGCTAAGTAGTAAATACATTTCCAGCATATAAAACCACCTATCTGGGCATGGATGGGACTCTTAAAAAGCCACACTCAGATGCGCTCTCAGATTGCTTTCTCCGGGGCCAAATGACTTAAAACAAACATATCGTTGGCACTTTAACAAATAGAGTTTATTTACTGAGACTGTTTTCTTCCTATGACGCAAAACCCCAAGTGACCCGGTATGGTTTTGAATGTCTGAGCCTGAACATTTACAGCGCTGAAGTGGCTTGTTATTCCGTGGGCTAATGTAGCTTAGGATATGGATCATCTGTTTTATGGAGCTCTCAGCTCCCTGTTTATGCCCAGTGATGCTCTGGCGTTGCTCTCCGCTGAGGGGTAGACAGGCCAGAGGACATTTGTTGAAGGTCAAAGGCACATTGTGCACGCAAGCCTAAGAAAAGCAGCCAAGTGCTGGTATTAGGAAAATAGGCTCTAAGCACAAAGAACTCCACAAAGGGAAAGCTGCATTTATAGCTCTGAGGATTTATTCATGTCTTGTGCTCTCCAGTGAAATATACAATCAGAAATTTATGTATTCTAATTCTGTCCTTGCTGCCTGCTATGACTTTTAAAATCATTTTTATTTTTCCAAATGGGCAAAGTCCAATTTTCATTTCTTTATTAAATAGAAAAGTATCTGGGTTGTAATTGAGCTCTACAAATTTTAGTTAATTTTGAAAGAACAATTTGACATCTGGATTAGATCTCAAGGGCTGTGTGTGTGTGTGTGTGTGTGTGTGTGTGTATTAAACCAAACCTTTGATTTCATCTCTGAGAAATTCCCTCTGCAAATAAATATCAGATAGGCCCCTCTGTGTGGTTTATAGTCTTGAAGAGCTGCCTACAGGCACTGAAAGCTTATACCACTTGTAGTCACACATCTAGCCAGTATCAAAGGCAGCACATAAACCCAGTGGTTTACTTTGTCCTCAGATCTCTATTCATTCAGCCATTCTACTTGTGGTCCCAAGTGAAAAAAGGAAAGGACAAGGAGCCGGGTACTTTCAACACTGCTGGCGACCATCGCTCTTTCTTAGAACCATGGAAGACTGGCACTGACCCTCTTGCCTGAGACATTCACCAAGAAAGTGAGGTTCCCACAACCTGGAATCCTAGCTATTGAGCTATAAGGGGCTTTAAGGGTCATTAAATCCAATGCTCTAATTTTACAAATGAAGAAATAGAAAGAGGTGAAGACTAAGAGATCATAGAATGTATGAAGAACAGGATCAAGATTCGAAACTCAGATCCCCAGAGTATGAGCTTAGAATTTTTCCCCCAGTACTAACTGCCTTCTTGGATAACATCTTTCTGGGTTTCTGTGCATTTCAATACATATTAGGGAACTTGTTACCCACAAGTCACACTTGTGACACTTTTGGAAGTGTCAGCAAACAAAATTCCGAATCTGGGTAATATCTAAAAAATTGACAAGTTTTTTTTTTCTTTTAGGGAGCTTTTAACAAACACTGTTCTCACCTATTGAGAAAAGGCTACTAATCTTAATATTGCTTAACGATCTGTGATTGATCAGGATAACTTTTTCTCCTTGGAATATAGAACCATAATACCCTCCCTTCCATTCCTTATTAGACAGTTTCACAAAGGACAGGGATTCCCTCCTCCCCCCTCAATCAATCATTCAAAACCTGATTTAATTTAATTCAATGCAATATGCATTTTTAGATGTCTACTATGTGCTAGGAGAAAAACATTTCCCAGCCACCAAGAATTTATTAAACACCTACTATATACCAGGCACTGTGCTAAAGGTTATTATTTCATGTCATATGCTGATGATAATAAGGAAAGAGTTCTCATTTGTGAAGCCCTATACAAATCATATTTTATTTGACCCTCACAAAAATCCTATAAGGTAGTTAATATTATTAACCCCATCTGACAGATGAAGACACTGAAGCAAGAAGAAGTTAACTTGTCCAGGGTCATAGATTAGAAATGTCTGAGGCAGAATTCAAACTCAAGACCAGCATGCTATATTCTGTATGTGTAGTTATAGAGTATGTTGGCTAGAAAGCCTGCCCGGAAGGAAGGAATACCTGGGTCCAAGTTCCATCTCTGACTGTGTGAATTTGGGCAAGTTGTTCAACTTTCCCATATCCCAAAGTGACCCCCAAAGCATTTAATAAATGCTTGTTGAATTAAATTCATTTGAATGAGAGCATGATTATTTTTGGCCTAAGCTATTCATACCTTATAAGTGTTGGGCAGGAAGTAATCTCCATTGATAGATGTCATTTCCTTATTGGGAGTTCCTTATGGGAACATTTTAGTAATATTTAGCTTCCCTGGTAATCTCTTTAATTAGGTCTGGTTTTGCTTTCTCTAAAATCATGATACCTTTACCTCTGCCTATTTTACTTTAGCTAAAACATATTAGCTTCTCTTCCAGTCCTGTATTTTAATTCTGTGTCTTTCTGTTTCAAATGTGTCTCTTATAAATAACATTGTTGGATTCTGGTTTTTAATCTATTCTGCTATCCACTTCCATTTTAAGATTGAGTTCATCCCATTCACATTCAGTTATAATTATTGTGTATTTCTTTCCATCCCATTTTCCTCTCTTCCTCTCTTTCTTTTTTCCTGTCCTCTCTTCAAAAGGATATTTTGCTTCTAACCACTGACTCCTTTAATCCACCCTCTCTTTTATTATTTCTTTTTTCTTTTATCCCCTTTTTCTAGTTCCCATATTGAGTAAGTTACAATTATATAACAATTGGATATATTTTTCCCTCTTTTAACTTTTTCCAACGAGAATAAAGTTCAAATATTTCCCATCACCCCCTCATTTTCCTCTCTATTGTAAAAGCTCCTCCTTGAATTCCTTTTTTAATATGAGAACAACTTCTCCATTATACTTTTCCCTTCCCACTTCTTCCAATGCATCCCTTTTTCTTACGTCTTCATATTTTTTGAGATCATTCCAACATAATTTATACACACCTATGTCCTCTATTTATGTAGACTCTTTTAAACTGCCCTAATAATGATAGTCTTTTCAGTTACATGCATTAGCTTTCTATATAGGAATGTAAGCAGTATGACTTTATTGAGTCCTTCATGATTACTCTTTCATATTTGCCTTTTTATACTTTTCTTGAGTATTGTGTTTGACTGTCAAATTTTCTATTCAGCTCAGTTTTTCCCCCTGAAAGTCTTCTATTTAATTAAATATCAGCTTTCCCCTGGAAAGATTACATTCAAGTTTGCTGGGTAGATAATTCTTGGTCATAATCTTAGCTCCTTTGTTTTCCAGTATATTATAGTCCAGATTCTCTACCCCTTTAACTTAGAAGCTGCTAAATCTGTGATCCTGATTATAGCTCCACAATATTCTAATTGTTTCTGGTCACTTGAAGTTCTTTTCTTTTTAATCTGAGAACTCTGAAATTTGGCTATAATATTTCTGGGAATTCTAATTTTGGGATATTTTTCTGAAAGTGGTTGATGACTTCTTTAAACTTCTATCTTACCCTCTAAATCTAAGATATCAGGGCAGTTTTCTCGATAATATATTGAAATTTGATGTCTATGCTCTTTTTCTGACCATGACTTTCAGGCAGTCCAATAATTCTTAAATTATCTTTCCTCAATCTATTTTCTAGGTCAGATGTTTTTCTGATGAGATATTTCACATTTTCTTCTATTTTTTTCATTCTTTAGACTTTATTGTTTCCTGATGTTTCTGGGAATCAATTGGTTTCTACTTGCTCAATTCTAATTTTTAAGGAATTATTTTCTTCAGTGAGATTCTGTATCTCTTTTTCATTCTTTAGACTTTATTATTTCCTGATGTTTCATGGAACCACTTAGTTTCTTCTTGCTCAATTATAATTTTTAAGGAATTATTTTCTTCAGTGAGATTCTGTGCTTCTTTTTTCCATTTAGCCAATTCTACTTTTTAAGGAGTTCTTTTCTTCAATGAATTTTTGTACCTCCTTTTCCATTTGACCCACTCCTATATTTTCCACAAGAATATTAGGAGAGTCTTTAATTTAAAAAAAAGTCTAGGTAATTAACATCACCAAGTATTACTCTGCTCTGACAAATTTTCAAAAATTTCTCTCCTTTTAATATTTTCATTTCCCTAGTTACATATAAAACATTTTTTCATTTGTTTTTAAACTTTGAGTTCCAGATCCTCTCCCTTCCTCCTCCTAGATGTTGCAAAAGAAAACATAGATTCTCCCCCCCCCAAAAAAAAAAGTCAAGAAAAAGTATGCTTCACCCTTTAGGAGAGGGGGTGAGGGGAAGGAGGGAAAAATTTGGAGATTTTGCAAGGGTCAATGTTGAAAAGTTACCCATTCATACCCACTATCGTCATTGTCATTAACATAACAAATATGTGTCAATGACAAGATCTGAACCCAGAATTTCTTGGCTCCAAAGTCAGAACTATATTCACTATTCCACACTGGCCTAGTTCTTTTTCTTTTTCTTATTATTATTTTGTGGTTCTTGAAGACAAGGACTATTCAGTTATGGGGGGGGGGCTTTAATCTGTGCCAATGACGATATTATCCCCACCCATAAAGTTTCAGATCATTAGAGAAATTGAAAATAAACTTTTTTTGAATCCCACATTTATAAAGTCCATGTTAATTACATATTGTATGGTGATGGTTCCATGAGATTGAAACTGGAGTTTCTCTTAAATCTTCACTGAGTGGATGGTCTATACTCTTAAAGTTGAAATAAACATTTAATGAGTCTCTGTTAGCATAAAAATTTTAAACTGCCACCTCCCACATGAAACTCTTCCTAGTCTCTTCAGCTCTCCCAAATTATCCTTTCACGTGTACATATTGTTTCCTCTTGATAGAATTTGTAGCCTCCTGGAATCCAGAGATTTTCTCATTTTTGTCTTTGAAGCCTCAATTCCTTGCATAGCATCTGAAATATAAGTGCTTAATAAATACTTATTGACTACATCAGCATTATCTCACCCATGAAGCCTTCCTTGATACTTTGAAGTGCTAATGCCCTCCCTCTCTCGGCTTCCTGGTATTTATGCTATATCTATCTATATCTATACATATGTATATCTGTCTCTCTCTCTCTCTGGATATAGATAGATAGATATAGGTAGATATCTATCTATATAGATATCTATAAATGTCTATGTATATCTATCTATCTATAGATGTCGAGAGAGAGAGAGAGAGAGAGAGAGAGAGAGAGAGAGAAATGAATTTCCTTGAAAACAGGACTATCCTCTAGCCTAGTCACTGGCACATACCAGCTGCTTAATAAAAAATTATTGATTGTTTCTCGGGAACAGAGCTAGCTACCTTTTTTGTTCTATCCCTATTTGCTAGTCTAGTCTAGTGTATACAGTAGGAAGTCACAGGAACTTGGAAACAGAAGTCCAATCCCCAAACAAAAGGAATGACTACTTTTGCACACCCAATGAGTAGGTGTTCAGATTTCTCAAAGGACCTTCAAGAAGGACACTAAATCTCAGAGCAGCCGCCACTCCCCTTGGTCTGCACGAGGTCTAAAGTGGCTTTCTGAGGTTTATGCTCATCGGTCTGGGATATGTGGCCAGAATATGGCCAAGTGGCACGGGTCTGATCGCTGCTTCTCAGGGAAAGACAGCTGCCATGTCCCTCCGAGTCTCCTCCTCTTTGGGCAAGACATGCCCGGTTCCTTCAGCCTAGCTGGTGGTTGACCAGAGCTGGAAGTCACCCTTTGCCATATGAGTTTAAATCTTGAGATGTGCGGAAATAGCCTTAGAATTGGTACCAAGCATGTATCTTCCCATAGTCCTTGGCCAGGGACCTTCCCCTCGTACTGTGGATTATTACTGATCACACTGCCTGTTCTACCAGTACCCACACCCACAAACTTTCCTGTCATTGGGACACCCAAAGCTCACTGGTTTTAAACTCCACGTTTGTAAAGTACACACTGTGTTACAGTGCTGGCTTCAGACACACACACACTCATACACACACTCACACACACAGAGACACACACTCAGACACACACACACTCATACACACAATCACACATACACACCACTCACACACACATTCACACAGAGACACACTCAGACACACACACACACTCATACACACACAGACACACTCACATACACATACATTCATACAGACACACACACACACACATTCACACACACACACTCACACACAGCTTAATGAACAGCAGAAACAATCTGGGTTTGAGCCTCGAGCTCGCCATTTTCTGAGAGGCCGGGCACAAGAAAACCATGGACTTCTTTGCTTGCGCATCTGTTTATTGGTTTGAAAGCCCTGGTTTTCAGCAGCACCGGGCATGGGCCGCTCCACCCTCCCTGTGGGCCCTAGCACAGCTTGCTGAGTTCCGTGGCAGTACAGCCCGTCCGGCAGCAGAAGGTGGCCAGGTCTGCCATGTCCGCCCGCCTCTTCCGTTGCCCGGTGCCCATTACTTGGTGCTTCTGGGTGGGGATTTCGCCAGCAGGGGACTGGGCGGAGAAGAGACTGTGATCCACGAGGTCATAGGAAGCTCCATTTTCGTTTGGCGCCTCAAAGTGCTTTTCCCCTTCCCCTGTGTGAGAGTAAAAGAAAAACCATGCACTTATAGGACTGGATTAGAGATGGAGTCAGGGCAAATCCGAGACGGTTTCCTATTAGGAAGAGGTGAGTTCAAATCCTGCCTCTGACATTTACTAGCTGTGTTACTAACTCTATCTTAACAGTCACTTCCCTCATCTGTAAAATGGGAGTAAGGAGCCCCCTCTCTTCCTGTCAAGGTGCCGCCGGCGGGAGCTCCCGTGATCGGGTCTGCTGGAAGCCCTCCTTCTGCAGGGGCTCTCGCTCCCTTCCCAGAGGACCCTCCCCCACTCTGGAGATACATCATCTTTTCCACACCGTGTCCTTCGTGTGAAGGCGAGGCCATTTCCTGTGGAACCCCGGCCACTTAGTGCTTGAAGCACAGGGAGAGGTTAAGAACTGCCTGCTGACTGATCCTTGGCTGGGCTGGGAGACAGCCACAGGATGATCCCCACGGGGGAACTGAGGCCCCAATGAATAGGGGTCCAAGGTAAGCCTCGAGCCTTTTCTCCAAGCCCCCTAAGGGAGGGGGACCCAGATCCGACCATTACAGCCTAGACAGCTGTGATTTTCAGGAAGTTTTCCTGATCCCAAATCCAGATCTCACTGCTTCTGGCTGCTCCGGGGGCTTGGGTTGAGCCCGGTGGCCAGGAAGCTGTGGAGTCCAAGCCTCCTCCAAAGGGAATGAGTGCACCCACACGTGGGCATCCCAAGGCCCACCTGCCACATCAGGGTAGCCCCCACTCTAAGGCAGCCCTCCTTGGGGGCAGCCGGGACCCCTGCTCTGGGCTGACTTCTGTCTGAGCCCTCATGGCCCATCCCTTCCAGGCGGCTCGACATGCCCAGCCTTAGGGCATGGCTCCCAAGGCCTTTTCCTCTGGCCAGCCTTCCCAGACCATCTACACCACAGCAGGCCCCCCTTATCTCACCGTCTTCCAGGGCGTAGTGCAGGTCCCTCTTCCAGCGAGAGCTGCCACAGGTATAGACGATAGCCCTGATGAAATCTCGCCCGCAGACCTTCAGGACCTCCTTGCCTCTCACCCCCGAGATGGCCACCAGGGCTGACAGGAAGAAGAGAGCCCAGACGGAGACCTTCATGTTGCTGATGGCTGGAGGGGAATCTACAAGGGGCACGGGCAAGGGCAGTGGACAGGCGGGTTTGAGGGGATGCTGGTCCCCGAGGCTCATTTATAGTGAGGGACTCCCCTTGCTAGTGGGTGGATGCTCACCACACAATGTTTGTTGAGCACACATCGGGCGGCTAATGGATTTTATGGCTCTAAGTTTAGGCCACCAGTAAATGCCATTCTTTCTTAGTGTCAAGTGCTTCCGCTTGAGGTCTCCGGGGAGGATCCTGGCTACCGCAGCTGGTGGGACTAGAGATCAGTCACTTCCGAAGTGCATTAAACAAGGCCACTTTACAAGCCCAGGTCACTCTGCCTGCCTGACACCTGAAAAGGGCTCGTCCCAACCCAAGCAAAGGGAGAAAGAGAAAAATAGGGGGAAATAGAGGGAAAAAAATCAAACTTCCCCTTTCAGAGGAAGAAACTCTAGAGTTCTATGTCCCAGAAGCCAGGAGGCTCAACTCACAAGGACTTAGGGACTTGGAGTCAATTGGAAATCACAACTTTACCCTCAACTGAGAAAACAAATTTTCCTGACTAGGTCAAAATTCTTCCAGGATTCCCTTCAGCACAGAGGGTCAGGTCAGCCAACTGTGTGAAACATCTCTCAGTCTCTCCAACAGAAACAGTTTCTCCAGAGATGTCTTTATACATATTGTGGTTCCATTCCAAGTCTAGAAGAACAAGTTTCCTCTGGCCCCTTTTCAATGTGGGCACCTACAACTCATCCCGCAATGAAATGAACAGGCTTTGTTCCAAAGGACAAAAAACAAAGTTTCTGACACAAGGGCTTAGGGGCTCCCAGAAAGAAAGAAGCACAGGAGATTGATTGGAATCGGTCCCTCAAAGATCAGATGAGGTCTCTGGGCTGAAGCCTGAAAGACCAAGGCTGGGTCTGCAGAGCCTGGGACATTGAACCATCTGCCTCACTTTAAGGGGCCTCCCAGTTCTGCAGCAAAGCATTTGGTCTGACTGGATTCAGTTCACAGGAGAGGAGCCCCTGGCCTCCTAGGAAAAGGGTTAGTCTTTCCTTTCTTACACTCTTTGGCTCATTAAAATCCAACATGGCACCCCAGGTTTGAACTTCCTTCTAAGTTTTAAGCTCTGATATAGAGGGTCCCCAAAAGGGAGGAGGACAAGAAAGGCACTCTGTGGCCAAGCCTTTGATTTTATGAGCCAGTAGCTGATCCATACAGATAGGAGGGATAAATAATGCCATGAGTCTGGAGGTGAAAATCAGGGGAGGGGATGCTGGAATTCAGTACATTCTCTTACAAGCAGCTAAGTGGGGCAGTGGGGAGAGCCCCACTCTCTGCTTACCACTGTTCTTAGCAACATTTTCCCTTTTCTCCTTTTACCCTTGGCTTAGCCTACTCTAGGTCTCTTTTTGTGATCATTTAAGCCATAACTATTGGACATCCTCAAATTCAGGGGTTCATATATAAAATATGTTGTTTTATATTTTGTACCCCCAGTTCTTGGCATATAGCAGACACACAGAGGGTGAATGCTAAATTAAAATGGATTCTATTCCTAGAGGTTCTGATTCTGTTTAAAAATCACGTGAACACTTGGCCTGCTGCAGTTTTTATAATTCTGCGGCAAAAATTCTCAAAGATCATAATAATCTAACTTATGGAGGGTTTTAATCTGCACCAGTGGAGATAGTACACACCCAGTTTGAAGCCCAGCTTCAGAAACTTACCAGCTGTGAGGCCGTAGACAAGCTATTTAACCTTATGTTTGCCTCAATTTCCACAAATGTAAAATGGGAATAATATCTTTTTTGCAAGGTTGTTTTGAGCATCAAATACTTCCTCTTATTCTTCCCTCCTTTACCTGTTCCTGTTTGGTATCCAGTCTAGAAGTCAGTCCTAATGCTGGTCAGATTGGTAAGATTTTATTTTGATTTGTACAAGAGGACACTTGCCAGAGAGCATCATTTAGCCAGGCAGCTGAAATCTTTGCCACTACATACTGTGGCCAGTTCCACATATCAGTTGAGTTCCCACAAGTCTACTTTCCTTTGGCACAGGGCCTGTCTCCCAGCCACATTTCCAATTGTGATAGCTGTGATTCTCCTACACAAAATATCCAATTCCTAAAGGATGGAGCATGGCCAACCTATAAGGTTTGTTATAAGTGATTGCCTCTGAGAAGACTCCCCACCGATTCCAATGCTTATTTAAGGGTGCCACAGAAAGGCAGCAAAATCCAACGCCTTGTGCAAAAATTTCTCCCGGTGAGTGATGCTCTCTTGGCCATGAGCATCATGGGAAATGAAGTCCCAAAGACTTCTTCCTCACCCATCCCCACTACAGTATATACTTCTACCATTATGCCTTTAGGAGGGACTGCTAGAGATATAAGGAAATGGACCAGTACAGTTAGACCAGAGTATTCCTTCTTGGGCAAAGTGATCATAATTATTGAGAAATATAAAGGTCCAGAACAATCAAGTACATACAAAATACAATAAAACTTCTCCAGACGAGGGACCAAATGTATCAAACTTTTATTCATTTATCAGCAGATTCATGGAAAAACCGGCTTTTAGGATAATACAACAGAGAATCAAATCATCACCCACATTTTTTAAGAGATTTTTTAAAAATGCCTTATCCTAACAAAGCTCAAAAGCTACTTTTTTGTCAGTGGTCCGTTTGTTTAAAAGATGAGTCCAAAATTATCAAAGAATGCTAATAATTATTTGAGGCTGAAATAACTAAGCACAATGGGAGATAGCAACAGCTCTCAAGCTGCACTGAGTCTATGTTCATGGAACCCAGCATTTCAGAGAATTTACTGAGTCACCGGTGCCCAATCTTTTCATCTCCACTTCAACAGAATAAAAAGCAATGCTGTTTGCAGAAGCTCCCATGAACCTTACACATGAACCCCAAACACTGCTGTCCCTGTTCTGCTGGCCTAGGCTCATATAGGGGCCCAGGATGCTCAGGTCTTTAGAGAGGTTAGTTTGTGAGGTCCTAAACCTGCCACATCCTGGATAATTCCTGGAAAACTGTGTCAATTCCAGCACTCCCTTTAATAAGGAACTAACCAAGTTGTGCCCAAATATCCTCTGAATCACCCTCAAAATGAACCTAACTTCACAGGGGTTCTCCAGTTCAATACTGGTTGCATTGGATTTATTCTGAGCAGCTCTCTTTGCAAATCCAAGTCTGGATTCTCAAGCCTGAGAAGGCTGAGGAGAAGCCCCAAATCGTCTCTGTTCTAGATGAGTTACAAAGTAGGATTATGAGACCACTAGCTCAGAATCTGCTCATCTGACATGTTCTGGAATAGCCTCTGTCAAGTAATCAGGGCAACTTGTGAAAAGCTACTGCCACATAATCTAACCAAGAGTTACAGCTTAATATAGCCATGGCGAAAACTCCCATCCCTAGTAAGTGGAGAAATCAAGTGCCCAAACTATTTATTCTTAATGATTCAGAAAGAAACCTAATTCATAAGCACTTTGGAAAATAATCAGAGTTTTGTAAACACCAGATGAAGAATTACTCTTCATTCAGAGCCCTTGGGACTTTTTTTTGGCCTTGTTAATACATAGTAAAGCCTGGAATCTAAAGATAATTGTCAAGTTATGTTATTAAAGCCAGAGTATTTTTCTTATAATTTGGGTTGTAGCTACACCAGTTAAATGATAGGCAATTTCAGCTATCATTGTCTGGGGTTTTATATAATCAGTTTAAATCACATATAAAATATACCAATAACCCTTTCATTTGATTTATCCTAAAATTGATTGTAAAGTAAAAATAGAGATAATATTCTGCCTAACCAAAATCAAAGAGTCAATCTAAAATATAGAAAATGACTGATGTTTGATATCAAAATCCTTTATTAAAAAGGATCAGCATCAACAAATTACTAAACACTGTATGCCTCAGGTCCAAGCAAAAGGTTAATGGCATCCTCCTAGAAAGAGAAAAAGAAAGCGCACAATTACAAAGCTAGAAAAATCCAAGGGAAGTTGTTTCTAAAACATCATTCACAGGTAATGGAGTAGTGTTAAATATAAATTATTAACCAATAAAAATGAAAAATGTCAACTAGCCAGTAAGTTTTTTCAATCTATTCACTTGATTTAATTTAATCTAAATAAATGTTCACTTTCTTTCCTATAAATGTCCCTTTTAATGATATTTGCTAAATAATTTTACAAGAATTTCTCTGTATGTGAAATTTGGTGTTCATGCCATTGAGCTAGTCATAACCTTCACAGCTTTTTCATTTGTAAAACGATCAGGGAAGGAGGAGGAGTAAATAAATTACATCTACACATGCCACAAAGTCCCTTTCTAGCTCCAAAGCTCTATAATTCTAATAATTTATAAGACATTATACTGAGATGCTAACTGCTTAGGTAAATTAAATAATTTTATGCAAATTTAATTATGTTTAAAAAAAAACTATTTATAGATTCCCCTTATCTCCCAGCTGCTAGTTCTTCCCCTTCCCAAATCATCTTGTATGTAAAATATATATACAGTTTTATATATTCTACATGAACACATTATAACAGAAAGGAAGCTTCTTGAAGACAAGAAATGTTTCATTTTTGTCCTTCTGTTCTTAGTGTCTCTACACAGTGCTTACCACATGGTAACCACCTGATACATGCTTGACTGGAAAAAAAAAATGCTACTATATTATCAAGGGCAGGTCAATGTGGCAGTGGAAAGAGCCAGGACTGGAGTTACACTGACCCATTTTCCTGAGACACTTCCTAGCTCTGTGACTGAGCAAGTCCTTTAGCCCCAATTGCCTCACAAGAGAAAAAAAAAATAAATTTTAAAATCAGGTCATTTAAAAAACTGTGACACCCAAGGAAATCTGGAATCTGATTTTACCTCACTAATCCCAAGTAATAAAATCTAACTAAAAATAATGTTTGAGGAAATAATTTATTTTTGAAATCTTAGCAATGCAGGAGACTTTTCAAAGTCTTTAATAAGGAAATGTTGTTCAGTCTTTCCATCCTGTCTGACTCTTTGTAACCCAATTTGGGATTTTCTTGGTAGATACTGGAGTGGTTGGCAATATCCTTTAGCTCTTTTTACAGATGAGGAAACTGAGGTAAACAGGATGAAGAGCCCAGAGTCACACAACCAGTCAGTGTCTGAGGCTGGATTTGAATTCAGTTCTTCCTGCCTCCAGGCCCTGCACCACCTTGTTGCTCCTAATAAAGATTAAGCTAAGAGACCAGGGATCCTTTCCCTCTAGTTGGGCAACAGTGAAGAGAAAGATGGAGCTCAAAGAGACCATTATCCATCCTGCCCAGTGATTGTCTGGAAAGCCTTTGAATGAATCCTGACATGCCTCTAGACACTCATCAATAAATAAGCCAATTTGTAGTGGTGGTGGGGAGACAGAAAACATCCTCAAGATGAACTTTCTGCTGAGAACCTGAAGTCATAGGTCAGAGTCAGCGCCTGATTCTGGGTCAGTCCTACCCGGCCAGTGTCCACGTAAGACGGCATGTCCTTCAGGTCATACACGATCACTTGCCCTTCGCTATCTCCAATTAAAATACAATCGGTGTTTTTAGCAAACAGGACAGTTGTAAATTTCACTCCTGGGATAGCCAAATTCACAATAATAGGATCCAAACTGTAATTTTTAAAAAAGCATTAATTAATTAACTTATATACTCACTGTAGCATGTATTTATTCACACCAGCTCCTGTTCCTGGGATACCTCCCTCTTGACGCTCCCCTCGCCCATTCCCACCCTTCAATGTCTCATTGACATTCAGCCTTATTTCTGATATTCCCGACTAGAAGGGCCTTCTTCTTCACCTGATCATACAGGTCTTTATCCTTAATATGCATACATGTTAAATTTCATATTCTATTTACCGATGGACAGGCTTTTTCCCACCCCCACAAACTCTTAAGATTCTTCAGGGCAGGGCCTATGTCTTCTCCAAATAGCCTTTAGAATGCACAGAGCTGGGGCCAATGAGTTATGGGAATGAAGAACGTATTTCCTAGAATGTATAATTTTAGGTAGACTTCCTTTCCATAATTCATTAGGATCTTTGCCAAAGGCCTCAAAGGAAACAAAGTTTGAGTTTGTTGTCCTGTCATTACCCTTGCCATTTCATCCCTCTATCATGTCCTGGTATACTTTCCCAACTCTCCCTAATCTTTAGTCTGTCCCAAAGACCCCATGGCAGTGTTTCACCTGATTCTACTGTCCCTCAAGTGTCCCAGGTTTGGAAATGATCCCCCCCACACCCTCCAAAGTAAAGCAAAATAGCCATAGTCTTGGTGTACAAGCTGGAAAAACTGTTGCTCTGTCTTTATGGACTTTTGTCAGCAATGTTATATCTCTACTTTTTAATGTTCTGTCCAGATTTGCCATAGCTTTCGTTCCAAGGAGCAAATATATTTTAACTTCATGGCTGAGTCACCATCTATAATGATCTCTGAGCCCAAGAGTATAAAATCTGACACTGAGCCCATTTCATCTCTATTTGCCAGGAAACGAAGGCACCAGTTGCCAAGATCTTAATTTTTTGAGGTTAAGCTTCAAGCCAGCTTTTATGCCATCTTCTTTCGTGCTTATCCAGAGATTTCTTCATTCTTTTTCACTTCTGGGATCAGAGTGGCATCTTCGGCCTATCGGAGATTGTTGATTTTTCTCCTGGCAGCCTTAATCCTGGCTTTGGATTTGCCTCGCCTGGCATCTCCCATTTAGTATTCTGCATATAAGTTAAATAAAAAGATGAAAATACGCAGTCTTGTCATGCTTCTTTTGCAGTCTTATCCCAATTGGTCATTCCATGTTTGGTTCCAATCATTATTTCTTGGCCCTCACATAGGTTCCTCAGGAGACAAGTAACATGATTTAGTACTCCGTCTCTTTAGAAACTTGCCACATTTTGTTGTGAACCTCAAAGTCAAAGGCTTTAATGTATTCAAAGAAACAGAAATAAATATTTTGTTCTGGAACTCCTTCGCTTTCTTCATAATCCAACAAATATTAAAAATCTGCTCTCTGGTTCCTCATTCTTCAAAAACCTGCCTGCTCTTCTGGTTCTTCTCAGACTATATATCTGCAATCGAAAGCCTAGCTTTCAGAATTTTAAGCAGAACCTTGCTGATGTGAAAAATGAGTGCAATTATGTAATCTAGACATTCCTTGGCTTTGTCCTTTTGGGGGATTGGGATATCAAGTGATATTTTCTAAACTGGGGGTCACCATTCCAAATTTGCTGGCAAATTGAGTAGAGTACTTAAATAGCATCGAGGATTTTAAATGGCTCAACTAGAATTTCATCTCCTCTACAAATCTTAGTTGGCAGTGCTTCCTAGATCCCATCTGACTTCCTTCTGCAGGATGGCTGGCTCTAGATCAGGAACCGCACCATCGGGGTTGGCTAGCAATGTTAAGATCTTGTTGGATAGTTCTTTTGTGTATTCTTGCCTTCCACCTCCTAAACATATTCAGAACGTAACTTCAAAAGTAATGGTTCAAACACCCAAGAGTCTTTTTCAGAAAATTGTTCCACGGTCCTAAGGGATTTTATTAGTCCAGAAAACATCCCCAAATCAAGAGCAACAGTCACTTACGTACTGCAGTGGAGGTCCCAGATCTCTACTCTATGCTCGTTTGCTGCTGCAAAAATGTAGGCTGACTTTGGAGACCAAGCAACATCGTAAATCACGTGCGTGGTGCTATAAAAACTCAAATATGGCTTAAAGGTGTCCTGTTTCCAGAGAATCACACCCCAGTCTGCGGAGCAGCTTAGGAATACATCATGGCAGAACGGGTTCCATGCTATCCTGTACACGGGAGCCTAGAAATGAAATAAATGCAGTCCAGTACCAAGACAGGAAGTCCCCAACTTACATAAGCCCCTGCAAATAGTCATCTAGGAACAGCCATTGGTCATGGAAGGGGGAGGAAGGAAAAGAGGACGGAAGGGAGCAGGCTTTTTGAACCAAAAGAGCCTCAGATCCTGACCTAAAAGCCTTGTGAGAAGCATCCTGGCTTTACTTGAAACAAGGATCATTTGGGGCTGCATGGTTGTCAAAGCACCAAGGGCTAGGCCTGGAGCAGGGTGGGAAGTGTTGGGGACCCTACAGCCTGAGCAAAGGCCCACATGGGTATTTAGGAATTGTCCTGTGACTGAACTAGAGGAGAAACAAGTCCTGCTTGGTCACTGCCCTTCCTTCAGTGAATGACCATGGGCTGGGCAGGTGAGGGACAGACCGAACCAGTCCTCATCCCCATCCCTGACCCTGCCAGCACAGGGCTCGAAAGAAGCGAGGAACCATAGAAAACCGTGAGAGGGCAGGCACAGGAACTAGCAAAAATAAACTGGCATTTCTCGGCTCTTCGTGGAGCAAGGAAGAAATGTCTGTAGACGGACACGTGAGAGAAGCAGGAGGTCAGTCTGGGTCAGCAGACTTTATACTGAGAAGCGAGGTCATGTCCAGCCTCCCTCCTCTGTACCTTCCACATCAGACCCCAAAGGGACTTCCAGAAGAGGAGCCTGGGGGATCTGGCCCCTGGTCAAGACTGTGGTCGTTCACTTGGGTAAAGTCTGCAGATGGTGCACAGACTAATCAAAATAAACTCAGTGGGTTCAGTTCTAATAAGAACTTCTGAATCTTGCCTGATATTCAAGGACCTTCCCAATCTGGCACCATTAAAATTTGGGTATTATCATTCCCTGTTCTTCTTGTACTTTCTTCTGCAGATAAATTGGACATTTCCTGATCCCTCCAGAATTCCTGCATTTTGACAGTTCTGGGCTTTCTTAGGTCTTACATTTTGCCCTTTTTCTTGAGTCTAGAATGGCCAACTGGAATGCTCGCTCTTCTATGTAGGCTACCTGGATCGTCTTCCCAGTGGGCAGCAATCACTTGTCTTTGATCTTCCACTGCACTTAGATTTGTAGTTTTATACCATTTATTAAATATCAAAATATCACAAAATAGTGCTATAGTTAGCTATTTATGTCTTATCTTTCTTAAGGGACAGGAGCACATCATACCTAAACTTTGCATTTCCTCTAATATCTGGCACACAAGAACTACTTAACAAATGTTAGTTCTATTATTTTATAATGATTTAATGTTCAGGGAAAGACAGGCTGTTAAGACTGGAATAACAAGAGCTTTAATAACATCCTTTCCCATTATGCTGGTGCCTAGTAGAGGAACAGCTAGAGAAAATGAGAAAATCTCTGCTGCTTCCTTGGGGACCTCCTATTCCCTACAAGAGGTCTTCATCTGTTCTTCCACCAAGATCTCAGGTTCCATATACACAGGGTAGCCCATATCTAGTTTTCTTCTGAAATGAGGAAGATTCATCCTTCCATCAATGGTATCCACTAACCTACCACTGGCATCCATATGTAATGCTGTCTCTCCCAACAAGATGTAAATTAATATAATTACAAAAATAGAGATTGCCCAGATTAACAGATGAGAAAATAAATTACTTAAATAATCCCATTTTAGAAAAAGAAATTGGACAAGCTATTAACGAACTCCCTAAGAAAAAATCTCTGGGGCCAGATGGATTTACAAGTGAATTCTACCAAACTTTTAAATTACAATACTATATAAACGATTTGGAAAAATCAGAGGAAGAAGGAATCTCACCAAATTCCTTTTATGATATAATGCTGATACATATACCAGGAAGGGCCAAAAAAGAGAAAGAAAATTATAGACCAAGTTCCCCAATGGAAATCAATGCAAAAATCTTAAATAAAATATTAGCAAAGAGATATACAAATTTATCACCAGGATAATACACTATGAGCAAGTAGGATTTATACCAGGACTGAAGGGCTGGTTCAAAATCAGGAAAACCATCAGCATATTTGACCATATCAGTAATCAAACTAACAGAAATCATATGATTACTCTCAATAGATGCAGAAAAAGTATTTGAGACAACACCCATTTCTATTAAAATCACTAAAGAGCATAGGAATAAATGGAGTTTTTTCTAAAATGATAATTAGCATTTAGTTAAAACCATCAGCACACATTATAGGTAATGGGGATAAACTAGAAGCATTCCCAATAATATCAGATATGAAACAAGGGTGCCACTGTCACCACTATTATTCAACATTGTATGAGAAGTATTAGCTTTAGCTAGAGAAGAAAAAGAAATTAAAGGAATTAAAGAAGTTAATAAGGAAACAAAATTATCACTTTTTGTAGATATGTTGATATACTTAGAGAATCCTAGAGAATTAACTAAAAAACTACTAGAAACAATTAACAACTTTAGTAAAGTTGCAGAATATAAAATAAACCCACATAAAACATTTCTATATGTTACCAAAAAGTATTTAGCAGCAAGATTTAGAAAGAGAAATTACATTGAAAATAACTGTAGTTAATATAAAATATTTGGTTGTCTACCTGCCAGGACAAAGCCAGGAACTATATGAACATAAAGTTAGATCCAAACAATTGGAAAAATACCAAGTGCTCATGGGTAGGCTAAGCTAATATAATAAAAATGACAATTCTAAGTTAATCTACCTATTCAGTGCTATATAGTCAAGAAATTACTTTATAGCGCTAAAAAAAATAATAACAAAATTCATCTGAAAGAACAAAGGGGACAAGAATTTCAAGGAAATTAATGAAAAAATGCAAAGGAAGTTTGCCTAGCTAAATCAGACATAAAGTTATTTATAAAGCAGTGGTCAAAACCATTTTGTCCTAAGAAATAAAGTAGTGGATCTGTGGAATAAATTAGGCTCGCAAGACATAATAATCAAAGACTATAGTAATCTAGTGTTTGACAAACCCAAAGACTCCAGCTTCTGGGATAAGAACTCACTATTTGAAAAAAAATTGCTGGGAAAACTAGAAAATAATATGGCAGAAACTAGGCATTGACCAACATTGACCTATATAGCGAGATAAAGGTCAAAATGAGTTAATGATTTAAACATAAAGGCTGATACAATAAGCAAATTAGAAGAACAAAGGATCGTTTATCCCTCAGATCTGTGAAGAAGAAAGGAATTTATGGCCAAAAAAAAGAACTTATGTTTTTAGTTTTCAAAATACTTTCAAAGATGTGAACATTATGAAATGTAAAATGGATAATACTGATTACATTAAATTAAAAGTTTATGTATAAGTAAAACCAATGCAACTAAGATTAGAAGGGAAGCAGAAAGTGGGATAATTTTTATAGCCAATGTTTCTGATAAAAGCCTCATTTCTAAAATATATAGAGAACTGAGGCAAAATTGGTAAGAATACAAGCCATTACCCAATTGATAAATGGTCAAAGAATACGACCAGACAATTTTCAAAGAAATTAAAACCACTTCTATTCATATGAAAAATACTCCAAATCACTATTGATTAGAGAAATGCAAATTAACACAACTTTGAGATACAATGTCACACCTCTCAGATTGGCTAAGATGACAGAAAAAAATACAGATGAATGTTGGAGGGGGGGTGGGGAAGCTGGGACACTAATACATTATTGGTAGAGTTGTGAAATGATCCAACCATTCTGGAGAGCAATCTGGAACTATGACCAAAGGACTATCAAACTGTTCATATCCTTTGATCCAGAAGTGTCTCTACAGGGTCTGTATCCAATGAGATCATAAAAAAAGGAAAAGGATGCCCAGCAGCAAAAAATGTTTGTATCAGCTGTATTTGTAGTTGCAAGAAACTAGAAACCATGGCTTCCCATCAGTTGGAGAATGGCTGAATAAATTATGGTATATGAATGTTATGGAATATAATTGTTCTATGAGAAATAATTGGCAGGATGATTTCAGAGAGTCCTGAAGAACTGATGCTGAGTGAGGTGAGTAGAATCAAGAGATCATTGTACAAGGCAACAAGAAGATTATGTGATTTTTTAACATGAGGTTATTCAGGTCAATTCCATAGGCTTGTAATGGAAAGAGCCAGCCATGTCTAAAAAGAGGACTACAGAGACTAAATGTCTCCTTTTCATCTTTTTGTTGTTGCTATTGTTGCTTTGCTTCTTTTTTTTTCCTTTCTTGTGTTTTTTCTCATTTTGAGCTGACTTTTCTTGCACAACAGGACAAATGTGGAAATATGTATTGAACTGCACATGTTTAATTTATATTGGATTATTTGCTGTCAATGGGAGAGAAGGAAAAAATTTGCAACACAAGATTTTTCAAGAGGGAATGTTGAAAACCATCTTTGTGAGTATTTTGAAAACTAAAAAGCTATTTTATCTTAAGAAAAGAAACTCACCAACTTGAAACCCTTTAATAATATTCTTAACGGAACCCATTCTTATTTAAAGAATTTCAAGTTTGACATTGTCTGACTTTGTCACTTTGCAAAATGTAATTATCTTGTGACATTTCACAAAAATTGGTGAGAATAAAATGGTAAACTGTCAGTTGGGAAATCATGGTTTGAAGACCTATGGAAAAAAGGAGAAAATTCTAAGACCTCAATCTTTGTGATATATATGTTATAAAAAATTCAAAATTTCTGTAATTTTCTAGAGTAAATCAACTTCTTTCTTCAATAACTCTAGATGTGATTATTTAAGATATGTTATAATAACAATAAGGGGCAGAGCCCAGGGTTATTCTGAGGTAACTAGAAGGTTGTCAAGCTTGGTAAGGATGATGTGGGGAAATCTGCTAGCTCAGAAGAATGAGACACACAGATTGTCACCCATGGGTGTCTCTTAGGTTTATAAGGTGGTCATCAAAGGGATGGGTGAGCAGGAAAGGGGACAGATCATCCAGCTAGTCTATGTGCCCCCCAGCCCCAAAACCATGCCAAGATGGCTAAAGTCAGCCCCTGTGCACTGGGAGGAGCCCCTGGGGCAGATTTCCAGGGGCACAAGGTCTCCAAGTGTTTCCCAAGAGATGGCCATGGCTGGTGGACATGAGCAGAACATCTAGAATAGGGAGAGAAAAAGCAACCAGGGGCCCAAGAGCTCAAATGGAGGCTGACCAGGGGTCAGCCCTGGTGCAGGCCCTAAAGCCGCCTCCCAAAGAAGGGTGGGAGAGGCTTCCTGTCAGATGGCTGGTTAGAAATCTCCGCCATTTTCAGACTGATAGAATTCCACTCACCTTGTGACCTCTATAGGTTTCCAGGTACTGTTCATTATATGAACAAGAGCATTTGTGAATGAAACCTTCTTCTGTTCCGGCCAGATAGATATTTGTGTCCTACAGGGAGAGAGTAAAACAACAGATCTATCAGTGGCACGTTATCCTTGAGCCCTGACCACCACAGCCCAAGTCGACCAGTAGAAATTCCCCAATTCACCGGTATTCAAGGAATTACGTAGCTATTGTCTTCATCAATGGAGGCTGGCCCTAACCCCTCTCTAACTTCACAGTAACCTGTGAAAGTTACTGGATACAGCCTTCAAATTCAGTCCAAATGTCAGTGAATCTCTCTGAACTTGGCAAGGCTCTAGCAAAATTGAATGCAAAACACATGGATGTGTAGAATGTGTATGAGGCAATGAGAGTACCATAGCAACATGAAATGTCCCCTGCCCTCAAGAAGCTTACCCTCGGCCATAAGAGGCAGGTCCTAGAGCCTCTGTAACTCAGAAAGACCTTGCTCTTCTCTATCCTCATCTTCAAGAACCCAGAGTCATGGTTGTGAGATACGTTCAATGTCCATATGTAAAAGACTGTTGCAAGTCTTTTAAAAATATGTATTTTTAGATAACCTAGAGTCATCTTTACATTTTAATGGAAGAAACTGATAATACTGTTAAAAACATTTTCTGTTCAATCAGCATGAAAAAAATCAGCATGAACTTATGTATATTAGCATCCATGACACTCATCAACACTTAGCCCTCTAAATCTCTTTTCCTACTTGGGTTTGTTTTTTACATAGAGGTAGCCATTGGAAATATGCGATTTCCTTAAAAAAAAAAAAAGTCTCCATATTGAGCATTACTTAAGACAATATCTCATTCAATTGGACAGCCTGCCTTCTCTGTAGCTACCCTCCAATCACTGGGCACATTATTTGTTTCGAGTTCTTTGATAATGTAGATAGTACAATTAGAAGCATCTTAGTGCAGAGGGTTCATTTTCTGCTTCTTCCAAATGATTTCCTGGGGCTCCAGCTCTAACAAGGGGATTAACTGGTTAAAAGACATGGCTTTCATGACTCTGGCTGCATGTGACCCCTTATAAAAAGGGTTCAAATGGAAGCTAGAAGCCTCAGTTTTAAAAAGAGAAAAGAAAGAAAGAAAGAAAAAAGAGAGAGAGAGAGAGAGAAAGGAGGGAGGGAGGGAGGAAGGGAGGAAGGAAGGAAGGAAGGAAGGAAGGAAGGATGGAAAAGAAAGAAAGAAAGAGAAAAAAGGAAGGAAGGAAGGAAAATAAAGAAAAAAGGAAGGAAGGAAGAAGGAAAGAAAAGAAAGAAGAAAAGAAAAAAGAAAGAAAAAGAAAAAGAGGGTATGTGGAGTATTAAACTAGACAATAAATCACAAAAAGGGGACAAATATGCACTTTGCTACTGATCCAAATCAGGTCTGAATTAGTAGCAGAGGGAAAAAAAAAACCGTCATCCCTAGATACTACTGATAGCCCTATTAAATCAACTCTTGGTTTCCTAGCTATTGATGGATACAGCTCAACCCATTCAAGTGTGACTTCCCAGATGAGAACAGTAAAATTTTAATATAGCAGTCTATTCTTAAAATAGACAGACATCTATGTAATGTAAATATTTGTTCTTAGTGAACATACTTAGATACAAATAAAAGCTAGAAATGGTCCAACCAATATGGGTGGGTATTGCAGACATTGCACTGATTTATCGTAATAATTCCAATTATACACACATATTTTGAAATCCCTAAACATAAAATATCCTAAGATCATGTTTAATTAAATTAAAAAGAAGATAAAATATATGCAACTCAGATTGCTAATTTTCTAGTAAGAGCATTCTCTTCTTAGAAAAGCATATATTGAAGACATTTTATATTCATTCATAGAAAGTGGATTTTCCCTGATACCAAAAAGATTTTTTCAGGACATTAGGAAATCTGTGATTTCATCTTAGTGGTAACTCTTCCACACCTTAGAAAACAATTTCCTGAATTGCTGTGACCAGCTCTAGTCATCTGCTAACTTGGCTCTATTAGACTGTAGGTTGACCCCTGAAAAGGGATTTAAACCTCTCAGTATTGTGGGGTCTTTCTAAGACTAGAAAAATAGGATCATTATGAGGATCACAGATCAAGAGTTGGAAGGACTTCAGAGACTATCTAGCCCAACCCCCTCATTGTACAGAAGAGCAAACCAAGACTCAAGGAATACTTGTTCAAGGAGGGAAAACCAGGATAGTTGAAAATGAGTTGGAGAGAAAAGATTCACTCTCATTGGGCACATCTTCAGAGAAAGAGATCCAGAGGCACAGAGAGACAGAGAGGGGGGGCTAAGCCATTCATTATCTACTCCCTTAACTTGTCTCCAGCCAATACTCACCATGAATTTAGGAAGTTACTCTGATTTTTGTAGTCTTCCACTTTGGCTAAAATCTAGCCAATTACTATGGTATAAGTTTGTTGGTACAAAGCATGGTAAGGCTGTTAAAGACTGCAGATACCAATACGAGGAAGGAGATTGTGGAATCTTTCTTTTATTACTCGGATAGGTACATCCTTTCCTCACAACGAAGAGAAAGGGAAGGTGGGGAGCATATCTGGGTCCTTGGGGACTGTATCCACCTGAGCCAGTCAATGATTTTGTGAATTATGAGACCAAAATAGCCATTGGCATACATATTCTTTCATTCTTCAAATAATTTCATATTTAACTGCAAACTTCTAATAAAAATGGATCGAGGAATCCTACCTTGGGGTGAAAAGAAAAGCACATTCCAGGAGCCTGCCGAGATATTAAAGCTTCGCCCTTCTTGTCTCTCTCATTTTGCCTTCTTTGTCTATCACTTGCTGTTCTCCTCAATTTCATCAAATCTTTGAAAAAAATAAAATGAAGAAAGCAGATCAAAAGAACAATATTTAAATAATGACACTAAGTAGCAACAACACTCAAGTTAAAGATAATCTTAGGTTAAATTAAGAGGAAAATAGGTTCCAGGAATAGTTCCACTTTACTCTGCCCATGCTGGACCTCATCTGGGCTACTGTGTTCAATTAAGGGAGGAATGGTTTAATAATGGACTGGAGAACCCAGAGGTGGTGATCAGGATGTTGTGAAGGATCTTGACATGAATGAAGGGTCATGACATGAGAGGATCTATTGAAGAAACTACCTATGGGAAGTCTAGAGAAGAAAAGACTTAACCAGGATGTGAGAGCTGTCTAAGTACTGGAAGGGTTGACATGGAGTAAAGAGATGGTTTCTCCAGGGAGCAGAATCAGGAATGAGGGAAGTACAGAGAAGTGATTCTCCACTCAACAATCCTAGCCATGTAATGGGCTGCCTGGGGAGGTAGGGGGGAGGCTCCCTTCCTTGGAGAGCTCCAAGCAGAGGACGAACACTGGCTTGTTGGAATGACTATAGTAACGATTCATTTTATGTCTGGGTTAGCCCACGTGACCCAAAGTCTCTCCCGGTAACAATTCTGAAACAATTCTAGGAATACTTTGTTCACATAAAGCTCCGTGCTTTTCTGCTCTTTTCAATGAATCAACCAATAAATAAAATACCAAAAAGTGTACAGCTACACATGAGGAAAGTCATAAACAGCATTTTGGGTGGTTGCTTAGCTTAGTTTCTAGGAAGTATGCTCAAGTGGTTTGTGTATTTATGTTTATATGTTACAATCCAATAATAAAAATGTAAAAAAAATCCAGAAAATGGCAGTTACTATGTGAAGGGCTGAAATATCACACCTATGCTTAGAACACACCAACATACAATTATCATTTTTAACGAGCGGCTAAGTTAAAATGACAGTAGTAAATTTCAATGAACCACATCTGGGTACTTTATAAAAGAGATCTCAGTACCAATTACAGTCATTTTGAGCTCAGTTTACAGACTAGTAATTTTGAGCTTAGTCAATGTAAAAACAATGAAATTCCTTTTACCATGACAAATCAGTCCTTTCTGTATCATCCACTTGGAAATTTTTCCATCAGCCCCTATGGTAACAAGTATTTCTCTTTTTTCTTCACCTGCCACAGTTCCTTTGTCCTGCTCTACCCATTGGACTTGCCAAATTGGTCCAATATGCTTATGAACAGATTCACTAAAAGAAAAGATCAGATATGAGTTATAAACCCTAGAAGACATGTGGTTAGTGCAACAATCTGGAGAATAATATCGCACTTTAATTATGAAGTAGCATTTTGGAGAAAAATATTGTGAAGGTTAGGAATACTGATTACTTTGCGACATCTGTCTCAGATCCTATTTCTTTTTTATTTTAGCTTTTTTATTTATAAGATTTACAATACACATGGGTAATTTTTCAGCATCAACCCTTGCAAAACCTTCTGTTCCAACTTTTTCCCTCCTTCCCCCCACCCCCTCCCCAGATGGCAGGTAGACCAATACATGCTAAATATGTTAAAGTATATGTTAAATACAATATATTTATATATATATATATTTATACAGTTATCAGATCCTATTTCCTTACTTTATTTAGCTTCTATTTTGATGTGGACAAAATACAGGGAGCCATGATTTTATCAGAAGCTATGGGGCAAGAGGTCTCCTTCTACTAAGGCAAATTGCAATCCTTGCTTATTAGGTCTTCATGGGTCACTATGGCCATTTTTTAAAGAAATCATCGCTTGGTAGCTAGTTGGGGTATTTTTTGGGGGGGGGAAATATGATAAGTTTCTCTGAGTTTAATTAATTGACTTAATCTCATCCTAAAAGATCACTCTACTTCTGAGGTCCCTTCCTCCTTAGAGGCAGCCATGTTTACACCTGCATTTCTCTCTTGAGCATAGCTTTTGACTCTGTAGCCTTTTTCTGTATTATTCCCTACTTTTGTCCCTTCTCTTGATGCCGTTTTAGCTCCCTTTTATATATTGTGTTCCCCCTTTGGAACATAAACACTTTGAGGAAAGGAGATGTCTTTTTCCTTTCCTTGATTTGGGTTTCCAGCCTTTTGCAATATGCCTAGATCATAATAAATGCTTATTCCTTGCTAAATACTGAAATTTAATTAATTACCATGACATTTAAAATAAACAATAACTTTCCACAAAAAACAATCAAACAAATGCACAAAAGAAGGGATAAAATTCAGCCTCAATCACCCAGAACAGAATCAAAAGAATCAACATGTAAGAAAAGAAGATGCTTTATGTCACTTTTCAGCCACATCATATAAATTCTCTCAAATTTGGTTCTATTATTTTTTATTTTTCACAAAAATGCAGACATAGTGAATATGTCAAAGATGTGGTGCGGTTGACTTCTCTCCTCCGCACCATGCTACAATTGATCCTGCCATCCTCCAAGAATGAGACACAGAGCTGGCTTCCAGAGTTTTACTATTGTAAATAGAACTGCCAGAATTAGTTGTGTTCAGATGGGAGCTTTCGTTCTTCTCAAGTTTGCAGAAGAGTCTTCACAATGGAACTGCAGATTCGAAATGTATCATTGGTTTTGTTCCCTCTTACTGAGAATTACCTAAAATCTCAGAAATGTTTACATCAGTTTATCATGTATATTACCATGACTATTTCTGTCCACTAACTAGATTTTTGTCTTCTTTATTATATATTTTTCCATCTGAGGAGGGAACACAGTATCATTTTCTAAAAATTACATTTTTGGCAGAAAGGCAGAAGAAGTAAATGCATTCTTTTTAGATCATAGTGCAATAAAAATTATGTGTAATAAAAGGGTTGTGGAAAAATAGACCCCAAATTCCTGGGAAATTAAATAATCTAATCCTAAAGAATAAGTGGGTTAAACAACAAATCAAAGAAATGAGCAATAATTTCATCCAAGGGAATGACAATAATGAGAAAATATACCAAATCTTATGGGATGCAGACAAAAAAGTTCTTAAGAGAAATTTTACATCTCTAGATGCTTACATAAATAGAAGTGAGAAAGAAAAGATCAATGAATTGGGCATGCAACTAAGAAGGCTAGAAAAAAAACAAATTAAAAACCCCTCAATTAATTATCAAATTAGAAATTCCAAAAATCAGAGAAGCAATTAATAAAATTGAAAGTAAGAAAACTATTGAAATAATAAACAAAATTAAGAGATGATTTTGTGAAATAACAAAATGAATAAAGCATTGATTAATTTGATTAGAAAAAGAAAAGAAAAAAATTACCAGTATCAAAAGTGAAAAGGGTAAACTTACCACTAATGAAGAGGAAATTAAAGCAATAATTAAGAGGTATTTGCCCAACTGTATTCCAATAAATCTGACAATCTAAGTGAAATGGATGAATACTGACAAAAATATAGATTGCCCAGATTAATAGATGAGGAAATAAATTACTTAAACAGTTCCTTTTTAGAAAATTAAATTGAACAAACCATTGATGAACTCTCTAATAGAAAATCTCCATGGTCAGATGGATTTACAAATGAATTCTATCAAGCATTTAAAGAACAACTGATTCCAATATAATATAGACTATCTGGAAAAACAGGGGAAGAATTCCTCTTATGACACAGATATAGTGCTGATACATATACCAGAAAGGGCCAAAACAGAGACCAAGTTCCCAAATGAAAAGCAACGCAAACCTCATAAATAAAATATCAACAAAGAACAACTTACCTCTAGGAAATACATTATAACCAAATAGAATTTATACCAGGAATGCAGGACTAGTTCAAAACCAGGAAAACTAACAGCATAATTAACCATATCAGTAACCAAACTAACAGAAACCATATGATTAATCTCAATAGATGCAGAAAAGAATTTGATAAAAGTACAACACCTATTCCTATTAAAAACTCTATAGAGCATGCATTATCTGTAATGGGGATAAACTAGAAGCATTCCAAATAGGATCAAGGGTGAAACAACAGTGCCCACTATCACCACTATTATTCAACATTTTACTAGAAATGTTAGCTTTGGCAAAAAAGAGAAGAAAAAAAGAAATTGAAGTAATTAGAGTAAGTAATGAGGAAACAAAACTATCAGTCTTTGCAGATGCTATGATAGTATATTTAGAGAATCATAGATAATTAACTAAAAAACTACTAGAAACAATTAACAACTTTAGCAAAGCAGCAGGATAGATGATATAAAATAAGCCCACATAAATCATTGATATTTCTATATATTACCAAAAAGTCCCAGCAGCAAGAATTAGAAAGAGAAATCTCATTTAAAAATAACTATAGATGACATAAAATATTTGGGGATCTACCTGCCAAGATAAATCCAGGAACTGTATGAAATCAATTAAAAAATACTTTTCATGCAAATAAAGTTAGAGCTAAATAATTGGAAGAAAATCAAGTACTCACAGGTAGGCCAAGCTAATATAATAAAAATGACAATTCTACCTAAAATAATCTACTTATTCAGTGCCATACCAGTCAAACTATCAAATTACTTTAGAGATCTAGACAAAATAATAACAAAATTCATCTGAAATAACAAAAGATCAAGAATTTCAAGGGAATTCATAGGGAAAAAATATAAAGGAAAGTGGCCTAGCTATACTAGACCTTAAACTATATTATAAAACAATAGTTATCAAAACCATTTGGTACTAGCTAGAAAAAACAAAGGATAATCTACCTCTCAGATCTGTGGAGAATGAAGGAATTTATGGCCAAAGAAGAACTAAAAAACACTATGAAATGCAAAATGGATGATACTGATTACATTAAATTAAAAAGTTTATGTACAAACAAAACCAATGCAGCCAAGATTAGAAGGGAAGCAGAAAAATGGGAAAAAATTTATAGCCACTGTTTCTGAAAAAGGCCTCTTTTCCAAATTGATAATAATACAAGCCATTCCCCAATGGTCAAAAGATATGAACAGACAATTTTCAAATGAGGAAATTAAAACTAATTCTATTCATATGAAAAAATGTTCCAAATCACTATTGGTTAGAGAAATGCAACTTAAAACAACTCTGAGGTACCACCTCCCAACTCTAAGATTGGCTAAGATGACAGGAAAAGCTCATGATCAGTGTTGGAGGGGATATGGGAAAACTGGGACATTGTTGGTGGAGGAATGAGTTGATCCAACCATTCTAAAGAGCAATTTGGAACTATGTCCAAAGGACTATCGAATTGCAGTGTTCCTACTAAGCCTGTATCCCAAATACAGCTCTCTGAAATCATCCCACTGATCGTTTCTTATAGAACAATAATATTCTATAACATTCATATACTTATTCAGCCATTCCCCAACTGATGGGCATCCACTCAGTTTCAAGGAGTTTCTAGTTCCTAGCCATTACAAAAAGGGCTGCTACAAACATTTTCGCACATGGGGGGCCTTTTCCTTCTTTTATTTTGTTGGGATACAGACCCAGTAATGGCACTGCTGAGTCAAAAGGTATGCACAGGTCATTGTTCCAAATTGCTTTCTAAAATGGTTGGATCATTTCACAATTCCACCAACAATGCATTAGTATCCCAGCTTGTTGTGAAATGGTATCTCAGAGTTGTCTTAATTTGCATTTCTCTAATCAATAGTGATTTAGAGCATTTTTTCATATGATTAGAGATAGCTTTGGTTTTTTCATCTGAAAAACTGGTCATATCCTTTGATAATTTATCAATTGGAGAACGACTTGTATTCTCATAAATTTGACACAGTTCTTTACATATTTTAGAAGTGAGGCCTTTATCAGAAACATTAGCTATAAAAAATTTTTCTCAGTTTTGTGCTGCCCTTCTAATCTTGGCTGTATTGGTTTTGTTTGTGCAAAACCTTCTTAATTTAATGTAATTAAAGTTGTCCACTTTGTATTTCATAATGTTCTTTAGTTCTTCTTTGGCCATAAATTCCTCCCTTTTCCAAAGATCTGATAGACAAACTATCCCTTGCTTTCCCAATCTGCTTAGAGCATCACTCTTTATATCCAAATCATGTACCCGTTTTGATTTTATTTTGTGTGGGGTTTGAGATGTAGGTCTATGCTGAGTTTCTGACATATTATTTTCCAGTTTTCCCAGCATTTTTGGAAATCTATTCTTGTTTTAAAATCAACTTATGACAGAACCTCTTCCAGGATTTCAGTCTAATAAAATTCCCACCATGACCCTTGATGATCACAGAGCCCGAAGGGGATGCAGGGATCATCTTCCCATGTTTGAATGTAAACAGTTTATCCTTGTTTAGTTCTTGATCATTTTAGTTTATTCAAGTTTACTTCTTAATCTTTTTCCATGCTTTTGTATTGCAACCTCAGCATTTCTCTGAAGCTCTAAACTTTTCATTAAGAATTCTTGCAAGTCCTCTCTTTCATTAAAAATCAATTTCCCCCTTGTAGGATTATATTCAATTGTACTGAGCAAATTATTATTCTTGACTGTAAACCTATAAGCTTTGTCTACTAGGATTATTATATCACAAGCTCTCTGCTTCTTTATGTGGTAGGTGCTAAATCTTGTGTGCTCCTAACTTTGGCTCCTTGTATTTGAATTTTTCTTCCTGGTTGTTGGCAATCTTTTACCTGAAAGTTCTAGATTTTGGCTACAAATGTCCTTGGGAGTTTTAGTCTGAAGATTTTTTAGAAGGTGACTGATGGATTATTTTCATTTCTACTTTGCATCTGTTCTAAAAGATGTAGGCAGCTTCCTGTTAATATTTCTTAAAATACAATGTTTAGGCTCCGTGGGGTGGGCAGGTAATAGCCTTCAAGAAGTTCAATAATACTTTTTTTTTCTTTTCACTTATCTGTTTACCAAGTTGTTTACTTTTATTATGAGATATCTGATATCTTTTCTTTTGATTTAATCTTTTGCTATTTCTTGTGATCTCATAAACTTCTATTTGGTCCCTTCTAATTTCAGGAAGTTTGCTGCTTGAACAAGGCTGTGTATTATTTCTTGTGTCAAGTTGTTAATTCTCTTCCCAGTCCTTTCTTCTATAGTTTTCATTTCTTTTCCAGTTTTTCTTCCTCATTTCACAAAAAGAAGACCAAAAATACATTTTGAAAGAATGTTTTATAATTCTTCTTTATTTCTTCTGGGAATTTCAGCTGAATTCATAATTGCCTTTTTTTTCTTTGAAGAATTACATAAGTAAGTTTTGAAGTCACTTTCTTCTGGGTTTGTGTCTTGAGCTTCCCTGTCACCACAACCATTCTTTATGGTGAGATTCCTTTTTGTTTGTTTTCTCATTCTTCTAGCCTGTTTCCTGACTTTGGATTTAAGATAAGTACTGGACTCTGCACAGACCTTCCCTGGGCTGGTCCTGCTGTTGTTTTCCGGCTCTCAGGGACAGCTCATGCTGAGGACTTACAAGTTTTCAATGCTCCCAATGTGGTATAATCCTGAGCAAAAAATGGTCACTGCTCTCTCTGTTCTGTAAGTTCCTGGCCTGGGTTTGGGCCTGCATAACACTGGACTGCTGCTGGACTCAACCACCAGAGTAACAGAAGTATAGATTTCCTTATGGTCTTGCCGCCCTGCTGCCAGGGCTAGAAGAAGGAACTGAGATTCCCGGCTTTGTTTCTGGGGTATGAGTCATTCTGCCACTGCTTGCTTCTAAACCATTTCCTCTTACTAACAGCAAGACTGCAACTGCTCTGGACCCTCATTATTTTTTCTCTCATTTCACCATAAGATTCAGTCTGGTGCATTTTCTAGATTTTTTTTTGCATCTTTTTTAAGGGGTGAAGTGTGGGTGCTCATTGTATTTCTTCCAGAAGTTATCCTCCCCCCTATTCCTTTTGCTGAAATTATTTTTCATGATTTATGTTCATTACTTCTTATTAAAATGTGTTCTCCAAATCAACTAATCAGCCCTTCCATTTCTCCTCTTATTTTTAAGAGTTTCTCCTCCCTTGGGTTTTTCCCTTCACTCCTTCTGTTATATTCTGTTATATATAAACAGGTTAGGATTCCTGGCTGGGGGATTCAGGTCAGACTCCTGGCATTTGACTCAGAACTTTGATCTCCAGCTCTGGCAAAGACCATTCAAGTTCCTGGTCTAATAAAACCACTGGATGAATGCTGGTCAGTGTAGGCTCTAGGCTTCCAAAAGTCCAAAAGTCAATATACGCCTTGAATTCACGTGACTTTCAGTCCTGCCTCATAAGATTCTAGGTGAGATCTCAAATAGTCCTTTGATCTATTTCTTGTCCATAGATTCATTCTTCCACCCTTCATGATATCTTTTCTATTTTCTTAAGATATTCAGATAAATAAATTAATCAGGGCAGAAATTATTCTATCAAGTTCAAAAAGCCAACTGTCAAATGACTCAGCAAACCAGCCTTATGGGACACTGACAGAGTGGGTGATACCTTTTACCTTTTATTTCTTTAATTAGTGCTAAGAAGGCTTGGCAGAGAGAAATATAAAATATGTATTACGTGTCTGAAAACTTTCTTAACCTGAGTACCTCCTTTATTTGGGATCTTAAATGCTGACTCATACATTTAAATGTAGATAGAACAAATTTCTTCTGCTGTAGAAACCAAAAGTAAACTCTTCCTAGAATCTCACCTACTGTCCAGGACGGGAATACTATTGTTGCTCTGCACGTTGTAGATGGCTATGGTACCATTGTAGAATCCAACAGCCAGAAGATTCGGGGATGATATAGAGAAATCCACAGATGTCACCCCATGGAGACTCGGATAAACACGTTCTGGCCACTGAGCAAGTGAAAATAGGGCTATGGTTAATACAACTGTATTCTCTTATTACTAAACTACTAGTTGAATTTTTAAAAATTGGTAGATGAGCAATTGCTGCAATTTTTAAAAATCATATTTTAAAAAAATTAACAAAAACCTATTTTTTCTTCTTTCCTCCTCATTTCTTGAAAAAGAAAGAGAGAGAGAAGGGAGAGAAAGAAAAGAAGGAGGGAGGAAAAGAAGAAAAAAGAGAGAAAAAAGGAAGAAAGGAAGGAAGGAAGGAAGGAAGGAAGGAAGGAAGGAAGGAAGGAAGGAAGGAAGGAAGGAAGGAAGGAAGGAAGGAAGGAAAGAAGGAAGGGAGGGAGGGAGGAAGGGAGGGAAGGAGATAATATTTGTAAAGTGCTTTGCACATTTCCTGGCATATAGTAGGAGCTGTATAAATGTTTACTCCCATTTTCTTCTTGTATTATTATGAAATAATGATGAAATATACTAATCCAAATATCAAAAATTAACAAAACATTTTAGAAAGAGTTTATAGACCTTGGGTTAAAAATTTGTGTATTATAAGATTCATAAGGAAAAGGGATTCTTGGGTGATAGTCAGGCAATCCTGTATAAGGATGACAGTGTCCTGATCACATGAGCCTCCACAGAGCTCCACAGAGCCTCTTCAGAGAGATCCACAAGGACTCCAAAGTGATTGTTCGGACTACCTCCACAGGAAAAGCCAAATGGATAAATAATATCTGTGTTGGCCAATCATGGATGAATGGTCAGATTTTAGCAAGTAATTTTTAGCACTAATGCAGTTCATAGGCCCAGAATTAAGAAGGGAAAAAAATAGGAAAAAATGCATTACATTTGAGAAATTGTGCTGCTATTTTAAATGTCATTGTGCATAAAAAAAAATGATGGGATCAGTCAAATTTCTTTTTGCCTCTGTTTTAGCAAACATCTTTCATACAGGGAAGGAAAGTACCATTTACTTCTTATTAGTGGAGTTGTGATGAGACATTCATACCAGTTAGTCAATAATTATTTACTGAGCACCTCCTCTGTGCCAGGCATTGTGCTAAGCACTGAGAATACAAATAAAGGTAAAATCCAGTCCCTATCCTGGACGAGCTTACAGTCTACTAGGGAAATCTGCCTGCAAGTATATATTTACAAATTCCACAACTAGCACAGAAATAAACAATGTATTTTAAGAAAAAATAATAAAGGTGGAATTATTTCAATTATTTCAAGCTTTCAATTTTAGAGATTAAGTTATTTCAATTATTAGAGATTCAATCCTCAGAAAATTAATATAGGAAAGTCCCCATTTTAATGTCTTGATTATAGAAATAAAGACTTTTCATTAAGCAAATAAAAAATGTTCCTCTTGCTACAGTTTTACCATAGGATTCTTTAGTGACCAACAGCAAGCCAGTCCTCTCTTCTGTTCTCTAAAGCCAAAATGGCCATAACCAACAGCCAGCAGATCCTGAAAACCAGAAGGAGAGATTTAACATCATGACTCAGACACCCCAGAAATGTGGTCAAATGCATTACTCTTTTAGAGAAATATTTTGACCAACTACATTGGCTTAAGCCAAGCCAAATAAGTAAACAAATAAGCCAAACTAATAAATTTTTAAAAATTAAGGTAAAGATAAAAGCATATGGGTTTATAAGTGTAATAAAATTATTGGTAATATAAATTGAAAGGAAGATACAAGTCACTTAAAAAATAATCCCAGAATATGCCTAGAACATCTGTATATAACAGTCATTCCCTCCCCCTATTCATGAGCACATGCTACTGTGTCCATACTCTCACACTTGCGTATTCAGATTCTCGGTTTCACTTCATCACTTTTATTTGAAAGATCTAAGAGTTGAATTTGAACAGCTTCAAAATGTGTCTAGTGTTTTATTAGATATCACAGGTGGTATACAAAAAACATGCTTCTTCCAACACAAACCCATATAAATTATGTAGGAAGGAGATGTCTAATCGAAGTATATACATTTGTTACATGGGTTTTAACACAAATGATCAGTTCCTAATTTATGATAACGAAAAGACTCTGTGGGAATAAGGCGCCTTATTATGAGACTAAAAATAAGGCCGATGTTTTGGGACATACCAGTCCTTCTACCCCAAAGGAGGGCAGTGCACTCCCCCAAACCCTGGACTGTGGAAACCTTGGGGAGAGATCTAAACCTATCAATGGGCTGCCATGACATAAAACAGAAGCAAGACTTCTCTTTTGAATTCACCTTATAAAGCATACAAGAAAATTAACCTTTTTGCTTTCAAGGGAGGGTTTTTCATCTTTCTTTGTCAAGGATATACCTTCTGACAAGAATCTCGGGAAACTAGGATGAATTCCTTCACAGAATATTGATTCTAAATGCATAAAACAAAATACAGAGGATGATAAAAAAAATCAATGTTATAAGCAGAACCAGGAATATATTGTACATAATAACAGCAAGATGTGTGATGTGATGTGTGTGATGATGAACTAGAAAAGACTTGGTTCTTCTCAGTGATCCAAAGCAATCCCAAGAGACTTTGCACAGAAAAGGTCATCTGCATCCAGAAAAAGAACTAAGGAGACTGAATGTAAGTCAACACAAGCTATGTTCTCTTCTTTTTTCTGTTTTTGTTTTCTCTTTCATGGTTTTTCACTTTTGCTCTGATTTTTCTCTCCCAAAATGATTCATAAAGCAATGTGTATTAAAAATAAATAAATGTTTTTAAAAAGAAAATCAACGTTATTAAAATATAAGTATAATTTTTTTAAGTTTCCAGAGCCCAGGTTATCTTTGGAGTCACCTCCAAGAACAGAATCACATAACTCTCTCACCTGCGTCATTCATCAGCCCTGGCTTGTAACCTCTAGAGTGCTTGGGTTCCTTTATTATCCAAAAACATTAATTAGCTTTTAATCTGAGTGTGGCACCAAGAATACTAAGAGAAAAGTGAACTACTTGTCCTTAAGTGACATATTCAACAAGAGGAAGACACAAAAAGTAAAGATGTATGCAAAGTAATATTGGGATGGGGATACTAGAGGTTAAAGGGCTCAGGGAGAAACAAGCTGAAAGACCTTGGGTATGCAGCAAATGGTGCTTGGGGTGAACGTCTGAGAAAGACAGGAAATCCAAGGGGAGGGAGGGTATTTCAAACACAACAGACAATCTGAACAAAAACCCAGAGATAGAAATGAAATGAGTCAAGACTAACCCGTGGGCCATCCATTACATAGAAGAAAAGAGTTTCCAAAAAGGCTATGGGATTTTAAAAATGTTTTTGTAATGTAAGGGCAATACTGCGGGCTTCTAAGGGGATTACTTTGAAAGTGGTGACAGTCAAATCATTTGGATGTATAAATATACTAGTATAGTTCTTTAAAATAAATCATCTTATCTTGTTGTTTTACTTGGTATAATCTGAGAATCTTATACAGGAGCCTATTTGAACCAACTTTCTGGTATCCCTCCTGAATGATGACTAATGTTCAAATAAAATGTAGAAAGAATAGAAAAGGATAGGATAGAAAGGCTGGCGTATTAGCTATGGGAAGGTGGGGCAGCTCCCGTAGTCTGTGATTCTCTAACTCTCCGGAATGGCCAAGGTCTCCAGCAGCAGAACTTGATAGTGACTGGACAGTTCCCAACCAATGGCTGCCTCTACCTCCTGTGGGGAAAATGCTGGGGACACGGACACAGGTTCCTAATTTTTATGGGGTTCTAGTAGCTCCTTGGGATTTGCCCATCTTCCTTCCTGCTCAAGGCTGGTGGCCTTGATTTGAATGGCTCCATCTTAGAGGAGATTTCCCGAGACGTGCTTGTCAACTCACCGGGTTCGCTTTGTTCCAGGCCATACTGCTCACGTTGTGCCCTTTTGTTAGGTCACAAGAAAATGACCACAGCCGTTCGAGATTGGGGGGGATGGGTTCTTCCGAAGCCTCCACATTTTCTCCTTCAATAATATCTACATCTTCATCTTCCTCAATCAGCTTGATTTTTTGCACTTGTTGATAACTGTCCTCTTCTTCCACCTCCTTGCCTAAGGCACAAAAGAATTTGTAATGTGTTTATCTCACACACACACACACACACACACACACACACACACACACAAAACATATATATATATATATATATATATATATATATATATATTACATATACATATAGAAATTTCATGCCGTGGGGGTTGGCAAAACCCAACACTGCCCCAAATACTCTCCACAAATGAGAAGCCCCTCTTTTAATGATTCCAACAAGGTGGTTTTACAATGCCCCCCACCTTGAAAAATAATTAGTTGGATGGAACTAACCAAAAGACATTTATTTAATGTGTGAATTTTTGTTCCCTCCTCCTGAAATGCAGCTTGGATAAAGAATGCTCCCTGGAAACATGACTGGTGTGCGTTATCCCCACACTGTAATTAACTCAATTAAGTCAGCTTGGATATCAAAGTCACTGCTCAGACACCTGCAACTCTCCCTAAATCCAACAGAGTCCCCTTTAAGAGACAGCAGAAGCTGTTTCTATTGCTAAAATATCATTTCACTTGTTAGGTTTCCAAGTAGGACAAAAAGACTAACCACAAACTGGCAAATGTTTAGACTCTATTAAAATGGGCCAGTTTGTGTAGAAAATGCCAAATGAGGCAGGGATGTGTACTCTGCTCAGCGAGCTCCAGGGCTGTACCCATCCCTCACACAATGGGCACGGATCCCTCTTTCCCCATGGTCATTTTGGAGACTTAGCAAGTTTCAAAGGCACATCTGGAAAAGGGTTCTCCTGGCTCAGGCCACTGGGAGCCAATACTCTTGGCAACAAATTAAAGCAGGCCGATTGGGTAAGAAAGCCAAACAATAGCGCAGGAGTCAACAGATCTGGGTGGTGGGAGAGACTGGACAGCGAGCCTGCAAGGAGGGAAGGTCAGCTATGGTCAGTGAGGGAGACTTGAGACACAAACACTGGAAGACAGGGAGGCAGCTCTCAGCAGCCCTTGCCACATCCCCAAGCTTATATACTAGACATCCCCTTCCCCCTGCTGAGGATGTCTCCTGTCTTTTTATTGTCTTGTTTATCTGGCTTTGTGATTTATGATATTTATTTAATAAAAGATTAGGCCATCTGTTTTATATTTCAAAAGCAAGCTAATTTTTTTATCTTTTTTCTTCTTAGGGAAGTGGGTGGCATAATGGATAAAGCACTGGACTTGGGAGTCAAATTAGGCCTCAGATACTAGCTTTGTGACCCTGGCCAAGAAACTTAACCTCAATTTCCTTATTTGTAAAATGGAGATAATGATAGCACCGACTTCTCAGGGTGGTAAGCTCCAATGGGATAAATGATGCACAATGATTTGCAAAGTTTAAAAATACTTGGATGCATGCATGCGTATATGTAAACACATGTGTGTGCACGTATGTATATATACTTATGGATATTCTGTGTGTATGTACATGTGTGTATATATTATATACATATACATACAATATAAATGAAAAAATATATATATATATACTAATTAGCTGTTTTCCTGATCTCCAAAAATTAAGTTGTTTTTTAACTTGTACGTAGGTCTCAACTGATATTTTTCCCTGTGAACCAGCATCTCTCAACAGAAAACAAAGCGGGAGATAGGGGAAGGGTCCTCCATTTAATCTCCATAAAATCTCCATTTTAGAAATCCTCTTCATTTTATATCCCTTTTTCAAAGCCTGGCCTTTACAGACATTACCAGGGAAAATAAATATGAATATATCTTTTATTTAAACATCTTGTGATACATCACACTATACTAAAAGATAAGGAGAAAGCCAATTGAGGAATTATATGGTTATATAATTATAAGCTATATAACTATAGTAGAATTATTATATAGGATTATAATCTAAAAAGCTTTTTTTTCTTTCTCCCTCAAACAATAATAACAATAGCTTGCATTTACACAGCACTTTAAGGTTTGCAGGGCAGTTTAAATGGGCCACTTATTTACTGACTGATCTTCACCACAAGCCCATGTGGCAGGACTGCAGGTCTCGCTGTCCCCATTGTAGAGGGAAGAACAGGGACTCGGAGAGGTTCGGGGCCTTGGGTCTCACATCTAACTCCAAGTGCACCACTGCTGACACCATGTGAGCCTGTCAGTCTTCTGGGCCTTCCTGGTGTTAGTATCCCCAGGTCCCACGGGGAGGTGGAGAAGCCCCATCACCCCATCTCTGCCTTTGCCTGGACCAGGCCCTCCACCTCCTGCCTGGTTCTCGCTGTTCTCATCTCCAAAATGGCAGCCTCGGAAACCCCTCCGGCTCTAGAGCAGGGTCCTGCGGGTGGCTGGCACAGTGCTGCCCACTTGGGGCTTTTCCCTTGATTTCCTTGCTGACTCCTTTCTAAGAGGATTCAAGGTTTGGCTATGAGTCAAGCTGAGTGTACTCACTCCCATGCAGTTCTATGATTTTATCCAGTAATCCCATCCACATCATGACCTTCCCCATCATAATTCTGATATGTTACAAGTCAGGAGAGAAAATTAAATAGGAAATTTGGGGAAGATTGTGGAAGCCACAGGCACCCAAAAGATAACACAGAACCCATAACCAAATGCTTAACCCTAGTTTTATGATAAGCTATTGTAAATAACCCAAAGAGAAGAAGAAGAAAATTCAGACTTCTCTGCAATAAAGGGAAGGCCAAAAAAATTATGGGGATTTTCCAGATGGGGACTGCCATGATGTGGAAGGGATGACTACTTCTTGACAGATTTTTGGAACACTCTGGATAAGTAGGATCCCCATATCAGAGAAAGTGCATTTTCTCCTGCAGGAATGAAACATAATTATCTATTTTAAAAAAAAATACCTAAGATAGGAAGCTGTCGATAAGCTGCAAGCTTGGGCTGAAATATATTTTCCATGAGAACCCTCTCCATGAAAAATAAATTCTCTTGAAATCTGTCCGACTTCAATATCAATTCTGAACGATCTTCCTCTTCCTCGTGAATTTTAGCCATAATGAGGCTTTCGATATCGATCGTAGAACTGGTTTCACTTGCTGTAAAATATCAAGAGAACAGTACGAAATCGTGTTTAATGAAAAATTACCCACAGGATGTCATTCAGGAGCAGTGAAAGCTGGTTTTCTACTTCCATGATGATGATGGAAAAGGGAATCCTTCCAAGATTCCTGAAACATCATGAATTTTCAATTCATTTCTCAAGAGCTACAGGTAAGATTCAATGTACATGACAGGGGAGCCTTTTTTTTTTTTTAATTGATAGAGCAGTCTCTCAAAAAGTCAGATACACAAGGATTGCTTTAGATAAAAACCAGTGAGAGAATAGTTCTTATTACTCAATTCCATTCAAAAGTCTGAATGTGAAGTATAGGGGAAACATTAAGTCTTTAAGTGTTTATTTGTGGTTCTTGTTCAGTCACATCTGACTTTTCTTGCCCCATTTGGATTTTCTTGTCAGAGACATTGCAGCAAGCTAAGAAGGAAACTGAGGCAAACAGTGTAACATGGCTTGTCCAGGGTCACCCAGCAAGGAAGTATCTGGGGCCACACATTGGAACTTGGGCCATGAGTCCTCCTGATTCCAGGCCTGGTGCTCCAGGCCCCCTGATGGTCTTTAATGCCCCAAATGTCTGCATTCATTTATTTTACTCAAAGAACCATTTATTAAGTGCCTATTTTGTACCAAGGACTGGGTTTTGTAACTACAAATGCAACTAATGAAATGAGGCCTGCTTCCAAGAGGGAAGATAGCAAATATGTGTGTAAATATAAACAGAATAGAAAAATATAAGCATAACTAGACTAGATATAAAGTAAATATAAATAGAATAAAATAAAAAATGTAGTCATAGTAAGACTAGATACAAAATAAATATAAACACAAAAGATACAATATAAGCATAACTAGATTAGATATAAAGTAAATATAAGTAGAATAAAACAAAAAGATGTAATCATAGTGAGACTAGATGCAAAATAACTATAAATAGAAGAGAAAATATAATATGCAAAATAAGCACAAATAGAAGAGAAAAGATACAATATAAGCATAACTAAATTAGATATAAAGTAAATATAAATAGAATAAATAAAAAGATATAACCATAGTGAGACTAGATGTAAAATAAGTATAAATAGAAAAGAAAATATAAGCATAACTAGACTAGATATAAAGTAAATATGAACAGAATAAAATAAAAAAGATATAACCATAGTGAGACTAGATGCAAAATAAGTATAAATAGAAAGAAAATAATAAGCATAACTAGAGTAGATATAAAGTAAATATAAATGGAATAAAATAAAAAGATATAATATAACCACAGACTAGATGCAAAATAAGTATAATAGAAAAGATATAAGCATAACTAGACTAGATATAAAGTAAATATAAATAAAATAAAATAAAAATATAATCATGGCAAGACTAAATACAAAATAAGTATAAATAGAAGAGATACAATATATAACTAGAACAGAATAGATATAACATAAGATTAGATATAAAATAAGTACAGATCGAAGACACTAGATTAGTACAGAACAATTAAATAAGGATGTTAAGTTGGCTTCTCAATGACTAAGGCTGGCCGGAGTGATATTTCTGACAAGTTCTGCCAAGTTGGGGAACAAAGGCTCAGGACAAGGCCAGGACTAGGACTGCCCCCTGAGGCTTCTCTCACCTGAGAAGCTCATTGTTTGTTTTTGGTGACCCCAGCTTTTAGTGACCATTTAATGGATGGTAGGGGAGTTGGGCCTAGGTTGGTAGTGGAAGGCAGTCTTCAGAACAAACAGAGAAAGGCCCCACAGGGACAGACTAAGTAAACAGCAGATATCAACCTGGACGAGTTTGGGGGCCTTTACTCTGTCCCAGTGGAATCCCAACAAAAGGTTTATGCAATAAATGTCACAGACATCCTAGCCCAGTTTAAGTAGTGCTACTAGATTACTGATCTTTACGAGAATATCTGCCAATCTGCTTTCCCAAGACAACATTTCTCACTCATTTAAGAATGGAAAAATATCTGCAGAAGCCCAGGGTTTGCCTGTGGATGCAAACTAGGGCAGGAGCATGCCTTGGAGAAAATGGAAATTGTTTTGTTGGATTTTTCAAGAAAACTAGCATTTAAAAATGTTTTCTTTTTAGAAGTAGTAAATCCTCTTCCCTCTTAAAATCTGTGTGATGCTGTGTTTTTAAGTACAGCATTATTTAGCAATTTGTGTCTTTAGTTGCTAGCTTCCTGTCCTCTTTTGTTAGATCCCTTTCTCCCTTTTCATTCCCTATCATCTATCCTTACTTTATCATAACAAGCTTATTTATTGAATAGATTTTATGGAAAGAATGTTATTCTTTGTTTTGAAAATAAATGGTGCTTTCCCTTGAAAAGAAAGAAAATTATTTACATTCACTTACTGACATTCCCAAAAAGAGATCTAAAACCTAAGACTCTTATTGCTATTTATACCAGTTTGGTATTAAAGTATTAAAATAAATTATTTTATTCCTTTAAAAAAGAAAAAAAGGGAGGAAAAAGGAAGCTAATCTATTTCATTACTTATATATCCCTTAATTATTCTTCTATAGTGGCACACAACAGATTATCAATCAAACAAATAACAAACATTTATTAAGTTCCCATTATGTTTCCATTAGAGACATAAAATAAAAATCAAAATTATTTCTGTCTTTAAGAGCTTATCTTGTACTTAGGGACACAGGACACAGATCAATATGGACAAAATAAATACCAAGTAGAATTTTTGGTGAGAGGACAGTAACATTTGGGAACAGGAAAGTCTTCTTGGAAATGGTGGGGTCATTCCTTAGGAAGCAATGGGGTTCTAAAAGACAAAGGTAAATAGGTAGCACATTGCAGGCATGGGGAATAGTGAATGCAAAGACAGGACTATAAGAAACAGCAGGCCTGGGGAGAGCACAAGGGAAGCAATGTTTAAAAAGGCTGGAGAGGCAGCCAGCAGCCAGGCTGCAAAGGGCTTCAAACTCTGCAGGAGCCCACACTTAATACCAGAGACAAGGTAAAATCCACTGAGCTCAAACCCACCCTTAAGAAAAATCACTCAGGAAACTGTGGGAAATGAACTGCAATGAGGAGGGACTTGAATCCAAGAGACCAGTCCAGAGGCCCTTGCAACAGAGCAGGTGAGTGGGGGAAAAACCTCAACTAAGAGAGCAATTGTATGAGTAGAAAGTTGGACACAAAACGCCCTGGAGATAGAAACCATAAGATCTGAAAATTGGTTGGATATGTGCCATGAGGAAAGCAAGAACACAAGGACAACACGAATACTGTGAATCTCTATTTCAAGAAAAATGGTGGTATCCTCAACAGAAACAAAAGTCTAGTCCTAAGAAAAAGACAATGAACTCGGTTTCAGTCACATTGAATTTGAAACATTTACCTGACATCTGACTGAAATACCCAACGGACTGATGGCTATGTCCAACTGAAGCTCAGGAGCGAGGCTAAATAGATGTTGAAGTTATCTGTAGGGAGAGAAATAAGGCTATGGGAACGAATGAAATGAGTGAGTGAATGAGATAGAGAGACCATCATAATTTTAGGTGACATCCTTAGTTAAAGAGGACTTGGATGACGAATCAAAGGGAGGTTGAATAGGAACAGTCAGACATGAAAGGGAGAACTAGAAGAGAGTAGGGTCATGGAGATCTAGAGAAGAGAAGATGTTCTGGGAGAGCAGGGGTCAATGACTACTGAGAGGCCAGGAATAAAGAAGCCTGAGAAAAAGCCACTGGATATGGTAATTAAGAGATCACTGTTAACTGAGGGGGGCAGTAGATAGAACATCAGGCTCCTCTTCCTGAATTCAAATCTGTCCTGAGATGAACATCTACTGTATATGTGACCCTAAACAAGTCACTTAACCCTACTTAATTCAGAAAATAGTTGCAGTTAAATAATGAGGTCAGAAGCCAGAAAAAACATGGATAAGAAGAGAGGAAATGGAAGCAACAGATATAGGCAACTTTTTCTAAGAGTTTGACTAAGAAAGGGAAGAAAGAGGGTGAAAGTAAGGGGATGCTACCATCCATTGATGTAGAGAAAGTTTTTTCAAGACAAAAAAATATCCCACTCCTATTTAGATGCTAGTAGCAATGGTGGCAATAAGAGTCCCTCATAAATACTCCTGCGGAGCTGGAATAATATCTTTCTTAGGCTTTGGTGGTATCTGAAAGAATATCAGCAAAAAGAAAAATCATGAGAAGAAACAATATTACTATTAAAAATAGTATTAGATTCCTCTCTGTGTGCAAAGATTAAGGTGGCCTTCATCAGAAAGAAATTACAAAAGCTATTCAAATTCTTCCATTGCATGTCAGGTGATTAAATAATTAACATATGGAATACAGTTTTGTTTTGTTTTTTTCCAGGAAATGGGGACATTGTAATAATCTACCTCAATGCTTTTGCTTACATCATTCCCTTTGCCCTTCTCTCTTTAAAAAAAAAAAACCTGCAAAGACTTACGTGAACTGATACAAAGTGAAACGAACAGACCCAGGAGAACATTGTATATAGCAAGAGAAATACCACATGATGAACAACTATGAATGACTTAACTATTCTCAGTAACACTATCATCTAAGATGATTCCAAAAGATTCGTGATAAAAAAAATACTATCCTCTTCAGAAAAAGAACTGATGGAATCTGAATGCAGATCAAGCAAACTATTTTTCACTTTTTTCATTTTTTATGATTTTTTTGGTTTGTATTTTCTTTCACAACATGACTAATATGGAAATATGTTTTGTATGATTGTACATATATCACCTATAAGAGTGAAGGGAGGAAGCAGGAGAATTTAGGACTCAAAATTTTAAAAGAAGAAAATAATTTCTTAAAAACTAGACTTGGGCAAGGGAAGGTAATGATATCACAAGATACCAAAATATAAAAAAAAAATTTAAATGAACAAAAAGTGAAGAGAAAGTGAAATATCTCTTTACAAAAAAACTGATATAGAAAAAAATTGAGGAAAGACAATTTAAGAATTGTTGAACTACTTGAAAGCTATGAAAAAATACTTTAGATATGATATTACAAGAAGTTACTGAGGAAAACTGCCTTCTGTGCTCTTAAGAATGTTATCAATACTTGGGTATTTTGAAAGAAAATATGTAGATAGAAGGTTTGGGTTTGAATTGAGTATTATAAAATGAATCTTTAAAAATTAAAATGGATAGGGAAAGATAAAATAGAGCAATCATTCAATACAAATAAGGCATGAATAGAAGTACTGTTACAATGGAAGCAAGTGGGGTTAGAAGGCTAATAATGCTGGAACCTTAGTCTCATCAAAACTAAGTGAAAGAGGGAATAAAATATACATCTAGAAAGGTGGATTTATCTTCTAAATCTTCTAAATTTATAAAGAAACAGAAAGGTAGAGGGATAGGATAAGGGAGGGATTTTTAGAGGGATGAATAGGTAAAAATAAAGTAGGAAGGGGAAAGAAAAATAAGAGAGAGATTCTCTAAGAAGATATGGATTAGGAAGGCAATGGTTAAAAATAAATCGGATGAGTAAGGAGGAATTAGGTAAAAATAGAGGATGAGAAGAATAAGAGATGAAAAACAGAATGGAAAGAAACACATAACTAGTAATTATAACTTTGAATGTGAATGGGATATCTTGTCCATAAAACATGACTGGATAGCAGAATGGATTAAAAACCAGAATCTGACAACATGTTGTTTACAAGAAATACATTTAAAAATAAGAGATACACACTTAGAGATCTGCTATAGAATTTATTATATTTCAACTGAGATTTTTTTTTAAAAAAGCAGGGTTAGCAATCATGATCTCAGGCAAGTTAGAAGAGGTTAATTAAAAGAAATAAAGAGGGAAACTAATTATGATAAAAGATACTGTAAAGTGAAATAATATCAGTATTAAACCTATATGCATCAAATGCTATAAAAATCTAAATTTTTAAGGGAAAAGTTAAATGAATTACAGGTGAAATTAAATAGTAATACTATAACACTGAGAGGACTTTAACTTTCACCTCACAGAATTAGATCAATCTAACCAAAAAATAAATAAAAAAGAATTGAGGAAGTGAATAAAATCTTGCATGTTAGATATGATAGATATCTGGAGAGAATTAAATGAGAATAAAAATGAATATATATTTTTCTCAGTGGTATATGTTTTATCTTTACAAAACTGATTATATATTACAACTTCATAGTTAAATGCAAAAAAGCAGAAATAGTAAATGCATCCTTTTCAAATCACAATGCAATAAAATTATATTCAATTAGGGACCATGGAAATGCAGATTAAAAATTAATTGGAAACTAAACAACCTAATCTTAAAAATAAGGGAGTTAAAGAAAAAATCATAGAAACAATAATTTTACTAAAAAGAATGTCAGCAATGAGATAGCATACCAACATTTATGGGATGCAGCAAAAGTCACAATCAGAGGAAATGTATATCTTTAGATGCTTATATCAATAAAAGAATAGAAAGAACAGACAAATGAACTGTGTGTGCAATTTTTAAAAATTAGAAAAAGAACAAAGCAAAAATTCCTAATGAAACACCAACCTGGAAATTTTTTTTTTTATATATAGCTTTTTATTTACAGGACATATACATGGGTAACTTTACAGCATTAACAATTGCCAAACCTCTTGTTCCAATTTTTCACCTCTTACCTCCCCCACCCCCTCCCCTAGATGGCAGGATGACCAGTAGACGTTAAATATATTAAAATATAAATTAGATACACAATAAGTATACATGACCAAAACGTTATTTTGCTGTAGAAAAAGAATCAGACTCTGAAATATTGTACAATTAGCTTGTGAAGGAAATCAAAAATGCACAACCTGGAAATTTGAAAAACTTAAGGTGGGATTAATAAAATTGAAATTACATAGGAGTTGATTTATGAAGAAATAAAATAAATTAACCATTGGTTAATATGATTTGAAAACAAAGAAAAATGTCAAATTACTATTAATAAAAATTAAAAGGATAAAAATAGCATTAATTATGATGAAATTAAAACAATTATAAGGAGTTATTTTGCCCAATTACATGCCAATGAATTTAGTCATTTAAGTGAAATGGAAGAATATTTATAAAAAGATAAACTTCCTGGATAAATAGAAGAGTAAATAAAATATCTAAATAAACCTATTTTTAGAACAAAGAATTTGAGAGGCCATAAATGTGGCCAAAAGAAAAAAACAGCAGGACTGGATGGATTTATAAGTGAATGCTACCAAACATTTAGAAATCAACTAATATCTATATGAAACAAATTATTTGGAAGAATATACAAAAAAGGAGTCCTACCAAACTCCTTTTATGATATGGTACACATATCTAAAACAGGATGAGCAAAACCAGAAATTATAAGCCAATTTCATTAATGGATATGGATGCAAAAATTCTAAATAAAATACTAGCAAGGAGACTACAACAATATATTACAATATACAATATACAGCAATATACAATATGTCGATTGTGATCAAGTGGGATTAATACCAGCAATGCAGCATCATTAAATGATGATTTAATATAAGGAAAACTATTAACATAATTGATCATATCAATAACAAAAGTAACAAATATCATTTGATTATATTAATAGATGCAGAAAAAGTTTTTGACAAAATACAACATTCATTCCTATTCAAAGTTCTTGAAAGCATAGGTATAAATGCATTTTTCCTTAAAATGGTAAGAAGTATCTGCCCAAAACCATCAACAGCATTATTTGTAATGGGGATAAAATGGAAGCCTTCCCAGTAAGATCAGAAATGAAACAAGGATGCCCAACTATCACTAATCTTACTCAATACTGCATTAGAAATGCTACTAATTACTCAATATGGGTAGAGAAATCTATGTTACCATTCAGGAAAATAGGAGGGGAATAAGATACAGGAAGCAGGGAGGGTAATAAAAAAAGAAGGCATATTGGGGGAGGGAGTGATAAGTAATAAAATATTTTTGAGAAATGCTACTAATAGCAATAAGAGAAGAAAAAGAAATTGAAGGAATCAGAATGGGAAATGAAGTCTTCTTGAAGACAATATGATGATGTACTTGGAAAATATTAAAGCTTCAATCACAAAGTTAATTGAAACAATAATTTTAGCAAAGTAGCAGATATAAAATAAATCCACATAAATCATCATCATTTCTATATATCACCAACAAACCCTGCAAGATGAGACAATAAGAGATATCCCATTTAAAATAATGTAGGCAGTATAAGATAACTGGGAATACCAAAACAAACTCAAGAACTACATGAACATAATTATTAAACACTTGACATAAATAAAATCCAATTTAATTAGCTGGAGAGGGAAAATATAATAAAAATGACAATTTTGCCTAATCTATTTATTCAATTCCATCCCAATTAAAATATCAATTATTTTTATTGAGCTAGAAAAATAATAACAACAAAATTTATCTGGAAGAAAAAAAGAGGTCAAGAATGTCCAAGAAATTAAGGGGGGGGGGGAAACTAAAGAAAAGAGGTTTAGCAATATCAGAGCTTATACCATAAGGCAATAATTATCAAAATTGTGTCTGACATCAGATGAGAAACAGCAGGCAGATCAGTAGCAGAGTAAACATACAATAACCAGGAGTGAATGAGTATTGCAACCTTGTGTTTGAAAAATGTAAAGATTTAAGCTTTGGGGACAATCCATTATTTGGTTAAAAAAAAAAACTGCTGAGAGAGCTGGAGAGTAGTCTAGCAAAAATCGGGCAAGATAAGATCAAAATAGATCTAGATAGGATCTAGATATAAAGAGAAGCATAAGAAAATTAGGAGAACATGGACCTATCAGACTTAGAGGAGAACAATTTATGAATAAATATGAGATGGAAGAATGAAATATAAAATGGATAATTGTGATTACATTAAATTAAAAATGCTTTGCACAAATAAAATCAAATGCAGGCAAGATTAGAACAAAAACAGAAAATTGAAAGGAAAAATTGTATAGATAGTTTCTCAGATAAAAGACTCATATCTAAATTTGTAAAAATATGAATCATTCCCCAGTTCTTAAATGGTCAAAGGATATGAGTAGGTAGTTTTTTTGATGAAGAAAGAGTTTCCATATATTTCTAAATCTGTGTCAAAAAGTGGACAGGTAGAGAGGAAGGGAGAAAAAAATATTAAAAATGTTGATCAGAGAACACAAGAAAACTTAAAAGGAAGCACAGAAAAGCAGAGTAGCTTGAAAATGATGTGCAGCATTATTGTGTAGTTGTTTTTTTTTAAAGTAAAACAGTGATAAATGGAAAGTCATGGTTTTCTATTGAATCTTTTCCTGTTGTTCTATGTACAAGGAAGTGCTTTTCATTTCTTTTCTATTTAAGTTCAAAATGATATTTTTAAATGATAATTAAAATTGTTTTCATATAATTGGGGAAATTTTAAATATTTCTTTAAAAAAAAAAAAAGGATGTTGGTTGTGAGAGGAGTCAGCCATGTCCAGAAGTTGCTTCCTGAGGCAGAAGTCTCAGGACTTTTCGGTTAATAGAAATCAGGAAGTTCTCAGGACAGCCTAGTAAAAAAATTGTGGCAGAGAATTTTAAGAGATTAGAATATAAAATATTGTCTGCTGGAGAGGAAAACTCCTTTCAGAAGGAAACCAATGACCACAGAGCTTGACAAAAGGAAAACCTATTACTGAGAGAGCATCCATAGCCCACTCAGTCTTAACCCCTTTTCATTCCCTGGACAGAAATTGGACTTTTGGGCAACTGAGATTGGGGGCTGAAAAGGAGCTTAGAGGCTCCAGTACCCCACCATCCTGTTTAATATATAAAGAAACTGAGTGTGAGGCTAAGTGATCTACCCAAGATCACAGAGCCAGAATGAAGTGGGGCAGGCCTGGGACTGTGTCTCTCCAGCCACTGCGTGTGTAAGAAATGGGAAGAGAATATTCAGCAAAAGAGTAAAAGAGCAAGACTAGGGCAGTCTCTGGAGCAAGGTCTACCCTTTCCTCTTTGGGCAAGTGGAGGAGGGGAGTGTAGAAAGCCCCTGATTTTCTCCATCTCTTTGAGGACTCTGTGTGTGTTTGTGTATAGAAGGATGGAGGAGGATTATAGCTTCGAGTGAGAATGGCAAGGGAAACCTCAAACTGAGGGAGGAGGCAGAGTTTCTCTGAGTAGGGAATGTAATTTTTCTATTTTTGGCTGTTTTCTTCATCTCTCTTTTATTTGACTCTGGGAAGGGAAGGAGTGTGGGATGCCAAGTGATATCCATGTTATTAGCCCCAAAGGATCAACACTTGCCTAGAATAAAACGCTGCCTGGATTGTTTGGGTTTAGAATTTATCTTATAGAAATAAAGATCTGAGTGATTCTGGCTAAGTCCCAAGCTCTCTCAAAGCCCAAGGGGATTCTCTAAGATGCTCACAGGGAAGGTACCCAACTGCACTGGTAAAGAGCTCCCCACACTAAGTCAAAGGGACACTATGGGTCCCCACCCCTTGCATTACAAAAAACAGCTTAAAGGCTGAAAAAGCAAAGCCAACAACAGCCAGGAAACCTGAGAACTTGCTCTGGGGAGGTTGTGCCCATTACTTTCTTTCCCTCTGGTCCTACCTGGGAAAGATCCCTGAAAACCAGAGACGCTGAGTGGCTACCATAGCCCCCTAAGACTATTTTCAAGCAACACAGACAAGTCCAAGTCCCAAACCTCCTCTTAGCACCAGTTTCAGAACATTGTGCACAGCTCCCTTGAGGAACAGAAGAAAGGGAGAAGGTCCCAGGCCATTGGACCCTGACAGCCAGCCCAAGAGCCCGGAGAATGGCATTGTTTCCAGTTAAGTGCCCTCCACCATTGTCCTGGGAAGGAGCCCACGTGGAGATGCCAGCTGGCAACGGCTCCTAGTGGTTTTGCAGCCACTGCTACCAAAGGCCCTGAAATGAAAGTTCTTCCCACCAAAACCCTTGGTCCTGTCCACGGCTCATCCTCAGAAACTGGCAGGAAATAGAAATGGCTTTGAGAAGAGACACGGCCATCTCTTTGCTTAGGACCACAGGCCCTTCCTTAAGAGCTGCTGCCCAAACCTTCTGTCCATATTGTCTCCCCCCACCACTGGAGTAAGACAGACAGGAGCAGCCTGGCTTTTCTGTTTATATCCCCAGAGCTTGACTGGTGACATATTAACCACTCAGAATAATTTTATCTCATTCATCTCTCTAATCTGCCCTTTTCACACTGGTATTCAGGGACAGCAATGAGACAAACATACATCGCTAATATCTTCATCAATGAAGTATGGGATAGGGCAGCTAGGTAGTACAGTGGATAGAGCACCAGCCCTGAAGTCAGGAGGACCTGAGTTCAAATCTGATCTCAGACACTTAACACTTCCTAGCTGTGTGACTCTGAGCAAGTCACTTTACCCCAATTGCCTCAGCAAAATAAATAAATATAAAAATAAAGTATGGGATACCATTAGAAACCATCAGGAAGACTTCAAAGATGCATTGTGTTGGGGACCATCTCTTCAGTGCATCCAGATGCATCCCACCATTTGGGTAAAGCCCTCTCTCACCCCTTCCCCAACTTTCCACATAATTATGGAATAATTATAATGCAAGTGATACATCATGCAACAGCGTGAAGACCCAAAAGATTCATACAGCAATCCAAGAAGAATCTGGCACTGAAAGGTTTTAAAAGAACACAGATGAACAAACTAATGGAACCATGACTATTTAGCAGATGTGAACTTTTCATGCTGTTGAGACTTATTGATATTTCTTAGTATTCCATTGTTTCAGAATCAATTTTTAACTAATGCCTTAATATGTTAACAAGAGTTCTAAAGGATCTCTATTTGTTTACAGTTATATTCCCAAATGTAGTCCCCATCAGTTCATTTATCAATCAATAAACATTTATGAACCACATTATCACTATCACTTAATAAGTCTTAGATGCAAAGTCTTCTGCTCTTTAGAGAGGTGACTGGATTCAATGTTCCCCCTAAATGAGATATTTTGAAAACTGCACTGATGTACTTTTAGTAGAAAGAGACAAAAACTGATGATTTGCATTTTTTAAAATTATGATCCAAGTTCTAATATAAGTGGATAGTTATCATCAACAGGGTGATTTCTCCAGAAAGATTCAAGTTTTTGTTTGGCACAAAATTGATTTCTAAAAGCATATTAAAAAATCATGAACAAAAGCCAGTCGGAACATACTTTTGTCTGTGGCACTCAGATATCTAGAGTCCTGGTCTTTCTTCGACCCCTCATGTAAACTGCCTGTCTTTCCTGTTTCCAGTTTTGTTGCTGAAAGACTAAGCTCCAAGGCATTATAAGCATCATACAAAGCCCAGGCGGTGGTCATTATGCCTAGAAAGAAAGAGGAAAAAAGCCATTGGTAAGTGCCACACTCAAAGCAACAGAGTCAGTTTATTGGAGGCAAAATCTCACCCCTGGTTTACTCGGCTACTACAGGAGCAACCAGAGTTTCCTGGGAAGTGTTAACAATATTTATAAGAATAAAAGAGGAGAAAAAACCAACAACATAATTGTCTTTAGTTATTGTTATGAATGTAGCTTCAAAGGTCCATCAATTCAGAGGCCTTTGGATACCATCATCTTAATAATTTAAAGATCATTGATTTTGGTTTTCTCCATTCAATCCATTTATAGATATAATATAAAAATAGAAGGTCTTCAATGGCTTGATCTGACATTTAAGACCTTTCATAATCTAATGCTCTTTTCTCTATCCCACTTTACTTCCTCCCTCTCCCTCCTCTTCCTCCATGTGGTTCCTCTGCCCAAGGAGCTCACTTGCCCTTCACCATCCTTTATCACCCCAGTGCCCTGATTCTCCCCTCTGTGGAAAGTCCAACTCTTTGGAAACTCCAAATCTTATCTCTTCTGCAAGTCTGAAGTCAACATCCATCTTCTCTATCTATGAGGCTCTCCTTGATGATTCTAACCCAAACAGATCCCTTCCCTCCTGCCATTTCTGTCATGTCACTCCTCTCTCTCCATCTCTAACCCTTTCTTTCTCCTTCCCTCTTTCCCTCCATCTCTCTTTCTCTCTCACACACTCTCTTTCTCTCTCTTTCCCCCTTCTCTTCCTCTCTTTCTCTTTTTTCCTGTTTCTCTCTTTCCTTCTCTCTTCTTCCTCTGTATCTTTCTCCCTCCTTCTCACATGCATGTGTGTGTATATATATATATATATATATATATATATATATATATATATACACACACATATATAGATATAGATATATCAACATATATACACCCTGGTTTAGCTACTTTTATCCCTCTGAACTGAATCATAAACTCCTTGTATTCAATCCTAATAGAGCCAGGAATACACTGGATGCTCAATGACCGACTGCTAAGTCATTCAAGGGCACACTCAGTAATCCTGGAACCTGGTATTTCATCAGATATTACTAATCCATAGATTACCTTTTTCTTCTGTTAAGATTCTATCACATTGAACCTCCTTGTGTTTGGGTGCGCCATTAAAAGTCTGCATTATCCTTTCAACATATAAGTCGTTGCCAGCTCGATTTTTACAAAGGGTCTCATAAAGAGCATTTCGATTCCTTTGAAAAAGAAGGTGAATTCTACTTGTTAATAACACGGTGACTGCAATCACACAAAGCACTCCTAAGTCACACATGCCACCTGCCATTATTGCTATTTTCCTTAGGAGTATACTCTCTATCCTATTCTTTCCTAGAAAAGAGATTTATTATAATCCTCTAGAAAACACTGTCCCTACCAGCTTTATTGAGCTTCTGCTACACCTGGTTATCAACAGGATGCCAGGGTTTTCTCAACATGGAAATTTTAGGTTTTGGGGGAGAAGGCTATTTCATGAAAACCACACTTCAGAAAGATTCATGCTGACATTAAACTTTAATAATTATGTTATTCTACAGTTCCTTTTATTTGAGAGAAGATAATGCTCTAATAATAAATTTGCTAATGACAAAAAATGTACCAAATATACAGAAAAATAAATATGAATAAAAACATTCTCAAAATAGTTATTCCTTGATCCACCTTAATAGCTCCCTGTATTTTGAATAATATAATAATATAACATTAATATAATAATAATAAATTTTAGCACTGAAATTACAGAAAGAGGGAAGAGATTCTGACATACTTCACTTTCTCAGCATCTTCAGACTCGATAGAATGTAAGACGGTTGGCAGATTAAAGAGCCACAGTGTTTCGGTCTCTGAGAGGTAGATGTCCACTTTGGCATCTAATTCTTCTTTTGTTAGGACTTTTGGCACTTCTTTCTTAAGCTGGAGATCTTTCAAATGATCAAAAAGCCACATTAATGTACAATTCAACTTATAATTTTACTTCTACTTATCTGATCACTGATAGAGGGAAAATTCATCACCATTGATAAGATGAATGGAACCTTCTATTGTAGTCTACCCTTCTAATGAAGTCAGGATACTTTAAGATTAGCCGGGCAGATAGAATGTGTTCATTTATCAAATTTTCTCATTAACTGAGGGGTAGTACACTTATAGGGGCGAAATAGGAACCATAATTCTGATTTCACTAGTGCTACCAACACAGCTCAGCCCCTTCTTCCCAACTCTAAGTCCTAGAGACTAGCCCAGACCATTGAGCAGTCAAATAATTTCAGCCAGGCTCATGCAGCCAGTGAGCCTCAATGGCAGGATTTGCACCCCATGAGACCACTTCTCTATGCACTTTGCAAATATATTTAAAGACGACATAATATATAAAGCTTCAAAAGGAAATAATACAAAAAGCTCTTTGCCATTTTCAAAGCACTCTTTTGAAATAGCTATCATTATTATAATAAAATATCTCATTGTTACATAATTATTATGACTGTGTCATGTAAATGTCATTAGGCAAGGGTGAGGAAATGCATCTCCAGAGCCCTCTAACAAATGTGCCCAGTGGTTGTGGTTGAGCTCAGCCAGGTATTTTTAGAGAGTGAGTCTTCCACGAGGTCTCCGGTGAATTAATGCAATATCGACATGCTTGGAAACAGATCTCCAGGAAAAAAAAAAAAAGACAAAGTTTTTTCTGATAAGTTTGTAGCAAATTAAATGAATAAAATAGAGAGAAAATAAAGAGTTCATCAAGTATGGTAAACAAAGGTTGCTGCAAAAAAAAGAATTTTTCAGATGATTCTCATTCAAGTCAAAGGAGTGAGAACTGAAAAGGAACCGAGCAATCTGGTTCCCAGAGATACTCAGGTCCTTGCCCGAGGTCACATAAATAGGAAGGTCAAGATTAGGATGCCCAAGTCCAGTGTCTTGACTCCTCATCTGATGCTCTTTTCATTGTACTCTGTTCAAAATAGTTTGGAAATACTACCAGACTTGAATGTTCTTATTAACTACCACTAGAAAAGGGGAACAATGGGCAAAGTGTTTGATGTTTACTTGAGGACCACATTCAATGACTTTCAGAAATCTCAAAGCATTTTTTCCCATCTTCTGTTTGAAGGCTTCAGATAAATGTGCTCTGAGAGGAAATGTTCAGCTCTTGTTAGATCAGCTCACTGATTTCCAACTCTACACTGTTATTTAGAGAGACTAAGACACACAGACTGCAGGAAGGAAGGGGATGCTGTCCAGAAGGGCCTGGCCCATCCACACGGGGAAGACAGTGATAGTGGAGTTACCTAACACAAGCAGTAGTGAGCAACCAGGATGGGGAAGGGGGTGGAAAAAAAGAGAGAGACAGAGACAGAGAAGAAGAGAGACAGAAAGAGGAGAGAGAGAGAGAGAGAGAGAGAGAGAGACAGAGAAGGAGGAAGGGAAGGAAGGAGATGGGGGAAGGGAGGAAGGAGAGAGAAAGGAGGGGAGAGGAGGAGGAGGAGGGAGAGGATCATAGACTAACATGTTTAAGGATGAGTTAAAGGGGAAAAAGACATCTAGGCGGAAGATGCCCAGGTAAGATGGGGACCACGAGGGGGCACCGGAGTGTCCAGAGTGTCTGGCCGGGGCTCGGAAATACGAGTTCCAATTTGGCCCGAAAACCTTATCCAGTGTGATCCTGGCTGAGTGACTAAGGTTTCTGCCTCCTGCCTTCGTCTGTGCAATGGGAGCAACTGCAGGCCCGGCTCTGGGGCTGCTTTGTGGACCATACTGATGTGGCCCCAGCGGTTCTTATTTTGAGGATCTTTGCCGTCTTCAGGCATTTGAAGGGGATGTTTAGATGAGTTTCCGATAGTGGGGGGAGGGGGACGGAGAAGAGAGGGAGGATCAGGCCCCCCTAGGTGAAAGTTCCAGAAAGGCTGATTAGGCTCCTGTAAGATGTACAATGTCTGCTTGGGGGGGGGTGGCGGGGGGGGGGGGGGGGAAGGGGGGCGGGACTTCAAGCCGGGTCAGTGCTGCATCCCAAGAGCCCTGGACCAGCCAGACAGGGTGGCTTCCGGGGCCCCTCCGGTGCAGAGGCCCGATGGGCCGAGACGCGGCCTCCCTCAGCCAAGACTCCACTGGCCGAGCGCCCCCCAATACGACCCGGATAAACTCATTCGTTAAAGCTTGCACGGAGGGTGCCGGGAGACGCGGGGCAACATCCCCGAGCAAAGCAGGGCAAGGCAAGAAAAAGGCAGCACAGCGGGCTCGGCCCAACCCCCCCTCCCGGGGCCATTGCCCCAAAGACGGGAGAGGAGGATGGGGAGAAAGATCACTGGGGAGGCCGTGGCTCACCCCGTCTGTGCCGAGGCTCTCCCCGAGTTTCTGCTGCCGCAGAAGGGGAAGGACACCTGGAGCCGGTGCCCCCCCACCCCGGCCCTGATCCGCCACCCTGTCAGCCGCCTGAGGCAGCACCCCCCCCCAGGCCCCACTCTCCCAGGGACCCCTCCCTCTGTGGGATTCCCTGTAGCCCCGCAGCTCCCTTCTTTAAGACCCAGGCCTATAGGGACATGGACACACAGGGAGGGAGAGCAATGGTGGGCGCCTCCTGGGGGCCCACCCAGGGGTGGGAGATCATTTAGGGGGGCCCCAGCCCTGCCACTGCGCTCATTCGGGGTTCCTTAAGTCCATTCCATAAGGAATCCCTTCGCTGGGTTTAACATCACTTTTCAGAAATTTCTTGCACCCCTGGGAGCGGCTCGGTTACACGGATGAAGGGCTGGGCCTGGAGTCGGGAAGACCAGAATTCAAATTCAGCCTCAGATGGGCACTAGCTGTGTGATGTGGGGAGGCCTCTTAACTTCTGTGCACCCCAGTCTCCTCAGCTGCAAAATGGGATCATGATAGTATCTCCCTCCCCGATGTTGTGTAAGATACCGTTTGAAAAGGGCTTGGCACAGTACTTGGTATACAGTAGGTGCTTAATTAGTGCTTGGTTCCCCCCCTCCTTTTTTTTCCTTTCATTTATACTTTGTGTGTGTATGCCATGAGGGTACAATGGGAGCCAAGCAGGGAAAAAAAAGGGTATATCTCCACAAATGTGAGCCTTACTTTAGAAGTCTGGCTCCTGTAGAGTCAAGGTTCCACAATCCCCCGTAATTAACTTTTTAAATGGCTTCACTGAAATATATTTCATATTCATATATATATATATATGTAATTTTAGGAAGGAAAGAAACATTGATTCTTATAATAACCCTGAGAAATCAGTGCATTTTACATCTGAGGAAACTGAGGCAGATAGAGGAAGTCACTTGCTAGTATGTGTCCAAGGCTACATTTGAACTCAGGCTTTCCTGACTCCCGAGCCAATGCTCTATTTACTGCAGCAGCTAGCTGCTTCCAAGTCCATCTATTGAATGCAGCAACTTTGCAGTATTTTATGAATTTTTATTAGTATTAATTTCAATTTTTATATATAATTTTTATTATAAAATAGAGTATTACATCTTCATATATATTAGAAAGAGGCAGTGAGCTATGGTAGAGAGTTGAATTCCATGCTAGGAAGACTTGAATTCAAGTTCTGGTTCTGACAAATCCTAGCCATGAACCTTAACTTCTCATTGGTCCAGGAAATTCTCTAATTGAAGCTATAAACTGCCAAGAAGAGGCTGAGCTGCATGGGGGGAGGGAGTTTCCTCTCCTAGCAGGCCCTATATCTATATAATCACAGGTATTGATCCATCTATCATCTATCTTATCTATTCAATCACCCACTTATCCAACTCCATCTCTCTGTCTCTCTGGCCTCCTCTCTGTTTTGTTTCTCCTTGTCTCTCTCCATGTCTCTGTCTCTCTTTGTTTCTCCCTTTCTGTGTCTCTGTGTGTGTCTCTCTCTCCTTGCTCCATGTCTATCTGTCCAAGTGCTGCTATGTGCCTGATTTTTTTTCTTACCCATATAACTGGAGATTGTTTCTCGCCTGTACGAGGGCTCTTCCAGGTCTTCTCCGATGGACTCCGAGGTCGACGCACTGGATTTAGAGACTGTGCTGCTTCCTAATGCTGACCTTTAGTGATGAAGAAATACTTATCAGAAGGAAAGTATACATGGGTATGTTCCCAAAGTGAGTGTTGAAAGAAAAACAAGATGGAACATGAGGAGGCAACTGTATTAGCTTTTAATTATACCATGCTTGAGATGATGTTCTCTTATAATCTGTGAAGAAAACTTCTATTTTATAAATACAGTGGGTTATAGACAAGTGTTAAGAACCCAACTTTATGAGGGTCTAAGGGACTCCTATGTAAGGTTCTTTTTTTAAGCCTCTCTAGCCAATGTTCTCAGGGCGACAGTCCAAGAAGCAAGGGAAAGTCGATGTTGGATTGTTTGTTTTTGAAACTTCAAATTTCATAATTACTCCCCACCTCTGGTCATTCCCCGGGGTACAAATGAGATCGAAAGCACACAGACCAGTCCTTCAGGGCCTGCGGGGTGGCCCCTTCCCAGGGCAAGAGTTTCTCAAGAAAAGAGCCTATCAAATAACTGTATGGATATGTATACATATATTGTATTTAACATATTCTTTAACATATTTAACATGTATTAGTCACCTTGGTATCTGGGGGAGGGGGTGGGGGGCAGGAGGGGAAAAGTTGGAACAGAAGGTTTTGCAAAGGTCAATGCTGAAAAATTACCCATGCATATATTTTGTAAATAAAAAGCTATAAAAAATTTTTTTAATTAAAAAAAGAGAGAGAAGAGCTTCTTCTGAAGGTAAAAGGCCACAAGGAAGATGGAGGCAGCTGTGGGATTCTCTGCTGACTGACTGTGGAGGCCGTCCTGTCCTGCCCCGGGGCCCTTCCCTCTGGATGGTGTTCTCTTGGCATTCATTGTCTGCCTCATTATCATACAGCTCTGCCTGCTCCCTTTCTGGTGTCTCCACAATAGCAACATCCCTTCATTTCAAACCTTCTCCCTCAGATCTTTCCATCCCCCAGATTTTATCCAATCACAGCTGGCTATCAGTCAGCTGGAGGAGGCCTCAGACCCCGTGCAGTCACCTCACCTCCGTCAGCTTCGGCTTCCTCATCTCTAAAGTGGGAATGAGGATCCCCATCGCTCCACGAGGATGCTGAGAAGCCTTTAGGTGTTGGGCACTGAGGCAGTCCGGATCTGCCAAATGATCCTCCTTTGGCGCCAGCTCAGCTTTCCCTGCACCTGCTCCTCTGCCCACTGTTCTCCATCACTGCTGGGGTGGCTAAGTCACCCCAACTTCCTCCACACTGGGGAGCCCCATGTGGGGGATGTGCCCCTGGTCCCCTCAGCCTCCAGGAACTCTCTCTGGGTTTAGCTCAGGTGCCAGCCTCTCCAAGAAGCCCCAAGGCCGGGCCCTCCCTCCCGCTGCTTCCATCATCCATGCCTTTCTTTATGTGCTTATACGTGCTGTTTGTACATAGTGTGGCTGCATTGGCTCCTCTGTCCAGCATAAGGACTGTCTCCCTCGTATCCAGGTTTCCCTGATACTTAGCCCAGCACATGGCATCCAGTAAGCACTAAATAAAGGTTTATGGATCGATGGAACTCTATCCTTGAATTCTGTGCTGCTCACATTTGTCAGACTCCTCTTCTTCCCAGGCTGCCCAAGGGAGGGCGCAGTATTCAGCCCAACCAGATCAGATCCAAATGTCTCTCCCTTGGGCCTTCACCACAACATGGGAATCCTTTCACTCCCCCTCCCTCCACTGATTCTCTTTACTTCCCCCCACTGGACTTGTTCCTCAAGCTTCAACAAGGTCCTTCTTCTGATCCTTCTGTAGAAACTGGAGGAGCTCTGAATATCCTTGCAGTCTCTAAAGCAGGATCCGCACCCAGACCTTCCTGACTCCAAGACTAGCACTATCCACTAAGAATCAGTAGGGCCTGGCCAGAAATGATAAGAATAGAAATGTTGGGTTGTAAAAGCTAATTTAGGACAAGAAGAGATTCAAAGAAAGCATCCATATAGCTTGCTCTCTCAGTGGATGGAAGAGGGATGAGAGAAAGGGAAAAATTTGGAACTAAAAGAAATGTTTAATGAATATTAAAAAATAAAGAATTAATTTATTTATTTAAAAAACAAACACACAAGGGCTAGAACTTCTTCTTGGAGGGAAGGAGATGATGATTAAACTTTCAGGACTGAAATTTAGCTCCTCGGGGAGCTAAGAATAAGGGGAGGAGACAGATAAAACCATTGCCCAAGTCATATTCCATATAAACAAAATGAGAGAAAAGAAAGCAAAGGCACCAGGACATGTGCTCAAAATACGCGGAATCAAAACCCAGGGAAATGGTCTTTTCTTTAGGAAGCATGCATCCCACATTCTATCTTAACTCTTTTTATGTTTGCTCCATAGCCATTGGGCAGACCTTAAATGGGAGTTGATACAAAAACTTATCTTAAAATAAAGGTAGCAAAACATCAATAACACAAGCATTTAAGTGCATCCTCCCCTTTTTATATAAATCCTGTCTTCAAAGAAGTAGAAATTAAATTCATAAGCACCTGACCCTAGCAAAACCTATCCCAATACACATACACATGTAAATGTTTTAAGCGGGTACAGATATGTATCTATTAGTTCTCTGTGACATAAAAAAAATATCCCAAACGCAGCATGCGTTCCCTACCTTGTGAATTGTCCCACAAAACTCGGGTTGATGGTATTCTGAAACATGGTGTAGGAACCCGTAAAATCTGAGCCGAGAGACACATCCTGGGACACGAGCAGCTTACTAGGCTTCTTGGATCCGGGAAAATGGGGATCGGGATGGAAAAGGGGTTTGGGAGTGACATCATTCCCATTTGAATCCCAGACCTAGAAATGACAATAATCAAAGGCAATAAATTAGAAATATGTAAAATGTGAATGGAAAACATATGGATAACTGCACGACAGAGCATGATAAAGATGAAAAATGGAATTAGACGGGGTTTTTTTCTGAAGCTCTCCTTTCAAAATTTCCACTCGGTAGGTGTAATTATTTAAGAAAACCTCTGACAAAGTTTTGAATCACTCCAGTATAATGAATATTACTATTTGACTTCAATCATATCATTCATAATCAATCCTTTAAGGACTGAGCAGTTCAGGGCTCTTTAAGTTTCCTCAGAGGATACAAGAGTTGCTACATCTGTAAAAGCCATCATTTGGATTCCACTCAGGAAGGAAGTCTGCACTTGGCTGGGCTTGGAGGCACCTGAGAGAAATAGAAGTCCATCATTGGATGCAAACGTGAAGCCTTTCTGAGCCAGCCCATTGGGATTTCCCAGAATACGTGCTTTGTTATCAAAGGCTTCAAGAGTCTAGTGCCATCCACACCGAATTTAAATAAAATTTAATTTTCCAAAGTGGAAGGAGTCTTTCCTAAATTTTATTTTCAAAAATCAACCTTCTCTCTCTCTCCCACTTTCTTTCCCCTGCACTCATTGAGGAAGCAACAACACATTTACAAATGTTATATACATACATATGTGCACATCCATGGACATTGTGTCTCCACTTGTGGTCAGAGCCCACCACCTCCATCAGAAGCTTCATAATTAATCCTCAGGAATCATAGTGGGTCATTGTGTTCATCAGAATCCCCAAATTGTCTTTTCTTTTTTCTCTATTTTGTTTAAATCAGCTAAGATCCCCAGCTTCCCCCTAAATGCTACTCCCTGATCCAATTGAGAACACAGGCAAAGAAAAACCTATTATAAACACATAGAGTCGATCAAAACAAATTTCCACATTGCTCACACCCTAAAAATATTTGCCTTATTCTCAATTATGAACTCTTCATTTCTCTGTCAGGAAGTGGGCACCATATTTTATAGCGAGTCCTCCAGAATTTTGGCTCTTAATTATGCTGTCAAAAAAGTTGGCAGGATAGTATTTCCTCCCGTTCCTTTTTCATCCATACCCCAACTAACAGGCAGTCCCTCAGAACCCATTCTTTGCCACCTCAAAAAGAGCCATGGATATTTCTGTGCATCCTTAAGGGTCTATGGGGAAGAAGTATGCGATCCATCTGGAAGCAGAGGGTGCAGACACACTGAAAAGGACTTTAAATGCCAGGAAAAAAATGGAAAGAGAAAGCCCAAGAGCGATGTGGGCAGCCCCAGGCTTAGGAAGATCAATCTGGGAGCTGTCTGGAGGATAAACTGGAGAAGGGAGAGGCCAGAGGCAGCCATTCCAGACAACTTTTTTCATTTTCTGACAGGACCCTAACTGCTAGGCTAGGGAATAGAGAAACACTAAATACAACATCTATACAATCGAGGAGCTCAAGGATAGAGCTGCATGACTGGACATGATAGAAGATTGTGACCACTTACAGAAGGTCTCGATGGTGTGATAATTGAGAAAATGAAATGCAACTTAAAAACATGAACATCTGAAGCGATAGAGAGAAGTGATTCCACTAAGCAAGAGAAGGGGGGGGCTTGTGTAAAGAGATTGATGTGAATTCATATAAAGAGACACAGAGGAAATTAACCAGCTTAAATGGGAAAGGCCAGAAGGTGGAACTGAGGGTGGGGGGATCCAAAACTTCACCAGCGGAGAATCAGGAGTGCTCATGCTCACGATCTACTATGGAGAGCAAAGAAAACTGAGGCCAACCAAAGGGAGGGGGTTTTAAAAGTCAAAAGAGAAAAAGCCAAGGATTGAGCCGCTGAGATCACAAGAACGGAGGTTAGAGAAGAGAGTGGTTGGGATCTATATGGTCCTTTAGGTTTTGTTGTCCATTCCCCTTTCAGGCTTGTCTATAATGGGAAACTGGACAAAGAGAGGGGGAGAGAGAGAGAGAGAGAGAGAGTGGGGTGTGTGTGTGTGTGTGTGTGTGTGTGTGTGTATGAAAGCATGCTCGTGTGTGTACATATGTATATCTGGGCATGAATGCACACATGTATGTATGAATGGGAGTGTAGAGGAGTGCATGGTCATGTGTGTGCACATGTGTATGAATACACGGGTGTATGTGTGCAAATATGAGTGTGTGGAACACATGCTAATGTGTGTGCATTGTGTTTAAGTATAAGTGTATGAGTTCATGCTTGTATGTGTGTGCATGTGTATTGTGCAAATGTGAGTGTGCATGAGTGCATGCTCGTGTGAGTGTGTAATGCATGTGTGTGCATGAGTGTGTGTACATGTGTGCATGTGTGCAAGTATGAGTCATATGAGCTCACGCCTGTGTGAGCAGGTACATGTGTGTGTAAGTGCGTATGTGTATGAGTGTGGGCTTGTGTGTGCTCATGGAGGAGGCTGGAGAGTCCCAAAGCTGGGCAGAGCTGCTGGCTTGCACTGGGTCAGTTCAAGGCCAAAGTTGGCGTCCGGTAATGGAAATCTCTGCAGGGGCAGCAAGGAGAACCGGGGTAATGTGACCATGAGGGCATTATAGAGTCATTATGGGGGCACTGAGGTTCTTTGTTATCAGGTCCGTGGCCAAAGAGGCCGGACAGGACTCCCAGACACAGGCTCCCAGCACACAGGCTGAGAGGATGGCTGGACCACTCGCCCTGGACCGGGCTGCCAGGAAGGCCCAACCGCTAAAGGGCTGACCTCCCAGGGGGCCAGGCAGCCCGAGAGATGAACCTCTCAAAAGCCTCATCTTCCCCAAGTCTGCAGAGATGGAGACTATTTGATATGGAGCTTATGTGAAGGCTCCTTGGAGAGGAAAGATGCCAGATTAGGCTGCCCTGAAGCCAAGGAGCTACCCAGTGTCTCTGCCTGCAAAAGCCTGAGAAGAAGGGATCCGCTCAAACCTCTCTGCAGAGAGAAAGGATCTGCTCAAATGTCCCTGCAGAGAGAAGGGATCTGCTCAATCTCTCTGCAGAGAGAAGGGATCTGCTCAAACCTCCCTACAGAGAGAAGGGATCTGTTCAAACCTCCCTACAGAAACAAGGGATCTGCTCAAACCTCCCTACAGAGATTTTTCAAGGGATAAAAATCATCCCCATGATGTCAAGAAGGCCCTTCTAAATTCAGAAGGCCTCAAAATGACCAAATAAACTACAAGGCTTCTTAAAGCTTTCTAGCGGCTCTGTGCTACCGCAGCGGTCATCCCGTTTCCTTCCATGGGATGTGCACACAGACCCCAGAGCAATGACCCATCCCAAGATTTCCATAAGACAGTTTGCTTTTACCATTGTGGCCGATCCGCACACAAGTGCAGCACACATTTCGCTTGAATGCTTTGTTTTAAAAGTTCATTTACAGTGAGGGCCGGCTTCAGAGCCGAGTACGTGCCTGGATTTGCTGCCTCGGACGATGCAAGTACATCTTTTCCTTGCCATCTGTAAGCACGCTTGTGGTCCTTGACAGCACGGTTTTGCTTAAGTTCAAGCTGGTTTTACTGCGGTTGACGCTCATTTTGCTTACGGAGAGGCTGACCTTCCGGGTGGTGGACATCCTCCTCGTCTGGGAGGAACTGCCCCTACAAAAGCCAAGCAAAAATAAATAAATAAAAGCAAAACGTCGCGTGGAACTGAGGTAAGAATGTAAGACAAGAATGCTCGATGACAGAGGGTTTGGGGCTTGGAAGTATCCAAGCACTTCTCATTTTGATTACATTTAAATGTAAGTTCTCTGAGGGCAAGAATAAAATAAATATATTGATTGAATCATATATAATTGTTACCTTGTGAATAAGGATCCGGGAAATACAATGATTTTTTCAAAAGAAATATTCAAAAGAATACAAAATCCCATCTAAGCTATGGCAATAATTGTAATTCTACTGTTTGATGTTATAATGTTATGCTCATGCTAAGAGGTCCCAATGTCCATCAAGCACATAGACAAAGATGGGCTTCTCCATCACTCTGGCCAACCTCAATCCCCCCCAGTTATTTCTTGAAGCTTCTGATTGGATAAAGCTCCTGGCTGACTGAAGGAGGTAGGACACATTCTCCAGCTTGAACTTCCCTCCTCCCATTTCTGATCCTGAGATCCCCTCCAAACCTGGCACTGAGAAGTGATCCCAAGAACTTCTCTACCATATTTGGGTCAGATTGGGAACCCTCCCTTCCATGTGCTGCCCTGATTACTCTTTCTCATGAAACTTCTGCAGCTGAAACCGAGCTCTGAGTATATACTTTTCCTAAACACAACTTCTTCTCCCATGAGTGGCTGGGTCTCTAGGATCCATGGGGACAAACCTGCATGTCTATATTGCCATAGCATATAAGTATACACTTTTTTGCCTGCCTGCAGCACATTATAATACAACCTTTGTTTGTTGTTGAATATCAAGGTCTGGGAAACTCTCCAAACTTTAACCCCAGTCCTAAGGTCAGATGGAACAGGAGCATTTATATGTTAAATTCTCTTTTCCAAGAGAATTCAATTTAATCCCCATCAAGCACCTGCTATTACACATGATGTTCCACATGAGAGCATTAGGTATACAAAAAAGGCTAGTTCCTGCCTTCAGGGAGCTTATGCTCCAGGAAGGGCGACTGCCATGCTTGGGGCAGTTCTATTTCATCCCACAATTCCAGTTTGGAAAGGTCGTCAGAAGCTATCTGTGTGATCATATTCCAAAGCCATGATCCAGTGGAACTGAACTTCTCTAGGCCAAGGGACTTTGAAATACAAACATAAACTTCAAGTTGGTTTTTACTGAATTGACAACTGGCTGCCTTGTCTTACTCTTTGCTGTTCACCACTGCTCCTCTAGCATTATGACATTTGTTCAGAGCTCACCAGTCTTAGCTGAGAAGGAGCTGGTCTCTGAGCTTTGAATGCCAACAGAGCTTTCTGCATTTGTGCCTTAGTAAGTCTGGAGAGAGAAAGGCTTAAGGAGAGAGAGGTAATGATTAGAAAAATGCTAATTAAAACAACTCTGAAGGAGTACCTCACACTCATCAGATTGGCCAATATGACAAAAAAAGGAAACTGATGGATGCTGGGGGAGATGTCAGAAAACAGGGACAATACTGCACCATTGGTAGAGTTGTGAACTGATCCAGCCATTCTGGAGAGCAAAGTCTTAAACTGTTCATACCCTTTGATCCAGAAGAACCACTGCTAGGTGTATATCCCACTGACACTCTAAAAAAGGGTAAAGAACTCCTCACATGCAAAAATATCAATAGCATCTCTTTTTGTGGTACCTACGAATTGGAAACTGAGGGGATGTCCAAGATTTGGGGAATGGCTGGATTTGTTGTGGAATATGATTTTTAAAAAAGAAGAAATGCTATTATTGTGCTATAAAAAATGACAAGCAAGATGATTTCAGAAAAAAATCTTAGAAAGACTTCAATGAACTGATGCCAAGTAAACAGAGAAGAAACTGAACACTGTACCTGGGAACAGCAATATTGTTTGACGGAAAACTCTGAATGACTTCAACTCCCGGCTCATGAATAAAAAAAAAATGCTGTGCACCTCCCAAGAAAGTTGTTGTTCAAACACAAATCAGAAAAGGTCAGTTTTCACTTCTGATTCTTCACAAAATGAGTAAAATGGGAATGTTTTACATGAGTGCACACATATAACCTGTGCCAGACTGCTCTCACCATTTCAGGGAGGATGGAGGCAGAGAATTCTGAACTCAAAATTAAAAAAAAAAGAATGTAAAAATTATCTAAGCAATGTAATTGGGAGAAATTATTTTGAAAGAGAATCAAAGAACACTCTTTTTGTTGTCATTTGCTTGCATTTTATTTTGTTTCTCTTTTTTTTACTGGTTTGATTAATTTTTCTTGTGTAGCACAATAACTGTATAAATATGTATGCATATATTGGATTTAACATATATTTCTACCATGTTTAATATTAAACATGGTAGAAATATATGTTAAATCATATAAATATATATATATATATATATATCAACTTTTTCTGGTAGCTAAGAATTAGAAATCCCTTGTAATTATTTTTTGATGTTTACCTGATATTTCTCCTGGATTTTATAAGTCAAATTTTATATTAAGTTCAGGTCTTTTTATAACAAAATCCCGAAACTCTGGAAATCCACTGAATATCAGGTTTTTTCCTCATAGGATTATACTTAACTTTCTTGGGTATGATGTGTTCAGCTGCAATCTCAGTTCTTTTGCTCTAATATCTAATACAGTGTTCCACGATGATATGCATTAGTTGGGGACTGGATGAATTAGTTATGGTATATGGTAAAAATGGAATACTTTTGTGCTATAAGAAATGACAAGCAAGATGATTTCAGAAAAAAAAATCTTGGACTTAAGTGAACTGATGCAAAGTGAACAGAGAAGAACCAGAACACTATACACAGTACACATACATGTCAGTGTGTATTAAGTCCTCTATTATGAAGGCAGAATTTGGAAATACTAGGAAAATTGTAAGTCTCATACACGAACTGATGCTGAGTGAACAACAATACTATATGATGACCAATTCTGATGGATCAGGCCATCCTCAGTAATGAAATCAACCAAATCATTTCCAATGGAGCAGTAATGAACTGAACCAGCTATGCCCAGAGAAAGAACTCTGGGAGGTGACTAAAAACCATTATATTGAATTCCCAATCCCTATATTCATGCCCACCTGCATTTTTTATTTCCTTCACAGGCTAATTGTACAATATTTCAGAGTCTGATTCTTTTTGTACAGCAAAATAACGGTTTGTTCATGTATACTTATTGTGTATCTAATTTATATTTTAATATATTTAACATCTATTGGTCATCCTGCCATCTGGGGGAGGGGGTGGGGGGTAAGAGGTGAAAAATTGGAACAAGAGGTTTGGCCATTGTTAATGCTGTAAAGTTACCCATACATATAACCTGTAAATAAAAGGCTATTAAAAAAAAAAGAAAAGAAAATTGTAAGTCTCCACTCATTGAAGAATGAAGGGGAATCATCAGGGCTTCTGTAGACAGCAATTACCAGGATTCTGATTGGGCAGAAAGTAGGAACAACATTGATCTCAAAGGAAGAAAAGTGCTGAATGATGAAGGGGAAGAACTTGGAAGTAGCATTGGGGAGCAAGGAGGATTCCACCTTCCCTGCCCCCACCCACCCTCCCTCCCAAGCAGGGAGCTCAGGAAAATGAATGAAGATGCTGCCAGTGCTGGAAAGGGTAGTCAGGGAAGCAGAATTATCAAGAAAGTCAGGCTTCCATAAGAGCTCGTAGACAGTAGCGTGGGAAAGGATTTTGTCTAAATAAGCTTTAGATTAAATTTGTTACCTGTAAAACAAGACTTCAAGAGAGTACTGAGGAAGAACTGGATGGAGTTTAAGATGGTGACCTGCAGGAGTAGAGTCCCTGGGATGGGAAGGGTATGACCACGTGTGAGAATGTTCATCACTGAGGAGAGGATACCATTTCTCCCCTCAAAGGATAGGAGTAGCAGAAGTAGGGGGGATCTGGAGTCAAGGAGATAGTTGCTCTTCGAAGAGTCTCTCCATCCATTGGAACATAGGGCATTGGGTTGTCAGGAAAAAGTGGAAGAGGCCTTGTGGAAGGAATTAACTTTGGGGCAGATCCCCCAGCCCACCCTTGTAGCCATTCCTCAATGAACATTTTTTCTCAAAACAATCCTATGAAATAGTCTGATTACTATTCCCATTTTACAGGTGGGGAAACTCTTGCCCATTGAGACACATTAAATGTCGCTACCAGGTATCTCCTGAACCTAAATCCAGTATCTTTTCTGCTGCCTCAGAAACACTGTCCTCAACCCTACAATGGTCCAGGAGACACTTGTAGCTCTAAATCATTTGTAATAGTGATGAGAGACTGACGAGAGATGTCAGGACAGGGTAAATAATGAGAAGGGGAGCTAATCTAAGGGCAAAACAGAAAAGAAAATAATGCAGCATTGAGTGAGGGGTAGATGGAGAAGTCAGATGGCTCTGGCTCCTTTGCTAAGATGGTCGCTCACAGCCTTGCACTGAGTCCTCGGGAGCTCCCTTTTTGTCTTTGCTTGGTGATTTCCTTCCATTTCCGGGGGTGAAAATGTTCCGTGTGATGCTATTCCCCAATTCCTTTCCATTTAGGTCATGTTAAGTAGGTATAAATAGAGAGAGTAGTAAGTGCTTCAAGGAGAAAACAAAGACAAAAAGGAGATAGAGGATGCAGACTTGCAGCAAGTATTTGGGGAAAAAAAGTGTTTGGGAGAAAATGACAAAGGAAGGGAAGGAGTATTAAATGAATGGAACTACAAAAGAGGTATATAGCTCTTTTCCTAGAGGACAATTTAGGCTTCAGGCTTTGTGCCTTAATGGGAGGAAAACAATCCTAACAGTGGAGCTATCAAGAAGTGGGTTGAGTGCCTGGAAAGAGGGCAGGTTCCCCTTCCTTGAAGGTCTTTAAGTACATCAGTCAACCAGCATTTGTGAATGTCAAAATTGCTCTATTTAATTAAATCATGTTAGTGCTATAATTAATTTATTAAGTGCCCATTATGTACATTATGCACTGTGCTAACTTCTGGGTTACACAGTCACAACCAATCCCACTTACTGTATATACTATAATAAAGATTCTTTTTGTCTATGTACCCAGCTATTGAAGTCTCTTTCAACTCTTGAATTCTATGATTCTGGCAAACCTTGTGTAGCAAGGAACAATTTGGGAGGTACCAAGTCCCCAAGGGTGAGATGTAATCCCATAAAAGAAAAAGGACAGTAAGGATGGTTGGGGGTTCCTTGAGGAAGGGTACTGAGGCCATCATTTGAGGCCCAAGATCTGCTGTTGTCCTGGGAGCTGGGTCAAGCTCATGACAGAGAACTTTCCAAACCTGCCAACCGTGACCCACTCCTGGTGAGCCACACAGAGACAAACAGCCCAAGGAAATGGTACTGAACGAAAAGCTGAAGATGGAAGAGCAGAGGCAATGTGCTAGATCAAAACAGGAGGGAATTGGGGGAGTCACGGCTAAGCAAAGGGGAGTTCCCAGAGCATGGGATCTGGTTTTCTGGGCAACGACTTAAAATACAAAAATTTGGGCTCATGGGCAGGGGTAAAGCTCACCTAATGAGGATTGGGGGAAAATATAGTTGCCTCAACTGGAACTAGAGATGGCTCTTTAAATAAAGCCATCTTTGGAAGACTTATTGAACTTATGTTGCCTTGATGTAAAAAACTCTTCTTCCTCTGGGTACCTTACATATATATGTTCTTTGTTGTCCCGAATTATGGCAAAAGGAGAGGTATCTGTGTGCTCAGGAAGGAAGAAAGAACATGGCGGAGGGAGATGTGATTAAACAGTATTTCTCTGATCCCTCAGGACAGCGAGGAAGAAGGTCGACCGAATCCCAGAGACATCTCCTTTAGTCTTATCATTTTAGAAATGGTTAAACTGAGGGCTGAAAAGGGCAGTGTGGCATGATGGGAGAAATCCTGGAATCGGTCTTGGATCTTGTTTCCACTACCTAATCTCTAAAATGGGAATGATGACCGTACTTACCTCACAGGCACATGAGGCTCAATTTAAACACCTGAAAAGCACTCTGTAAAACTCAAAGCATTAAATGAATGTGAGTGGTTATTACTGTTATTGCTCTTAATGGCCCATTGATATCACTAGAGATGACTAATTGATCTACACACCCTAGATTGGCTGATTTATCAGTGATCTTTAAAAAAGTTAGGAGAGACACAATGAGAATCAGAGTGCAGAAACTCAAAGAAAAGGACTACTGATTGGACATGGGTTTTTTTGGAGGGATTGCTGCCTTTTTTCATAAAATCTCCCCCTGGAAAAAAGGAACAGCAATGATAGTAGCTGGAGGCCATGGAGGAATTCTAGGACCAAGCCTAGCAGTGAGAAAGGGAGTTCATTCACCTTTTAAAGAGTGATTTCTAAAAAGCTCTTAAGATTGAATACAGACCATATACATCCAGAAAATCTTTGGTTCTAAGCCACAAATTATAACTATATAAAAATGCAGAATATGAATAATAGGGTGAATTGATTAGAATTTAGCTCTGATCAACCAAATCATTTCCAATGGAGCAGTAATGAACTGAACCAACTACACCCAGAGAAAGAACTTTGGGAGATAACTAAAAACCATTACATTGAATTCCCAATCCCTATATTTATGCCCACCTGCATTTTTGATTTCCTTCACAAGCTAATTGTACAATATTTCAGAGTCTGATTCTTTTTCTACAGCAAAATAATGTTTTGGTCATGTATACTTATTGTGTATCTAATTTATATTTTAATGTATTTAACATCTACTGGTCATCCTGCCATCTAGGGGAGGGGGTGGGGGGTAAGAGGTGAAAAATTGGAACAAGAGGTTTGGCAATTGTTAACACTGTAAAGTTATCCATGCATATAACCTGTAAATATAAGGCTATTAAATAAAAAAAATAATTTAGCTCTGAAAAGCTATGATTAACTCAAAAGGAATAGAAGAACTAAAAGGAGCAGTGGAATAGCAGTATATATTAGAAAACCTATTCTTCGATATCACACAAGCCCTGTATCCCAAAGAAATCCAAAAAGAGGTGGGAGGAGGAGAATACGTTTGTACAGAAATATTTATGGCTGCTCTTTTTGTAGTGACGAAAAAAAGGAAATGGGTGACCTATCATTAGGAAATGGGTCACCAAATCATGGTATTTGATTATAATGGAATACTATTATTGTGCTATAAGAAATGATGAGGAAGTGGTTTCAGAAAAACTTGGGAAGACTCAAATAAACTGATGCTTAGTGAAGTAAGCAGAACCAAGAGAACATTATACACAGTAACAGCAAGATTGTACAATGATCTAAGATAATTCCAAAGAACTCATGGAGGAGCTAGCTACCTCCAAAGAACTGATGGAGTCTGAATGAAGAGTGAAGCATACATACTATTTTCACTTTATTTTTTCCATTCTTTCCTTTGTCTGTGTCTACTTTCATAACACAACTAATATGAAAATACATTTTGCATGATTATACATGTAAAATGTATATCAAACTGCTTACTATCTCAGGGAGGAAAGAAATAAGGGAGGAAGGGAGATAATTTGGGACTCAATTTTTAAAAATTGAATGTTAAAACAACAACAAAAAGACCTGGCGGGGAGGGAATCCAGGAGAGAAACATGGTGAACTCTTGTTTGAGAATTAATGGAGGGGGAAATTATACTGCTGTGGAGCTATTATGGACCATTTGGACAAAAAGTGTTAGATTTGTGAACAGATCACAAATGTTACACAGAAGAATGATATTGTAATGATGAGAAGGGAAGATTTAAACTAGAGCAGCTAATAATAATGATAAATTTGAGATTTCTCTGCTCATTAACTTTATGGCTCCCTATTATGTCTGCTTTTATACATTCTCACTATATATGTTGGGTTGTTTTTTTATTTTTATTTACTTTAAATCTAAATACAAAAAGACCAAAACACAACACAGCATACCACACACAAAAATTCAATATGAAACCATGAACCTCTATTTCACATTATTTACTTTTTGGAAAACCTATGTAATACACATCAGTTTCAAAGCCATACTGCTGTTCTGTGCTTCCTTATGAGTTTTCTTTTGTTTTCTGCTGTGCCTTTCCCTATCTCTTTGCACTATAGAAGGCTACCATTAGACACAGATACATGTGTGTAAAACTATACTTTCCATACTTTTATTTATCATTTCTTTCTACGGAGACAAATAGCATCTTCTTTCATAGATTTTTTGTAATGAGTATTTATAATACACAAAGTAACTCGAGTCATTTACAGCCGTTCTTCAAACAACGTTGCTGTTACTGTATACAACTTTCTCATGGTTCTGTTCATTTTGCTCTTATTTCGTGGAAGTCTTACCGTGTTTCTTTTAGAAAAACAATGGAGTCCATCATTTCTTATAGCCCAGTAGTATTCCATCACAATCATATACCACAACTTGTCAATTGAAAGGCATCCCCTCAATTTCCAGTTCTTTGTCAACACAAAGAAAGCTGCTATAAATATTTTAGAACAGACCTCATCATGACGCTGCTGGGTCAAAGTGTAATTCTTTGGGCATAAGTCCAGAGTGCTTTCCACAATGGCTGGATCAGTTCACAATTCCACCAACAGTACATCAGTGTCCCAATGGTTCGTGTGTTTTCCATTAAACTGGAGGATCCTAGAAATCCCTAGACTGTGAGATTAAACATCCCCATCTCTCATCCCAGTGCCTAGAACATAGTAAACACATATAAAGTCTTATTGATCCTCTAACCCTAGGAGAAGAACAAATTCCTCTGGCATTTAAAGCCCTTCACAATCTAACTCCAGATTCCTAATATCTAGGTTTATTTCATGTAAATCCTTCCTTCATTCTCCAATTCCAGGTAACTCAGCCTCTTTGCTATGGACTGGGTTTGAAACTTTGCATTTCCTCTGGCTGGAACCTGCTTTTTCTTTACTTCTAGGCATTCCTGCCTCCTGCCAGGCTCATGTGCCACTTCCTGTGTGGGAGAAGAACCTCTCTCCTTCCTCAGTCGCTGATAGGCTTAAATGTTACTTCTTATATACTTTCGTAGAAGCTATGCTCCCTGAGGACATGAGCTAGTTTTCATAGTTTTTTTTTTCTTTTTCTTGTATTCCTAGTCGTGTCCAGCACATTTTAGTCAGTTACAAAAAGCTGGCTGGATTTCACTGGATTTGATTAGACTGGACTTAGTAAACTTCATCCCTCAAAAATTGGAGAACCTGTACTACTGGGCTTATATCCCAAAGAGATCTTAAAGAAGGGACAGGGACCCGTCTGTGCAAGAATGTTTCTGGCAACCCTGCTTGTAGTGGCCAGAAACTGGAAACTGAATGGATGCCCATCAGCTGGAGAATGGCTGAATAAATTGTAGTATATGAATGTTATGGAATATTATTGTTCTGGAAGAAATGACCAACAGGATGAATACAGAGAAGCTTGGAGAGACTTACAGGAACTGATGCTGAGTGAAATGAGCAGAACCAGGAGATCATTATACACTTCAACAACAATATTATATGGATATCAATTCTGATGGACGTGGCTCTCTTCAACAATGAGTGGATCCAAATCAGTTCCAATTGATCAGTGATGAACAGAACCAGTTACACCCAGCAACTCTAAGAAATGAGTGTGGACCACAACATAACATTTGCACTCTTTCTGTTACTGTTTGCTTGCATTTTTGTTTTTCTTCCCAGGTTATTTTTACCTTCTTCCTAAATGCAATTTTTCTTGTGCAGCAAGATAACTATAAATATATACATATATTTTATTTAACATATAATTTAACATATTTAACATGTATGGGACTACCTGCCATCTAGGGGAGGGGTGGGGGGAAGGAGGGGAAAAGTTGGAACAGAAGTTTTTCCAAGGGTCAGTGTTGAAAAATTACCCATGCATACGTTCTGTCAATAAAAAACTATAATTAAAAAAATGAAAATAATTTTTTAAAATTGGAGAACCTGCTCTAGAGCTTTGGGAACCCCAATTCTGGACATGTTGATATCAATAAGGAAGAAGCAGTTCCTGATGTAGAAATCATTGAAATACAGGATGGGAGGAAGCCAGTTCCTATTAAAAAAAAAAAAAAAGATCTGGGTGTGTGAGTGACTACTTGCTCACACTGGCAACATTAGGACCAGACTGTTTTAAAGAGCTGTTAATCAAGCCTGTGCTAAGAGTTACTGTATCCAGAAGGAGGAAGGCAATCCTGTAGCTGATACAGAGTAATTCCATTTAATAGATGAGGGGCAGCACACTTCAAGGCAGGGCAGGATGAGACTGTGGCCAGGGGAGTACAATAAGGGGATTAACCACACATAGATTGTAAACACCTCTAGATGGGAAGCCGGAGAGGTTCTGAAGAAAAGCTGGCCTCCTTGAGGCCCTTCTCACCACTCATCAGAAGCCAGGCCAAGGGACAGAACCCAGGATCCATGAGAGAGCAATGGGTGCCCTGAAGATGCTGGGCTGGACCCACTGTCTCTTCTTTGGTTGCCATCACAGAGCAGCAGAGAAATTCTATATTGCAGAAAGCCCTGAATGTCAGTTTATGGTCTCAAATGGTCTTGCAAAGAGCCCTGAAGGTCTGGTCTGAATGACTCTGGTCTGCAAGCTGGGGGCTCCAACCTATAGGATGCTGACCTGTACAGGATTCAGATGATTCCGGTGGGATATGGGATGTACAAGGATGTGGGTTGGTTCAGGGAATCATTACAGACCAGTAAAAAAAGCTATTTGGACAGAAAATCCCAGCGTCAAAGAGAAAGTCACTGATTCATTTATTCCACCAGCATTTTATTTAGGCAAAGTTCCTGTCTAGGAGGTACACTGTCGGGCGCTGAGAATCCCAAAGGCAAGCTCTCCTCTCCAGGAGTTCACACTCTGCTGAGGAACAAGGATACAGAGAAATCCATGCAAGGAAGATACAAAGTAAATTGGGGGGGGGGTGGGGGGTGGACACGATTAGGAATATCTGTGCAGGGGCCGAGGCCCAAAGGAATTAGGGATTCGGAGCAAGACCAAGCAATGGAAAAGCGTTTATTTGTAGCAGGTAAGCAGCACTGTGGAGACAGGGCGAAAAGGAAAAGCAAAAATGATTTCTGCCCTTTAGGAGATTGCATGTGAAAGGAAAGAAAAACGTGACTAAATGCACAAAAAAGAGACAGGCTCACTCAGGAGAGGGACTGGCAGTGGCCCAAGGGAAAGCCAGGGAATCTAAGGAACAAGGGGAGAACAAGGGGAGAATTGCAGTCATGGGAAGCCGTCACAGCAGAGGCCACCGGGAGCTGGGGTGTCTCAGTGTCAAAAGGGAACCAGGCTGGGCAGGCTGGGATGCAGAGGCGGCTCATGGGCAAGGAGCTGGGGGAGCCAGCTGGAAGCCCCCAAGGGAAGGGCTTTGAGTGCCCTGGAACCAAGAGGCAGCCAGTGAGGACTCCGGGAGGGGGGCACTTCTGGGCATTCTGATTCTACAAATAGAGAGGCTGGAGAGGGAGGAGACTGGAGGGAGACCAATTAGGAAGCTGTTCTTAGGCCCCCCGGAGGAGGTTCCAGCATGGCATTTGGTCCAGACCTATTACTTCATGGCTGGCAGGTAAGTAAACACTCTCCGCTGACAGGGACTGGCAAAAGTCCTGGAAAGTCGCTGGAGCGTCAAAGGTTCAGGCACTTGCTCATGGGCAAAGTTGGGTGTCAGAGGCAAGACTTAAGATTTAGACTCACAAAGGACCTTAGAGGTCATCAAACTCAGTGTCCTCAGCATACAGATTGGGGAAACTGAGGCACAGAGGAAATGACCTGTCCATGGTCACACCGAAGTGATCTCTCAGAAAAGGCCCCCTAGAAACTTTCCTACCCTGGAGGCTGGAGTGCAGAACAGAGACTGGAAGGGTCAGGGGAGCTCTCAGAGGACATGCCGGAGGTCATTATAACAGTCCAGGGAGAAGCAATAAGGGCCTGGACCAGCCAGTGGGGATCTCGGTGGATAAATGACAACCCCCAAGATGAATTTTCAAATCTGCTCATTTCAGGATCTCTTTGGCTCTTGAATGGTCACTAGATAAAAAAGAACTTCTCTAGCTGCCTGACCTTGTTTCCTCACATCTGCTAATGTCAGAGTCTCGGAGAAAGGCGCAGGCTTTCCAGATCCTGAACTCCAGCGGCCTGTGTCAGTCAGGTCCGGCCTCAAACACTTCCGGGTCGTGTGCTCCAAGGCAAGTCACTTAACCCGTGTGCCTCAGTTTACTCCACTATAAAATGGGGATAAGCATAGCTCCTAACTTCCCAGGATCATAGAGCATTAAATATCTCTAAAAAGTGCTTAGGATCACAGTGCCCAGCACATAGTAGGTACCAGAGCAGTGGTAGATATTATACAATGCACATCACACTCTTCAAATGTTGTTATAACATTAGTGTTTTACAATTGATTTTATTTTGAAGCAGAAGCTCACTCCAGGGAAGGCCCCCAGCTCCAGGTGTGGGGCCCAGGGCGAACATGGGATTGGGTTTGAGGATGACTCCTGAAGAAAGCCCGAGATTGCTAGAAGGGGGAGTCCTCCCCACAGCACTGAAGGCTGAAGGCGGGAGTCTACTTTGTAAATCCTGATCAACATAATGGCCTGATCTCATTTAAAAAAAAAAAAAAAAAGCCAACTGGCATCTTAACTTAAACACAGCAGAAATGTGGCCGATGTATTTCTCTGCAAAGTTGTTACAGAGAACTACAAATGTGAGTCTTTTTTAATTTAAAAAAGGCCAAGTTTCAGGGCTAAAATAGCTACGTTTTACCTAGAAACTCGTGGTAGGGAGAAGACTCCATTTTCTTCCAGGTTTGAGAAAATCTCCCCCCCCCCCCTCCATCATTCCTGCTCTGAGCAGAAATGAACGCTGCATTTTGCAAACGCAGCTATTTGCTCCTGGTGCTGAATGGAACCATCCTGGGATCTGAGAGGCGGCCAGGAATCATGGAGAGGGGGGCTATTCTTGGGGTGGAGAAGAGCCCCCCATTTCTTTTTGTTTTGGTTTTTGATTACTGATGAGATAAAAGTAAAAGGCAAGGGAGAGAAGACGAAGGCCCTGGGCTCCAGGGGTCAGGGTCTCTCTACTAGGCCCCCTTGAGGTAAAGGCCTTGAAGGCTAGGATAGTGGGTTGGGGGAGTGTAAGAGGGGTGGGGTGGAGGGTTTATGTGGATCTAATCTGCTGTCTGACCTCTTCCAGGCCCTTTCAGCCCAGTGATCTCTGATGAAGGCCAAAAGCAGGCAGCCCACAGCCACCTTCCCCATGGGCCCCTCAACTCCAGAACACATTCTGCTGCATCCATTGGATTGGATGGATAATTGTGAATTCACCTCTCTCAGATCCTCTCCCCAAAGCCTGTCACACCACATTTAGAAGTGGTTGGGGCCTGGACGGTAAAACATAGGCCGCATTAATAAGCTATTACCAATCCAGTGTGGCTCTCCCCTTCTTCCTGGAGGATGGGATTTAGTCCTGCACAGCTTTTCCAAGTTAGAGAAGAGCTGTTGATCTGCCATATACCAACAAACTCAAGTCCAAACTAACAAATCCCTCCTACAAGACCTTCCCACAATTCAGTGCTATGGGTAACACAGCTCAGGAACATCTTTTTTTTTTTTTTTTGGCTGAGGCAATTGGGTTTAAGTGACTTGCCTAGGGTCACATAGCTAGGAAGTGTTCAGTGTCTGAGACTACACTTGAAATCAGGTCCTCCTGTATTCAGGGCTGGTGCTCTATCCACTGCACCACCTAGCTGCCCCGGGGACATCCTATTTTTAACCTTTACAAAATACTTTAATTCAAAAATATTTATTGACCATCTGTTGCTCCAAAAGCCAGGAAGATTAGAAGAAAAAACCTAATCCTGGCCGCCAGCAAGGAACTGCAATCTAGGACAGGAACTGAGTCTGTACATAACAAAAGGCGATCGGGGAGAGGCTTCCTAAAACAGACCCCAAGTTTTAGAGCACTCCCAAGGCACAGGCTGGAGAGCTAAGGAACCAGGGAAGGCTTCCTGGCAGCAGTGTCTAGCCCAGGACGCATTTAGGATGTGGAGAATTTGGGATGTACTTAGGAGCATTTAGGATGTGGAGAATTTCAGCAGACTGACAGGGTGCAGGGTGGGAATCTAGAGCGCAAGAGGCTCTGGGAAGAGCAAGGGGGGTACGGCCGTCCTGAAATGTCCGGAGGGAGGCTGAAGCTGCCCGGGGACGTCCCCCACACTGTGGCAAACCAGAGGCATGCGCAAGATTCCTTGGCAAAGGGTAGCAGCGCCTCCCAGAACGTTTCTGAGCAGGGAACGACCAAGAAAAAGGCAGTGGGCAAGCACGCGTGCTACTGTGGTGAGCCAGGGCAGAAGGAGACCCGAAGTTAAACAGCCACTGAGCCAGGAAGGAGGCTCGGGCCGCCAGTTTTAATCAGAAAAACCTTTCCTGTTATTTTCTCATGATTGGGTTGGTTCAGGAGGGTAGATCAGTCCGCCATTGGGGGTTTTCTTGGCAAGGACACTGGAGTGGTTTGGCCATTTCCTTCTCCAGGTGAGGAAACTGAGACAAACAGAGTGAAGTGACTTGGCCAGGGGCACACAGCTTCAAAGTGTCTGAGGCCAGATTTAAATTCAAAAGGTGAGACTTCCTGCTGCCGGCCTAGCCCTCTAATCCAGTGTTAATTAACCACGTGGGACACAAAAAAGGGCAAAGGCAGGGTTTCAGCTTTAAGGAGCTCCCATTCTAAGGAAGGACAGCACAAAATTATGCAAACACAACGCATACAAATGGAAAGTAAACTTAAAGGGAAAGCCTAAACGGTGGGAGGTGAGAATGGGGATACCCCGCCCAGGGAAGAGGCCCCGGAAGGGATTTCCAGAGCCTAGGTGAGAAAGGGGAACATTCCAGGCACTGGACTGGACAAAGACAGAGGAGAGAAAAGCTGCGAATATAGATGGCTCAAAGGGCAGTGATTTGTAATTAAATTGGGAAGATAGGCCAGAGGGGAAAGAGAAGGGCTTTAAATGTTCTAACTGGTCTAACTAAACTCATTCAGCCCCTAGAAGCCCCGTGGCTCCCATCTGCCATTAGGGCATCAAACAAATTCCTCTATTTGTCATTCAAATTGCCTCTTCTCCCCCGGCTCCATTCCACCAGCTCAATGGATTACAGACCAAGTGGTCTATCTTCCTCAGCATAATTTATGCCTTTCCAGCCAGCCGCCTCCTTCCTGGCTCCCTACCTGAATCTCCTAGAATCCCCCGCTTCCTTCAAAGCTCTTAAGTGCCCTGGCCTAGATGAAACCCAGTCTGATCTCCCACCCCTGCTCCTCGTGATCCCTGAGGGAATCCCTCTTTGTGGCTGTCTGGCTCCTAATCCTGCCCAGTAGAATGGAAGCCCCTTTTCCCTCCACCTTCAGCAACTAGCCAGCAGTAGGTGTTTGGTTAATAAATGCTCCCTGCTAGCCTACTGACTGCGCCAGAACACGGTCTTCCTTGGCTGTTCTACTTCCACGTGGGAAAGAAAGCTGGAGACCCATTTACCCGCCTCCTGAAATTCTATTCTTCTCAAAGACCCAGCTCAATTTGTCCAACATTGGGCCTTTCCCCTTTCACAGGGGAGGATGAGGTCTTTTCCTCCTTCTTCTGGGGCCATGCCTCCCCTTTCTCCAGGACCCAAGGCCCCAGCCTTCTCTCCTATTCCCATTTATCCCCACCTCCTTATCCCCTTGTACCCTCCCACACCCTACCCCACAAACTATAAACAAAAGCAAGTTTTTTTCCTAAAACCCAAACCAAACAAACACTGGGGCTCCAAAGGGCCCCTCAAGCTTTAGTACCGGGCCATGGTCTCACCATGGGGCAGAGATTACAGCTGTTTCCTAGGGTACCCCATTCCCCAGCCATTCCCAGCACTAAGCCCCAGAGTTAATCTGAAAATTGCTCCTTCAAAGCCTCAACCTATCTCTCTCAGGTAAGTCTTAGTCCTCCACCGCAGTCCCACACTCACCAAAGCTGTGACCCTCTCTGCTCAGTCCCCAGTCTCTCCCCTGGCCATTTTCCCGGCAGCACTTTGCCCCAGTTTCTGGGCCCCAAGTCCAACCGCCCGGACCTTCTTCTCAGCTTTCTCTGCTGACCGGGGACCCATGTTGCAGCTCCTCTCCACTCTCCCTGCAAACTTGTTCCCCAGCATCTTCCAAGTCCCTAAATTCATAAATCAAGCACTGTTCTCTCTCTTGTCAGGCACATCCAACTCTCCTCCTGGGAGACCTCCTGGCACATTTAATTTTCACTTGTCCAAAAAGAATCTCTGCTTTCAGCTTCCCCCCAGACTCAGCCCTCCTTTACACAGGAGGGTGTCCTTGGCACAGAACACTTTCTACATATACGGGTGGCATCTCCCTCCTCCCTGCCTGCTTCTTAGAGGGAAATTTAGTTTTATTTTTGCCTTTGCACCGGTGCTAATTTGCAGCCAGGGTCTTGCTGACAGAGTGCTGGTGAATGGCATCCCAGCGGGGCACTAACAAGAGGCATTAAAGGGCAGCAAGAGCATCCTGAGCAAAATCCTGGCTGACAGTTGTTGTTGTTGTCCCTCTGAGTATCATCTAGTTTAGACTGCCTTGATTTCTAGAAGAGGAGGCTGAAGCGGAGAGCGCAGGGACTCGTGCCCGGGGTCCCCTCAGTAAGCGGATGCCCCCATCTCCAAAAGAGCCTTTCAGGACCCGTCTGGGATATTCTTGGCCGGGAGCCTTCACGGGTTTGCCACTTCTTTCTCCAAGAAGGAAACTTACTGTTCTTCGAATCCAGCTCAATTATAGATGAGAGAAGCTAAAGCCTAGCCAAGGAGATGGATTGGTGGCGGAGGCAGGAAACCCCGGGAACGGGTTCCTAGGCGGGCACTTCAGCGCGCCTAAGTCCCCGGCACTGCGTGACCCGGGCCTGCTTCCTCATCTGTCAAGTGAAGGGCTCCGTCTCCTTAGCCCCATGCACCCTCCCACGTGCCTCCGCAAGGCTCTGGTGCGGGCCGGCTCGTCTTAAACTCTCAGCAAATGCGCGCTGGCCGAGCGCTTCCCTTCTCAGGTGAGGAAAACGAGGCTCCGAGAAGGAAAGGGGAGGATCGGAACCCAGCTCCTGCTTTCCGACCCAGGGCTTTGTTTCCCCTCTCAGTGCCCACCACCGAGCCCCGGTGGTCTCCGTCCTTCCCAGGGGATCGGGAGGATGGCGCTCGTTTCGTGGGTGTGTTCCGCCGTCCTCGGCCCCCCCAGCGCCCGCACGGCGCCGGCCGGAGCCTCCCCCCTTGTAGCGGGGCCGGGCCCCGGGCCCGGGGGAGGCCCCCCGAGGAACGCGAGCACGGGACCGGCGGGGCGGGGGGAGGGGAGGGCGGCGCCGGCCCGCGGGGCCCGGACTTACTGCAGGGCGTTGGGCGGCTTGGGCATGGCGGCGGCGGGGGGTCGGGGGCCTCGGCCGGCGGCGGCGGCGGCTCCGAGGACTGCGGGGGCTCGGGCGCGGGCGCTCTGTTGGCCCCGGCGCCATGGCGACGCCGACGCCCGCCCGCCTCCCGCCCGCCGCTCGCTCGGGCCCAACCAGCGGCCGCGCGGTTGGCTGCGGCAGCGGCGCCGCGCCGGGAGGAGGGCGCAGGCGGAGGGCAGGGCCCGCGGTTGGCGGAGGCGGAGGAAGCTCCGGGCCAGGCGGGCGGGAGGCGGGCGGCCCGGGCGCCAGGCCCCTCCCAGGCGGCGAGCGTCCGGGGCTGCAGGCGGATGGATGGGGCTCCTTCAGGCGGCGGCGGCGGCTGTAAGTGCGGCGTCCCGGGACCCTCCCCCTGCCCCTCTCCCCCGGCCGCCCCGGGATCCCGGCCCCCTTCCCGCTTCCGGGGTGCCAGGACCCAGCGGGGCCGTGCCCCCGCCCGCCCCGGGGGCCCCGCCCGGCCCGGCTCCCGGGCGGCCGAGTGACGGCTGGGCGAACGCGCATGCGCGCTCCCGACTCTGTCCGGGCTCTTCCTCACCACCGCCCCCCCCCCTCCCCGCGGGCACGCCGCTGAGCTGTCACCGACGTCCGGGCCGCGACGGCGGCGCGCGAGCTCGCGTTGCCTCCCCCGCCTCCCCGCCCTCCCACGGCTGCGCGCGCGGCTCGGGTTGTCTTTGGCCTCCGGAGCCTGGAGCCCGTTCGGGTGGGGCCGCGCGCCCCCGCCCCGCCTGTCGGCGGCGCCGCGCAGTCCGCGCCCCCGCCCTGCCCACATCGGCGCCGCGCGACTAGGCCCCGCCCCCTTCCTGGCGCGAGGAGCGCGACTGGGGTGGGGGGACGCCCTGGGGTGAGGAGGGGGGAGGGGAGGGGAGCGGTTCATCTGGCGAAGCCGAGCTCGGGGAGCGGGGGGGGGGGGGTGGGGGGGGGGGTGGAAGGCAGGCCGGAAGCTTGCGGGGCTGCAGGAGTAAGGGTCTGGCGGGGGGAAGAGGAAGGAAGAGAGGGAGCAGTGCGTGGGGGAGGGGAGCGGCGGCGGCCCCGCGGCCCGTGAGTAGCGGGGCTGGGGGCGGGGCCCGGGTCTCCGCGGGGGGCCGCCCGGCCGCCCCCCCTGAGCCCCTGTCTTGTCTCGGCGCAGATGGTGTGGTGGCCCGCTTCTCCCAGTGCCTGGCGGAATTTCGGGCGTGGTTAAGAACCAACTGGCTGAGGCTCAACCCCGACAAGCCGGAAGTGATGCTGGTAGGCTGGGGCACCCTGGGCCGCCCCGGGGCGGGGGGGGGAGGCCCAGGACCCGGGGGTCACGGGCGGGGGCTTGATCTGTTGTGCGGAGCCGCGTGTCGTGGCGGAGCGCGGGCTGCGCGGCGAGGGGGCTGCGGGTCCGAGAAGTGCCGGGGGCGGGCTCTCGTCCCCGGGAGCCAGGCCGGGCTGTGCGCGCGGGGCCCAGCCTGCGGCCGGGGCCGGCCGTGGGGGGGCCCCTTGGGCGTGGCCGCGGGGGGGAGGAGTCGGCACCCCGGCCTTTCCTGCGCTTCCGAGGCCGCGCCGGGGCTGATGCTCCCGGGCCCCCGAGTCCGGGGAGCCCGAGTCCACCTCCCGGGCCTGGCGCTAGAGGGCGACCGGGAGGAGAGTAAGAGCAGCCTGGGCAAGTGGGACGGATGGGCAGAAAAGAGGACGCAGGCGATGCCCGTGTGGGGCGTTCTGGGGGCCGGCCTTGTGCCCTCGGACTCCCGTCCCGCCTCCACGTCGCCCCCTTCTTAGAGCCCTCGGAGACTCGCCGTTACGAAGGGAGGGTCTGGAGCTGACGCTGCTTAAAGCTCGTTCCTTTTTGGAGGGAAAGCCCAAAATGGGGCTTTTCAGAGACGTTGCCGCAGGGGAGGGGCGCACTCCGAACCGGAGTTGGGAGCAGTGATTTCCCAAAGAAGCGCCCGTCTCGCCCGCGTTTTGGCGGCGATCTCTTTCCTCGGTGCGCGGGGAAGTCACTCCTGTTGCAGAGCAGACGAGAGAATTTGCCCCACTGGCCTATGGGTTGTGTCATTACTTGGGTCGCTGCTGTGCCTCTCAGCAGCTCCGGGCCGTACTGAAACATTTGCTCCTGGTTTTCTTTGCAGTTGGAAGAGTGTTTAACATCAGTAGTGAAAACAGCTTGCTGAAATGTGCTGTTTCTTTGGGGTTGAATCTTTACGTTTGCCCTTTAATTTGGGCCAAGGTGTCATTTTTACATCATCTCTTGGGTCTTGCTGTTTTTAGCGGAAGTTGTTGCTGGCGAACGGCTTGGTAGGTGATGGCTTTTTGTCCCAAGTTTTAACGGTGACGGTGATTAGTGCTGAAATATATAGCCTAGTGCTAATACGCGTCATGGTGCTAACGTATGTCATATTCCACGTAAAACATTCTCAAGCGAAGAGAGGCTGTGGAAAGGACTTTGTAAGGAAGTTTCCAAATCTGTACTAAATGTTCGAACAGAATTCTGTGAAGTGCTTCCAGTGAGGGCATTTCAGTCCCCAAACTTTCCCCCCCCCTTTTTCTTTTGTCCATTTTACCAAAGCCAGCTTGCTTCTCCGGTAGCCGTGTCTTAAAAATCATTTTAATAAATGTGAAAAGCAGAGCTTCCTCTCGCCTCTTCCTAATATTTACATTTTTCACGTGCATTAGAATGCTGGTAAGTCTTGACTCGGGCTGTCCCTTGGACGTGGGCTGAATGTTAACGCTGATCTGCTGGTTAAAAGCCCTTCCTGTCCTCCATTTTGTTCTTATCTGACATTCTGGTGGGGAATGGTCGCGAGCGCTGTCATTTGATAGAGATCCTGCGGTCTGTCTTCCAGAGACAGCGCCCCACTATTCACCGATGCTCCAGCAAAGCCCGTTCCGGGCGCTTCTCTGGGGGGAGAGTGGGGGCTCCTTTCCAGAGACGGCCCTTGGCATCTGTTCCTTTGGTAGCAATTTCGTTCGAGCAAAATACGCCGAAAATTCAGTGAGGCAAATGGCGAGTCCCCAGCTTAATGGGGAGCAGAACCCCCTCCCAAGGTGCCCCTATCAGCCCTCTGGGAGCTCGCTGCAGGGCCGGCAGCGGGGTGACATTTTATTATGCTTGCAGCGGAGACCATCCAGAAACCGAATTCAAAATGCCTGGCAGTGATAATGGGGGGCGGGGGGGGGGAGATTGGGGACCGAGGAATGCCCCCCTCGGGCCGTACTCGGACACCAGGATTCACAAGCATCTGCCCAGAGACCGGGAGCGGAGACAGGGGGGTCCGGGGCCTGGCCCCTGTGCCACCTTCTCTCCTCCTCCCCCTCCATCACTCCCTGTGTCCCGCTCTGTTCCCCACTCCTCATCTCCCTCCCGTCTCTTCTCCCCCATCTTGTCTCTCCCTCCCGTGTTTCACCCTCTCTCCCCGTCTCCTCTCTGGCCCCCGGGTCTCCCGCCTCTGGCCCCCGGGTCTCCCTAGCCCCTCTCGTGTCTCTGCATCTGCGCTTCCCTGGGCTCGGACCGCCGCAGTGACGGGCGGCCAAAGCGGGGAAACCCCGTTGGCGCCCCGAGTAACTGCGCCCGAATTTACGCCGTCCCTCCCCCCGCCCGTCGGGGTGTCTGGATCGGACGGGCGCAGAGGTCCCTGCGCGCTGATCCGGGCCAGTCCGCCCGTCGGGGCAAGGGCCGCCCTGGCCCCGCGCGCTCCCGCCGCCTGCCTCCCCTTTCTCTCCCCCCTCCCGGCTCGCTCGCGCGCGCATCCCGCGGCGGGGGGAGAGGCTCGTGCGCGCACGCGGGGGCCGGGGTGGGGGGAGGGAGGCAGAGGGACTCGTGCGCGCGCTCCGGGGGGGGGGCTCGTGCGCGCGCGCGCTCGGCGGGGCCGCGGCAGCAGCTTGGGCAGCCCGGGCGGCGGCGGCAGCAGCAGCGGCAGCGGCAGCAGCGGCGGCGGCGGCGGCAGCGTCCGCAGCGCGAGCCGCCTCCTGGCTTGGTCCGGCTCACATCCGGGTTCCGGCCGGAGCCCCCCCGCGCCGCCCCCGCCCCGCCGCCGCCGCGGAGATGTGACCCGTCAGTGCGGCCAACATGGCGGAGGTAAGGGAGCGGGCGCCCCCGCCCGGCCCGGCCCGCCCGCCCGCCCGCGGCGCCCCGCGCCCAGGCTGGGCCCGGGCCCGAGGAGGGAGGGAGGAGGGAGGAAGGCCGACCCGGCCCCGCTGCCGCCCACCTGTTGCCCGCTCCGGCCGCCCCCGGAACTTAGTTGGGACGGACGGACGGCGGCGGGGCCGGGCGGGGGAGGCCCCTCGGGCCGCCGGGCAAAGTTGCCCCTGGGACTGGGAGGGGGGGGGCGGAAGCGGGGGGGGGTGCTCTAAGACCCCCGGCTCTTCCCGCGGCCTGGGTCAGCGGTCCCCAGACTCCCGTCGGGGCCCCCCGGGAGCCGGACCCTCCCCTCGGGGGTCCGGGACCCTCCCGCAGCGCCTCCTTTCGAATTCGGCCGTCGGAGCCAGACCAAACTCGAAGGCGGGGAGCCGGGGCTCCCGATAGGGATTAAGGGACTCAGCGGGAGCGGCTCTGACGTCGGAGATGGGAGGCTGGGCGGGGGCGCCCCCGGGAGGGCGGGAGACCCCCTGGGGGCTGGGCCAGCGGAGGGGTCCGGGATGCCGCCCCCTGACCCCCGTCCTTACGCAGGGCTCCCGCCGCGGCCGGGGGATGCTCCTGTTGAGGCGTTAGCAGAACTTGGACTGCGGGGGGAAGCCCAGAAAGGGGGCGCCCGAAACCCCTCACGGCCCCGCACGGCGCTGCGGGTCCTTGCCTCGGCCCGGGGATCCCGGCCCGGACTGCTGCGGAAGGAGATCCTGGCCTGGGGGATGGGGGGCTTAGAACAAAGGGTCCGGGAACAATGAATCTTAAACAACATCTTGCATCTGTCTGATAAAGGGAGAGGGAGCAAGCAGTTCTTAAAGTGGGGTCTAGAACCTTTTTATTTTTTCTTTTAACATTCGAAAACTTTATAGATAAGTGATTTTCATTATAATCTTTTTTTGTTTATAAAGTTGGATTTTGTTATTGTAAAATATTCTGAGAATGAGGGAGACTTCCATGGCCAAAGAGCTCTATGATGCCAAAAAAAAAGAAAAGAAAAAGTTAAGATGCATATTTCAGCTTCTCCCAGAAAGCAATGGTGCCTTATTTTATCGGGAACAATATTTCCTATCACAAATATATTTTCTTGTAGTCGGTGCAGATGAGATCATTTAAAATCTCCTTCACTTGAGTTCCTACATAGAAGTAAATTGGGTAATTCAGTAATTGTAGCAAAGAGGAGGCAACAGTATCGGGGTGCTGGAGCTGTGGGCTTGGGCTTTCCAGCCCGCCGGAATCCTTCGGCATGGGTCTGGGCTGGGGCCTGGCCACGTGCAGGGGCACCGGAACCAGAAAATGGGCCTCCTCGAAGGGCTGGACACTGAGGGCACGGGAAGGACTTGGAGAGCGCGGCTGTCAGAAATTCTCTGCAGTCGGGCTTGCTTCTGGACCCAGCCCTGGAAAGTTCTGGGAGGCCCTGGAGCTTGAAGGAAAAGGCCTGAGGCTTGGATCCCTGCTGGGGAGGGGGAGTTCGGTGCAAGGCCTAGTGAATGACTGCCAGAAACCCTAGGGGTGGGCTGCTGGGGGCCCAGAGCAGAAGTGTTAAACCTGCAGCTGCTTCACCTTGAGCCAGATTTCTAACAACCCCCATCAACACCTCCCCCCAAAAAATGCCTGAAGAAAGGTGACTTTGTGCTTTCTGAAGCCGCAGTGCCTCACAGGGACCCTCCCCGGGCCAGTTCAGAGCCTTATCTCTCTTCACCTTGGGCAGCCCTGCATTTCTGGAAGTGCAAAGGAAGCGCCGACCTACGGGGACAGGGAGGGAGTCCCTTCGGGACTTGGGTGTGAGGAGTAGATTGGAGAGAACTGAGGCTGGGAGCCTCCTTAGCAGGTAGCGGTGGTAGGCCGGGCAAGAAATGATAAAGTCCCGGAGTACTGTAGCTGGCCAGGGCCCAGCAGGTTGGCAGTGGAAGAGATGGCGGGCGGGTGAGCTGGACTTTACTGCCCTTAGAATTGCCTCCATGGAGAGTTCCTGTGTGGAGGAAGGGTTGGAGCCACTACTGTCTTTAGAGCTCTTGTGAGAGTTGTTGCTGGAACCCACCTTAGGCTGCTGGGGCTGAAACTGAGGGAGAGCCCAACTGGTTTTGGGTTTTGTTTTTGCTGAGGCAATTGGGATTAAGTGACTTGCCCAGGGTCACACAGCTAGGAAGTGTTAAATGTCTGAGACCAGATTTGAATTCGGGTCCTCCTGACTTTGGGGCTGGTGCTCTTATGCACTGCACCAACCAGCAGCCCCTGAGATCCCAGCTGTTTGAGGGATGGGAGTGAGAGCAGTCGGGGCTGATTCCAGGGTTTTGAGCTTGGCCGATAGAATGGGGACGGAGGCGAGATGGGGTTTGAGAGACAAGAGTCCAGGCCACCGAATGCCTCCGGTGATTCGGGCTTTTGTTCTCATTTTGCATTTATCATTCACAAAAGCAATATATATTAGTGAATTTATTAATTTAATGATACTTAGGCCTTTGTGTCATTGGAAAGATTCCCCCCTCTCCCCCCAGGCATTTGAAAAGGCTGAGATCTTTGAAGACTTTGGGCCCAGGGATGGCCCTCGAAGGCCCTCACTGGCCTTGCCACGCCAGGAGGAGCTGTGGGCTCCAGGGCCATGGGTCACTAAGGGAACATCCTTGGGAATATCTAATGGCCTTCAGAAATCAAGAGCCTGGGCTGCATCACAGAAATAGGGTCATCCCCGCCTCCCGCTCCCATTCGCCAGCTCCCTCAGTGCAGACTGGCATCTTTTCTGCACATATGTCGAGAGTTTCATTAAGTATTTCCTAATTACATGTAAAAATTTGCCATTGATTTTTTTTTTTTCAATTTTGAGTTCCAAATTGTTTCCCTCCCTCTCTACCCATTGTGAAGGCAAGCAACAGGATACTGATTATACATAGAATCCTGTGTTCTCTGCCTAAAGGACAAAGGCCATGCTCAGTGACACAGGCCTCCTGGGACTAGAACCCAGGTCGGCTTGTTAAGGGGAAGACTTTTAACCCCTCAACAATTGCCCTTTCTTCTGGCCTGTTCTTCAGCTAAGGGGGGGAAATGCTTTACCACAGAATTCACATGTAATGACTTAAGCTTGTCGATGGAATCTCCTTTCTGATTGTAAACGTCCGTGGGAAGCCTCGGTTTGCATCGGGAGTGGAGACGGGCCTCGGTGCCCACTGGGGGATCATTAAGCTTCGGAAATGCTGTGGGCTGGCATTTGACATCACATCTTAAACATAAGAGGAAAAAAAGAAACCTTGTGGAATTTGTCTCAAGGTTATTAGGATATTCATCCCAATTCTGTTTGAGAATTTGTTTTTGTTTTCTGTGGAAAACGTTACCTTTGGGAAGTTAAGAGCTTGAGCTATTTCTGATTTTCAACTAATCAGGATGCCATTCAAGTTGAATTTGATAAACCTGGGGAGTTTTAATTAAGTACTAGATAGTAGTCACAAATCTATTGATTCACCCACCTGGCAATTAAATTTTATTTAGTTTTATGGCAGTGTATTAAATGGGTCACTGCTCTAAGGCGGCTCATTACACTGATCCAGATCCTCCATGGCTCACGTGACCCCCAGAGGAACTCGAGGAAAGCCTGGTCCATTGGATCCCTCAGATGTTGGGTCCGACGCTCAGCTGCACCTCGGGACGGCCAAGGGAAGGAGGCTTGCTGGTCCAGCCCATACATTGGGTTCACCATATGATGTGCTAGGCCCGAAATTATGCATAAGAAAGAAAAGTTATAAACGCTGCTGCCTTTTTTTAAGGAGACAGCCAGGATGGAGGAACATGAGTGGGCTGTGAGGTGAACCATGGGAAGAGGGTGCTGACGTGGGGGAGATCTCCGACTGCCCAGGGAGTAGGGGTAGCAAGCATGTGTGCTTTTCAGAACTCAAATGATTTTGCAGATTGCTCTCCTAAGCACTTAGTTAGAACACATAACGAGAAATTCCAAGCAAAAAAGTTGTTAGAAACAAAGATGTGCTAGAACCCCACACACAGGAGCTGGAGGAGGACCCAGGGAGATGGGGGGGAGGGTCCTGCTCTGAAATGCCTTCAGGCCCAAGAGGCAAGAGGGAGCTCGGAGGCCATCTCTTGCAGTGCCCTCCTTTCACAGAACGGGAAACTGAAGGCCAGGGAGGCTGGCGTCCAGATAGCCCAAGCCTCCTTTCCCTGCCCCCCTCCCTGGGCTCCCCTCTAGCAAACCGGAGCTTCAGAGCAAAGAGGACATGGGGTCCCCTCTGCTCTGTTGGATCCCAACAGAGCTGGAGATGCCGGGCTGATGGAACATTCGCTACAACGGCTTCTCGCTGCCGTTATCTCACTCCCAGCCGACTCCAGCCCTGGAAGACAGCCACCTCTGAGGGAGTCCCGGCTCTCAGATAAGGCAGGCCGAGTCACAGGGAGGCCCCATCCACCCCCCAACGAATTTGCAAACAGCCTAGAACTTCTTGGCTATTTACACCTGCATATTGGAGCAGAGCCGGAGCCAGTTCCCCACCTGTCATCTGAAACCTGTGCTGTGTTCTGGGTGTGACATCTGGGCACAGCTACTCCTGGAGATTGGGAGGTTTCCCTCTCCTACTAAAGGACTCTTGCAGGAAAATTGGGATGAGGGAGAGGCGGAAGGGGGCTGACACCCATTATTGCAGAAGCTTCAGGGTTTTCCAAGTTGTGACTTTATCCAAAACCCCAGTGTTCTTATTAATGGAGTTTGAGCTGCTTGGAAAATGATTAAAAGAAGAGGAAAACCCCATAATTATCTTGTTTTGGTAGGTGACAGGCCTGAGACCAGAGAGAGGTGACAGGCCAGCATGGTCTGAATGCACAAAACAAGCGCTGACTTGGCGGGATGACAGTCACCCATGTGGCGCCTCTTCTGAAATTGTTGTTTCTATAAGTGGTTTTCTACCATCCCCATACACCCTGGGGGGGGGGGGGAGGATTTTGACTATGTTTGAAGAGAAGCCTCCTTCCCAAAGAGAAGTGCATGGCATCCAAGTCTAGGGCTCCTGGAAGAGTGGGGGCCATTGTTAGCCCAGAGATCTGAGTTCAAATCCTGCTTCATTAGATAGCTGTGGTAACTTCATTTTCCCCTCCCAAGGTCCTGAGGATGAGATGAGCTTACAGTGAGTCTTTCCACAGCTGCCTGTAATGTGGGATGTGGGCTAGCGGCCTAAAAGGTCAGGTGCCTTTATGGGCACTCTGGGGGGAAAGAGAGACACCTTGAGTTTGTGGGTGGCTCCGTGGAGGTAACACGCTTGCCTCCTCAGACCTTGGCACTGTGACACAATGGGAAAAGCCAGGTGCAGACATGGCCCTTCCTGTGTCATGTGCCTCAGACACTTTCTCCTCTGGGGGGCCCGAGGCAAAACACTGGCCCCTAGGTGTTTCTTGTTTCCTCATCTGTAAAATGGGCTGAGGGATACATCTTCCAGACTGAAATCTACCATCCTCCTTCATCCTTCTCTCGGCCAAATTCTTGTGAAAAACACAGCTTTTAGTTTGAAACTGGGATTTTCTTGTAAAAATTGATACAAAACGCATACTGTGAGAGTACAAATTGAAGGTGATGTTTCCACTATTAGCATTTTGTATTTGTTTTTCCTAAACAAAAGCTGATACCAAATGCAAAGCAATAAATGTAATCATCACAAATTGGCACCTGCTGAAAGAGATTTTATTTTAACCTCAATTATAGATTAAAACATGGGTAGAAAGATCGGGACCAATTAATTGCCATTAATTACTCTAGATGTTGCTATTCAGCTTTATATATAAATATTACATATTATATATATTTTGCATTGTTAAAAGTATGCTAATAAGTAGGACATAAATTTAGATTACAATTCACTTAATAGGCAGAGCAACCAAGGTTAATAAACCTAATGGGAAATGTAGTTATTTATTTCATGACCAACTTCTCATTTTTCTCCAGGTTTTCTACCAGTTAACAGTTGTTTAAGATAAAATATTTCACATTGAGTACTTTTCCCCCCAGTTGATGAGCCAGAAATCCCCTTTCCCCCCAAAATTCATAAATAGCATTATGGTTTTAGATTTTAATATTTTATATCATACCTATGTAATTTGAGGAATCTGTCTTTGCTTCTTGAATAATCTGAAACAATATTACATTTTTGTCTTAGTTTCTAGACTCAGGAATTTTTAAAAATTCCTCAAAATGGTGCATTTTCCCTCTGCTGGCTAAATATAGTAGCTAGGATACAATTACATAAGAGGTTTTAAGTGTTTCTTAACCTATTCAAAGGTTCGGAAAGAAATGCAATGCTCATATAATGTCTTGTCATTTTACTACTGAAAAAACATCCTAGAGTATTTGTATTTGTAAAAAAAAAATTATACACGCATATATATTTTCATATATTATATACACATATATATTAGAAAAAATGCTAATTTTTTTTCTTTTTTTTCCCTTAGCCTTCTGTTGAGTCTTCAAGCCCAGGTAAATATTTTTTTATCCTGCTTATTTAATTTTCTCAATATATTGTATAACATTTAACCAAAACCCAGAGGAATTTGATTACCCTCTAAATTGCCTTTTTTCTTGGTTTGTACTTCTTTTTTCTCTTGTTAATATATAGAAAAAGACCTAGCATATACAGAAAAATAACATTAAAAATACAGAAAAATAACCTTGGTATGAAAGGTAAGGTGAGGCTTCCAACAATTCAGCCCCTAAGTACTTTTGGACACTGTATCTCTCCGTGTAGTTACAACCACACTTGAGAGTTTTTGCTAAATAATGATCCAAATTTCTGAAACTTAAATTACTAAAAATATAAAATAGGTTAACCTGGAACTATAAGCATGTAGTATCAGAGAGAAATTTTTTTAAACCCAAGATAGGAGGAAAGGAAAGAGGATCTGATCATCTAAAGAGTCTTCAATAAGGTGATGAGTGCCCTGTAACTTGGGTTGTTCTTGAGACCACCTTGATCCCCCCCTCCAATGTCACGAGAGCCTTTCTCCCCCTTGTAGCTTTCAGGCTTCCTAAGGATTCCTCCCCTGACCTTCGCTCCAGCCTGAACTTAGAAGTTTAGGAAACTAAAATTGGGAAAATCTGGAAAATTCTCCCACTCATCTTTCCACATTCCCTAAGGGAAAGGTAGAATCCATGGAGAAGGGGAAAAAGCAAAGCCAGGATGCCCCTCTCTGCTTCTCCGTCCCGTTCTTGAGTGCTGCTCTTCTCAGTACCTGCAATTTTCTCCACATTACATCCACCCAAGTTCTTTTCTCATGACTTGTTTTGGTGGCAGGGCTGATGCTGGACCCTTAGACCTAGACCAGCCAAGTGCCAGTTCTAAAGCTGGAGCTGGGAGTCCTCCCCCCTCCCCCCCCCAGCCACATCTGAGGGAGACAGATGCGTCCCCAGCCAAGCTCCCAGAGATGGTACGAGGACAGCTTTGGAAAGCAAACCACAGGAACACAGCATCACGGCCCTTCTTGGGGCTCTTTGCTGTCCCAAAATTGGCTTCAGTGTTTCCTGGCTGGTCTATGTGGGAGAGAACTTGTGCTGGAAATACTGGGGATGACCAGAGCTGGCCCTTTACCTGCTGGAGACCCAGAGTTAGGCCTTGGAAGACGGTGGCTACCAGTAGGAGACCACAGTTGAGATCAAGTAAAGGAAGGAGCATAAATGAAGATATATAGCGAGCAAAAGAATACTCGGAGCTCTCCTAATCACTCTGAAGAGGGACTAGATAAGAAGGGGCCTTGGGGAATCACACCATAGAAGGACTGATGGAAGAAACTGGGGATCTCAGAAGGACATGAGAGACATTGTCAGGCTGCAGAGAGATGGGTGGACACGAGCCACAGATTAAGGCCTGTGTTTGTCACACGTGACTGATGTCTTGCTTCGTTCTGCTTAGCTAAAGTTCATGTTACTAGTGATGGTTCTCTGATGAAAAAGTCACTCACAAGTGCCAGGGATGGATGGCCCAGCAGTCTGCGTAACTGACTTAACTACCAGATGATTGCTGATTGTGAGGGTCAGTTTTAGGAAAGACCAAAAGGAAATTTTATTTTGAAAAGGGATTTGATTTGATTTGTTGTTTGATCCCAGAGAATAGAAATTAGGAACAGTGGATAGAAGTCCCAGAAGCAAGTTTGGATTGAGGTTCAAGGCCAGGAGCAGCTTCCTAGAAGAAGTGCTCCTCGAGGTGGGATGGGCCATTTGCCTGGGAGGACTGGGCCACCGCTGATTATCTTTGGGCGCCCTTTAGATTCTCTTGAGTGTTCCCAGATTGGTGGCACTTCTCACTTCGGAGACTGTCGCCCACCTGTGGGGGCAAGAGGTTAGAGATAGGGTTAGTCCTGCATATTCCACTACTTTTTAGGTTTTTTGAAAGTGGAGCCAGTTGAATACTGATGATATAGGAGATTGTGGGATGATTTTCACTGTAGTATTCTAATCACAACTGTAATAGGAGTAGAGATAACTGACAGAAAGCATTTGGAAGTTTGCAAAGTGATTCTCCTGGATTATTTCATTTAAAGCTCACAACAACCCTGTGAAGTAGGATCCTAAAAATCGTGTCTTGATTTCTCTGCCCCACCCCATCCTCTTTTCCTAAGGCCATGAGCCTTCAGGATTTGGGGGGAAAGTAATTTGTTGGAGTTTCAGGTTCTTGGTCTGGAAAATGGGGCTCATTCGGTCCCACCTAGCTCACAAGGTGCTTTGAGAACACTTGTGAATGTGACTTGTTACTCCTGGTATAAATACAATCCTGTACTTGAAGTACACAAAGACTTTGCCAACCTTCAAATGCAGGGGAAGGTTAGCTGTTATCGTGATCACATCCTCATCTTCTGGTGCTAGCCTGAAAACACTTTTAAAAAAAAAAAAATAGCTTTTTATTTTTCACCCTAACCCTAAATAGCTTTTTTTATTTTTCAATATTCAATATTCACCCTTTCAAAACCTTGTGTTCCAATTTTTTTTTTCCCTCCCCTAGACAGCAAGTAATCCCAATATATGTTTTTTTTTGTTTTGTTTTGTTTTTTTGCTGAGGCAATTGGGGTTAAGTGATTTGCCCAGAGTCACACAGCTAGGAAGTATTAAGTGTCTGAGACCAGATTTGAACTCGGGTCCTCCTGACTTCAGGGCTGGTGCTCTATTCACAGCACCTCACTGCCCTAATCCCAATATATGTTAAACATGTGCAATTCTTTCATACATATGTCCACATTTATCTTGTTGCACAAGAAAAATCACATCAAAAAAGGGGGAAAATGAGAAAGAAAAATCAAACAAGCAAACAACAACAAAACAGGTGAAAATACTGTTGTGATCCACATTCAGTCCACATAGTCTTTTCTGGATGCAGATGTTGTTCGGGCACAACCTATTGTTACAAAAAGGGGCCACTTATTTGCCTTTAATTGTTTTAGGCCCATTCTGCTGTTCAGAGAGGCAATGAAGGGCCTTCCTTACCAATCAAATGAAACAGTCATGGGATGCCTGCATTAAGCAGGACAGCCAGAGTCCCTGCCCTCATTCCCCCTGTTGACACTTGGGTTAGGGGCAAGTAAGAAACAGTACAGATGGGTATTTTCTGAGTCAATGTTGGACAGAATAAGGCCTTTTCTTGCTGCCTTAAAGTGAAGTTAAAATGGGTTTGGTTTTGTTTTATTATCCACTTACTCTGTTCTTTTTATAGAACAAAGGGCAGCCTGCTATGAAAGATTAGAGGGCAAAATGAACCATAGAGAGGGTATTTCAGCCATGATGTTTGACATTTCTGGCAGTCCCTTGACTAGAAAAATCCTTGGGGAACCAAGCTTCTCTTAACAAAGTCATGACAAAATTGATCTGGAGACTCAAGGGCTCAGTGGCTAACAAAGAGAACGTTAATGCTGGTAGTGTCTCAAATCTCAGCCTGTTGTGGGCAGACCCAGTCCCAGCCAAAAGGAAGGTCATGCTTTCTGAGTTTGCTTGAGCCCATCTCCTGAGCCAGTACTGGCTCACCCACCCCCGTGGCACCGAAGACAGTCCATCCTCAGACAGACGTGATGGAGTGAATCCACCTCTTAACAAGTTTCTCTTTCACTCCTGTATTTTCTTGGAGAATGACATTCCTGACAAAATGACATTAGAATCCAGCATTTGGTTGCTTTTACTTTAGTCTTTATGTTGGTAACATGTTACTTGTTTCTCTAGTGAAAGGTAAAAGAGTGAAGAGTTTGGATCATTGTTTACATCTCTGTTAAGCCTTTACCTTTTTCCTCTAGACCGAGGATCGGCAATGGCCCTTGAGCCAAGTCCACGAGCCACTCACGGGGGGGACAGGGCCCCCAGACTAAGAATGGTGGCTTGTGTGTTTAAAGATATTTAAACTCTCTAAATAAGTAAATTGAAGATTGTAAAAAAAAAAAATCATTCTTAGGCAGTCATTTACAGACCCCTTGCTCTAGATTTTTGGGGTCAAAAATTAAGGGAATGTTGTGTTTCATTAGATTGAGGCTATTATCTTGAATTTCTTTAGAGATTAACACATTTCAAACTGATTATTTTATATACCTGCTTTCGGCAATTATGTCATAAGATTAGAACGTTCTAATAAAGGTTTGAAATATTGATAGACAACATAAGTAACATTTCACTGGCTCAGTGTTACTATTGGGGGAATGAGGTGTTCCATATGAATATATTTTCCAGGTAAATGAAAGTTTATCCATTGAGATATCAGAAGATTTTAATTTTCACTCTTTTGGATGAAATTCTTTCTAAGTGTATTATTTATTTCCTGCCTTATTAGTAGTTTGAAGCACAGTTCATATGACTCAAGTATTGAACTACTAGGAGACATTACAGCACTGCCTCCCAAGCCTGTTTGCCTGTCAGTCCTTTTGTCTGCTTTTACTGGTTCCTCTGTCTTCTTCCCTGTGAGCTGGCTCCCCTCTTAGGTCAGTGTTGCTTCTGCCGTGCTACCTTTTTTTCCAAATGGTTTCCTAGATAAACACCCAACTCTCTAAAATTGTCAAGGGAATAAATTTTGTGACAGCTTAGCACCCTACAGCCATTGTTACGTACTTTGGCATTTGTAGCTAGAATTAAGGTTTCTGGAAGGCAGATAGTATTGTGATATTGTAGCTATTTCTTTGTGAAATAATTTCAAGTAGATCCTTCTTTTCATTTAAACCAACAATATTGAATTAAAATCCATTATCACTCTATTTCAAATGCTGTGAAAGATGAACTCCTTTTAGTCTATCAGCCTTTTTTTTTTTTTTTTTTTTTTAAGCTGAGCACATCATTTTCAGCTGATGAGTATATTAGGTACATAATCCATGGGTACATTAGACAGAATGAATCAAAGGTTAATAAATTTTTCCCTGAGTTCCATGACACTTGAACCATCCATCTATAGCTAAAGGAGAACAGGTTGATGGATGGCAATATGGGTAATGTGGACTTATATAGTCTTCACTTTAATGCTTTATATGCCAAATTTGAATGTTTAAATAGGATTCAGAATGTTTTCAGCACAGAAAGCTCTTGAGCCAAAACGTCTCCATAATACCACATTTCAGGCAAGGAGATATTTTATAGCCATTGCAGCTACATTATAGAAATAATTATGAAAATTGTTGGTGGGATGGAGAAGGGAGCAGAGTTCGCATGATTGGTTCTGTTTAGCCTTGGGGTCACTTTATGCCATGTAGCATTCAAACATTGGGTTAGCTTCGATACTAACTAGTTTTCAGTGATTCTGTCTAATGAAGACAAGGCTATTTGATAATAGTAATGACTTTTAGATGATTTAGTATAGACAACATAGCAGCTAACCCAGGGTCAGGGAAACTCAGATGCAGAAGCTAGAAGGTATAAATAAGGTTTACTTGAAACTGGTCTCAGAAGTAAATGTCTTGGAAGTAAATGTTTGGAAGAAGACATCTCCGAAATCTAGAAAAAGACATGAAGTCCTCATTTCTAGCAACTCTTGAAACATGGTAGCATTCTGGCAACTCTCTGAACTGGGAAAGCTGGTTCATTTGAGCTCCCTATTTCCTGATTGGCCAAGTTCCTGTAGGTATAAATGCAAAAACATTTATTAAGCATTTACCAGGTGCCAGACACTGTGCTGAGGGTGCCAGACACTGTGCTGAGGATGCCACAAAAAGACAGGCCCTGCCCTTGAGTTCTAATACAGGAGACAATGCACCCAGGGTAGAGGAGTCCAAAGAAGGGCCACTTGGGAAAAATTAAAAGGATGGTGACAGAGAGAGACTGGACAGCCTTCTCTAGACTTGATTTGATCATGTTTCAAACCTGGAGAGAGCTAGGAGCGATGGGAGAACATGTAGGGCCTGCCTAGAATAATGAGTTAGATGAAGCCCTCTCTGATCTAGGCTGCAAAGTCCCAGAGTGGGAAATTCAGAAATAAAAGGGTTAAAACTTTGGGCCTGAACACTGGCCCAGGCAGCAGGGAAACTGACTGTCAGGATGGTCAGAAGCTAAGGAGGAAGAGGCAGAAAACTCCAGAGCTCTTCACAGAAGGGAAGAGAAAGATTTCATATATATAGAAGACAGTCCAAGAGAGGAGGCAGAAAGGGAGAAAGGCCCTGCCTTAATGCTAAAGAAGCACCAATCGTATCTAAGAAGTAAGAGCCCAGCATGAGATTCCTGGCTCTGGAAGGGCCCAATCAGAGCTCTTCCTGTCTCAGATAGGTCATAGCTTCAACTGGTGATCTCTCCTAAAGGCTGTTTACTCAACTAGTGATTTCTCCTAGAGGCTGTTTACTTATCAAAATTGTGCTAAACATTGTGGGATTGGGAAGAGCCAGATATAATGAATCAATGCTATTTCCCCAAGGTTTGGCCATGACCTGTTCCTGGATGTGCAGTGCTAAAAATGACAGCTGCGATCTCATTCAGAGATCACACTATTTTTAGGTACTTTTGGTGTGAAGAAAATCCAGCTCTTGGTTATAATACATTTTGATTTCATAATTCTAAGATTGAGGAGAAGCAGCAACTGAATAGAGAATTGGATTAAAAGATGAGAGAGAGTGACTGTGGTATTTCTAACTATCTGTATGTTGAATAATCATCTTCCCTCTCTTTCTTCCTTAGTGGTCAGTGAGATCTCCACAATGAGTCCCTAGAGTCCCAGATTGGGAATATCTGACATGAATAAAATCAGTCCAGATTGTGATCTTAGTATAAACGTCAAAAATAGTTTATCTCCTTCAAAAGTAATAGTCTTATTTCATAAAATCGCAATGGGTATCCTTTATCACACACATCCCACCTATTTTTAGAATATACCTAGGGTACCTGCCAAAGTTGCAATTTAATCATTTTGTTGATTTTGAAACCGCTTTGCTACTTGCCCTGTGTGGAGTGACCCTAAGAAGTCATCCATGCAGAGATGCTCAGACCTCTTCCCAGACTGCCTGGTGAAGGCCCTGTCCAGCACTTGGGTCTGCTTCCCTCCCGGTAGACATGGGGACACTAACTTGCTCGAGGTCCCACCAGTGTTGATGACAAGGCCAGGTAGAGAATCGATGGCCTTTTCTACCACTCCAGCCCACCCCACACTGCCCCCAATAGAAGCCCTTCCTAACTTTGCCTTAGACCCACCCCCTCCTCTTTAATGTTGTCATTCATATGTACCTGATTTAATTTACCAAGAACTTTTAAAATGTTCTTTGCCAGGAGGTTCAGCAACATCAGATGACCATGAATTTGATCCATCAGCTGACATGCTGGTTCATGACTTTGATGATGAGCGGACATTAGAAGAGGAAGAAATGATGGAAGGAGAAACAAACTTCAGTTCTGAAATAGAGGATCTTGCGAGGGTAAATTACACGGAAGCCTGGTTAACGTATAGAGATTTGTGTCTTTGGTTTGGAAAACATTGAGCTCATGTGTGTGAGATATGTGTGGGGAAATCCTTTGAAATAGGGTTGAGCAATGGAGTCCCCAAAGTAGGGAAAAGCAGAAGTTGAGCACTTTAAAATGGTAGCTTTAATATGTTTTTTTTTTTTAAGATTCAAATTAATATTCACTTGAATGAAATAATCAGCCCTGCTCTAAACTCTGTGCCCAGACTAGGAAAGAACCAGGCACAAGCTACACTTGAGATTACAAAAGGGAACAGTAGCCAGAGTAGAGTCGAAATTACTCCCATTCACAGAGTTCACGGGGAGGGAGGAGGGCAGTGTTTATCGAACAAGAAATTGAGCAATGTTTGTAGTGTGGAAAGAAATCCTTTTACAGCAAAGAGTTTTATTTTGGGATTATAGAGGTCATGTCAGTTTGGGCCTGGAATTGACTTTGGAGACCATTTCATCTAATCTTATCTTTTTACAGATTAGGAAACCAGGCCATAGAGCTCACCCAGGTAGCAAGTGACCAAGGTTGGGGGTGGGGATGTCCTCAGACTTCACGAGAAAATGAGTTTTCCACTGGGCTGTTTCCATGCTCTCTGTTGGAAGAGCTATTTCCTGAAAGTCCAAAATCTTGCAGCTGCTTCCATTGATGGGAAATAGGATGCTATTGAGAGATTATAGATGGCTGCCTTCCCTTCCCAGTGCTTCATGGTGCCTCAGAGAGCACCAGCCACATTTCACTGTTACAGTGCCTGAAAAAAGAAAATCTGTTTTTAGTTTATTTTGGTCCTACTGGCAATTTTAAAATACCTTTCAGGAATTAAGGGCTTCTTAAAGGAAAAAAAAATTTTTTTCCAAATGAAAATTAAAAGCCCAGTCATTTTCCAGAGCTCATGCTGATGAAACAGTTCAAAAAAGGCTCTTCTATAAAATATACTGTTGGGAAAGCTAATGAGCCTGTCATAAAGTAATGATAATTTATTCAGATGACCCACACAAAAGGAGAGTAAAGTTGAAGATTGATTTAATGCCCTATAACCGTCACCTCGGTGACATCTAAAAGAGGCTACAGAAACTGGAGAAATGATAGCAGTTTTGTTCGTCCTGTTAAATGTTTAAATCGCCTCTGCCCCAGAGGGCTTCCACAATACGATGGCAGAAGGTAGGAAGGAAAATAATTCGAGGTGGTAATCTCACTTTTAAATTGGAGGGAGAAGGAAGGAAAATGTGGGAAAGACATAGTTATGTAAATATGGTAAGGAATAATAGTAATTCCACATGGCATAGTATTTTAAAATATAATTTACTTTGTTTAATAACATGTGTAACTGCATGTACTGGCAGTTTTACAGACAATCGGTTTTATGCATTCAGTTATTCTTATTCTCACCCATCTTTTTTTTTTTTTTTTTTTTTAAATTTCCATGACTACTTGCAAATGACCCATCCCACCAGCCCTTCCTAGGAGAGAATGATTCTGGACAGGATGGCAGAGTCCACCGAGAGGAAAAGATGAGGGGGTGGGTCTAACTTCTTCACCCAAAGATGGGCATCTTGCCGCTGCCCTGCCTCTCCTGGCTGGGTCACCAGACCTCTAAAGCGGGAGGTCCTCACCTGGAATCCAGATTTTTTTTTTTAAATTTTGGTAACTATTTCAGTACGTAATAGGCTTCCTTTATAAACACTGTTTAAAAGCTTTAAGAACATGGTTCTGGGAAGGAATCCCAAAGCTCCACCCACTAAAGGCTTCAAAAGAAGGAGAACACTGGTCTTCTAGATTGAGCAAGAGCTAAACTAGTAGGTTCTCCTTTTTCAGATCAGCTTCCTAACCCCGGGCCCCTGCATAGTATGGATTTGATAGACCGTTCAAGGTCATCTGATCCAGTCTTTCCATTTTCCGGAGGACAGAACTAACGGCCAGGGTGCTCACTTCCTGCCCAGTATCAGATGGTGGCATAGTTAGGATTTCAGACTCCAGGTGACTGATGTAATTCTTTTTGTGAATTAAAGTGTCTTTTGTAATATTGAAAAGGCAGCTAGGGGGTGCAGAGGTTTACTGTTGAGCCTGAAGTCAGGAAGGTTGATTTTGCTGATTTCAAATCCAACCTCAGACATTCCCTGGCCATATGATGGTTGGCAAGTCACTTGTTCCCATTTACCTCAGTTTTCTCATTGATAAATTAAACTGGAGAAGGAATTGACAAACCACTACAGTGTCTTTGCCCAAAAAATCCCAAGTGGGGTCACAAAGCTGGACAGGAGTGAAATTGACTGAGCAGCAATAAAAATGATGTTGAGATCTGCATTTTTTTTCTTTTAAGAAGGCTATGAATAATTAAAGTTTCAATTCATAATCATAAGTGCCAAAATACATATGGCTGTTCGATCAGTAGTAATATTTTCTGTGGTTCAAAGTATATTCATTACGGATTTTGAAATGGTTCAGATGAACAATGTGATCTTCCCTAGAAGTTCAGTGCAGATAATTGGGTTGGACTAGGAATCACAAATTTTAGCTGTAGCAAACTTAATTTTGTAAAAATGGAATTGATGTCTTTAGCATTTTTAAAGGATGGTTTTTACATAAAGTAGATCTTGTCAGTGTCACCTACATGATCTCTTGATCTGAAGGGCTGAAGTGCTCGTTAATAAAAGGAAATGGATCCAGAGAGGTCAGTGACTTGTGCAGGGCCACACAAGGGCTTGATTACTAACTACTGTGTCCATTTCATTGAAGGGTTTTGCTTTCTTAATGCTAGATTTTTCTTTGTAATAATTATTATTATAAATAGCTTATAGTGAAGGATTAAAAAAGAAAACATTAGGAATAATAATATTCACATCTTTGAATTTCCACAAAGCAGCCCATTTGTAGAAATAAAGGAGACCTAGATTGGGCAAAAGGTGGTATTCCTGTGGCCAGAACAGTATCTCCCTCACAATATACCAATGGCTGCCTTTTAGCCTAAACCCATTTGATAGTTTGGGCTCTTCAGGATCAGAACTTTCTTTTGCTGCTCTTTGGCCTGGAGACATTCTGTTGTGGGAATTAGCAAGCAGGCTTGGAAGTGAGGGTCTGGGGGAGTTTGTGGTTAATTCTAATGTTGGTCTTGTAACGGTATTTAATCTGTGTTTAAAAACAATTTGACTTAAGTTCTGAGGGGATAGGTTTGAATTAAATGTTGAAATGCTTGTAAATGTTGTTAAATGGGTAAAACTTCAATTGTCAATTGATTTTTATTTGCACTTTTCAAATTTAGAAAATTGAGATTCATCATGAAATCAGTTGAGCTTTTCCAAATCATAATTTGCTAATTCATTTGAAATTTTTCTGTTTTTTACATGAATTCAAATTCATTGTTTTCAAAATGTAAAGTTCTAGAACTATTGACCGGAACTGATACTTATTTTCATTAGCTCACCCCAAAAAAAAATCGATAAAAGCCAATAACTTATTCCCTTCCATCTGAAGTTTAGCAGGGGGCCTGTCCTTGTTCCCCCTTTACCCACCCCAACCAAGGACTCTCTCACCCTTCAAGTCTGCAAACCTCTTTCTATCTATTTCTATCTATTCTTTTCATGTATCTGATTGGAATTTCTACTTTGAGGGAGATGTAAAGAGACCCAACTCTGGATTATGGGAAGAGCAGTGATACCAGCATGGTTTAGTTTGGGTTGGGTTTTTCCCATGGGGGAAAGCTAAAAATGCTGTTTGCTATATTATCCTTGAAATTGTTTGAACGCTTGGATGGACAATGGCACAAGCTCTGCCTTTTCACTGACATTTCTCACTGTAACTACTGGAGGCTGCTGGTCACTTGGCAGTCCTTGGAGCTCATTGAACCTCATGGAGCTCTCAGGGAGAGAGGTTCCTGGTATAGGCATTAATGCAACTACAAGATCAGAGAGTTACTTGCTCTCTCTGTCTTTCAAAATGGCCGTTTGCCTCATGGTCAATGATAGAGAAATGTGTGTGTACTTAATGTTTCTGACGCAAAACATTTGTCTGCCTTTTGCCCCAGCTGTTAACTGAGAGCATCTTTTAGCAGAGGCAAGAGCTGTTTCATCCCCTAAGGCTTGTCCTAAGGATTTAGGGAAAGTGGCCCATCCTGTCCACTACCATGTGGGGCCTCAGTCAGGCGGCCTTCAGTGAGCTGAGCTCTAAGGGACAAGAGTTTAAGATGTGGATGATTCTCTCCACTCCCTGCCCAGCACAATCTTGCTTTACCATGAAACTCTTTAAAAAGGCAGTTTGGTGGAGTGGGAGACAACTTGGAGGCAGCCAGGCTAAGAGTAGAGTACTACTCTAGATGTAGGGCCTCAGCTTCCTTATCTGTCAGATGGGCATACCATTTCCCAAGGCTTGTAGGGACCAGAGGAGTAATGCCCATGCAGTACTTGCAAATTTGAAAACCCCTGTTGACATGGTGGCTCTTATGTGAGCATTTTGTGAAAGACCTCTCTTGTCTTTGCACTTTTATTTTCCTTCTGATGTTGAATCTGGGAAAAGGGAGGAATATACGAGTCTGGAAAAGGTTGACAAATAGTGACTTATAATGCCAGGGACAAAGGCTCTCAACCAAAAGCTTATCTGTCTTTACCCTCAAGCATTTGTTCTCGGTTTAACTCTCTTGAAACATTATCTATTCTTTGTATAAGAAGAGTTCTTCATTTATTTCTCCTTTTTTTATTAGGGCCTTTATTCCTTTAAGTCTCCTTTCTACTGGAAAAGCTTTCACTCTGTTCACTGTGACTGGCTAAGCAGACTAGCTAAGAATTCTTCCTCTCACTGCCTACTCTGGCTCTTTGGTGGCACACGTAGTCTGCCACTGTGCCATCCCTTCCAATTTGGGAGGGCTTGGAAGAGTCTGTGCCTAAGGGTTTCACGTTCTTGGCATCTAAGCTGACAGAGTCACCAGTAACTTTCTAACTAAATCATTTAGCTGTCCTCCCCATGGACCTTATTCTCTCTTTTCCATCAAATTTCTTCTCAAAAATTTTCTTTCCCATTTGTTCTATGACCCTGATTATTCTGTCCTTTGTGTCTTTCTATATCTTAATCCCATTTTCTCTTTTCCCCTTCTCTTAATCCTACTGTCATTCCTTCTCATGGCCCTGATCTTAATGCCTTTTATTTTTTTTAACACATTTCCTGTTCAGTTCTGAATTTCACTAATTGCCCATTGACTCCATTGACATCTCCTGCCTTGACTTTAGAACCTCTCCTTGGCCCATTACCCACAGTTGCCTGTGAGATAGCTCTACTTGGTCACCTCACTGACTGAAAGCAAGCCTGTCTGCCAGGGCTGCAAGAGTTTGGGTTTCAAAAAATAATCACTCTTGCCTTTGCCCCCTCCACATCCGATCCATCACCAAAGTCCTGCTGATCCTTTCTCTGCAGCACGCTGGTGTGGCCCCTGTCAGTGGTTGTAGTTCTGAGTCAGATGCCATGATTGGTCATCTCCAAGACCTTTCTGGATTCTTGGTTTTTAGTGTCACCTACCTCAGTTATTTCCATCCAAGCTCTAGGAGAGGCAGTCTAAGGTCCCAAACCCCATGGCCACTGTTTATGGGAGCAACCGCATTTATGACCTCCCGACAGTAACTGCTGACTGGCAACCACCAATGAGTGCGACAGAACCTCAACTTGTTGTGACAGCAGGACTTCCCACAGGGCACAGGGAAATGTGACCGAGCCAAGTGGGCCAAGCCGCCAGCATCACCTCTTCTCAGCCCAGAACCCCAGAAACCCATCTCCCCAGGCCTATTTTCCGCTCAGGCAGTAGCTGTCTTCTAGAACAAGAGGCTAACTGGCTGTTAGCTCTGTAGTAACCTCCAACTACTGAAGGCCCCCAAAAAGCTCAGCCCTGTTTAAGGCTTCCTCAGAGATCAATAAAAATAGCAGACCTTTTTTACTTTTTCTCTTTTCCATATTCACCAAAGCCTTAGTTTGGTCCCAAATTACCTCATTCCTTGATTCCTTCATTTTTTCCCCCTGAAAATCTGTCCTTACATGCTATAAGTGAATTCTTCCTGAGTAGATTATGCTGTACAAGGGCAGGGGCTCACACCTTTTCGTTCTTCTGCCTCCTTACCCATCACCAGCCACGGAGTTTTTCATTAAGAAATTCTGACAACTATATGGCACAGACTTCCTTGCATTAAAAAAAAAAAAAAAAAAACCCTATATTTAAAGGGTTTTTTCCCCAAAGCTTACAGAAATTTGGGGGTTAGACTTTTGATGACTATTAAGGCAGCCCGTCTAATTTCCATTTATTCTGTAATATTGAGGTTTGGAAACAAATGTGTTTTAGCGTGTGGCCTTGGGCACTGTGGACTCCAACACTAACTTTGGGGAATGTTCCACAGGAAGGCGATATGCCGATTCATGAGCTCCTGAGCCTTTATGGCTATGATAGTGCTGTCCGGCTGCCTGAGGAAGAGGAGGAGGAAGAGGAGGAGGAGGAAGGGGAAGATGATGAAGATGTCGACAATGATGACAACAGTGGATGTAGCGGAGAAAACAAAGTGAGTAAACGTGTGTGTGTGGCGGCTTTTGTTCATCGTGGGCAGCACCAGACACTGATGTTTAAATTAAGAATGGATTCGGCGAGCATGGAATTAGCATAAATTATTAAGTATTGATGGAGAATGTACTTTACTTGATTGATAATGAGGAAGTGATTCTCCCTACTGCCTTAAGTGTGTCGGTGAAAAGACCCGGCTTCAGTTCAGCCTGATCCTGGTGGTGCTGGGCTGGGAGGCAGTGTGGGGAAGGTCACAGCCAGGGCCTCCAGGCTCATTGGGAAGGCCACGGGGTCCACTGTGCCCCTTGGGACTGTGTCCTGTGCTCCCTTGGTCCCCCATCCCATGAGCAAACAGGAGAAGGCATTATTTACAGGCTTATCCCGGACGGACTCATCTCAGCCTTTTACTGCTCGGCCTCTATTAAACAGCACCTCGGAGAGCTCAGGCCCCATTGGCTGGGAGAGCTGGACTGCCTCTGGGAGGGATCCCCAGCCACCTTCCTCCAATATTTTTCTTGTAAACTCTGGTAGGACAAAAACCAGAGGGCATCTTGAGGAGCTTGGCAGAATTGTTGGCCTGGCAGTGGTGCAGGCAGCAGCCTGGACAGCACCCAGCCTGGCAGCAACTTGGGCAAAGCCTGGTCTAACTGTGGCTTGGACGGCACCCAGCGTGGCAGTGGTAGCCTGCCAAAATCTGGCCTAACAGTGTTGTGGACAGCACCTGGCCCGAGCCCGCTTCCTCCTCTTCAGGTCTTAGGTGGGGGTGCTAGAAATACTTGGTGTAATCTGGTCTTGTGAGGTGGCTTTGAGGGCACATGAATTATTGTGTTGATGACCCTTCATCCCATTCCCTTGTGAACCTGTCAAGTCCGCCTTTGCCTCATCTCTCGTAGACATCCTCCTCTCCTACCGCTGCCTCCGTCACTGTACCCTGCCCTTTGGTAGCTGCTGGGTGCTTCTGCTCTCTCCTCACTCTGGTGCATCCACCGCATCTGTTGCTCGACTCTCACACTGATCTTTGTTATAAACAACTGTGGCTTCCCATTGCCTCAAGGCCCAAAAACAAACTTCCTCTAAAGCCCTCTGAAACCAGGCTCCTTCCCACCTTTCTAGTCCTCTTATACCACCCTTGCAAAAGTGACTGTCTCCCAACTCTGGGCATTTTCCCTGGCTGTTTCCCTTTCTTGAGATTCACTCATCTCCCATTTCCTGGCTTCCCTGCTTACCTTCAGGTCACGCATCTGCATAAAGTTTTTTCCAAGTGATTCACCACTTGGATAATGTCAATACCCACCTTCTGGGATCACCCCCCAATTTATCTTGTCTGTTTATTACGTTCTACCTTTCATTGGACCCTCCCAGTGCGTGGCATGTAGTAGATACTTAATAAATTTTTCTTGACTTGATCATGGGATCCATTGGACTTAATTATCTAAAATTTCCCTGAGAGGTTCTTGAACTCGTTCTTCAAATGTAACATTTCTCTTAATTAGGTCTAAAAATCTTGGGCTATTCTGAGTTAAATTGAAAGAATAAGCCTCCCAAGTCATGTTGCTATAACAGAAAGAGTACTGCAAAAAGTTTACAAGTCAGATAATAAAAAACTTTCATCCTGGCCTCTTGCCTTGCTTAGTTACCATAAAAAATTTTTTTCTGTATTTGTCATCTTCCCCCTTTAAATGAGTTGGAAATGTCATCTCTTCTTCAGGTAAGAAATATTGGAGAAATTTTCCTCAAAGCACATTTAGTTGCTTATATTCAAAAAACTAGAATAATTTTATAGTAAAAATTAAAAACTTGTTAATATTATTAAAATTATTTTTATAATTTGAAAGCCCTTTCATGTTAGCATTTATACAGCAGCAGTTTATTTAAATTAAAACTTAATTTTAATTATTTGGCTAGTCATCAGTAACATACAATTTTTTTTTTTTTGGTTTTGGGGCTTTTTTTGATCCCTACTACTACATGAACAAGGTTATTACAGTTTGCAGGAAAAGAACAGCTGGACCATCAGCCATCATGGCCATGCTTAAAAAACAAGACTAATGTGGACCCAAATCCTTGATGGTCTTATATTCTGGCCTCTCTCATATGGTGGTTGTTGATACTAGTTAAATTATTGCTTTCCTGTGCATTGATGTTATAAAGCTACTCACTTTTGAGTAAAATCACTTTGAATATACAAAATCACTTTTAAAGCTTAAATTTCTTATTCTTTTAGTCTTCAGTTCAAGTATCATGTCTTAGTAAACATCACACTTGATTTTGGGAGGAAAGAACTAGAATATAAAGCATGTGTATCATTTAGTAAAGCTTTCTGGTTTGTTTTCATACTTTGAAAAATTCCTGTTACTTTTCATATCATTTACTATGCATGAAAAAATAGTTATTAAGGACTTATCTCAAGAAGCGTCCGTTAGAAAAAGGTGATGGCCAGAGGAGTCGCTGCAGAAGAGATGCCCCCTTTCTCTAAGACTTGGTCCTTTTGATGCAGCTACTGGCCCAGAGAAAGAGGTGGAGGAGGCAGGTTGTTAAGCCTGGCAGAGAGTGAGATCTCTTGAAAAGATGGTGTGCTGGGATGGGTATAAAGGGTAAAACAGGCACTAACTCACCTGAGAAAACCTTGTTTATTAGATGTCAAAGTAAAAATGGGTGGCTTCCATGGGACAACCTGAAAGCAAGCTCAGAGAGAAAGAGGATGGGAACTGCTGGGCATTCAGGGTTGTTATATCCCAAACCTCCCCCAGCTTTTTACAGCATACGTCTGAAAATAAGATGGAAATAAGGGACTCAGAAATTGACTGCTCATGGGCAGCTTCGGCCCTCCCTCCTCAGAGCGGTGTTTTTGTCTGTGTGTTACAAAAGACTTTTATGACTTGGTGTGGCTGATTGTAGCAATGGCCCATGAGAGTGAAGTCTTTTAAAGCACTTTGTTATTTGTACGTCTGTCCTGCCGACTTCGGTAGTATCAGTGGGGCGAGCCAGCGGGCTCTCTGTGCTAAGTGTCTGATAAATCAGATGGGCTCTTTTTTTCTTGAAAATTCCGACACTATGTCCAACAGCCCGAGTCCCTGTGACATTTTAAATAACGTCCTGATTTTTCTGTTCCATAGGAGAATATCAAGGATTCCTCAGGCCAGGAGGATGAAACTCAGTCGTCCAACGATGACCCAGCACAGTCTGCGGCTTCTCAGGATGCCCAGGAAATCATCCGCCCGCGTCGATGTAAATATTTTGATACAAGTAGGTGATGTTTTGTGCTAATCTCTTTGGCTTGAGTAATTCACAGCTTCGTGTTTTACTAAGGTAAAGACCTCCACTGTTATAACCATTGTGTTCAGTTGCCATTTGCTTATTTTGGGGGTTTCTGACACTGTCCAGATCGTTGGCTGAGCAGAGAGAGACAATCCTCTGCTGTCAGTGTGCTGGCAGACACTCTGCTCCTCCTCCTCTGCCTTTGAACCTCTTCACTCACTCTCCCTCTGGCTTTCTCTCTCCTCTCCCTTCTTTGGTTTTCTCTCTTGTGCTTTTCTGCCTTAGCCCTGCTGGGAGCACAGGCCCAAGGCTTGGGCCAGCCGGACACTTTCTCATTAATATTTGAGAAGAGATGATCACGTTGAATTGCTGTTTGCTCTAAAGGGATCATATTTCATCCTTTTAGTTCAGTACAACAAAAAACTTAAGTTCCTACTGCTCTCCAAGCCCCGTGCTAGGGACTGGGGAAACACAGAGGAGAACAGAGACAGCTTGGCTCTGGGTGAGTACAGCCGGTGAGGGCACACGGCAAGTACAGCTTGGCACAGAGCAGCAGGTGCTGGGAGAAAATGAGCGGTGTGGGGATCGATGGGACGGTCCAAGCACAGCGGGCTGTGTGGACGTGCTCGGCAGTGAAAAGGGGGATGGGCGAGCAGTGTGAAGAGTGGGGAATGGGACTAGAAAGGTATGAGAGGCAGTTGTGGAGGGCTTTGGGTCCCCTCATAAGGAGTTTGTGTTTATCCTTTTGTTTAAAAACCTGGAGCCCCATGGGAGGATGTGGTCTGAAGCCGCCTCTTCCTCCTGTTCCTGTTGTCTGGGGCTAAAAAGAACAGACCTTATCCCTCCAAGGTGTGGCGTTCATACGTTGAATCACTTATTCACCTAATAGGAAACTCCTCTGGTGGGGTGCCATAGCATTCTGGGGCCTGGGAGCAAGGACCCCTGAAGACCCCTCTGATGGCAGAGGTTGGAGGGGAAAAGGATGCTGGTCTGGCCTCAGAAGGTCACCTGGTCTGTGAGAATACTGAGATGTGCTCATAGAGAGAGTGCAGGGACCATCCAGGCTGGTTAGGGAGACTGCTTCTAGCTAATTCTAGGATGGATGTGTGTGTGTGTGTGTGTAAACCAGAACTGTTTCTGCCTTCTTTTTCTTGTGCCCCTGACTATCAGCTTTTAAGGCCAGAATTCCAGCCAGAGGGTCTGGCTCTGACCGACTTTTCCAGCCCTATTTTGGTTATTTCGTCCTTGCCAACCAGACAGAACCCCTCCTCTCTCATGGGACTTTGACTCCCAAAACCCTCATCTTCGAGACCAGGCTCAGGTGCAGCCTCCTCTCATTCTTCCTGAAATGATGATGCATGTATTTGTCTATGGCCACGTCGCCTGTCCCCTCCTTAACGACTCCTTATATGTTACAAAATGCAATTTGGTTACGTCCGAGTAGTTGATAGTAGATGGAAAAATACTTAGAATTATATTGTGTTGATCTTGCCAAAAAGAGAGGTGCAAATTACTAAAGAAAAACATTTCTGAAATTCAGCTGTTTTGTTGTGTGTTCTAGACAGTGAAATCGAAGAAGAATCTGAAGAAGATGAAGACTATATTCCATCGGAAGACTGGAAAAAGGTAGTTTGGGTCCAACTTGCCTTAAAACCAACTATCAAATCATGTGGCAGATTATGATCATGATTTTTTCAAAATGGACACATTAATAAACTGGTTTTAGAATGTCTTTAACTTTAAGCAATTTTATCTCTCTTTCCATATAAAGACCACTCTATGACACTATTTCAGGTATAGAAGTGAGCCTGTGCAAAAACCATACCAGGGCATCAGAGAGATATATTTTCACCATGGAGACCCCTTGGCTCCAGTCGAGATCGCAGATTCACATAACACATTTTAAAAGAAGTAAATGGTGATAGAGGTAGGAACCTAGTGTGCATGAGTAGGATGATGAGACATCACAGGTTTTTTGGTATAGGCCTAATTTCAAGAAAAGAAACTAAACGTTTAATGCTGTTCCCAATTTTTAATTCAGAAAACAAGATTGTTGTGGTTAAGGCCTCTCTCCAAGAGGTAGCCCTCATCAGAAAGTTGGAAAGGTTGTCTGGTCTAAGTCGTCCTCAAAAAAGAAGCCCCACTCTTGCCAGACCCCCATGGAGGGGTCCCCCAGGGAAGCTCACCTGCTGTGGGGAGTCCTGGCTGCTAATCCCATCTTTCTACCTCATGATGGCCTCTTGTTTCCCCGCTCTTGTGAGAGCTAACCATCCCCAGTTCCTTCATCCTATCATCCTGTGTTGTGGATTGGAGGCCCTTCATTATCCTGATTCCTCTCCTTTGGATACTGGCCCGGCACCATCCTGAATCTGTGACTTGATGTTCCAAGTTTGCGTCTTGTCCCTGGAAGCCCTGCCTGTTTGTGCAGCCCTGGATCCTGTTCCCCCTTTATCTGCTGGGTCATAGCATCGAGCCCACTAAAACCTCAGCCCTTTTCTAGCCCAACATAAGTACAGCAAACCACCAACAATAATGAGAATAGCTTTCTTTTATCTAGCTTCTGCTCTGCACCCAACACTGTCCTGAGTAAATGCTTTACAAAGAGGGTCCCATCTGACCCTCACAAAAGCCTTGGCAGTAAGTGCAGTTGTTATCCCCATTTTACAGGTAGGGAAACTGAGGCACAGAGAGGTTGAGTCAGACTGTAAGGGGGGTGGGGGAGGAAATAAGCACAGAACCTCTGCTGAGTTCCAGCTTCTGTGCTGAGCACAGTCTCTCTTTTTTTATTAAACCAATACGATCTCACTTGATTCTCATAATAATGCTGTGGGGTAGGTGCTATTATTATCCCCACTGAGACAAACAAGTGAAATGATGTGAAGTGTCCAAGACTAGATTTGAATTTGACCTTCCTGATGTCAGACCAGGTGTTTTGTCCACGGCTCCACTTCCCTGCCACCTGTGCTTCCCGAGGTACTGTACTTCCAGAGTTGTTTCCTTGAACCCAGATGTAACATTTAACCTTTATCCTTATAAAATTTTCCTCTTAGCTTGAAGGACCAGGCCATGTATAAGAAACTTGAAACAGGAACATTTGGTGACACATTTCTGTGACCTTAATAAAGAACCTTTAACAGTGTCACTTAAACATATTTGTATACCCTCCTCTCTTCCCTTTTGTAAAAATATTTTAATTTTATTTGACTAATACTTTTATTACATAAGTTGGTGGTAGGGAGAACAAGGCTTAGTACTGGGCTCCTAAATGAAAAAATACCAGAATTAAAAATTGGTTTTTGTGTTGTTTGAAAAGGTCTTTTTTTTTTCTCTTATTGCACAAGTTTTCATTACTTTGAATTATTAGTTAAATGCAGTAAAATGAATGGCTTTTGAGCCACAGTATTCTCTAATCACTTGAATTTGGGTCTGGATCAGTCCAACAATCCTCACCTGTCTAGTAGACCTAAGGGTTTAGTACTGACCCAGGAAGTTCTGGTCTTCCTTTATGTTTTCTGTTCAGTGTAGTTTGGTCCAGGAGCCCCTGGGACACTTAAAGGAATCCCAGAGAACCAGTCAAGTCATCCCTTGTTGCTGAAAATTGGGTATCATCGGGGACTCTTCCCTGAGCCTCTGCTGGTTGAAGTCACTTGCCCAGAGGAACAGCAGACTGGCCAGATACTCCTGGGCTTCCCCCCCCCACCACCACCACCACAAGTGACCCTGTCTTGAGAATTCTGAAGAGAAAGTTCAGTTGTGTGTTGCAGTGAAGCGAAGGACTCCAGACTAAAAAATCTTTTGTAGTTGTTGGGTTCTGTGAGATCGTAGAGGTGTTTTGTAACTTGATACAAAATCTTCACAAAGTTAAAATCAGAAGTAGGGATCCTGGGAAACACCTACTCTCGCCCTGAACTAGAAAGGATTCTGCTCATCTGGCCAGTGATTGCCCTGCCTGGGCTGGAAGACCTCCAAGGAAGGCACAGTAATTGCTCCTACAGCCTTCTTCCTACGTAGTGAACTCCCTCTCTGGGGAACACAGTTTCTTTACATCAAGCCTGAATCAATCTGTCTACAATGACCATGCCTTGTCCTGGTTCTAGCCACCTGGACTAACCAATACAAGCACTCCTCCTTCCCGTGATTTGCCCTCAGCCAATGAGCACCTGCTGTTCCATCACCCAGTATGCCCCAGCCTGGAGCAGATACGCTAGCCTGTCTGGTCAAACATTGCAGAGCTGTCACTTGAGCTTTTCCTTTAAAAAAAAATTAGGTTTTTGTGAATCCTATTTGTTTTTAAGCAAGATGTCTCTTAATGCAGTCACAAATTGAGTTTGCTTTCTTGCCTCACTTTACACTGTTGGGTCATCTTGAGTTTTTATTCTATAAACAGCCCCCACCCCCACCCACCAGATCTTTTTCAAAAAGACTTCTGTCTATTGAAGCCGTGTATGTCTTGTATTGAGGAAGCAAATTTTTGAATTCCAGTGTGAGATTTTACAGTTTTCTCTCTTAAATAAATAGATTCAGCCCAATGTTCCAGCCTAAGACACCCTTTGTACTGCAGTCACTTTGGGCAGACCAGTGAGGAAGCTTTTGGACTGCTTCTCAGAATCATTTTAAAAATACATAAGATTATAAGGGAGACCACTTATTTTAAAAGTTATCAGAGTGTTTCTATTAATAACTCCTGCTCTACTCTGTCAGGAATTTTTTGGATCCTAACTTCTCAATGAGGGTGATGGCTGCCCTTCCTAGCTTTGGGTTGGCTTCCCCTGGAGACCCATCAAGGTGACACTATTAATGACAGTTCTTTGAGTCCTGTCATTCAATCAAGACCAGTTCCATCTGACTACTCTCAGCTTCTGTCTATCTTTCTCACAAGAGTAACATTATCTACTATGTCATGTATTGTGCTAAAATCCAGGTAAAGGCTATTTTCCTCCCCCTCAATACCAGTTAAATACTTGTACCCAAAAAAACTAGCACCTTAGTCTGTTGATGAGACTTGTCGAAGCCATGTTGACTGTCTATGATCCCCACTCCCTTTTCGCTAACCAATGTCTTAAATGCATTCTAGGTATGCATTTCTGGAAAATTTCTCAGATAGGTTTCCACTGATAAGTCTATACAAAAATGCAGCTATGTGTGTGTATAGGTAGGGAGACATTTTGAATCTTTTCTAAAATTAATACTAAATTTCTTATAAAAAAATTTTTCAATGACAGATTGATAGGTAAGGGGGAGAGACCTTGGGATTTGTGGTGCCAGTTGTAACAGGTAGGCTGTTGGAAACTACAGGTGGATTGGACAGAAGCCAGTCTGAGTGAATTCTAGGTTTCATTCAGGTTTGGTGCAGTTCAGTGGCAGAGAACATGTGGCCAGTTTTCTAGTAAGGAATTACTAAGCATTTGGCCTGATGGCCAGCTCCAGATAGTGATGCCTCTGCAGGGTCCACACGTCCCTGTTCGGTTGGGAGAGAAGACTGGAACCTCAAAGCAAGTTGTCTCATGTAAAATGGAGACCAAGGGCTCCACTGGCTGGTTAGAGGCTATGTGCTCATTTCCTAGTTGTCAGCACCACAGCCCATATCTCCCTAACTACTTTGATTAAATCAGAATGGTGGAAATGAAGCCGTTTTCCATTCCTGTTGGCAGCCTTAGAGTGCTTAGCCCCTTCTCCAGATTCCTTGCACTTGAACTCTTGTTCAAAGACACATTTTTCTTAGTGCAATAGAAGAGACACCCTACCTAGTAGGTGAGTTGGGATGTGTTCACATGGCTCTGTGATCTCAGCAAAGTAGTCTGTCTAGCACACTGTGTTGCCCATCCACGACTGAGCTGACCATTCAGTGAAGCTACCCAGCAGGGGCTCTAGCAGATCTGCCCTGGAGGCCGTCCCAAAGACATCAGCTGAGCTCGAAAGCTGGCCACCCATGAGCCGTGGTTTTCACTTTGTGACCAATTCATCCATCTTCTTTTCTGTCTTGCATGACAGCCTTTCCACTGCTGCTTCATAATTCCCTGTTTTATAATGTGTCGCAATTTATTCACACCCACTTTGCACCTTTCTGCTGCCCTCTGCAGAGTACTCATTTTTATTTATTTGGAGCCTCTGGTGTTTACATCTCATGACATATACACACAAATACTGGGTCTTTGTCTCAAGGGAAAGCTTGCAATTTCCCAAAAGCAGCCCAACCTGCTGTCTTCCTTCAGTAAAATTCTAGCCCTAATTCATTCATTGTATTGACTATCCAAAATAATCTTAAAAAGAATAAGAGCGTTCTGCAGTTTAAAGCCTGCAAAGGAGAGAATTTCTAATTAAAGAATTACTAATAATGTTTCTAATAAAGAAGTCATAGCATTACTGGCATTTCTTTGAATGAAGGTTATCAGTAGATATATTCAAGTGTTGGTAAAAAGCAAGATTGTATGTAAATATTCAGATTCTCCTTTGTTCATATTCGTGTATTTCTATTTTTCTTATTTCCCCCTTCCTCTAAATAGAGTATTTAAGGTAAATTAAATTTATGATACTTGATTTCCATAGTTTTATAGGAATTTGTCAACAATAAAAACAAATTGTCAATTTTGGGAGGCATATTTATATCTTTTAATTGCCCATTGAAAATTGCATATTATTTGTAAGTAATCCCTTGACTTAGCCTCACCTCATTATTCCTAATGTTTTCATCCAATCATCTATAAGCACTTAACTATTATTAACTCATTAACTCTCACGATATTCCTATGGGGAGGTAGGTATGTGTGTGTTAAATAGTAGTTTTATCCACATTTTATAGCATAAGAACCAGGACCAGATCAGTTACCCAAGAAACTGGTTAGAATAGAGAATGCATATGACAACTGAGCTTCTGGACTTGAGTAAGACTTTGTTCTTTTTTAAACTAGGAAATTATGGTGGGTTCCGTATTTCAAGCTGAAATTCCAGTTGGCATTTGTAAATACAAGGAGAATGAAAAAGGTGAGTTATAGCATGAGTAGCTACCTAAGTAAGTTATACAAATAAAATTATTTTTGTAAAGATTTAAAACAATCTTCTGACATGTGAAATCAGATGGGAAGAGGGCAGACTCTTAAATTAATTGTTGACTTAAGAATCATAGCCGTATTATTCTACTAAGTAGAAAAGTATCCACTGTTTTTCAGCTTTGCCTATGGGATTTAAGAAAGATGAAACAGGTTTTCTAACTATCTCTTTTTGTTCCTTAAATTGAAATTGCAAGGAAAACATTTTTTACTATGTGATTTAGATTCAAATTGGATTATTCATTTCAATGAAAACAATTAGTTTTTTTTTCAAAAATTTTCTTTGTCGAAATAAAAGTTATTAAAGGTTTATTGGCTATTTAGAAATATTAATTTCTAATTCTATTAAATTCTAATCTAATCTAAGGAATTAAGTGGTGAGATGTTTATGGTGCTGTGAGCATAGGGTGATATGCTGGGTTTTCATTTCTTTTGCTGCCTAATCATGGTTTCATCTCAAGATTTTTATAGAATTCTTTATGCTTCTCTAGCAAAGGTTCCTGTCTTTATGAGAGAGAACTAGCCGCTGTAATTGGCCGAAAGCCCTGATGGGGTCTGTAGGGGTGTTCGCTAAGCCGCAGCTGCCTCTGTCTCCTGCCTTCCCTGCAGAATTCACCTTCCTCTCTCCTTTTTCCAAGCAGTCCCCACAGAAATCTATTTTGCAACTTACATATTTGGTCAATTTGCAGGTTTTCTTAAGAAATAGATTATTTCCACACAGATCCAAATGGTAAAGTGCACAATATTAACAAATCATCTTTAACCTGTCAGGTTTCTTACTATGTGTAAAGGAGGCGGCTCTGACACTGCCTAATTTTCTTTGTGGCCATATTTCTTGAAACCACCTTTAGCAGGTTGGCTATATTTTGTCATTATTCACATCTGAATTAGATTAAGTTACTGACCACAAAACACTCATTGCCTGAGAGAGTCTGATGATTGTACTAGGTAAGTTATTTTAAGATCGCCAAGTTTTCTCTAGCACCCAGTAGGACCACACTACTCTTTCTTGCAGGTTTGCCATCTTGCCTGTAATTTGTCCGTTGTTAGTCTGATGTTAAAAACCAGTTTTTCCTTAAACAGCCCCTGTGACTTCTCTGAAGGTTAGGTTAGATCCTGAAGACTGCTATCGGGCATTTTGGAGTCTCAGAACAGTGCTCTGAGGGAGGCTTATCCCTGTTTTACAGATGAGGAAATGGAGCCTGAAGATTCCTTAATTCTCTTAAGATTTACCAGACTTAGTATAGTTTCCCCATATGGATTCTGCAAGGCACCAGTGCTGCTCAAACTCATTTAATTCGCCATTTCTTTTTTAGATTTCTTGTAGAGTTTGAGTTTTAGTATTGTGTGTGTGTGTGGTGATTTCATGTGTTCAGTGTTAACACTACTTCAGTTTTGTAACCTCAGTAGTAAGTAGATTACATAATTCTCAGAATTGAAAAATGAGATCCCAAAGCATTTAGTTGATTTCTATCCCCCATCCCCATTAGAAGTCCACAAAGTGGGGCCTGGGGTAAAGGTAATATTTTTAAATCTTAAATGAGATGATATCAATTTCTAACTTGGTTCTAGCTTTCTAAAACAGCTTTTTTTGAACTTAAACAACTCTTGTGAATATTAAACAATTCATATTTCTTTTAGTCTTTATTAATGTGTAAATTATACATGAGTTTTTATAGCAGTTGGATTCTGTACATGTGTGTATTTGTAGGTAAACATAAATATAGAGATTACTTCATGTTGTTTTTTTTTTCACTGATATGTGCCATGTATTTTGCTTTCCTTAATATCAGCAGTATGAATCTGTGCTTATTATAGTAAATTTATCCATTTCTTCTTTTGACTGGAATTGTTTCTTGTAGATTTAAAAAATCCAAAAATTATTTTATTTAAAAAGTTATTTTAAGTACTTGATTAATTGAGTGGATAAAGGAAGATTCTCTCTGTTATTCAAAGTTGAATCATTGGGTCAAAAGATACCAAATATTATTGCTTGTAGTTTATGCTTCCAAGCTTCTTTCTACAGTCAGCAGTTCCATCAACAGTGGGTTCTACTAGGTTGAAAAGTCTATGATTATGACCCTGATGTATCCTAATCAGATGATCATGGACAAGTCACTTAAATAGGTTCACACTCAGTTTCCTCAAAATGAGAATAATGTCACAGAGTTCTTTCTAGGGATTGGGAACCATTGCAAATCTTCCCTGGTTCTAGAAATTATTTCTGTCTTCATGTCTCATATAAGAGAGGAAACCTTTTAAATATGTATCTTTTTGTCGTTGCAATGATATGCTCTCTTTTAGGTGTTTGGGTTTTTTTTTTTTTTTTGTTTTGTTCCTCAATCTGGACCTGTGATTTTCTTGCTGTTGGGAGCATCCAGGGAAGAAAACTCTCTTCAGTGATGAAAATCAGTAATTTCTTTTTGAATTACACTCTTAGAGAAGATTACATGACCTTTTGAGAGGTCAGAAAATTGGCCCACAGTTTATATATAGCTCGTGTGGTCTCAGAAGCAGGATATTGAGCTCAATCGTCTCTAACTTCAAGGCCAGCTTTCTATCCAGATGCTGTACTATTGCTCACAGTCCCCCTTAAAGTTTCTTAAATATGCTTTTCTTTAGTTTCTAGTGAAGATGTCCATTTTGCCTTTGATTTACAGCTTTTTCCTAGTTTGTAAACTGTTTATCTCCTAAGAGTTCCTGTCTTATTCAACATTGTTTCACAGTAACTGCTTAATATAACCAAATCCCACCATAAATTTGTAAAACAACTGTTCTGTTTATAACTCCCTTCCTACAGAACTAACAGCTTCCAGTAACTTTGTTTCATTTAACATATTTTCTGTGGTGGGTGTGCATACACAATGATTTTGAAGGATGTTAATATATATAAAACATTTCAGTAAAGGTTATTGTTACGGAAGCTTTCCCCCAAATAGCCACTAAAGTAGGATCAATAAAGTGTCTTGGATATTGCATTGCTGAGTAAGAATCCCTCCATCTTTGTTAATACAATTGTAAAATCAGTGTCAGGAGACTACAGAATTTCAGTTGGATGGGGCTTCAACGTGTATCTGAACAGTAGATCCTCCGCAGCTCCGCAGCTTAACAAGTAATTGCACCTCCACCACATCTCCCAGGCTCCACCTTGTCTGCAGATCTTTAATGGGAGTGGACAATAACCTGAGGTAGTCACTTGGTTTTTATAGGGGCCCCCCATTTTCCTGTTGTGACAACCTTTCTGCATAATAATATCCTCTTTTCCCTCCTCCATCTTTTCTTCTTGGGTTAAATAAGCTTAGTTCCTTCTCATGATCCTCATGTTGCTGCCTGGTCTCCTTCTTGGGTTGCCTTTATTTAGACATAATCTCGAACTTGTCAGTGATCTTTCTAAAACAGGCCCTGACCAGAGTAGGTCCATACAATGAATCTCTTGTTTCCCTGGTCCTAGAAATTATACCTGTCTTTATGTCTCATAAAAGAGAGTATGTTGTCCTTTGAGGCTGCCCTGTCACACTTGTGATTCCTGCTGAGTGGGCAGGCAGTTCACTGAAACCCCCAAAGTTAACTGAAACTTTTGGGGGTAAAAGGCTCTTTTAACTGTATTTCTCCTACTTTGTACTAATGTAGCCTCATCTCCACCATCTCGTACTTGTAAAGAGGGCTTTTGAGACTCTGTGGAAACCTTGATTTGTCTCTGAATTTCATTGTATTAAATTAAGCCTATGGTTCCATCCTATGATTCAATTTTTTTTTGATTGACATAAATTTGTTAGCTGTCCTTTCCAACTTGTGTCTCGCCAACCATGCTTTTTTCCAAGTCATTGATAAAGATGCACAGTTTGAGTTTGGATCCCTGGACCGCCAAGCAGCTTTCAAAGCCGTTAATGGTTACTTTTTGGATCCTTCAACTAAGCTAATTTCAGATCCACTGATTGTCAATGTTCATGCATCTAACCCACAGAACCTAGTGGGAGATACTTTGCTAACAACTAGGTAAGTTAAATCTTGAGCTCACGATTTCTCGGCAAAGCCTTGTTGGTTCCTTTGGATTATAATTTCTTTTCTAAATGATCTCTAACTTTCCCTTTAATAATGCTTGCCTAGGAATTTGCCTAAAATTGAAGTCAAACTCGCTGTCCCAAAGTTCCTTGATACCTTTTCTTCCCTTTTTGGAAATTCAAAGATTTGCCCCTCTCTGTTTCCCTTCCAATGCCTCGACGTTTCTCCTTTATCGGAGGAAGATCACTGACTGTGCTTCCATACCCTACAATATATTCATCCGAGCATATTGACCTAAATGCAATCTGGTTAGCTAGTCTTGTGATTAATATTCTTCCTGCTTATCTTAAGTTTTCCTTTTAGCCATGTTTGTTCTGTTTACTTCTGCTCCAAAAGATCATTGAACAAGTGAGTTCTGTAAATATTTTAAGCACCTTCCCTGTAAAAGGCAGGTTATGAGATTGTAATTAGGCCAACCAAAGGCTCTGCCCTCAGAGCACTTGGTTTCTCATGGAATGGAAAAGCAGCCCACCATAAGCCTCTTTACATGTGTTCTCTCACATTCCCTTGCAGTCAGTGCTGTTCTTCCCATTGTACAGATGCACATTCATCAGCACGTGATGATTCTGAAGGCTTAGGTTTCTTCCCCAGCCTTACCTGGCTGCCAGAGGCCCATGGCAGAATTGGACCTGACATCCCATCTAGCGTCCTTTCACCTTTCACATCATTAGTGACAGGCTCAGGGATAGCCCAGACCAGATTAAAATATATTGGGAAATATTAATATCATAAAATACAGTGAAAACTAGCTCAAATTAATTTGTGATTTTCTGAGTCAATCTGCAGCAACCTGTCTTTCTTTGAATTTCCCACTAAGGCTCTGTACCACAATGACCCGTGCTCTTTGGCAGAGAAGAGATAAGTAGCAATTTCTGACTTACTGTATTAACATCCTATTCTTCCAAAGCAGCAAAGCATTTCCATCCCTTCTTTGAAACTTCTGTTTCCCCCCAACATGGCTTAATACTCTCTTTTCCCTAGCTTCCTTCAAATTCTCTTCCTTGGTGCTCCTGACGCTTTGAAATATGTGATGCTTTTCTTTTTATCCTGTTACCTGGTTTGTGTTCAAAGTTGTTTGAGTTCCCCATGTCTGCATTGTTCTCATTAGATAATTCCCTCCTTTCTTCCTCATCAAAATTATTTTCTTTTACATCTTAAGCATCTTCCTCTTGACAGCCTTCTGTTCAAGTGGACCGTCCTTGATTCATTGAAACAGCACGTGCACATATAAATAGGTTCAAAGTAAATCCAAATTAATAGTTACAGAGCCGGGATTGGGGATAATGTCCTGCAAATTGGGATAGAAGAGGGCACTGAACACTGAGTGATATCTAGTGCAGCGACATCTCTACATGTTTGGTTCTGACTTCTGAAATCAGAGGTGAAGAGAAAATTCCTGCTTAGTCTTAACTACTCTGGAAACAGTCTTAAGTCATCCCTGGACTAGTGCTGCATCTTTAAACAGTAGGGAAAGGAGTGATGGCAAAGACACCAAGAAAGATTTAACATTAAGCTCATTAAGAGCATCACATCAACACGCTCTACTCACTTAAGGTCCCATTTCCCATGCCTTGTCACAGCATGGAAGGACCACCCAGGGTTCTCCAAGTCTTGGACAGTACAAATTCTTCGAGGTTCGGCCACATTGAAAAGCTTTAGACCAGGAGACTGGGAACCATGAGTGTCAGTTTTCTGTGAAGGTTTTGGAAAAGGTGTTATTGACTCTAAGATATGTGAGCAAATAGTCACTGTTTTTAATAACTGGTACTTTCCTAAAGAATAAGATATCAAGGCATCAATGAGGAAGATAATAAAATCCCTAAGAAGAAAATGTACGGTCTGCTTCCCCTTGTAAGCAGGAACCCAGAGTGCAAAGTGCAAGGGTGCTCTACCCCACTGAAAGAGTGTGAGATTGCTGTTCTCTTAGTCTTGGGGCCCAAATTTGTTCCATAAATTTCTCTTCGACGTAGCCAAGTCTATTCCTCAAGCTCTGATGCTTTCCTGGGCTCCCTAGTGCCCGGAGAAAAGCTTTTCTGGTATTCTGAACACTGTCTTTCCAAAGGCTTCAGCCTCTCTTCCCTAATAAATGGGGTTCCATCTTTTCAGATACTTAACCATGTTAGCCCAGCTGGCCTGCCTGCCTGCTGTTCCCTCTTCCTGATGTTCTCTGTGCTGCTGCAGTTTTCCAGAGGACTTTGCAATTCTGTCTCATGTGACCCCAGCCCTGTGGAGAAAGATGCCGCTCAGGTGCCCATTTTACAGATGAAACTGAGCATATTTATTATGCAGTCACATGATTGAGGCTTGGAATTTGAACACAAGGCTTCTTGACTCCAAGTTCAGGATTTTAGGCCATCTCTGGGAACTCCTGGCTTTCTTCAAGACTTAGACCAGGTTCTGTTTTCTAAGGAGGTTTCTCCCAGTCCCCTCACTTGTTGATATTCTCTTACCAAACCCCAGAGGTTGTATTTACTTCACTTTGAATGTGTTTTTCCTTTCAGTAGAACACCTTTTAGAGTAAGGACCAATTGCTTTTTGCCTTTGGATCTCGGGTATCTAGCACACATTGCCAGAAATAGAAGTAAAATTGAATTCAGTTAAAAAAAACATAAGAATAATTTGCTTCCTGAACAAGTGAAAGAGACTCTGCCATAATTCAAATGAATTCATTTCACACACTACAGAACTCAGCTTATGGTCATAGGCTCCATCCAGCTAGAGAGCCCTCAGCTAGCTAGCATTGATTACCAGGAGAGCCAGGCAGTAGATGTCTTCTTTGGGACGTTATTATCTTCTTCATTAGTGTTTTGATGTCTTATTGTCAGCCATTTTGACATTTTTAAAATATTAGTTGCATTTAGTATACAATCAAAGGTAAAAATTATTTGGAAATTTCTGGGGCCAGAAAGGAGCTGTGGGAAGGTAATCATTCTCTGAATAGTTCTGGCCCTTAGTTTAGCTCCTCTTACATGATCACCATTATTGTAAGAATAACCCCTTGATATACTTTTTTGGCTTTTCTCATCATCTCTGATGTGTATTTTGAATCAGAGAGAATGCTGGCTTGTTATAATGTATTAAAAAAAAAACCTGTGGCCATTGATTTCAGTTGGGCAGTAAAGCACAATAAACTTTGTCGCTACAAATAAAGTATCTTCGAACTTAGGAGTACCCTCAAGATTGGGCTGGAGGTTAGAAAACTGATGGAGATCAGTCCTAGAATTACATTTTAAGCAGAAGAATCTCATTTAGAGCCGAGCAAAGGAGGGTCATTCCACACTAGTAAGAAAACGGTGTGGAAAGCAAAAGGCAAGTCATGGCCTATAGAATACATTGGTGGGCAAGGTGATTGGGCCATTGCCTGGAACTGGATGGGTTGCTAATGAGAAGCAGTGACAGAAGCTGCAGGTCCTCAACTCCCATTTTGATTCTCTTTTCTCTGTCAACATCTTAGGTCTAGAAAGGATAGAATAAAAATGCATAATAGGACACCCTGCTTTGAGGACTTAGTGATGTTTTGACTGATTTTGTCAAATTGTTGTCTTGTTGGATTTTTGTTTTCCATCTTTGTTGCAAAGGGAAAGGTCATTGAGTAGGGGAGGGAATATGTTTGGGAATGAATATGAGGTAAAAGAATCATGGAGGAGAGATACTGGCAGTATTTGGAAAGAAGTAGAATTGGAGTATATAGGGATATGGTTGGACTTGAACGAACTTCCTGAGTTCATATACTCCTGCTCAGGTTATAGAAGGCAAGGGTGGGGACCAGAGTAATCCTGAGGTGGGTACAGGGAAGTGGGCTAGCCTTGCTTCTGATGCACTAATCCAAAAATAATATTGAGAATTGAGAGTGTGATACAAATGGGGACTTAGAAGTGTGAGGTAGGTATAAAATTCTGTCTCTATTTCATTTTTTTGTGAAAATCAATAATTTTTCTATTTTATGTCTCAATAATTTAGTATATGAAAATGATGACCAGCTTCTATGGAACCCTGATTACTTGTTGGAAGATAAAGTGATTGAATTTCTTAATGAAGCATCCAGACGAACAGGAGATGAAAAGGGTGTAGAGGCGATTCCCGAAGGTTGTCACATAAAAGACAATGAGCAGGTAACTGAATAACTATCCCCTTCCCTTGCAGTAATCTCATTGACAGTTACTAAGTAGTTATTTTTGGCCTTTTTCAGTTTTTTTTTAAGTGTACAACAGTTATAATAACCAAACAGTACTCATCTGGGCCAAGAATTGAAATCATTGACTTAGGACTCTGCCTGCTGGGGATGAACTTACTTTAAGTTGATTGCTAAAGCACTGAGATGATTGATAGTTTAGGTAGAATAGCGGTAACATACGTCATACATGGAAGCAGTTTGAGTCTGGCTTTGAGGTAGGGGCCTTGTTTTGATCTTCAGTTTAAGGATAGTTTGATAAACGAATAGGCTTCACGGAGTACACAATTCCATAAAAGGGGCATTGGTCTTGATTACAAACACTTGAGTTTGAATAGTGGTTTCTCAAGATGATCATATTTAGTCTTTAAGTTTCTAAACTCTTTTGGTTCAGACTTGTATCATTCTTAATGAAGTCACACTTTAAACTCAGTGCCCTTTATATATATAGTAGATGCTTAATAAACGTGTGTGAGTATATAAATTTGTTACAAATATCTAAAATAAAAAGCAGTTGATAATCCCATTATTTTTTTTATGATTCCCTAGCTGTAATTCACATTTAGAATAGGGAATTCCTCATCTTGAAAAGCACTCTACCCACAGATTGAACTCACTTCTCACTTCCAGAAAGTGTGAGGGTCAGGCTATCCCAGGTCCTTACCTCCCATTAGCCTGTGTAAGTCCTCCCTGAGGAGGCCTCCAGCCTTGCCTTTCTGATGATTCTGCTTCTTTTAGTTGGGGTTTCAAATGAAGACCTGATAAGAGAAAGAAAAGCCAAAGTTACTTTTGTCCCATGATACTCTGTCAGCTCCTTACCCCAGCCCAGACATGTTAACGTTTTAACAAACATTCTACTTTTTTGACACATTGAAAAGTGTGACTAAAAAATCTGTCAAGATCGACAAAGATTTCTGAGATTCCCAGCTCCATCTTGCTTTGAACTATTTACCGGTAAACTTGGTTTCTACTTCTTGGCTTTCACAAAAAGTGTTTCTCTGAATACTGTGGTATCTCTTAGAGTCTTATTTGTGACTTTGCCTTCCTTGATGTACGTGATCACCGGATCAAAGGGGACTGTATTAATGTTTTTCTTAAGTCAAGGAAATCTATGTCTCCAGCATTTTCCTATCTGATAACCTGTAATTCTCCCCAGTCTAGTAACCCTGTCACAGAAGGAAATGAAATTACTGGGACCTGAGCTGTTCTTGGTGAAACTAAGGTGGTCCTTGGTAATCGCACATCGTTTTCTCAAAGTTCACTAACCCTCTAGAACTTGGTTGGAGTCGTCCTCAAATTCACTGACCTGTGCTTTGCAGACTGCCTTCTGGAACTGGGCCTTTGTTTTTACATTTTGAAAAATTATGACTTTGCCATTTTCCAGTCCTGTTTGTATTTCTTCTCTGATCTCTCAAAGATTTTCGGTGATTCTACGATTACCTCAGCTACTTTTTTAGAACTCCGATACACTTTGTCTCCAGGAACCCTTTAGCAACACAGTGATGATTTTCAAGAACTGAGGAGTTCCAGAGAGGACACAAGGGATAGAATGAGACGTTTTCAAGGGGCGTGGCCAGTATGGAAAAAACTTTTGCTTGATTATCCATGTTTGTAACAGGGTTGTTTTTATTTTTCAAGTGGGGAAGAGAAGGGGTTTTTTTGCTGATTGAAAAAAAATTTTTTTCAAGAAGTTAGCCAGCTGTTCAGTGCTATTTTGCTTCTATTCAGAACAAACATGACAAATAGGAAGTTAATAAGTAAGAACAGCAGTTCTGGAAGCCAGATTGTAAGGGACTCAGAGGAGAGTGAGAGGAGAGAGAGTGGAGACCCCTACTGTGGCCTTTTCAGGGAAAGAATGAAGATCAGCAGTGTGGATGAGAGAATCGAGAGGGGCTTTTCTATCTACCTGGGCTGACCTGGATTGGAAAAATGACTCACTGTAATATTCTTTCTTTAATTTCCCAGTTAGGATTTAGACTAGTGAACCTAGAGATCTCTAGGTTTTGGGGGACTTGGTTTGGTTTGGTTTTTGGCGAGGAGCTTGGCATCCTTTTCTGCTCACATCCTTTTAAATTTTTTGATGAGTTCCTCTGTTTTCATGTCAGGCTTTGAAGCAGTTCCCCCCCTTTTCCTGGAATGGAACTTTTTCTCCCAACCCAGCACTATTGTTCAGTCTCTTTCTGACTCACAGTTTTATTCGGGAGAGGTGACCACCCTCCCAGGCTGACTGCCCTCCATGGAATTTTTAATCTTTTGAATCACAGCCTGTCCTTCCTTTGGATATTTAAAAACCCTTCTTCAGAAACTGCCCAGCTCTCCTATCTCCTAGACATAAAGGCTGAGCTGAAGTCCTCTTGTCATTTTCATGCTATTAACTCTCCACTTTTTCTGGTGATGATCAGGACCTGGAGAGCCTGTGGGCTTAAGTGGGGGATGAAATGGGTCATTAAGATAAGGCAGACCTGCCTTCCTTTTGTCAGAAAGACTTCTGGGAGCCATCCAAATCCCCCAGGATTGCCATCGCCTGTCTCTATCCTATGGGTTTGGGTGCGGTGCTGACAATACCACTTCTGTTACTCTGTGACCTCCCGCTATGCTCCGTACGCTTCTTTCTCTCTCTCTGGCTCCCGGATTCCCTCAGATGAGCCAACCCTGGCCTTTCTGACCTGCCTTCTTTCCCCACTTGTTAACCTGCCCTGTTCTTTTTAAAGGTTGTGTGTCTCTGCAACTATATTCTAGTCCCAAGGCCCCTGCCCCCAGGTTCCTAATACCCATGTCTTCAGTCACTCTTTGCTAATGTCCAGTCCACCTCTATTTACGCAAAGCTCTCTGGGACTAGAGGTTTTGTTTGCTGACTTGTTTCCTAGATTTTATCTCCTATGACTTCTGATTCAGACCCTCCCTACCAGAACTTTTAAGTGTAGCTAATGTCCTTGGAAGCAAGCTGTCTACCTTTCTGGATAGAGAGACTCAGTTCCAACAGGCCAGCTTCTCGGCTGGCCGTCCATGGACAAGGCCAGTTACCGGAGAGTCCCATGAGCCCCGTGCAGATCGCTCTGGCTGCTTCACACAACACTTCCAATAACATTTATACACTTTAACTTGGCTTTTTGTATTCTACATGTGAGCTGCCTGTCCAGTGTCTAGCAAAAAAGGACACGCTCAGTACTGGGGGATGTTCTTGTGTCAATCTTGACATTTTTACCATAAAGGAAACCCCACTTGAAGACAGGACAAAATGGCAGCCAAATGGAAGGAGCTCTCCCAGTTTCTCCTTAGGGGGTGCAAAGGAAGGAAGGAGCAGGCTTGGCCTTCGAACTTCCGAAGGCAGCACAAAACCACATCCTTGGGCTATTTGATCATCTTAGGAGTTGGGACTCACACTCAGAATCGGCAGAGTGGAAGCCCACCCTTCACGTGACTGCAGCATGTGTGCCAACATTGGCTGCTGGAAATAGAAATCGAGAGAAATTTTTGAAGAGCTGGATAAGTCTTTGAGTAGAATCAGCATATACTTGGCTGATTGTGAGCTTCTGATAACTAATGTGGAGGGTCAGTGAGAAACATGTTGGAGAAAACAGGTTTCAGAAGTAAAAAATGAGGGAGCCCTGCTGAGAAGCCTGTACCAGCGCTCCCCAGCCAGCTGACCCTGAGCAAGTCACCTGGCCTTCACCTCAGTTTTTCCATTTGTAAAAGAGGGAAATAGGCCATCTTGGAGGGAACTGTGCATCGTCTCTCCCATCAGTACTTTCTACTCACTTACTGCCTTTTAACTCGTGTCTCCGCCTTCTAGTCTCTCCAGGCCATCCTACACACAGCTGCCAAAATGGTTGACTTGGAGCACAAATCTGACTGTGTGACTCCCCTATTCTCTTGACTTGAGTAGCTTCTTATAGTCTCTTGCATAAAATTAAGTTTCTTCTGTTTATCTTTTGAAGCCCTGTGTACAATCTGGCCCCAATCTGCCTTTCCAGCCCCTTCCCTTCCATATGCTGCCATCCAGGAATGCTGGCCTTCCCTCGGGTCCTCAGTCATGACTGTCCTCCTCCTACCTCTAGGCCTAGGATGGACTTCCTATTTTTTTTTTCCTTTAAGACACAACTCATATACCATCTTCTACATGAAACCTTTACTGATCCTGATACACAGGTGTTGCTTCTTGTCGTAAGCAGGTTTTTCCTTGCTTTTCACACTTTGCTGAAATGAGTTCCCAAGTCCTCTCACTGAAGGATACCCATAGTGCTCTGCGTGGGAAACCGGCCACAGAGCTCTCCCACACAGCCCTCGGTGGCCAAAGCCAGCTTTGCTTCCTTCTCTTGCTGCCTCACCAGCCGTCCTCCCTCAAGCTTCTTCCTCAGCTTCTCTAGGTTGTTTTTAAGACAGTCTTGAAGTGGGAAAGTCGATAGTTTAGCTTTGTGAATGTCTAGGCAGGACCTCCACGGTCCAATAGAAAGCACACATGGAGAGCGTAAGAGGTCGGAGGAGGAGCTGGGATACTGTCCAGCAAAGGCTGGTGGATGCTTCCTTGGCTCTTATGACTGGCTGCACCCAGAGCCAGGGCTAGGAGCCCCGCTCTTCCCCATGACCACAGAGATAAGAACTAGACTCCCTGGCCCCAGGCTGTGTCCCCAGTCACTCATTGGCCCTAGTTTGAACTACTGTTGCTTCCAGGCCAAGCCTTACCTGTGAGACTTTTGTTGTTGTAGGCCCTGTATGAATTGGTGAAATGCAATTTTGATACAGAAGAAGCCCTGAGAAGACTGAGGTTCAATGTGAAAGCAGCTCGAGGTGAGGACCCATTCTCTACTTACAGCCCAGAAGAAGAAACAGAAGTTTCCTTGGAGGCTGCTGAGCACTGGGGTGGGGGAAGGCAGGGGGGAGCATCTTGTCCAGGGCCCTGGGAAAGAGGTTAAGGGAAGTAGCGATTCCTTGAAAGATGCCAGAAACCGTCTCATTGTTTGCCACAGTGGACAGTGACCCTCATTTTGAGACTTTCAGTGTCATTTTGACCCTGGTGAGCTACTGTGCCCAACAAATGGTTAGGAATGATGTGAGTCCCAGGTCATCCATGGTCTGAAGGACACTTGGGATCCCTGGAGATCCTTGGGATCCCTCTTGGGCTGGTTTCCTGTCTCACAGACTGTGGTCCCGAGTTTGCCTGTTGCCCCTGTTTAAGCACATGCACCTTGTCTTACCACAGACATCAGCCCAGGCCTGGTCTCGTCCCCCGACATGGGCAGTGGTCAGCAGCACCAGGGAGAATGCTAATTATTAGAGCACCGTTGTCTGCCCAATAGAATGGCCTGGTCTTACAGTCAGGAACACCTTTTCTGGTTTTCCCTTTGTGTTTCCGGTGCCCAGAAGCACCTGGAGGGTCATGTGGCTCCCCCTGTCATGGCCCATCTTCCCAGGACATGACTCAAGACCACATGTCATCCTGGCTGCTCTCCTCTTGCTGCTCGAAATACTGCAGACAAAAGCCAGGTCTTCAGATGTCCCCGAGTCTGACCAGAGCAGCCCACAAAGGAGCTTGGGGGCTAACTTTTATTGTAGTCCACTAAAGCAGCCAGATCTTTTCTCAGAACTTCTGGCTAACCCCATCTCTCCTTCCCTCTTTGTACATTACCCTTGTCAGATTTTACATTGAACCCTTTGCATTCAGTTTGCCCACGTCTTTGGAGACATTTTATTTATCTCAATAGAATGAGAAATGCTGGGGGGACAGAGCCCGTAGATTGTTCTTTTTTGTTGCCCGGGCTCACGGCATGGACAAAGCCTAACTCGGTGGTGTGGGCCTGGCTCTTCAGAGCAGCCAGAGGTAGGAGAGCTGCACCATCCCCTGTGCCAGTAGAATGTGCCCCGGGGACTGGCACAGGGAAGCCGAATGGGCTGCCAAGAAAGACCTGGTGAATGGTCATAATCGGTGTTGGAGTCGGTTGTTAGAGCGTGTGACTGGGTCCTAGCGTGTCAGAGGGGAGAGAGATGGCGAGAGAGGCTCTGGACACCCTCCTATCGTCTGTGCTCCATCCCAACTTAGTCTCTTTAACCACTTCATTCACTGCAGATGTGACTGCAGAATTCCCCTTGGGCCCAGAGAGAGGAGAGGAGGGACCCCCGTGGGCACCAGCAGTGCTCCCACCCTTGTCTGTCATTTATCTCCTGCAGAAGCTCAGCTGGTGATGGGCCAGAGTCTCTCGGTGGCCGGGTCCTTCGGGGTGTCCCTGCTGGGGACGTGGGGAGCCTCAGGCCTGGTACCAGGGCTTTGGTGGTAGACTTTGGTGGGGATATCTATCTCGTTGTTGCCCAAAGTGCCTTCACTGGACTGTTTCTGATGCATTCTCCTCTTCCAACGCGGTTTTTGCTTTTGCAGAAGAGCTTTCTGTCTGGACAGAGGAAGAATGCCGGAATTTTGAACAAGGCCTGAAAGCGTACGGGAAGGATTTCCATTTAATTCAGGCCAACAAGGTGAGTGAGGAGGAAGCGTTCTGCCCACATGCTCCGGATTCTTTGGGTTGCTCTTGCTTTTCTGTTTATCAGCCTCCTTTCTCTAATGTGGTTTGAATGAAGAGGCAGATTCTTGGCTCAGGGAAGAGTTACGGGGATGAGCATGTTAGTGTTTACTGTGGCTGGCGCTAACGCTCAGAGGGCAGCGAAACAGCCTTTTCTGTGGGAATGTTGATCGCGTTCCTGAAAATGTACTTCTCTTTTGTTTATTTGTCTGTGTTGCTGCCCAAAGTTGTTCAGGGTTCTTCTGGGACTGTATTGGGAATAAATGAGGTGTTTTAGAGCTGAGACAGCAGATGTATTAGAAGGTGTTGTTAATACATTGACTTAGACATCAAATGAACTGAAAACGAGTTGAGACGGACTCTGTTGTACTTGGGCGATCCAGGGCCAGCTCGTGAGTCTGTAAATCAGCACCATGTTACACTGTGACAGCTTGACTAACATGCATTTGCTATTTGTCATCAGTGGCGGCGGTCATTAAGCACATGTTCCCCAAAGAATCTTAGTGATCGTGTGCCCATTTAGTCTGGGCTTCTTGCCGCTGTTCCATAAAGGGAGTTTGCAGTAATCCCAATTTTTCAAAATAGAAGAAACTTGGATCACTTGTCTCCTGGGAAATGTGAACTGTAATAGCTAATATTTGTATCATTTTCATGATGTAGCAGATTTTGTGCTCAGCACTTTTATCATCTCTGGAGGAAACCTGGGGGAGAAGTGTTATTATCCCGGTTATACAAAGAAGAAACTGAGGCAAACAAGAGGTTCAGTGACGTGTCCAGCTGAGTAATATGAATTGAACTAAAATTCAGGCAGGAAACTGAAGTTCCCAGAATGAGGAATCCTGTGCCCAGGATGCTAGTTCTCCTTAGCATCCTCACACTGAAGGCGCCCAAGGCTGGGCACTGGCGAGCTTGGGATCTCTGAGCTTCTTCACTGCGCTTGCAAAGCCCCCACTCTCAGGGCATGGGTGACAGAGACTTTGTCTCCCTTCTCACCCAAAGAAAGAACAGTAAGGACTCCTGTGGCAGCACAGTGAGGCTTAGGACCGGGAAGGTGGTCTCTCAGGGCCCAGGCTGGAGATCACCCTGGGGGAGGACAGGGGTCGGGAGGGGAAGGAGGAAGAAGAGACATAGGTTAGAGTTGGAAACCCCTGCTTTCAGAACTGAAGGAACTGAGGCAAGCAGAAGGGACCATCGAGAGGGGAAAGGAGCGCCTGAGGTGTTGGGGAGCAGCAGGGCTGGCTGGGCTCAGACAGAAAGGGCGACCTTGGAGCAGCTGCCAGCTCTGCTTAGGGAATGGGCTCCGTCAGGTGCGTAGAGGCCTCCAGATCAGAAGGAAAGAAGACCGTGATAAGGTTTTGTGCCCACATCACCTCGGGGATTTGCAGCCCTACCTTGGCTCAGTCCCAGGGGATGCTGGCCAGGGTGGGGATTAAGGACACAAACGTTGCACAAACACTCGGCCACAGAAGTGGCTTAGGAGCGCCCAGCGTTCCTGCTGACTATAAGAAGTTTCATGTTGCTCTGGGATATTCTCAGCCCTTTCTTTCTGGAGGACAAATTAACTAACTTCAGAGCAGTGTGGTGTTGGTCAGGAAAAATCCTTCCAAATGAGAGAAAGTTGGAATCCCTTGAGAGATGAGGGAAGAAACCTTTATATTCTGCTTTATTTAGTAATAGTAGTAGTGAACCTGAAGAGATGATATACTTTTCCTGAAAATTGAAGATAACGTGTTACAATGTGAAACTCTCAAGCTTTTCAATATATTCTTTTTTCCCCCCTGAGACTGTTGGGGTTAAATGACTTACCCAGGATCTCACAGCCAGAAAGTGTTCAGTGGTCTAAGGGCAAATTTGAACTCGGGTCCTCCTGATTTCAGAGCTGGTGCTCTACCCACTGCGCCCCCTTCAATATATTCCGTAATAAAAGTAGTTTCAGAATTTTTATTAGTTGTTGCATTGTTTTAGGAACTAAATGGCAATTAAATGCCTTCAGAGCCAGAGAGATTTGCCTTAAGAAATGTGTTCACAAAAGTGAAATTGGACCTCGGAGGAGACGAACAAGATTTAAATCCCATTTGTGTTTCTCAGGTCCGAACGAGGTCGGTTGGGGAGTGTGTCGCCTTTTATTACATGTGGAAAAAATCCGAACGTTACGATTTCTTTGCTCAGCAAACCCGATTTGGAAAAAAGAAGTACAATCTTCACCCCGGGGTGACGTGAGTATTGCCATTCTGTCTAAGACGGATAGGGAGATCGGGTGTTTCCACATTCATCATGATCTCACGTTGATGTCGATAATTGTGTCTTCCGAGTGACTTAAGAGTCTCTAATGAACGACATGAGTAATAGAAGTTGCATTTTTACCTAAGCTGGAGGAGGTGCAAGCAAACTTTAAGGCCATGGGGAGAAGTACATTGAACGGTGACAGCTGTGATAGTTTGCTCAGCTTTCCTTGGGAGGGAGGAGGGTTTAAAGATGATTTAAAATCACAAGAAGCAATAGTTAGGAGTAGAGAGGAAGTTGGCATTAGAGTGTGCAAGGGCAGCTGTCCCAGGGAGGAAGTCGCTCTGAGTCCCTGCAGAAAGTGATATGGGGGAGATTGTTTTGGGCCCCAAGGTTGCTGTGCAGAGGCAGCGGCATTGTCACATGGATGAATATATGAATTGAACCTGGAAGAAAGGGAAGAAAAGCAGGGAAGTCAGCTGGGGGCCACAAGATGGACTCGGGGGAGGGGATGAGGGTCTCACCACAGTCAGGGCACTGCTCTCCCAGCACCTGTGGTACTCGGGGAATATCCTTCACAAACCACTCTAACCTTGGACTGGAATATTTCATAGAATTCACTTTGGGTGCTAATATTATCTATCCTTATGGAAGTAGTTTCAGACAGACAGGGAAGTGACTTCCCCTGATCCTAGAGCTGGAAAGTGGCAAGTAGGGAGCAGAGCCCCAGTCTCGCCTGTTCACTAAGGGGGTGCTGGGAAGTGGATGGGGAGGTGATCCTGCAACCAGGGCTCTTCCCAGGGGCATCCAGATATCCAATTGACCGAGGGAAGAAATGGAAGTGGGCCTTTCTGCTCGTGCATAAGCTTCAGACCGTATAGAAACTCAGGTCTCCTGGGGCCACACATTGAAATATAAATCCAAAATGTCCAAACAAGTAAAAGTAGCGTCAAGTCTCCGTCCATTGGTGGTTTTCTAAACCCTGTGGTCTGTGGGCCAGGGGGATCATTTCTGAGCCCTTCTGTGGGGTGCTCTCCCTTCTTTAGATTTCTTGAACCTCTTTGCTCACAGGAACCCTACTGGAAATTGTCTGGCTGTGAGATTTTGCCCTTTAGTTTGTTTGGTCAGTGTTTGAGATTTCTCTTTGTATTGCGATGTAAACTTGTGCCCAGTGTGTGAGGAGATTTGGCTTGGGTAGCCTGAGTCACTTGTGCTCCTGCAGCCTTTTGTTTTTCAAATGTGGAATTGCGCAGCCCCGCTGCTCCTGGGCTTTGTTGCTGCTCTCTCATCCTCGTCTCTGGGACTGAGCCCTTGATGCTGGCTCTTTGCTGCTATAAATACATACAGCAAGGGACATTTTGTCCCAAAGGAATATTTCAAAATGTAAGCGAAAAGCCTCATTTGGTCCCTGCATACTTACTTTCCAGAAATTACAAAATGTGAACCTCTATTTACGAACATATGACTTGTTTGATCAGAATGACATCCGAGCCTCCCCGAAGCCCTCCAGCTTATCCAACGAAGGCCGCCAGCCTCCTCTTCCCCGGGAATCATTTGAGCCATGGATTTCAGATTCGGCCTCTTGTCTGACGCTGATGATAATCATGTGGTGAGGCCAGAAGGCCAGGCTTGGGGAGGAAGAGGACCTGCCTCATTCCCCGTGGCTTCTCCAAACACCCTGTTGGCTAACTACCCACACCCTGGTGTCCAAGGGCCAGACCCCCGTGGCTGGAGTTTGTGAAAGGCCATGGCACTGGACATCACCTTCAGCCGCCGCCTCGTGTCTTTCCCTGCGTCTGGGGTCTGATGCTTGGGGCAGCCCCTTCCCCTGGTGGAGATTGTCCCCCTTGTCTGTATGCTGGGATGGAGCCTCCCTGAGAGCTTGTGTTTTTCCTCCCGGCCAGTCCGGCCTTGCTGACCCTCGGCATCCTCCCTGGCCCACACTCTTTCCAGTCACACGTCTTCTCATGTCGTGAGTGTGAGAAGTGCAGCCAACGTGAGCCCCCCAGAAGTTTCTGCTTGGACCCCATCCTCTGGGCCTTAAACAGAAGGTCTCGGGCCTTCCCAGCCCTTTCTTGGCCTTTTAAAACCACAGCAGCCAGCAGAGGTGGGCAAGATTCTAGGGCAACTCCGGTCTCTCTCTCATATCATTTCATCTTAAACAGTTGGGTTAGAGTCAGGACTCCCGACTCCCTGCCTCCCGACTCTAACCCTAACCCTAAATGCGCGCTGCCTCCCGACTCTAACCCAACTCTTCCTAAATGTTTTCATTACCTTAGAGCAAATTCAGTTGCTCTTGCCCTCCCCGCTTCTGAAAAAGTCTTGTGGGAGCAGGTTTGGGGGTACATATTATAGGTGTGTTGTCATTATATTACAGCCTGAGGCCTGTGTAGACTCCAAGGGGCAGTGGCGAGCCCCGGGGGGAGCGTACGGAGGCAGCGCTGCCCGGAACATTCTCCTAGAGAAGTTTATGCCCCGTGGAGCTAGTTTTTCAGATCGTTTAAAAACAGAGTTACCCAGTGCTCAGTGTCCTCCCTCATCACAGGTCTCTGAGGGGTCCCGCTATTTTTAGCTCTTCAGAGAAATGTCTGATTGTGGTCTTTTTCCCCATGGTGGTTCAGTGGCAGAAGTGGCAGAAGCTCTGCGCCTGGGAAGACTGGCCTTTGCGCCCAGCCTCAGACACTCAATGGCCGAGTGAGTCTGGACAAGTCCTTCACCTTGCGGGGGACCGTGAAGGTCACATGGGATCATGGTGGTGGCGCACTGGAAATGCCAGCTGTTATCATTCTCCACACCCACTGCCCCTTCTTCCTTTGGAGTCCCTCACCCGGTCCTTTCACGTGGGTGACTGGTCCCTCCCAGTCCCACCCTTGCCGCCTCACACCTGGACATTCCATGGGCTTCTCTGGCAGGCCCTGAGCCAGGGAGCATGGGTGCCCACGTGTGAGTCTGAGCTCGACAAGGCCAGGTGGGTCAGGTGGGCAGGCCGGTATGATCTTCACCTTCCAGAGGAGCAGGCGGAGGCTTGGGGAGCTCAGGGACCAGTAGGGTGCAATTGGAACTTGGCTGCTCTTTGCACCACTTGGTGCTGCCTCTGGCTCACTTCTGCCCATTTTAGGGCTAAGCGTGGCCGGTCTCGTCCTTTTGTGGCAGGTCAGAGAAATCTGTCATCAGATCCTATTTTTTTAGTCAAACCATGTCAGGCTTTTTCTCCCCGACCCCACATGGCGCAGTGGCAAAGCTCTTGGCTGTTGCAGCTTCTTTCCTGGATATGCTCCAAGTTGCGAGGGGGCCGGCTGCGAGCCTTGTGTCCCAGATGTCATCTGACTGGGGTGGGCTCTGAGGTGACATTTGCCTTGTAGACCAGGTGTTATGAAGACCCAACGGTGATGGGATTGCAGACTTTGACTCGTGTGCATAGAGCTGGCTGGGCCTTTCTGGTGGGAAATGTTGCCTCCCTGCCTCGCTAATTTGGTACACAAGTGAGAGAGATCCCGTTTTAATCTAAGTGTGGGACTTTATATGTTCCTCCTAAATTTCACCTTAATAGACCTGTGTATTTTTCTAGCCTGATGGTCAGGCAGCGGGCTAGCTCACCTGGCTCAGGGTCAGGGTCCAGTGACCCAGGAGAGGATCTTTCGGGCAGTGTATGGAGCCTACAGACCCCTAAATAATAATTTTAGTGAACAAAATAAAATAGAACTTAGATGTATGTATGTATGTATATATATGTATATATATATATATATATATATATATATATATATATATATACACATACACATATATATAAATTATATAATATAATATAAAATTATATATAAATTACATAAATATAAATTGGGGCAGGTCTGGTGGGTCATGGAGGGAGCTCTCTGGGCCACAGTTTTTCCATCTTAAATGACAGAATTGGACCCCAGTGGTCATCATTGCTCATGGGACCTTGGGCTCCAGTGTATCCTCCAGCATTTGTCCCCAGTTATTTTCCCCATTGCCCTTTGGGCCCTATTCTGTCCCTGGTCTGGGCCCCTCTTGCCTGCCTCAGTTCTGCTGATCTCCACGCATCAGGGCTCAGGTCAGTCCCACAGCAGCCCCTCTATCTTTCTCTTCTGCCTTGCTCCTGTACTTATGGTCAGGAATCCAAGAGTTTGCCCTGAGTTTTTCTCTGATTTTTAGACCTAGAAGGTCTGGAGCAGATGAACCTGGTCCTCTATTCCCATTTTACAGATGAGGGAAGTGAAGGCAGAGGAGATGGAATGGCTGTGGTGCTCTGTGCATTTCACGTTGCCCTCACAGACCTTAGGATTCAGTAAGAGAGGGCCACGAGCTCTGCATGGAGAGAAAGAACCCCGTCCCCTGAGGGAGAGGAGGTGGGGGAGCAGACTTCAGGTATTATTGGGCCATAGAGCAGCAGGAGGCAGGTAGGGCTTGTCATCAGTAAAGAGACCCTGATGTTCCACAGCAGCAGAAGCTTCCCATGGCTGAGCCTGGGCCCTCTGCAAGGTCTGGAATGGAGGGCGCGGTGGTGGGCTACCCCGGTCCTCAGACAGCCTCCCTGTTAAGAAGGGCCACGTGTTTTTAACATGGTTGTTTTTTTTTAAGGGATTACATGGACCGGCTCTTGGACGAAAGCGAAAGCGCCGCCTCCAGCCGGGCCCCCTCGCCACCTCCGACAGCCTCCAACAGCAGCACCAGCCAGTCAGAGAAGGAAGACGGCACAAATAACAGTAACCAGAACGGTAAGCAGCCGAGGCGCCCGCATCCGGTTGGGCTCAAAGGGGCGGTTTGGATTCCCTGGACAGGTCATGGGTGCCCCAATGTGGGGACCAGAGCCCTTGGTAGAAGGCCTTCCCCGGGTCTGGGGGCCCTGACTGTGGCAGGAGAGCTCGCTCTCTGACTCTGGCCAAGGTTCAGGGTGCTGATCCTCAGGTGATGTCATTGCCTATAGAAACACTTTCTAATCAGGAACCTTTCAGATGTGTCTCAGTGTGCTCCTGGAGGAGACAGAGCTTCCCACACACACAGGGACTGCTTCTCCACACTAGGCAGTGGGTATGAAGGCCCAAAGCCTCCCCCACCCTCTGGAGGGGCTGTGAAGCTGAGGGCTGGCCCCGCCAGCATGGGAGGTTCCTCGCAGCCAGGTCCTCTGGTGTCCCAGCCCCGTCCACCCTCAGCTGGGTCACAATGCAGCTGCAGGTAGCTGGGGGCCTCCCAGCTTCATATTCTTCCCATGTAACCCTCTTCACCAGGGGCACATGAGACTCCAGTGAGGTGACATTTATAAAGCCCTGGACCGATCTCATGTAAGGGTCACCGTGATGACGATGTCGTTCTGTGTCCTGAGTTCTGATAGCCTCGTTCTGGGCTTGAACGCTCACTGCCTCGTGCCTGGCTCTTCCTGGGCCTCTGGGCACCCATGGACGCGGTCCCTGTGGGCAGCCGAGCCCCTCTGGCCAGGTTCCCGGAGCCGGCGCTGCAGGCCTTCATCCAAAGTCGGGTGCCCCCAGAGAGCAGGCCGTGGCCCTGGCCGATGGTAGTCGGGGCCCCCTGTTGGAAGAAGCCTCGTTGACGGGCCTGGGGACCACACTGTTTGTTCTTTGTCCACACTGGCGGCCTTGAGCACATTGGATGGGCTTAAAGTCCGACACTTCAGTCCAGGGCTTGATTGGCCTGGACACGTGGCCTTTTTTTCTCAGCATCACATCAGGCTGCGGAAAGGGCTTTTCCCATCAGAATGTCAGAGAGAGATGCGCACGTGGGCGCGAGCTTAATTAAGTGCCTGCGACTTTGGCGGTTAGCTGGACGCAGCGCTGCTCTGGTTTCTTGGCCCTGCAGGTTTTCAGAGAGTCTTGCCACGGTCAGAGTGACCTCGAATGATCTCTCCTTGTGCTTCCTTTGCTTAGGCATAGCCTCCAACGGCCCCGCCGAAGTCTCCAGCAAGGATGAAGTCAAGGTGGAAGGATTGCACATGAACGGGCCCACCGGGGGGAACAAGAAGCCCGTCCACGCAGATGCGGATACAAACGGCTACGACGCCGACAGCCTGGCTGGCGAGCTCAAACTCGCTCACGTGGCCACCAAGAGTGAAAGTTATTTTGATGATAAAAGCGAGAGACCCGCCAAGAGGCGAAGAGTGAGCAGCAACGGGAGAGAAAGCCCCGGCTCCTCAGAGTTCTTCCAGGAAGCGATCTCGCATGGGAAGTTTGAGGAACTGGAAAATCTAGATGACTAAATGTGAGGGCTGTTTTTTATTCTTTGGAGTAATTTCTGGTGCGACTAAAATTTTCAGGGTTGATGGGTTACCTTAAGTTGATTTCCTTGAAGCACTCAGTTGAAATCTGACATTTTAAATTGGATTTTAATTTTTTGTGAGTTCGTATTTCTGCTTTGGGCAGACTTTTTTACTTCAGCTGTTTTAAAGACCCTTTTAAATATTGAGAACTCCTATAGTCAGTGAAGGCTGTACATTTATCTTTAACAACAGAGAATCGTATTACAGAATTTTAGAGACGTATTTTAATACCAAAAACCCTGTTATTCTGAGATTGTGATTTGGGGAGGGTGGAGGGGCGGGGTTATATGGGAAAGTGGGGAAGGTTGGTTTGTATTTAATTTGAAAAATCTTCTGCTTAACACCAGCTTTTCTGCTGTTTTTTTTTTTTTCCGTTTTTTTGTTTTGTTTTGTTTTGTTTTTAATGTCTAGTAGACCAGAAAATAGACATTGCCATTTTTCTTTTCCATACAAATTGGGTGTCATATTACCGAGGAAACCCTTATGAATCCTGAAAGTTATGCTAGCATGATTTTTTTATATATAGAAGTTAAAAAATAAACCAAGTCAGGTTTGTGTATGTACAATTGTTGACATCAGTGATGTCTTTCATATTCTTATCTGGGCTTAAGAAATACATGCTGTATTTTTCCAGATTCTTTGTAGCCTTTGGAAGATTTTTACAGAACTTATGTCTTGATTGAGCTGTCCTTTCTTAATACAAAAGCTTGTATAATTTTCTTAACTTGTACAGTTGGTAAACTTTTATGAGAAGAGTTGATATTCTGAGTCTGTCAGCTTCATTTTATTTTGCTAAAGTCTTTTTCTAATGAATTTTTAAGTGTTTGTGTAGTATCTGAGTCATCTTTTCTTATTCAAATGGTTGAAGCATTCATAGAGAATTATGAGAATCTGATTTTTCTAATTTCTACTTTAGGACAAATCGTGAGTTTCGAGAATTCTGAAGTGATGCATGATGCTTGTATTGCACAGACTTTTGCATTTTGTTTTCCATTTTATTTTTGCGGCAACAAGAGCTTAATGTCAGTTTAATTAAGTGCTTAACTTTAATTCAAACGTGTTGGCCAGAGTCCTGCTCAGTTATTTTTATATACATATCAAAAGGAGACCCCATTTTTTGCATTGAGATGAGCACGGAGGGAATGAGAAGAAGTGGTTCTGTTGGTGGGAATGAAAGGACGATGACTTCTCTGGTCATTGGAAGAAGTGTGAATCTTTTGTGGGTAGGTCACCTCGATATCATTGATTTTACGCAGGAAAATAGTAGTTGGAGAAAGCGTCCGACCTTCCCCAAAACAACTCTACCATCTTCAGTTTGGGGAGGAGTTTTTCCTCCTGATGTTGAGATCCAGAGACTTTATTAAGTAGCCATCAGTACAGAATGACAGAACAGAGGAACCTTGGAGTCTTGCTGAAAGGACAGCTGGGTCTTTCTGCTTTACGCATGGGATTCTTGCTGAAAACAGTCTTAGGCAGTGGGGGATGGGGGGCCACCTAGACACTCCTGTACAGACTTTTAGAAGTAATATTGCTAAGTACCACACCGATGTATTATAAACCCCTCCTCTCTTCATCTCTGGTGGCCAGCAGCACAGGAGGCAGGACCAATGACCCAGCCAATAGTCTGTGGTCCTTGGAATGGCTCCGTCTTTGCCCAGACCCGAGCCTACGACAAGAGCCCCTGGCCTTCCCGTCACAGCTGCTTCCCTCACCGGGGTGAACAACCCTTTCTTCTTCTTCCTGCCCCAGATCAGTGTTAAAAGCCATTTTAGAACAGTTTCATTTCCCACGGTGGACGTTTGCAGGTTTTCCCCAGAGTCTGAATGGTAGCGTGTGTGGAGGAGAGGCCTCGAGAGGTTGGCGACCTAACATTTCCATTCCTCAGGAATGGCGGTAGCTTTAGCAAAGGGGTCGCGATCCATATTCTTCGTCAAGTCCAAAGATGGTCTAAAGAAGGGTTCCGAGAGAAGGCTGGTGCTATGTGTCAGAGACCCATTGTCACTTTGTTTTATTTTAAGAATCAAACGCATCTTTGTTTGCAAGTTTGGGAACAGCGAACTCATTTGGTGGGAGAATCTAGAAGTAAGTTGTCCTCGGGCCCGTCTGCAGCTGGGGCTGTTGGGCCTGGGTTCAGAGGTGGCTTTTTACTCTCACAGTTTGAAGGCGTCCCTAGAGGACGCCATTCCATGGGGTGCTCTCATGGCGGAGGCTCAGCTTTTCCCGAAGAAGGATTGAATTGTATTTTCCTGTTTGTGTTTATTACAGGTATTTTACATGATATTTTTTTTCTTGTTCTTCAGCATACAGCCACTATAACTTGAGAGGTCATTGCACTATTAGTACTTTAAGATTTTTAGTAATGTCATGAGTTTAATTTGCCTAAGTAAAATTCACTCTGATCCAGAACCAGTTCCACCTTGGTGTGGCGCACGGTGTCCGGGCAGATAAGGGCCAGGAAATGATGTTCTCTTTTATGGAGTTCTTTGAAATGTTTGCAGAATCAGAAATCCGGTTCAACAGAAATCTTTGGTTGAGCTTTAAAATAGATTTGAAGGGATATTTTGAAAGACTAGGCATTGAAAAATTATGGATTAGATTTTTTTAAATTCCTGCATAGTAATTTTGCACTGTAAGTAATTTCCAGTTCTCTCCCCGATCCCTGTCTGCAATTCTGAAAAACTTATTAAAATATTTTTTTAAACATGTCCTTGTGTTAACCAAATTCTGTTTGTATTTTTCAGTCGACTTTAAGAGGGCTTAATTCTAGATGTGATGTTGTGAGGGAACCTCTCTCTCTGGTCTTCTCCTTCTTGGGTTCTTACAGGTGTTCTTCATTTGGAAGTTCATTTTGAAAGTTTTCGTCCCTCTTCCTTCATCCCCTTTCCATCAATACCTCAAGAGTTGTAATAGATAAGGAGAGGAGCCCCTCCCCAGACTCTGCAGTCGAAACACAGATCCCAAGAAAAGGAAAGCTAAGATCTTATGTCTCCAGTATTGGGGGGGAGAGCCCCAGTATCAGCAGGGTGACCTCAAGAGCTAAACTGTGACAACAAAAAAGGGAGGGGGGTGGAGACCGAATAGGAACTAAGTCCACAGCCCTTAGTCCCAAGCTTCTTAAACTGTGGGTCTCCACCTCATATGGGGAGTCATGTAACTGAAGGTGAGGGTGGCAAAAAAAATTGGCAACTGTAAAAGGTCTTGGAATGCCCCCAAAATCAAACAATGAATCCAAGGCATTTCTGGCAGCGCTAGCTGGTGTCGTGTCTTGTTCTGAACATAGAACGCGTGCATGAACGCTGCCAGAAACACCCAGGCGCAGATTGAGATGGGGCTGCCTAAAAAGTTCTCAGGTGGAAAGATCATGAGTGGGAAAAGGTGGTCCGTTCTACACCTGGGAATTAAGTGGCTGCCTTTGAAGACCCTCTTAGAGCAAAGAGTCCATCTCTAGACTTCACCCCTAGGTTTGCCTCTGGGCAGATTGCCGCCTGGCTCCTGGGTCTGCCTCCCTCCTCTCTAGCTCAGTGTGGGATTCCCTTCTGTGTTCCTTGAAGTCCCACGCCCCATCAGGTGGCTTTTTCAGAACCCACCTGGTCCCACCCCTTCTTTCTAGAGGCTCAGAGACGACCAAAACATTGCCAGAAGATATAAAAGACCAGACCCCAAAATGCACTGGCAAGGGGTGGGGAGGGGGAAAGAAGTGGAGGGGGAGAGAAAGGGGCGGGGGAAAGAAGGGATGGAGGGGAAAATAGGATGGGAGAATTTGAGGGACAGATTACCAGGGTTCTCAGAAGCTCTCATCGAACCAACGTGCAGATGAGGGCTCCTCCCACTCTGAGGTGAGACTGAACCCTCTCTTTGCGACTCTGAACACCGCACCACAACTGAAAAGGGACCGGGGACAGGGGGATGAAGAAAACTGGGAACTCATTTTGAATTTCTTCAATCTATTTCCTTTGGTCTGATTTGGGACAGTGTGTTCAGATCCTTCCCTTCTTGACACTTCCTAAGCCCACGAAATGGCCAGAATGAGTAACATTTTGTTTCCTTGCTAACTGTAGGACCAGCTCTGGCCGACACGTTGTATTTGGCCTTTTCTGATTCATTCAGAAATGACGTTTACGTTACCGTAACTCCCTTCTCATCCATGGGGGCAGAGAGACCGCTCCCTTACACTCCATTCGACCTGGATGTCCCCCAAAAGGAAACACAACGCGTGTTTTCAGGAGAAAAGTATTTATTTGAAGCCCATACAAAAATACTTAAGCAGGCTCAGTAATTTTCTTTCACCATGCCCCGATGTACAAATCTCTAGCCTGCAGTAATACCTTTTTGTTTCAAAACACAAAATGGTCATTTTTGTAAATAGAATCTATATTGAAAAAAATATTTCCAGGAGATCAACAGCATAGAAAACATATGATGGCATCCATTTTATTCACCTGCCCAGTGTAGACAATAATATCATCTGGTTTCTGGCACTGAAGAAGCATCTATTTAAGAACAAAATCATCTTAAAAAACATTTTTCAGGGATGAACAATCTAACTAGCAATTTCTTTAAGGACAAAGACGACATTGCAGAAATCCTTAAAAATGTAAAGTGACGCAAATTTCCGACCCCAGAGGCCAGTAGCCAACAAGAAACCCGACCCGAATGTCCGCCCCCTCTAAAGCCCAAGCTCATCGGCTGACTTCTGCCCAGTGCTTGCCCAGCATCCACCGGTTTGTGCTGCTCTGTGCACCTGCGCGGACGGGACGGTTCTAGGCTGGCAGAGCCAGGCTCATTGAGAGCCTGGAGTCTTCCGGAGGGCAAACATCTAGAGAGAAATGAGCCCCGCAGATTCAGAGCTCAGCTTGTACTGAGTGGGGCCAGCGAGCTTCCCGGCAGAGCCCCAAATTCTGCCTTGTACCCACAGTGTGACCCCGGAACAATCACTTCCCCTTTGAAACTTAGTTTCCTCATCTGTAAAGTGGGGACGTCTACCTCACAGAGTTTTTGTAAGGACCAAAGGGGACATAGGTGATGCTCTTTGCAAACCTTAAAATATGAGCCATGATGATGAATTCTGCAGGACCCCAACTTCACCAAGGCTCCCCCAACTCTCAGAGTGTTTGATAGCTTCCCTTTCAGGTGCCAGGGTGGCAGCTTTTAGGCAGCCCCAGCAGAGCATGGCCAGAGTGGGCTCAGCGACCCCATCTTGGTGACTAACATCCTCCCTCCAAGCCCCAGAGGCCATTTTGTGCTCACCCAAAGCCAGCTCTGGGCATCAATTTAAATGGAGAAACCCTGCCAACCACCAAGCACAGCTGAAGTTCAGAGAGAAAGGCCCCGGCCCGTTTTACTGACCCCAACAGCCCGCGCTTTACTCGACGGAAAGGGTCTAGAGAGGGGCCACAGACTCGTGTCACCCTCCCTACATTTAGCTGATTACTCCAAGGTCTCAGAGAAAGGACAGCAAATCATGAGCTAAACCCTACATAAGGAAGGAAAGCAGGTTTTCCCGAAGTTCTCAGGACACAGACAAGTGCAGGAAGGGGAGGGGGGGGCACCCAGTTTTCCAAAGACGGATGTGGCCACATAAGGACAAGGACACAGTTTTGCAAAGGACCCAGAGAGCAGCCCGAAGAGAAGGTGTGGAGGCCTCAGGGGCCTGAAAAACCAGCATGAGGGAAGGAATAAGTAGGATGGAAGTGGAGTTTGTTGCTCAAGTTCACTTGGGGCTTTCCTGGCAAATGGCCGCCTAAGATGGGGCCAGAAGGGGGAGCCCAGATGGCGGGCAGCTGGACTAAATGGCTGCCGAGGTCTTTTCCAGCCCCGTGACTGATTCCGAGCAGGTCACCCTGAATTAGGCGATTAGCACAGAAAGGCATCTACAAATGGTCTCCAGCCTCTGCTGGCAGCTATCCCGCCCCAAGAGGATTGACTCGAGCTGAAGCAAAATTGGGCTGGCCCTGTCCATTGGTTACAGTGATAGAAGTTCAGATCTCTGCCCACGGCTCGCCTTAGTTTTGTATAGCTCCCTGGCCAGCTCTGTGCCTCAGTTTCCCAGTTGTAAAATTCGATAAGGCTTCTACCTGCTGAAGGAGTTAAGTCAACAGGTCACAACGTGGTGTATTGTTGGGCCAAAGTCTGGACATCCTAAAAGGCACATGGGATTTCAGTTCTGGCCATTCCCTAAGTTATCGTAAAATGACCCGTTTGCTACTCGTGGGCCGCGGGAGGGAGCAGCGGGAGAAAGACTTCTGAGTAAGTCAGAACTGAAATGCGGGCACTCACCTTCCTACATAACAGCGCTCCAACGAGAGCCCGGTGCCGACAGACACTTGTTGACTGGTGTTAAGTGGGAGGGTCCAGCAGCCAGGGAGAGCTGGCGCCGGAGTCCGGCGTGATGCCAGCAGGGCAGGGTCTCCCCTATTCCAGACGGGGAGCCCGGAGTCCCCACATCTGTGAGATGAGGACTTGGAACAGCACCTGCCCCACGGGGCGTCGTGAGGCTTAAATGACATGAATGTAAAGTGCCGGGCAGCCCTTCAAATGCCCTCGAAAAGCCAGCAGCCACAATGACTATCGCCCCGGCCGCCGAGAGCCTCGGCTCCTAGTGCACATGCTCGCCCACCCTCCTGCTGCTGGAGGATTTCCATTCTTACATAAAAAGGGAGGCCAAGACCCCTTAGTATAAACCACCTCAGACCCTAAGAGTAATTGCAGAACCTCCGAATTGGAGACTCTCCCAGCCTCAGGCAGGAGTCCTCGTGCGTCATCTCTGAAAGCGAGGAATCCAGCCTTCTCCCAGACTCCTCCCGGGCCAGGCCTAATTATCAAGAGGTTACTGACCTTAAGTCAAAGCTACGTTCCTGTACCTTCCACCCTCAAATACCGGCAGATGCTTCCCAGGCTCTCCCCAAGTTTTCTCTTCAGCAGGTTGACAGTTTTCCATTTTTTTAACTGCCCTTTAGTCGGCCCTCCAACCCCATGACCACCGTGCTTTCCCTTCTCTGGAAATGCTTCGAACTCACAGAATCTCCAGATTTAAGAAGGATTCTCTGAGGTCCGGACCCTGCCATTTTAGAGCTGAGTGACAGGCCCAGAAACGATTTGCCCAAGAGCTGATAGATGAGCTCCATAAATGGAAATCCCAGGCTCCCTAATAACAAATCCAACAATCCCCAAACTTCTCCTAAAATCTAGAAGCTTATGAAATTGACCCACTACCCAGCAGTCCTATTGTTAAAGCTAAAGGAGACCACCTCAATGCAGAAGGAGAAGATCCATTAGCCAGTAGGGCACAGCCAACCGGAGCCCCTGTCTGACAGGGAGCCGTCTGTCCTGCCCATTCTATTGGGCGTAAAGATTGGCACTGTCCCTGGTGGGTCAGGAGGTGGCCTCCCAGAGCTCGAAGCGGGGATGTGGCAGCATGGGGAAGCCCACCAGGTCGGTCCAGAGAGCTTCCAAACCTGACTCGGGGTTGGGCAGAGAAGGGGCCAAGTTCTGGTGTAAGACCGAGGAGCGAGTCAGCGGGCCGATCCCAAGGGAAAAGCTTTCACCAGATCCCCCTCATCGCGTCCTTGACGGAAAACCTGACCGAGCACCTCGCCCACCTCATGTCAGAGAGAAACATAGTAAGGCCCCAAATGAGTAACTTGCCCCAAATTATCAAGTAACAGAAGCATCAGAGCGAGGCTTGGAACTAGGTCACCCACCGCGGGCTTGTTCTTGCACGCTCTGCGAGCTAAGAATGGCTTTTACATTAAAGTGGCTCTTATTGGGTGTTCGAATGAATACTCCTAAACGGAAAAAGCGTTCTTAGCTTGGAGGGCCAAGAGTGCCCGGACGCCCCGGCGGTACCGGGGGGCCTTTCCCTCGGCCCTGCTGCACTTCCTCAGAGGCGGCTGTACCCAAGCCCGCGGTGGGGACCCCTGGGCACTTACAGGTGGGCACTCCCAGGGAACAGCCCAGACCTGCCCAGCCCCTCAGACCTTCACCAGAAACTGCACACGGATTACTGCCATGCAGGTGGAGACGCCCAAGGAAAAGACGCAAAGAGGGAATGGTGGCTGAGCCCGGAAAGCAGAGAGGAAAGGGGCTGCCCACTCCCAGATGGGGGAGGGGGATTGCTCTTGGAGGAGGGGCATCTTCCTCCTCCAAGTCACTCACAGTGGCCAGAGCAGAAACGGGGCAGCTCCTCCCAGGGCTTTCTGGGGTGGCTCGGCCATTCGGGCCTCGTTTCCCTAGAGCCGCCCAAGGGAAGGGCTAAAAGCCCAAAGCCCAATCGTCCCAGACGCTTCCAAGGCTCCGACTCCACACGTGATGGCTTCTCTCTGGTGTAGGAAGAGGTCGCCCAGATTGTAGTGACCAGCCTGGGGGAGGGGGGAACAAGGGAGAGGGGAAGAGTTCTAAGAGGGAGCTGGCAGGAAGGGGCGCCCAGCCCGGCTGCAGGGAGCACGAGGGACTCCCAGAGGCTCTCGGTGTGTGCCAGGTCTGATCGCGGCGCCCCTGTCCTCGGGAAGAGAAGGCGGAGGCCGGACGCCACTTGCTGTGGACAGAGAGGCCCGCGGTCAGAGCGGGAAAAACAATAAATTAAAAGCCAGATACGCCGTCTCTCAGTCTGGTATAAATTAATGCAAACTGCAGAATTAAAATAGAATCAACTCTAAGATTCGTCGTAAAAATGTAAAAAGGCAGCAATCTTCAGATGGTGCAAGGGCCGGGTCCGAGCGCTCGCTGGAACCAGGGGCCGCCGGCCGTAAAGCGGGTCTCCGTGGCACTGCCCGCGTGCAGGGTGGACCGCTCAGGCGCGGAGCCGCGCTCACACGGCGCCTTTCCCTTTGACATCCAGCTTGCTGCTCGTCTCCGACTGCTTACTCAGCTGCTCTTCCGTGAAAGTGATGTAGGAATACACCAGGCTCCCGGCAATACTGCAAGAGAAGGAGGTCCGCAGGGATCAATAACCACAGTCCTTCCTGACCAACCAGGACCCGGCCTAGGGGGCCGGGGGACCCAGAGAGCCCAGGCTCCTCTTCCCGAGTTCCAATATGGCCCGAGACACTACAGCTGCGAGATTCTGCCTCAGTTTCCTCATCTGTAAAATGAGCTGGCCGTGGAGTCAGGAAGATTGGGGTCCTACCTGGTGGTCCCGGGGCTCTGGGCACTCTCCAGGACACTGGCAGAGCAGGTGCCCACCGGCCAGGAGGGAAATCTCACTCATCTTACCCTTTGTTGCTTTCTGTTCAGTCATTCCCGGCCCTGCCCACTCTCTGTGACTCCAGTTGGGGATTTCTCGGCAAGGCTTGGTATCTCCTTCTCCAGCTCATTTTACAGATAAGGAAACTGAGGCAGTTTCATTTTCACTGAGGCCCCTCATGGAGAGGGGCTCCCGTGTTCTAGTGGACAGAAGCGGCCTCTGAGGGCTCTGGGACTCGGGTCCTAATCCTGACGCGCGCTGGTACAGTCCCCCCTGCCCGGCCCCGCAGCCGCTTCATCTATGGTGACTTAGTCTCTCGGCAATGGCCGTGTCTACATCAAAAACCCAAATACCTTCTCGGATCCTCCCACGACTCGAGGTGCGGTTTCTGTCCCCATTTCTCAGAGGAGAAGGCGAGTATAGGAGGTCCCGGGTCACACAACAGAGTAAGGTCGGAGCGCCGAGCAGGCGCTGCCCCGGCCTCCCACGGGCACGAGGGCGGACCCCAAAGGGCGGCGACGCTGCCCTGTCCGTCTGCCACTGCGCTCTATTCGCTCCCTGCGCCGATCGCCATCCTTGCAGTGACTACAAGCTCTCCGAGGGCGGGGGCCGGGGGTGCAATCGGCAAAGCCAGCCCGGGCCGAGCGCCGGGGACAGAAGTGGCCCAAAGCAAGCATCGGGGGCGGGATGATCGGAGCCCGACCCGGCCTGGTGCCAGCAACTTTTCTAAGCGAGGTCCCGGGGCACGATTGACTAAAGCAAACTCCCCGCCGCGCCAAGGAGAGCAGCGCACGGACTCGGTCCGTGATTCGGCCCCTCCGAACGAAGCTAACGTCACCGGCGGCCTCCGCGATTCCTTGGAGTTGGCAGACTTTGGGTGTTTCTGGATCCCGCGGCTCGGGCGCAGAGATGGATGGCGCTTAATAAACGCCCCCCGATTGGCCGGAAGATGGCGAAAAGCCCCAAAGCCCAGCCCCCCCTCTGCCTTCAGCCTCCTCCTGCCTCTCCAGCGCTGCAGTGGGAGCCTCTCTCCCCTATGGGATTATGAGTTTCTTCCAGGCAGAGCGCGCGCCCCGACGGCAGAGCTGTCCCCCAGGAGGGAGCCCGCGGGACCCGCCACGTTTGCAGAATGGAAAAGGAAGGCAAAAGTGGGGATGAGGCTCCCAGGGGAGGATCTCCAGCCCCGGCTCTCCCAGCAGGAAAGCCGATTCCGGGCTCAGACCAGTCCGAGGCAATCAGAGAACCGCCTCCCCGGGAAAGCCTTAGCAAGCTACAGAGACTTCCGCCCCAGGCTCTCAGCATGCAAAGCCTCTCCCCGGGAGCCTCGGCCTCCCGCCAGGTCGCTCCGCATTCTAAAGGAGCCGCCCGGGCAGGGCCATTCCCAGAGTGGGGCTTCAGAAAGCAGAGCCCCGCGGAGGATCCCGGGAAAGCAGCGGCCCCTGGGGAAGGGGGGAGCCTTTTTTGCATTCTCATTGGGATGCCAGCGCCTTGGGGGAAGGAATGCCTGCCCCGGTTCTCTAAAGGCGGGTTCGGAGCCTGTGGCAGAATTTAAATAGCCCCAGAGTTAAAGGGCTTCAGAAGCTCGGCGCAGGGGGGAGGTTCCCGCCCCCCCACAAGTCAGAAGGAGGAGCAGGAGTGAATGCGCGCTAAGGGAGGAAAGGAGAGAGACCCCCCCCCATTAGGCATTTTAGGGAATTCTGCTTGAGACTCGCAGCTCGGGATAAAGGGGCTCTCACCGACGCCCGCCAGGCACCCTCTTTCCAAGTCCTGCTGAGGGAAATTCTCCGCTCCAACACAAATGCTGGCTGCGGGGGGCGGGGAAGGGGGCAGGGAAGGAGGAAAGTAGAAAAAAGGGACCATTGTTTCCTGTGTGCTTAGGGTCCAGGCCGGGGCCCAGGTGACATTCTAAAGGGCAGAGGGTTTTCTTTTCGGGGCCAGAGCCTGGGGCCACTCGGCCATCTGAGGCGTCAGGAAGCCGGCAGCAGTTCTATTCCCTAACTCTGCAGAAGCCCCGCCAGGGGAAAGGACTTTGCTCCCGCTCGCCTTTCCCAAGGTTCACCCGGCATTTTACTACCGAAGCGGCATCTGGGACAATCACCCGCTCTCCCTAAGCCTCAGTTTCCCCTAGTGAAGAGGAAACTCGTGGAAGGCAGGGACAATTTATGTACTCTTAACCCTAACACTGGGGTGGGCATGCAGTAGGTGTCTACTAAATGCTTGCTGAATTGGATCCAAAAGGGTGGATTTTCCGGCTCCGGGTCCAGTACTGTTGTGGGAGTGGTCAGGGGAAGAGTCTGAAAAGGCTCTCGGGTCAGTGCCAGGAGCATCCTCGCTCCTCCTCTCCAGCCAGCACAGTGACATCCCGAGATCCCAGCGTTAAACCCAGAAAGGACACAAGTGGTCCTAGCACCCCGTCCTCAGGCTGAGGAGGAAGAGATTCAATGACATCTTCAGGGCCCTGAGTGTCAGAGGTGAGATTTGAACCCAGACCCCAGATGCACAAATGTAAAAGGCCACCTAGTCTGAGCTTTTATACATCTGGAGGGTCCCACGCCCTTTGGTCCCAGTCAAGGTGTTTTCCCTTGTACCAGAGCTCCCAGGGGATGCACCTGCGGTGAGGAATGGGAGCCTTGTAGACCAGGGGCCAACTCGGGCCAAGGGGGGGAGACAGGAGAAGGGACCATTGAGAGGAGCAATGCCGTGTCCGGTCTGGCTAGCTGCTATTCAGGAAATGGGGGCCAAAGGGGAAAGAAGCTGCTCTCAGATTAGGAGCCTTCAAATTGCAAAGAAGGGGCTGCCTTTATCCAGGAGGCAATGGGGAGGCACAGCAAGAAAATCATTGGCAGCTGGTCAGAGGAGAGAGCTGAGGGAGAAGCGGAGGCAGGGAGGCCACTGAGAAGGCTAGAGCAGTGTCTGGCTGAGAGCTGAGAAGGGAAGGACTGACCTAAGAGGTCAGCTGTGAGAATGAGGAGAAGGGGGGCTCAGAAAAGGGCTGTGGATGGAGAAAGGAGGAAGTGAGAAACCAATTAGGTTTGGGGAGGAAATGGGGAGGGGGGGGGGGCATGAGCCAAGCCTGGGATCCGGAACCCGGGGACCTGGAAGGTGGATGGTACCTAATGGAAGGAAGTCATGAAGGAGGAAGGGACTGAGGCTCTGGGAGGAGAGGGAGCCGGAAGATACCACTAGAGGCTGATGTTTCAGGTAAATACCATCCTCAGCACTGTTTCTTTCTTTTTTTTTTTTTTTTTATTATTTTTTTTTTATTCAATAGCCTTTTATTTACAGGATATATACATGGGTAACTTTACAGCATTAACAATCGCCAAACCTCTTGTTCCAATTTTTCACCTCTTACCCCCCCCACCCCCTCCCCCAGATGGCAGGATGACCAGTAGATGTTAAATATATAGCATCTGTTTCTTTCTTTCCTTTCTTTCTCCCTCATTCCTTCCTTCCCTCCCTCCCTCCTTTCATGGAGTGGAAGAACATCAATTTTTGCTCACTGAAAATAAAATTAAGTTTAAAAATAAGAAATAAATGAAAAAAATGTATTTGTGGCACCCCCCCCCATTGGAAGTGAATTAGTTCTTCTCTATCCTGAGACCCAGAGCGGGCATTTAATCTTTACTGACCATCCCTCACTTACAAATGCAGATTTCTGCCTCTTTTTTGTGACCCCCTCAAACACAACACCAAGGGCTTTACTCTTATTATTATTATTATTTTGGCAAGCATGATCTTACTTGCCCTTGGAGGACATTAAGTCCATGCCCAACCCTTTTTTAAGAGATAAGCAGCTCAAGCCAAAGAGGCAGCATCCCTTCCCCATGGTGACCCAGGTGGCATTTGAATCCAAGGCCCCAGGGTCCAAATCTGGCCCTGCTGCCACTTCCCCTAAAGGCACTATTTTATATTTTATAAAGACTTTAATGATATTTTTATATTTATCTTATATCACATTGTTTGGATTTCTAGTGGCCTTATAATCAGAACTCTACATTAACAGAAGAAGATGTCCAGGTCCAGAAGGGAAGAAGGGGGGAGTAATTCAATCAGGGGAAACTAGGCCCCAGGCTAGGAGCTCTCTCTGCTCCTCCTCTCTCTTTCCTCAAGCAGAACAAATCTAAGGACCCCGAGGATCTGGGTTCAGATCCCACCTCTGCCATTTAATGACAGTCTGACCTTGGCCAGACTCTGGGCTAACCCAGAAATGCCCCCGATCCAAGAGCCCAAGATCTTCTGGGACCCGCCAGTGAGCCTCCAAAGCGGGATTGGAACTCGGGTCTTTCTGCCCCAGCAGCCATCGCCTGGTTCCCAGCTGTTTCTCCCGACAGGCACCTATCCTCCAAAGCCCCAGGCTTCATTTGTCAAGACAGAGACTGGGGAACAAAGATGGCTTACCTGATATTTAGTCCAATGAAATTTGTCCACGTGAAAATATAGTCTCCACCAAAGACCATTCCAATATAAGTTATTAAAATATTCTGAAAGGAAGAAGAATCAAGATTTTCTTAGTGTGGGATCTCATTGCATCATCTCTTCATACAATTGTGTTTAATACACTCCTCTCTCTTTCCCTCCTTCCCTCCCTCCATCTCCTTCTCTTCTCTTCTCTTCTCTTCTCTTCTCTTCTCTTCTCTTCTCTCTCTTTCTCTCTCTCTTCTCCTCTCTCTCTCTCTCTCTCTCTCTCTCCACCTCCTTCACTTGGCCAGGCTCACTCCCATACATTGAATTACATACTCCATGAGACCACTAGGTGGCGCAGTGAATAAAGCATCAGCTCTGGAGCCTGAGATCCAACCTTAGACTTATCCCAGCTGTGTGACCCTGAGCAAATCACTTCCCTGTTTGCCTCTGCTGCCTCATCTGTAAAATGGGCTGGAGAAAGAAATGGCAAACACTCCAGTATCTCCGCCAAGAAAACCCTAACTGGGGCCACAGAGAGTCAGATGCGGCTGCAGACTCACACGTCCCTAAGCAATCCTTCCTTCTGCCCTTTGTGGATGATTGCTAATTCATGGTTTTTAAAAGGTAAAGGAAAAGAAAAGAAATATGAAATCACTTTGTAAATTAGAAAACTCCTGCGTGTGTGTAAGTGGTTAAGACTACTTTAATAGCTATTATTATTAAGAAAAATGGAATAGACAAAATATAAAAACAAAAATGGTGGGGATGAGTCACTGAAAAATAAGTGATATAGTAGAAGGGGCAAGAGAAGGAAAGAAGAAATAGGAGGGCGGGAGGAAGGAAGGGAGGGAGGAAGTAAAGAAGGAAGGAGGAAGAAAGGAAGGAAGGATGGAAGAAGTAAAGAAGGAAGGAAAAAAGGAAAGAAGAAGGGAGGAAGGAAGGAGGACGGGAGGAAGTAAAGAAGGAAGGAGAAAGGGAGAAAGGAAGGAAGGAGGGAGGGAGGAAGGAAGAAGGAAGGAAGGAAGAAAAGGGAATAGGGAAGAGGGGGGGAGAGGGAGGGGAGAGAAAGAGGAAGGACACTTAAAAGAAGCAGCAATAAATGCTCCTAGATTCTAACCAGAATCTCTGAGAATGGGTATGGAATAAAATATTCAGAGGCACTTTTTGTGGCAGGAACAAAGCCAGGTGGGGAAACGGTGATGCTGACATGGAAGAAAAGAACTATAAGACATGAGAATGAGGACTTCAGAGAAGCACAAAAAAACTTGTATGAACTGATACTGCAGACCAAGCAAAACCAGAAGAATGAGCTGTAATCATGGCAATATAACTGCAAAAAATACCGAAAAGCAGCAGATTTCAGATAAATTGCAGCAGCCAGGTGGCCCACAGTAGACAGAAGGTTAAACTTGAACTAGGAAGACCTGAATTCAAAGCCTGCTGCTCCAGGAACTTACTAACTGCAAGTCTGCCTCAGTTTCTCCATCTAGAAAATGGGGTTTAATAAATCACCTCTGTCCCAGTCTTATTGGCAGATCAAATGCAATAGCATATGTAAGAGCACTTTACTCACTTTAAAGCTTGAATAGGTGCTAGCTACTAATTAGAGATAAAGGCCCATCTTGAGCTAAAATAATAAAATAGCAGATTTACTTTTTTCTCAATTAAATTTAGGAATAACAGGTGCAGAATTTGTCAGGATATATTGGTTGAGATCCGGCAAATTACCTAAGGTCACAAAGACAAGAAACAGCCAAGAGGATTCAAACCGAATTCATCCCCTTTCCACGGTCCCACAAATTGGGAGAGGCCGGAGATACTGGGAATGGTACAAAATAAACCCCATCAACACCTGATCTGCTTCAATGGCAGATATTCCTTCCCCAAGGATGTGGCTGCTGGCACTTAACTGCTCCTTGGCTACATCACCCTCTGAGCCCACGGAGAAAGAAGGCTCGGGACAAGCCCGTCTCCTTCCCCAGCCCTGGGCTCCTAGCTCCCACTGTCACCTCATGGTGCTTAAAGCGGTCTCGTCACTGCCACGAGAGCTCACTTGAGGCTCCCACGAGATCTCACTTGGGGCTCCCATGGAGCTCCCACAATGGCGGCCATGGCTCTGCAGACAATGGGTTTCCAGCTTCCCGGGGCAGTGCACACAAATGACTTGTTCCTAGCTTAATTCAGAGCTCCATCCACGCCAACGCTCCATCTCCATGGTTTCCCCTCACAGCTCTTGTGGAGCTCCAGTCCCAGACCAGCTGCCCAAACGAGACTCCCCGGGAAAGCCCTGGAGGGGAGAGTCGCCCCATCCAATGCCCACCTTCCCTGGCCCCAGGAGGGAAACCGCAAACCTTCTTGGGCAGCAGAATCTACTGCCTTCCATCCACCTGGGCCTGCGCCTTTATGTCTGCTAGATCTTTTTTTGTTCTTCTATCTTTAAAATCATAATCGCCAGCACTTAGGTAGTGATTAAAGGTTTAAAAGTGCTTTGCCTGGGTTATCTCAATTGATCCCCTCAACTACCCTCCTGAGGAAGGCTGATTAACCCCATTTTACAGAGGAGGAAACTGAGGCACCCAGAGCTCGAAACCAGGGCACCTAATGCTCACCCAGCTGGAAACCATCTGAGGCAGAATGAAGGATGGAGGGATGGAGATTCAAATACTGAAGCGAGAAAAAAGACTATTAAAGAAAAGAGTCCACAAACATCAGTAAAAGCTACATGGAAGACAAATTTCAGCATCAGTTGTTTGCAAACTGTTGGCAGGTTTAGGGCCAAACTTGAGGGGGTCACCCAGGCTGCCATTGGGAACAAAAAGGGTTTCGGGCGGCCCGGCCCCCGAGGGAATCGGCTTTTCCAACTCACCTTAATACAGCCCACTATGGTGGTGGTCAGAGCGGAGTTGTACTGCGTGCAGAGCACCGTGGCGTACATCAAAATAAACCTGGAGGGGAAAGAGGGGAGCGTGTTAGCCTTGGGGGGGTCCATTAGCCTTTGGGGGGTCCATTAGCCTTTGGGGGGTCCGGCCGACTCCCCCCCCAACAATGGCTGCTGCTGCTGCTGCCCACTCACTGTGGGCATCCTCTGGGGGAGTGGGGGGGCCTTCATTAACAGGTTCCCAGCTAAGTCTAAACCATGGAAAGAAGCCAGGCCTGGGCGTCGGGGGCTCTGGGTTTGAATCCCACCTCAGCCCCTCAATCCTAGTGCCTCCCCCCATTCGCTGTGTCTGTTACTCCTGCCTCTAAGTGAGCTTTGTCCAAGCGTGTCCGCAGTCGTCTCTTCCCTTAGGTCGTAAGCTGCTTGCTCGGGTTGTAAGCAGGGACTGTCTTTTGCCTCTTTGTGTACCCCCAGAGCTTAGCCCAATGCCTGGCACACAGTAGGTGCTTAATAAGTGACTACTGAATGAATGTATTTTAGGGAGGCAGAGTCACTCTTCTACCATCACACAGTGTGAGGGGGGATTCAAAATCAGTTCTCCAGAGCCAGTGAGGCTGGGTCTCACGCCTGAACTCAAGTTTGGCAAAATCATGGTGTTCTAGCCCAGGGTTCCCTCCATTCTGCAACACTTGGACTTGTTGGTGAGGTTGTCTGTGTGTGTGGTTCAGACCGGAGAGCTCCCAGTGTGGAGACTCCATCCCCCAAGGCAGATCAGCCACTAACCTCACCTGAAGGGTTCTGAAAAGTTAAGTAATCCTAATAGTGGGTAAACACCTACAGCTTAAAGGCATGGAAAGCACTTTCTACATAGCACCTCATTTGATTCTGGCAATAATCCTGGAAGATGGGCGATATCACCATCCCCGTTGTATAGATGAGAAAACTGAGGTCCAGAGAGGTAGTCATTTGCCCTGAGTCACATAACTAGTGTCAAAGGCACTGCCTCCTCCCAAAGAGGTGTTTGTGTCTATTCATACTCATGAATATCATGTATTTACCGTATATCTACTTGTAATAATATAAAGTTAAATGTAATCATGTAACATTAAATATAATTATAAGTTAGATATAATTATAAGTATTTATAATCTAATATGGTTAACTATAATTATGATGAGAGATTCTGTCTGTGTGTGAGGGGAGGGAGCAAAATGAGACTTTAAGGAGAATCAGTGTGAAAAAGCCAGTGGCCCCACCGAGGGGGTCCCTTCGGAGTCGCCCCCAAACTGGACCAGCTGCAGAGCCACCCGCTTTCCCTTCCATCCCCGCCCACGAACACTTGTCCGAGCCCCGGTCTGACTTCCTCGGCGGGGAGAGCTAAGTCTCCCCACGGGGCCTGCGCTGGGCCAACTCTTGCCCATCTAGGACGCCCCCGCTCCCATGGGGGGATTCTGAGTTGGCCGGAACAAACAGGAAAAAAGGGGCACAGCAAAACTTCTGTGGGGGTTCGGGGCTGAATGCTCAAGGCCCCATCGCTGTCTCAGGGCGCTTTCATCTGGAGGGGAACGATGGGCTCTCCGGCCCAGGCCGAGTCCCGGGCCTTCTGGAGACACTTAATTAACCGTTAAGTATCCAGCACGGCCCAGTAGCGTGTCCCGAGTAGTGAACATTAACTGAATGACCGGCTAGACAGCGACATTTCCCAGAGAACCGTAAGCTCTGGGGGTTCGGTGGGTAAGTGTTACTTGTAATCAGGATGACCAGAGAGTCCAAATCCTGACTCAGATGCTTCCTAACCATGTGTCCCTTTCCAGCTTATTTTACAGATGAGGAAACTGAGGCAAACAGCACAAAGGGACTTGCCCAGGGTCTCCCAACTCATGGGTGTCTCAGGTCCTCCCGAGTCCATGTCCAGCGCCCTATCCACTGCACCACCCAACTGTGTTTTCCCTTAGGAATCTCAAATATATAAGTTTTGGCATGAGAAGGGCCTTCTGAGGTCATCTCGTCCAAGCCTTTCATTTTACAATTGGGGAAACTGAGGTCCAGGAAGATTCACAAGATTGTTGAGGACAGATTTAAGAGTGAAAAGGGCCCTGAGATCATTTGGCCCAAGCCCTTCGTTTTAAAGTTGAAGAAAATGAGGTTTGGAGGTTAAGTCCAAGATGGCAAAGATTGTAAATAATCCGGGTAAGATTTGAACCCAGCAACTTGATTTTTACGGAAACGTTCTGTATAACTTCACGTGGTTTCTTAATTATGGGTAGAGATACAGGAGAAAACCCAGAGCTCAAAAAATTTTTTAAATAAATCTAAAAAACACTGTTTTGAATATACCTGGGGGAAATTATTAAATTAAGAAATTCAGTTAATCCCCCCCAAAAAATGACTTTGAGCAAATAGGTTAATTTGTCTACTGAAAATATCCAAATGAACTGTAAAGAACATGGGAAGAAAGAGAAAGAACTGATTAATGTCAGTATGTATAGGATAATTTTACTATATAATGTGTATTATACATACATACATATATATATATGTATTATATAAACATATATAATATATATATGGCTAATGGTAGCCATTTATGGGGAGGTAAAAAGGAAAAAAATGATAATTTTGTTATAGACTTGAAAGGAACAGCAAGTTGTGCATAGAAGATTTAAAGTTTCATGGGCCATAATCTTTTTAATTGCACTGTTATGGAAATGCTTGCTCTATTCTAAAAATTAAAAATAAAATAAATTGTAAAAGAGAGAGAGAGATTTGAACCCAAGTCCTCTGCAGTTCTTTCTACCTCCCCACACTATCAAGGACTTTGAGGGAACATGGTGCTTGGGTCCTGAATCTTGAAGCATCTCTCCCAAGGATCACAGAGGAGACCTAGAAAGGCACTTGGAAACCATTCAGCCCAATCACCTCATTCTGCACTGACCCTTTGACAGTTAAGGTGGGATTCGAATCCAGATTTTTCCACCCTAGCATCAATGCTCTTCCCACTGGCTAAGGCTGCTTCTCTTTGAGGAGCAGCGTGATACACCGCAGACAACAAGCTGGGTCTGAATCCTGGCTCCTTGTGACCAGGGACAAGTCATTTTCTCTCTTCTGCCTCAGTTTCCTCATCTATTAAATGATGGGGCTGGGTCTTTCCGCTCCTCTGAGGACCACGGCCAAGTGTGAAACCCAGAAAGCCTGTAAAGGGCTAAAGGGGACTGTACCATTAAGGGGCCAGAATCAGCTGGGAATCATAACGCCCCTGAAGGAATCAGCCTTTCCTGACCAGATGTTGCTTGTGGATCGGGAATGAAATAAATGGGAGGCAAGAGGGAAGAAGAGGGAAGTCAGAGACTGCACCTGCCACCCAGTCTCCTTGTACCATTATCATCCTCTCACATGATCTGTTCTGCTGGTCAGAAGTAGATCCCCTGCAGCCACTGGCAGGCGGCTCCCAGAACCCCCTGCAGCCATTGTCAGGTGGCTCCTGGAACAACTCCTATGATACAACCAATGGGGGGCAGGAAGAAGAGGTTATAATTCCCCCAAGAAAGCAACTTCCCAGCTGGCAGCAAGAGCAGCAGAAAGCACCCAATACTTACCCCATCACACAGGACAGTGTAAACTGCAGAAGGAACAGACTGTCAGTCCAGCCGTCATACTCTATTGCCTGTAAAACACAACCAAACACTCGATTGTAGAGCTGAACCTCCTTCCCGCGCCCGTCCGCAGCCCCCCGAGCACCCCAAGGACGTTCCAAGGACAGTAGAACCGAGCAGCAGCTGGGGGGGCCTGGGTTCCCCATCTCCTCCCCACAGGGAAACAAGCTGAGCCCCGCTGAGGGCACTAGTGCTCCTGGGCCAACTCAACGGCATCTTTGACTCATCTCCCTAATCGTCCCCCTCCAGATGGCGGCCAACGGGCAAGAAGGAAATATTTTCAGAAGCAGAAAAAATGATGTTTTCCTTCCACCCACAGTAGAGTGTAGGAATTTCAGGCATAAGATCCAGGACCATCTAGCTACCCCAGCTGGGTGGCGCAGTGGATAGAGCACCAGCCCTGAAGTCAGGAGGACCCGAGTTCAAATCCCACCTCAGACGCTTAATACTTTCTAGCTGTGTGACTATGGGCAAGTCACTTAACCCCAACTGCCTGAGGAAGGGAGGGAGGGAGAGAGGGACTGAGACTCACCAACAAGAACAACAATTTTAAGAAGCAAAGTTCTTGAAATAAGATCTTAGCAAAGGGTCTCCCTGCCAGGGAGATGGAGGAAGAGACTCCATCGTAAATGATCACCAAACCAGAGGATGAACATGGCAGGAAGCAAGTGCCCTCCCTCCCCTGGCTCCCAGTTTCTTCATTTATGAGATGATTCCACCTTCAAAGACCAACCAGAAGGATTCTCCACCTTTTGTGAGTAACGGTCACCTCTGGCAGATTGGGAAAGACTAGGAGACCCTTCTCAGCATCATGCTTTCAAACACAAAATAAAACATATAGATGAAGAAACTGAGGCAGACAAAGTGTAAGTGACTTGGTCAGGGTCACAAAGATATGTGTGGAGGACTCAAACTCTGTTCTTCCTGATTCTAAGTTCAGAACTCTAGACCCCGGAGCCCACCAGCAGCTTTGCTAGGTGTTGATGGACTGTTTGTGCCCTTGGGGACGTCCCTGTGCCTTCACCCCTAAAGCTCTCTGGCTTCCCTGGAATCTTGGCCCAAACCTTTCCGCAGGAGCCTTTCCTGTATTCCTGCAGCCCCAGCTGTGGCCCTTTCCTCTCTGAGCTTCCCTTCCATCTCTGTGACACTGAAGGACACATTGTCTCCCAGCCAGTCTCTCAGTACCCTCAGTACTCAGCAGGGTGCCCGACACGATGGCTGCCTGTTGTCCTCCCTCCTCTCCGAGAGGACCCGAATGACACCCCATGTTAGAGAGGGGTTACAGGGCCCGACTGTGGCTGATTCGAGCAGGACGAGTTCCAAACGCTCCACCGCGGGTCCGAAATCAACAGTCCCTGCGAACGTTGGGGCAGACTCTCTAATCCTGCCTGTCCCAAAGGAAGCGTGTTTCCCGGTCACACAATCCAATCCAAAGCTCTTCAGAGAGACCTTGAGGGTGTCCTTGTGTCATTTTTCTTGCTGGCAAGATCCTTCCCAGAGTCCTCCTTACTAGAAATCATCTACCTGAGAGTCCCTGTGGCTTCCAAAGGGCCTTAACACTATATAAACTGTGGGTTGTACCCACAGCCAGGAAACTGCGACGGGAGCCCAAGCTGCAAAAGGTTCCTGGGAAGGCGCTGTGCTTTTGTTTTTCAAGGACCGGCCTGGAAATGGGTTCAGCTGGAAGCACCAGGAGGTGCGGCTCCAGGGCCCTGATCCTGCTGCCAAAGTCAGCCCTAAAAGCCATCTGGCTGCCAGGGAGCAGGGCCAGATCACACTGAGAGAACCTGCCTTGATGAAATAGCCTGTGCAAAGTGAAACGAGGGAGGGATGGAAAAATCAAGACGTCAGTGCTTTGGGGACAGCCACCAAGGCTGGAGAGGGAAAATAGTGCCCATGGATGTGGTGATGGAGCTCCGACTGTGAGAGGATTCACCTGAATTCTATGGAAAGGTGACTGCAGGACAGGGAGGGAACTGAGAAGGCGCCCGACCCAGCCTTCTGATCTCACAGGTGAGTAAACTGAGGCCCAGAAAGGTCATGGGATGAGTAGAGAAAAGTCTTCCTCACAAACTGTCTTGTAAGGGCTGATACAGAGGGATGTGAAATAAGAACAATCTATAGGATAATCACAATAAAATGCAAATAAGCCACACAGAAAGACAGGAAAAGAATGAGTGTGCTAGACTTGGAGGAGGATTCAAATCCCACCTTGGATACTTAATGGTTGAGTCATTCAGAACAAATCACTTAACTGCAATCTGCCTCAGTTTCCTCATCTGATAAATGGGGATAATAACAGCAGCTTGAAATAATAGTGATAATTCCTACCTAAGGAATTACCTAACCTTGGGTTAAGTAAGGCACAGTACTAGAACACAGTAATCAATCTTAATAAATGTTGACCAATTGACTTTAAGATTTTCAAAACATTTTATATGTTATCACTTCAAGTAACTTAAATTGTTCCAGATTCTGCCTCCTAAATGGGGTAACAGCACCTATTTGTATGGAGAAGAGGGTGGGGGGGAAGGGAGAGAGGAGGGGAAAGAGAGGGAAAGAGGGGGGAGAGAGAGAAAGAAGAAGGAAGAGGAGGAGGAGAAAAAGAAAAGGAGGAAGAGGAGGAAGGGAAAAGAGGAGCAGAAGATAGAGAACCTTTGTTGTTTAGTCAATTAGCTGTGTCTGACTGTTCATGACCCATTTAGGGTTTCCTTATCAAAGATATTGGTTGACCATTTCCTTCTCTGGATCATTTTACAAAGAAACTGAGGACAAGAGGATTAAATGACTTGTCCAGGATCACACAGCTAGGAAGTATCTAAAGCCACAGCTGAACTTGGGTCCTCTTGAATGCAGACTCGGCGCTCTAGCACCAGGTGTCTCACTGCCTGTTTTGCTCCTTTAAGTGCTAAATAAAGCTTAGCTATTATTACCTGCAGAAAGAACGCTGATTTGGGAGGCAGAGGGTCAGGGTTCAAACCCTCCCTGTCACTTGCTATCTGAGGGACGTTGGCTAAGTCCCTGCATCTACAAATCTGTAAAATGGGGGGAAAGGAGGGGATTCAACAGCTTCCTTCCCACAACAGATTCGTGACCCCGAGTCACGGTGACAGATTCTAGGAAGACAAACTGCCCGCCCCAAACGCCGGGTCTTGGGACACCGGGGGCAGAATGTTACAGGAGAATGAGGCGGATGGGCAGGAAGGAGGCTGGCTCTGCAGGGGGGAGGGCCTGAGTTCAGATCACACCGGCTGACGTTCCCTAACCTGGGGCCTGGGGGAGAGCTCTCTGGCTCTCTTTCTTCTCTCTCTCTCCCCCCTCTCTCCCTGGGCTGTTGGACTAGCTACTTCAAGGGGTCCCTTCTGGTTCCTGCTGAGATAACAGCACTTTAAAGTCCACAAAGCACGTGGCATTCATGAGCCCAGCCACCACCTGAGGGGTAAACAGGACAGGGGTCCCCGGCTCCATTTTACAGATATGAGAAGTGGGCTCATGGAGGTCACAGAATCCTAGACCTGGGAGAGACTGGAGAGCCTCCTGAGTCCAATGTTCTCATTTTACAGGTAAGGAAACTGAGGTCCTGGGAGGCCAAGGTCTATCAATCAGCATATATTAAACACCTACTGTGTTCCAAGCACTGGGGATACAGAGAGAGGCAGAAGAGACAGTCCCTGCTCTCAAAAAGCTCTTAGTTTTGGGGGAGACAGGCACATCGATAGAAATGAGCTCTATAAACCCAGGGTAAATAGGAAACAGATACCAGAGGGTAGGCTGGGATTCAGAGGGGTCAGGGAAGGCTTCCTAGAGGAGGGGGATTCCCTAAAGGACGCCTGGGAGGTCAGGAGGGCCTTCCAGGACAGGGGTGAGGGGCAGTCAGAAGAAATGCCCAGAGCCGAGACTCTGCTGGAGTAACCAGGGAGCCGTGTCTTGGATCCAAGAACCTGGCGGCGGGAATGAGGAGTTAAGACTGGGGAGGGAGGAGGAGGGGTTAGAAAGGGCTTGCCAAACAAGCAGTATTTAATCCTGGAGGCAAGAAGGAGCCACAGGAATTTACTGAGGTGGGGAGAGGCAAGGTCAGGCCTGATCTTGATTTTTGTGGCCAAGGGAAGGCTAGATTCCTATTACAAAGGGAGGAAGAGGAGCCAAAGTGGAGCTGCTCACCGTAGACAGCTACAAAGGGCAGAAGGAAAAACAGAACGAGAGAAGAATGGCTCAAGCGAGGGGGGGTTTCAGGATGGGGAGATGGCGTGTTTGGAGGCAACAGGGAAGGAGCCAGTAGACAGGGAAGTTGGAAATAAGTGAAAGAGTGAACATGGCAGAGGGGAAAATCCATTTTCCCAATTTTCTGGTTGCTGGCACATAGTAGGCACTTAATAAAAACTTATTCTCCTCCCTTCCTTCCCTGATCATAGATGTGCCAATAGAATCCTCGGTGACACGCACAGAACCTTGGGCCAGGAACAAGACAGCTCCTGGTTGGACCACCCGGACCTTGCTGGGTGAGCACGACAGAAATCACATGATGTTTCTGGGCCAGTTTCTTCCTTTGTAAAATGGGACTCAACGATCTCCACGGGCCGTCCAGCTCTGTGACTTTGTGGCCACTGGTCTAAATGTGTCTCCTCGCAGCCCTGGGTCCCTTGGTGTCGTGAGTGGGGAGCTCTCCCCAAGCCCACGATTGCAGGTCTCCCCATCATCTTTCAGGGTACTGATCCCCTTCTCTCTGGCATCCACCTTCTCTGGTCTGGTGCTTTAGATGAGTCGTGCCCTCTTGTTACCAGATTTAAGCTGGGATCCATGTACTTAAAAATAAAATTCTGATAACTATATTTCAATGTGATTTGGTTTCCTTTGTAATTCTATGCATTTTATTTTCTACATTTAAAAACACGAGTCATAGACTTCCCCAAAATGACTACCCACACAAGGGGTCCAGCCCCCCCCCAAAAAAAGGGCTAACAGCCCCCTGCAATTAGAATAGAGGCTTCTTGTGAGCAGGGCTGCCTCTGCCTTCAGACACAGACCCTTCACGAAGCACAGAAAGCTTAGCAAAAACAAATGAATTTCCACTTGTTCATTCATTTATTCAAAGAGGTCACTGATTTCAGCTTGTGCCCCAGGAGACAGCCCTGGGAAGAACTTCCCCTGGAGACTCCATCTCCCGGTGAGCCCCAAAGCAGCCAGAATTGGCAAGAATCCTGGCCACAGGGCCCGCAATCTGAAATCTGGGTTGAGCTGGGGCCATGATTACAGAAAAAGTCCACAAAGGGCTTGGTTTGAGGTTTCTGCTCAGGCTGAATGTGGGCTCCGGTTCCCAAAGTGTAACATGACCCAGCGAACCTCTGCACACCTACCCAGCTCAAAGGAACGCAGCATAATTAGCTGGGGAGCTGGCCCGGGCTGCCTTGGCCGGAAGCTGCTTGGATCTGCTTGGATCTGCTACCTCCTGGCTAAAGATGGGAGGGGGAGGAGGGAAAGGGGGAGCACTGTTGTACAGAGGCTTTGTAGTTGAGTTGGGAGATGTAGGAAGAAGCCTTGCTTTTCCTAAGTGCTGAAGCCAGGCTCATTGTCTAGAGCAGAGCTTCTTATAGTTTTTCTACTCGCAACCTCTTTTTACCTGAAAAACTTGTACATGACCCAGGGAATATAGGGATATAAAACAGGTATACAAATCAAACATTTACTGGTAATAAGTCAGTTTCCCAACCCTTATCTTCCATTATGAGACCCTCTATGGGGGTGCAACCCATAGTTTAAGAAGCTGGGCTCTAGAGACCAAATGCTTCACTCATTAGCATGGGAAGTTTCCAGGATTTACTTGAGTTCTCTTAGAGACAACTTTCAAAATGAGTATACATTTACAAAAGAAAACCAACTCGCAGATAATAGAGATTTGTGATTTCAAGTACCATCCTCCTTCTTTGTCCTATAGTGCAGAAATTTTATTTGGTGTTGAATAAAGATAAAAGAAGTTTTTTAATAAGTTTAAAATAAAAGTCTCTATCTTGATCTCCAAGAAGGAAAAAACACTGCTAAACACAGAAGATTTAAAAATAGAAAGAAATCTAAAGATCATTTTTACAAATAAGGAAACTGAGACGCAGAGGAGAATGATTTTCCTAAGAACATACAAGTAGTGACAAAAAGCAGGATTTAAACCCAGGTCTTCTGTCTCCAAGTTTACTGATCCTTTCCATTGCAAAAGGTTGCCTCAGTGACTTTCCCTGAATCCTTGCCAATTCTGGCTGCTTTCCCAAACCTCTCCAAAGGGGAGTCCTCAGGGCTGTCTCCAGGGACATAAGTCACAGAAGGACTAAGGGATTTGAACCTGGGTCCTCGGCCTCCAAACGTGGAGCCATTTCCACTGCTGGTCCACTTTGGGATTCAACCCCAAATTGTAGCTTTGATCCAGCTAGTTTCCTGTAAATCTAAAAATGAACCAGTCATCTTTGAATGGGTAGAAAGGAGAGAGGCTGAATGAGAATGATTCTGTAGGTCTTTGCTGATTCTCTCGCCAGAAATCCAGAAAAAGGAATTAAATTCTAACCTGGATCCTCCAATCTGCCATTTGAAAATAAATGCTAGAAAATTCTCTACAGCCAAGGGCAGCAGGATTTTTATTTATTTATTTTTGTTTTGTTTTGCTGAGGCAATTGGGGTTAAGTGACTTGCCCAGGGTCACACAGCTAGGAAGTATCAAGTATCTGAGGCCAGATTTGAACTCAGGTCCTCCTGACTTCAGGGCTGGTGCTCTATCCACTGCACCACCTAGATGCCCTTAGCAGGCTTCAGTTTTAAAAGTTTTTTCTTACATCAAGGTCCCTTCCCACCTTTCCAGACCCCCAAACCTGATACCCATCTATGTATTCTAAGATCTAGTAGCTCCGACTCACTGGCACTTCTCTCAAGTCTCCTGTTCACCTCCACCTTTTCGGGATTGCCAAATCCTGCAAGATTCAGTTCAGATCCCGACATCTTGAAGAAAAGACCCCTCCCCAACAAGTCAGGTGCTAATGCCATCCCCCTGAGATGAAGGTTCCTCTATATGTTGTCTTTACCTAGTTATTCTAATCTATCAGAAATGTGAACTCTGTGACAGCAGACTGGTTTCTGCCTTTCTCCATATCATGCTTAGCAAAGCTCCTGACTCATTGCTCATCTCCTCCATTTATTATGTAAATCGTTATTTTATTTTATTTTTTTTACAATTGTAGGTAAAGATAGTTTTCCATCTTAAAGATTTTTGAGTTCCACATTTTCTTCCTCCCTCTTGTCCTCTCCAAGATGGCAAGTAATCTGATACACACACACACACACACAATCATGTTAATCATATTTCCACATTACTGACACAGTTTGTTCCCCAACTGACCAATGACCGAGTAATGGCAGCAGCACAGAAAGAGTTCGACATAAATTTGGGAGCCAGAAACCCTGGATTTGAGTTATCAGGACAAGAGGAGTGCACAGTATCTAGGAAACTCCCCCGATTCCTTCCCCCAATAAGGTCCCTAGCAAGTGGTCATTCAAGGGAATGAGAAAGCCCTGCCTTCCAAAGCAACTCTTCCAAAGCTCTTTGAGCTGCCCCAACTTATTGGAACATTTTTGTTTACGCCGAGTGTAAATGTGCTTCCTGGAAATTCTTATGATTATTATTCTTCCAGTTCTGCCTTCAGCCTGATCTGTATCTTGCCACTGGACCCAGATGGCTCCCGAGGAGAGTGAGACTGATGACTTTGCACACTTTCCCTCCTTTAACTCCAAATCACTTGCCATCCCTCATCACTTCCAAAGAAGTGAAAAGCGCAGCTAATTCAATCCCTCTTCCTTCTCACAGCTCTTCACCTACTTAGAGACAATACTCAGTATCCTTCCCCCAGCACATATACATCCATCCATCCAGGACTTTTCTTCTCTAGGTTACATGGCCCCTGGTGATAACCTCTGAGCTCCTTCCAACTCTGCCATTTTAGTATTTCACTACTTATCAGCTGTGTGACCTTGGGCAAGTTGGGATGATCACAATTTTAGCGTGGGAAGAGACCTTAGCAAGCCACACCTAGATGAGAATTACACCACAAAGTACCCAACGATGGTCCTTCCAGTTTGGCCATCTTGTAGGAGGGACCTCTATCTAAGGCCTCTCCCAACCCTAGCTCTACCACGTGGGGGGCTCCATTCTGGAAGCTCTCCTGCCTCTCCTCATTTTCTTAAACCCTGCGGAGCTGAATTGACTGAGCCCCATACTCCAGCCTTGGGCTGAGAAGGGGAGAGCCCAGTGGGCCTCCTGTAGAGGAAGCTATAGCTCTCTTACTAGGGTCTCTTCTAGTCCTTAAACTCTAGTTTATTTGTGCAGTAGAATGGCCTGAAAAACTTAATGAGATTAAGTACAACAAAGCTCTGATGAATCATCTGAAAACACAGGAGCAGGAAAATGATCATTTTTGCAGATGGTGCCTCAGTAACATGGTGACTTTCATCATCAACTTATTACATGTTATTTTACCTTTGTGCCCTAAACACCCCCACAAGGGTGGGTTTGGACTCTCTCCTAACTCTGAGAACATAAAGATAGTAATATGGAGCACAGCTTGGCTCTAGACAATCTGATTGATTGTTACTATTACTATTAAAAATAAGAGCTCATATTTAAATGCTTTTTAAAAGATTTGTCAACTGCTTTATCAATATTATCTCATTGGATTCTCACAACAACCTTGGGAGGAAAATGCTATTATTACCCATTTTACAGATGAGGAAAATGAGGCAGAGATTAAGTGACTCAGTCTCCTATATTTGTTTGCTAAACTGTAAATACTGTTAGAATTGATAAAGGTGAGATTTTTTTTCCTCTAAACAAATTTCTGTAACAATGGATATCAGATAGGAGGAGGAGGAGGAGGATAAACTCAGAAATGAAGATGATGTCAAAATACAAAATACAAATTTTAAAAATTTTTAACTGGATTGAATTTTCTTCTTAAAATTTTAAAGTAGCACATATCCCAGAAGGCCAAGAGACTTTATTTTGCCAGCTGGATAGATAAATAGCTGGGGTGCTTCAAAAGGCCGCCTAATCATCAAAGGAGAAGGAATCGGCTTCCAATTTTGCAGTTATCAGGGCCGTGGAATTTATAGGCTGAGAGACGGGGAGGGCTGCCCTGGAGAGGCTGCTGGCCCTGGCACAGGAGCTGTGAAAAGGTTTAAGTAAATAAATAACAACAAGAACACTCATTTCTCTCAGTCACCAGAGCTGAGGAGGCAGCCGCCAGGTATGGAATTCAGGCTGCCGCCAGCTCCCAGAAAACTCATCCAAGGCTTGTAATTTCTAAGGTTGCATAATGGAGACATTATCCCACCCTGGCAGGCTACAGGGCGGCCCTTGTGCACCCAGACAGATGGGTTCTGTTCTCCGATGGCTCCTGGAGAACACCTCTCCAGCCCATCCTGCCGGGAGCAGGCCCAGGAGACGCAGCCCCCCTCAGCCTGGTAAGTGACCCCCACTGGCTGTGGGCAAGGAGAGTGGTCCAGCCCAGCAGATCATCGGGACTGCCTGACGCTCAGCAGAGCTGTGCGGTCAACCTGGCCACCTTTGTCAGCCCGGGTGACTTTTCTGCATAAAGCATAAAGCAGGCCGGCCTCCCTGACACTCCCGGACTAGAATCCGGAACATTTTATAAGTAGACACTGAAGACAAATTCGATTATTTCCTGGCAGGTCTAGGACCTACTGAGGAACCTGGAATAAAAATAAGTGCCCCCCCCCCTTTTAAAGGTAAATAGAAAATCAGTTACAAGGCTTCCATTCTCTGTCCAATCCCTAGGACTATAAACTTGGGTGCCAATTTCTCCTCCTTTCTGCCCAGGTCTGTTTATCAGCTCAAGGGGCACCCAGCCCTGGAGGCCCTTGCTGATTCTCCCAAGTGTTAATGCACGTCTTACCCCTACCTCCCACTGCCCTGCCCCCGGCTGACATTTTATATTTATGCACTGACTGCCACTGTTTCCCCTTCTCCCCTGGACAATATAGACTCCTTGAAGGCAAAATCTGTTTGATTTGGTCTTTGTGTAGCTCACACCTAGCATTGGCCAGGAGAAAGTTTGTCCTTTTACTATATCTCCGTAGTATATATATATATATATATATATATATATTTATAGTTACATATTTATTTATATTATATATATTATAGTATAGTTATAGTTATAGATTTATTTATATTATATATATTGTATGTTTATAGTATAGTGTAGTATAGTATAGTTAGTGTAGTATAGTATAGTATAGTATATCTACTATATTTCCTTGGCGAGAAGGAAATCCCAGTAAGGAAATATCCTCCATTACAGCCAATCAGAGATAATAATCATCTGCCCAATAGCTGCTGAAGGCAGCAGGCTCAAACTCAAAAAGAACAGGAGGGCAGCACAGTGACTAGAAAACGCATTACTTGCATTTCAGTGTATATTTATTTAGCTACACACTTCCCAATTCGATTTTATTCTGTTTCTGCCTGGAGGTCTGGAGTTCTGTGGACTCGGGTGTGAGTTTGACACCTCTGGCCATAGCACAGGGGAGTTAGTTATAGTTGTGGCAATTCAGAGGCAGGAGCAGAACCCAAGGTTTCCTGGCTCACTCCTTCCATCCTCTCCCCACTCCTCCTCAGACTTCCCCTCCATTCTTCACACACAGCCTTCAGGCCTTGGAAGATGCTTCTGGCTCGGGAAAATACGGGCTTTTCAGTTCCCCTTAAGAGCTGTCTTCTCCCCCCCCCCCCCTTCCCAAACTTAAGCCCTTTAAGGGCAGGGACTTTCTTTTTGTTTGCATTTATCCTTCCAGCACTCAGTATAGTGCCTGGCATATAGTAAGTGCCTAATAAATGCTTGCCAAATTGGCAAGACTCCAGTCAACTGAGTTCGTGCCTTTTTTAGAGAAAACTGAAAATCGTTATCAATGAGACTTTAGACAAGTCACTGAACCCAGCTGGGTCTTGGTTTCAGCCATCAGTGAAGAGGTGGGGCCAGATCTTAAAGGTCCCTGCTAGCCAAGTTCTAGGATCCCAGTACAATCCAGTAATCCTTCCAATTAGGTAACATTTCAAAGGGATTCAAAGTTAAAAGGGCAATGAGGTTGGAAGAGGAGTTGACCTAAAGCCAAAAGAATCTCCGGCTTCAAGTATTGGGGTACGGGGGGAAGGGGGGGGAGAGAGCATCAGATGCAGTTCCGCCTCCCTCCTGAACTACTGAAAGGGTAGCAGGAGGCCAATGAGCCCAGACCCCCCTCTGTCCAAACGAAACAAGAGGCCCCAGGCCTCTTTAGCTTCTAAGGCCCCAGGTCCTAGGCAAAGACGGAAAATATAAATGTAGCAGAAAGTCCCCCACCGGAACCCGGTCCCAGCTAAGTACTTAACAACTGTCTAGCACCAGGCAGAAACGACTCCAAGGGAAATCACTTCAATGGAAAGCTTTTTTTTTCTGGCAAAAAAGAAGGTTTTTCCCTTTTCTGAAAGTAAATTTTTTTTTTTATTCTGAATTTAAACAGTAGGAAAATAAATTCCACACACATGGATGCCTTCTGACGTGAGGATGCCATTTTCCCCTTTGCTCTGTTTGGCAACACATTTCTCACGGGCTTGTGATGGTTTTTTGGTTACAAAAGTATGGAATAAATTCTACACATTATGTGTGTGTGTGTGTGTGTGTGTGTGTGTGAGAGAGAGAGAGAGAGAGACAGAGAGAGAGAGAGAGAGAGAGAGAGAGAGAGAGAGAGAGAGAGACAGAGACAGAGACAGAGAGAGAGACAGAGAGAGAGAACAAACGAGAACTGTGTGTCTGACTCTCTTAAGCAGGTTATTTCTTTTTCCAAAATAACCCCATAGGACTATGGGAAGGTAAATAAATTCAGAGTTAAAAGATGCCAGGTCAAGTAACTTTCTGTTACTTATCACCTGGGCCAGTCCAGTCCCCTACTCTCATTTTCCTCTTCTGTAAAAGTCAGAGGCTTGGACTAGATGGCACTAAATCTATAAGCCAATGATTAAAAATTATCAGTGTTGATTATGAGTGCCACTATTACTACTATCACCATCACCACCATTATCCATAATAATAATAAATTCTGATGTTGACATAGCACTGACTGTGTCCAGGGCAACTAGGAGATGCAGTCGAGAAAGTCAGGAAGACACATCTTTCTGAAGTCAAATCTGGCCCTAAACCCTCATTAACCGGGTGACCATTAGCAAGTCACTTCACCCTGCTGGCCTCAGTTTCCCCCTCTATAAAATGAGCACGAGAAGGCAATAGCAAACCACTCCGGTATCTTCCCCAAGAAAACCTGAAATAGGGTCATGAAAAACGGTACATGACTGAACAACAAGACCTACTGTGTGCCAGGGAAAATGCTTTACTTACTATTACCTCCTTTGGCCCCTACAATGCTGGGAGGGAGGTGCTATTAATCTCCATTTTACAAATAAGGAAACTGAAGCAGAAATTATGTAACTGCTGAAATTTTTGTAAGTACTTTCAGAGAAAAATTCTTAATTATTATTATTTTTATGTGGGTGTGGCCTTGACTCTTGGCTTCCTGGTGGAATTTTTTTTTTTTTTTTTTTTTTTTTTTTGCTGAGGCAATTGGGGTTAAGTGACTTGCCCAGGATCACACAGTTGGGAAGTGTTAAGTGTCTGAGACCAGATTTGAACTCAGAACCTCCTGACTTCAGGACTGGTGTTCTATCCATTGCACCACCTAGCTGCCCCTACTTGGTGGAATTTTTGAACACTTCCTCAGAATCACCTTTTTCAAATGCATAAAATAAATACCCAAGATCACAAAGGAAACGAATTCTAATAAAGTGTAATTATTATCTAGTTATAAAATACTTCCTCAGAATCAGGTTTTTATATGCATAAAATAAATACCCAAGAAACTAATTCTCATGAAGTGCAATTATTATCTATTTATAAAATTAATACGTGTAACACTTCCTCAGAATCAGGTTTTCAAATGCATAAAAGAAATGCCCAGGATTACAAAGGAAACGAATTCTAACGAAGTGCAAGTATATGTTTATAAAATTAGCACGTGTCTTGGCAATTTACATGTAATAAGCGTATTTACGAATAAGAAATTGATTTACTTAGACTAAACATGTGAGCTAGATTGAGTAGAGTAAGTGTATGTGCACCCATAACAAAGCTGGAGGCGGCCGCGGCGCTTGGCTTCCGGCACCGAGTTACATTGTATCACCTGAACGTGTCAGTTTCCAGGGAAAGTGCGGGAGCTGCCTGCGGGCGGAAGCCTCCTCCCAGAGAAGCCCCGCCCGTCCCGGCAGGAACTGTCTGCGCTCTGCGGATTACTTTGTAACCTGTCTCCCCGGGAGCGCGCCGGGCCGCCTGCTCCGGGCCTCTGGCCGCCCGCCTGCTCCGGGCCGCCTGCTCCGGGCCTCTGGCCGCCCGCCTGCTCCGGGCCGCCTGCTCCGGGCCTCTGGCCGCCCGCCTGCTCCGGGCCGCCTGCTCCGGGCCTCTGGCCGCCTGCTTTTGGAAACCTCCAGTCGCCCTTTGCCTCCGCCGTCTCCGGACCGCTGCCCACCCTGAGGCGGCCCAGGCCAGCGTGGACTCCCCGGCGCTCTGCGGCCCATTCTCACCCGCCCCCACCCCTAGGACTCTGCTCCGCAGGGGCCCAAACTCAACTCCCCTCCCACTCATTTCCAGGCGGCCTTTTTTCCCTATTCCCGGCTCTCGGGCCGTTTCCCTAGCACTCCCCACAGAGTCCTCCTCCCCGGCTCCCTGGGGCCTGGAGGTGAATCCGGCTCTCCAGATCCAGGCCAGACGAGCTGGAAGAGCCTTCGGAAAATGTGGAGGACGAGAAAGCAAGTGGGCTTTCCAAGGAACAGCGGGCAGCAGCAGAGTGGCTCAGCCCAGCGGGAGGCAGGGAATCACTCCCGGCCCACAGCATCTCGGGAAAGGGACTTACAAAGTACCTGGGGTGGGCCGGGAGGATCTGGGCCCCCATCCCATCCACTAGGGCTGTGGTGGGCCAGGATCCCCGGCAGTGCACCCGGGCCCATTTGGGATCCCTCAGCCCAGGTGGCTGATCTGGACTCAGGGTGTGTGTCCTTTGGGCAAGGGTTTTTAAAGAGATTTTGGAGGGGCCTCCAGGGAATTTCCTGGTGAACTGATTTGTCTTCTGATCCAGGTGCCTTTTATCTGCTTTTATCTCCCAGGGGACTGGTTTTTACCCAAGGGTTACAGAAGACAAATAAATCTTCTAAAGCCCAAAATACTCCAGGGCCTGGAATGCCTAGGGATGCTCTAGGTAGCCGCCTAACAAATGAACAGGGAGGGCAACAGCATTAGGCCCAGATCTAGGGGCTTCTCTGCAACGGCCCATGGATAATCCTGTGGCACTAGGGGAAATCCCATGTGATCGGCCCCCAATCAAACCCGGTGCTTTGTAGGGCATAAATACATCGTCTTAAACTCCCGTTGCATCCCCTTTCTCTCTCCACAGCCCTAGCTTAGGCACTTAATATTGATTTTAGCAGGAATAAGTTTTCTCAAGAGCCTATTATGTACAGGAAAGTCAGGCCAGTGGATGAACAACACCCGAGACCAGAGTTCAGTCTTTGAGGAAATGAGTCTTTGAAAAGGCTGAGCTGGGGAGAGAGCGCACTCCAAACTAGGAGAACTAAGAGGAGGGGAGCCCAGCTCCACCAAAGGGCTGAAAGCAAAACAAGGCTGGAAGGTTCAGAGGTTAGAGCCGGCTTGTTGGGGGCCGTAAGGCCAAGTCTACACTGGCTTCTTGAAACCTGGGGCAACTCGTTTTTTCAACTGGAGAGGGGCCTGATTTAGGAGGACGAATTTATCAGTCGTGGCAAGATTAGACTTCTAAGAATTTATGGAATAAAGTGGAAACTGTCTGGGGACCCTGTCCCATAAGCCACCCTAAATCATGTCAGTTCAAATTGAGAATTCACAAGCCTTAAAATTTCTGAGCTATATTTTATCTGCCTGGATCTCAGAGTCAGGGCTAGAAGGGACTTTTGAGATGATCCAGTCCAACACCCTCATTTTCCAGGGAATAAACTAACGCCCAGAGAGACCTCGAAAACAAGCCAGGTACAGTTGAGGCTGAATCTGGGTCCTCTGTCTCCAAATCTATGGCACTTCCCACTGTCCCACACTGCCTCTCATGGGCTCAGAGATTTTAGAAGTAGAAAGGATCTGGAGATCCTGGTCTTCCCCAGGATTTAGGATCTGAAGGGTAAAACTTCTGCATCTGGGTATGCCAGAATATTGTAATAAGGGAGAATAATTTGGGCTGATCTACCAGGTTGCAAAACAGAAAAAGGAGGCAAGGAAGTTGCTGATAAACTACAGGCCTGTGTGTATAGGAGACCTCTGGATGGTCTGGAAAACCTATCTCCAGCAGAAGGAAAAAGTCTCATGTCAACATCATGTCAAGCGGGGAACAGTGACTGGTAAAGGAAGGAGCCAGTGTTGTCTGGGCAGGGCTACCAAAATTGGGGTAATCGAGGGGAATGCTGTGGTCCCTAGCCTGGGCTACCAAAAGACATGTAAGCGTTATGGCTACCGCATGTGACAGCTAGTTAATAAACTCATCAACCTGAGAGACTTTCTGCCTCATGATTTTTTATGACCCAACAGATCAAAGCTTTACAGAAAGGAACCATCAACATCCTTGACTTGCACTCTCTTGTTTTGCAGATGAGACCAGAGACAGAAAAGTGGTGTGACAAGATCATACAGATAAATAAATGCCAGAGGCCCTTAGGTCAGAATTCGTGTTTTGCCTCAAACATCAGCACTTTTCCCCATACTCTACTCACTCCCAATAAGCATTATTGCTATTACTGGCATTGTTATTCTTTCTTTTATTTATAGAAAGTGGCTCACCATCTTAGTTTTAAATGAGGTCTCAAGAAGATAGGGAGGATGAAAATAACATTCATGTGTCAGTGAAATTCACTTATTTTTGTCTCCGCTTCTCCCAGTATAATTGCTGGACCAGCCCCAGGGCCTAAAGTCCACAAACAGCCCACAAAATAACAGCCAGGAGCAAATCTTAACCGACGGGCACAAACTCCAAGGACACAAAAGAGATCTCTTGGCAGCTTCCCCCTAGAAATTCAAGGAAACAAAAGCTTCCACCACAGATCGCCAACGTGCTTACTGGCTTTGGGACCTTGGTACTTGGCACTGCCATGTGCTCTCCTAGACAAGAGGTTACCCCCCCCTCCCTTTTTAGCTGAACTTAGTTCTTTAAAAAGAAACTCTTAATGAGCCATAATTTGGGGGGGTTTATTAGCAGACACAAGCATCTCCTTTAAGATTCTATATCTTTAAACACAAAGAATGGATGGAATCAATCACCAAACATCCATGAAATAGCCCCTGGGGACCCAGCAGGACCCAAGGCCTGGGAATAGGAGAGAGACACATTTTTGCTCCTCAGGAGTCTGCATTCCTCTAGGGGGAACCACAGTTACCAAGACAAGTAAATACAAAATACAGATAAAGGAGAAGCCGATAATTCCTAGGGAGGGTGGAGAAGCACTGAGCACCTGTGAAGAGGGGGAGGAGATGGGGAAGGGCCGGCAGGCTGCCCAGAAGCTGGGTTTCCTAGGAGCAGGAGCTGGGACATTTAGGCAGCAGCCTCTCACCTCTCCTGGTTGGGCTCTAAGACTCCAAACTGGAACCGCCAAACAGGGGTCCCACAACTGGGTCAAGCTCAGCACATCCCACCCAACTCCTCTTTCCCCCAAACCATTCCCCTCTTCCTAATCTCTTTATTTCTTGAGGAGGGCACTTCCATCATCGCAGACACCAGGCCACCCCTTCCCTCTCGGCTCCCATTTCCAATCTGTTGTTAGGTCTGGCTGATTTTGTTTTTCTAGCATCTCTCCCACCTGCCCCCTTCTCTCCTCTGACCCAGCAGCCTGTGCAGGAGCACTTTCCTCCTGGGCTATTGTGATAGCGATGGGGTGGAGGGGGATCTGGCTGCCTCCTGTCCCTCTCCACCCCAGCCTCTGCTCCAACGTGATCTTCCTAAGTCACCACTTATCCAATAAAGTCCAATGGCTTTCTGTTACTGCTGGGATCAAAAATACAGTCCTCTGGCTTTCAAGTCCTCCCCAACAAGTTTAGTCCTCCTCCTTAGCTGAAATCGGCTCATATCACTCTTGGATCTAGTGAGCCAGACCTCCTGGCTGTTCCTCCCCCAAGACTCTCCTCTCTCCGCTCTGGAAATTTTCCCTGCCTCCTGGCTCTCTGCCCCTCTCCTTCTCTACCTCCTGGCTCCTTTCAAACACCTGGAAGCCTTTCCCAGTCCTGAATCTCAGGGCCTTCTCCTGATCATCTCCAACACACTTGGATGTGCCAGCTCTCTCCCTCCCACCCCCTTCAACTGTAAGCTCCTGGAGGCAGAAACCATTTTTGCCTTTCTTTCCCTCACCAGCACGTGAATCATGCCTGGGATAGAATAGGTGCTTAATAAATGCTCATTGCTTGACTGACTACAAAGCCCCTTTATTTCTGCCATCTTACGAGTCACATAAGCACATTAAGATCTGTATTTTTTACCCTGCTGACTTTTAACCCAGTAGATGCGGGGAATGCCAGCTGGACAGCCCTGCCTGTGCCTGCCCTTTTTAACTCCAACAGGCAAATCCCAGGCTTTCGTGGCCCTCAGATATTTCAGTATTTGCCTCTCCAGCTCTTCTTGACACAGCTCACTTTCAAGATACTCTGACTCTGGACAAGTCACTTGAGTTTCCACATCTCTAAAATGGGTATTATAATTATGAGCTCAAATGACATGCACCTCTCAAACCTTGAGTCTTATATAAATGCGAGCCATGAATCTTTGTTCCATGGGACGGCTTTCTGGGAGGGGAGACGGGAAGGAATCAAAGGGAAATAGAGGTGAGAGAGAAACTAAAGATCTCAGCAAATGTATTTTTCAAATACTGGACTAGTTTCCCCAGCCAGAGGAAACAGCTGTTCTCAGTAAATGGTCACCCTTCAGACTGCACTTGACAAAGGCCAGGTGCTAGAATCTGCTTCCTTGGCCAGAGCCTAAATTCAGGGGCTGAAACCCTCCCTGTGAGCCATCGTGTTACTGAGGGAACCATCTACAACAATGAGCATTTTCCTGTGAATTCAGATGATTCATCAAAGGGAGACTTTGTTTAAGTACCATCTCCTACAAGAAGCCCTCCTGGATCAGGCTCCAGTCCCAGCTGCCCCTTCCTCCCAAATCATCTGCATCTGTATTGCTGTATAGCTAGAGATGTAGTTCTCATCTCCCTGACGAAACATAAGCTTCTTGAAAGCATTTTTGTCCTTATACCCAGCAGTGGGATTTAGTCTCCATAACAAATGCTGTTTGACTGACTGACTGACAATTAGTTGTCATATTTTTAAAAGTCTTAAGATGGTTCTTTAAAAAACAAACAAAAGTAATTCCACAAGCAAGCCTCCATAAGATATCATTCCATAAACAAGCCTCCATATAGTCTTGGGAGCAATTCCCACTGGTCTAAAGAGCAATTTTTTCTACCATAGAACATAGGAGATGCTGAGGATGTGGTTTGTAATTTTACTTCAACAAACATTTTAGAATTTCCACATCTATCAAGGTGTAAGGACTCTTAACCATCCTCTGGAGACAATAACAGTGAGGAGTCAAGGGGAGGAGAGAAGAAGGGGGGAATGAATGAGGAGAGAGAGAGAGAGAGAGAAGCAGGAAGAAGAAGGAGGGGAGGGAAGAAGGTGAGAAAAGAGAGATGGAGGGAAGAAGGGAGGAGGGGGGAGAAGGGAATAAAAGAAAGGGGGAAGAGAAGAAAGAGGAAAAAAAGACAGGGAAAAGAAGGAAGGGGAAGGAAGAAGATGAAGGAAAAGAAAGAGATGGAGGGAAGAAGGGAATAAAATAAAGAGAGAGGAGAAAGAGAAGAAAGGGGGGAGAGGAGAGAGGAGAAGAGAAAGGGGGAGGGGAAGAGAACAAACCCAGCCCATTACAGTTCTATAGAGGCCACCTGGTGCAGTGGTGGCACTAAGGCAGAAATGATTCAGAGCCCCACCTTGCTCATTTAGGACCCGTGTAAGCTTGGGCAGATTCTCCCCAGCTCGGACTGTTTCCTTTTCTAGAAGAAGAAAGGCCTGGTCCAGGTGACCTCTAAGGCCCCTTCCAGTTCAAACTTTATGGCTCCAGGGGAGCCAATCGCCTTGATTCTACAGAAGAGATGATGGAATAGACTTCCACTGTCTTAGCAGAAAGAGGGAAGCCCACGGGTACAGAGCATCACACACACCGGCAAATCCCCGGATCATCAGAGGGTTTGCTAGCTTTGCCCAATATTTTTAAATGAATGAAGATTCTATTGAGAGGTAGGGAAAGGAAGGGGCAAGGGAAGGTATATATCAGGAAGTGACCTCAGTGTAAAAAGCAAGCCTTATCAGCAAGACAATCACGCGGAGTCTCGGTCTCCTCCGTGGTACCCCGAGCTTTCCCAGCATTGGGGGGTGAGGGGGGGCGGGGTGCTTTTCCCGTCTGGGCAGCCTCGCTATCCAGGTCCCGGTGAGGAGCCAAGCAAACATCTGCCGCGGGGAACCAGGACTATTAGATACTAAAAGGAAAGCGCTGCTGCCGGTGGTGGTGTCGGGACTCCGAGTGGGCTCGGGCTCCGTAACCAGTGCATTGTGGGGCAGCAGTCAAAACAGAAAACAATCGCAGGAGAAAGCTCCAGGGCTGGCTGGGCTGCGGATAATCCGAAGCAAAAGGCCCCAGGCAGCTAATCTGACTCCATTTCCCTCAAATGAGGAAACTGAGGCAGGGAGAAGTTCAGTGTGTGAAGGGAGAAGTTCAAGCTCCAGAGAATCCTCCCTCTCCGGCTCCTCCCCTGCAAAGTGGCCCGGCAGCCGGGGCGCTATTTCTGTTTCCGGCAGCAGCTATTCTGAGGCTTTCTGGCACCATCGCCCACAGAGGGATGGGACAGGGCTGGGAGGAAACCCTCCGCTCCGTCCCCTGACGAGCACATTCCTCCTACCGCGGACAGACCGAGGCCTGGCAAACCCGCCCGACCCCGGACTGGCCGAGATTAGCAAGCGTCCTACCTTCTGCGCGTCCCCTGTGAAGTAGGCGATGACCACGGTGGGAAGGATCATGAACAGTGCGTTGTAGTACAGGAGGCCGTACTTGCCCAGCTCCTAGGAAAGGAAACAGGGAGGGGGTGAGCTCGGCCCCACCGGGCGGGAGCCCAGGGCTTCTCCCGGAGCGGCTCCAAAGCCAGCTCCCTCACCCAGTGTCTCCCCTTCTCTTCATCCTCACACACTCACAACACACGCACAAACACACACTCACACAGACACACACAACACACGCACAAACACACACGCACACACACGCACAAACACACAGACGCACTCATAAACACTCACAACACATGCACAAACACACAACACACGCACAAACACACGCAGACTCACACTCAACACACGCACAAACACACACATCTCTGAGGCAGTCGCCCTCCTGGCACGGTATACAATGGGCAGCTCATTGAATTAAGTGGAAATAAATAGGCTCGACCCCCTCAGCCGGGCTTCTGGGGATGCAGCTGAATTAGACCGAGTCATTTCATGAGGTAACGTGGAGGGATCAGAAAAGGCGTCCCAAAAGGAGATGGAGGCTGAACTGTGCTCATTAAGTCTCAAAGCAGAAAGGACATTTCTGGGAGGGAAAAGACCTTCTCCCCCCCCAAAAAAAAAAAAATCTCCCCACCATAAATTACCCTGTTTATTTCAAACATCTTTATTTACTTCCAGGGCCATCTCCAGTTGTCCTGACCTACATCGGGCCACTGGACCCAGAGATCTCTGGAGGGAAAAGTGAGGTAGGGGACCTTGCCCATCCCTCCCTCCCTCAAATCCAAGTCACTTGCATGTCATGGTCTCACCTCCCAGACGTCGGGTCCTTTTTTGAGAACAAAGGAAAAATAACAATTCATCTACATAATTTGTTGTCTCCCCTTTAAAACCTGAGATTTCCTGAGGGTTGGGATTATGACTTTCGTCTTCTTTGCACGCCTAGGGTTTAGCATGGAGTCTGCACACAATAGGTGCTTAATAAATGCTAGTCGATTAAGACTATGTGATCATTAGTTAGCCTAAGGCCTCATCTCTGATTAACAGGAACTGCCCAGCTATTACACTAGACCCCAAACAAAATTACCACCATAACCTCAGCTTCCTCCTGTTCTGAAATGCCCCATCCCATGTGTCTTGCTTTGTTATTACTCATCCAGGAAGGATCATTAGGCCACACACACAGCACTGGCCAACCGGCGCAAAAGCCTTTGGGAAAGCTGAGGAGAGGATCTCTCAGCAGAGGGGGAACTCCAGGGATTTCAAAGGTAGAAAGCTTTCCCTCAATCCACAATCACAGGAGGTGAGAAGCTGCCCTTGCCTCCGGGGCCACAGCCTTAAAGGGGCTCAAAGATTCCTTCCAATCTTAACACTTTCCAATTCCACAGAGAAAGTGTGATGGCAGTTATCCAAGATTAATCAACACAACTCCATTTAACTGGATTACAAAATCACTCCAGGTCAAGGCTTGAATTTTACAGATGGGGAAGCTGAGGCTGAGAGGGTAAGTGACTTATCAAAGGTTATATGAGCAGCAAGTGGCAGAGCCATGATTAAAATTCAGGTCTTCTTTCCTCTATTTCAGGGCTTTTTCAACTATATCAATGCCTACTGGGAAAGTCCCTCTAAAAGAGAGGTTCTAAGAGGTTTTCTGTTTTGGCTTATTTTTTGGTCATGACCATCTGGGAAAGCCTATGGATCCCTTCTCAAAATATTTTTTTTTTTAATTCATACTTGAAGGAAATACTAAATTTCCGTCTGGGATTAATGAAAATAAAAGTCATTTTTCCCATCTAAATTCATCAATCTCCTGAAACCTATTCACAATCTAACCACCCCACCCATTTTGGGGTCCACTGACTCAACATTGAGGATCGCCTCTGGTTCTAAAAGTTTCCGACAAATGAAATGACTTAGAGATTCACATATGAATTTTCCAGACGCTGAAAGTTTATTCCTTTAAGGCACAACAACATTTTGACCTTTAAAAAGGACCTTTAAAAAATTTCTGAGTGACTCAGAGGCACTTTTCCTTTCAAGAATAACTACAGAGCACTTAACAGTGACATCCTCAGACTCACTGACATGGGAGCGACTTTGGCCAAAATGCTGCGTTTTTGTGAGTCTTTATACCTGGAAAGGCAGCATGAGGAAACACACAGGAAGCCTGCCTCGGGACCAGAAAGTCCGGGTTCAAGTCCCAGCTCTGATATAGACACGCTATGAGACCCTGGCTACCAAAGGGGCAGAGCTAATGCTGAGCTCCCTGGCTGGAGGAGCCTAGATCTGTGCCTGTCTCTGCTCTCCCTGACAGCTTCACAAACCTGGCCTGCTTCTTGCACCCTTTCCCCCACTCAGGCCCAACTTTCTGAGTCACTACAAACACTCTGTAGGTTCCAGAAGCAGACAATCGGCCTGTTTGGAATTTTATCTGAAAAAAGAGTCTAATGGCTTGAGGGAATCTCCTCTGAAAGTGTAAACACTGCCTGGCTTTGGAGAGATCTTTTTTAGCTCTTAAAAACTCAAATGGGATAATACATAACACACGTCTATGTTCATATACATACATCTCTACACAAATGTATATGTATGAACACACAAACATATATACACACGTATATAATTCTTTGTTAACTAAATTTTTGTACACATATATACATACACACGCATATATAATTCTTTGTAAACTAATTTTTGTATACACACATACATATCTACATACACACACATATATAATTTTTTTGTAAACTAATTTTTTGTTCAGTTGCTTCTTAGTTATGTCCTGCTCTTTGTGATCCTATTTGGGGTTTTCTTGACAAAGATACTGGAATGATCTGTCATTTCCTTCTCTAGCTCATTTTACAGATAAGGAAACTAAGGCAAATAAAGAGTTGAATGACTTGCCCAGGGTCATACAGCTGGCAAGTGTCTGAGGCCACCTTTGAATCCAGGACTTCCTAATCCCAGTGCCAGCACTCTATCTTCGGTGCCACCAAAGTAAAATCTACTGTGAGAATTATTCTGGATAGCTAGGCTTGAAGCAACAAGTGAAAGGTTGCATTTAGTTCTTTCCTACCACTGATTACAGAAAAGCTCAGAATATTCCTTGGGGCCCCGTTTCCCAAATCCTCATCTTCTCTCTCTTCGTTCATTCATTCGTTTGTTCATTCATTCATTCATTTACTTGGCTCCCTCTTCCTTTAGCTGGTAAAAACAAACCAGACTTTATTATCCTGCCATCAAAAGGTAGATACAGCGTGCCTCCCCTCCCCTGAGCACAGCACACTATTCATTTTAGCTAGATGGTCCATAAACCTTGGAAAGGGCAAAAGTAGGTCCTGGAAGGGGGAACTCCCTTTCCAGGGAGGGGTGCAAACTTTCTACAACTTAGTACTAATCTCAGAAGGCAGCCTGAGATAATCAGTGGTGAGGATCAAAGACAAAATTTGCAACCGGAATCAATCAAATCAACCTCAATCAATCAGTCAGCTCCTACTCTATACCAGGCACTGTACTAAACAGCAGGAAATCTATTCACAATTTGTCCACTCCATCACTTTGCAAAAAGTGGCAAAAGACAGTTCCCTGCTCTAAAGGAGCCCTAAATCTACCGGGAGAGACAAGATGCACACAAGTACATATGAAGCACATCCAAGCGAAATAAAAAATAACAGAGGGAAGGCATTAGGAGATACTGCTTCCATAAAGGACATTTCATGCATGTGTCTTAATTACCCCAAAGCGAGCTTCCTGGAGGAGGCTCCATCCTAATCACCCCCACACCATTCTCACTCTGCATAAAAGAAAAATTCAAAATTTCCCCCCATCTTCATGTACACGCTCTGCTCTGGGGACTGGTGGGAATCCCCCTTCCTCCCCTTACGCTCTACAAGGGCCGTGGCTCAGGAAAGCTGGGACCTGACCCTAGCACGCCAAGCTTGTCACTCCTGCATGTTGGCTTGGCCTTCCAGCAGCAGGTACTCAAAGCTGCCTCTCTGCTGTGTCCTCCTCCCCTGTGCCTTAAGACCTTCCGAGAGACCTCCATCCCCTTCACCACCTCTTGCTTGTACTCTCAGCTGCTCCAAAAGGCCCACTCCACCTTGGCCCCCTTCACCTCGGTTTCCTCATCTGTAAAATGGAATCACCTCTGCAGCTTCTTTCAGCTTGGAAATGATAATCCGCCCTTCCCCCAGTTTCTGACCTTGCTTCAGACCCAAGTTCCCAATCAAGTACTTTATTTTCCCCCAAGAGAAGAGAGTATGGCACATGGAAAGAACAGAAGGTTTGAGCTCAGAGGGTTCAAATTCCCTTTCCATTGTTTATTTCTTTGGGCAAGTCTGTGAGCCTCAACTTCCCAATCTGTAATGTGAGGGTAAACCAGATGGGAAGCTGGGAGAGAAATGGAGAGCCCTGAATTAAGCAGGACTCAAACTCAAACTTTAGCTGTGTGATCCTGAGTAAATTATTTATCCTGCCTCATTTTCCTCATCTTTAAAATGGGATAATAATAGCAGCGATCCCATACTGCCAGTGGAAGGATTAAATGAGATAAAAAAAAAAAATGTGTTCTCTTGTTGCAAACCTTAAAGTGCTATATAAATGCTAGCTGTTAGGATTTTAATGAGGAGGAAGGGGAGGGAAAGAGGGATAGGAGAAAGAAAAAGGGGAGGAGGAAAAGAGCAAGACCAGGAGGGCAGGGGGAGAGAGGACAAAAAGGACAGAGAGAGAAGAGGAAGAGAAAGAGAAGAGAAGAAGGAGGGAGAGGAAGGAAAAGGGGAGAGGTGGGAAGGAAGAGCAGAAGGCAAGGGGAATGAAGGAAGGAGACAGAGAAGGGGTAGAAGGAAGAAGAGGAGGAAGAAAAAGAGGGAGAAGTGGAGAAGGAAGAGCAAGTGGAGATGAAAAGAGCAGGAGGAGGAGGAGGATGTCTATCCCACCAGCTCCTTATCTCCCCTCCTTTACTGTAAACTAGAGACCACATAGAATAGAGAGGGAAAGGAGTTGGCCTGGATCCAGGCCCTGTCTGTGATATAGATATATATGTGTATGTATGTGTGTGTGTATGTATGTATATATATTTCTGGACAAGTCACTTAATGTCTCTCTACCCCAATAACTTTCCAAGCTTCTCCTGTTTCAGAGGAGGCGCTGAGCTGTACTGGGAAAAGAAAGATTAGTCCTCATTTGAGAGTTCCATATATCAGTGAAATCCCAGCAGCAATCTCGGCCAGCCCTACCCCACTCTGAATCCAGGCCAATCCTACTTATGGGCATTTAGGAAGCCCCTGGTGAGTATCAGATACTGTTCCAGGCAGCTAGGAGCACAGAGACAAAACGAAGGCATCCTTGCCCTCAAGGAGCCTCCGTGCTAGTCAGTGTAACCCTCTCAGGACAATAAGTAACCCACTTCTCTTTACTCTCCCCAACCCCCCCCCACCGGGCCCACTGCCCCACATGCATGTCCAGTGTCAGTAACCCTTCCCAGAGAAGCCTTGGGCTGCTACCAACCTTGGAATCGAGTTTCTGTTTCACGTAGGCGCCGTTGGCAGCCGTCAGGACGTCATTCACCAGGATGAAAACATATCCTTCCAAGTCAAAGGCCAGGTCGGAGCTGAAAATGTAAACAGCAGCTCAGCAGGCAGGGCATTCCCAGGGAAGAAAATATACTTCCTACTTAGCTCGCCTTCAGGGTGACCCTCAGAATCATCACAGAAGAGGAGCCCTTCACAGAACACTCCGGAGGTTCCCAAAATTAGGACAGTTTGGTGGTACAGAAGTCAGGAACACCCAAGTTCTAATCCAGCCTCAGACACTAACTGTGTGACTCTGGTCAAGTCACTTTACCCTGTTTGCCTCAGTTTCCTCATCTGTAAAATGAGCTGGAGAGGGACCACAGCAAACCACTCCAGTATCAAACCTCAAATAGGGTCACAAATTGTTGAACACAATTGAAACGTCCAAAAAAGCCCTTTGCACATCTTAGGTCACTTGATTCTGAAAACTACCCTAGAAAGTAGATGCCTTAATTATGCCCATTTTACAGTTGAGGAGATTGAGGCTGTGAGAAGCCACCAAAGGTCCCACAGATAATCAATATCTCAGGCAGAATCAGAAGTAAAGTCTTCCTGCCTAATACAATGGGTCAGACGCTGTGCTAGAGGCTGGGGTACAAGAACAAAGGGGAAATAATCTCTGCCCCCAGATGGCTTAACATTCTCTCTCTCCTTTAAATTTACGGTTTTCTTCTCTGTTTGACAAACACCAGATGTGAGCATTTGCATATACAGAGACTATTAAAAGAAATCCATGATCTCGCTTATGTACAACTTAGTTCGGGAGCTTCCATTCTAATGGGGGGCAGTGAGGAGAACAACATATGTGTACATATGTATACATGGGAATATATAAATACACATCAATCAATAAGCCTTTATTAAGTGCCAACTAGATGCCAGCTAAGTGAATATTACAAAGTTAATACGACAAAAAAATTAATATGAAAGCTAAGTGCTTTTTGCAAATATTATCGGCATATGAACGATACTTGAATTTGGAGAAGTAGAGTTATATCAGACCCAAATTGTACCATTAAAAACTGCACACATTCAAATGTGTTTTTTGGAAGGCCCGGAGTCATTCATTTTTAATGTTCCCATTTCTATAATTCAGACTTTCTTCACATATTTATAAACTACGTTACCCTGCCAATGGCAAGTGGGTGAGTCTTGGCAATAAGCAGAATCCTGTAGGTGTAGTTAGGAGAATCACCATGAATTTATTGGAATAGAAGAAAACCCCATGCATTACCAATTCAGGATAAAACAGAGACCTTGAGGGCCACAGACTCCACTCCCTTCATTTTGTATTTGAGGGAACTGAACTTAGTCACATAGGCAGAAGGCAGCAGAGCCAGAATTCAAATCCAGGTCCTTTCTCTAACTCTCCAAGCTCTCAGAGCCTTGAACCAAGTGAATCCAAATTTTTTGTGACCTCAATCTCAAAGCATCCATAAGATTTAGTTCTTAGAAAACAGTTTGTGTGTTGTACTTTATAAAAACAGGATTCTCCTCCCTCCAAACCTTCCCCCCCCCACCCCCGCCAGAGATAATGTCATATATGTGCTAATCTCCAGAACTCAGCACAGTGCCTGGCACATATAGGCACTTAATAAATGTTTCTTGACTGATAGTCTAAGGACTAATTTTTGTGTAACAGGAGACCTACCTAGCAGCTACAAAGGCTCCAATGATCATCGCAAAAACGGTCATCTTAACACCCCAAGAAAAGGTCTTCCTGGAAATTAAAAAAAAAAAAAAAAGTTGTGGGTTATATGTCCAAGATACTTCTATTGTTTTGTGAAGACATTTTATTACTTTTCTTAATAAATACATATGGACAGTGATATGTACACAAAACTATATCTTTATTTCAACCTGATTGGTTTTCTTTATAATCATATTTTATACATTTGAAGAGGGAGCTTCACCAGCCTGCCAAAAGGGTCCAGGAGACAAAAAGGTTAACTCTGCATCTTCCTAGATCTGTTTCACTGTTATGTGATAATCACAATTGCTCCTGATCACCAGAAAAATAACCCTTGGGCAAATAACTCTGATAAAGGCCTCATTTCTCAAACAGAGAACCAAGTCAAATTTATAAAAATCCAAGTCATGGCTCTATTCAACAATGAGGCGATTCAAGACAATTCTGATAGACCCGTGAGGGAAAGAGCCATACACTTTCAGGGAGAGAACGATGGAGACTGAATGTGGATCAAAGCATAATATTTTCACCTTTTATCGTTGTTTGCTTGATTTTTAGCTCGTTCTCATTTTTTTTCTCTTTTGATCTGGTTTTTCTTATAATGGATTGCTTGCTGTCTTGGGGGGAGAGAAAAAAATTTAGGGTTTTGCAAAGGTGTTAAACACTATCTTTGTATGTATTTTTGAAACTAAAATACCATTTTAAAAAATTAAAATAAAAATACAGGTCATTTCTCAGTTGATGAATGGTTAAAGGTTATGGACAGGCAGTTTTCAGACAAGGAAATCAAAGCTACCTAGTCATATTTCCTCATCACTATTGACGAGAGAAATGCAGATTAGAACAACTCTAAGGTGCCACTTCCTACCTATTACATTAATTGATGTGACCAAAAAGGAAAATGTTCAGTGTTGGGGGGATATGGGACATGAATACATTGTTGGTGGAGCTATGAACTGACCTATGAACTGACCCAGTCATTCCAAAGAGCAATTTGGAACTCTGCCTCAAGGGCTAAGAAATTTGATCCTGCAATAACACTGCTACATGTATAACCTAAAGACATCAGAAAGGGGTGAGGGGGAACCTATCTGTGCAAAAATATTTATAGCAGCTCTTTTTATGGTAGCTAAATAATGGAAATCAAAGGGACGCCCATGAATTGTGAAATGGCCAAACAAACTATGGTATATGATTATAATGGAATGCTATTGTGCTACAAGAAATGACAAGCAGGATGATTTTACACAAACTGATGCATAAGGAAGTGATAGAACCAGAACATTGTTCAGTAACAGCAACATCATACAATGAACAGCGGTGAATGACTTGTTATTCTCAGCAATACAAAGATCCAAGACAACCCCAAAGGACTTATGATGAAAAATGCTCTCCACCTCTACAGAAAGAAGTGATACTGACTGAATGCAAACCGAGGCTTCCTATTTTTCAATTTCTTTCTTTTTCTTTTATTTGAGTCTTCTTGTACAAAATGAATAAATGTTTACATCAATGCACATGCATTACCTATCTCTGATTGCTTATCTTCTCAGGGAGGGGGGGAGGAAGGGAAGGAAGTTGGGAAGGATAGAATTTGGAACTCAAAACTTTTTTTTAAATGTTAAAAAAAGTTTCAATGTTATTGGAGAAAAACAAAATATTTTTAATTATATATATAAATAAACTAAGTCATTTTGGGGACTTATGAGCCCTTCCACTTCTGCAACATGATGACAGAAATGGCATGAGGGTACTAAGCATTGCCCCGTTTTTAGGCCACCTGGAAACATTACACTAGTCACTAATAAATTTCGATGTGAGATTTCTCATACAGAATCAAATTGCAGGCCAATGGAAGATGATTTACAAGTTATATAAAAATATATTTCCTTTTTTTGTCCAGATCGGTGATTTCATCATTCCCAATGAAGCAAGTCCTAGCATTCTGAGACCATACTTTTTTTTTTTTTTGGGGGGGGGGGGGGGGGCGGGTAACTGAGTCTTAGAAAAAGTTGCCTCAAATCACACAGGCCTGTTTATTCAGGGGGAATGCCAGCCCAGGTTCTCCTAGGTCAAAGGCAGCTTTCTTTACAGAGCACCATGGCACCTCTCCATGAGGCGAGACTTACTAAAATCACACCAAGTGATTCACTTCACCATATACAGTAGCTCTAATACAACTCCAACTGTGGCTCCAACTGTCAGTAGGTCTTTTTTTCCTCATTTACAAAAGAAGCTTTGACTCAATGGCCTATTTGGTCTTCCCAGTTCTAAATCCATGGTCCTGGAAGTCTGTTTTTACTTGCTGTATTTGGGGGTGAGGGGAGGGATTGAGCAAGGTATACCTTTTTTGTATGTGTGCACATGCTCCATTGTAGAAAAATAGTATGTAAAGTGAATTTTTATAAGCTAAATTACCTTTTTTATCTATTTACTTTGCTTATTTGATCTTCCTGAATGAGCCAGGTATTTAAAGGCATTTTGGAGTAAATCCTTAAGCAAAATGAATTCTTATAAAGCAAATTCCTGCATTATCCCCTCCCTTTTTCAAAGGAAATGAGTTTAGATATTTGTATAGTAAATGTACTTAATGGGATGTGTTGACAGAGGGAAGAGGCCACAAGCATTGTTTAAAAAGCCAGTCTATATCCCAAAGAGATCATAAAAGAGAGAAAAGGACCCCCATGTGCAAAAATGTTTGTGGCGGCCCTTTTTGTAGTAGCAGCAAACTGGAAACTGAGTGAATGCCCATCAGCTGGAGAATGGCTGAATAAGTTATGGGATATGAATGTTATGGGATATTGTTGTCCTATAAGAAATGATCAGCATCTTTTTGTAGTAGCAAAGATCTGGAAAATGAGTAGATGCCCATCATTTGGGGAATGGCTGAATAAGCTGTGGTATATGAAGATAATGGAATATTACTGATCTATAAAAAATGATGAACAGGCTGATTTTAGAAAAACCTGGGATGATTTACATGAACAGATGCCGAGCAAAACAAGCAGAACCAGGAATACATTGTACACAATAACAGGAAGAATATACAGTGATCAACTATGAAAGACTTGGTTCTCAGTGGTTCAGGGATCCAAAGCAATCCCAATAGACTTGGGACAGAACATGGGACAAAAAAAGAATTAAGGAAAGCAAATGTAAGTCAACACATGTTCACCTCTTTTTTCTGTTTTTTTTTTCTTTTTAATCTATCCCACGATTCTTCCCTTTTGCTCTGATTTTTCTCTTCAAACATGACGTATAAAACAATGTAAATTAAAAATAAATAAATTTATTTAAAAAGAAAAGAAAAGAAATGAGCAGACTGATTTCAGAAAGGTCTGAAGAGACATGAACTGATGCTAAATGAAGTGAGCAGAACCAAGAGGCATGGCAACACTAAAATTATGTGATGATTAACTGTGATGGACTTGACTCTATTCAACAATAAGGTAATTCAAGACAATTGTTATCTCCAGAGAAAAGACTATGGGGATTGAATATGGAGCACAACACGGTTGTTGTCTGCTTGATTTTTGTATGGAATTATGTCAAAATATGTCAAACAACTGCATATATTTAACCTGTATCAGATTGCTTGCTGTCTTGGGGAAGGGGGAGAGGGAAGAGAAAAAATGGGAAAACAAGGTTTTGCAAAGGTGAATGTTGAAAAATATCTGTGCATATATTTGAAAAAATAAAATACTATTTTTTTAAAAAAGAAAAGGAGCCAGGGCATAGAAATTATGTAAAAAATCAGAATCTGATCCGCATCTTCTCTGAGCAGTGGCCTTTAGAAAGTAATTCTGGTTTTCTCAATGTCTTCAAGCCCAAATTTATTGCCCTCTCCTAATGACATTGACTCTGAATGCTAAAGAAGGGGTCATCTTTTTGGGGGAGATCTCAAGACCCCTTTATACTCTTAAAATTACTATATATATGGGTTTTTGTATATACCCAAAAACTTTTGTATATATGGGTTATATATTTACCAATATTTACCACATTAGACATAAAACCTCATAAATGTTAAAATATTCATCAATATTCATTTTAAAACAATAATAAACTCATTAGAAGTTACTATACTTTTTATAAAAACTAACCTCATTTCCCCCCCCCCAAAAAAAAAAGTGGGGAAAATGGCTTTATCTTTTTTTTCAAATCTCTTTAATGTCTGGCTCAGAAGAAGACAGTTGGATTATCTTATCTGTTTTTGTCTTCAGTCTATTGCTATAAGTAGTTTTGGTTGAAGTAGAAGAAATTCTGACCTCATAGATATGTAATTGAGAAAGGCCTTTTAATAGGCATATAATATTTGATATTGTCTTGACCTCTTGGATATCCTGAAAGGGCCTCAGGGACCTTCAGAAGACCCGTACTCTGAGAGCACAGGTCAAAACCATCACATCAGCCAAGCAAAGAAGGAGGAAATAAATACTCTATTACTTTATCCACATTACAACAATAGCTAGTAAAACAACAAGCTTAACTGCTATGGATTCATCTTCTATCCTGATGTTATTAATGTTTCCAGAGGAGAGATGATAAAATATACTTTCCTACTATCACTAAATGAGAAACCACAGGTGCTAAATGTTGCATATTCTGTCTGATGTGCCTGATGTTAATCAAGTGTATCTGAACTGTTTTTCTTTGTAACAAGGGGAAAGAATCTCTTTGTAACACGTTTGGCAGACTGCAATGAGAGTGTTGGGAAAAGTTCCTGATGTGAGAAGCAAATGGCTTTAATAAAATTTGTAGAAGACTTAAGACACAGAAAATATGTTAGAAATTGAACTTACTTGAGTAATACTACTTCAGCAATCATTGTAAACAAAATGGAGAACCTTCTCAAGACTGTAAACATTGGCAAACTATAAAAGAAAAACCATAAGCCAAAATAAATGCAGTGCTTTTCTTTAATGATTTAAGGCAAATGATCTCTGGTCTCTGACTGGCTCCTTTCCTTATGAAAATCTCAACTCCACTGACCCAGTCATTTCCCAAAGTACCCCAGTCTAATACTGCTTCCTGCCCTGCCCCAATCTACCCATAAAATACTCAATTTTACCTAAAACCTGAAAAATACATTTGGTTCATCTAGTCAAAAGTACTAAAACAGGGTGAAACTCTCAGTTTAACCTGGATGAATCCATTTTTGACATCTAAGCTTTGTCCATTATTTAAATTATTCGGTGATTGTGATCTCAGCCTTCCCTTTGTCTAAAATGTCCTTTCTCTTCCATCTGCCAGATCCCTATCTATCCAGCCATTCCCCAGCTCAAAGGGCAGCTCCTCCAGGTAGGTGTTTCACCTCTACCTGTCTGACTGAGCTTTACAAAAGTCGATGCTCAGGAGAAATGCCGGTGTCTCTCTGTGGCAGGCCCCTGTCTATCTCTATGGAAACATCACCAGTATTGGATTCGAACTCAGAAATTCCTTCACTTTCATCAGCTTCATTTTGTTTCTCTAAAAGAAGGAGATTGGACAAGATGGGCTCTGAAGTCCCCTCCCCAACTCTAGCTCTAAGACCTGGGTTAAACTACCGGCATTGCTATTTGCTATGTTGTTGTTCAGTCCTTTCAGTCATGTCTGCCTCTGGGGGACCCCATTTGGGGATTTCTTGGCACAGATCCTGGATTGGTTTCCTTCTCCAGCTCATTTACAGATGAGAAACTGAGGCAAACAGGGTTAAGTGACTTACTCAGGATCACACAACTAAGATGTATCTAAGGCCACATTTGAACTCAAGACAATGACTCCAGGCCCAGCACTCTATACACTGTGCCAATTCACATGTACCCTTGGACTAATTATTTCACCTCATCTGTAAAATGAGGGGGATGGACTAAAAGGTCTCTAAGGTTTCCATATCTGTAAGTCCCTTCACCTCTCTTTACCTCAGTTTCTCCCTCAGTCATTTGAAAAATATGATTAGACTATAGATATCAAATATGGACCCCATCTGGCCCTTAGCACCCTAAATATAGCCCAGACCAGATTAAAATGTAGCTGGGAAATAATTAGAAAAATAAATAAAAAATATAGTAAAAAAATAATGTTAATATATGTTTTTCTAAAATAACTTGCAGTTTCTTGCTTTCTCAATGAATAGGAGGGGGGATAAAGGAAGAAGGAAAATTTGAAACTTTTAACACGAATTTATCAGGGATCCTTACTACTAGTAAGGCCCCTGTTTTCTCTGTGAGCTTGACACCAATGGTCTAAATGACCTGGGAGGCCCCTTCCAGGCCTAAATCTATGAAGAGAGTTTTCTATCACAATAATCTGGCTTCCATGGTTGCCCCACCACCTTCCCCCCCCCCAAGCTCCCCGAGATACATCATTTCATCACACTGTCATTTCTCCACAAGACAAAGTCAAGGGAGGGTGCTGGATGATCTTGCCTTACTCTGCCATAGCTAGATGGAAGTTTAGTCACAGCTTTATTTTGAGAGGTATTCCTGGTACCTGAATCTTTAAAACCATACAGACCCCTTTCAGTTAGAGGAATAAGAAATGGGTGTGGTAGGCCTATGGGAGAACAGGGACACTCTTTCTTCACTCCCGAGGACAAGCAGTCTCTGCTAATGTACTGACAGTAAGGAGTAAGTCAGCAATCAGATATTTATATTAGGACTTTGCATGAGGCCATTTAAATTCCCCTATGGAGGGAGGGGCAGAGAAGGGAGAGCAATATTAGCTTCACTAGCCTCTCCCCCAATGTTATTTTTATACACTGATACAAGACTTCCAAAGTAAAATAAATAACTGCTCTAAATAACCTTCATGAGAACGAAATGGAAAATGTCTCAAATCCATCGTCCTGTACTTTGATTACCCACTCCTCCCCTAAGACAACCTTTAGTTCAATGGAAAGAACATTAGGTTCTACAGCAATATTAATTTTTTTGAAAAATCTAGCATTCATATAGAACCTTCAGGACTGAACTACAACAAAGAACTGAACAACAAACTTGATGTTTTAACCCAAGTTCTAGAGCTAGAGTTGGGAGAGACCTCAAAGTCCATCTAGTCTAATCTCTTTTTATAGAAACAAAACTGGAGCTGAGGAGTGAAGCCACTTAGTTTTCTGAGTACAGTTTAAGTGCTTTAGAAATCTTACCCCATTTGAGCCTCATAACAACCCTGGGAATAGGAACTACATTATCCCCATTTTATAGCTGGTAAAAGTGAGGCAGAGGTTAAGTGACTTGCTTAGAATCCCTCAACTGGTAAGTATCTGAGGTTAGATTTGAACTCAAGTCTTCCTGATTCCAGCCTCAGCACTAGTTCTGATACCACTTTTGCTGCTTACTTCCTTTGTGATTTTGGGAAAGGCATCTTGTCTTTCTAGGCTTCAATTTCTTCATCTATAAATAAATCCTTTGGGATTATAATATAGCCTTTGAAATTCCTATCAAGTCTAATTCTAGGATATTCTTGGGCCTCAGTTTCCTCATCTGTAATGATGTAGATGGCCTCTATGTACTCTTCCATGCTTCAATTTCCACATCTATAGAAGAAGGGGGGTTTTCTCTAGATGGACCTCTGTGATTCCAAAGCTATTTTTGTGATCTATAGTCAACTCAACCCTTCCTCATTGCCTTCAGATGTGAAAAAATGGCCAGAGAAATCCTTTGTAAATAATGGTGCCTCCAACAACCACCGAATCCTGCTTCCATCCTGATTCCCCTCCACTGCCCCACGGTCTGTTGGCATGTTGGCCACTTCCATAGGATCTAAGAACATACATAATATTAATCTCACTAAAAAAAACAGGGAGAAAAATGAGTCATACTTGAGTTTCTTTGTGCTGAACAGTCCTGTGATCTGGTTCCCAAAATACAGTAGAGGTAGTGGAAATGTCTAGGAAAAAAATGAAAAGGAATAACAAAATCATCAGTAAAGAGCTGAAATCCTGGGGAGCCTTGCAAAAGAGCAGCATGTTTCATTATGTGATCAGGTCCTTTCAGTGTGCATAAATAATTTCAGCCTCCTTCTACCCCAAGCCAACAAATCAATATTGCCCTCCCCCCACTGTGATAACTAAGAAAAAGTGAAAAGTTGCAAAATATATATTTAAAAAAAAATCCTCAACCTCATCACTTACTTAACATACAATTTGTGCTTATATATCAAGAAAAAATGGGATGCTCTCCCATCTTCATTAGAAAACAGAGAAAAAGAATTAAAAAAGAGAGAGAGAAGCTATAATGAAAGCATAAAACATCTGATAAACTATCTAGAGAAATTTAAAAACTGATCAAGAGAGCAAATTAAAACCAGAACCAACTTCCCAGTTTGTTTTTTTAATCAAAAAAGAGCTCGATTCTTTTTTGAAAAGCTATTAAATTCTTCACCTTGATTAAAACCAACTTTAAATTAAGACGCATTCAGAGTTGACTGTTTTCAGTAGGTAAAGAACAGATGGCTATGAACAATGGCTCTTCCAAGGAGCTGGAGAGTGTTCTTCATTCATTAGCTTGTATTTACCTTCCGAGGTATATTTCTGTCAAAGTCAGGAAACTTTACTACCCTGAGCGCCTTTCCCACCCAGAGGACGATCACGGTGGCCAGCATCTGTGCAGAGAACAAGCATTCACTGTTCACAAGAAAGCCCTCGCCATTATTTTCAACTCCACAAACCCCTTAATTCTTGAGATTCCAACTAACCTGGCCAAGTCCAACACATAGTGAGGAAGGAAATCTGGGCACCCGGTGGGGAAGAAAAGAAGGAAAAAAACAAGGTCAGCAAAGCCATCAGAAGCGTTTGGGAGCATTACAATCACAATAGGAAGCCGGGACCTTAAGCCAAAGGAGAAGTTTTGCCCTTCAGCTAAGGACAAACAATGAATTTCCTGCCCCCAAATCTCGCCCGGCCCGAGGGGCCGAGCAAGCGCCGTGGTTGGTAGCCCCGGGTGGCAACCAGTCTGGGCTTGTGTGGTTGCGGTGCCAGTTGGTGCCCTCAGGAAGTTAAGCTCCCCCGCCGCTGGCTTAGCTAGTGCCTTCCCGACCTCAAGAAATATACTCGCCTCTAAGTAGCGAGAAACTACATTAAAATGACTAGAAAATTGACCTACAGTACATTGGGAAGGCACAGAGCGGCTCGAGAAAGGCAATGGCGGGGTGGCCGTAGTTCCAGGTGCCCCGGACTCCCGTGCCCCTCGCGAGCAGCCCTTCCCTGGGCCGGCCGGACAGAAGGCTCCGCCGCAACTTTGCCCCGGCTCTGAGTAACTGATCACTTTCCCTGCCATCGATCAGTCTCACCGCCATTGATCAGGCTCCCGTTTAAAGGGCTCTGCAGAGAAGGCGACGGAGGCTCAGCTTCCCCAGCCCGTGGCAAATTAAGATTTCCCTCCGTGCTTCCGCCTCCCCCGGCCCCCGCTCCACGCGGGGGACGAGGTGACATTGGCGGAGCGGCCGCCACGGAGGTCGGGGTTCTCCGGTGCCCGCCCACGGCCGCGCGCCCACGGGCAGCAGCAGGCACGATTCGGCGGAGCCATGGCAGACAGGCTGCCGCCGCCGCCGCCGCCGCAGAGAAGGGGCTGGGCGGCCGCCGCCTCCGCCGCCGCGGCTCCCGCGTCCCGGCAGCGCACGGGTTAAGGTAAATCCCCTTTCCTGGCTCGGGCTGAACTTTGTTAATCTTCAACTTTGGCAGCGGCGGCGCAAAGTCCACGGCTCCCGCCCGCCCCGCCGGCCGCCCGCCCGCCCCGCTCCGGGCAGCCTCCGCCCGGCCGCTGGCTACCTGTAGCTGGTGAGCACGCTCTTGTTCACCACGACGATGAGAAAGGAGCTGACGCCGTAAAAAGCGGCGGCCAGCAGCTTCAGGAACAAGGTCAGCGTTTCGGCCGACGCCATCCCCAGCTCCTCCTCATCTCTGGCACTGGAGGAGCTAGCGGGGGCTTCTCCTTTAACCCGAGCATGCTGACGTCTATGAACTTCCGCCATGGCTGGGGCCGCCGCCGCCGCCGCCGCCCCTGGGGCTGCTGCTGCTGCTCAGGCAGCTGCTGCCGCTGCTCGGGAGACCGCCGCTGCACAGCCTCGCACAGCAGCCTAGGCAAAGGCACCTCCGCTGGGAGGCGCGCGCTCCTGGGCAGCCCGGCAGGGCGTGAGGCCGAGGGGCGGGGGAGAGGAGCAGCGGGGCGGGGGAGGAGGGAGAGGAGGAGGAGGAGGAGGAGGAGGAGGGGGCGGGGACGGACTCTGCAGCCCGGCGGCCGGCTCCGCCCCCGCTTCTCCGGTCCGAGAAGGCCGGAGAGCCGGCGCGGTCCTCGCGACCCGGACACCTGGGCTCCCCGGCTGGGCCGGGGTCGGGCCCCCTCGCCCCTCTGCGGCCGAGGTGCGGCAGTTCATTTGCCAAGAGACAGAAAAGGGGGAGCCTCTGGACCAATCTCCGATGGGAAGGGAGAAGAGGAAGGGAAGCTTCTGATTGGAGCGTTCTCGCTCTCCTCCTGCATCCCTCCTCCTACGTCCACAAACACCGTTCTCTGGCTCGCCTCTTCCTCCTCCTCCTCCTCCTCCTCCCTACACAAACACATCTTCTCTTCCTCCCCCTCCCCCTCCTGGGTAGAAGGCAGGGGCCTTAGAGACCATCTAATCTAATTCCCTCAATTAACTGAGAAGTTTTGGCCAGCACCTGCTAAGAGCAAAGCCTCCCTCTACAAAGGGAAAAACCCAAGCCCCAAGAGCTGATAGAATTTGTCCAGTTCCCTCAGGTGGCTCCCACCTTCCGCAAGAGCTCTTCCCATTCCTTCTTGAAGCCTTCTCTCTGAGAACATAAAATAGACACAAGGTAATTTAGAGAAGGGCAAACGCCACCACGGGGATTCAGGAAAGGCTGATTTCCTGATTTCCAGAAGGTGGTAGGTTCCAATTAAAGTCAGGAAGACCTGAGTTCAAATTTAGCCTCAAACATTTGCTATCTGCGTGATCACTGAGCAAATCAGTAAACCTCTGTTTGCCTCAGTTTCCTATTTTGATAAATAAAAATAATATCACCTACCACTCACTATTGTTGTGAGGACAAAATATCTGTAAAGCACTGCACACACTTTAAAGTATTATATAAATGCTAGTTACCGGCCCAAGGCCAATTTCCTTAAGGAAAAGTAGAGATTTTTAAAAGTAGAAGTGAGGAACAAGTATTTTCCAGGCATGGGGACAATTGGAACAGAGGCGGACAGGAGAAAATCCACATCATGTATGGAGGCCAATTTCGATGGACTTTAGTGTCATGAAGGAAGGTAATGTTTAATAAGACTAGAAAAATAGGTCAGAATCAGCTGCGATGGACTTTAAATGCAAACATTGGACCCTAGAAGTCATGAGAGCCATTGCACTTTATTGAATAGTGTAGTGATATGGTCAGATCTAGCCTTTAGGAAAATCACTTTGATAGTCCCGTGCAAGGTAGCGGGATCCAAAGGGTAGGTAAGATCCAAAGTACAGAGAGAACAATGAAGAGGCTGTTGCTGTTATCCAGGTCAGAGGGGAGGGAGGTAGGAGCCAGGGTGGAGGCTAGAGAAGGCAGAGAAGGGGACGGACGCACCAGGTGAGGTATAGAGAGAATAATCAAGTTTGGGAGATTTATTGCATGTGTGGGGTGAATGAGAGTGAAATGAGGATGACCCTGAGGTTGGGAAACAGGCAGATGGGAAAGATGGCGGCACTTTCCATAGAAACAGGGAAGCTGGGAAGAAGAGTGATTTAGGGGTAAGATGATGGTTTCTGTTTCAGACATGTTGAATTTGGGATACCTTCCTGCATAGCAGACAGGTAAATGCTTATTAGGTATATTATAGTAGGGATTCCTTTTAATAAATAATAATGAGGAGGAGGAGGAGCATTCCTATAGCAGTGAACACTAAGTATCTACAAAGTAATAGCTAGAATTTATAAAGAACCTACTATGTGCCAGCACATTATAAATATTATCTCATTTGGTCCTCCCAACAACCTTGGGAAGTAGATTCTATTTTTTTTTCTATTTTACAAAGGGACAAACAGAGCTTATGTGACATGCCCAGAGTCACATAATTGGTAAGTGTCTATCCAGATTTGAACTCGGGCCATCCACTGCTTCTTCCTTTGGGTATAGGTTAGAATAGAGCTCCTTTCAAACTCAGATTCTAAGTTTCTGTGAAACAAATAATCCAGCCTGGCTGGCTCTTACAAAGGACTGGGAGTCTTAGCCAGTTAATCCAAAGGAAAGTTCGGAGTAAGGAAACCCGAGTTCCAATCCTGGCTCAACTCATGTTACCTTAGGCAGATAACTTCACAGGGCCTCAGCTTTCTCATTACTATTCTCATAAATATATTTCTCATATCACAGTATATGTTATTGGACAAGATCTCAACAATCTTGATTCAACCAGACCCCAAAGAATCCCCACAAGGACCCAGAAACCCCCATCTCCTGAAGTAGCCTCTTCCACCTCGGACAGATCTCCTTGTTGCATCTGTTGTTGTTCAGTTGTGTGGCTGCTTTTAGGATTTTCTTGGCAAAGCTATTGGAGTGATTTGCCTTTTTTTTTCCTCCAGCTCACTTTAAAAATGAGGAAACCGAGGCAAGCAGGGCCTTGTGAGTCCAAGATCATAGTCAGAGCAACTGATATTGGATTATAACTCAAGTCTTCCTGACTGCCAGCTTGATGGTCTATCTGCTGTATCACCTAGATGCCCCTCATGGTTATATATCAATACAACCTCATTAACCACCCATTATTGCTAGTTCTTTCCTTTGGGACCAAGGACAGCAAATCTCATCCCTCCTAGAGGCTACCAGGTCCTTTCATGAGTCTTCACTTCTCCAGATTAATCAGTCCCACTTCCTTCAATCCTATATCAAATCTCATGGAACCAAAGGCCCTCATTATCCTGATTATGCCCCTCTAGACATTCTGCAGCTCACCAGGTCCTTACACCAGGGTGCTCAGAACTTAATGGAACTTATCTAGATGACGAATGACAAAAATAGAGTCCAGGCCCTATTCCCAGCAGTAGTGGATAGAGAGCAGGTCTCAAAGTCAGGAAAACCTGGGATTCAGTTCTACTGCTGACACAGTTGGGCTGCGTGACCCTGATCTAGTCCCCTAACAGCGCTGTAATCTTGGTAGCTGTCAAAAAGTGCCAACTATTAATCTGCACCACACACAATGTTTAATAAATGCCTTATGGATTTCAATAAAGGAAATCAGAGGACCTGGGTTCAAATTCTAGATGTAAGGAAACAAGCATTTAGCAAGCACCTACTATGAACCAGCATTTCACTAAGTGCTTTAGAAATATTGTCTCATTTGATCCTTACAACAATACTAGGAGGCAGACCCTATTATTATCACCATTTTATAGTTGAGGAAACTGAGGCAGATTAAAGTTAAGTGATTTATCCAGGATTACACAACGAGTAAGTGTCAGGCATTCCTGATTTGAGGGCTAGTACAGTACTCTGTCCACTGCTGCTTCCCGGGATGATTGAATTGGCCCAAGGCCAGCCTCCTCTAGTGGGCTTGAATTTAACTGACCCTCAGATTGGCTCTCAGTGATACTTAACCAGTGCCCCCTGTCTGGTTGGTTCCCTCCCTCTCTCATTCCCCACAGAAGCCATTCTAAGCCTCACCTCTCACTTCTGTCCTCATTCAGGAGATTGGAGCATCACAGCACAGATTAAGGGCTGGGAATGACCTCTAAGGCCATAGAGTTCAGCTTTATCATTTAGGCTGAGAGAGATTGAGGAGCTTGCCCAGTGTCACCAGAGCTCCATGGCACCAGCCTGGAGTGGTCAGACCTCAGTTCAAATTGGCTTCAGACAGTGACCAGTTGTGTGACACTGGACAAGTGGCTTACCCTTGTTAGCTCTCAGTTTCTTTATCTATAAAAGAAGGTGATAGCCTCTAATATTCCATCCCATTTTCAAGTCCATAATTCTCTGTTATCCAGGGAGAAGCCATCCTGACTAGAAGGCAGAAAAGGGAAAACATGAAATAATGCTGGAAAGGTTGATAGGAGAAGCCAGGCTGAGAAAGGCTTTAAATTGACACAGGTAAGAGAATTTACATTTGATGGTGGCAAGAAAGCCACTGAAAGTCATTGAGTGTGGGAATCATATCATTGGATGTCCTCCTTATGATGGACAGAAGACTGGAGGCAGGGAGGTCATAGTGGAGGTTCTCTCCAGGTAAGAAGCAATCTGATCATGAAATAGGATATTGGCTATGGGGGGTGGAAAAAAGGGAATGGATAGCAGAGATTTATTTTCAGCAGCAGAATTTAACTTGACAATTAGCATAGTTCCATAACTATCTCCAACAATGCTGGATACTTTGGGGATATGGCAGATGGTCCAGGAGGTTGTTGGAGGGAAGGAATCTTACAAACAAGGCAGGCTGTGTAGGGAGGCAAGTAGCAAAATGAAGAGAGAGAGCAGAATGAGCCAAGGGAATAGGGAGGACTCCGCTTACTTACTCAAAGTCAAAGGGTTCAGCTTAATAGATACAAAGAAATGGGGTAGAAAGAAGGGATAGATAAATAGATAGATATCTATGTTTATGTATATACATACACATATGTATATTGTTGTGTGTATACAATATACATACACACACAAATAAATCCATAACAAGAAGTATGGAATAAATACATATTTGAGATTACACAAAAATAAAAGAAATGGTTAGAACTATCAGGAAGAATAAGAGAAAATAGTTTTGAAGCTGAATTGAATTGAAAAATAAGAGTGAAAAAGAAAGAGGGGAAGTCACTAGGAGAAAAAAAAAAATCAGGTAAGAGGGAAAAATAAGAAACAAGTTAATCCTCTGAGTCATGGATTTACAAAGAACAGACTTTTCCAATGAGCACATGTAAATGAAGACCAAAACTGGCTGTCTCTCTCTCTCTCTCTCTGTCTGTCTTTCTCTCTCTTTCTCTCTCACAGAAGTTTTGTATTTTTCCATCTGGATTAAACTAATTATTGACTTTACTTAAGTATATCAACAAGCGTGCAAATCCAAATTCCTTGGAGAATTACAATCCTTTTGTATTACTTGTTCGACCAGTCTTCTCTTTCTTTCTGTTACTCACTCTTAATGACATATTCAGACACCAGTTAGAAATGCAATAACAGTTCTTAAAAACAAACAAACAAAGGTGGGAGGAGTGAGATGGTAGTTTTGTGTGGAATGGAGAGAGAAGGTGAAAAACTTACAGGAATGTGTGAATTACTTTTCTGTATTTTATTTTCATTATTTCAGTGTCTCCATGACCTGCATAAGTACAATAGGTACAGGCCATATTTACTTGAGCCTCGCCAGCTATAAATATATTTACTTAGCCTGAACTGATGACATTTATCAGTATTTGACATTTATCGCTATTTAGACTATTAGTTTAAACACTGTCTGCTTGATTATCTAAAGCCTGAAGGCCTGATTTTCTGTTTCCCAGAAATAAGGTGATTTCAGGGAAACAGAAACCTTCCATTCCAATCTCTCTGAAAAGCAACAACCAATTAGATGCCTCCCCCTCCCCTTCTCAATGCTCTCTTACTTGTGATGTAATCTCTTTTTTTTTTAATTTTTTTTTAAATTTAATAGCCTTTTATTTACAGGATATATACATGGGTAACTTTACAGCATTAACAATTGCCAAACCTCTTGTTCCAATTTTTCACCTCTTACCCCCCCCCACCCCCTCCCCTAAATGGCAGGATGACCAGTAGATGTTAAATATATTAAAATATAACTTAGATACACAATAAGTATACATGACCAAAACATTATTTTGCTGTACAAAAAGAATCAGACTCTGAATTATTGTACAATTAGCTTGTGAAGGAAATCAAAAATGCAGGTGTGCATAAATATAGGGATTGGGAATTCAATGTAATGGTTTTTAGTCATCTCCCAGAGTTCTTTTTCTGGGTATAGCTAGTTCAGTTCATTACTGCTCCATTAGAAATGATTTGGTTGATCTCGTTGCTGAGGATGGCCTGATCCATCAGAACTGGTCATCATCTAGTATTGTTGTTGAAGTATATAATGATCTCCTGGTCCTGCTCATTTCACTCAGCATCAGTTCGTGTAAGTCTCTCCAGGCCTTTCTGAAATCATCCTGTTGGTCATTTCTTACAGAACAGTAATATTCCATAATATTCATATACCACAATTTATTCAGCCATTCTCCAACTGATGGACATCCATTCAGTTTCCAGTTTCTAGCCACTACAAAAAGGGCTGCCACAAACATTCGTGCACATACAGGTCCCTTTCCCTTCTTTATAATCTCTTTGGGATATAATCCCAGTAGTCACTGCTGGATCAAAGGGTATGCACAGTTTGATAACTTTTTGAGCATAGTTCCAAACTACTCTCCAAAATGGTTGGATTCGTTCACAACTCCACCAACAATGAATCAATGTCCCAGTTTTCCCACATCCCCTCCAACAATCATCATTATTTTTTCCTGTCATCTTAGCCAATCTGACAGGTGTGTAGTGGTATCTTAGAGTTGTCTTAATTTGCATTTCTCTGAGTTGTCTTAATTTGCATTTCTCTGAGTTGTCTTAATTTGCATTTCTCTGGATGTAATCTCGTGTATAAAAGCTGAATATCTTTACTACTTCTTTAGCCCTCCTACCTTGAGCTTTCTCTCTCCCTTATCTCGTGGTAGGACTGCTCATTCTCATGAGGATTCAATAAACAACCTTTCTGCTTTCTACTTTGAGTAATCTCTGAGTAGTCATTTTGGGTAAAGGTCTTTTTAAATCCCACACAATTTAACACTCAATGTCAATACAACCAAATAAACTTCCTTGTTAACTATTCATTTTGAATACTCTAGGAGTATATCCAATTAGTCAATCAGAATTTTTTTTGCAGCTTTTATTATGAGCTTACTTGATCCTTCCATCCCAGCTAACTATCATCCTAGTTTTCTTCTGCTGTGTGTGGCCAAACTCCTCAAAGAGTTCATTCATCTCCAATGGGCACTTCCACTGTTTCCCTCTGTCTCTTTTCAGCCCCTCATAAACTGGTCTCTTCCAAGTCACCAGCTCTTCATTATAAAAGCAAGTGGCCTTTCTCAAGCCTCTTTCTCCTTGACTTCTCTGCATTCTTCATCACTCCTCCTTAATACTCTCTTCTCTTCAGGTTTTTAGGATACTGATCTTTTCTGGTTTTCCTCCTACTTCCCTGATTCATCCTTCTCTGTTGGAATCTTTACTACAGTGTTAAGACATTTCTTTACAAAGTGTTAAAAACATCGGAGTTAATTTAATCTTAGAGTTATTTTGGGCCAGAACTTGAAACAAGATACTAAGTGGAACTGATTGAACAATGCTTGTGTTCACACCTTTAAAGAGCTCATAAGTATCTAAGTACTAAATCAAAAGAAAAGGGAGATAACCCAGAATCCCTCTCCCTCCAGAAGGCGGAGTTAACTTTTGGGAGATGATATATATGGAGGAAGCTCTTGGAGCGAAAGAGAATTTCTCCGGAACATCAACAGGGCTCTGAGACAGAACACTCTGTAAGAAAAGACTACTTGCCACAGACTGGAGATTGAGAAGCCATGAGTCGGAGCTGGCTGGAGGCTGAAGAAAGCAGAGGCAGAAGCCAAGGACAAAGCTGCAAGATCTCTTGGAGCCAGGAAGAGAGATAGGTTATCTCCCAGAGTGCTTTCTGGTCCTAAGAATTTCAAGGGAGGTGTGAATTCAGACTAAGCCAGCCCTGAATTCTCGTGTGAACTCCATTGAGTACATAGATACTTGAGCTCTCTAAAGGTGTGAACACAAGCATTGTTCAATCAGTTCCATTTAGTATCTTGTTTCAAGTTCTGGCCCAAAAATTACTCTAAGATTAAATTAACTCCAATGTCTTTAACACTTTGTAAAGAAATGTCTTAACACTTTAGTAAAGATTCCAACACTTCTCTGTCTCCTTTGCTGGATCTTTCTCCACATTATATGTGTATATATATGTGTGCGTATATTATATATAAACAAATATATGGTTAGAGGTAACCACAGATGTTCTTCAGGGTTCTGTCCTGGGCCCTCTCTTCTTCTCCCTCTATACTACTTCACTTGATGATCTCACCAGTTTCAATTGATATAATGACCATTTTCTATGCTTATGATTCTCAAATCCACCTATTCTGCCCTAATGTCTCTGCTGATCTTCAGTCTTGCATCCCCCAATGCCCTTCAGACATACTGGATATCCAGTAGACATCGTAAGCTCAATATATCCAAAGCTGAACTGATTATCTTTCCACCTTTCTAATTTTCCTCTTACTGTAGAGGGAAACACCATTCCTCCAGTCCTGCAGGCTCACAATTAAGAGTCATCCTGGACTCCTTATTTTCTCTCACTGCCCTCCCCCCATATCCAATATGTTGTCAATGCTTCTAAATTTCACCTTTAAAATCTCTCTCAAGCAGACACCCTTCTATCCTTTCCTACTGACCCAACTCCCCAGTGCTTAGCACAGTGCCTGCCACATAATAGCTGCTTAATAAATGTTTTTTGATTCAATACCTGATTGCTCTGCAAAAAGATTTTGCGAACTTGCAGTCTCAACAGAAATGAATGATTGTAGAATCGGACACAAGTGAACAACAACTTGCTTATACACAAGCCACTAGCCTCGGGTTTCATTGATTTTGATCCCTTTTTTTTCTCCCAATTTGATGAGTGGGGACATGAAGATCACACCTTAGAAGAACACTGAAAACAAGAAATGAGCTTTGTCCTATAAGAAAACAGAGAAAATCGTACTTATGCAATAGCTTATACCTTCTACTGTTACTAATTAGGGGTTTTGAATCTTTGAATACAGGAGGAAAGAAACTTCTTCCATTCCTTCTAAAGCTGAATTAACAAAAGCAGGACTTCCAGAACAAAAAAAAAAAAGGGGGGGGGGGGGAGAGAAGTATCATATATTCTTCTCTCAACATACAATATATGGGACATAGTATTTACGTATAGGTCCCACATCTTAGGAAGGACATTGACAAGTCAGAATCAGGATTTCCTGAATCTCCAAGGCTGCAGGAGAGTGAGCAGGATGGTGAGGACATTTATGACTTACAATATAAGCAGTAGTTGAAGGAATTGAGGCTGTTTAGTTGAGAGAAGGCTTGAGAGATGAGGGAGCATAAAACTGACAGTTAAGTATGGGAAAAGGAATTAGACTGAACCTAAGAGCAGTGAGTGGAAGTTGCCTAGAGGCAGATTTACCCTTGATGTAAAGACAATTTTCTGACAATCAGAGCAACCCTAAACTGGAATAGGCCATTGCCAGAGAATATAGACCTTTTATCTAGCTGTCTTACAGTGGTTGCTATCCAGCAATCAAGCTACCACTTGGATATATGGAAAAGGTTATTCCTCTTCAGACATGGATGGGACTGGATGATTTCTGAAGTTTTTTTCTGGCTTCGAAACTCTATGAGCTGATGAAGAAGACTCACTCTTTAACTGAACCTGATGAGAGCTTGGCAATATTGCACTGTGTTTGTCCATTCAAAATTTGTGCTCTGCTATCCAACTTTTCAATGAAGCCACAGAGAGATTAGACCAGATGATCTCAGAAGTCCTTTCTAAGTCTGGTGCTCTGAAAACCTCCTTACCATGCTGAAGTCTCTGAATTGGACTTTGTGAAGGAAAGGTTCTTTGTAAACACTAGTTGAGAGTCTGCAGCATTCTCCTGTGGTATGAGAGCCAGAAGGGTGGGCTAAACATTTTGTACTGTTGGGGTTCAAGGTCCCCAAACATATTGGAGTTCCAGACCGATGTCAGAAGGTGTCTCAAAAGAATCTGTAGGCTAAGATCATCTCCAAATCAAGAGGCAAAGATTTTATTATGATGTCCTATGGTTGATAAGTCCCTAAGGAAAATTAAAAAAAAGAGAGAGAGAGAGAGAAAGATGGGACCTTTTTCTAGGAAATGACTTAAAGAAAGATATATTAACTATGCTAGTTGCTTGCCTCAGAAAGTCAACCAGTTATTAAAGATTTTTTTTAAGGAGGAAAATATAGGGGACATTTGAATATCACGTTTATCTGAACTTGTTAAAGGAAAGTGGAAGATACGCAGAAAGTTCTATGTAGAAACTCATTTCAGGCAAAATGGAAATAGAGGGGAACAGAGAGGGAAGCAAAAAAATGAAGTTTAGATTTGGGAAGGGATTTGTCAAAAGCAACATAAACCCTAACCACAGAGGGTGGATCCTCAAAAAAAGTTTAAAAGAAAAGAAAGGGTAAAAACCTATGACTCTATTCTGGTAAGGGAGGAAAAAAGGAATAGAGGAAAAGATGGAATCAGGCATATAACATTAGTACTGAGCACACTCTTCATTTACCACCCTCTTCTTTTTTGTAAAGATAGAGGATAGTTTGTTGGTGCAGTAGAAAGAACATTGGCCCTGGAGTCAGGAGAACTTGAATCCAAATCTAGCCTCAGACACTTGGTACTTACTAAATGCATGAGCCCAAACAAGTGACTTAACCTTGATTGCCTTGCCAAAAAAAGTTGATAGGATGCAAAAACCATAAATTTTAATAGGATGGAGGGAGATATACATTCAACAATAGTAACGATGAATGAGTGGAATGAAATCATCCATAAAATGGGAAAGAAAAAAAAAGGCAGAAAATTTTAAAAAGAAGAATCCAACAATATTTATGTGAAACATACTTAAAACATAAAATTATTCACACAATCCAAAGAAGGGATTTAAGCAAAAGTTATTATGATTTCTCTCAAGTCAACAAGGCAGGAATAGTAATCTTGATCACAGATAAGGCAATAGCGAATTGTAAGTAATAAATTAATCATGTCTACATATATATAAAATATATTATCTGTTATTAATTAATTAATTAAAAGAAATGTATAGGGAAATTACATTATGTTGAACCATACCACAAATAATCAATATTAATACTTCACACACACACATATATGAATGACTTAAGTCTCTAAATACGTAAAGGAAAAACTAAATGATCTATGTTTTAAATAGACAGCAAAACTAATAGTAGAGGACTTCAATTTACCACTTTCAGATTCAGTCAAATCTAAAAATAACAACCAAAAAATTGAAGGACCTGAATAGAATTTTGGAGAAGTTGGACATGATAAGACACCAGGTAATTATAGAATAGGAATGAAATACTTTTCCAAAGTTTTAGCACCTTTACAAAAATTAACTATGTACTAGGGAATAAAATTTGTCACAAAGAAATGAAGAAAGCATAAATATTAAATGAATATTTTAATTGATCACCCAGTAATAAAAATTATATTTAGGAAAGGACTGGTATAGAAACAATTTAACATTAATTAGAAAGTAGATAATTCAAGCCGAAATAATTAGTGGTTCAAAGAACAAGTCGTAGAAATAATGCATAATTTCATTAAATGTGACAACAATGAGACAACATACCAACATTTTGGGGATGCCACAAAAGCAGTCTTTAGGGGATAATTTATATTTCTAAACAATTTCATCCACAAAATAAAAAGCAAACCAATCAATTGGACGTGCAACTTTAAAAAAGTAGAAAATCAACACCCTTAAAAAACCCAATTAAACACCAAAATACAAATTTTTAAAATCAAAGAAAAGTAGACAAATTTTAAACCCCCCAAGTCATGTTTTTTAAAATAAATAATAAAAAAGTCATTTGATTTTAAGAGAAGAAACCTAAATCCAGAATGAAAAAGAAAAAAAAGGAAATTATTAGAAATTATTTGATTCAATTATATGTCAATAAAACTAACAATCTTAATGAAATTCATAAATATTTATCAAAATGTAAAATTCCCAGATTAACAAATGAAGAAATGGGTAAATTAAAGACGTCATTCTCAGAAATAGAATTAAGATATAAGTGAGTTCAGAGAGTGAAAAAAATAATCCTGAGATGAGATGGATTTATAAGAAAATTCTGTCAAATATATATACAAGAAAAGTTCTTTCTAATATTACACACACTGTTTGAAAAATAGAAAAATAAAAAGTTTTATCAAATTCTTCCTATGATAAAAATATGATCCTGAAATTTAAACTGCACAGAAAGTGAACTTCTATGTCAATGTGCCTAAAGAATATTGTTTTGAATTTTTATGTATTTTTTACTGGAATAACATTTTATTCTTTCCCCATTACATGTAAAAATAATTTTCAACTTTCTTTTTTTTTAATTTTTGAGTTCCAAATTCTCTCCCTCTCTCCCTGTTCCTCCTTCCTGAGATAAGAAGCAATTTAAGTTATACATCTACAATCATGAAAAACCTATTTCCATATTAAGCAAGTTGTAGAAAAAAAAAATACAGACTAAAAACAAAAAAAAATTAGGAAAAAAATTAAGTGAAATATTGTATTCTTTGATCTGCATTCACATTCCATCAATTCTTTCTCTGGAGGTAGAAAACATTTTTCATCATGAGTCCTTGAGAATAGTCTTGGATCATTATATTGCTGAGAATTGCTATATCATTTACAGGTGATCCTTGTCCAATATTGCTGTTACTGTGTACAATATTCTTTTGGTTCTATTTGCTTCACTTCATATCAGTTTATATAAGTCTTTTCAGATTTTTCTAAAAGTCATACTGCTTGTCATTTCTTATAGTAGTACATTAGAATCATACACCATCGATTGTTCAGCTGTTTCTTCAATTGAGGAGCATTCTTTTGCCCACTTTTTGCCACTATCCACCCACACACAAGCTATTATGTATGTTGTTATACAAATACATCCTTTTCCTGTGTGTGTTTTAAATATCTTTCTGACACAGATCTATTAGTGATATTGCTGAGTCAAAGTATATTCACAATTTTATAGCCCTTTGGACTATTCCAAATTACTCTTCAGAATGGTCAGATTGGTTCACAACTCCAGTGACAATGCATTACTGTCCCAGTTTTCCCACATACCCTTCAACATTTATCATTTTCCTTTTCTGTCATGTTAACTGTTCTGATAGGTATGAGTTGGTACTTCAGGGTTGTTTTAATTTACATTTTTCTAATTAGTAATGATTTAGAGCATTTTTTCACATAACTATAAATAGATTTGATTTCTTTAACTGAAAACTGCCTATTCATAAATTTTACTCACTTCTCTAAGTATTTGAGAAATCAGACTTATCAGTTGCTGAAAAAACAAAACAGCTTTCTGCTTTCCTTCTAATCTTTATTGCATTGGTTTTGTTTGTGCAATAACTTTTAAACTTAATATAATAAAAACTATCCATTTTCCAATGCTTTCTATCTGTTGTTGGGTCATAATTTTTTCCCCTTTCCATAGATATGATAGGTAATCTATTCCATGCTCCCCTAATTTGCTTATGGTATCATCCTTTATGTCATGTTGACCTTAGTTTGGTATACACTATGAGATGTTGGTTTATATCTAGATTATGTCATCCTATTTCTCAGTTTCCCCAGCAGTATTTGTCAAATGGGAGTCAAATGTGCCCAGAACTTGAGGCTTCAGGTTTATTTAGGAAAGGGATTGATTGTTCTTTAGATGTTTTATAGACCACTTGCGAACCATCTGGCTCTGAGAATTTTTTTTCTTAGGGAGATCATTGATCACTCGTTCAACTTATTTTTCTAAGTTGAGGTTATTTAAGCATTCTATTTCCTCTTCTGTTAATATGGAAAAAATTATATTTTTGTCACTATTCATCTATTCACTTATACTATCTGATTTAATGGGCAAAATTGGGCAAACATTAGACAAAACAGTTCTTAATAATTAATTTTCTTTGCAGTTGTGGTAAATTTATCCTTTTAGTTTTTAATGATGGCTATTTGGTTTTTTCTTTATTTTTTAATCAAATTAACCAATGGTTTATCTATTTTATTGTTTTTCCCCCATAAAACTAAGCTCTTAGTTTTATTTATTAGTTCAATAGTCTTTTTACTTTCAGTTTTATTAATCTTTCCTGTGATTGTCAGGATTTCCAATTGGGTGTTAAATTAAGGATTTTAATTTTGTTCTTTTTCTCGTTTTTTTTTTTTAATTGCATGCCCAATTCATTGATCTACTCTTTTTCTATTTTATTGATGCAAGCATTTAGAGAGATAAATTTCCCCCTAAGTACTACATTGCCTGCATCTTATACATTTTAGTATGTAGTCTCATTGTTGTCATTCTCTTTAATGAAATTATTGCTTGTTCCAATGATTTATAAATCATTGTTCTTTGTTTTATAAATCTTTACCATTATTTAGTTTCCAATTAATTTTTAATCTATCTTTCTATGGTCTTTTAGTAAATGTAACTTTTATTGCATTATAATCAGGATACATGTCATATTTCTGCTTTTCTGTATTTGATTGTAATGTTTTTGTGCCCTAATATGTGGTCAGTTTTTGTGTAAGTACCATGTACTGCTGAAGAAAAAAAAATATATATATATATATATATCCACATATATGTTTGTGTGTGTGTGTATGTGTGTGTCTGTGTGTGTGTGTGTGTGTGTGTGTGTGTAGGTAAGGCAATTGGGGTTAATTGACTTGACCAAGGGTCACAAAGTTATTAAGTGTCAAGTGTCTGAAATTGGATTTGAACTCAGGTTCTTCTGACTCCAGGGCTGGTTCATGCACTAGTACATCGAAGTCATCCCAATGAGCCACCTTACTGCCCCTGATATATTTCTTTATGAAAATTTAAAATGAAATATTAATAATGAAATGGCAACAACAATTGAGTAAAATAAATAGACCTTTTCTCAACATGATAAGTAGTACATATTTAAAATAAAGATCCAGCAGCATCACATGTTTAATTGGGATAAATAGAAGCCTTTCTAATAAAATCAGGCATAAAGCAAGGATGTCATTGTCATCAATTCTATTTGATTTAATGCAATAAGATGAAAAGTCAAAGGACAGAATAAGCTTAGGCAAAGAGGGATTATTGTTCTTTGCAACTGATAAGATGGCTTTAAGTAAAGAGAACCACAGAAAATCAAATGAAAATTAAATAAAAACAATAAACAACTCAGAAAAATTTGCAGGACATAAAGTCAAACCTAAGAAATCATCAACATTTTTGCATATTATCAACCCAGCAGAAAGTGATAGAAAAATTCCATTAAAATAATTATAGAATGCATTTATTAGGAGGTTAACTGATAACACTTACCCAGGAACTCTGACTGTAGCAATGCAGTCCAAAAGAAAGAAATATTCATTGTTCATGGGAGGGCCAAGTTAAATATAAGAAAAATCATCATACTGCCCAAATTAATTTCTTATTCAGTATAATAACACTCAAATTACTAAAGGATTACCTTAGAGGTAGAAAATGCAATAATGAAATTCATCTGGATGAATAAAATGTCAAGAATCTCAAAGGAAAGAAGGGAATGAGAAGAAAGAGGGACTAGCAGCACCAGATCTCAAACTATATTACAAAAACAGGAATCACCAAAAAGAATTGGTAGTAATTAAGAAATATAGAAACTAATCTGTAGTACAGATTAGGCGTATGATATTCTGTCATCTAATATTTGATAAATCCAAAGACCCTAGAATTTACATTTCTATAAAAAAAATTGTTGGGAAAACTAGAAAGCTGTCTGACAGAAGTTAGATAGAGGCCAATATCTCATACCATATACTAAGATAAACTCTAGATTTGTACATGTCTTAGACATTAAGGCTGATATCATAAACAAATTAGGAGAGCAAGAAAAAATATCTTTCAGCTGTACATATAAGAAAATAGTTCATGAACACAGGGATAGAGAGGATCAGAGAAAATCAAATGGCCAAAATTTTGATTACATGAAATTAAAAGACTTTTGCAGAAATAAAATGAGTGTAGCTAAGATTTGAAAGGAAAGACATAACTGGGAAAATAATTTTTGCCTCGTTTCGCTGATAAATTTCTCATTTCCAAGTTTCAAATCAAAAGGATGAGTCATTTCCCAATAGATATATGGTAAATATAGAGCGTATGTATGTATGTACATGTGTATAAACAATTGGTTTTCTAGCTTACATAATCCGAGCTATACATAGCCATGTTATCCCCTTTGGGATGTCCCATATTTGTAACAACTCTTGTCATGGTGATGAAGATCTATAAATTAAGTATGAAGTGAGCAAAACTAGGATGACAAGTTATATAAACAACACTGTAAAGAAAACAACTTTGAAAGACCTAAGAATTCTAATCAGTGAAATGACCAATCCACGATTCCATAAGGCTGATGATGAAATATACTAGTCATCTCCTAACAGAAAGGTAATGCACTCGGGATGCAGATTGGAACATGGCCAATGCAGGAATTTGTTATTATGAATATTTGTTACAGTAGCTTTCTTTCTTTCTTTTTCTGTTTGAAAGATTAGAAGGGGGGAAATATAAGTTAAATTTTTGTTAACTAAAAATGTGAAATTTACAAACAAAATGGTTAAAATATACTTTTCTTCTTTGCAGTATGAAGGATTATGGATATGTGATAGAACCTTATTATTTTTCCCATTCAACATTGGAAGCGTTTACCTAAATGAAATCAACTGATTGGCCCTAGCTTCCCTGAAATGGCTTCCTGGTCACCTGGAGGCATAAAATGTTCCATCCACGGAGACTTTAGGTCTTTGCCACTTAGTGGGTGTCTAAGACTATGTGGATCTGTCATTCCTTGATGACCTGCTAATCAAAAGATTAAGAGGAGAGGGAGGCTACCTCTGAATTCTGTTGCACACCCTTGTTGTATCAGAGCAAAATAAACCTCCCTTTGTTAAAAAATGTTCAGTGATTTATGAGAGTATCATTCCATCCCCAGATCCAGTGGGGACTCAGAGTGCCAACCTTTGAAGAACACTTTCAATAAGAGGTGGAGAACATTGAGTCTCCACTATCAGATGTTAAACTTGTTGTTTCTTGCTAGGACTTAAAGATCACAAGGCAGGACAGGATAGAGAGAGAAATATATTTGGAAAAAGTCATCTAACAACAAAATGTATCAGTAGAAATTAAAAGAAATATGATAGGTATGATATGGAATCTCAGAGTAGCTTTAATCTTTGTTTAATCATCATATATATATATATATATATATATATATATATTTACCATTTATCTATTGGGAAATGACTCATTCTCATAGACTTGAAACTTGGAAATGAGATATTTATCAGAGAAACTTGAGGAAAAATTATTTTTCCATTACCTGCTTCATTTCAATAGACTAAGAAGAATTGTAAATATAGGCTAAAAAGACTTCCCATCCTCATTCTTATGGAGAGCATGCTTCATGTGTCTGTTGTTTGTCGAGAATCCTAAGTGATTTGTGAAATCTTCTCAAGTTCCTTGGATTAATTCTCTTCTCTGCATCTGGAGGGTGGAGCAGGGCTTCAAATTAACACTATATGTATTTGAAAGAATTAAGTATGTTTAGCCAGCTCTGCAACTAAGGTGGAGCTTCTAGGACTGACATCTTGCCAGCATCTGACAGGACTTATTTCTTGTCCATGTCTAAAACATACACACACACACACACACACACACACACACACACACACACACACCCCTTTGGCATAATCTACCTGCTTGTGAGATCTTAGGGGCTTTGGGGTAAGGTTCTCCAGCAAGAGTAGCTGATTCTGAAGCATGAGAGAGGAGGGGAAGGGGAAGAGGGGGAGCTTGGAGAATAGGTTGAAAGCCTGATTTAGACCAGGTGGCTCCAAAGAGAAGAGAAAGGCTGCTCCAGATGCCTGAATCAGGAAGCAAATGTATTTACCAAATCACTTAACCTCTGTTTACTTCAGATTTCTCATCTGCAAAATGGGCCAGAAAAAGACATGGCAACCCCCTCTCTGCCCCCAAATGGAGAACAACTGAACAACAATTTTTTTTTCTAGGAAAGTGAGCCTAATGCCTCTAATTAGATGTATGCTTCCTCTAAGATTAGAACTAATTCAGCATCACATTTCCTTACAAAATCTTAGCCACTTTGAGCTAGGTCAAGTGGTTCTTGGTTTTACATTTGGGAAAGGATGTTAAAAGAATCATCCCTTTTAGTGAGCTCAGCACAGTTCTTTTACAGATAAGGAAACTGAGACCCAACGTGAAGTGACTTTTCTGGAGTCACACAGATAGTAAGTAGGAGAGTTGAGATTGAAATGCAGGTCCTATTACCACAAACCCATTTTCAGGATGAAACATCCAGGATGGCATATTTCTCTTTTTGTATTAAACTTTGAAGTTGTAGGTGCTTTTGTCCTCAGAAAAGTTTTACAAATCTTAAGAGATTACCCAAATGTGGCTTCTTTCTCTTCATTCTCTTTTCTTCTTCCCTACTCCCCCTCCATCTTGATTTCTTCCTCTTCTTCCTCTTTCCATTCCCCCACCTACTCATTGTTGTCCCCCATTCTCCTCTTCCTCATTATTATTATTGTTGTTGTTATATATGTCCTATAATGCACCCAAATAAGGTTTTGTCTGATCTCCTGGACAACCTAATATTCCCAAACTCTCCAAATGAGGTAGGATAATAAATAGGAAACTGAACCTATGTAGGTTCAAATTCTGTGTGACTCTGGGAAAATCAGCTCCCCTCTGTAAACCTCAGTTTCCCCATTTGTGAAAGGAGGGTTTGGACCTGAGCTCTGAGCAATTCTTCCAACTCGATATTTCTTAACTTCTGGTCCTATCTACTTCATAAAGTTGTTGGAAGTACTACAGATATGTGACTCATTATTCTTAATTATAGCCTTCTACTTAGAGTTTTCAGAAACACTTTCCCTGAGGAATTCATGACCTTATTTCTATTTCAAGAAAAGCACAATCATTAAAACAGCACTGACTACCAATAATATAGCTTCTCTATGCAGAATTCATTCAGCAGCTGTGAGAAACAGGTCTTTGGTAGAGTTCATTTCCCTTTCTTTCAATCTTGAAGAAAAGGTCTTAGGAAGCTAAATGTTTCCCCATGCTTGTCACTGGCTCCATTGACAAGTTTTGCCCAAAAATGAAAAAGAAATTAAAACCATTTTCCCCAGCAGAAATCTGGTCTTTGCCCCTCAGTCTGTAAAGTAGGGGAAAACATGATCCCCATACCAAATCCCTGATCCAGATTTGTTGTAAGGAGAGGGATTTATAAACCTTTAAGGGTTACAGAAATGTTCCCTTTGGCTGTGATGGAGGCAATGGGGGGGCTTCATAGAAAAGGGTCTGTCTCTGGGCTCCAGCAGGTCCAGATTTAGTCCTGGAGAATCCTGGCTACAAGGAGAAGGGAGAAGGCTCTTTCTGGTTTATCATGTTCCCATCCCAAAACAGAATTCTGAAGGAAAGTGTCTTAAATAAAACATAAATCACGTCCAAGATCTCCTCAAAAAGGGACAACAGAGCTCCTTCTAGAATGGCCTCAGTTTAAGTCATAGCTATTAGGTGTAGGACAGCTGTTTATTGCTCTTCACCACTAAGGAAGTGCTTAAAACCCCAGACATAATATTGAAACCTTTCCTGATCCCCCACAGCTGTTTTCCCCAACCTACTCTGTATCAGATACGGTGCATATTTAGATTTATTTCCTTGAAAGACATGTGTATATATCTAAGTATTTGCTTGTCTACTCCATTACAGCATAAGCTCCTTGTTGGTAGGACTTGTTTCATTTGGTGCATTTGGGGCTTAAAACGATATAGGAATTTAGTGGGAACCTAGTAAGTGGGTATTGGGTGGATAAGCTCATGTCAACAAATATTTAAATGTGAAGCAATAACCCAACCCTTCTACATAATAACCTCCCCTTCTCCAGGGGAGGGAAAGACATTTCTTTAGGCTTGCTCAAGATGCTTCACTTTCCCTGTCGGAGCAATTCCCCAAATCCCTGATCTGCTGGCCAGTCAGACCTGGCTTGGGTTTGTTTATAGAACTTTCAGCTGCAACATCCTCCTGGCAGGAGTCATCTTCTCCCCAGAGAAAAGAATAGTTGTAGGAATCTGGGCAATGAGCCCTGATTCAGGAACTCCTGACCTTTCGAGCTCATGAAGTAGTAGCTGCTGAGGTTAGAAACACTGATCTCTCAACAGATCATCTTAGTCTCAAAATGACTGTTGGGTAACTTATGCACAGGGCAGGAACAGGAAACATAAAAGGTAGCCAGGACGTTGAGATCCTGAATCATTGTCTCTTTGGCAAGCACGGGATATTTGCCATTTCCATGCGATTAACCACCTGGCTATATAGGGGGAAGGGAGAGGGGCAAGGGAGAAATCTCTTTTTCTCCTTGACAGATGTCCAAGAGGCAGCCTGGTTGGGGCCCAAGTAACGCACTCAAATGAGTTGATAGAGTAGCCATTCATGTGCGCTATTCTCCCTCCAGTCATGGGGACCAGTTAGGGTATCTCCTTCCCAGTGAAGGGCCATCCTTCAGAGCTGAGCCAGAGCATTTTCATCTATCCATGGGATACATGTCCAGCTCCATTAGAGGCACTCCAGGTGGTGGATTCAATGGGCATCTATCCCTCATCATCCCTATCGGGTGCATGAGTTGCTAATTATCACAGCTCGGTCACTGTTTGATTTCCAACCTCCTACCTTCAAAACAAACAAACAAAAAAAACCTTTATATAAAATATTACAAATCTTAGTGATGTTTAAAGGGTTGCTTTAAAGTGCCAGAACTTCAGATCACATTAACCAACAAGTATTCCAGGATTAGAAACATGATCTTTCAGCTCTAATCTCTCCTGTTCAGGCCACATCTGGAGGGCTTTCTCCTGTTTAAGAAGGACATTGAGCAACTGAAGCATTTTCATAAGAGATTAACTAGTCTCGCAGCCTTGCAGATAAGGAGAAGGGAAAGGAATTGGGGCAGTTAGTCCGGAAAAGAGAAGACTTGGAATATTATTAGCCTTAGGCTAGTAAATGGCAGAGGTAGGATTACAGCCCAGGTCTTTAGTCTCCAGTTTCAGGGAACTAAGAGAAATGGTGGAGATTATAGTGACATTCTCAAAAATGCAAAGGGAGCTAAAATTTCATTGATGTGCATCTTCTCTCCAAAGATTCAGATCACAGTCCATCCCATCCCTGCCCCCTCTGGGCCAGGCTCATTCATGGTTCCCACAAATTCACTACAGAAGTTCCACCCACCAGGTTAGGGACCTGAGTTCACTTTCTCCTGATATTGTAAGGAAGCCAGTGGAACTCACAGATTATCACCTGGTTTTTACTCACTCTCATCAAGTGAACTCTCTCTCTCTCTCTCTCTCTCTCTCTCTCTCTCTCTCTCTCTCTCTCTCTCTCTCTCTCTCTCTCTCTCTCTCTCTCTCTGTCTCTCTGTCTCTGTCTCTCTGTCTCTCTCTCTCTCTGTCTCTCTCTCTCTCTCTGTCTGTCTCAACATATATTTTTCTGATGACAGATTAACATAAGGGGGGGGGGGATTTTCTAACAATTGGAGATCTTCCAAAATGGAATGCACTCTCTGGTGGGTTACCCGATTTCCTTCAGAAGAGGGAATCACAGAGAAGATTCCTGAAGTCATTCAATCAACATTTATTATGTATAGAGTAAGGTGCTAGAAAATGAAAGCTAAATAGGCCCTATCCTCAAGGAACTTGTCCTCTCACAGTAAACATCACGCACCTATATAGGAAAATACAAATGAGGGGAAAGTTGATACAAGGGACCTTGGGGAGAAAGTCACTGGAAGAGGAGGACAGATGGCCCCCTGCAGAAGGGAGCATTTGGGCTAAATTTTGAAAGGAAATCAAGAATTTCAAGACATGAAGGTGAGGCCAGTGAGCATTCCAAATATGGAGGCAGTCAATTGGTCAATAAGCATTTATTAAACGCCTATTATATACAGGCACTATGATAAGTGGTGCAGATACAAAGAAAAAGAAAAGTAGTCCCTGCTTTCAAGGATCTTATAGTCTAATGGGAGAGAAAACATGTAAATAACTAGGTACAAGCAGGATATAGATATGATAAACTAGTGATAATCTCAGAGAGAAGTGCAATGGGGAAGGATCCTTGCAAAAATTTAGGATTTTGGCTGACGTTTGAAGAAAGCCAGGGAATCCAGGAGGCAGAGATGAGGAGGAAGAGAATTCCAGGCATGAGGTACAGTCTGTGCAAATCCCCAGAGGTGGGAGGAGCAGGGAATAATGAGGAAGCCAGTGTTGGTGGCGGAAGAGTATTGGAGGTGGTGGAGGGGTAGTGGTAAAGTAGGAGAAGTCTAGAAAAGTAGGAATAGTTCAGATTATTAAAGACTTTAAAAATCTGAAGATTTTATATTTGCTCCTGGAGGTAATAGCAAACCTCTGGAGTTTAATAAATAGGTGGTGACATGGTCAGACCTGTACTTAAGGAAGAGTATTTTGACAGCTGAGTGCAGTATGGGGAGAGGAGACAGACTTTACACAATAGGTGTAAAAGGTAGACGGAAAGGATAGGGCTTGAAAACCAGGCTATGAATAGGATATGAAGCACAAAAGGACATGGAGTTGGGGATAGCCTGGCTGATTTGGAGAAAGGTAGTGCTCTTGACAGTAGTAAGAAAATTGGGAATTGGGGAACTAATTTTTCAACATTTATTCTTGCAAAACTTTCTTTTCCAAATTTTTCCCTCCTTCCCCCTACTCCCTCCCCTAGATGACAGGCGGTCCAATACTTGTTAAATACATTAAAGTATATGTTAAATCCAATATATGTATGCATATTATTACAGTTATCTTGCTGCACAAGAAAAATCAGATCAAGAAGGGGGGAAAAAGGAGAAAGGAAACAAAATTCAATCAAACATCAACAGAAAGAGTGAAACTGCCATGTTGTGGTCCATACTCAGCCCCCATGATCCTCTCTCTGGGTGCAAATGGCTTTCTTCATCACTGAGCAATTTGGAACTGGTTCGAATCATCTCATTATTGGAAAGATCAGTTCCATCAGAATTAATCATCGTATAGTCTTGTTGTTGCCATGTACAATGATCTCCTAGTTCTGCTTATTTCACTCAGCATCAGTTCATTATGTCTCCCCAGGCCTCTGTGAAATCATAGGGGATCTGAAGAGTTGGGAGGGTAGGACATTTGAGGGAATATCAATGTCTATGTTCAAGTCTCCTAATATGAGGATGGGAGTTGGGGAGAGAATAAAAAGCTGTGATCCAGACGCTGTTTTTGGTGAGGCGAAAGTGAATGTCTTAGAGCTGGCTTGCTGGTTTGATTGTTGTCCTCCATTCTTGAAGAGGACCAGAATGACTTTGCTATGTCGCAAACTGTCCCACTGTGGCGGATCAGACCAATGTGAGCTTGGAATGCTCTGCCCCAAGTGGGACACAAACAGTCCTGTGAACATCTGGGATGTATTCTCTAACTTTGCATGTCTTGCATTTCTTCTGGGCTAATTCAATTCTTTGCTCAGAGGGCACAGCCCCTTTACCGATGAGGGCAGGCCATGCTGGGCAGTCCTGTGCCAATGTCTCCCATGTCATACAGTCAATTCTAAAGTTCTTAAGAGAGACCTTGAGCATGTCCTTGTATTGCTTTTTTCTTGTGAGCGCTTGCCATGTGTGGGTTCTACATAAAATAGTCTTTTTGGCAAGCGTATGTTGGGCATTTGAACAATATGACCCAACAGAATTGCTCTCTGCAGTAGAGTTGGAATGCTTGGTACTTTAATTCAAGAAAGGACCTCAGTGTTTGGTATTTTAGACAACAGCCATCAGGCTCCTGATTACATGTTAAATATAATTGAAAGAACCTCCAAGGAGAGTTTCCTGAGCAATGGTGTAGGAGAGCCTAGAAGTGGTGAGGGTAGGAAGGAGTATCTCAACTCCCCTACTTCAATTCATGAGTCAGTGGAAATGGCTGAAATGGCAAGAAAGAGTTCTGGAAATGGGGACCAGGGAAGCTGTGTTATTAGGAAGGAGCCAATCTGTGAGTGCAAAAACATGGAGAGATCAAGAAACATTTGATAGATAAAGAAACTGAGGAGCAGAAGGGGTTAAGTGACGAGGTCAGGCTCTGATGTGAGGCCCTTTGACTCCAAACTCAGCTTTCTTTTCATTGTGTCACACTATACATTTTGAAAATTGTCTTATATTCATGACCTCATTTAGTCGTATAATTGAATTGTTAGTGAAAAAATAGCTGTTTTATAATTTTTATTGATAACCTTTCAATATTTATTTTTCATGTCTTTTGTTTTTTACATTTTTCTCAGAGAAAAGTGTAAAAATAGTACTTTTTAAAGGCAAAAGAAGAAGGAAAAAATCTGTAAAACAATGCCCTGCGTAACCCCTGTGGACCTCCTGCATTGTTGGGGGGAGGCTTCCTTCATGTCTCCATTTCAGTCTTGCTAGATCTATCAATTTGCTGCACTCAGTTTTGACTTTCTTGACATGGGCTTGTTCTTTCCATGTCCAACTGTCCAGGGTTCTTGATAGTTATCCCAGTCATGATTTCTTACACAGCACAGTAATATTCCATTACATTCATGTGTCACAATTTGTTTAGCTGCTCCCCTGTCAGGATGATTTTTGCTTCTGTATCATCTTCATTACCTACAATATCCCTTTTCTCTTATAATTAAGAAACTGTGTCTTGTAATGGAGATTTAAAAAAAGAAAAAAATTCACTTTAACAAAACCAGCCAATTTATATATTGGCCATGACTAATAATTGAAAGGACAGTACTTTTTACAAGGAGATTTTTTTAAAATGTAACTAAAAGATCAATTATAGAAAAAAGGAATTTAAGATATAGAAATTCTATTTAAGACTCAAGATGTTATGAGGGAATGCAGACTTTCTCAGCACTGAGAAGCTTTTGGGATCCCTAGCAAATGCTAATTATAGACATTGTTAGGGGGGAAAATCATTGTCTATATCCTTAATAGCCTTTCTTTAGCATAAGGTAAGTACAGTATATAAAAACACATTTCTATTAAACACAATGTTAAATATAAAAGGGGCTTAAAAAAAAAAGGAACTGGTATACAGACAACAGGGAGAAAGAACTGATTAAATGAAATATGAGAGACAAAAGCAATGTTAAATGGTCAATTTTCAATTTTGTTTTTAAACAACATGCAGCAAAATAATTCAGGAAAACAAAACTGGCAGAAAATGCTGCAGATGTTACTCTTGCCCAGTCCTCAGTGTATCTGTGTATGTGTATATTATAATTTGTTACCTTAACCTCTTATTTCTGTAGCCTTTTAGAAGTCAAAGGATGCCTTTTTTTATGCTCAAGATTTTGACTTCTTCTTCCTTAACTATGATATCTATGTGAAATGTAATCAAATATTATTTCTTGGAAATAGAGGTTGGGTGTATGAAATTTTTGTTTCTTAGAACTATTTGGTAAAGAAAACTCCTGGAGGGGTGCATTTTCATTATGTACAGAGTGAAATCCTGCTAAAGACATAAATTTATCAGTGAAATGAAATGTAGAACTACTAAGTCAGTGCCATATGCTCATTGCTATTGGATATTTTCTTTGTCTATATTTCTTCAGAGCTAAAAGGGGCTGTTCTAAGCTGAGTCATAGATGATCATTGGGAAAGCTTGCATTCCCTGAAAGAAACCTTGTACTTGGACTTTTGTTGACATCTTGCAAATTAAAAGTGTGTTCCTCTGTACAGTAAAATATACTGCTATTTAACATCACAAAGCTGTGTAATAACTTTGTTCCCTTTGGGAGAAAACATGCATCACTGATTTTTTTTTAAATATCACTGCCATTTCCCAGTGCCCCTTACCCTTCCTAATAGATCCTGCTCTTGTAACAAAGGACAGGTAAGCAAAATGGATGAACCCATTTATTATCTGGGACAATATATGCTACATTCAGCACCTGTAGTCTACCCTCTTCCTAACGAGTGGGAGAAGATATGCATCATAATCATGCTAAAACTTACTGGTATTTATAGAGTATTTTACAGTTTGCAAAGCACTTTCCAGACATCTTTTATCTGGAAGGAGGCTCAACACAATATTTTGAAAACACTCCTAATTACAATATTATCTTCCTTTTACTTGAGGCTTGAAAAGGTTGTGACTTGCTCATCAATACACATAAGCATCAGCTAGGATTGTACCCCTGTACCATTATACTACATCCTTTCCTTGGAGACTTTTAGGCAGAAGATAAGTGACTGGGTCTCTACTAAAGTGGAGATTTCTTCCATGTAGGGTTGGACAACATAGCTGCTGAGGTCCCTTCTGACTCAAATTCTGGGATTTTGAGACTTTATCCCCAAACATTCCAAAATGGTGGGACAGCACTGATAATTAGGAAGGTTTTCTTGTCTTCAAGCCTAAATTTTTCTCCTTGCAAAGCTTACCTGCTATTCTGGTTCTGCAGAAATAAGGAGACTAGGCCATCTTTTTCCAAGACAAGCCTTCAGATATTCAGAGCCAATTACCATATTCCTTCTCCTTCAATCTTCTGTTCTCTGGAAGCTAAAATATCCAAATACTTTCAACAGATCCTTGAGTGATAAGTTGGTTTCAGACTCCAGAGGGCAGGGCCAGGAGCAATGAGTGGAATTACCTCGAAGACAATTTAGGCTAAAACCTGCCTAACAATTAGAGCTTTCCAAGGTGCAATGACCAGAATTGGACACTGTACTCTAGATGGATATGACTAGGACAGGTGTCATTTTACCTGGCCAGTCCTGAACTAAAATTGCATCTTTGAACCCAAATGGGGATCTTCTGTTTTCTCTTAGTGAATTTTAGCTCAATGCTCTAGCCAAGGGCATCAGATTTAAAATAGAAATTGATCTCTTCTGGGATACCACAAATTAACATTGTTGTATTATGTATTTTATTCATTTTTTTAACAATTCCCAATGATACTTTAATCTGGTTGGGCTGCTCTGGGGCAATACATTTATCCCATCTGCTCTAGCCTGTCAAAAATTCTAAAAATTCTTGAGATCTTGAAAGTGTCCTTATTTTGCTTTTTCTCACCACCTTGTGAGTCATTGCTTTGTGTGAGCTCCTCATCATTGATCAGCAGGATGATTTCAGAGAGGCCTGGAAAGACTTACATGAGCTGATGCTAAGCAGAGTGAGTAGAACCAGGAGATCATTGTACACAACAACAGCAAGATCATGAGATGATCAATACTGATGGACAAGGCTCTTTTCAACAGTGAGGTGATTCAGGTCAGTACCAATGGTCTTGTGATAGAGCCATCTGCACCCAAAGAGAGGATTGTGGGAACTGAGTGTGGATCACAACATGATATTTTCACTTTTTGTTGTTTGCTTGCATTTTGTTTTCTCAGTTTTTTCCCCTTTTTTAATCTGATTTTTGTTGTGCAGCAAGATAATTGTGGAAATATATACAGAAGAATTGCATACAGTTAACATTTATTGGATTACTTGTGGTCTAAGGGAAGAGGTGGAGGGAAGGAAGGGAGAAAAAAATTTGGAACACAAGGTTTTTCAACGGTGAATATTGAAATTTTTCTATGCATGTGTTTTGAAAATAAAAAGCTTTAATAAAAATAATAAAAGTCTTTTTGGCAAGTGTACATGAGTAACACTGACCCAGACTGCCTAACATGGTATGCCCTCATCAGAGAAGGTGCTGTGCTCTAAGAGCAAAGCAAAATTGAACTATCTTATAAGAAACATGAGATGTACAGTTAGAGTCTACCCCCAATGTTCATAGGAACTCTTTGTGTCCAATGAAGTACAACCAAGCAGCCAACTAGCCGGCCAGTCTGTCAAGAACTTTTTTATTTCCCAGTGTGTTAGCTTATATATCTCTTTGCATTGTGCCATCTGCAAATTTGCTATACTAGCTATACCTTTGTGGATAAAATACTAAATAGCACAGATTTCTGGGGCATTCTCCTGGAGACTTCTTCCCAAAATTGATGCCATTTTTTTCAGTCGGATGATTAAATGGTTTTAGTTCTGATTGGCTGAAAGGACCAATGTGGCAACACAGGGAACTCACCCACCAACTTAGATTTTCAAAAGATAGGTTTAGAATAAACATGACAAGCTCACTGTGGGTCTGAACCAAAATAAAACTGGGAAATGTTTAACAAAATAACTAAAAATACAACATTTTTGTTGTTCATTCATGTCTATCAGGTGTTTTCTTAATAAAGAGGAAGTTTTTGCCATTGCTTTCGCTACCATGCAATATAATGTTAATTTATGTCCCAACAAATTTCTATTTGAGTTTGACGTCATTGAAAGCAAAGCCAAGGAATAGATTATAAATTTATTTCATGAATGATTCTGTACAGATAGTGACAAAAAGGCTAAGATTCAGGATGAACAAAGAATGAAGTGAAGGAAAACGAAAAGGGTTGTGAGTTTGTTAATTTTTTTTAAGCTCAGTTATGGAAAGGAGGAAGATGAAGAGGTAGGGGTGGATGGAATGATGCTATCTGATCAGAGGGAAAAGGTATTCTAATTAAAAGGACATTTGCACTGGAAATTACTTACTGAAAAGGGTCACCATTGAGTTCCTACTTAAGGAAGTTAAGGAATTAGTAAGAAATCACCCCTGGATGAATTCAAATCACATGACTAGCTTTTCTTTGAGTTTTCAAAGAACTAATAGTGGTGATTGCAAAGTGATATGTGAAAAATCTGGAGAGTGAAAGAGGTGCTTCAAACCTGGAGAAAGGCAATATTCTCCTAATTAAAAAAATAAACAACCCCAAACTAAAGATTAGCATCTGCAAGCCATATGCTTTGAGGTTGACTTTTATTCTTGGGAACACTTGAAAATGAATAATTAAAAATAGAAAAACAAATCCACAAGGAAGTGATTATTTTAGGTTAATCTCATTTCCTTTTTTGATTAGAAGGATTCAGCATGAATAAATCTGTTTATATTTTATTAAAGTATTTGATAAATTATTTCATACTATTCTTGCAGGAAAGATGGAGAGATGTGGTGTAGACGCTAGTGTTAGGTTGATTTGGACCTGATTGAATTACTGGACTCAAAGGAAATATGGCTTTGGGGTGCCCAGCCATGTGCTATTTAATATATTTTGTTAATAGCTTGGAGAAAAAAAATAGCTTGGAGAAAGGCTAAATGGTTTGTCAAATTTCCATATGACAGAACACTGGGAGGTTGGTTAACAACTGGTTGAAAGTCAAGCTCCAAAAAGATGATGATTGGCTAAGCATCAAGCCAAGTTTCTTTGTTTCTTTTTTTAGCTTTTTGTTTTTGTTTTTGTTTTTTTAGTTTTTATTTTCAAAACATATATATAGTTTTCATTATTCACCTTTGAAAAACCTTGTGTTCCAAATTTTTTCTTCCTTTCCCAAACCACTCAGATGACAATTAATCCAGTATATATTAAACATGTGCAATTCTTCTATATATATTTCCATAATTATCATGATGCACAAGAAATATCAGATCAAAAAGGAAAAAAAATGACAAAGAAAACAAAATTCCAGCAAACAACAACAAAAAGGTGAAAATACTATGTTGTGATCCACATTCAGTTTACCACAATCCCCTCTCTGGGTGCAAATGGCTCTCTCCATCACAAGTCTATTATAATTAGTCTGAATCATCTCATTGTGGAAAAAAGCCAAGTCCATCAGAACTGATTATTATATAATCTTGTTGTCGTGTATAATATTCTCTTAGTTCTACTCACTTCACTCAGCATCAGTTCATGTAAGTCTCTCCAGGCCTCTCTGAAATCATCCTGCTGATCACTTCTTATAGAAAAATAATATTCCAAAACATTCATATACCATAACTTAAATTCAGCTATTCGCCAACTGCTGGACATCCACTCAGTTTCCAGCTCCTTGCCATTACAAAAAGGATTGCTATAAGCATCCTTGCACATGTGAGTCCTTTCCCCTTTTTTATGATTCCTTTGGAATACAAGCTCAGTAGAGACACTGCTGGGTTAAAGGAGATGCACATTCCACCAACACTGTATTATTGTCCCAGTTGTCCCACCTCCCCTCCAACATTTGTCATACCTTCCTGTCATCTTAGCCAATCTGAGAGGTGTGTAGTGGTACCTCAAAGTTGTATTAATTTACATTTCTCTGATCAACAATGATTTAAATCATTATTTTCATTTGACTAGAACTTTCACTCCTAATCTTATTGGGGATGGTTCTAGTTTGTCACCATTACTTACAATGCTTGCTGATGGTTTTAAATAGATGCTACTGATCATTTTAAGGTAGACTCCATTTATTCCCATGCTCTGTAGTGTTTTTAAGAGGAATGGGCATTAGATTTTATCAAATGCTTTTTTCTGCATCTATTGAGATAATATAATTTCTTTAGTGTGGTTATTGATATATTCAATTATGCTAATAGTTTTTCTAATATTGAACCACTTTCATTCCTGGTATAAATTCTTCTTGGTCATGGTGTTATCCTGGTGATAACTTGCTGTAATCTCTTTGATAATATTTAAGATTTTTGCATCAATATTCATTGGTAAAATTTTCTTTCTCTGTTTTGACCCTACCTGGTTTAGGTATTAGCATCATATCTGTGTCATAAGTTATTTGTTAGGACTTCTTTCCCTATTTTTCCAAATAGTTTGCATAGTATTAGAATTGTTCTTTAAATGTTTGGTAGAATTCACTTGTAAATCCATCTGGCTCTGATTTTTTCTTAGGGAGTTGATTAATAGCTTGTTCAATGTTATAGAATGTTATTGTTCTATAAGAAACCATCAGCAGGATGATTTCAGAGAGGCCTCGAGAGACTTACATCAACCGATGTTGAGAAGTGAATAGAACAAAGAGAATATAGAAACATAGATACATAGAAACAGCAAGATTATATGATGATCAATTCTGATGGATGTGGCTCTTTTCAACATTTAGGGATTCAAGTCAGTTCCAATAGTCTAATGATGAAGAGAGTCATCTGCACCCAGAGAGAGGACTGTGGGACTGAGTGTGGATCACAACACAGAATTTTCACTCTTTTTGTTGTTTGCTTGCATTGTTTTCTTATTTTTTTCCTTTTTGATGTGATTTTTTTTTGTGCAGCATGATAATTGTAGAAATATGTATAGGAGAATTGCACGTGTTTAACATATATTGGATTATTTGCCATCTAGGGAAGGGAGTGGGGGGAAAGGGAGAAAAAATTTGGAACACAAGATTTTGCAAGGGTGAATGTTGAAAACTATGCATATATTTTGAAAATTAAAAAGCTTTAAAATACTTATTCAATTTCTTTTTCTAAAATGGGATTATTTAAGTAATTCATTTCCTCCTCTGTTAATCTGGGCAATCTATATTTTTGTAAGCATTCATCCATTTCACTTAGATTATCAGATTTATTGGTATACAGTTAAGCAAAATAGCTCCTAATTATTGCTCTAATTTCCTCTTCATTGGTAAAAAAAACTCACCCTTTTCATTTGATCCTCACAATAATATGGGAAGGCAGATACTGTTATCTCCATTTTACAGTTGGGCAAACAGACTAACCAAAGCTAAATGATTCAGGTCTTCCAGACTCCAAATCCAGTGCTCTATCTATGGGGATGCTATTGAGATGCCTCGAATCTGCCTCAGGGAGAGCCAACCACTACCCCAGAGAACACAATCCACTTAAGAACTGATTTCATTGTTAGGTGTAGTAGTATAATGGGAAGAGTGGGGATCAGTGTACTGTCTCTGACTTTGAACCTCTTTGAATGTTTCCCTGTTTTATAATAATCATTTGATTCAGGCCAGTTCCAAAGATCTGGTGATTATGAGAGTCATTTATACCCAGAGAGGGGACTGTGGGAAATGAGTGTGGATCACAACATAGCAGTTTCACTTCTTTTGTTGTTTGCTTGAATTTTATTTTCTTTCTCATTTTTCTTCCTTTTTTATCTGATTTTTCTTGTGCAGCAAGATAATTGTATAAATATGTATGTGTATATTGGATTTACATGTATTTTTTACCATGTTTAACATACATATTGGACCAAAAAAAACATATATATTGGACTACTTGTCATATAGAGGAAGGGGTGAGGTAAAGGGGAGGAAAATTGGAACACAAGGTTTTGCAAGGGTCAGTGTTGAAAAATTATCCTTGTATTTGTTTTGACAATAAAAAGCTTCAATAAAAAAATTTTTAAAAATAACAAAATAACAAAAAAAGAAATAATCATAGCAGTGATCCCTGCATTGACATTGAAGAGTGAGGAGAATATGAGATGCTGCTTCTTTGGCAGAATGTGCTTTCTGTAGCTTGCTCACGTATTCTGGTAAGCATAATCACAATCTCTTAAATGATTCATCAATTAACATTCATTTATTAAGTGTTGACACTGTTTTTATTAATTGCTCTCTTTGTGTTAAGCTCGGGGGGGTCTCTCTTCAAAAAACGTAAGATCATATCTGCTTTAGTTTTGGTTCTATATCACGAAACATATTGAGCTTGCAATCCACTAAGATCATTTTCAAAAAAAAAAAAAAAGAAAACTCCATTAGTTCAGATAATTATAACAATTTGATATGATAGCTAAAATAACCAACATGATCTTGGGAGACAGAAAGTTACAGGAATAAAGGTGGCTAGTCTTGATTTTTTGGGGAATAGACACCATCTATAACAGTGGTTCTCAAAGTATGGTCTAGAGAATCCTGGGGTTCTCTGAAACCCTTTTAGAGGATCTACAAATTCAAAAATAGTTTTTATTTCCAATAAGGTCTATAAATATAACCCAGATAAACAAAAACGCTTTGGAGAGATCCTCAATAATTTTTAAAAGGATAAAGATACTGAAAACAAAAGTTTGAGAACCACTGATCTATAATATTGTGTTCTGTTCTGTGTAAACCATTTTAGGAAGGAGAAATTCCAGAGATGGGATGGTGATCAGAATAGTGAAGGCTTCAGGGACATTCCATCTGAGAGCCAATCAAGGAAATGGGAATATTCTGCCTAGATAAGAGAAGGTTAGAGGTATACAATGACTACTTGAAAAGTACTTGTGTAGAAGTAGAATTGTTTTGTTTGGCTCCAGGAACAACAGATATAAGAAGCAAAGAAGCAATGTTAGGCTTGAGGTCAAATGATTTCTCAAGCACCAGACTTCTGTCCTCCAAAGGAAAATGAGCTGCTTGGACAGGTTCTGAAGAACTCTTCATGGAGAGATTTTTAACAGGGACTAAATTATCAGCTAGTGGGAATTTTGATCAGTTATGGGATGGACCAGATGGTCAATGACATCCCTTCCAACTCTGAAATTTGGTGATCTCGTGACTCACTTTTCTTTTTCTAAAACAAAAACCCTAACCTTTTAAAAGATTTACAATAATACATTATATCCAGGAGGGGAGGAAACTATTTTATCCCCTAACTTCACTCAAAATGCTTTGCACATAGTAAACATGTAATTTGTTTGTTGAACTCAACTTTTAAAGCCTTTAAAAGGATTGGAATGTCTCCTTTGAGATTTTCCACAGCAGTTTTTTGGTCTACTTTCTAACTTTCCTCCAATTAACAACTGCCTTTCCTTAAGAATCAGCATTAAAAATAATTTTTAAAACTTCTTGTTTTTAGGGTTTCCTTGGCAAAGATACTAACCGAAGCTATTTGCCACTTCCTTCTCTAGTTCATTTTATAAGTAAAGAAACTGAAGGAAACAGGGTTAAGTGACTTGCTCGGGGTCATACAGTTAGTTTCTGTAGTTAAATTTGAACTCGGATCTTCCTGTCTATAGTTCCATTGTTCCATTCACTGAACCACAAAGATGCTTCTTAAAACTTTTTTTAATTTTTAAAGTGATGATGAAATTATTTTGTACTATTTTTTATTGAAAAGGAATTATATTAGAAAAGCTAGGTGGCACAGTGGATAAAGCACTAGCTTTGGAGTCAGGATGACCTGAGTTCAAATCTGATCTCAGACACTTAACACTTCCTAGTTGTGTGATCCTGTGCAAGTCACTTAATCCCAATCACCTCAGCAAAAAGAAAATGAATTGCATTTCACTTATATTATGGCTTAAATAATTTCTGGGAATGGGTTTGGGAACTCAAGCACCATTTATAATATTTTATAGAAAAGTGTTTTCTTGAGTTCCAAAGCAATTGAGTCCCATATGAGCCTTTGGGATGGGAGTTACCTGTAGACTTATTAACTGAAAGCAGCACAGATACCTGTTCTAGAGGTGAAAGGGACTCCATTTGACAGATGCAGACATTGAGGCCCAAAGAAGGAAGGGAATTCCCAAAGTAACATGGGGCATAAGTAGCAGAAGTGGAATTCAAAGCCTGCTCATCTGCTTCCAAAGCCAGTGGTATTATACTGGGTCACCTTTCTCAAATGCAACAGCAATTTATCAAGATTTTAGTTTTGTACTTAAAAGTTTCTCAGGATCAACCAAATCATTTCCAATGGAGCAGTAATGAACTGAACCAGCTACGCCCAGAGAAAGAACTCTGGGAGATGACTAAGAACCACTACATAGAACTCCCAATCCCTATATTTTTGCCCACCTGCATTTTTGATTTCCTTCACAAGCTAATTGTACAATATTTCAGAGTCTGATTCTTTTTCTACAGCAAAATAACGGTTTGGTCATGTATACTTATTGTGTATCTAATTTATATTTTAATATATTTAACATCTACTGGTCATCCTGCCATCTAGGGGAGGGGGTGGGGGGGTAAGAGGTGAAAAATTGGAACAAGACATTTGGCAATTGTTAATGCTGTAAAGTTACCCCATACATATAACCTGTAAATAAAAGGCTATTAAATAAAATAAAAATAAAAATAAAAAAAAAGTTTCTCAGGGCTTCACACAAATCACCAAAGGTAAACGAAAAGATGATTTCATTATTGATAAAGCATCTTTGAACACTCTTGGAGGTCTAATGAACAAGGTCATTTTATATTCACAAAGTTCAAAATCTGGTTTTATCTAAGTCACATTTAAAAGCCTTTAGGTAAACTGACTGAGTGCGAAATCTTCCTTCTTGTTTGATGATCAGTGATGAGCTGGCTGATCAATGCTGTCCTTTTGGCTCCAGGAGCCGGGCATCTGGGAAGTATCCAGCCTTTCCCCACTGCTGATTCTCATTGTTTTGTGGAATTGAACGGGTGTGAAGACGATCCTGGTGCTGCTTTTTCACTCCCCCAGTTCTTGCTATCTTCCAAAGATGTCAAAAATAAGGGTTTGCCCCCCTTGAAATCCACATGATCTTCTTTAATGGCTTGTTGCGCTCTCTCTGGCTCTGGGGCTTTTGACTCAAAAGCCGAACCTGGAGGCTTCTCTTTCTGTTTGAATGTGCTAGGAGTCTGGGGTTTATTTCCCAAATTTCGGGCTTCATTGAGGGTTTTAAATGCCGGTGATGCTTTAGGAGGTTTTCTGCTCAAAAGGTTATCCAGGTGAGTCATTCTGCTATTCTTGCGGACTACGCGAAAGTTCTGAAGGTACTTGTTGTGTCTGGCATTGGAAGAGTATCGAAACTGGGAAGGATCTGGAGCCGAATCTTGAGATCTCTGCTCCGATTCTGGACTCACTTTGCGGCTCTGAAAGTCCCCACCAGGCATTTGGTCAGATGAGAAATCATCTGTCCTGTGGGAGTCTTCTTTTACCAAGTTTTCTGCCATTGGAGGCTTTGTGGCAGCATCTATTTGCCATTCATCCAAGAGTCTTCCCTTTGCATTGAAAGCGGAGCTCAATGGATCACTGATTAAGGATTTTATGATTTCATTGTTCTTTTTCAAAACAAGATTTGTTTTCGCACTGGTTGGTTTTTCTTTATTTTTCAGGTAATGCCTGTTTCTGGTCAAAAAAAACATTTGTATATATCCCATATCATGAAAAACTATGGGTTTGGTGGTACTTAGCGTCTGTGGAGTAAAAAAAAAAAGGGGGGGGGAGGCATTTAGATTTCCTTCTAGACAGAAGCTGGCCATTTTATCTACAAATACACAAATTACCGTCATACAATCCCAAATTAGACATTGCTAGGCAGAAGTATTTAATGAAATGACAAAGAAAAGTAGCTCTGGCTATGAAATCGTTTTCTTCTAGCTGTATCCTACCTCTAATGTTGATTAAAAGTCGATGTATTTTATAGACAAAGTTTCTCAAACTTTTTGATCTCAGGATACCTTTACATAAAAATTATTGAAGATCCTCCAAAAATTTTTATTTATGTGGTTTACATTTATCAAGAATTATGGTATTAGTATTAGTATTATGAAAATAATTTTGGTCTTGCAGATCCCCTGAAATGTTTTTGAGGACTTTCAGAGATCCCTGGTATACATTTTAAGAAATGTTGGCTTAATCTTTTGAAATAAAATAATGGGGGGGGGGGGAGGAGGGACAACATCAACCTCCAATAAAATCTCCCTGGAAGTCATTGTCAGAGAATATTTGTAGGTTGGGCCACTGGTCCAACTTGGTAGATTTTTGTTTGTTTGTTTGTTTGTTTTGTATTTTTAAGTTCTTATTCTATAAAACCAGTTAATACATGAAAAACATTGAGTTGAAAATCTCCATGTGAAGGATGGATGACAACCTGGTGATATCATCACCAGGGGATTCCTGTTGGGGAGTGCTTGAATTAGGGGGTCTCTGAGGCACCTTTTTGCAATGGGAAGCTGGGACTTTTGATGCTGTGACCAGAGGTGCTAGGAAACATTTTCTGTGAACATCTGTGAAACATTTTGTTTGGTCATTCAGTTGGGTCCCACTCTGCTTAATTCCATGGACGAGTCCATGGGCTTTTCCTGCAAAGGTACTAACTAGAGTGGTTTGCCATTTCCTTCTCCAAAGTATCCACATTTTACATTGGAGGAACTGAGGCACACATGGTTAGGTGACTTGTTCAGGGTCACACAGCTAGTAAGTCTCTGAGGCCAGGTTTGAACTTGGGTCTTCCTGATTACTAGTGAACCTACACAATTACAGACAGAGCTGTGGTGTGGCCACTGACCCAGGGGCACCAATAGCTCCATCTCCGGATGCCTTCTGCCTCTGGAAGCTGCGTTTCCAGGGAGTTCCTCTACATCCAGGAGGATCCTCAGCCGTAGCAGTCTTGCCTTAGGGCAAACCTGCCTCCCCCTCCAGACCAGCTACCTCTCTGGTCTGACTAAAGCTCCATCACTGCAGGAATAACCAGCAACATAGACAACTCGTGGCTATCCAGAGTGTGCTTCCTCTCTCTAATGGAGGTCACAACTCCAGGGATGCTCCAGGGCTTTACAAGGCCCAACTTCAAAACCCTAGTTAAGGCTCTGATTAAAAAGTAAATATCCAAAGCCGATAGTGTTCTATTAAATGAATCTCAGTCTGTAAATTAAACCAAAGAAGCAGTAAGCTGAGCTGGAGGCAGTGAAATATAATGGGTAGCATTAGGTAGTCAGAAAATGTCTCTTTTCTGCTTACAAGTGCCTTCTATATGTGAGGCTCTGGGTTAAGGGCTGGGGATGGATAGGGAGAACTCTTCTCCCTGCTCTCAGAGAGTTTATATTTTAATAGGGAAGGCGTTTTATATATGTGTATATATGTATATGTATATATATGTATGTACATATACTATATGTATGTATATATGTACATATGTATATATATTTATATGTGTGTATATGGATGTATATATACTCTATAAGCATGTGTGCACATATATGAATCTACATAGATATATATGTATATATAAGTATATATGTATACCTATAGTAGACATAAAATACACACCTACAGTAGACATAGAACTCTCCATCCTCCCTATTCTCTCTCCCTTTCTCTCACTCGCCTCCCCCCACTTCCTTTCCTCTCTTTTCCCTCCATTTTATTTTATTTTTCTTAGTCCCAGACCTTAGCACAAAGCTGGCGTATGAACAACCATCCTCCTTGCACAATACTAGATCACCAGCTCTTAGGCCATAGCCCAGCCCAGACTCAAATACACCCCCTTTCTGGGGGCTCCGTTAGCCTGGGCGCTCCCTAGGCTATGATTTGCCTTTCTAAGTATCCCCAGGGCTTGGACAGGGCCTGCAGGACAAGCAGTAAATGCTTAATATTTGTTGACTGACTGCAGCTTGCCAATCCCTTTTCCTTCCAAGCCAGAAGCCGCATCCCCACTCAGCTCTATGATGGCCATCCCCTGGACAGTCCCCAAATGGTCGGAATTGTGTTACCGGGGAAGACACATCTTGCTTTGATTGACTGAGGCTGATGATCTTGGCATTTGGCTTGTTCAATTCATCCTCAAAGCTCAAAGGTATCAGATGCGTTGTCTCGCTCTCTACATCATGCCCAGGGGAAAAGACATCTCTGAACCATCTGTTTTTTCCCAGAGAAGTAGCATCTTTTGGGGCAGTTGGTTTTTTCCTGCAAATGAACAGAGGTTTAGCAAAAAGGATGCATTGGGGGAACGTACTGGGTCAGTCCAATGCACTGATGCAAGAGTTATCATTTATGGAGTCCCACCATCCAACCCAATCCAACAAGCATTTTGCCTTTGTAAGGGCCAGCTATTGCACTAAGAATGGATAAGGAAGGAAGGAAATAAGCCTTTAATACCTATGTGCCTAATATTGTGCTAAACACTTTATGGACATTATCTCATTTTATCTTCATGATGATCTTCATAGGTAGGTACTATGATTCCCATTTTATATTTGAGGAAACTGAGACTGACAGGGGTGATTTTTCCAGATTCACATAGCTAGTTATTTCCCTCCAATTACATGTAAAACAATTTTTAATATTCATTGGATTTTTTTTTTGAGTTCCAAATTCTATCTTTTCTCACTTCCTCCTTGCAATAGTTAATCTAATATAGATTATACATGTAGTGTCATGTAAAACATTTCCATATTGCTTATTTTGTGCAAGAAGATGAAGGAAGCAAGGATGGACTTAAAGAAAGGGAGGGAAGGAGGAAAAGAGAGGAAAGGAAAGAGGGAAGAAGGAAAGAAAGGAAGGAAGGAAGGAAGAAAAGGAAAGAAAAAGGAGATTGAAAAAAATAGTATACTTCAGTCTGTATTCAGATAATATCATTTTTCTTCCGGAGGCAGATAGTATTTTTCATGATTATTGTATTGCTGAGAATAACTGAGTTATTCAGTTTATCATACAATATTCATCACACTATACAATATTCATTATACAATCATACAACACAATGATCTCCTGGTTCTGTACACTTAATTATGTATCAGTTCATGTAAATCTTTCCAAGTTTTTCTAAAATCGTCCTGCTTGTCATTTTTATAACCCAATAGTATTCCATCACAACTTCATTGGCCATTCTGCAACTGATGATATCCCCTCAATTGCCAGTTCTTAACATAAAAAGGACTGCTATGAATATTTTCATACAAATAGATTGTTTTTCTTGTTCTTCTATTTCTCTTCTTTGGGACACAGAATTAATAGTGATATTGCTGGATCGGTTTTATAACCCTTTAGCCAAAGCTACAAATTGTCCTCCAGAGTGGTTCATAACTCCACCATCAGTGTATTAGTATCCCCATTTCCCCACATCCCTTCCCCAACATTTTCTTCCCTTTTTTGTCATATTAACAAATTCTGATAGATTTTAGGTAGTATCTCAGAAGTGGGTTAAATTTTCATTTATCCAATCAATAGTGATTTAGAGCATTTTTCACACGACTATGGATAGCTTTTACTTTTTTTATTTGAAAACTGTCCATATCTTTTGACTTTATTAATTGGGGTATGACTTGTATTCTTATATATGTGACTCAATTCTCTAAACATTTGAGAAATGAAGCTTATATCAGAGATAATTGTTGTAAATATTTTCCTATTTGTTTTCTACTTTTTTTCTAAATTTGATTTCAAGAGGTTTTTTGTACATTATCTAAATTTTTTAATAAAAATTAATCATTTAATATTTTAATGCATCCTATAACTTGTTTGCCCATAAATTCTTTTCTTCTTTATCTGATAAATTATTCCTTTTTCTCTGAATTTCCTTTTGGTATGTCTAAATCATGTACCTATTCTATTTTGGTCTTATCTTGGTATATGGAATGAAATGTTGGTCTATATCTAGCTTCCGCCATAAGTTTTATAGACTATAGGTCTATACCTCATCATAAGCCCTTTGGGATTGTCTTTGATTATTGTATTGCTGAGAATAACTGAGTTATTCAGTTTATCATACAATATTCATCACACTATACAATATTCATTATACAATCATACAACACAATGATCTCCTGGTTCTGTACACTTAATTATGTAATCAGTTCATGTAAATCTTTCCAAGTTTTTCTGGAACTTCTGCCATGAGGTTTCCAGCTTTGTCTTTGTCAAATGAGTTTTTGTTCCAAAAGTTTGGGTCTTTGGGTTTATCAAATATTAGATTACTATAATCACCTATTGCAATATATTGTATACTTAATCTATTCCACTAATCCATCACTCTTATTTCTTGGCCAGTAGCAGATTTTAATAATTACAACTTTGTAATATAGTTTGAGATCTGGTATGACCAGGAGTTTATGCTTTAGTTGCTAATAACATGTATGCATTCATAAAACAGCCAAAGGGAGAATAGTATGATAGGCAGGGCACTAGATTTGGAGTCTGAGGGATGAAGTCTGAATACCAGTTCTGCTGTATACTACCAGAGTAGGGAGGTGATGAGTTTTTTCTTCTGGTTACAGAAGAGCATCAAAATAAAGAAATTTTACAACTCATACATATATATGTATATGCATATATACATATATGTATAGTAAAGTCTGGAATGTGGGAGAGATGAGAGAGAACAAGAACTTTTACTTCCTTAGCTTACCTTTTGTTCTGGGTCAAATTCATTTACAAGACAAGCAAGAGAATGCCCTTAGGACTCTCTAACTCTAAGTGAAAGAGTTGTCTAGAACATAGGGATGTGATTTCCATAGAAATTGAAAAGATAGGACATTTTTAAAATTTTAAATTGTTTGATTTTACTTTAATTTTTTTATATAATAAGCTTTTTATTTTCAAAGATAGTTTTCAACATTTCCCCTTGACAAACTTTGTGTTCCAAATTTTTCTCCCTCTCTTCCCCCATCCCCTCCCCAAGACAGCAGGTAATATAAAATATGTTAAACATGTGAAATTCTTCTATACGTATTTTTAATTATGCTGCACAAGAAAAATCAGACACAAAAGGGAAAAAATGAAAGGAAAAATAACAACATCAAAAATGATGAAAATACTATGCTGTGATTTGCATTCAGTCCCCACAGCCCTCTCTCTGGCTGCAGATGGCTCTCTCCATCATAAGTCTATTGGAATTGACTGAATCATTTCACTGTTGAAAAGAGTCAAATCCATGAGAATTGATCATCGCATAATCTTGTTCTTGTGTATAATGATCTCTTGGTTCTGTTCACTTCACTCAGCATCAGTTCCTGTAAGTCTCTCCAGGCCTCTCTGAAATCATCCTGCTGGTCATTTTTATAGAATAATAATATTCCATAACATTCATATACCATTTAGTCATTCTCTAGCTGATGGGCATCCACTCAGTTTCCAGTTCCTTGCCACTACACAAGGGGTGCCACAGACATTTTTGCACATGAGGGTCCCTTTCCCTGCAAGGTCTCTGGGATATAGGCCCAGTAGAAACATTGCTGGATCAAAGAATATGTGCACAGTTTTATATTCATTTCGACAAAGTTCCAAATTGCTCTCCAGAATGATTGGATCAGTGCACTACTCCACCAACAATACTTCAGTGTCTCAGTTTTCCTGCATCTCCTCCAACATTTATCATTATTTCTCCTGTCACCTTAGCCAATATGTGAGGCATTTATGGTGCCTCAAAGTTGGATATGACATTTTCTTAGGACATTCTGCTTGGCTTTTGTAATCTGGTGTGATGGCTATGAATAAAGAATCAAAAAAAAGAAAAAAAAAGAAAAGAAAAAAGAACCAAAGGTGGAAAGTAGCCCTATAAAGGGCTCAGCAGCCTTCACAACAGAGGTACTAGTCTTCCCTGAAGACTATATCCCTATATCCCTCTCAGAAACTAGCAACAGTATTTGGGGAATTTTACTGGGATTACTGGGATACTGGGATACTGGGATTACTGGGATGATTGGAATTGGAATTGGGTGATTACTAGAAATCATTGACTGGCACATTTTAAGGAACTCATGGCTATGGTGTTCATTTGTGTGCATATGATCTAGCTCTTCGAATGAAGAATGACTTGATTAAATGACAAATCTTGAGTATTTATTAATTTATCTGATGGTTATGGCACTGTGACTGATTTGCTGCTCACTCGGACTCCAGGATGCATTGGTCTATTTCTAATGAATCTAATAGAGTGTCTAGATAAAGCAAGATTGGCAAACCTCAATGTCCTCCTTGCCTTCTCTCACTCATTCTCCAAATCCAACCAATTTCCAAAATTTGCCATTTCTAGCTTTACAACATCTTGATTAAATCTCCTTCCTCACCCCCCTTTCCCCCATCTTTATAGCCATGACTCTAATTTGGGCTTTTATCTCTTGCTTGACTATTTCAGTAGCTTCTGAGTTGCTTTCCTCATCTTCAGTGTTCTCTCACTTATCCATTCTCCATTAGCTGCCAGTTTGACCATATTATTGTTGTAGAAACACAATTCTAGCCTCCATATGACATTACATTTGGGGAGGGAATTGCTAAAGACTTCACTTCTTTCCCACTCACCAAGTTTCAGTGATCCTCACTGCCTCGCTGCCACCAGAATCAAATCTCAATTGTGTTTGGTTTTGTACCATTTCATACATTGGTCCCTTCCTATTTGTTTGGTCTTAGACTGGGAGAAAGGAAGCCATGATAGCCTTCAATTCCAGGGAGTCCAGAACTAGGAAGATCATGGAGAATCTCCAAATGGATACACAGCCATCATCAGTGGCTAACCCAAGCTGTCCTGAGATCCAGGATCTATTTGGAGATGATCTTCCTTGCCCAGATTTATGGCCAGAAGCACCAAAGTTCTGCATTTGCAAATGACTTCAGAGATCATAGATTTCAACAGTCTATATTTATAGATCAGGAACTGAGGTCCAAAGGGATTCAGTGGCCTTAGCATCCGAGACATGGATGGCAGTGGATCCCTGTCTCCCCCAACTTCTGAAATGCTCTCATGAAGGGTTAAGTGCCCTTGTGGAATCATTCCACTGTAGCCTCTACACCATAGAAATGCCACAGATTGATCCTTCTAAGAGTTCCCTTATGTGCAATCCCGTGTATCCTCACCCTTTCCACTGATGACGTATATTTATGGGGTTTGCCTCTTATTTATAGGAGTGGGTTCTATTGCCAATTTTCTTGCTAGGCTATTTCATCAAATGCCTTTGCTTTAAATTAATTCTGGCAAGCTAGAAAAAGAAATAAACACAGAGGGCCAATTCAGAGAAAGGATGGATGGGAGAGATAGATTAAACTTCTATAGAGGGAGTCAACCCAGAAGGAAGGGGAAAGTCTTAAAAAGGAGATTGTGAAGATTACAAAGAATCATTCCAAGGAGAAGGAAAATCAAGATAACTTGAAGAGACATATAGATACATAGAAAATTCACCAACCAACAGAGATTTTAAAATACATAAAAAAGAAAAAGGAAACAAAGTACGGCAGCAGGAAGTGAACACAAAAATATGGCATGTTACCTAAGATTGCTGTTACCGATACAGAAGCTCAGAATAACTAAAGAAGATAAGGAGAATGAACAACAACAAGAAGGGCTTAAAAAGTTTGAGCCATATTCATTGTTTTTCTTTTTTTTTCTTTTTGCAATACGGCTAACATGGACATGCTTTGTATGACTTCACATGTAAAGATGATACATTGCTTGTCTTCTCATGGAATAGGGGACTAAAGGGAGGGAGATAATTTGAAATACAAAATAAAAATGAAAAAAAGTTAGCAAAAAAAATGGCCCCCTAAAATTAACTAGATTGAGGAAGAAACTAAAGTCACAGAAGAGACAGGACCACTGTGTGAGTTGGATGGGACGATGATGGCAGACAAAAAGGAGAAAGAAGGGCTACTTCATTTGCCTTCTCTTTTCTCTACCAAGGAGAATGATGGCAAAAGAAGTGAGGAAACAAATATGGATAAGAAGAATATATTGTATATCATATGATAATATTCTGTCTCATGTTAACAAAAATGCTAAATAAGTAAAGAATAGCTAAGATAAATAATGGAAGTACTTTGGTGCCCTTGATAAAATTACAACATATAATCCAGAAAAGCTATATCCTAGCAGTCTGAAAGACCTGGCAAATGTGATTGCTGCATCGTTGCCAATGATAGATTTTAAAGACAATGCTTTAATGGCAAATGGGAGAGGTGCTTGATAGGGTGAGTCATCCTGATTTTCCAAAAAGGAAAGATAATAGAGTCTAAAAACCAGTGTATTTGATTTTGTCTAAATGTCAAATGATTTGGCTGACTTTTACAATGGATATTAACTTTTGAGTGTGAGTTGAAAGTTCCTTACAACTCAAAAATCTTAAGACTCTGAAGAGATCTCCTCCACATGTCCACATGATGGCTTTTCAGATTTGTGAAGGCTGAACACATATCCTGCCTCATGAGGTCCCCCAGGTCCTTCAGGAGGTCCTGAATGAACTCTGAGTTCAAGACCCTTGACTCTTGTGATTGCCCTCCTTTGGACCAAAGTCCTGAAATGGTACTGAACCCCATACTCCAATGGAAGTCTGACTGGGGCAAAGCATACTTCCTTGTTCTGGCTTTATTAATGAGGATCCTAGAGAGCAAGGAGATGCCATAGTGCATAATGCACTCGGCTTGAAACATGGAAGACTCATCATCCTGAGTTCGAATCTAGCCTCAGACACTTACTAACCATGTGACCCTGGGCAATTCACTTAACCTATTTGCCTCAGTTTCCCAATCTATAAAATTAACTGGAGAAGGAAATGTCAAAATATCCCATTATCTTTGCCAAGGAAACTCCAAATGGGATCAAGGAACAGTTGGATATGACTGGAAAAAGGACAACTACAAGAAAAAAGGGTAATATTAATTTTATCACATTGTCACATTATAGATCCTTTTGAACTATCACTTAATTGTTAAATATTCTTCCCCATTTTGGGCAATCCATACATTTCTTTGGACTATGACTTTTGTTACAACAATTATCAATCTGTCTATGTGTTTATTTCTCTATATGTATATATACATATATATGTGAGAAATAAAATTTAGTAGAATAATCAAGAGTTGTCACAAAAGATAAATACTTTACTGATACTTTTTTTGAAAAGATGGTAAGAGAGATGCCTTGGGGGCTGCATGTGATACTTCTCAGCTTGCTCTGCTCTCATTCAGTGAAAGGCTGGAGAATAAGGTAACTAACAATGGAACTTGGTCACAAAACTTCAGTCTTATAAACTAGAAGCCAGTAGCAATGTGTGGGACACCCCTTCCCAATACTGTGCCTTATGGATTTCATTTCTGCACGTGTTTGAAATAGTGGGAAAAAAACCCTATACAAGGTTATCATCATGCATGTATGTCTGCCCACATGTATGTTACACATATGCATGTATCATGTACATAAATCCTCTTCAGCTAACTCTCTAACTGCAAAATTCGGAGGGTGAGACTCAAATCTCTTTTACCTTGACATCTTCCATCATGGATCTGAGATAGAAAGTGGGTAGAAGGACTGAAATCTTTCCAGACCAATGAGCATCACTTCTTCTGCAGAAGAAAGAGCATTGAATCTGTAGCTAGAGGGTGAGGGTTTGAACCTTGACTTTCACTTACTACCTGTGTGATCTTGGCAAGTCTCTTCTCTCTGGGTCTCAGTTTCCTCATTTCTGAAATGGGTGAGTGGGACCAGATGTTTTCTAAAGTCCCTTCCAGCCCTGGAGCCCTAGTCCTCTGTTCCTGGGTTACATGAGTAGTGACAGCATCAAAGGCAGGATCTGAATTCTGAGCCCATTGCTCTGCCCTTTGCAGTATGCTGCCATCTTCTCCCAGTCATAAGTGAGCAGAAGTCAGAGGGGCTTGTCCCCAAAATGCCCAAATACAAGAGAACAAGCCCCATTTGGGATTGTCCCCCAAGGTTCCCATCAATGTTCCTAAGCCATTTGCAGGGAGCTGTTCATGACCTTTCCCTTTAGTGGAACAAGAGAACATAAACCACAAAATGTCATTGTTTAAACAGTTACCTTACTTTTATGCCATCCTTCGTTAAAATATCAGTTGGGTCGGAGATTGTTACAAATTTCTGACAGGGAAATTTATTTTTACCTGGAACGAGAAAAGGTTTTTGTAGGAGATTTGTGAGCTCGGTCACTCAGGAAGCAATTGGTGGAAGGGGAAGGGGGCAGAGGGTCCAAGACATCTGGTGGCATTGGGGGTCAAAGTGATGAGCCCCGGCTCTCAGTCAGATGATCTGGGTTCAAATCTCACTTCACCTGAAGTCACTTAAGTGACTGGCACCTCAATTTCCTCCTACACATAATGACAATCAGACAGCGCACTGTTTGGCTCATAGTAGGCACTTAATGACTTGACTTGTAGACTTGACTATGAGGTCCCTCAGTTTTAAGTTTTTAATGGAGTGCTGAGGTTAGAGTCTGGAAGACCTGAGTTCAAATTCTGCCCGAGACAGGACCATTCACTTACTACCCTTACCCTCAGTTTGCTCCTCTGTAAAAGAATCATAACAATGACAATTACCTCCTAGGGTTGTTGTATCAAGAGAAAGTAGCGCAGGTGAAGAATCTTGTAAACCTTAAGTGCTTTATAAATGCTAGCTGTCATTATAATTATTGTGACATCTGTGATCTTAAGATCTTAGAAGTGGAAATCAAAAGGATGAATTATCCAATTATCATTAATGTTGGATTTCAATATGATAGTGGAGGTTTAATCAGCCACACCCTGCCATCACAATTAGTTTAGGGAGAATAGAATGACCCTCCAAGTCCACAACTTAATTCCTAGGCTTCTTTTTGAAGTTAAATAGGATGAAAAGTTAGGAGTACAATTAACAATCAGAGTCCCCAGTTAGAAAAATGCTAACATTTAGGCAGAGGTTTCTTTCTTTAATTTAAATCTAGGTTAGTGTTTCGCTGACTTATAGCTTCTTTATATGTGATGCTAGAAACTTAACCAAATCTAATACAGGGTATTGCTGTTATTAGACAGGGATGAGAAGAGATTGTGGAATGACTGAACCTTCTTTCATAGATCTCTGTTTTTTAAAAGGTGGGTTCAACTGATAGCTTGGATTTTATGCTCTGAGATACCTCTAGGGGATCCACGACTCTCCTCATTTTCTTCCTTCATGCTCTGCTCTTGGTCTCTCAGTTTTTCTCATTCATTTGTTGCTTCTGTCTTGCTCATTCTTTCTATTCCAGCTTATTAAGTTTACAGTAGGGCTGGGGAGATTGTCCCCCTATATTGTTGTTGCTCATCTCGAGGTGCCACCTTCTTCCTCTCAATCTGTGTTTTATAGACTACCTGTTTTCCTTTTAGAACTTTCAGGTATGACTCAATTCTACATTCTGGCTTAAAGATCAAGACTTTACAAGTCAAGTAAGCACATTTCTTAAGCACAAACTAAGTGGCAGGCTCTATGCTAAGTGAGAGAGATACAAATAAAAGTAAAAACAGCTTCTGCTCTGAAAAAACTCACAGTATAATGAGGAAGAAAACATACGAACTATTATATACCTACAAGAGTTATATGGAATTGGAGATAACCTCAGAGGGAAGAAACTAGTTTTAAGAGGGGACTAGGAAGGCAACTCGTAAAGGATAGGAATTGAGCAGAAACTTGTAGCAAACCAAGGAAGCCAAGAGATAGCAATAAGAAGAGGGAACATTCCCAAAATGAGGACAGTCAGTGAAACCGCATGAAGTCAGGAGAGGAAGCGTATTGTTCAAAGAATAGCAAGGAGGCCAGTGTCACTGGATGATATAGTACATGGAGGGGAAAAAAAGAGTAAGAAGCCTGGAAAGGGAGGAAAGGCTAAGATTATGAAGGGGGTTTATGAGCCAAACAAAGGATTTTTTATTTAATCCTGGAGGTGAGAGAGAGCTACTGGGATTTATTGAATAGACAGTTGACATGGTTAGATCTGAATCTGGATACTCTTTAGTAGTTAAGTGGAGGATGGAGTGAGTAGGAGAGAATGAGATAGGCAGATTTTCCAGCAGCTACTGCAATGGTCCAGGCTGGGGGGAGAAATCTGCACCAAGGTGGGGGCAATGTTATGGGAGAGAAGTAGGCAGAGGTGAAATTGACAAAAGAAGCTGCAGAGGTGAGATTGACAAGAGATGCAGCAGTAGTGAAACTGACAGGAGATGCAGCAGTGGTGAAATTGACAAGAGAAGCTGCAGAAGTGAAATCAACAAGAGATGCAGCAGTGGTGAAATCGACAAGAGAAGCTGCAGAAGTGAAATCAACAAGAGATGCAGCAGTGGTGAAATCGACAAGAGAAGCTGCAGAGGTGAAATCGACAAGAGATGCTACAGAGGTGAAATCGACAAAAGATGCTACAGAGATGAAATTGACAAAAAATGCTCTGCCTCAGACTTTCTGCTGATTTACAATCTTGCATCTCCAAGCTTTGCCCCAAACTTTCTGCTGACCTACAAACTTACATCTCCAATTACCTGTCAGACGTCTTGAACCAGAAGTTCCATAGCCATTCAAATTCAGTATGTCCACAACAAAACTGCTTTGCCACTAACCTTTCCATTCCTCCTATCTTTCCTATTATTGTAGAGGGCACCACCACCCTCCCAGAATCCCAGATTCTAAAATGGGAGTCATCCTGGATACATCGCTATGTTCCATTTCTATAGTCAAGTCTGTCCATCACAGGCTTGCAACATCTCTCCTTGACTTCATCCTGAAGCACCTTTTAAATATATCCCCATCCTCTCCTCTGACACTGACCCTACTCTGATACATACCTTCATCACCTCATCTCTAGACCACTGCAACATCTTCTGCTAGGTCTACCTGCCCCACATGTCTCTCCTTACTCCAATCCATTCTTCCTCCAGACATTAGAATGATTTTCCCAAAGAACAGGTCTAGTCCTATCTCTCTCTCTCTCTCTCTCTCTCTCTCTCTCTCTCTCTCTCTCTCACACACACACACACACACACACACACACACACACACACACACACACACCATCTTCTCATTACTATGCTGTTTGGCATTAAAAACCCTTCATAAACTGTCTCCTCTGACCTTTCTAGTTTTCTCACACTTCCCCATCACCATCTCCATTTATTCTTCAATCCAGAAATACTGGTCTCTGGCTCTTTCATATCTCTAGGCTCTGAGTATTTTCTCTGAGTACTTCCTGGGCGTAAAATGATTTCTCTCTTCCATTCTAATGAATGATCTCTTGTCTCTTCTTTAATTCTAACTAAAATCCCATCTTCTACAGAAAGTTTTCTCCAATCCCTCTTCATTCTAGTGCCCTCTCTGATAGTTATCTCCTATTTATCTTGTATAGAATGTGTTTATATATATATGTATATATGTAAATATATATGTTTGTGTGTGTGTGTGTGTGTGTGTATGTGTGTGTGTGTATCAGTATAAGGACACAAATTTTGAGATTCAAATTTCCTCCCCCATTTCTTATTATCCCTTAAGGCAGTAAGCAATTTATTTTATGTCATATGTGTGCAATTGTGTAAAATATATTTCCATATTAGTCGTGTTGTGAAAGAAGAAACTAACAAAAATAAAATATCATGAAAATAATAAAGTGAAAAATAGTATGTTTCAATCTGCATTCAGATTCCAACGGTTCTTTCTCTGGAGGTAGATAGCATTTTTCGTCATAAGTCATTTGGAATTGCCTTAGACCATTGTATTGCTTAAAGTAGCTTTTCATTAACAATGAATCATCATACAATATTGCTGTTACTGTGTACAATGTTTTCCTGGTTCTGCTCACTTCACTTTGCATCAGTTCATGTAAGTCTTTCTAGGTTTTTCTGAAATTATCCTGTTCATTATTTCTTATAATAAAATAGTATTTCATCACAATTATATACCACAACTGGTTTGGGTATTCCCTAATTGATGGGCATTTCCTCAAAGTCCAATTCTTTGCTAACACAAAAAGAGCTGTGAATGTTTTTGTATAGATAAGTGTTCCCTCTCCCATTTCTCTGTCTTTGTCTCTGTTTTTTTCTTTCTTTCTTTCTTTCTTTCTTTTTCTCTTTCTCTCTCTTATACAAACTTAAGAGTGGTATGATTGGGTTAAAGGGTATGTTCAGTTTGGATGCCATTTGGAAGCAAATTGCTTTTCAGACAACACGACTAATGTGGAAATATATTTTACACAATTGCACATATATGATATAAAATAAATTGCTTACTGCCTTAAGGGATAATAAGAAATATTGAATCAGTTCACCAGCAGTGCTTTAGTGTCCCAATTTTTCCATATCCCCTTCAACATTTATCATTTTCCTTTTCTGTCAGGGTAACTAATTTGATAAATTTGAGGTTGTTTTAATTTGCATTTTTCTAATCAATAGTAATTTAGAGTATTTTAATATAGCTATAGATAGCTCTGATTTCTTCATCTGAAAACTGTTCATATCCTTTGACCATTTATCAGGTGGTGAATGACTTGTATTTTTATAAATTTGACTCAGTTCTCTATGTTTTTGAGAAATGAGGCCTTTATCAGAGATACTTGCTATAAAAATTGTTTCCCAGTTTTCTATTATCCTTCTAATCTTTGTTGCATTGTTTTTGTTTGTATGAAACCTTCTTAATTTAACATAATCAAAATTATCCATTTTACATTTTGTAATCCTATCTCTTGTAAGTCCTAAATTTTTCCTTTAACAATAGATCTGACAAGTATATTGTTTCTTGCTTTCCTAATTGCTTATACTATTATCCTTTATGTTTAAATTGTCTACCCATTTTGAACTTATCTTAGGATTTGATTTAAGATGTTGGTCTATATCCAAATTCCACCATAGGATTTTCTAGTTTTCCCAGTAATTTTTATCAAATACTTGAGATCTTTGGATTTATCAAACACTAGATTATTTTGGTCATTTTCCATTGTATATGGTATACTTAATCTATACCACTGATCCACCACTCTATTCAGTACCATTATAGTTTGGGTGTTTACTGCTTTATAATATGGTTTGAAATCTGATATGTCTAGGCCATCTTCCTTCACATTTTTTCAGTAATTCTGAAAAAGACCTAATTTTTCAAGAATATAAATAGCAGCTCGCTTCTATACTGGCAAATAATGGGAAATTGAGACGATGTCCATCATTTGGGGAATGGCTAAACAACTTCTGGTATATAATTTTAAGGGAATATTATACTATGATAAATGATGAACAGAATGCTTTCAGAAAAACTTGGGAAGACTTATATGAACTGAAATAAAGTAACATGAGCAGAATTGGGAGAACATTGTACACCATAAAAGCAATATTGTAAGGATGATCAGCTGTAAGAAAACTTAGCTATTGTGATCAATGTAACGATTAAGACAATTTCAAAGGACTTGTGATGGAAAACGCTATGCTCTGGAGTCCAAATTGAAGCATTTTTAAAATTTTATTTTTCTTGCCTAATTTTTATTTTTTTTAAATTAATTATGAAATAATTCTTTTAATTATGAAAATGTTTTGAAAGACTTCTATAATGGGTGTTGCTTTCCTAATAAGTAGAGAAAGTTTGGAGGGAGAGAACATACATCTTTTAAAAGTGACAAAAATGTTTATTGATTGAGTTAACCTCTCTTAGCCTCAGTTTTCTCACTTACAAAACTGGGCCAAAATCTATCACCTAGGTTTGTTGTGAGTATCTCATGAAATAGTATATATAAAGTGCTTTGAAATCTTTAAAGTACTACATAAATGCTAGACAGTAACATTATACTTAAGTCAAAATTTACGTATCATAGATTCCATCAAACTAGACCACCACCCATATACGCTTGTATCAGTCACCCTCCTGTGACACTGTTTCCCTCAATCCTTTTTTCTAATATCTATTTCAGAAAGTTGTAATTATTCCAGACCAATGATGACATAAGTTATGTACCTGGTAAATCTTGACCTTTCTTTTCATTTTCTTTATGACTGGATTGATAATATGGAGTTGAAAATTCTGCAGTGCCCGAGTCAGGTTCTTTCATTGGTAACGTAGCTGATTCAGGTACTCCGACCCATGATAAAATGTGCCCTGTCTAAACAAAAAAAGATCATGTAAGTTTTTAAGTTCTCTCCTTTTCTGGACCTGTAGATACAGAAATATTTATAGCAGTTCTTTTTGGGGTGGCAAAGAAATGGATATTGAGGGAATTCCCATCACTGGGGGAATGGTTGAACAAGTTGTAGTAAATGATTTTAACAGATTATTATTATGCTATAATAAACGATGAGCAGAATGCTTTCAGAAAAACCTGGGAAAACATATGTGAATTGATGCAAAGTAAAGTGAGCAGAACTAGGGAAACATTGTACATAACAGTAACAGCATTATCACATGATGATCAACTGAATGACAACTACTTTCAGCAATGCAGTGATCATTGTATTATAAGGCAATTACAAGGATCTTTTTTTTTTTTTTTTTTTTTTTCAGATAATTGGGGTTAAGTGACTTGCCTGGGGTCACACAACTAGGAAGTGCTAAGTGTCTCAGGTTAGATTTGAATTCAAGTCCTCTTGACTTCAGGGGTGGTGCTCTATCCACTGCACCATCCACCTGCCTTAAAAGGATCTATGTTGAAAAATTCTATCTACCTCCAGAGAAAGAACTGATGAAAGTATGAATGCAAATGGAAACATACTATTTTTTAAAGTTTTCTTTATTTTTCATGTTTGTTAAGGAATTGTTTGTTTGTTTTGGTCTGTGTTTCTCTTTTTCTATGACTAATATGGAAATGTTTGTCTGATTATACATGTATAATCTATTTCAAATATCTTACCTTCTCAAGGATAAGAGATTGAAGGAAGGGAAGGAGGGAATTTGGAACTCAAAATTTTTAAAAAGTGTTAAAATTAGATGAAATTGAAAAAAAAATCAAATTCTGAAAATTTTGAAAAAATTTGAAAAAAATAAGTTTTTCCTTTTTTGAAATTTTCCCCTCTCCACCATGAGACCTCTTGAAATTTTGTATTGCCATATGGAATTCTCTTGATTGGGTCAAATCCTATGTGTAGAGGGCGTAACTTTGGGGAAGTGTATTCTAAAGAAGTATACTTGAAAACAAGGAATTGATGAGACAACGGTTATCTAGTTTACATATGCTTAGTACTTAGCATGGTGATGTAATAGTTCTACAATTGATGTAATTGTAATAGGGTATTTAAACTGAGGACAAAGTCAGCCACAGACATTCTATTTTTGATCATCATCCTGGTGGCTCTCCTGCTTCCTGCACTAAGATCAGACTGGCAGACCGGCAGAATGCTAGCAGAGGAGACTGGGTCAGACTATGACAGAGACAGACTGTGAAGGGGACAATTAAGACTTTGGACTTTATTCCTGACTATTTTCATGGAGATTATTCTGCTGAGATGAAGCTTGGTCCCAAGGCCCTGCAGAAAGCTAACCCGAAGATTACACCTTTGTCTAGGAATGAAACCTACCTCAGTTTTATCCTTGTATTTTGGATTAAGAAAAGGCTTTACCATCTTCCATTTTTCAGGTATTTCTGAAGGATGTAGTTTCTCTACTGAAGGAGAAAAAGAGTGAGGACTAAATGTTATTTACTTATTCTTAATCCCTTCATTTACAGAGTTTCAGAGACCTTAAAAGACTATATTTAACCTTAGCTATTGTGATTTTCTAAAGCTACTGGCACTAAGTTAAACTTTCAAGTTGTAACCAGAGTTTTCTCAAATTTGTGTTGCTTGTATTATACCTTTCAGAAGTGATCCCTAATAATAATGATATTAACAAAACAGTAGCTGATACGGATATGCTACTTTGAAGGATTTAAAATATTTAATGTTCATGATATCTGTGGATGGCATGGCTGAGGTGGTGAATGGATGACTACACTTCCCATGATGCTTGGGTCTAGAGAGCAATTGTTCATTGACAGATGTTCCCTAGGACTCCATTTCTTCTATCAGTGAGTTCCTGTAAGGCAAGGTGACTGATGCCATGGAACCTGTCTGATGCAAGAAGAATAAATGAGTCTTGGAACACTGAACAGACCTTCTTGTAGAGATGGATTTGATGGAATTGAATGCTATCTTCTTAGACATGGATGAATTATCCTGACACATCGTGTGAAGTTCTCAGTTTTCATTTAGCAGCTTCTGAATTTCCCTATCATTTTCATCAAATCAGTCTTCGTTTTTGTGAGTGTTCTGACCCAGATGAACATCAAATCTCTGAAAGCTGTGCATTCTTTTCTGCTTTCACTGTTGCCAATTCTGTATTGGCTCAATTTGCCCTCCAAGTTAGAAGCATTCTAATCTGTTAACATTAATTCTCAGTTAATTTTTTTTTTGCCTTGGGGTTACTGCTTTTGTCTATGATCAGTCCAGCACTCTGTCCTACACATTGCCTTAGTCACTCTCACATCCTATCTGTCTCTTCTTACTATCACAGAGTCTATTAAATGCCACTGTTTGCTGTGAGGATACATCCATGATGTTCTTTTATATTTAGGTAAATAGAATAGTTTAAGTAAATGAGATGCACAAGTTGTCAGTAGTAAATGACCATTGCTGTTGCTGTTCCCAACTCCATTCATCCCAAGAATTTCCTGCCATGTCTGAGTCCATGCCTACTCTAGCACTGAAGTTACCCAGAATTATAAACTTGTCCTTGTTTGGCCCATTGATGATAAAAAAAACAAACAAAAAAACAAACAACTCCATGTCTTTATAAAATTTTTCTTTGACCTCATGAGGGTTTGTCTTGGTGGGAATATAGCCACTGATGGATGATGGCATGGCTCCTAGTGCATCCACATCTGCTGCCCATATCTGCCCATTGACTCAGAACTTTGAGATAGGTAGAAATGGTAAAACGTTGTGATATCTTTTAGTTCATGCATAAATTGAATTTAAGTGAAGCAGAGTTACACAAAGCCATCAACCTCCTTTTCTCTTCCAGAGTCATCACTGGCCATTGGCAGGAGAGAATCAAGATGGCAGGTGGTGACTCGAGATACAATGGATGACCTTGGTGACTTCTATGTCTATCCAAGCTGTAAGTGCTCCATACCACCTGCTTCATCTGCCTTCATGGATGCTAGAACAAATGGTTCTTTATGTGCTTGACATGGACACCCCTCAACTCACCATAGGCTTTGAGACCTCTCAGTTACCCTCATCTTGGTTTAGGCCATCTGCTGAAATGGCTTCCTGGGGTGTGCATGTTGTGCTTCTTGGAGCCACAGGTGAGAGTTAGGTAGATCAGGTGAACATCAAAGGAGCAAAGCAGCCTTGAAAAGGGTTTGGCAGCCCTCGCCCTCAGAGGAACTAGACTTCCCTGAACACACCCTACACTGCTTGGCCTGTGATGTTAATTAAACAATAATAGAATTAGATGGATTTGGAACTGGTTCAATGACTATATTCAAAGAGTAGTCATTAATGGTCCTTTTGGCAGGCACTCTCTATTGGAGTGCCCTTGGGGTCTGTGCTCAGCTCTGAGCTTTTAAACATTTTTATTAATGACTTGGATAAAGGCACAGATGGTATGATTATCAAAGTGGTCCATAATTCAAAATTAGTAGGGATCATTAACGCACGGAATGATAGAAATAGGATTTAAAAAAGAGAATGTCGGGCCACAGCATTGGACTGAACTTAGTAGAATGAAATCCAGTAGAAATAAATATATAGTTTCATACTTGGGTCAAAAAAATTTGATATCCCAAGTACAAGATGAAGGAATCATATAGGAATCATATATGGTTGTCTATCTAAAAATACCTGGAGGATTTCAGGTTCAATATAAGTCAACCTTGTGATATATGACAGACAAACCTTAAGCTGCATTGAGGAGGTTCACTTTTCAGGAATAAGGAAGTGATAATCCTACTTTTCTTCGCCTTTACCAGTCCTCCACTGGAGTATTGTGCTCAGATCTAGAGACCATAATTGAAGGAGGACATAAAATTGAGACCATCCACAGGAGGGCAAACAGAATAGGGAAAAAGTCTTGAGTTCATGTCCATGAGGTTTCAATGAAAAAAATTGGTTTATTTACCATGGAAAAGAGAAAAGCTGGGACCTACAGAAGAATAGGAATGAGAGCTATTCCTTCCATCTCTCAGTCCTGTTCCAAGTGATTTTTGATGGGAAAGCATTGTGTATGGCCTTCACTCCAACTCAACATAAGTCCCAGTAATGATATTTATCAATTCCCTCCAGTTCACTATTTCTACACATCTACATTCACACAATGGGGATCGGAAGAAACCAGAATTAATCCTTCAGGAATTTTGTTGTGTGGTTTCCTTAATTTTTGGCTATTTTATTTTTAATTGTTGTTTTTAAAATGTATATGTTCTTGGCTTGTTTGCAAGAAGCAAACTGAGTTGGAGTTATTTTTTTCCTCCTTTTTAGCTTATCAGATGATCCATATTTGGGGCTCAAGCCATTTGAAAATAAATATATTGAAAATATGAAATATTTAGATCTTCCAAAATATCCTACCTGAGTTGTGAATTGTTCTAAGTATTCTGGAGAATAATTTGGAGCTGTGTCTAAGGGACTATAAGATTGGACATATTCTTTGACCTAGCAACACCACTGCTAGATCTATATCCCAAAGACCTCAAAGAAAAAAAGGGGGGGATCTATATGTATAAAAAAAGATTTATGATTGAATTGGATTAGGATTGGAAATTCAGGGGGTGCCATCAATTGAGGAATTACTAATTGTAGTATATGATTGTGATGGAATACTATCGTCCCATAAGAAATGATGATGAGGACAATTTTAGAAAAAACCTGGTAAGACTTACATAAACTGGTACAAACTGAAGTAAGCAGAACCAAGAGATCATTTTATATGTAACAACAATATTTTAAGGATGATAAACTATGAAAACTTAGCTACTCTGATCAATACAGTGATGCAAGACAATGTCAAAGAGCAATAAAAAAAACTCCCAAAATTATGAAAAAAAATCAATCATCTGGAGACAGAATTAAAAAAAAAACAAGAAAATAATTCCTCGAAAACTAGAATTGAGCAAGGGAAAGAACGATATTCTGAGATATCAAGAAATTATAAAAGAAAGTCAAAAGAATGAAAAAAGTAGGAGAGAAAGTGATAAATCTTATCAGAAAAACAACTGATTTAGAGAGCAGATCAAAGAGAAATAATATAATAATAGACCACCTAAAAGTTACTATTAAAAAGAGAATCTTGATACAAATATTACGAGAAGTTATTCAAGGAGAATTATCCCAAAGTTCTAGAACAAGAGAGAAAAGTAGAAACCTGATAAGTGTCAATCAATATTGTTATTGTTAATAATTTATATCCTCAATAAAAACATTAACCATGTTAGAGAATATCCCATTTCAATGTATTGTTAGCCTGTTTCTTATTGTTCTTTAGTGATGAGAAACCACCCCCCTCCCCAACCTCTCAAGATCTTTTCAGAGATATATGACACTAAGTACTACATGACTTCCAGAACCCAAGTAAACTATATAAGGAATTACCTAGAGGGTGATATTTCAGGTTGCCTGGAACAGAATAGGGTCTTATATTTGCCTTCCCAAAGAGACACTTTCTGGGCAAAACTCCAGAAGTTAGGACTTTGGGCTTCCATACATTCAGACCACTGTAAATTAAGAAAAATAATAAATTAGAGATAATTTATTAAAAAATGCATTTATTAATGATAAATATCTTAAGCACCGTGGGAATCTTAAGGAAGAAATAACATATTTTATTTTTGACTCCCCAGAAACTCAAAGTTGGTACAGACCCCAGAATCTGTCTAGTGCATCCCTTATCTGATCCAGAATCTCATTTCCAATAAAGATCTCCCATGGGAGAAGCTCACAATCTATGAGTCAGCCAATTCCACTTTTGAACAGCTCCTTTAGGAAGCTTTTAGTGTCTTCCAGTGTGTGAAGCTTTCAAGGCTAAATCTGCACCATAAATTCATTCACCCATTGGTCCTTATTCTGCCCTCGGAGGCCAAGCAGAAAAAAGCTAAGCCTTCTTTTTTGGATCTTGACTATGAAGCCGCGAATAAGACTATCCCTTACAGATCTATGTCAATAGCAAATCTTTTGGGCATTCCTTCTTTATCTAAATCATGTATAAAAATGTTTATTAGCACAGGATCAAGCACAAACATTGAATTATTATTGACTAAGCTTTGAGTTTTACCATTTAGCCAGTTCTAAATCCATCTAACTAGTCAACATCCATCTTCTTCACAAAAATAATATGAGACTTTCATAACAATGACTAATATTCATATGTAGTGCTTTAAGGTTCACAAAATATATTGTGTTTATTTTGAGGTGTACATTATCTTAGATACAATAATCTGATGAGATGGGTGCTATTATCCCTGTTACCTATGGGGAACTGAAGCCCAGAAAGACTAAATAACTTTCCTGAGGCAGGATTTTAATTCCTGTTTTCAAGTCTAGCACTTTATCTACTGGATCACCTACCTATTCTAGCTTGCTAAAACAAACAAACAAAAAACCCAGGAAACTGACAGCTACATTTTCCAGATCACCTCACTTAGCATTCCCATCCAAAAAGGGTACCAGGCTCTTTTTGTTCCGGATGAAGGTGTCTCTGGACATTCACTACTTCTCCTTTCTAGACATTCACTGACCATCTCCTTAATAATATATCCTAGAATTTCCCTGAAATTAGGGTGCAGCAACCTGGCCTTTAGTTTTCAGCCTCTGTTCTTTTCCCTTTTTTGCAAAGAGAGGAAAATTTGCCCTTTGCAGTCTTGGTAATTCTGTCTTTCCTGATCTGTGGGACAATTGCCAGCCATTAGATGTTGATTTGGATTCATCCAAGATGGCTGGTGATCTCTTCCCTTCCTTAGGGATACTGAGTGTTGACATCTTATTAGTGATTTCTCTCCAGTTCTGATGCTGCTCTCCTTGCTCAGGGAACCCAAAGTAAGACTTGAGTAACCCTCTCTTCGTTCTGTGAGTTGTCACTGTCCCAGCCACTCCAGAAGATCTCCTAGTCTTGCTGGCTTTTTCTTTTGCTTCCATTCTACATAAAAACACCCTTCTCCATTCTATCCACTGCTTCTCATTTTATCCTCTTGGGTCACAATCCTTAGCCTGGAAATCTGTGAGCTTAAAACAATGGTAATGACGACCCTGAATTTATGGAATCGATTCCTTTTGCAATCTTACAGATTTTATTTTGTGCTTTTAAGAACATGGTCCTGAGAAAGGGCTCAGAGACTTCACCAGCACTGCCCAGGGGAGCCCTGGGCCAGAAGAACTGAAACTTTAGGCCTGGGCAGAATGCCCTTCATCCTTCTGCAGAGGATGATCCCCAGCAGCAACTGCTGTCTTCGCTTCTGCAGGCTGCACTCCCCCTCACCCCCTTGCTCTAGCAGACTTTCTTTTTCTCAATGTCCTCAGTTTATCTCCCTGAACCTGAAGGGAATCTCCTGATACTTCCAAGAAGAAAGAACAATAATCCTGCTTTACTCTGACCAGGGACCCTTCCACACTGGGCTCCAATGCCTCATTAACAGTCCCTAACCCAATGTCATCTTAGTCCTTTTTGAACGCGAAGGACAATAATTAGTCAGCTATAGTCTAGGCACTGTGCTGAGAGCTGATCCATAACAACTCTGTGAGGGCAATGCTTTTATGACTCCCATTTCACAGCTGAGGAAACTGAGGCAGGCAGAAGTGAAGTGGCTTGACCAGGGTCACACACAGCGAGGCAGTGTCTCAGGACTCAGGCCCCTGGCTCCAGCACTGGTCCATTCTCAAGTGTGGTAGAGTACAGGTGATGTCCGGAGGCTGTAGCTGTAGACATCCAGTCAGATTGGATGGTCACTCATTATTGCCCTTGTTTTTGAAGGGATTCCCAAAGGTATGAGCTGAACTAGACAATCTCCGATTCCCTTTGCATGGGAGCCTGTGACCCTGACATCCAGTAAGCCCCTCAGTCTCTGAGTTCTGGATGTCTTGATCCTAGGGTCCAGGACTATTACTTCAGTTGCTTGAGTGAGACATCTGTTCTCCGAGGTGGAAGGAGCTTGTCACTTGACGTTTGCCAAATGGCAAACTGCTTTTGGGCTCCTGGTCTAGAATCCGGTGAGTTTTCTTGTTGATCTAATGGTAGGAAGGATGGTCAAGAGCTGCAGAAGCCGAAGCTCTGGATGAATTGCTGGGCCAGCTGGGCTGGGCTGACAAGTGCTTGGGCAGCTCTGGAAGGTAGTCAGCGCAGAAACAATTCTTGCAGTTCTTTTAGACTTTGGTCAGACTTTGGTTGGAAGCATGGCTAGCATGGGAAGATGGGTGCCTAGGCCAGAACATATGGGACTCATCTATAGAATGGGCACAGTGGTCCACAGGCCAAAGCAGGAAGGGGACCAGGGGTCATCGGGGGCAGGGGGCAAGTGGCTAGATCCATGCACAGCTCTTTTTAGACTCTAGGCACAAACTGTTCCCTCCTTAATTCCTTGTGTTTAGCTTGATCCCTGATCTCCATGTATGCATCTGGACTCTGCTCTTCTTTGTCTGACTCAGCTTAAGCCTCTGGTCACTGACCTTGGCCTTGTACTCTACCTCTGGTGTAGCCAGACCCTCTGGACCCTGGCCTCCGCTCTGTGGCTTTGTCCTCTCAGGCCATGTCCCCCCACTTGGAAATGAGCGCTGTTCTATCACATGGAAAATAACTCCTTTTCACAAAGTCTTACTAGAATTCTGACAGGTCCACAGAGCAGAGTCAGGAAAATAAAGGCAGCATCTCTCAGCTGCTCTCTTGTGGTCTGACCCCTTCCCTGATGGTGTCCAGGAGAGTCTGTGATGGAGGGACAAAGGAGAGGGCTGTCTCCCCTCTGAGGCCTCTGGGAGTTTCTCTATAGAAAATCAACTTTTCTCTGCCTCCCGTTCATTTGTTCCAAGTGAATGAAAGGAAGAGGCTCCAAGCTTGTGGGTCAGGGGTTCAAACTTCTGTGTCCCAATACTCCAGCATCACAGAGCCCAGGGTTTACAATGGGCTCATAAAGAGTAAAGAGTGACCTTTCAGAGTGACTTCAGGATCCAGCCCAATGGCCCCAAGGATGAGAACTCCTCCAGCAGTCATGGTACATCTGGACTTGGAGAAAAAAAGCCAACAGTGAACCCATTCTTCTTGGGGACCAAGATGGTGGAAAGGAAAGGTTGTGCCCCAAGGTGCTGGGGGAAATGTTTGTACTTTTGTTATTGCAAATCTTCAAATAAATAATCCTTTGTAAAAATCAAATGAAGAGGATGCTGGTGATGATGATGATGGTGATGATGGTAATGATGATGATGGTGATGATGGTGATGATGGTGATGATGATGGTGATGATGATGGTGATGATGATGATGATGATGATGGTGATTTATGATGGTGATGTATGATGATTATGAGGAGGATGGCAATGGTGGAGGCAAAACTCTAATCCTCCATCCTTAAATATTGCAATGTAACATCTACACCTTCATTTTCTGATACTATTTATTGATATCTAATCTAAGAGACTACAATCAACTAGGGAGAAGTAGAACCCCTTTTCCACAATCTTATTGCTACTGGAACTTTTTGTCTTTTTTTCCTTCAAAGAAGCAGCTTTTTTAAAAAGAGTGCTGGGCTTGAAGTCAAGAAAACTTGAATTTGAATTCTGCCTCAAATATTTACTAGATGCGTGACCTTGGATAAGTCATCTGGATAATAGCAGCCTTAGTTTTCTCAGTCTCTAAAATGGAGATAATAATCAAATGAGACAATATATGTAAAGCACTTTGTAAACCTTTTTGTTGTTATTCAGTTGTGTACAATTCTTTTCATTCCCATTTGCGTTTTGGGGGGCAAAGATATTAGAGTGGTTTTGCCACTTCCTGCTGAGAACTCATTTTACAGATTAGGAAACTGAGGCAAATAGGGTTAAATGACTTGTTATGGGTCATACAAGGTCACATCTGAACTTAGGATTCTGATTCTGGGAGTCAACACTTTAAATCAATGATCCTTTGATAAGTCTCTGGAGGTATGTCAGAGACTTGGGCTGCAGGTCAAGTCAGGGGTCATTCTCATTCCCACCTACCTGGCTACTTTGCTGTCCATCTTTTGACCATCTACCAAAGGTTGTTCTTTTTGAAAGGATTCTTTGAGTTTTGAAGCAATAATTTTAGGGCAGGGCTTTTCAAAGCCAGTGTAGAACTCAAAGGTCAGGGGAAGGGCCAGACTCTTCTTCACACTGATATTTTGCATCCGACATTTCTGTGACAAAGGGATGACAAAAACTGGCTTTAGGAGAGTTGTAAGAGAGGCTATCTCTTGTTACTAGAAAACATAAATCAGTATAAGCCACGTGTATTAAGTACCTACTATAAGCTGATATTTGAAACCAAGTCTTCTGACTTCAGAGTAAGTACTTTTACTGCGTACCTGTGGCTGGCCAGCTAGGACCCAAAGCAATGCGTTCTTACAAATTAAAATGATTTCAGATCCAGCAGTGCAAAAGCTCCATTAATAAATAAAAGTGAGGAAAGTTTCCTCTAATCATTGTTCATTTTTATTTATGTTAAAATTATTTTACCCTTGACCTTGTACTAACCAGTGCCTGCATTTCCATCATCTTCTCTGAATATTCATCCAAGGCTATTAGCTTCTCTAAAATTCTTTCAGTCATTTTTGTTCAATAATTTCTTAACTGAAAGAAAAACATCAAAAGATTCAGAAACAAATAGCAAAAACATTGTCACTTGGTAAATTTTGCCCATCACTCCCCATCCCTTCCCTCTATCCCAACACTTTGCTCAAGGCAAAAACTTTTCCTCATCACGGGATGAGAAGATTTAGAATTAGAGGAAGCTTAGAGGCCACATATGACCCATTTTACAGCTGAGGAAAGTCACATTCAGAGGGGTGAAGTATCTGTTCAAAGTCATGCAGTCATGGATAAAAGCTTTCTAGAAATAGTAGGGCTCAAATTTGTACCCAGATTCTATATAGCAAAACACCCCATGGCCCCTCCATCACTGTCTGATTCTATGTCCACCCCGTTTCCATTCTCAGCAGCTGCATGAGAGTCCCCAGTAGGAGTCTGGCAGTGACCTTGTCCATTGGACCTCCCATAGCACTTGGCTTTGTAAGCTTGGACTGGAACTTACATATGATGTGTGGACTGATTAGCATTGTGTTCTTATCTCCTGTGTGACTAACTGCTGCTTCTCAGCCCCCTCTGTGGCATTATCATCCACTTCCCACCCACTAACTGGAGGCAAGACTTAGTTCTAACCCCTCTATCTCTCCATTCATTCCCTTGGTGATCTCATCAGCTGGAAGGATAAGGAAATTATCCATCTTGGCTGGAAGGTCATCAAACCCATCCTCCTCTTGTGGGAAGTGAGACTCAGAAAGGTCAATGATTTGTCCAGGGTTGGACAGCTAGGAATTGCTTGAGACAGGATCCTGATACTCTACCAGTGTATCAATATAAAACATTATGTAAACACCAGCTGCCTTTATTTTTATATATATCTGCATAGAGATGAGTCTGCAATCTTGATAAATCAGTCTAAAATCTCCTGAACATTTAATCCCACATCACTGTTACTGCAGGACACTTAGATGGCTCAGATCTCACACTAACATGTCCCACACGGTTCTCACTATTTCCTCCCTCCCCCTAGAAGTTCAAGTCCCTTTTAGACTTGCTGATTTTGGTTAAAAGCATCAGGGTCTTGCCAGTTACTCAGGTTTGGGACTTCATGATCACTTTTGGCCGGCTCAGTCTCCCTCATCCGCACCATAACAAACCACTGCCAGATCGGGCCAATCATGACCTGCTCAACATTCGTAGTGTTACGCCTGCATTTTTGATTTCCTTCACAGGCTAACTACAATATTTTGGAGTCCGATTCTTTTTGTACAGCAAAATAATGGTTTGGGCATGTATACTTATTTTGTATTTAATTTATACTCTAATATATTTAACATGTATTGGTCATCCTGCCATCTGGGGGGGGATGGGGGAAAGGAGGGGAAAAACTGGAACAAAAGGTTTGGCAATTTTCAATGCTGTAAAATTACCCATGCATATATATCCTGTAAATAAAAAGCTATTAAAATAAAAAAAAATTCGTAGGGTTAAACATCCTTCCTCTGTCCTGGTTTTGGTCCTTGCCATCTCTGGCCTCTAGTACCTGCTGTCTCCCATTCAATAACAGCTAACATTTATAAAGCTCTTTAAGGATGGCAACGAGAGCTTCATAGTAGGATCTCATTTTATCCTCCCAACAACCGCCCCTAAGAGGGGAAGATGCTATCATGATCGTCACTCTGAAGATAAGGACACTGAGGCTGGAAGAAAGGAAGTCTCTTTCCCAGACCAAGATCTGAACTCAGCCCTTCCTACTTCCAGATCCAGGATTCTATCCACTGGGATATCAGCAGCCTCAAGCAATACCAAATTCATGTTCCTAAAGGGCAGGTTTGGCCATGCTCCCCTCTCTCCCAACTCAAAAAGCTTCAGAATCTCCCTTTTCCCAGAAGATAAAAACCACAGTCTCCCACCCACCACAGAGTAGACACCTCCCATCTACTTTAGTGGCCATTTCCCAGACTCTCTGTTGGCCACACCTATGGATTCTCCATCTTCCTCCTCCATGCCTTGGTGCAGGTGATGGAAGGTCCCCATCCTTCCCTCCCCAGCTTCCTCCAAGCCCCAGCTCCTGGTGGTAAAGCTCTTGCCCTCTTAAAACTATCTGCTATGTATTTTCCATTCCCTAATCTCTGTGCACTTTGGTACCTGGAAGGCAGACAGTATTTCTTCTTCATCTTTGCATCCCCATCTCCTTCCATAGTGCTCCCCCTAAAGCACATAATTGGCCCTCCCCCAAAATTTTCTCTGAACCCATTTCACTCCTCTCCCCAACTCCATCTGCATGTGGCCTCCCCCATCTGAAGGTGAGCTCCTAGAGAGCAGGCGCCATGTTTTTGCCTTTCCTTGTATTCTCAGCATGAGCAGCTAGGGGGGCACCAGACCGGAGACAGAAAGATTCATCTTTGTGAGTTCAAATACCTCCTCAGACCCTTCCTAGCTGCATGACCTTGGACAAGTCACTTAACTCTGTTTGTCTGCCACACTGCAAAGTGAGCTGCAGAAGGAAATGGCAAATGACTCCAATATCTTTGCCAAAAAAAAACAAAACCCAAATGGGTCGTGAAGAGTTAGACATAACTGAAAAATGTCTGAACAGTAAGAGTATCCCCAGTGCCTGGCACATAGTAGGTACTTCACAAACATCTGCCGCCACTGCTGCTGCGGTCCCCACTTCTCTTCATATGTCCAATCTCCTGACAAAATAATTTTCTTATTTACATCAAAATATCTTCTTCCACTGGAATATATGTACAAATTTAGACTTTAGAAAAGCAACCAGAATTGATTCGAGCAAACAGGGCCATCTGTTGTGGCTTCCACGTGATCCTGACTGGCCACCTCCTTTCCTAACTCTCCTGGGATTTCTATTTTGGGTCCATACATTGGCACCAGGGATTGAATTTCTATTCTGAAGCTGAAGAATACAACCACAGATTCACAACAGTACTTAACATTTACACAGTGATTTCAGGTTTGTTAAACCCTTTACATTCTGCTTTCCTTTGATTCTAGCAGCAGGCCTGGGAAGGAGGGACTATTATTATCCTATTTTTCAGGCAAACCTAGCTGACTTGTTCAAGTTTTCACAGTCAGTGTGGGCTAAAGGAGGGATTTGAACTCAGGTCTTTGGGATTCTAAGTCCTACATCCACTAGGCCAGCTGCCTTTTTCACAAGAGATCATTATCCCCATTTAACATAAAAAGAAACTGAGACTTAGATGAGCTTACATTCAGGCACAGCTAATTAAGGGTCCGGGGTAAGGAAGAGTCAGTACCAAGGGGTCTTGACTCCAAGGCCAAGGATCTTAAGCCATGAACATTTCCAGGGCCCTTTCATTTGATTAAAAAATAACACCAAAAAGAGAGGGAAGAAGGGCCAGTAAACATCTGGAACCAAATGACAACATTTGTGATTTTCTTCCCTTAGAGGGGATTCTCTAAAGTAAGCAAAGTAAAGATGGTGGAAAAATAAAAAACATGTTTGCCTAACCCCACCCCCAGCACATCTCCATAATAGCCAGAAAAAATTCTGATTAGAAACACTAGCAAAAAGGCCACAGTGAGTCATGTTCCCAGCTCAGGCAAGCTTAGGAAGATAGGTGGTCTCAAGTCACTGGAGTGGGAGCTGACCACTAACACAGCAAGGTAGCAATAAAAGTAGCTGTGAGATTGGGCTGTGACCATTCTAACACCCAGAGTGGGGAAGTGAACTAAGAAAGCACCAAGCATGAAGAGCTCCTAGGGAGCCCCTGAATTAGCACTGGGAGCAAGAGGCGGCAACATCTGGCAGATCCATCACTCATTACCCAGTTTGCAACCTTAAGCACAACACATAGGTCTACAGTGGAAAACCTAAGGCAGGAGACCAAAACCAAAGAGAGTCAGAACTATAGAACCTCTCACTGTGTTATCTGTAATTGACTCTAACAGCAGCCTAACAAAACTCAACTATACACAAGCTAACAGATACAAATCTGGATCAAGAACTTACTGAACTAAGACCCAGGAAGACAGTGAAGAGCACTCGCCCCACATCACAACACTATGGAAGCACCAAAAATGCAGGCCTCCCCTCAGATGATCCGTGAAAACTGCAGAACATAAAAAGCAGAAGGTCAGATGAAACATCCCCCCAGAAGTGAGAAAAGTCCAATATTAACATAAAGTCCAGAGTCAAGAAACAGGCTGGAAGAATGAGCAAACAATAAAAAAGAAATTGGCCATAAAATACTACTGTAATGACAGAAAAACTAAAGATACAAACACAGAAGACAGGGACAATGACACTGAAAACATTTCCAAGAGAAACCTTAAAGAAAAATGCAGATTGGATATAAACCCAACAAGAGTTCCTAGAAAAACTTTAAAAAAAAAAAAAGAGCAAAAAATGAAAGTTTTTTTTTAAAGATTTTTAAAACCAAGTAAGAGTATTAAAGCAAAAAATTGAGAAAATAAATAAGAATTATCCTAGAAAGTTATGAAAACAATTAATATATACAGTTGGGTACAGACTCTAAGAAAATTATGAAAACACACAATTGGGTACAGAATTTTGTCTTGCCCAACAGAAAAACAGGATAGATGTGGTTAAGAGAAAGATTTCAGTGAGGAAAAGGGGCAGAAATAAAAGGGAAGGTTGTTGAAGGGAAACAGTGGTCAGAAGCAAAATAAATTCTTAAAGAGGAGATCAGGAAAAGAGAGAAGGATATGTATAAGAGAGTAGGATGGAGGGAAATACATTGAAAACAATCATAATTGTGAATGTGAATGTGATGAACTTATAAAGCAGAGGAGAATATCAGAATGTATTAGAAAACAGAATCTAACAATGTGTTGTTTATAAGAAATATTTGAAACAGAAATATATACATTGAATTAATTAAGGAGCTGGAGCAGAATCTATTATGCTTTAAACTAAAGTTTAAAAGGAGGGAGGGCAATCATATTCTCAAAGTAAAGGCAAAACCAGACTCAATTAAAACACATATACAAGGAAATTATATTTTACTAAAAAGTATCATGTACAATAGATTAATATCAATACTAAACAAAAATTAACTAAGAAAAGATGAATAAGTTACAGTAGAAAATAGTAAAATTAATAGGTGGGGATCTCAAATTATCCTTCCCAAAACTAAATAAATCTAACCATGAAATAAACAAGAAAGAAGTTAAAGGAATAGAATCCTAGAAAAGCTAAGATATGATTGACCTCTAAAGAATATGACATGGAAATAAAGAGGAACATATTTATTTTCACTGTACATGACATCTTCACAAAAATTGGTTATGCATCAGAGTATAAAAGTCTTACAAATCCTATGCAAAAAAGCTGAAGTATTAATGTATCTTTTTTCTGACCATAATGAAATAAAAATTATATTCATTAAAGGGCCTTTGAAAAATAAATTAAAATTAATCAAAAGGTAAATAATTTAATCCTAAAGAATATGTAGGCCAAAGAGCAAAGTATAGAAACAATAAATAGTTTTGTTAAAAGATAATGACAATAATGGACCAATGTATTAAAATTTATGGAATACAGATAAAGAAGCACCTAAGATAAACTTTATATTTCTAAATGCTTTTATCAATAAAAGAGAAAAAAACAGATCAATGAATTAGGCACGTAATCAAAAAGAAGTTAAAAGATAAATTCTAAACCCCAAGCTAAACACCAAAATAAAAATCCTAAAAAAGCAAAAGATAGATAAACAAAATTGAAAGAAAATAAATCATTGAAGAAATTATAAATGAAAGCAGATATTGTTTTTTTTTTTCCCCTTGGGGGGGAAACAGTAAAAAAAGTAAATTTTTGCCTAAGGAAAAAAAAAAAGAAAAGAAAAACAACCCAAATTATCAGTATGAAAAAAAATGGGAAAGATGAAATAAATGAAAATGAAATTAAAGCAATTATTAGAATCTTTTTTGCTAAATTATGTCAATAAAACTGTCAACTTATTGAAATGGATTAATAATTTACAAAATTTTAGTTGCTTAGATTAAAATAACAAGGTGAATGATTATCTTAGAAAAAAATTCAATAAGCCATATATGGCTAACTAACACCCTTTTCCTAAGGTGGGAAGACAGGGGGAGGAGGGAGAGGATCAGATATATTTATAAGTAAATTCTACAAAAATCTTGTACTAGAAATGCTAGCTATCACAATAAGACAAGAAAAAGATATTGAAAGAATGACCACAGGGATTGAGGGTTATTACTTTGTGCAGATATCTTAATTTACTTAGAATCTTAGAGAATCAACCAAAAATCTAAGTGAAAACCCAGAAGTAAGAGATGGAAGGAGAAATTAATGTTCATTTATCTGGTTTGAGGCAATTGGGATTAAGTGATTTGTCCAGGGACACACAGCTAGAAACTGTTAAGTGTCTGAGTCAGTTCTGAACTCAGGTCCTTCTGTATTCAGGGCCTGTGCTCTACTCACTACACTATTTAGCTGCTCCAAGAAATCAAGTTTATATATATAGATATATATAGATATATATAGATATAGATATAGATATAGATACAGAGAGAGAGAGAGAATATAAAATTCTTAGAATTCTACTTGCTAAATCACACACCAGACTCATACATATATAATTCCAAAATATTTTTCATACAGCTATAGTTAGATCTAAATAAATGGAGAAATGTTAATTGCTCACGGGTTGGCAGAACCAGTATAATAAAAATGACATTACTAACTTAATTTACTTATTCATTGCCATGCCACTAAAATTACCAAATAATTACTTTATAGAATTAGATAAAATGTAAACAAAATTTATCTGAATGATCAAAAGATCAAGAATATGAGGGGAATAAAATGGGGAAAAAATTGATTGGAAAGGGATTTAGTAGTAAATGCTGCTACCACCGTAATCAGACCACAATGCAAAGTTGTAATCATCAAAATAATTGAGTCCTCAGTAAGAAAAATAGAGAGGTTGATCAGAGGGACAGATTAGGTTAAAAAAAAATGTACAGAAACAAATGAACATAATAGCGTAGTGTTTGACAAATCCAAAGACCTCAGATATTTAGATAAGAACACACTATCCAACAAAAACTGCAGAGGAAACTGAAATATAGTCTGGCAGAAACAAGGCATAGACCTACATTTGCCACTATATACCAAAATAAGCTCAAAATGGGTACATAACTTAGACATAAAGGGTGATGTCATAAGCAAATTTGTGGGACATGGGTGAAATTACCTGTCAAACCATTATATGGGGAAGAATTTATGACCAATCAAGAGTACACATCCACAGAAAGTAAACTGGGTCATTTTGATTAGATAAAATTAAAATTTTTACACAAATAAAATCAATGCAGGTCAAATTAGAAAAAAAACAAAAAAATTGAGGGAGGGGAGTTGTAGTTTCTCTGGTAAGGGTTTCAAAATTAAAATATGTAGGAAATTGAGTTAAATTTACAAGAATAAAAACCATCCCCTAACTGATAAATGGTCAAAAAAAAGAGAGAAAGTTTTCAGGAAAAGAAATCAAAGTTATCGATAGCATATGAAAATAAAATGTTCTAATGACTGATAAGAAATACAAGTTAAAACAACTCTGAGGTACCACTTCACACCCATCAAAGTAGTTAACTTGACAGAAAAGAAAAATGAAAAAGACTTGAGAGAATGTGAGCAAATAGGTATTTTAATGAATTAGTATTGGAAGTAATTTGGAACTCTGCCCCAAGGCTATTAAATTGACTCAAAAATACTATTATTGGGCTCTATGCCTCAAAGAAATCAAAGAAAGGCTAAAAGAATACACATGCACAAAAATATTTATAGCCATATTCTGTGGTAGCAATGAATTGGAAAGTGAGTACTCATTAATTGGGAAATGGCTGAACAGGTTATAGTATATAAATGTAATGGAATACTGAGCTCTCAGAAATGATGAAGAGGATGGCTTTCAGAAAAACCTGGGAAGACATATATGAACTGATGCAAAATGAAGTGAACAAAATCAGAAGAAGAATTTATAAAATAATGGCAATATATCACTTGTAAAAGACTTAGTAACTGATCAACACAATGATCCACCACAGTTCCAAAAGATTTGTGATGAAACTTTGACCATATCTAGTTAGAGAACTGATGGACTCAGAAACATAATTTCTTCATTTTCTTATTTCTTTTCTTTTCTTTTTTGGAAAATAACATGTGGAACTGATGCTGAGGGAAGTGAGCAGAACCAGGAGGACGTTGTACACAATAATAGTAAGATTATGTGATAATCAGCTGTAATGGACTTGTCTTTTCTCAGTAATGTGGTGATTCAAGACAATTCCAATAGACTTGGGATGGAAAATGCCATCTCCATCCAGAGAGACACCTCTGGAGACTGAATGTGGATCAAAACATAATATTTTCACCTTTTTTGCTTGCTTTTTCTCTCTCTGGGCCTGATTTTTTTTCACAACATGACAAATATGAAAATATGTTTAAAAGGATTACACATATTTAATCAGATTGCACGCTGTCTTGGGGAGGAGGAAGATAAGGGAGGAAGGAATAAACATTTGGAACACAAGATTTTACAAAGATGAATGTTGAAAACTATCTTTGCATATATTTGGGAAAATAAAATACTATTGAGGAAAAAATACAATAACTCATGTAGGGATTTGTTTTGTATGCCTATACACATTTATGAGGGGTTTTATTTTTCTTTCCTTCTCAGTGGGTGGGAGTAGGGAGTGAGGTGGGATTTGGAACTAAAAAGAAAAACTGAATTAGAAAAACAAAACGGCAACAACAAAAAGATTGATGTGCCTCCAGAGGAGAAGTCTGGGAAACTAGGTCAGAGTAACAAAAGAAGTGAGTTGGGGGCTGATGAATCAGAGATCTGGGGAAATCCTATGTAAATCTGATATCTTGCCTGGGTTTATATCCAAGATATGATGGCAAATCTCCTGAAGCCTGTCAAATGAGCATCATTTTTCATTTCTGGGGGTTTGTATGAAGAACTAAGAGAATACTTCTTAGGATTCTGAGGCTATGGGAAAGAAGCTGAAGTGCTAAGAGACCTTAAAGGCTGCTTCGAGAAGAATAGAGCTTCAGAAGAGAAAGGAAAAGTTGGAAACTGGGCAGATGGTTAAGAAGATGGCCTATAATTTGCCTTTCTTGACAAATTTGTAGATACCTTTTTTCATCAACTCAGTTGTTCATGCTCTCCCCCACTCCACCAAATATTAGCATGTATTTACTTTGTATATATTTTGTACTAATATGCATTTCTGCTCCAGATGGCCACAGACCTATTGCCTCAGACAATGCAGCCTATGGGTAGGCTGCCCGATGTTAGATCTGTAACAACATTCTTTCTCTCTGGACTGATTTACTCCCCAACTTAGCCTGATGCTTGCATATCTAGGAGGTTTCCCCAGTATGATGGCTAGCTATGGTCATAACCATATGGCTTTAACTCAGATACGTTTTTAGGATTCTAAAGATAACCTTGATTATATGTGTGTGTATACATACCTATTATTTGCCTTCTTATTCCTAAGCCACCGTTGCCATCCTTACCATTTTCCCAAAATCAATCATAATAACACTATTGACTTTTTAATAACAAACACATTAAAAAAAGAGCAAGAATAGTTGTTATACTTATTCATTAGAAAGTAAAAGAAAAAATAAATAAAACATCACAGTCCGTTCCCCACACACACATACACAAACTTAGGTCACATCCTTCCATCAATACACAGTATCCATGAGGAATAATGTGCCCACAACACAGAAACCTATCAGGGGAACCCGTGAGTCAGGCACTTCCCACTCTGGATTTGCAATCTCTGATGATATCCTTGGATCCCTCAGGACCCATGTATCCTCTCTTCTGGCTACCCCCTTTTGGTTCTTACCACTCTTCCCTTGGATGAAGCATCTCTTCTTTTACTTCTAAGATGATGAAGGGATTTTTTAAACCTTAAAACCACACTTAACAGGATGATAAGAAAAGTTATGCTCTTTTAGCAGAAGATATCAACACTGCATCTACTTAATGATAAACAGTTCCCTTAAACCAGGAAACCATGAAGCTGCTCAGGTTGGGTCTCTAAGTAATATAGACAAGCCCTACCAGCTCTTTTCTCAACAGGGCTCTGCTTTCTCCACCTTCTAGCAAATGCAAGCCTCTTTTTCCAATAAGCTGCTCACAGCAAAACAAATGCAAAAGTTGTATTTCCCATCTGATTCTCTCTCAAACCACAAAGAGAAGTAGAGGGTAAACAGACATCCTGAGAGGTTCCTCCTCACTCAGCTTGTAGCCAGCATTGGAGAACAGTAAACTCAAATTGTTGCTTTCAGCTCTCGTCCTATAGGTACAGCAGCAAAAGAGCCCTGTTGGGGGGTCCTGCCTTTCTCCAGCTAAACAGCCATCACTCTCTTCAAATCCACAGTCTCTCAGCAGAGCAGCTGTGGAGCCTGTTGATCTGAAGTCAGTTTCCCAACTGGAAGCGTCCCTGGTTTTTTGTGACTCCCATCCTACATTCAGCCTTCTATTTCTAATCTGGGTTATCTCTCCCCATGCTTCATTCTTTTCTTGGTATATCATCTTCTTCCTGCTTTATCTTCCAATGTCTCCAATCACAACCTTTTCTTAGTGACTCATCTTTATCTTTTGTTGTAAAATTCGAGAAATCCACCCTTCTATCACATATGAATCCCACAGTCTTTTTGTTGATTCCTATATTTCCAAAAGAGTCATTTTTTTTCAATTTCTTAGAAATAAACGTAATATCTAAAAGTACACACAAATGAGCTATGGATCACAATACGGGGCAGCCATCATTTCTTACTCACTGGTTGGCTCTGTCCTCTCAGAATTTTCATCTGAAGGGCAATTGTTTCACAGACCATATGAAAAGTCCTGTCTCTCAATGGTTTATCTAACAGTTTGTGTTTCTTTCCAAATTGATTTTTACCAGTTTTCTTTATGTAAATGCTCTTTTTCTGCTTTTGTATGTCACATAAAGAAACAGCACCTTAAACATACATATTGTTTTTCCATTATAATGTAGTTTCTTTAAGGACAAGTACTATTATTTTTGTCTTTGTATTCCTAAAGCTTGCCATGGTGTTTGTCATTTAAAAAATGCTTAATAAATGCTTCTTGATTCATTTATTGACCATGAGAAAAAAACACAGGAATGATCAGTTCTTGACTAGGGATGGTGTGAACCTAACAAGGGCCAGTTAAAATGCTTAGGGCATTGGAAATCTTACCAAAAGAACTTTCAAGTTGAAATTGGAGGAAAAAAGAGAAAAATGTCAATATATGAAAGAAAACTTAATATTCCAGGGACTAGCACACAAACATAGGAAGGCAAGCATTGGGGAAAACATTCAGTAATTTTTAAGAGACAAAATTCAAGAAGAAAGCCAACAATAAAACCTATGGACTTTAATACAAATAAGTAAAGGACAAGTATTTTTTAAAATTAGAATTAGAGATCTTAGTGAAAAAATGAAAATTCAATCTCATTGAGACTTGGTAGGGCCAGGCCTTGTGAGGGGAATGAGATTGAGAAGAATATACTGTATAAATAAAAGGAGAGAGCAGGGAGTATTGCATATTGTGAAGATATACTCCAAGAAATATAATTGAGTAAACATCGTATAAAGTAATCAGGTGCTGATTAACACAGCATGTTGTCCAGCATGTAGATTCTACAGACCACCTGGACAGAAGGAAGAAACAGAAAAGTAGTTCAGGAAACAGATCATAACTTATCATATGCAGGTAAGATAGAGCAGTTATGGGGGACTTTGATTATTTGGGCATCTGTTAGGGCTCCCTGTCTCTGTCAAAAGCATAAAAGCTAGTTATTTTTGGCTTGCCTTAATGACAATTTCTCCAAAAAAAAAGAGATGAAAAAAATAAAGGAAAACTGCTATTCTAGACCTTATTCCAACCCACAAAGAAGTACAGAAAGAGAAATGATGGGAACTTTGAGAAGAAATGATCATTCCAAGAGTTCTTGATAGAGAAAGGGAAAGGGAGGAATTTTTTAAAAAAGGCACTATGGATGGTGGGAGAGCAGATTATAGAATTCAGAGATAATAGATTCCTATTATTTCCCTATTATTATAGAAAGCAAGACTATTTCTCAATCCCTTAGGCTGAAAACATAGGCATCATCCTGGATTCCTCATTATTTCTCACCCCCCCCATACACACACACACACACACACACACACACACACACACACTATCCTATATCAATATGGTGTCAAAATCTGTTTATTTCACCCCAAAAGCATCTCTTAAATAAGCCCCCCTTCCCTCCTCTGGCATTGTCCCCACCCTGGCGTAGACCCCCTCATCACCTCATGTCTAGACTACTGCAATAGCTGCTGATAGGTCTGCCTGCCTCAGTCTCTCCCCACTCACTCCATCCTCCATTGATTTTCCTGAAGCCCATATCACCTTAGGCAATAAACTCCAGTGACTCCTGTTGCCTCAGGGAGCAAATACCAAATGTTGTTTGTCATTCAAAGGCTTTTATAATCTACTCTCTCTCCACCACCATCTTTCTAGTCTTCTTACATCTTATTCCTAGCTGCAGAGTCTATGGCCCTTGAATACTGAGGTGCTTCTGCAAGAAGGATGTCTTCTTTTTTAGACTCCATGCATTTTCACTGGCTGACCTCCATACTGAAAATTGTTCCTTCCCTCAAGTATCCACTAAAACCGCCCCTTTGACAAGAAGCCTTTCTTGGTTCTCCCTTGATGTCAATACCTTCCATTTGAGATTAATTTATTCTGATAAGAGTTTGTTTTGTTTCCATGTTGTATCCCCAATTAGACTGCAAGGTCCTTGAGAGCAGGGACTAGCTTTTGCCTTTTCTTTTTATCTGTTACTTATGCACAGTGTCTAATACATATAAGCACTTAATGCTTATTAACTGCCTAAGTGACTTAAAATTTTAGAGAAAATTGGCCCCAAAGGCATGAGTTCTGAAGAATGAAATTTTGAACACATAAACACAAATAATTCTAAGAAAAGGAGGAATTGTGTAAAAATCCCAATGCTATATGGGAAATCGTCAACCATTTCTGATTAAACACAGACACACACAATCCAATATTGGGAAGATGGACTTGAAGGACAGATAAATAGAAAATGAAAACAACAAAAAGTAATGGGATTTTGTACAAATATTATGAATTAGCTAAAGCTGTGGCCAATAAAAATTCAATTTCAGCTATGCTTGAGGCAAGAAGCGGATCAAGAAAGGGCCAGGTCCACAGGGGTGACAAGGATGAATGACAATGAGATGGCAAAGATCTGTTTTCTCTTCAAGCCAGGAAGGACCGAACAAAAGTGGTAAACAGAAAGCTGACACTCCAAAGGAGAGGAGAGATGGTGAGAGAGCACTTCATCACACGCAGGGAGTTCATTCATTAGGCTGGGATCAATCACGGTCCAGGAGACTAACAACTGAGTGGGAGAGACACCACAAGTGGACTGAAAATGCAGTGAGAATGAACGACCAGACACAGTCTAAACATTATACCATCATCCCTGAAATAGTAAAAGAGAGGTCCCAGGGTGTAGTAAATAGGGGAGACCATCTTGGAAATATGTAGACTTGAGTTCAAGACCTGCCTCTGAAACATTTCTCAGGGTCCCAGTAACCCTCCAAGGGAAAAAGTCACAGATAAATTTCAGGAAAGGAAAGAAAAAGAAAAGAAAAGAAAGGAGAGGAGAAGAAAAGGAAGGAATGAAAAGGAATGCTTGGAGACCAAATATTTTTAAAAAGAAAGCATAATAAAAGGAAAAAAGGAAAGCTTTTGAGGTCTTAGAGGTTTTAGGAGTATTTATGGAAAAATATGGGAAAAAGTCATGCGAGATAATTAAGTTTATAGAAGTTATGACCTCTATCAGCAGAAAAAATACTAGTATCCATGGATAGAAGAATACAAAAAAAGCATTTAGACTTAGGTGATTATAAAGTGAATTTCCACAGAGTTCTTCCCACTTTCCTAGCAGTCGGAGACTTCTGTCTATGATGAATCCTTATAATAAAAGGAATTAAAAGCATGTGCCAAATAAGAGCGATCCTATAATCATGCTTAACGTTATATTTTCTGATCCATGGGCTCTTTGCCATCCTTTTCTGCCTTCAGTTTTAGTCAGTTCCCGGGCTTATTAACCTTTCCAATTCGAAAGATCCTGGGATCCCACATGTTTTGAAATTCTTATCACTGGGGTTTTACAATGTCCAATAAAAGGGTGTGGCTATATCATAATTCGCCAGGAGATGGTGCCCTAACTAACACAAAATTTCTTCCACTCCTAAAAGAGACAGAGACAGACAGACAGACAGACAGACACACACACACACACACACACAGAGAGAGAGAGAGAGAGAGAGAGAGAGAGAGAGAAAGGTACAGAGACACAGAGAGACAGACTGTTACAGAGAGAGGGACAGACAGACAGACAGGGTTTCAGAGAGAGAGTTACAGAGAGACAGAAACAGAGACAGACAAAGACAGAGACAAAAACAGATAGAGACAGACAGAGACAGAGAGGAGGAAGAGACACAGAAAGAGAAGGTATCACTGAATTTTTCTGCTTTTCTAAAATGAGTCAATGACCTACTGCAAATTCTGTAAGCTCAAAATAAAATGGAAAATATCCTTGTCAGGAATTGCATTCATTCTTTTAAATATATTCATGTATTTTGTTGTTATTGTTCAGTCATTTTCAGTCTGACTTTTTGTGACACCGTTTGGGATTTTCTTGGCAAAGACACTGAAGTGGTTTGCCACATCTTCCTCAAGCTCATTTTATACATGAGGAAACTGAGACAAAGAGGTCTAATGACATGCCCACAGTTTTTAAGTGTCTGAGGAAGATTTGAACTCAGAAAGATGAGTCTTGTTGAGTCTGGGTCTGGCACTCTAGCCACTCTATCACCTAGGTGCCTTCACTTTACACATAGTAGGCATTTCATAAGTATTTAGAATTAGACTTATTTCTTATGAGTTTTAAGCCTTCTCCTAAAAATCTAGAGATTTATTTGATTTCTATACATATACATTGTATTTTTTAATTTCTTTTTTCTCAGTTGCTCAGACTCTACTACTTCCATGACCCTATCATCTTTCTATTAAACTTCTACAATAGTTTCCTAAAGGTTTTTCCTGCTTCCAGTCTATTCTCTCTTTAATCTGTCTTCTCTACAGCAAACTGATATTCTTAAAACTAAATCTGATCATGTCACCTCTCTACTCTAAACCTTGGATGGGTTTCTATGGTTTCAAGAACAAAATAAATATTCTTTATTAGGCAATTAAAACCATACCTAATCTGTCCCTTCCCCCCTTCCCAATATGATTTCCTATTATGTGCTTTTGGTTTAAGATTGATTCTTGTTAAGCTGACTTGTTACCTGTTCTCCACACATCACGTTGCATCTCATAAATGCTTCATCCCATACAAATCACCTCTTGACTTTGGAGAGAGCTCCCATCTCATCTCTGTTTCAGAGACTCTAACTTCTTTAAGACAACCTAGGAATCACTCTCAACACAAGATGTTTCCTAATCCCAGTAGTTATAATACTCTCTCCCTCTTGAAATTATGTTGCATTATTTTATATATAATTTATTATTGACTTGATTGCACACATATTCTGTCTCCTCAATAACTTGCAAGTTGCCAGGAGATCAGGGATTTGGTTTTGTCTCCTAATTCCCAGTCTCCAGCCCAGGGTTTCTCATTTGGCAGACAATAAATGTTGAATTGAATATGAGGATTAAATTATTTAGGACTAGCAAACTAGACTCTTTTTAGGGTCACTAGCTCAAATTCTGCCCAGCTAAACAATGGCCAAAATCTATCTAGCAAAAGTATCTTGTGAGAAAACCAGGGCAAGCTGCAAGTGAAGTTCTATGACATTGTATATTCCTTGTTGTCCTTGAAAACTTGTTTTCTTTCTTTCTAAATTCTACATCCATCAGAATTTTCCAAACTGTTTCTTCTTATGTCTCCATTTTGGCAACAAATTAAATTATATAGACCCAAGATGAGCTACAATATCCATTCCTTTTAAGATAAGACTAGATAGCATGGGAATAAATGGATATTTTCTCAATATGATAAATAGTATCTTTCTAAAAGCAAGAGCCAGCATTATATGCAGTTGGGATAAAATAGAGATCTTTCCAATGAGATCAGGGAAAAACAAGGATGTCCATTATAACCATTATTACTTGATAGACTGCTAAAGTGAAGCAAAAGAAAAATAAATGAAGGTAATAAGAAGCACTGGAAAAGAAGAAACAAAATTATCACGTTTACAGATAATATTATGATGTACTTAGAGAATCCTGAAGAACAAAAATAAAATGGAGCAATAACTTCTAGTTGTTAAAAAGATTCTAGTAAAGTTCCAAGCACTATAAATTTTTGGACAAAGTGGTAAATTTCCAATAAATGGGGTCTCAATCCCCTCAGAAAAGTGAAAAACAAAAATTGGAAGACAGTTGTTTATAGACAAAAGGAAGAATATCCAAAATAAAAGGTAGCATTATAGATGGGAAAAACAGTATAAATGTTTACAAATCTTGGAGCATAGTAAGCATGAGGAACAACATGATTGGCTAAAAAATGAGAATTAGGGATTAGTAACAGTCCCTCCTCCTATCCTATGGCTAAGACATATCCATCGGTTGAGTTAACCTGTGAGGACTGTTTAGATATTGTGGACCAGTCCAGGCCCCTTGATATCTATCTGTATCCTTCAAGGATAACAGTTTCCACCAGACAATAGTAGAAGAGTGATAAAAATGAACTTCAGAGACAATGAGTGATTTACAAGAAAGCTGAATTTCCAAACTTAACCCTGAGACAAATGAAATATAATCTGGGTAGTTATAAAAATGGTGGCGATGATACAGAATGAAATCATAACAAAGAAGCAACTCGAGTTTCCTAATTCTCACAGTATGAAAAGAAATCTTTCTAAATTATTAGCCTTTCTACATATTATTAATAAAATCCAGAAAGAATATGTAGAAAGAGAATGCCCATTTAAAAAAACGAATTTAAAAATAAATTTAAATATTTTTAAAATTCCTTTACAGAAGGGAATTTATATGGCCAACACACATAAAGGAAGTATGTGAATACAACTATATAATATTCTTTACACAGATAAAGATAAACCTTAATAATTAGAAAAATATCAGTTACTTTGGGAGGATGAACCAATATAATTTAAATGACAATATTGCTTAAATTAATTTACTTATTTAATAGTATAATAACTAAACTGCCAAAAGGTTAGTCTATAGAGGCAGAAAAATTAATAATAAAATTTATCTGAAGGAAGAAAAGGTCAAGAGCCATAAAGGAAATGAGGGAGAAAAAAAGTGGGAAGGAAGGGAATTTAGCAGTCCCAGATCTCAAACCATTTTACAAAGCAGTAATTATTAGTCAATTGGTACTGCTTATGAAATAGGATAATTAGGTAAAAATTATAGAGAAACAAGGAAGCGTAGTAGCATCTTGTCCGATAAACTCAAAGATCCCAGCTACTGAGACAAGAACTTACTATCTGACAAAAACTTCATGAAAACAGAAGGCAGTTGGGCAGAAACTAGGATTACACATGCATTTCATCCCATTTAGCAAGATGATTTGCAACTGGATATATGACTTAGACATAAAGGGTGACATCATAAAGAAATTATGGAAAAGTTCACAATCAAACAAAAGGGAAAGAGGATGACAGAAGTAAAATGAGTATCCTGGATTTGATAAAATTAAAAAGTTTTATATAAAGATAACCAAAGTAGCTAAAATTAGAAAAGAACCAGGTGGTTGGGGAAGGGGGGGAAACTAGCAGCTTCTTTTAAGAAACTGATTCAAGTTTATTGGAACAAAATTCATTCCCTAAATGATAAATGGTCAAAAATGATATATGAGCAGGCAGTTTTTAGAGGAAAAAAATCCAAGCTATCAATAATTATGAGGGGAAAAGTTCAAAATCACCAATAATTAGGGAGATTCAAATTAAAACTAAACTTCACACCTACTGGATTGGCAAAGTTGACCAAAAAAAAAAAAAAAGAAAAAAAGAAAATGAAAATGAAAAGTGTTGAAAAACACTTTATGGGAAAACAGATCCATTAATGCACTATTGGAAACAGATCCATTAATGCACTATTGGTGGAGCTGTGAACTACTTTCTGGAAAGAAATTTAGAACTGTGACCACCAAAATTACTAAACTGTGTGTATTCTTTAAGTGGTACCATTACTGGATCTATACTATAAAGAAGTCTTTCCCCAAGGAAAGAGGAAAAGGTAGATACAAAAATATTTATAGCAGCTCTTTTTAGGGTGGCAAAAAAATAGAAACTAAGAGACATTCATCAATTGAAGAATGGAAGAGCATATGATGGTATATGGATTGTAAAATACTATTATATCACAGAAATTGTGAAGAGGATAGTTCTGAAGAATACAAATACTATTGTACCATAATAAATTATGGAGGGAATAGTTTCAGAGAAATAGGAATATTTATGGGAATGGATTCACAATGAAATGAGGAGAACCAAGAGACCGACTTATATATTACCTACAACATTATAAAGGTAAAGAACTTTGAAAGATTTAAGCACTCTGATCACTACAATGGCTAACCAGAACTCCATATGACCAGTGATAAAACATGCTGCCCATCTCTTGTCAGAAATTTGATAAAGATCAAGACGCAGACCAAGAAATATCATTTTGTAGACATGGCCAGTGTGGGAATAAGTTTTGTTTGCCTAATATATATATTTTTACAAGAATTTTGTTTTTTGTTTTTTTAATGTGGAAGGGCAAACTATCAGTAGTAGAGAGAGAAAACTTTTTTATTGAAAAGAAATGTAATTTTAAAAAGAGAAAAGTAATAAATAGTTCTAGGACAAATCCAATACCTGCATTTCCTTTCCTATTCTTATGTATATCCTGAAAAAAATAATAAAAATAACATTAGCAATAGTTATACAATTACATAATTCTTTAAGATGGGCAAAATGTTTTAATTTAACCCCCCTTCTGGGCTAGATAGTGTGAGTATTATTATCCCTATTTTATACTTGAAGAAACTGAGACTCATAAAAGTAAAAGGATGTGGCCTATGATCACTTAGCTAGTAAATTTCTGAAATAAGATCTAAATTCAGTATTTTGATTCCAATTCTGGTAATCCAGGTTTTTAACAAAAGTTTATTTATTGAAATTTCTTCTTAGGAATAGTATATTAATGTTTACTTCAAAATCTATCTAAAATAAGGGTTCTTCATGGAAGATGCATTAACTTGTTTTAAAATGATTTGGTGACTACATTCAGCATAATTTTAAAAAAATCTTAGATATATATGACACACACATATATGTACATATACACATACATGTGTATGTGTTGTATACACATGCATACATACACCTGCATATGTATATTGCAAATATACCCTATATATGGGCAAATCATTTAACCTTGTTTGCCTCAGTTTTCTCAACTATAAAACATGCTGGAGAAGGAAATGGCAAAACTACTCCACTATCTTTACCAAGAAAACCCCAAATGGGTTACAGAAGAGTTGAACACAACTGAAAAATAACTGAACAACAAAATATATTATATTTTATGCATTTAAAGGTTTTATTCTGAGGAGTCCACAGACATCACTGTCCAAGATGTCTAGGGCACAGCACACACTCATGCACGCACATGACCACACACACAGAGACACACAGTCACAGACACAGACACACAGACACACACACACACACACCCACCCACACACACACACACAAATTAGAAACCCTTATCTAGAGTACTCAAACCAGTCATCTCTTTCTCTCTCTCTCTTTGTCTCTCTCTCTCTCTTTTTCTGTGTGTATGTGTGTGTGTGTGTGTGTGTGTGTGTGTGTCCCATTTTCTAGTCTATAAAATGATAAAGTTCAACTCTATCTCTCTAAGGTTCCCTCTAGCTCTTAATCTAGATCCTATAGAGCAGAATGCTTCTCATAGTTCTATGGAAAACCCTGAGATTCACTAGTGTTTTAGTAGTCTTTCCTGATCCCCCACTAGTGTGCTCCCACTGATTATTAGCCCGACCTCATTAATATTTTGAAAGCATGTTTACTAATTAGTTATAGCAAGCAGAGTTGTTACAGAGAAATCCCTCCAAAGTAGAGAACAAACTCCCCTCTGGAGTCCTAAAGTCCTTGAGAAGACCACATTAAAATTTAGAGGACACATGTGGTCAAATAATAAAGTGTAAATCCTTTCATCTCTTTGTGAAATTCTCATGAAGTTCTCCTTAGGTGTTGCCTTCTGCAAGGCTTTATAGAATCTTGAATTTGTCTTACCTCGGTGTATCTACTTTATTATCTCAGCTCCCGATGGAGACTCTGCCATCTGCCACTGATACTCAACAAACCCAGCGACTGATTCTGATGGATGGTGCAACATACACCTACGGAAATAAATGCCAGCTATTTGGAACTTTTGAAGTTCACAAAATTATCACCTGGTCATGTGTCAGGGGTGTGTGTGTGTGTGTGTGTGTGTGTGTGTGTGTGTAGTTAGGAAAGAAACTCAACCCTCCCTCCCTAAGGTAAATTTGCTCAAGTGGTCAAAAGTTCCAGAGTGGCTTGCTATTTTATTCAAAGCCCCATAAAGCATGATGGATTCTCTGTAAACAAACACAAGATATTTTCTGGATGGTATCAGATGCATTTATCTAAAGGCTCAAAGCTCCTATGAGTCTTCCGGGAAAGGATTTATTCATATCTTGTTTATTTTTGATTGATTGAGCAAGATAGATGAGCATTCTGTGACAATTAATTGCAGCTGTGATGCAACCTCACCTTTAACATTCCCAAAGGAATAATATGATGGAAGGAAAGAGAAGAGTAGGAAAATTTTTATGTACTGATTCTGAGAATTCGAAAATAATATTGCTCAATCATGATTGACTCTTAGTGACCCTATTTGGGTTTTCTTGGTAAAGATACCGGAATGGTTTGTCATTTCCTACTCCAGCTCATTTTACCCCATTAACATGGGGTATTGAACTTGTGATCTCTGAGGTCAGATTTTGAACTTGGAAAAATGAGAATTCCTGACTCCAGGTCCAGCACAACTACAACCATATAAGTGGAAAATATCACCAAGAAGTAGTTAAAAATAAAAAAATGGAAAAGTTATTGAAATTGGGGGTATAATAAAAATATTTTTTCCCTTAATTATATTTTAGGAAGGGTGTTTTCCAGGAGTTGTAGGAGAGTACTAAAATAAAATAGTATATGAATGATCAGATATATAGTTGTTGCTTTACAAATACCTTTTGGATGGATTAGGAAGAACACTGGATTTAGACTCAGAAGAGACCAGATTTTGCATCCTGCCTCTGACAACTTGTTTGTATGATCTTGGACAAATCACTCACTTCTCTGAAACTCAGTTTCCTTCTTTGTAAAATGGGGATAATAAGGCTACTACCAATGTGCAAATCTCAAAATGATACATAATTGTAAGTTATTAGTACTACCACTATATTATAACTCTGCCACTGATTTTAACTGGAAAGATTAAAATTGATCCTGTATTATTTTCTGATTGATCCTATTTAGAAGTAATAATTGATTTTGTCCTATAATTGCTTAAGTCACAGTTCTTTGTTTCTGAACTTAGTTAATGGCCTATGATGGGTTAAGTCTAAAAACCCAGGTCTCCTGCCTTAAGGAATTTAACTCACCATGGAAAAGGTGTGAGAAGTGGATGGAGTTTGGGCCTGGTATCTTTATTGCCCCAAGTATCCATCAAGGAAGTCTGGTTGGCTGTCCAAAAGTCTGGGCCACTATCTTGAGCACTTATTCTCAGACATCGAGCACTTCTTTGTCTCATAAGAGAAAAATGGGGGATGGAGGGGTTGGTCACTGCTGGCTTCTATTACTAAACAGCCAACCATTTGTGTTGCCCTTAATTCCAAGATGTCATCTACCTTACTCTGTTCTTTGTTCTGTACTCCCCAAATGTAAATAAGGGGAACTGTCCTCCTACTCAGGGTTTTTGGCACTAATGGAAGCAAGCCATGGACCCATTTATTGTCTCTGTCCCTGTGTCTGTGTCTCCCTGACTTATCTTTTTGTCTTTATGTCTATCTGTCTGTCTCTTCCTCTTCCCTCTCTCTCTCTCAGATTTAAATCACAGTCTGGGGACAAGACTAGAGAAATCTAAATGAGAGAGAGCCTATGTTTTATGGTGTTTTAAACTAATTAGAAGCTAAATGTATAACTGAAATATAAGATCGATACTGTGCATCTCCAGATTTTGTTTTAAAAGATCTTATAAATGTTGAAATTATAGTGAGCTTTGTATTTCATTTCTTTTAGGATTTTTTAAAGAGAAATAATTACAACCCTCCTCCAGTGACAGACTTATTTTTTAGAGTGAAAAAAGGAAGATCATTTTTATGATTAGAGAAAAGCTGGGAAAGAAAAACAGTATAGTAAAAAGTAAAATAAACTGCATTTCTTATGAATAATATACTAGAATTTTACTGTTATTTTAATAAGCCAAGTTTTTTCTTCCTTCAAAAAGTAGTTTATTTTTTAAATACATGCAAAGATAGTTTTCAATTCATATCTGTAAGACGATGTTCCAAATCTTTTTCTCTCCCTCTCTTACCTTCTCCCTCCTTGAAACAACAAACAATCTGGTATAGATTAAATATGTATAATCTATTAAACATATTCCCATATTTGAATAGACCAAGTTAGGTTTTTTTTTTTTTTTTTTTTTTTTTTTTTTGTGAGACATCAAACATATTTATGCAAAAGCATCTTTAAAGAATTTTTGTGCTTCCACCTATTGGTGAATCACAGAATTGCCAACAATTCAATACTGTTATAAGCATATTAATAGTTAAGATTGCACTTTGAAAATAGGTCTTTCATAAGGCATCAGTTTTGTTTAACAACTATGTATGCTTCACTCTTATAGGAGAAACTCAGTGAAGTCAAGATTAATGAAAGAGTGAAACTATTGGAATAAGAATGAAGGGAAAATTTGGAATAAGTAAAGGTGTGGGTGTTCAGACCACAGGAAGATGTACACCAAGGAAAAAAAGAATTCAGAATTCTGAAAAAAAGGTTTTGAGGGAAATTTTGGATTTGTTTAAGTAGAAAGGTGGTGTGAAATTTTACATCTTTACATAGTACCATAGTAATAAACAATTGTATCTTGATTTGAAAGTAAATAGAGGTTTGGAAGTATATTGATAAGTGATTTTTTTTTTGAGATTGTAAGACCCAGATTTGAACAAATTTACAATATTCTCTTAAATGTGATGATTGAGGTAGATCAAAATCTACTATCAGACAGCCAGTTTTAAAATCTTTGATGGCGAATTTGCTAGAAATAGTAGATCCCAAATATGAAATGCTAGGAATAAATGGCCCCTTTGAAAAATAATGCTAAACAATTGAAATTATAAATTAAGATTCTGTGCAATATCATTTGGAAAATAGATTCAGGTATAATTGGATTTATTCTGATATCCTTTTAAGTGAAATGTGCCTGTCCTGATAAGACACTTATGATATTAGAATTTATTCTATTATTTGTCATTTAAGAAAAATTGGGAAAATACATGCATCTAGAAATTTGTTAATTTGAGATATCAAATAATTCATCTCAATTTACCAATTTGTAACATTAATAAAGAAAGTGTCTAACATAAATTTGGTCATTTATTTTAATAGATTTCCTGTTAAAATGATAATCTCTGGATTCTTTTGGGTTATAGATTAAATTGTTTTTAAATGATATGATATTTCTACCATGTTTAAGATATAGTGCATTATTTGCCATCTAGGGGGAGGGGTGGGGAAAGGGAAGGAATTGGAACACAAAGTTTTGCAAGGGTTAATGTTGAAAAATTATCCATGCATATGTTTTGAAAATAAAAAGCTTTAATAAAAAATAAAATAATATGAAACTATTCATTTGAAAATGTAATAAATGATACTATTTTTACTGTGATTTTTAAATAGCAGACATTTCTTTAGGATTTAAAATGCAAACTCCTAAGGGTTTACGAAATTAGGTTTGTTTTTTTTTTTTTTAACAATAGTGGTTTATCCTATTTAGTCTAGCATATTTTGAGCTAACCTAACCCTGAACTGAAACTAGTAATCTTTTTGTCTAATGTAATTTCATTTGATTTATGTAATGTATTACTTTTTGCTAATTGGGTTTTTGATGAATTGTGTTTTGTGCTAATACCTTTCTAGACTTTGAGGATTGTGGAATTAAAGAACATTGTAGTATGAATGCTTTCCTGTGTGAAGGTAATTGGGAAATGCATTTCACTGAATTAATATCATTTGATTAGTATGGAGTTTTGTTTCATGTTTTAAATTCAGGTATCATGTTTCTAAATGTTCTCATATTATAGATTCTGAGAAACCATTTTACATTACAATTGCTGTTAAGGGAATAGTAATTTTATATTAGTGGAGATTATAACTTTTTAATTTAAATACTGTGGAATTATTAGTTTGTTGGAGACTATTGTCATGTTAAAAACCTATTAAGCACTTAATATATTTTAAAAAAGAAGAAAAATTGTTCACCTTATGGAAAAGAAAAGGAGAATGGAAACAAGACCTTGATTGAAAACTTCCTTATTTGCAAACTTGCCAGCTTCAACAAGGTGATTATTTTCAGTCCTGTGAAAGACTGGGGAATGGGATCATTCTTCCCCATTATAAACACTTCTTGATAAGGACAGGGTTTTTTTTTTTAAGTATGTTCAGAGTATAAAAATAATTTGTGATTGTGATAATTATAAGTTATACTTGGAATTATCGGTACTGAAGTTATATGCTTAACCACCTTTGTCTTAATAAACTCCAGTCTGAGAAATATGTTTGCTTTAAAGGGGTTAGTAAGCAGTCATATATTCACTTTCTATGCAAATTTACAAAATGTGGATTACTTTATTAAATTCTACCAATTGACTTTTTGTTTCAGGATGAGTTTTAAGCTATGTTTGAAAAGGAGAAATGCTAGAAGAAGGGATGTTAAGTAAAATCTTTTGTGTGATTTTTTTTGGAAGGACTGATAAACTTTTATTTGCTAATTAATTTATTGAAACAACTTGAGAGTGTGGGAAATGACTGTATTCAGCCTTACTGTGATTACCAAGACTTCGCTGTCTGAGATAAAACCTTTTGGAATCTGACTTTCCTTTTTGAATTTCATTTTCAGGTTTGGTGTGCTCTTGAGCCAAGGTTTCACAGCTTTAAAAGAAATGCCCACAGATCAAGAGGAGTGACATCTGAGATAGCCAATAGATATCTGACCCTGGGAATAAATTGAGAGGGTGACCTTTGGAAGGCTCAGATAGGACCCTCTTAATTCAGTGTCCCATGTAAGAAATCTTTCCACCTAGTTAACTCTGAGCCTAGCTATGGTATTCTGCCATACACTTGGCTGCTTATGCTATTCTCACTGAAATTCAGTGGAACTGAGGATGCTTTATACTGTCTTATATGTGCTAAGTTATTCTGTGCCCTTAAACTTTGGGCTGGAGGACCAGCATTGATGCTGTTATAATCACATTTCTGCTACTTCCTCTTATATCAAATCTTTTTTTGATTTTTATAATGAATATTTTTATATTTTTATTTTGAATATTTTTATTTTTATATTTTTATTTTTGTATATTTTTATATTGAATATTTTTATATTTTTATAATGAATTGATAATGAGGTTAGTTAATATTGATGGTTATGGTATTCCTTAGGCTTTCTGCTTCACAAGCTTGTTGGCTGAGTTATCTCAGTTACCTTAGAGACATGTTAATCTCCCTTCTGAATTCAGTTCACTGTTTTGGATAGTTTTACTATGATTTTACTATGATTCATCAGTCTTGTAACTCTTTTTCAATTTGCATTAACTACTGTGTTAAAACCTGTTCAAAATTTCCATCTGAAAAATTTCTTTGTGTGCCCAGTATTGATAATGATTATGTTCAATATTTTATGAATTAGACTGCCGATAAGTGATCGGTAAGAAACGTGTTTGTTTCCCCCGATCAAAGGGAGGGAATTGGGAAGATTAAAATTGATTGATATTATCATGTTTACAAGTAATTGATTTTATCCTGTCACTGCTTAAGTCATGGTTCTTTATCTCTTAACTTGGTTCAGGGTTCACTTGGCTTGAAATGTTGAGTCTAAAAATCCAGTTCTTCTTCCTCAAGGAATTTAGTTGGTCTTGGAAGATGTGTGAGAAGCCAAAGGAATTTGGGCCTGATACCTTTATTCTACCAAGTATCTTTCAAGGATGTCTGTTCAAAAGTATGGGCCAGCATTTTGCACACCTGCACTCACATTTTGAACACTTCTAAGTCTTCTGTGACTTTTTAAAATTAAGGAGCTTGTGATATTCCTTTGTCCAACAAAAAGGAACTGTATAAATTATGAAGGGAAATAAAATTTAAAATGAATACCATCAGTCTTTACAGCTGTTGAAGAGAATTTCTAGTCATCATCAACTTTCCCATTCTTTCCTAATTAAATGTGACTAACAAAACCCACCTCTGATGATGAGCTGAGATGGATAGACAGCACCATGGAAATGATGAACATGAACTTGGACCCATTTCGAGAGATAGTGAAAGATGGAAGGGCCTGATGTGCTATGGATCATAGGATCACAAAGAATAAGACACAACTGCATGACTGAATAATAACTAAACAACTATAATTTCATTAAGAATAATGTTCAAAAGAAACGAATTGTATTCTCAATCACTAGGACTCCTTACTTCTTAAAGATAACAGAAATAGAACACACACACAAAAAGAATTCTCTAACTGTTCAAAAAGAAAATCATTTATCCTAAATATGAGTTATGGTCTGAACCAATGATTTCATACATAAAGGGAGCTCCCCCATGAAGAAACTAACTCTACCAACGTAGATCTGATACATCTTCACTGAAATGTAAGAATCCCAAGAGTTGCCTGAAGTCCTCAAAGTGTCAAGTGGACTAACCAGTATCATATAGACAATATGTATCACAGGTAAGACCTTAACTCAAATCTTCCTTACTCCAAGGTCAGCTCCCTACCCACTATACTATATACTGTCTCCCTATACTCACAAAAACTCACATTTCATCTCTGTCATCCAGGAAAGTACTTTGCTGGACAGTACCAACGATATTGAATAATTGTAATTTCAGATCTTCAGTTTTACAGTCCTCGATGTAGTAAAGGTTAAATCAATACCAAAATGATCAAAGCAAATGCTATCATTCCAGTGCCCATTCTCTGGCTTTATTGGAAAATTGTAACACCTGTGAGATTTTTTAAATACCCATTGCTATGGGTATACTTCTATGAAATCATCATTCATAGAATGGGCTCTGAGCATGAGAAGCTGACACAGAACGAATGTCTTTATTACCCCAAGAAATTAAACTAAGGCAAAGTTCAGATTAAAAATAAAATTTGTCTCAATTATATAAGGACTTCAAATCAAAGTATATTCAAAGTAATTTTAAGTGAAAGTGATCAATCAACTGGGGAACTAGGAATTCTAAGAGGAAGCTGGGAAGAGAGAAATGCATTTTAGGCATGGGGGACAGCTTGTGCAAAATCATGAAGGTAAGAGATGATATGTTGATTTCAAACCTGGGAGACTGTGATAGAATGGGAGACAGGGACTCACTGGCACAGGAAAAGCTCAGTGAGGAAACTTCTCCTTCTAATTACAGGCTAGTACATGCTTTAACTTATCAGCTTAGAGTAATGCCTAGATCAAAGCTTTTTAACTGTGGGTCACAAATGTGGTTTCTTAACTGAATGTAGGAATCATGAAATTATAATTTATTATCAATGTTTAATTTGTATACTTAATTTTTAGCCTATATACCCAAGGATGTGTAAAAATTTCTTGGGTGAAAAGAGTTGTGAATAGAAAAAGTTTATGCAGCCCTGATCTGATCTAGATCATCGAGAGTTCAAGTAAGACAGCCAGTATGTGAGAGGCTGAAGAATTGGATCTCTTATCTTCCTCACTCCAAAGCCCATTCTTTATCCACTATACCAGGTAGTTAACTCATGACTTGAAAATTCAAACTCCCCAGTTCAGCCCCAAACAGATCAAAATATAATTGGGAAATAAAATACATCAAAAAAATGATAAAACACAATGTTAATTTGTGATTTTCTAAATCAATTTGTGGTCTGCAGGGATTAATTTCTATTTGTTTTACTCCTTTCCCTCTAAGTTTGAGTGTTCCTCAGTTCTCTACCCATAGTTCTATTTTTTTTCCTCTCAAATCTAAATCTCCAGCCTTGAAGCTCCCAGGATATTCCATTTCCAACTGCATCTAAAGGCCCTGCCAACATTTCAAATCAAAAACTTTCTGAGCTAAATTTACCCTTCTCCACGTATCTTCCAGTCCTTCCAATTTACCCATTTTCACTTAATGACACTACCATACTTTCTCCTAATCATCCTGGGTCAAAACATGTTCAACCCCTTCTTTTAAAGTACAGGTCTGACCTGCAATCTGACCTCAGACACTTACTAGCTATGTGACCTTGGGCAAGTCACTTAATTCCTGTTTGCTTCAGTTTCCTCAGATGTAAAATAGAATAACAATAGTACCTGCCTCTCAGGATTGTTATGAAGATCAAGTTAAGATAGTGTTTGTGTGTTACTGTATATCTATGTCTGTGTGATCCATATATGTGTGTGTATATATAGATATATATGATCTATATGCTATTATTATTAATATGTGCAAAAGGAATTAGACTTTTTCTACTTGGCTAAAAAGAGAAGAACCAGGGACACTGGGCAGAGAAAGATGCTAAGAGTAGTTATCAGGAAAAACTTCCAACCTCAAGTTAACCATATCCCCAGGTACTGTGCTAATAGTTGGGACTGCTAAGGAAAGCAAAATTAATCCTTGCTCTTAAGAGCTCACTGTCTAATGTCTAAAGAGCAGAGGCATCCAAAAGTGGCTTGGCGCCCCTCAGGAGGCAGCGAGCAAGTGCCCTTTCACTAGGGGCCTTCAAGCAAAGACCGAGTGATTTTGTTGGGAAGGGTATAAAGGAGATTCCTTTTCAAAGATAGGTTGCGTTGGATAGTCACTGAGGTCCCTTCTCAACTCATATTTGGACACATCCAATGGCCTGCCATTGCTGCTGGCGCCCAGGTACCATCTCCCACTGGCGCTTTTTATTCTCAGGCTTAAGGCAATGCCTGGCATTTAGTAGTAAGCAATTGGGACAATGCTTATTGATTGGTTGATTAGTAGCATAAAATACAATTATTTGGACATCTGGCTCCAACCTATTTTTACAGTCTTAGTTCATTGCTTCTCTTCACAAATTCCATATGTGAGATAAATTGGAAGAAAAAGCTAGTCTTCAATCTCATCCTGCTACTTCCTTTCTCCTCCCTCCAGGAGCTCGACCTGGAAGTGCCCTCCCCCTCCATCCCTTCCCACCTGTCTCCAGCCTCAATTTGCGTTCTCCCTAGCTGGATTTGAACTCAGGTTCTGTGACCCCGAATCTAATGTTCTTTCCACCCTGGTGACTTTGTTTTGTTTTAATCCATAATAAAATACATCTCAATGGAGTCAGAAGCAAATAGAAGTTCTGGGTACTGAGTACTTCTCCCCCACTTCCCACTTTTCCTCTTCTTTCAAGGGAATGGCATCCTCTGCTCCCTCCCTCCCCAGAAACCTATCTTCCCACTTGGCCCGGGGTCTCGAGCTTCTCCCCTTCGGCCCTGAATCCAGTCTCACCCAGTCTCTTCTGTCCCGCAGAAAGAAAAGGGCAAGAGCTAAGAGGGAGAGGGAGAAGGTTGCTAAGGCCCATTGCACGCTGAAAGCATAGGGTGGGGAAAGGCAGGGGATCACTACAGAATCCCAGGAGGTCTAAGGGATCTCCAAGGCCAGGTGCTGGAAATAGAATCCCCAAGACAATAAACACCTCAAGCAGCCTTCGCACCTTTGCATAAAGACCTCCAATGACCCATTGTTCTCCATCTTCCCCAGCAGCCATTCTATTTTTGGACAGCTCCAAAGGCTCTGAGTTCCCTGATACCTTGTCTAAATTTGCCTCCTGGAACCTCCTACCCATAGCTTCTGGTCCAACCGTAGGATCAAGAAATAAGAGAAAGATGAGGAGGATAGAGGAAGAGGAGAAGAGAAGGACAAAAAAAGGAGGGGAAAGGAGGGAGAGAGGAAGAAGAAGGGAGGAAGAGGAGAAAGATTAAAAAAGGAGGGGAAAGGAGGGAGAGAGGAAGAAGAAGGGAGGAAGAGGAGAAAGATTAAAAAAGGAGGGGAAAGGAGGGAGAGAGGAGAAAAGGGAGGAAGAAGAGGTGGAGGAAAGAAGAGAGAAAGGAAAGAGAGGGGAGAATAAAGGTTCAGGGAAAAGTAAGGGAAGTTAGGAAGAAGAAGAAGTAGGTGAGAGAGGGAAAGGAAGAGAAGGAGAGAAAAGGAAAAAGGGACAGAAGAAATGTAGAGGAAATAAATGAATGGGACCTTTCTAGGATGGCGAGAGAATGTGAGCCCTCCCACACTCATTCTTCTTCTTTCTGAGATGGTCTCGGGCAGATCTATGACTAGAGCTGAAAGAGATCTCCTTTCAGAAAGTACCAAAAAGCACAACGCCGAGTCCCGCCTACCTTTAAGCGACTCCTCTTCCGTCGGTTACCTGCTGGTGGGGCTGCGAACAGCAGCCACGACCAGCAGCTGTAGCACACAAGCTGGATTCCCTCCAAGTGTGTTCGCTCTCATCCTCCGACCCGATCCTCCAGTGTCCCAGCTCTGGGACCGCACCATCTGGGGCTCAGGGGAAGTGGACATGATAAGTAGCCTACGTTCTTCCCCACCGACCTCGAGTCCCTAATTCCCTCCCCCATCCCGCCCCCCACCCGTTCCTCTTCACTCCCCCCCATCCCTCTGCCCCCCTCAACACACACACACCCTGGAACACCAAAGGCAGGGGCGCTGTCGTACCCCCCATTCGATGGCTGGGGCAGAGGAGTTGGAATACTCAACTAACAATAGGAGAGCCGGCCGCCAGTCCCATAGAAACCTGCCGGCGTCGCTCCCCACTCTGGGCTATGGTGAAGGTCAGGGAGTGCTTGCACCTGTCGCAGCCAGCCTCCTCCTCCCCTCCCCTTCAGCTCTGGAAAGGGGTCTCCCTCCCCCCAGCCATACTTTTAAACCAGGGGTTCTATCCTGGGGACCCATGGACCTCTTCCACAGTTAGAGTTTAGGGGTGAACTTGGATGGAAAAGAGATGATAGTTTTCTTTGCACCCATCTGGAAGTGAAATTTGGCATTTTCTTCAATTATTTACAGCCATGATTCCAAGGAGCGCTCCCTACTGGCTTCCCCCACCACCTCACCCCTCTCCCAAACCACTCCTGCACTCAGGTTTGGTTCTGAAGCCTCCAAAGGAGCCCAAGACACACACAACCGATGGAGCCCAGTCTTAGAAACAGTCCAAAGCCCTAAAGTCTAAAGGAAGGAGACTATGTAGAGAGTTTGGGATGGAGCCTTTTCCCCTTGGACCCATATGACCCTTCTAGAAATCTGTGCAATCAATACTGAAGCAGTAATTAAGCAGCTTCTAGGTGACAGGTGCTGTGCTGGACCCCCCAAGTGAACCGATCCTCCCTTCCAAAGATACCTTGGGGATTGTACTCCTGCCTAAGATATACTGACCTGTCTGCTGGTGAGAGAGCTCCAGGACAGACCGGTACTGCCATTCTCCTCCTTCCCACTGGGCACCTTAGTTAGGAAGCTTTTCCAGGCATCAAGTTTCAATTTGTCTCTTCAACGTAGCCTCTTTATTCCTGGTCCCGGCCTCCCAGGAGAAGCAGAAGCAAACTAATCTTTCTTCTATAAAGGTTCTCCAAATACTTGAAAATAAGGATTATGTGTCTTCTAAATCTTCTTGTTTCTAGCCTAAAGATTCCCAGGTCCTTCAAATGATTCCCATGTGGTACATCTCTATTCTTTTGAGGTTCCCAGGATCCAGATTTACCATCTAATGCAAAAGTTAAATTTACCTACTTAATTGTAAGTAATTAATTGTAATCATTTCTCAATGATTTCAATGTTTGCTCACAGTTCCCCCCCCCCCAACTTCAGCTGTCATACAGGATTTCAACATATATGTAGATGTCTCTCCCTGACTCCTTTTCATTACTTGCAGGGGTCCCTTCCTGACCACAAAAAAAGCCATTGTTTCCTACTTTTTCCACCTGTCTCCTGGCCTGATCTCCCTGCAGGGCTAAGAGAGAAAAAATATTCCAGCTGCTACCTGCCTCACACTGGTACCCTCCTCTGAACTGTTTCACAACTTTGGAGAACATCATTTTGAGACTGAATGCCTCGGGATGCTAATAAGCTTCCTGAACTCATTCAAATTATTAATAAACTCCTTCTCAGTCATATACTACCCATCCCATTGATCTCAAATCCCAAACTGTCTTCATACAAATCCCATTCTCCATTCCTCACTACTCAATTCTTCAAATCCCCCTCAACCAGCTTGTCCCATGTCTAAAGTTCTTCATTTCCTCCATTGTGCTCTCAGAATGCATACTCTCTAATCAACTCAATTCAACTATATCTAATTTTTGCCACTATCTTACCTTCTAGTTCTCATGGAGACATGACTGACTCCCTCCTGATGAAATGGTCTCCTTGGCCACACTTTCCAGCACTGTGTGCACTTTCAGTCATACTCCCCAATCAACGGCCTGAGTAGAGGAATTGGAATACTCATTGATCTTTCTAGCCTTTCTCTCTGCTTCCATCACTCAGTAATTTCTTCTTTTTAAAGATTCACTCAATACTAGTCTAATATTTGGCAGCTGTTGCCTATCAACCATTAGGACACTCCCCTTCTGAATGAGCTCAGTATCTAGCTCACACTCTGTCCTCAGGCTAGGGGGACCTCAAAATAAATACTAATACTTCTTTAAAGCAAAAGTGTGACTGTGGCAGAGAAGAGAGATAATGAGCAGGACCATCAACTCTATGGATATTTTGGAGCAGAAGATCTAGTCTGAGGGAAGTCCTATGAAAAAACTGGCTCTTTGCTCCACTTCCCCTTCTGATGCCTATGTATCCACAGATGTTATATGATAATCTACTATTTCGTTATCCAAATGATTTTCACTAAATTGAATTTTGTCTCAATCTCAAAGGAACCAAAGATTAACAAAATACATATATGTGTGTGTGTATTTGTGTGTACTTAAACAAATATGTGTGTGTGTGTGTGTGTGTGTGTGTGAAATATAAAGTTAGTCACAGAGCCCAATTTCTGTCAAAATGTTAGAGATTTTCCTACCTGGGGGCTCAGAGCAATTGTGATTGAATTAATAATTTTTAAACTAAAATAAACTTCTTAAAGTTAAAGAGGAAGGAACCACATGGACCTTAAGAGCTATTATATTGCCTCGACTTAAAATTAGTTAATGATAATAGTTAATGATAAAATTAGTTAATGATAAAAATAATGATAATAATAGTTTTTTCAGACTATTAAGGAAAAACGCCTTCCTCATCACTACTAATAGGAGAAATGTAAATTAAAGTAATTCTGAGATTCAACTTTATACTTCTAAAATTGGCAAAGATGATAAAAAAGGAAAGTGATAAATGTTAACAGACTTGGGAGGAAAAGCACATTGATGAATTGTTGGTGGACCTGTGAATGGCTACAACCATTTCAGAAAGCAATTTGAAATTATACCAAAAAGTTACTAAGTAATGTGTATCTTTTGACCCAACTATATCATTGTTGTGCCTATATTCAAAAGAGATCAAAGAAAAAGGGCAAAGTCCTTTATGTACAAAATTATAGCAACTTTTTGTGATAGCAAAAAACTCTGGTTAAATAAGTTGTGGTATATGAATGAGCTAGAAAACTATTGCAATGTAAGAAATGAGTACACAGATGACTTACATAAACTAATGCAGAATGGAGTGAGTAAAACCAAGAAAATAATTTAAACTGGAACAGAAATATTATAATAAATGAAAATGAAAATCTGGAGGGGATTTTTAAAAACTGAAGAACAAAATGAATAGATCTAGGCCAAATTAAATAATGACAATATAAGAACATATAACTTTAAAAGCTATAAGATCTTTGATTATTACAATGAACTCTCATGATTCCAAAGGACCAATGATGAAACATCCCATTCAGAGATGTGATAGATTTAGGGTATGGAATGAAACATGGACATTTTTGTATATAGCCATGGAAGAAATTTATTTTTTCTTAACTTATCCAAATTTGTCATAAGAAATTTGCTTTTTCTTTTCTATTGGGGTGGGAAATAGGAGGAAGAAAATTAAAAAAATAATAGAGGGTAAGTGCCACAGATGAAGAATGTTTCATGCCTTTTCAGATGAGATAACTGTGTTATTAATTATATTTTGTGTGAGGGATGAGGAAGACCCTTACCCAAAATGACTTCTCAGAGATCACTCAGTAGAAAGCAGAAAAGTTGTTTATTAAAACCTCTGGAAGATGAGCTGTCCTATCACAAGATAAGAAAGAGAAAGTTCATGGTAGGAGGGCTAAAGAAGTAGTAAAGATACACAGCTTTTATACAAGAGATTACATCACAAGAGAGCATTGAGAAGGGGAGGGGGAGGCATCTAATTGGTTGTTGCTATCTGGAAAGATTGGAATAGAAGGTTTCTCTTTCCCTGAAATCAGATTTCTAGGAAATAGAAAATCAGGCCTTCAGGCTTAATCAAGCAGATAGTGGTCAAGCTAATAGACTAAATATCAATAAATGTCAAATACTGATAAATGTTATCAGCTTAGATTAAGTAAATATGTTTATGCTGGCCAAGGTTCAAGTAAATATGGGTCTGCATGTATTATATAGGTAATAGGGGAAACACAGAAATAATGAAAATAAAATACAGAACAAGAATTCATACATTCCTATAAGTTCTTCACTTTTTTAAAAGAATTAAAAAGAATAGAAAAAATAGGATATTACACTAAGAAATAATTTTTTTTAAATCCACTTTGCTTTTAATACTTATGTGAGCCTCATTTGAATGTCTCTGGATTTCCTTGATTTTTTGTATGTTCCAAGTCTTGATGAAATGCCAATGTATAATGACATCTGAGAATAGTAATATTTGGAGACTTTGACATTAAATAGAACATTTTTTTGGACTATGTTCAGGAAATCTTTGAGACTAGTAAACATCTTAGGTGAACATGTTTGTTCTCTTTTGCCAAGACTAATTTTGTTTTTACTTGCACTGACAAGTATATAGATATTTAAATAAATGGCTAAGAGCAAAAGCAACCGAAATAAAAACAGATGCAAGTAGAAACAAAGAAAAACACCAAGAGCTTGTGAACCTGTAGCCTCTGTTATTTGCTCATTTTAACTCTGGCCCAAAAGTTGTGTGTCAATTTTAACACGGTAGTAACTACATCACAACTATTTCCCTTATTCTTTTCTTTAGTCCTTCTTGACTTTGTTTTCAAATTTATTTTCATAAGTATTGCATTTACAAAGTCTTTCTCCAATGCCTCATTATACTGAAGGTGAGTAGAGCATCTTGGAAAATTTTCTACCAAGCAAGAAAGACTTCTGAAAACAGATTGTGACTGTATGTGTGTGTGTATGCATACATATATATATACACACACACACACATGCACATACACACACACACACACATATAGGATGAGGTCTTCAATGTTGGGTACAGTTACAGAGAAACTGAAAAACTGATAAAAATTACTGAAAGAGGCAGAAAGGAGGCACTGGTAGAGATCAATCTAGCTCTGTGCTCCCACTCTTTGAGGAGGTCAGAAATCCAAGTTATGTCAAACCCCTGAGGCCCACCCTCTGTAGGGGTCTTGGAAAGCCTCTCCTTTCCATGCCCTGTTGGACATTTCAGGGCTGGTTAAACGGTGCAGTGGACAGAGCATCAGTGTTGAATTCAAGATGACCTGAGTTCAAATTCAGCCTCAGACACCATTTCCTAGCTGTGTGACCCTAGGCAAGTCACTTAACCCAATTGCCTTAGAGGGGAAAAAACTACAAATAAGAAGCCCTGGTCATGTCTCTGAAGCTAAATTCTCCCTATAAATTTACTTATGGCCCACCAGATGGCAGCTCTTCCTTTGAATCAGTCGGCCTTTGATGTCTTTCTCCTTACCCCCTTCCCCATGCCACATGGTATCTCTCCTAATTGCACTGTGCTTCTCACTCAGTTCTCCTTCTTACAACTAACTCCTTTGTTTAGGCTGCCAAGTCCCTTTTAGAATGTAGGCAGCCAGCTAAAGGCCTGCCCCAATCTCGTGGGGAGTTACCTTTCTCTTGGTGAGTGCCAAGTTTCTTTAGGTAACTTGCCCTTTCCATCATTAACCATTAAACCTCTTTGCTACGCTCTCTCAACTCCATTTATATTTATCCTTCCTGGTGTCTGTTGCGTCCCTTCATTTTGTCTGTAACCTCTTTCCCTAAATCTAACTTTTGTCAGAGAGAATGGCCATTGTGAATTCTTCTCATGACCGAAGCCTAGCTTTTGGTGCCTTCCATCATCTGGTGTCTACATTAGCCCCATCGTGTGTGTGTGTGTGTGTGTGTGTGTGTGTGTGTGTGTGTGAGAGAGAGAGAGAGAGAGAGACAGAGAGAGAGAGAGACAGAGAGACAGAGAGACAGAGACAGAGACAGAGACAGAGACAGAGAGGGTGTGTGTGTATGAGAGAGAGAGAGAGACAGAGAGAAAGACAGAGACACAGAGAGATAGACAGAGAGAGGGTATGTGTGTGTGTGTGAGTGTGTGTGTGTGAGAGAGAGAGAGAGAGAGAGAGAGAGAGAGAGAGAGAGAGAGAGAGAGAGAGAGAGAGAGAGAGAGAGAGAGAGAGAGAGAGAGAGAGAGGGTGTGTGTGAGTGTGTGTGAGAGAGAGTGTGTGTGAGTGTGTATGTGTGTGTGAGTATGTGAAGTCTGTGGGGGGGGTGTTTGTGTGTATTTTATAAACTCATTTTTTGTTGTTGAATCACGTACAATTCTTCATGACCCCATTTGGGTTTTCTCAGCAAAAATTTCCTTCTCCAGCTCATTTTCTGGATGAGGAAACTGAGGCAGACAGGATGAAGTGACTTCCGTAGGTTCCCATAGCTAGTAAAAGTATCTGAGTCTGGATTTGGACTCCTATCTTCTTGAACCCAGGCCCAGTTCTCTATCTACTGTAGTGCCACCTAGTTACCCTTAGCTTTCTTGGAGCCTTCAGGGAAGACCAAACCCTCTGGTGTGAGCTCCTGCTCTATAAAGCTGCTCATCCATCTTTGGCTCCCACCTCTCTCCTGTGGTTCTCACCTGTGGCTCCCAGAAGCTATAGCACACCCAGAAGCCACAATCTGGTAAATAATTTCAGCAGAACTAGGAGATCATTGTACACAACATTAATATTATACGAGTATCAAATCTGATGGACGTGACTCTTTCCAACAATATGATGACTGATGGCAGTTCCAATGATCTCGTGATGAAGAGAGCCACCTACACCTGGAGAGAGAACTGTGGGAATTGAGTAGGAATCACAGCACAGCATTTTCACTTTTTTCATTGTTGTTCACTTGCATTGTGTTTTCTTACTCATTTACTTTTTTTTAAATCTGATTTCTCTTGTGTAACAAGAAATGGCATAAATAAAAAAGTTATCAAATTGTGCATACCCTTTGATCCAGCAGTGTTACTACTGGGCTTATATCCCAAAGAGATTATAAAGAAGGGAAAGGGACCTGTATGTGCACGAATGTTTGTGGCAGCCCTTTTGGTAGTGGCTAGAAACTGGAAACTGAATGGATGTCCATCAGTTGGAGAATGGCTGAATAAATTGTGGTATATGAATATTATGGAATATTACTGTTCTGTAAGAAATGACCAACACGATGATTTCAGAAAGGCCTGGAGAGACTTACACGAACTGATGCTGAGTGAAACGAGCAGGACCAGGAGATCATTATATACTTCAACAACAATACTATATGATGACCAGTTCTGATGGACCAGGCCATCCTCAGCAATGAGATCAACCAAATCAGTTCCAATGGAGCAGTTCCAATGGAGCAGTTCCAATGGAGCAGTTCCAATGGAGCAGTTCCAATGGAACTGAACCAGCTACGCCCAGAGAAAGAACTCTGGGAGATGACTAAAAACCATTACATTGAATTCCCAATCCCTATATTTATGCACACCTGCATTTTTGATTTCCTTCACAAGCTAATTGTACAATATTTCAGAGTCTGATTCTTTTTATACAGCAAAATAATGTTTTGGTCATGTATACTTATTGTGTATCTAATTTATATTTTAATGTATTTAACATCTACTGGTCATCCTGCCATCTAGGGGAGGGGGTGGGGAGTAAGAGGTGAAAAATTGGAACAAGAGGTTTGGCAATTGTTAACGCTGTAAAGTTATCCATGCATATAACCTGTAAATAAAAGGCTATTAAATAAAAAAAAAAAAAAGAAATGGCATAAATATGCTTATACATGTTCGATTTAATATATATTGTAACATGTTTAACATATTGAATTGCTTACATCTAGGAGAGGAGATGGAGGAAAGGAGCAGAAAATCTGAAACACAAGGCTATGCAACGGTCAATGCCAAATTATCTGTTCATGTGTTCTGAAAATAAATAATTTCAGCAGATGGGTTAAACCTGGTTGGGGGTAACCTCTGGCCTCAGACCTGTTGGTGAGTTGGGTTTTATCTGCTCCAAGAATGTGAAGACTTCTCCTGATGCAATAGGTAGTTCCAACACCCATGAAGTTGGCTGAAGTAGGTACTGTGGAATATTTAGAGCTTGGTCACGTATCAAAGGAGCCAACGTTAACCAGTGTGCTTCAGGCCATTGCCAGTCATCCAGACTTTTGTTTCAACACTGGACCTGTATGACTCTGGAAAAGGGAGTGTGGCTAATGTCTTCGAGCAATTTTGCCTTCTTTAAATCCAATTCACAGGCAAGTCATCACCCCATGATGTTATTGGTCCTCTTGAAATGAAAAGTGATTCATAAATCTAGGCTGAAAGGGACCTCATTAGCCTGTCTACATAAGGAGAGGATCCTTTTGGGTAGACTGGCCACTTGGTGAAAACAAATAAAAATGTCCCTCAGTCCTAAGGTCCCCTTTTGTTTCTGCAGTGATGGTGACAAAATAGTGGGAAAGGGGGCAAAAAAGTGTTAAGAATCATACAGTTTTTAGAAAGATTCTCTTTAGATGCTCTAAAAATGAGATCTTCACTATATGATGATCAATTCTGATGGACGTGACCCTCTTCAACAATGAGATGAACCAAATCAGTTCCAATAGAGCAGGAATGAACTGAACCAGCTACACCCAGCGAAAGAACTCTGGGAGATGACTATGAACCACTACATAGAATTCCTAATCCCTCTATTTCTGTCCATCTGGATTTTTGATTTCCTTCACAGGTTAATTGTATATTATTTCAAAGTCTTATTCTTCTTGTGCAGCAAAATAACTAAATGGACATTTATACATATATTGTATTTAACGTATACTTTAACATATTTAACGTGTATTGGTCTGCCTGCCATGGTGTGGGGGTGGGGGAAGGAAGGAGGGGAAAAATTGGAACAAAAGGTTTTGCAATTGTCAATGCTGTAAAATTACCTGTGCATATATCTTGTAAATAAAAAGCTATAAAAAAATCAAAATTGTTTATATTCTCATAAACAGGAAATAGTTTGTTACTGGGTGGTAATTATTTCTCCCATATGGAATTGCTTTTGAAAGTAAACAAAGGATTCCAAGAAACTGTGGCCAGGAAATTTGCATCTGCATCACTATTTAATAATTAATTATACAAATGAAGTTATATCATTGGCTAGATCATTTGGAAACAGTTTGAACTTTTAAAAATCTCCTGTTACTTTAATTGAAAATTAATTGAAGTCCGATGACTTGGATGGAGAGAACCATCTGCATCCAGACTGTCTGGACTATGGGGACAGAATGTGGATGGCGACATAGTATTTTCACCTTTTTTGTTATCTACATATTTGTATTTTTCTTTCTTATTTTTTCCCTCTTGATCTGATTTTTCTTCTGCAGCATGATAAATGTGGAAATACATATAGAGGAATGGTGCATGTTTAACCTATATTTGATTACTTTTTGTCTAGGGGAGGGGGAGATGAGGAGGAAAGGAGAAAAAATTTGGAAAACAAGGTTTTGCAACGGTGAATGTTGAAAACTATTTTTGTATGGATTTGGAAAAATAAAAAGCTATTAATATAAAAAGAAAAAGAAAATTAGTTGAAGGCCACCATTTGGTGACGATTTTGATTTTGATTTGGAAAGAAGTGCAAAAGTGGAGATTTGATATTTTGAAAGACGTGCATTTTGAAATGAGATGCACTGCAAGGTTCATAGACTGCTGTAGTGATAACTATCACTTGTTGCAGTGATCTAATGAGGTTAACACTATGATAAATGATTCAAGGAAAGGAAACCTCATTTTGTAGTGTTTAGTAATGGAGAAAATAGTTAGAGAGATTAGGGTTAGAATCAGACCATGGGCTCCTTGAACTCAGAGATTGTGTTTTCCCTTTCTTTGTAACTCTAGAGCTGGGCACAGTGTCTGTCTTTAAGAATGTAGGTGCTTAATAAGTGTTTACTGAATGACAAATCTCACCTCATTGTCCATCAGAACTGATCATCACATCATCTTGTTGTTGCCAGGTACCATGATCTCCTAGTTCTGCTCATTTCCCTCAGCATCAGTCCTTGTAAGTCTCTCCAGGCCTCTCTGAAATCCTCCTGCTGATGGTTTCTTGTAGAATAATATTCCATTTCATTCATGTACCATAACTTGTACAGCCATTCCCCAACTGGCGGGCATCCACTCGGTTTCCAGTACCTTCCCACTACAATAAAAGAGCATTCTTAAGAAGGCTTCACCGGATTGCCAAAGGGCCCATGGCATAGGAAGGGTTAAAGCCCTTTCACCAAATTATAGCAATGCAAAGGCTGCATTTCACCTGAGAGCATAAACCTAGGGGCTGTAAACAAAGACTTCCAGAAGAAATCCACCAGTTTGGATTTGCTCTGGCAAAGGAGGGAAGGCAGACAATCAACAATCTGACTGAGGTTATGAAAGGCTTTTTTTTTTACAATCCTGTTTATTTAATCTTTTAATCCCCTGGGTAGAAATGGAGCAAAATGAAGCCTAATTATAGACTAATCATAGAATAATAGAATGTTTGAGCTGGAGCCCAAATCATGTAAGATAAATCTAGATAGTTCCCTCCTAGTCGGCTTAAGGACGCTTTGGGGTTGAAATTTCATAACGCTGCTTTGCAATTATGGCTAGAGAACGGCTGATGTAGTCCTTCAGGATTTAAAACACCAATGGGGAAGGGATGCACTTCAATCTCTGAATCATGTCTCAGAAGTTAATTGTTAAATTGTCAGTGGGAACATTTTCAACCCAGAAATCCACAAACACTACAAATTAGGGCTTGATTCATTGTTCTGTTGTTTGTCTGGACTTAATTATAATAATAATAACTAGCATTTATATGGCACCTACTATGTTCTAGGCAATGTATTAAGTATTTTGTAAATATCTTATTTGGTTAGGGTTAGGGTTAAAAAAATGCTGGGAGGTAGGTGCCATTTTTATCTTCATTTTATAGATGGAAAAATGGAGAAAGGCATTGTTAAAATGGCTTGCTCAGTGTCACCCAATCAGTAAGTGTTTGAGACTGGATTTGAACTGGGATGTCCTGATCGCAAACCCAATGACCACAGTGCCTCGCTGTCCCAGGTTCTAATAGAAGTGGACGATATATAAGGGAGAGTTTGGTTGAAGGAGCAAGTCCATCCCTAAGGTCTCCCAGCAGATAGCAAGGGCAAATGTTTCTCATTTTACCACAAAGAATGGAATTAATCACTACTCCCTGCGCATCAAAGCAACTTGAGTGCCAGGATCCTGGAGCAGGCTCATCAATTACCATTGGGAAGGGAGACCGTGGTGTGATCTGAGCAGAAGGCAGGTTGGGGCATTGAAGAAGACTTTAGGTAAATAGGGGATGCAGTAACAAAAACAGTTGGAAAGATCTAAGTTCAAATTTTGCCTACTAACTGTCTAACCTGGGGTATCACTAAACTTCTAACTGCTCATTTTCCACATCTGTAAAATAGGAATAATAATAACATTTACCCGAAGTGGCCCAGTGGATAGAACACTGGCCCTGGAGTCAGAAAGACCTGAGTTCAAATCTTACCTCAGATACTGACATTTATTAGCTCTGTGACTCTGAGTGAGTCACTTAATCCCAACTGCCTCAGAAAATAATAAAAACATCTACCTACTTTTTGGGTTGCTTTTTGGATAGATGGATATAATGCTTGTATAATGCTTTGCAAACCTGAAGGCACTATGTAAATTCTAGCTATCTTTATCATTAATATCATAATCTTTATGATAAATATCAGTAATAATTATCATTTATTACTATCTTTATCATTTAAGAGCCGGTTGGCTCAATTCTCTAGTGGACAGAAAGTTGAGCGAGAGCTTCACTGACACTGCCATTTTCTAATCATATTCTCTTAATTTTCTTTTAATTTAGTAGTTTTCCCCAAGAGAACCCGGGCTCTACTTTCAGGGGTAGAGAATCGATTTCCTACTTATCCATCTCTTTGTCTGACAACAGATCTCATTTGTTGGTCATATTTTGTCTCCAGACAGAGAAGCTGTGGCTGAAATGGAGTATCGGGCATTCTAAGGAAAGCCTTCCTTATGGGGTTTGGATGGCAAGAAAGTTGGTCAAGACCAAGTCCGATAGCACTGACAAGAGAACGCCTGGAAGTGAAGAAATTCTGGATTCCACCCCCGGTTTTGTTTTATTTTTATAATCTGAAACTCCGGAGTAAACGCTCGAGTCACAATGCTCCTTCCTATAATCCCTGACTGCCAAGCTCTTGCTCTTGCCCCAGAGTCTTCATGTGGTTTGTTCAACACCCCACAGATAAAACCTAAGCTTCCTGCCCACTGTGACTGGTGGGAGAGACTTGGGGGGAGGTACATAGCTCAGTCTCCTACAGCAGGGAGAAGACAGGGGCTGGAGACCTTCAGGAACTCAGAAAAAGCCTTCTCAGTTCTGACAGGTCCGTGCTTCCTGGCTTTCAACAAATTAGCCTGAAGCAGGCTCATCTATTACTATTGGGAAGGGAGACTGTGGTGTGATCTGAGCAGAAGGCAGGTTAGATAGTGGATAGAGAAATAAGGGTGAAAATGGTACAAGATGCCCCTGAGTGGTCCTCAGTTTACTTCTTTGTAAAATGAGGAGTTGGACTAAATATCTTTGAGGTCCCTTGTCCCTCCAGACCACAAACTCTCTTGACTAAATGCTGACTGTAGTGAATTTCTAGCAAGCTCTTTTTAGAAGGAAAATGATTCTTACATATTCTTCTGCAACCCACTGAGAGGAACCGGAAGTGGCTGAGATGACTCAGTGAGCAACTCCTTCTATCAGATCTGGTGCAGCCCCTTAAGGGATAGGAAGGAGCTGGGGACTGAGAACCGGGCTCTCCTCTGGATGGGCCAAAAAGAGCTGCTTCCTTAGCTTTCCTCAGCACTGCTCCCATGTTACTCTTGAGATGTACTGGGAAATTAAGCAACTTTAGAAAGAGAAGTGTTCATGTGCATGTGTGCACACCCACTCACACACACACACACACACACACACACACACACACACACACACACTCCTTTATCCAGCGTGATTAGGGAAAGGAGCCTTCTAGACAAACAGGTTTTCTAGGTGACCACCTTAGCTCCCCGCCCGGTCCCCTGCCCCTCATCCATCCATTCTGTTTTGTGTTAACCGTTTTAAATTGAAATCTTTCTCGGGCATCTTACCCACTTGCCTGCCCTCACACAGAGAGGCCCCTCAGAGCCCCCAGTGAACGTCTGCCTTCGTCTCTGTGCTTGTTTCCTTGGAAACCCATCCCTACTCTCTTCTCCTGGGGATTCCTGTCCATCAGCCTTTCTCCGCAGTCTCCAGAAGCAAACTCCTGGGTCTTTCTCTAGGTTGGTGAGGATTTTGCGGCATCTGGTGCGGAGCATTGTCTGGTTCATTTTGTCTTTGAATCCTCCCTGCCCGGCCTCGCACCCGACTCAGAGGATTTAGGTTTGATTGAGACTGAGATTGATTTAAACAGGGAATAAGTAGAGAGCCAGCTGGTCCAGTCTTTACAGATGAGGAAACTGAGACTCCGCAAGGTCATAAGGGTCAGATGTGGATCTGAAAGGGATTTTAGAAAATGTCTGGTCCAAAGACACAGAGAGGTAAGATGTCAAAGACAGGATTTCAACCTGAGTCTTTAACTTTGTCTATTATGCTTTGAACTCTTCTATGTGCCCAGAACTATGTTAGGTGTTGGGGAATGAAATGGAAATGGAAATGGCGAGTGGGGAAAGAGAAAGGAAAAGCTTTTATTAAGGATCTACTGAACGGCAACACTGTGCTCAGCCCTGTCATCTCATTGAGCTTCATAGCAACTCTGGAAGGGAGATGTTGCCATTACCCCCCTCCTTTTCTGTCTCTCGGACTGTCTCTGCCTCTTCTTCTCTCTCTCTCTCTCTCTCTCTCTCTCTCTCTCTCTCTCTCTCTCTCTCTCTCTCTGTCTGTCTCTCCCTCTTTCTCTTTGTCCTTTCATCTCTCTTTGTCTCTCCCTCTTTCTCTCTTTGTCCCTACATATCTCTCTGTCTCTCTCTCTGCCTCTCTCTCTCTCTGTGTCTCTGTCTCTCTCTGTCTCTGTTTCTCTACCTCTCTGTCTCTTTCTCTGACTCTGTCTCCCCCTTCCCAAGTTCTCCTGAATTTCTAACTGCTCCTTCTCAGTACCCTTTGCTGGATCCTCCTCCAAATTATGCCCTGTAACCATGGGTATCCCCCAGGGCTCCGATCTGGGCTCTCTTTTCCTTCTCCCTCTAGATCTCTTTAGCTCTGTGGATCTAATGACCATCTTTGTGCAGAAGATTCCCAGATCTTCCTTTCCCGCCCCTTCTCCTCTGCTGAACTTCGGAAACCCTCAAACTGGATGTGCAGGAAAATCTGAGATTCAACATATCCACAGAGAAGCTTATTCTCTTTCCCCTCTAGCTTCCTTCCAAACTTCCTTATCACTCCCAAAGGCCACCACCTCCTCCCAGTCCCCCAGGCTCAAGAACTAAAGAATACCCCTCTCCCCGCCCCCCGGGCTCTTCACTATCCCTCACCAATCCAATATGGTGCCAAGGACTGGGGTCTCACTCAGCAGCATCTCTCCCATATGCCCCTTTTCCTCCTTAGTTCCTTCCCACCCTGGTGCAGACCCTCCTCGCCTCATGCCCCAACTACTGTAATAGCTGCTGGTGGGGGGCAGCTGCCGGCCCCATCTCTCCCCATTCCATCTCTTCCCACTCCAATCTGTCCTCCGTTCAGCCCCAAAGTGATCGTCCTGAGGCTGGAACCCGCTCCTACGGACCCCGACAACCGACTACTGAATTTTCAGTGTGAGCAGGCAAACCCTGGAGGTTGGCAAATACACATCCCGTAGAGCAGCCAATGGGCTGAGCAGGTGGCCGGCAGCCCACAGTCCTCCCAGGTCTGACCAGAACCAGACCAAAAAGCAACCCGGAAATATTTAACAAAATACACAGATAAAGATTTAAAGGGAATGGGGCACCTGAGAAAGTGTTCATAATGAAGATTAAAGCTTAGAACTGGTTCTAGTTGTTGAATATTCACCAACCCCATGCTCCTTTTAACCTAGTGAGGCAGGATAGCCCTTCTTATTCCCATTTTGCAGATGAATAAGCCGAGTCCCAGAAAGGTTTAGTATCTTTGCTGTGTCAGAGGAAGGATTCCCCCACAGACCTTCCCCCCTCCAGGCCCAGCTTTCCATAGGAAGCTACAAAAATTTGCCCCACTTGCAAATTGACTTAAAATATGCTCTTTCCGACCCCTACCTCAAGTGTTTGGGGGAGGGGGAAAGAAAACTCAACCCATGGCCTAGCTCTTGGAGGGGCCCATCAGCCTGGAACCACATGAAAGCTCCTGACGAAGCAAACGTTGCTTGAAGACATCTGGGCTTTCCCAGATCATGACACCGTCTGAGCCAGTCATCTCAAGCCGGACAGTGTGCGAGTTCCTCCTGAAGCAGCCTGATCTAGGTCAGCCCTCTGCTTCTCCATTTGCTTCAGGGCTCTGGCTGAGGGGAGCAGCAGGAAAAGGTAAGGGAGGAACTGGGGGGGCTCGCAAGGGAGGCCTGGGTTTCATGGTCACCCGGCCTTTCTCTCTGGGGTCTTCATCAGTCATCTGGGCCTCATGAAAGTGGAGGCAATGAAAGTCACTTGGCAGCCTGGGAAAAACAATTTCCTCACCCCCCCCTTCTCCCTTCGCCTTCCCTTCCTTCTCTTCTCTTCTCTTCTTCTTACTCTTCTTCCCTCTCCCTCTAATCCCCTCCCTTCTTCTCCTCTCCTCTTCTCCTCTCCTCCTCTCCCTTCTCTTCTCCTCTTCTCTCCCATCTTCTCCCATTTCTTTCTCTTCCTCTTTCCTCCCTTCCCATTTCCTTTCTTCTTCTCTTTTCTCTTCTTCACTCTTTCTTTCTCTCCTCTTTTCTCCTCCCTTCTCTCCTCTTTTCCCTTCCTTCTCTTCTCCTCTTCCTTCTCTCCTCTCTTTTCTCCTTTTTCTCTCTTCCCCTCTCCTCCCTTCCCATCTTTTTTCTTCTCTTTTCTCCTCTTTCTCTCTTTTTGTTTTTCTCTTCCCCTCTTCTCCCTTCTCCTATTTTTTCCTTTTCTCTTCTCCCCTCTCTTTCTCCCCTCTCTTCTCCTCTCCTCCATCCCATTTCCTCTCCTCCCTTTTCTCTTCTCCTCTCATTCCTTCTCTTCTCTCTCCTATATTCTCTTTTCCTTGACTTTCTCCTTGCCTTGCTTTGCTGTCCCCTGCTTTTCTCTTATTTCTTATCTTCTTCCTTCTCTATCCTCCTTTCTTTTATTTTCTATTAGCCTCTAGGAAATCTGTGCAGAAAAGAAAGGGCAGGATTAACAAGCTGCTGTGGGAAGCCCACTAGGGAAAAAGCCAGAGGTCTACAGGTTCACCTCCCATTCATGACACTGCTAAGCTGTGTAGTCTAGGACAAGTCACTGACCCCCCTCCCCCAGCAGTTAGTTCCTCACACAATTATGCATTGGATGCGGTGGCTCCTGAAGTGCTATAAGCAGAATAATAATAACAGGAATGATGATAATTGAGAGAAGTTCAATAAATTTCTGACTCATTTCTTGCCAAGGGCTTGGTAGCCACAGGAGCCTGGAGACGTCACTTTCTCTGCCTGTGCCAGACTTTTGCTTATTGCAGAGGTGAGACACCATGGCCCCCCTTGGGGGGGGGGGCCCAAGCAGGACAGACAGGCTGGAGCTTCAATGTCCTGGCCAACCCATGGCCAAAGAGCTCACGGACCCCTGGTCTACAATTCTGTTGATATGAAGAGAGAGAGCAGCAGGGGAAGGAGCCAGCCTGTGAGTGGGGAGACCGGGGGTGAAGTCTGCCTTGGATGTGGATTGGCTGTGTGACCCTGGCTTAATGTGCAGCCTCAGGGGCCAGGACCATGGCTAATGCTACTGCAAAACAGCACAGACTTTCATTGGGAGAAGGGTTAATTATTTTTAAAGATGCTAGCATTTATATAGCGCCTAAGGTCTGGGAAGCAATTTACAAATGTTTTCACATGTGAATCTCACGACAGCTTGGGACAGCTAGGTGGTGCAGTGGATAGAGCACCAGCCCCGAAGTCAGGAGGACCTGAGTTCAAATCTGATCTCAGACACTTAATACTTCTTGGCTGTGTGACCCTGGGCAAGTCACTTAACCCCAATTGCTTTAGCAAAAAGAAAGAAAAGAAAAGCTATAGCCCTGCTGGATATCAGGGCTTTGTTGTTACTCTTAGATTTATTAGCTGTGTTAATTTTGGGAATTACTTCAGCTCTCTGAGGTTCAATTTTTTCATCTGTAAATTGGGAAGAATGATACTGGTGCACCCTCTTCAAAAGGTTCGGTTTTTTAGTTGTAAAATGGAAAGAATGATGCTCGTGCTCCCTCTTCAAAAGGCTGTTTCCAGAATCCACTGAAATCATGGGTGTGGGAAGTGATTTGTCAACCTCAAACTGCCGCCCCGAAGTCATCCAGTATGAATAAGAAGAATTTTGGCCCAGCTCCCCAATGATGGCTCCTCTTTTGGGGGCTCCCACACAACTTCAGAGCCTCGAGCTGCCCCAGTGACTGTGCCATGTGCTGTAGAGACCTGCTCAGGCAGGCGTGGACAGATGGCCCTTCCAGCTCTGGGCTTCTGGGCTTCCTCCTAATTCGGGTCCCTCTGCTTGGGTCCATCTCCACTTTTCCTCTTTCTTATCTAACTAACTGATGGATGGGAATTTAGTAACCCACCTAATTAACATATAGGTACCCAGTGGAGATCCTTGGCACTGGAACCATAGAGGCAAGATGGAGACAGTCCCTGACCTCAGGAGCTTATTTCTATGGTGGGGAAGCCTGAGAGCAAATGCAAAATGCATACAGGATAAACTGAGTGGTGCAACAGAAAGAGTGCTTGATCTGGGGTTCGCTCTGCCAAGAACAAATCCTGTCTCAGAGAATTTACTAACTGGCGACCTGGGGGGAGTCATTTAATAATATCCTTTAATCTCAGTTTCCTCCTCTGACCAATGGGGCTAATACTAGCACCCACCACTCAAGGCTGGTGTGATGATCAAATGAGACAAGATCTTCAAGGCACTTGGAAAATTGTAAAGCTCTTTCTGGATGTCAGCTGTTCTTATTAAATAAAAAAGCGATTGTGGAGAGGGGAGCTCCGACACACGGAGGGGACCAAAAAGGCCTCTTGTAAGACATAGCACTTGAGCCGAACTTACATCTATTTTATTGTGTTGATAGAATATAAACTCCTTGAGGGCAGGACTGATTTTGGTGTTGCCTTTGTATCTCCATCAGTGAAGACGTGCTATATGGTATACAACAGGCACTTAAAGCTTGCTCACTGATTTACTGATGGAGCTGAAGAAAGAGCTGTAGGATCCCATCCCATTCTTGCATAGGCTTCCCTCACTGCCCACTCCTCCACTCCCTTTCAGCATCTTTTCATCGGTGATTTTTATTTGACAGGGAACCCCTGAGGATTAATTTGGTCTGAAGCCTTTCTTTGGGTCTTCAGAGTGTCTGGAATACAGCAGATACTTAATAAATGCTCCGATTCAGAACAATTGATTAAATGACTATGCTTTGGAGAACATAAAAAGCTTCCATCTCTTTTTCAGGGGAGAATTCATGGCATCTTCCCACTTTCCAACATGAGAAAAGCCCTCGGCCAATGGGAAGTCGTGATGGCACTTTGCAGCCTCTTCCATTGGAGTTCTGGAGGTATGGTGCTTCAGCTTTCTGTCTTTATTAAGGGATGAAAAGAGCAGTTTGGAACCAAAAGTTAAAGCCGATCATCTACCCTGCCAACTGCCAAAGCCAGGAATCCCTGCTGCAATAACCCTGAAAAACGGATTTCTAGCCTTTGCCTAAACTTTCCAGTGGCAAGACTACTGGCTCTGGACCTAGAGGACTTGGGATCAGATCCTGCTTTTGATATTTACCATTTGTATAACCTAATTTATTATTTATTATTATTGTTATATAATTATTATTATTATACAAATGGTAAAACCTGAAGAAAATCACTTCATTCCCCCTGGGAACTCAGTTTCCTCATCTGTAAAATGGAATGGATGGATTAGATGGTCTCTGGGGTCCCTTCTAGCTCCTTCTTTCCTTTTCCAGTCCATTTCACAGATGAGGAAACTGAAGCAGACAGGGTTGAGTGACTTGACCACGGTCACACAGCTAGTAAGAGTCTGATGCTGGATTTGAATTCAGTTTTCCTAAAATCTACCCCGGCCCCACCTTGCTATCCATTCTATTTTCTACACACAAACAGAAATTACCTCCAAGGTAATATCTCCTGAAATATTGTCCTAAAGCATGACCGAAACATGGCAAAGAATTACTATCGAGCATCTGGGAGGTAGATGATGTGTCTGCTACCGTTTTAGACTCCCAGTATGACTCTCCCATTTCCATAGCAAGAGTCGGCCGCTCAGCCGCACTCCCAGGCTCCCAAGGTGACGCGCTCTCCTCTCTCAGCACCAGCTCTTCGTCTCTTCCCAGGAATCACAACCATCACCTGCTCGGGCTGGGTTCGGGTCGACCCGGCTCCAGTCTTTGAGATGGGACTGAACGTCTCCATCATTTGCCAGTCGACTCTCCGCAACTGCCAGCCAAGGAAGTTCTATCTCTACAAATACAGCCAAGGTGGCCAGGACAGGCTCCGGATGGCGAAAATCAACCAGACGGTGGCTCGGCTCCAGCTGAGCGCCTTCCGCGAGCCGCGAGCGCACGTCATCTGCAGGGCGGACTGCCTCCGGCACAGCGGGGAGAGGCTGATCTGTGGGACCGACATCGCTTCTGGCTGTAAGTCCTGGAGGGTAGCCAGCGCCCAGAGGCATCGGGAGGACGCGGGGCGGTCGGAAATAGAGAGAAGCGACAAAATAATATTAATAAGAGCTAGCATTTGTAAAGGCTTTGAAGGTTTGCAAAGCACCTTATAAAGACCATCTCTTTGAAGTCTCCCTGATATTGGGGGGAAATGCTCTCTCTCTCTCTCTTTCTCTCTCTCTCTCTCTCTCTCTCTCTCACACACACACACACACACACACACACACACACCACTGGAATCTCTGGATCACCAGAGTGATCAGTGCTCATTTCCAAGATCCAGCCATGGTACCCCAGAGGAACAACTGTTGACAACCCACTGCCCTTCCTGTTGAGAAGGGGCAACCCTGGCTCTGTCCTATTTTTGTGACACTGAGGAAATCACTGAACATCTCTGGCTACCAGTTTCCTGCTCTGTAGAATGAGAAAACTGGCCTGGATGAGTGTCAGGGTTCTGTCAAATTCTGTAGTACCCGATCATCTGCTCTCAGATTAGCCTTTTACTAACAAGGAAACTGAGGCTTTATTCTCTGCCTCCACCCAACTTGGCCCTTGTGTATGTACCTTGAAAAGTGTGGGAAAGAGAAGAAGGCCCTAAGTTTTAGATGCAAAAGGTGAAGATGATATCTGTTCCCTTTTACCAACTTTCTCATTTAATTAGCAATATCAAGAGGAGCAAAACAGGTTCTCACATATGATTTGAACAACTCTGTCAAGTATGAATATTCTAGAATTGCTCTGAATTTTAAAAATGGAAACCACAGAGAGGTATTACAAAGCAGGTGGATGATTGAGGTCTGTGCAAAATCATTTAGCTTTTCCACATCCTCAGGAAGCATAAGATTACACAGGCCACTGTAAAAATGAAAAAAAAAATTAGTATCCATTATTTGTCTTGTAGAGAAAAGATTGGATCCATTTTCCTTTGAATAGATCAAGATGATTCTATTGAGACATAAAACAAACCTGAATTTATTTTTAAAATTAGGACAGAACTGAATATGTGGCAAAAGAAGTGTTTTTGTTCCCCATTCCATAGTGCTAGATTTGGAATTATGAAGACTTGGGTTCAAATGTCACTATTAGAATCTAGGCCCTCCACATAATCTCTCTGGGTCTCGGTATCCTCTTCTATAAAATTAGGGGTTTGGATAATATCACTAGGGAAACTTAGCAGGGAACTTCTATTTTTGCAAAAATTTATGTTATTGAAATTAATTGTTCTTTGCTAGAATTTTCTTGCAAATCTATCTTGTTTTAAGTTGGGAACTCTTTCATGGCATTCAATATTTTCCCCTAAAGTTGAGCCATTTATATTCTTTGTTTCCTATTAGTCTAGAAATTTAATATTTTTGTAAATATTTATTTATTTAAGTGGTGATTTTATTAGCATAGAATTAGGTAAAATAGTTTCTAATAATTTCCTTTTTTAACTTTATTTCTTGAGGGTTTTTTTTTTCATTTTTGTGATTGGTGATTTGCTTTTCCTTTTTTAAAAGTTGAATTAGCTAAATTTTTAATCTGTTTTATGTGTTCCAATTTAATTTCAATTCAATTTTCTTTCAATGTTGTTAATATTAGATTTAATATTTGATTTTAATAATAATAATAACGATTAATAGCAACAATAGCTAGCATTTATATAATACTTAGAATGTGCCAGGTACTATGCTAAGCACTTTTTACAAATATTATCTTATTTAATCCTCACAACAGCTCTGGGAGGTAAATATAATTATTCCAATTTTACAGTTGAAGAAACTGGGGTAAATACTGGTTATGTGAGTTGCATGTAGTCACAAAGATTTGAATTCAAGTATTCTGACTCCAGGCTGAGAGCTCCGTCCACTGAGGGACCTAACTATCCCAGAATGTCTATTTTCATGTTTCTCTATTGGTTTTTCAGTTTGTTGTAGGTGTCATTTATTTGCTCTTTTGGTTCCCGAGGAAAGTATTTAGAGATATAAAATTTGTCTAAGAACTTCTTTATCTCCATCTTAAAATTTGGGGTGTGTTGTCTTACTGTTGCACCTGATTTGGGTATTGTATAATCGCTGCCCTCTTAGACTGACCTTTATAAGTTTCTGATGATAGTTTGGGTTTGGGCAACACAACCATGAGCATGCCTCTGGCCAGAGCTCTAGTACAGGGCTGTTGACCTTAAGCCTCAGCTAATTGTTAAGTTATAAAATCTGCAAGTTTCTATAAATTTCCACGCTGTAATTTATAGGTCTGGACTTAATAAATAAGCAATACTTTTAGTAGTTCAAGGAAGAATAATTTTTAAGTATATTCCTGGAAATTCCAAGGCTTTTCCTATATACTATGCTGGTTATATTACCAGGTATTCGTTGCCATGCCAACCGCTATAACATCATTTTGAAAAATTATTCACAATTCTTATTTCTATTTAAACCAATAAGGACCATCTTGCTGTAGTTCCAATTTCTCTTGGGAATCTACATGATCTTTTGTTCACTAAATGTTGATTCATTATTTTTTGTCTTGCTATATTTATTCATAGATGTCTGGACACATTTAGGTGATGTAGAATCACTGTTCCCTTCTGTTTTTAATATCTTCCATGTTGATTTATCTACTTATGCACAAGGTTTTTAATCAAGTTAGCTTCCTCCTGATAGCTTTGGTAATTTTGATCTTTTCCCTGTATGCCTTTAGTGCTCGTTGTCCGACCCTTTCCCCATTAAATATTGTTTCCCAGTGGACTGAAACCTCAAAACTGTTCCCCACCCTGGGAAATTTCTATTTCACCAGCCTCCATCTCTTCTCTTAATGACTTCTTGAGGAAACAAAACTGGCCCCAATTGACCACCAGTCCCTTTTCCTCAGGTCTAATGGACAAATTTACACTCTACTATCTTGCCCCAGTATCCTTTTTTGCTCTCAGTTTTCTGGCTATCTACTATAGTAGTTTAAGCAAATTTCTACCTTTTAGTTTTCCTTAGCATGATAAAGATGCGAGAGGGAGTTGAATTCTACTAGTGACTAGTGGGGAAAGGGGTCCTGAGTGAATATGTGAAGGTTTAAGAATTAGCCTTCTCTGCTTTTAGTTTATCAGATTACTACTTCATTAGGGTTCTTAGTATTAAGAACCCTGAAGACAGCTGAAATTACTTTATCTCTTGTGCATAATTCCTATTTTGGAGAGATTTATGAGATCATAAGGATTCGAGAAAGTATCTAGTCTCCCATCTTGTTGTTCATGTGATTAGGAAGTATCTGAACAGAATATTATTATAGTAAAATGTGTGTGTGTGTGTTTAATAAGGATGAGAAGGGAAAATTGAATCAGTCATTGTCATTATTAAAATCATTTAATTGCCCCAGTTGTTAATACTCCCCTTCTCAATTCACCATGCATTTATTTTGTACAAATTCCCTCTGTGAACATGGTGTATCCTGTTACTTCTAGGGTCTAGTAGAATGTAAAATCCTTGAATGTAAAGTCACTTTTGCCTCCCCAGTAACTAATAGCAGTCTTGACATACACTAAGTCTTTAATGAATATTGATTGATGATTGGTTGAGGATATAATTATAGAAAATAGACTGGGATTTATTTTAAAACATAAATTATTATGTATTTTTAAATTATATTTTCACATTTTTAATTTTTTTGGTCACAACATGAAACACTAATCTGAATTTGTTGGAAATAAGAATGGACGTGTTCTTGTAGATTGTTTCAGTCACAGGAGAAGACCCTATGGCATAATGGAAAGAATGCTGAATTTAAAGTCTAAAGACCTGGATTCAAATCTTGGCTCTGCTACTTAGTGCCTGCATGATCTTGAGCAAGTCACATGATGTCCCTGAGCCTCAATTTGCTCATCTATAAGTAGGGAGTTTGGATTCAATGGCCACCGAAGTCCTTTCCAGACCTATGATCCCATGAGCCAATTTTACAATTGAGGAAGCTAGACTCAGACTGGTTTGTGACTTCCCCAGAGTCCCACACCTAGTGTCCAAAGAAGTTTGTGAGTTTTCCTGCCTCGCAGGCCAGTGCTTTGCCCAGTGTGCTTCCTGGCCCCTCGGCAGGGGCTGGAGGGGAGGGAGCTTCAGCATGCACCTGACCCACCAGGACAGAGTCAGAGACTTTACATTGGCTTAGAGTTCTCAGTACTTTTCTTCATTTTATACATGAGGTTCCTACTCAGCAGATTTATATTCTAGGGTGTTAAGCAACTCAGGACTTCTTTACTTTCTCCTCCCTACTGTTTCACAAATTTCCCTGTGATGTGTAGTCCTGCCCTTACAGTAAATTCTATTTCCTAACAGGAGTGGGGAAGAAGAGAGAGAGAGAAAGAGAGGGAGAAGAAACAGAAGAGGGGGCAGAGACAGATAGACCGACAGACAGACAGAGAGAAGCCATTCAGCACTGGGGGCAACAGGCAAATGGAGAAACCTAAACTAGGACCGAGCCATAGTTGAGAAAGGAGATGTCCAGAAGGGCCCTGCGCTCTGGCCGGCATCTCAGAAGAGCTGGCAGGTAGAAGGCACTCTGAACCAAGCTGTGGATTCCTCTTCCTTCTTCTTCCTGCATCAGGGTTCCTTACCAGTAGCAAGGATGCGTTTTCCTTGTTTCTTTGACCTAATATTCCCAGTCCCTTGACTAGGGGACAGCTAGAGATGAACATAAATTTATAGGAAGGTAAAGAACCAAACTTCTGATTGCAGAAGGGACCTTCCACACCGAGAGTCCCACTTTCCCACCGAAGCTGGAGTGGAGACGTTCGATGTGAACTCTAGAGCCAGGAACTGAGAGCTGCCATTCCTCTGAATTCAGCCAGGGATCAGTCAAACTCTTTTATTCTACAATTGAGGAGACTGAGGCTGGAGTGAATGACTAACTGGTTTGTGCAGAGCAGGGCTCATCTCACTACCTAGATTTCCCTGATGCCCACATCAAGGTCCTTGCCTTGAGTCTGGGGCACATGCAATGGAACCGCAAATATATTAGTTGACTTTGACAAGACAGAAAAAATATTACATTTTCATCTTTTCCAATAACTGCCTATTAGGTTCTTGATTCTGACCCCAAAATGTCTTATTGCATGTGTCCTATTGCAGATCCTCCAAGTGTTCCTACTAATTTAACATGCCTCATCTATGAATATTCTGGCAACATGACGTGTACTTGGGATACAGGATCACCCACCTATCTGGACACCAAATACACCGTGCATGTGAAGAGGTCAGTCCTAGCCCCATATCACTTCCTGAGTCATTCCCTCATTCAGTCAAGGAACAATTAGCAGATGCGCTGCAACCCTGAACCTGGCTACGAAGACCCTCAGAGTGTTGAGTTCAGTTTTGTGCACCATTGTTTAGGAAGGAAACTAATGAGCTGATGGTGTCCAATGAAAGGCAAACAGGACTGGGTAGGATCTGGGGTTCATGAGAGAGGATAACCCTTTGAAAAAACTGGGGAAGTTTAGCCAGGAAAAGAGAAACTTCCAGTTGGATGTGAAAGCTGTCTTCAAGCTTTTGCCGGGCCTTCATATGCACCTGGGATTGGACTTGTCCTGAGTGTCAAACTCAAATAGAGACATGACTGCTAAACCATCGGAGTCACGTAGGAACTTAGAAAGCCATCTTCTAACATTATTTATGTTGTATTGTATTTTATTTATTTTGTTAAATATCTCCCAATTTCATTTTAATCTAATTTGGTCGCACTTACTGAAGGTAGTAGGGGGTCCATTTTGATACTTCTAGTCAATTCTCTGAAATTCTAATTACAGAGGATTACATTATAACATTCATATGCTTTATGTTATATAATATATATATATGACATATATAATTATATGTTTATGTAGACATAATATGTAGAGGCATATAACATTATAATATATAGATGGTTTATAGGTATAATTATATGTGCATGTATTTATTATAGAAATATAACTATAACGTGTACATTAAAGCTATATATTCATATGACATGTTACATGATAACATGCATATACATATAACATTAGATTGTTATATTATACTATATTATAATTATAACTGCTGTGACAGATCTGTGGGGAGATTCTCTCACTAAGAGTTCCCCACATTGAAGAAATCTTGGATCTGGCTTCCTACTTTCCCATTTCTTGTTTGTCCTAGACTGATTACCTGCTCAGACCTTTCCCAAGGCCTTCTGGCAGTTTCGAGGTGGCCCAAGGCAGGAGTCACCAAATTGAAAAAGTGGAGCCCTTCAGCTTTCTGTTATTCAAGGAGAACCTTAGTCAAATTCACCAGCATTCATACTATGGCGACTTTTCTTCCTTGGGCCCCTCAAAAACTGTCTGCTAAGACAGAGAGGGAGTTGTGACCAGCACTGGTGGAAAGAAACCTTCACTAATGAATCCACAAATCCTGGAACATTGCATGTGGAAACACTGGGGGACAGTGAGGAAACAGTGGATTTTAGTCAGAGGCCCTGGGTCTAATTTAGGTGAAGGTCATGTCCTTGAACAAGTGATTTCCCATGCCTAGGGCCCTTCCATTTTCCTCAGGAACACAGCAAGGGGATTGAACTCAGGAGCCTCTATCAGTGGGAGCCAGTAGGTTTGGCAGGAGTGGCTTAGATAATGATTTCAGAACCTTGGACTTCTCCAGCTCTCTCCCATCCCGGGGCTGGTTCAGTGGGTTTCATTTCCGTGGTTCAGGTTTCCAGTAAAAGCCCTCATGCATGCCTTTCGGTTGCCTTCTGCCATTAGCTCACACCCAGGGTTTCACTAGTGTCACAGAAAAGCAGGGTTCTGTCTATACCTGCTGTGTGAATCCTCCTGGGCTATCTCAGAGCAAGCTCTCTGCTGAAACTGTGAATGGGATGAAAATGTCTTTATTACTGCAATCAATCAAGCAATTAGCACTTATTAAACATCTATGCTGTACCAAGCACTGGCAAAGTCTGGAGAATGGGAAGATGCTTAGATTCTAATAGAGGAAGAAACACATATGTCATGGATATCTCCATATAGGGAGACAGAGATAGGGATTGAACCTGAAATTTCATTAATATAATGTATATAATGTATTAATATGGTGTAACTAACTGGGTAGAGAAAGTTCCCCCCACCAATACATGTCAGCACCTTCTTGGCAACTTTCTAACCCTAACCCTAAATGCCTCCGATTCTGACAGTGACTTAGAAGGGCAGTGAGGAATCTTGAATTATCCAGGGTCACACAGCCAGGTATGTGTCAGAGTAAGGATTTGAGGTCAGCTCTTCCTGGTTTCCAGGCTAGCCCTCTCCCTACTTGACTGATACCTACAAAATGAATTCGTGGTCATTTTTGGAATTCTTCCCCTTGTCCCTCCTTAAGATCTTTCACTGACTTCTCATTGTCCCCATTAATTCAGAGTTGACCCTGCCCAATGGTGAACTACCACTGTTCTCTTTCTGTCAAAATGTGCTGAATTCAGGGCTCCATTATGTGATGATGAGTGGTGATGGATCCATTTGATACAATAGCCTGTACTTGAAAGCACTTTTTATGTCATCTCCCTTGATCCCCACAACAATTAAAAGAAACTTGGTCTATTTTTGTTTCCACTTATACTATATCATCAGCATACTATCTAGTACTATAAATAGTATATAATAGGAAACAAGTATCTGCTATTAAGTACCTACTGTGTGCTAAATACTTTACATAAATATTGTCAAGATAATATATAAATATTATCTCATGTGATTCTTACAATGATCCTAGAAGGTAACTGCTATTTATAGTTGAGGAAACTGAGGCAGGCAAGAGTTAAGTGACTCATTCAACATTGTACAGCTAGTGAATATCTGAAGCTGCATTTGAACTCAGGTCTTTCTGATTCCGGGCCCAGGCTCCATCAATTGTACCACCTACTAGTCCTATTAGTTCAATATTTTTCCCATTTTTCCAGTGTTGTGAGAACCAGTTGTTCAGTGTCCGCAAGAGTAGGCCATTTTCAGTCCCTCTGCTTTGTTTTTCGCATCTTCATCTTCTTCAGCACCGTTTCCCCCTCTTCATCTTCTTCAGCACCGTTTCCCCCTCTTCATCTTCTTCAGCACCGTTTCCCCCTCTTTATCTTCTTCAGCATCGTTTCCCCCTCTTCATCTTCTTCAGCACCGTTTCCCCCTCTTTATCTTCTTCAGCACCGTTTCCCCCTCTTTATCTTCTTCAGCACCGTTTCCCCCCTCTTCATCTTCTTCAGCACCATTTCCTCCTCTTCATCTTCTTCAGCACTGTTTCCCCATTTCCCCCTCTTCATCTTCTTCAGCACCGTTCCCCCCTCTTCATCTTCTTCAGCACTGTTTCCTCTCCCCCATTAGCATATCTTGGAGCAGATTATTGTGTCCAAATATGGTCATTCCATCATCATTGATGGTAAGAACAGTTCATTATAGAAATGCTGAGATATCAGATTCATTTTTTATCTGTTTGTTTTGTCTTCTTCCAGTTTCATATTGAAATGCACTTGGGATATTCTTACTTCCTTGGGCCTCATGCCCTGCTTTCTGGAGTGTCATTTTTCTTCAGAGAGAGAGAGAGAGAGAGAGAGAGAGAGAGAGAGAGAGAGAGAGAGACTTGAACATTTAATTCTGGAGAGGAAAGTGAGGATAAGTCCTGTTTTCTAATCACTTGCTGCTCATATACATGGTTCATTATTAGATGTGGCTGAGGTGCTAATAGAGGGAAAGGTTGTCTTTTTTAAGAAACAGAACTCTTTAATTGGTGGTTATGGTTAACACAACCATGCTAGGAGCCCGTTTCAGTTCTGTCTTGTGGTCTCAGTATATGTGGTCAAAGAAGTACAAGCCACAAACCAATTCAGGACATGCCTTTGCTCTACTTTGTGTGAACACGGGAAATGTTCAAAGGTGCCCTACTTTGCTCGCCACGTGGTCCGTCATGTTCCTCCTGTAAGAAATTTCACTGAGCCCCGAAGAGCTCGAGACAGAGTCAGAGTCTATTAGATTAGAAAGGCAACCTTTGGGCTTTAAAGTGAATATGATTAAAAATAAATTCCATGTGAAAGAATAGAGCTACCAAAAACGGCAATGCTGCCTGTTATCAAAATTGACCAACTGGCATGCACTTATTAAGTACCAGCTGTTTAGAAGGCACTGTGCTGGGGTTACAAAGACAAATGAAAAGCAATCTCTGCCTACCCTCAAGGAACTTCCAGGGGCAGGGGAGGGAGACACAACATATACAGAGATAGATTTTTAAAAAGCATCTACAAAGTAATATTAAAGAGGGAGTGAGGATTAACAGCTAGTGGGAACCTAACTCTTAGAAAACCTCGTTCTCTTTGATCCTTAGCTCAAGAAGCCTTCTCTGTGTCCCTCAGTAGTTCCATGTTCCCCTGATCATGGAAATTAGTTTGTCTTTATTCATATGCATTTTGCATGAACTTACATACACATTATACCTTTTAGCCCTACCCCAAGTAGAATCTAAGCTTTTTGAGGGCAGGGATAGTTTATTTTGGGTTATTGCATTGCCAAGTTCCTAACACAGTGCATAGCGCATAGTTGGTGCTTGGTCAATAGCAAGTAGTTCTGATTCAGGATTGACCTGAATCAGAAAATTCTTCTCATGGATGTTGATGGGGTTGGGAAGGGTGCAGGAGAGAGAAGAGGAAGAGTAGAACTGGGGAAGCTCTTTTTCAGCTTAGCCAAGTTAAGAAAGTTCAGGTAGGAGGAAGGGAGAAGCTGTGGGCAGCTGGTATTACCAGAATAAGAATGATATAGTCTTAGAATTCAGACAGCAGAAGGGAAAATTCCAAGAGGGGCATGGCCAACTGTGCGAAGCACAACTGAGAAATGGGCACAATTCAGGAAAGAGATGGGGCCCAAGGCCCCTCCCTGATTTTAGGTGAGAAAAAGTTTTTGGCAACTTTTGAATGATTGTGTAAAATGGAAAGCTCTCGAGGGCTTCAGGGAATAGTGGGTGGTGAGAAAAGGGGGTGGTGAGGATAAGTTTTCATTCAAAAGTTGAATTATGAAATGTAGTGGTAATAGGGTCAAGGAAAGGGTAAACTTTTAGGGAAATTCAATGAGACCTTTTCCTATAACAGATCTAGTTGATCTTATAAATAAGGGCACATGGTTCTTTTCAGGTTCTTTTCTTCCTTCCTTTCTTTTTTTCTTTTTCTTTTTCTTGTTTTTTTTTTTTTTTTTTTTTTTTTTTTGGCTGAGGCAATTGGGTTAAGTGGCTTGCCTTGGCTCACACAGCTAGGAAGTGTTAAGTGTCTGAGGCCAGATTTGAGCTCAGGTCCTTCTGACTTCAGAACTGGTGCTCTATCCACTGCACCACCCAGCTGTCCCAGATTCTTTTCATATTTAAGAATCTTTTTAAAAATTCAAGTTTTCCTCTTAATCCCAACAACTATAAGTGTCAACAAATGTCACATGTCCTAATGATTTTAAATTTAATCATTTTTAGAAAGATACAAAGTTGGCAAAGCTATCTCACCCTAACAGGGTCAGGTAACCCTATCTCTTCCCTCTAGTAAGAAGCTGGGCCAACTTGTATAATATAGAGTTTTAAAATAATACTCAAGACAGGAACAGCAACTCTTTGGGTACACATACATATAATTAGCAATAATCAGACTACATTTGAGATGACTGAGGATGTTTCTAATTTTCTTGAATAGTGTAGGGGGATTCTAAAAATAATCAAAACACTCTCAATGCAAAATTAATTTTAATTTTAAGAAAATATGTCATATAATGTTTCCGAGAGGAAAAAAGCATCTATAATATTATCACTGCTGAAAATTGCTGGTACCAAATCCAATCTGGGCAGAGAATGGGGAAATGGAAATGAGAAGCATTGGGATAGACAGATGGGAGACAAAGAATCTGGGTAAAGGAGGGGTAACTGCAGGATGACCAGAATTGAGAGATCAGAGGGTCATAGATTAGAGAAGGAAGGGATCTTTGAAGGCAGCTAGTCAAGCTTCCTCATTTAGGATGAGGAAATTGAAACCCAAATGGGTTAAATAATTTGGCCAAGGTCAGGACCTCTGCCTCCAGATTCGGTCCTCTTTCTCTTCACAGGGATGCTATTTTTTTAGATAGTCTGTGCATCTCCCACCCATATTGAGACCTTAGAACTGAGCCCCATTGGCCATATAATGGTGATAGAGCTGGAAGAACCCAATAAGGACTAGGAGTCAGAAGCAGCCAAAAGTCACAATTCTAATTCTATTTATTGGGTTCATTGTCTTATTTCAGCTTGCAGACAGGACAAGAACAGCTCTACCTTACTTCAAGGCATATCAGCATTTCGACCAACACACTACACAGTGGCAAAACATATTCTGTTTGGGTGCAAGCAGCAAATGCTCTAGGTGTGCAAGAGTCAGAGCACCTGCAACTCAACCTGGATGACATAGGTAAAGAATTCAAATTTTGATCACAGCATTGGTAAAAACACAACTCAACAAATATTTACTAAACACTTAGGATGTGCTGCTTGCTGATGCGAGACACTGGAAATACAAAGGCAAGTACAGAGCAGCCTTGAAGGAGCTTCTGAGCCAACCTGTGCAAGTATCACCTGAGATAGACTGGCTGAGTTGAAGGCTGGTGTTGAATAACATGTGTTTGGAAGAAATCTCACCCAAAAAGTCAGTGAAGCTTCCTAGGACTCATTTGTAGCAATACAAGTACAACATGGAAGCCTATGTCTAAGTTAAGTTAACTCACCCCAGCCTACACAAAAACCTTTTGGGGTTTGCTTTCATTTCTGTTAAAGGGAGGAAGATAGAGTTAGAATGTCCTCATTGAACTGGTCTATGGAGCTAGGTGAAGCTCTGGAGATAGAATTGCTCTGCAGAACTCTCTGGTCACTGCATTTTCCCACCCTTCATTCTCAATGTCTTAATAGTGGTTGTTAAAAGTGATTGCCCTTTTAGAATGTTATGGGATCTAAGAGCTAAAAAGAGACCTTAGAGGTCATTGAGTCAAACCTCTTTATTATACAGATGAGGAAACTGAGGCTCAAGGAAATAAATTGAGAGATAGAGACAGACAGATAGACACACACACAGAGAAAGGACAGAGAGGCAAAGACAGATAGACACACAAAGAGAGATAGAAACACAGAGATAAAAGACAAAGACACAGACACACACAAACACAAAGAGAGAGAAAGAGGGAGGGAGGAAGAGAGAGAAAGAGACAGACAGAAAGCGACAGAAACAGGGAAAGACAGAGACAGAAAGACAGAGATATTCCAGTTCTTATGATTCCATATCTGTGTCCTTTCCCTTGAGCCACTTGGACTTGCCCAGTTGTTTTTCCCATTTTTCTTTTCATCAGAACTTTTCCACTTCCTCTAGATTAGAATCCAATGTGCTGACTCTGCTGTTCTTGATGGTGAAAAGAATTAGTTTTTAAAAATCTGCACATCTTTTCCATTCTTCATCTGTTTCTTTTGCTCTCTCCAGTTTCATCCTTAAATGTCACTATGATAATAATTTAATTGGGTCTCTTTATAAGCTTTCTTTGACTTGTTCCTTCCACTGTTTGTGTTTGAGCGATACTGCTCAATCTTTCACCATATTTCTACATAAGAATATACAAAGGTGTTATGGCCAGAACTTGAAGCAGGGTGCTAAGTCAATGGAATTGATCTAATTTAGCATAATGCTTTACAATTCTCTAGTTCAGTACATGTACTTAGTACTTACTATAATTCCACAATATTCACACCTTTAAGAGAGCATATATAAGCTGGGAGCCTCAACCAGGATTCAGTCGGGGAGATTCAGAAGCCAGAGCTCAAGCTCTTGGAACCAAGACTACAGAAGGTCTCTAAGAAAGCTAACCAGGACACAGGAAAGGAGACAAGACTTGGAAGGAGACAATAAAGGATTTGGACTTTAACTCCTGGCTGCATTTGGGGTGATTATAACACAGAACCTCTTTATTATACAGATGAGAAAACTGAGGCTCAAGGAAGTAAATTGAGAGATAGAGACAGACAGACACGCACACACACAGAAAGACGAGGACAGAAAGGCAAAGACAGATAGACACACAAAGAGAGATAGAAACACAGAGATAAAAGACAGAGAGAAAGACAGACACACACAAACACAAAGAGAAAGAAAGAGGGAGGGAGGGAGGGAGAAAGAGAGACATAGACAGAAAGCGACAGAAACAGGGAGAGACAAAGACAGAAAGACAACAAGAGAATATTACATTTTAAAGAAGAATATTCCACAAAGGCATTTAAATTTTAAATTGACATTACCCAGGGCCACTATATTTCTTTATTTGCCCAATCATGTTTAATGACTAAGGTGGTTTTTTAAGTTCTCTTAGCATCCTTGTTATAGCAATTGATTGATATTTGGTTAAATTTTGTTATGAAATTATTGTGATGAATATCATTGTCCTTTTCCTTCTTCCATTTTCTATATTTGTGTGCGCTTCAGTTACTTGTTTGAGTTAGTTTCAATTTTTTAAAATTACATATGGTATCTTTTCTCATTTCTATTCTTTTTTATTCATTTCCATCTTCTAACAAGTTGGTGACTTGTCTATATACATTTAGCTGATCCAGGAATGTCTCCTATACCATTCATCAGTTATTTTCTATCTATTAAAACGTAATCAATTTCATTTTCATAATGTCATTTAGAGTTCCCCTTGTCCAGTATCTTCAGATAGTTTTTTTTAAAATGTATTAATATGTAGAAGCATTAAATTTCTGTTGAGCTTTATTTTTGGAAGCTTTCTCCTACTCTCTGGATCATACTTTTAAGCTATGTTTCCCAACCTATTTCTTGGTTTTCCACATCAATATTCACTTTCACATTAAAGTTTCTGGATATATGTCAATTCCATTTGGACGTTCTTATGAAATTCTTCCAAGTCTTTTTCTATCTATCCTCTGAAAGAGATGTTGGCATATAAACTGGCATTATTTTCATGATGGCCTTTTGGCAAACATTTATCATGAGTATTGAAGTGTGGGATGATCAAATATCTGATGAAATTGTGTTGCTTTTTTTCTATTGGACATATCATAAAATCTACTCCAACAACTCCTTTATCTGCCTTTCCAAAGAGATGTTAGAAACTATACATCCAATTAACTGAGACATCACCTTTTGTTCTCTGGTTTCATTTAGAAAAAGAATTTCAAATTTAGTTCATTATATGAAAGCCAGAGATAAAAACTATCAAATTCTAAAATTATCGAATTCTAAAACGAATTCCAAAATAAAAATTATATATGACTTGCAAATAGAATATATATATATATAAAATGCTTTGCAAACCTTAAAGTACTATATCAATGTTGTTTTTGTTAGCATGATTATTGTCATATAAGAGTTTAAGATGAGCCAAGTGCATACATTTCTCATGAGATCCTCCACAATGACCCTGGGAGAGAGGACCAGCAGAGATTCAAGCTTTCATCCTCTGACACTTACTACTCACTCTTTCTAATTCTAAAATTATAATTGAATCAGTTACACCATTATTTCTGGAAAAGGTGCATCAACCTATTCCCCTATAACTCCAGTCATGGGGGATGTTCCAAGCCTGGACAGGCCTTCTGACCGCCTCTCCTTTGAACACATGTCCAGAATGTCAGCTTCTTGAAGCAGAGACCGTGTTTTTGTCTTTCTTTATATCCTAATGCTTACCACAACCCCCCCACGTGAGGGAAACATTTCCCCCCCATTCATTCACATACACTCCTTTTCTGGCTGAGCTTAATCTTTGCCTATTTTGTGTTATTTTCCAGTGATTCCCACCCTCCCAGTCATTACAGGAGCTGAGGATAGAAATACATCCGTGCCCACAACAGTTATCCACTGGAGAATCCAAACATCGATGGATGGAGTTTTCTGTGAGATGAGACACAAAGCAACTGCAAGGCCATCTTGGAATGTGAGCCAAACTTTGATTTTCCTTCACTATGTGATCAATTTAAAGAAAACAGATTGGCTGAAAGAAATGCTAGCAGTGCAGTCATTTCAATCTGGGGTTCTTCACCCCAGACCCACAGATTCCCAAAGGTGGGATCTTGTATAGATTTCAAGGGACTGGGAATGTGGATGAAAAAAATAACATTTATTTCAGTTTGATTGGCTTCCTTTATAATCCTACATATTTTGTTACATGTGTCTAAAAATCTTATTCCAACAAGAGGCCGGTGGGCTTCCCCCGGCTGCCAAAGGGGCCCAAAGGAGAAGAATGTTGATGGTGGATTCTGTTCCATGAATATCTATCAGATGAGCACCAGAAGAATCCACTGACATTCTCTTGCCACAATAACCAGGGATGAAACCTTTTAATTCAGAGTCAATGCAGTATAAGAGCAGTAATTCCTCAGTAGAAGAGAGACAGTTGTGTAGAGTGAAAGCAGGCAGGGACCTTGAAGGTCAGTTAGTCCAAGCCCCCTCAATTTATTGATGGCAGACTCATAAATTTAGAACTGGAAAAGGCCATTTTGGTCCAACTCTCTCTCTTTTCAGATGAGGAAACTAAGGTTTTGAGTGTCTAGGCCAGTGGTTCTCAAACTTTTATTCTCAGTATCTTTATACTATTAAAAACTATTAAGTATCTGTCCCAAGAGTTTTTGTTGACACGGATTATATTTATATATATTTATTATACTAGAAATGAAAACTAATTTTTATTTGTAGACTTTCAGATAGGCTTTTAGAGACCCCTAGACTATTCTGGATCACACTTTGAGAACCAATGGTCACATAGGTGTTGACAAAATTAGGTTTTGAATTCGTTTCTGTGCTCCCTCCACTGACTTAAATGTCTCCCTGTGTAAGAGAAGGCCCAAGATGGTAGACCCTACAACTGTGATAGTAATAATAATAACAACAATAGATTTTTTTTAAAAAATACTTTAAAGCTAGTGTTCTTAACTATTTTTTGACCATGCTCCCCCTTTCCCATCCTATCCTATCTTTTTGTCCTGGTGAATCCTATGGACCTCTTCCCAGAATAATGTTTTAAAATGTATCATATATAATACACAAAATTACAAAGAAAGACAATGATAAAAAAATAAGTTTATGGTCCCCTCTTCACATTAAATGTTATGAAGCACTTTGCTTCTATGATGTACATTTGAGCTTCACAATTCCATAAAGGAAGTCCTTTGTTATCCTTAGTTTATAGGTGAGGAAGAGGAGGCCCAGGGCTTTCAGTGACAAGCACATCACAGTGAGAAAGAATAAAGGGGTTAGAGCTGGACCTGGGTCTTCCTGACTCTGAGCCTCAGGCCTCCCATCCCCTCTGATGTCCCCTCTGAATGTATTTACATATGTCCACTGCCAGAAAAACTGCATTTGTGTTCTGAAAAGGCCCCTCTTTCTGAGCCCTGTCTCTTGAATTGAACCGCCGATCTCAGAACGTAAAGTTCATTTCAGTTTATATGTCTGGGCTACCTCATTCTTAGTAAAGTTTTATCGGGGGTGTGTACTAGGAGGTAAACCTGAGAGTCTGTGTCCTGATCAGCCTTTGGCAGGGTCCTTGTGGCCTTCAGGGAATCACAAACTGTCAGTTTCTTTATCTACAAAATGAGAGGGCTGGACAGTGAGCTCGGAGGTTCCTTCCATCTTTACTCCCAGATTCTGTTTTCCTTCTCCCTGCAGCCTTTGTCAAGTGACTGCAAGTGCAGGTGAGCAGAGTGAAACACTGAAACAGCGAGACCAAGGAGATGTGATTGGAAGGGTCCATTTCTTTAGCAAAACCTTCAAAAAGGTGTCATTTCTTTTCTTGAAATCAGGATTATCCTAAGCACATTCATGGCAGTTTTCACTAAGAATGGATGGCATTGAAATATTGCCCTCAGGTTCCCGATGCCCTTTGCCCATTATATCAGATACCCTTTGAGGGAGATTCTGAAGGCACTTATTAATCCCATTTTACAGATGAGAAAATAATAACAAATGATATTTACGTAGTACTAGCAAAGTACAAGTGGAGTCCCCTCACATTACGGTGCCCTTTTTTTTTGCACCCCGGGCAACCATCTCAGACTACCCCAGGAAATGAGCTCTCGGTTTTGGAGGGCAGGCACCCTTCTATGGAGGGGAAAAGGTACCCCTGAGGGAGGGGCAAACATCTGCTAAGACATGAATGTTTGTTGCTGTATCAGTAGCCCAGGGCCAAGGCTCAGTGCAGGGTGAGGGAGAGATGCATCCATCTGCCCGCTGCTCCTCCTTACTCCAGAGTCCTCTCCACTTTGTTGTCAGGTTGTCACACTTGACTCTTCCTGACCCCATTTTTGGGGTTCCCTTGGCAAAGGTCCTAGAGTGGAGATCTGCAACATAGGTTCCACCCTTCTCCTACCCCTTACTAACTGTATGACCTTGGAAAACCCATGTGAATCCCTGGACCTCTAAAGTCCCTTCCAGACCTAAATCTTAGAATCTTATGATTCTACAACATTTTTCATTCACCCTCAAAAAGGTCACCATAGAAGCTGGGAAGTAGCTTTTCTCAAGATTTTCGGGCATCTTGTCTATTCTTTAGCAGGGACCTGTGGTTTATAGAGGTACAAGGTAGGACATCTGGGGAGGTCCCAGTCACTTGAATTCTTGAGATCTAATTAGAATAAAAAGCTTTCCTCTACCAGTCCTTCCAGGGAGGAGAATATGAAGTGGTTCTTGAGTACTATCTCCACCTAGTGGTGCTGAAAACCTTTCTGTAGCCTGTGCTTCTATGAGGAGCTTAGAAAGCTGGATGGATAGTGCTCCAAGGGACCTGGAGATCACCCCTCTTCGACCTTCTTTTATAGAAGAAAAAACCCAAGTTCCAATAAATGCTGTGACTGAGCTTAGATCACAGAGGGAGTTGTAATGATGTCAGGACTAGAACTGAGGTTTCCCAGTTCCTATTCTGTGCACACAAGTGCACACACACACTTTAAAAAAGTTTTAACAGACATCAAATGCTGAAGTTTGGTCCTTGCCTATTGGTTGAAATTAATATTATCCTCTGTCAAAAAAGGAGGGTTGTTTTTTCTTTATTCTATCCATAAAGTGACCTTATGAGAGATGACTCATTAGTTCAATCAATAAACATTTATTAAGTTCCTGGTGTATGCAAGACAGTTTAGCATCATAGACAGAAAGTCATCCTCAGCAAAATTTGGGTTCAAGTCCTGTCTCTAGCAGAGTGACTTTGTGGAAACTAGGAAGATAGAGTCCTGGACTTAAAATCAGGAAACCCTGAGTTCGAATCCCACCTCAGGCACTTCCTAGGTGTGTGAGCCTGGGCAGATCATTTCATCTCTACCTACCTCAGTTTTTTCATTTGTCAAATGAGCACAATACCTCCCGAATTGTTGTGAGGATCAAATGAGATATCACAAAAAACTCTTTGCAAAACTTAAAGCTCTCTCTCTCTCTCTGCTAGCAATTATTATCATTACTATTTACTAGCTATTATTATTATTATTTCAAAGCTCAGCATATAAAATATTTTGTTTTTTCAACACTTGAAAGCTTGAAGCATAATCACATCGAGTATACTTTACACTTTCCCATCCCTGGAAGTTTTTTGTTTTTGCTTTTTGCTGAGGCAGTTGGGGTTAAGTGACTCGCCCAGAGTCACACAGCATCAAATGTTAAGTGTCTGAGGGTAGATTTGAACTCGGATTCTCCTGACTTCAGGGCTGGTGCTCTCTCCACTGTGCCACCTAGCTGCGCCCCTGGGAGTTTTTAGTAACTTTTTTCCTCTTCTTGCCTCCCAAGCTTGAAATATTCTTCCTCCTCGCTGCCTCCTGCCCTTCTTGGCTCCCTAAAGGGCTCGGCCCTCATCCCACTTCCTGCTGTAGACCTTTCTGGCCTCCCTTAAAGCTCGAGCCTTCCCCCTCAAAGTTATAATAATAATAAGGGCTTATTGATTGATGCTTGGTGTGTGCTTTTTAAATTAATGAATTTCAAGACTAAAAGGGCCCTCGGAGCTTTCTAGGCCTGAGCAAGGACCTCTTCTATCACACCCCAGAAAAATGGTCCCCAGAGCCGCACAGCGGGACACCTGTGCTCTAGCTCGGGCCGCTCTCTTCTGGGAAGCTGTCCCCAAAGCTCAGCCGGCCCGGTTCGGTTTCAGGTTACCGAGCTGGGAGCCAGTTTGGCCCGGATGGGGCGCGTAGAGTACCACCTGCAGCCCGGCACCGCGTACGTGTTTCAAGCCAGATGCCGACGGACTGGGAGCGAGTACGGGCAGGAATGGAGCGAGCCCTTTGTCCACAGGACCCCAGAAGCAGGTGAGCCCTTTGGGAGATTTCATTCAGCTCCTTCTCTTTCGAGTCTCCTTATGTCCCTCCTTGTTTTCTTTAGACATACGGTGAGTTTTCCATTCTTCACTTTTCGGATTAAAAATCATTGTCTAAAATACTTCAGATTCCCAGCATCCCCTGGGAGATGGAGCGCTGGGCTTGGATCCAGTTAGCCGAGGCTTGGAACTTTGCCTCAGATATTAAAGTGCCATTTCACCCTAGATAAGTCCCTTTCAGCCTCAGTTTCCTCATTGGCAAAATGGAGATAAATTTTACAGAGTTGTGGGAAGGACTAAATTAAATTACATACATTTTATAAACTTATTCTATAAATATCACACGGACCTGGACGTAGATATGTCCTTAATAGCTGGACAATCTAGCTCCTTTTTTACAGATGAGAAAGCTGAAGCCAAGGAAATTGGGTGGATTGCCCAAGGTTCCAGAGACAATGAGCTTTGAGGCAGGTTTTGAATCCACAACCTCTGACTCTACAGCACTATGTCCCCACTCTGTTATTAATGTATAAGTATTCTTCTTGAAAATTAAAAAAAAATCATGCTCTTTCACATGACTATTAGTAAAATAGTCAAATCATAGTGTTAGAGCAACGGGCCCTGAGAAAAGGTGAATTAGTTTAATTCCTCTCCTTTTATAATGAAAAAAACTAAGGTGAAGAGAGATCAAGGGATTTTCACACCGATATTAAGCGAAAGAATGGAAATGGAACTCAGATCCCTCGCCTCCCAAGACCAGTTCTTTTGTTGAGCAAGACGATACATGATGGCCAAAAGCTCCTATAAATCAGTAATGCTTTAGATGAATTTGTGTCTTACCGATCACAAGAGCCTTGCCGTAGATTTGGGGAAAAAAAAAAAAAAAACAATAACCTCCTTCCCTCTCCCTCCCCCCGTCCAAAAGTTTTATCCGCTCCAACCACAACCGATATGTTCAGTTATTTATGGCACTGGGTCATTCTGTCCAGTTGGGGAGCAAGAAATAGATCACGGTGATTGGTTGGTGGATACCTGGATCCCTGCCCCTCCTGAGCAGGTGGATTGCCTCTTATTCAGCTGCACGGATATTAGGACAGTTGCCTCTCTGGAGCTCGGTTTCTTTTTTTGTAAAATGAGGAGATGGACAGGATGACCTCTAAGGTTCCCTCTCAGCTCTAAGGAATCTCACTGTTTTTTGAAGAAAAACTAGGACTAGTTGAAATGTCTTGAGCGACCTCTGCTGTCCACATCTTAGAAAAGCAGTCTTGAAGACAAAATGTAATGGCAGGCTGTTTTTTCTAGCATGAAATCATCATCTCACCTTTCAATTTTCTTTCTTGTAACCGTCAGCCCCATTCTGGTCCAATCAGGCCGGCCTGCCAGCCCTGCAGCATCCAAGCAACATTTCCCACCTCCCAGTGTCCTCCTCCGTGCTTGGAAGCCCTTCCCTCTGCACTTCCCTCTCTCTGAGACCCCATTAAAGCACAGCCCAAAGGTCGCTCCCACTTGAGCCCTTTCCTGTTCCCCTCAGTTATTAGTATCCGCTCCCCTGGGAAATTCTTTCACATTTTTTCTTTTGTATTTTCTTGCCTCGGTTTATGTTCCACACCCAGTGCAAGATAAACCCTTTGGGGACAGACTGTTTTGCTTCCATCTTTGTATCTACAGAGACCTGCGCAGTGATTTGCATAAGATGATGAATGAACAGTTGTTTGAATTGGATTGTCCTTTATTTATAGAGTCAATGTTTACAGGTCTCTGTGCCACAGCCACCTTTTCCAAAATTAAAATCAGAGACTCTCTTTCTCAGACAATCGGGGCTAAGTGACTTGCCCAGGGTCATACACCTAGATGTTAAGTGTCTGAAGGCAGGTTTGAACTCAGGTCCTCCTGACTTCAGGGCTGGTGCTCTACTCACTGCACCATCTAGTTACCCCTAAAGTCAGGGACTCTCAAGGTAAAAAAACAAAAAGGGATTTATTACTCTCTTAAGAAAAGGCAATTCCCAGACAAGGTGTCAATGGAGGAGTGCAGAGTGCAAAATGCAAAATACAAGATTATGTAGATCTTAACCAGAAGCCCCTACCTCCTTCTGACCTTTTCTTCCATTGGCTGGCCTAATTTACCTAGAAACTAAATATTGACCCCAGAATATACTTTACCTATTAGGTACTTAAACGCTAATGAAAAGAGGGACAGGAGGGAAATGCTTGTTTATCTAAGGTCATCAGACACCCAACTAGTTATTGCAGAGTCCCAGTTAGGGCACAGGTCAAGGTCACATTCTTAAGAGAGGTCTTCAGTCCCATTCAGGGCCATTCTCCCAAACCTCAAGAATGAAAATGCTTTCTCAGAATGGCCATGGTTTAGGCCAGTGACAATCACACCTTTTTTAACCTAATTTTTAAAATTCTGCTTGCACCTTCAATATATGTATGTTTACCTACAAATTATATGGGTTCTATTATCTTTTCATAGTTCCTTATGCCTATTATCAAAACTACACAAAACAAACATTTAAAAGGGGATATAAAGATAATCAGTATTTTAAGTTTTTTATTGATTAATGGTGCAAAATGGCACAAGAGAATAGAATAGATATTATTTTTGAAAAAAACTCATGCGTATATTCTGGGGAATAGGCTGGATGTGAAAAGAGTCAAATAGATAATAAAATAATATAATACTATATATAGCACATTAATAGATAATGATCATTCTATTAATTTGATTACAGTGTGCAGAGCACCTAGCTCATAGGCACATCTGTGTTGGTTTGGCTTGACTTGATCAGTTTAACTAGTTATTTAGGAGAATTTCTCTGTCTCTCTCTTAATATTTTCCTGTCTCTGTCCCTCTGTCTTTCTATCTGTCTCTGTGTGTCTCTGTTTCTTTCTCTCTCTATGTCTCTTTGTATCTGTCTCTGTTTCTCACTTTGTCTATGTCCCTCTATCCTTCTCTGTCTCTCGTGTGTACACACACACACACACATTTTAGATACTTTTAATGTTGAAGAATGTCCAGTATAATATCTAAGTCATATTTCATAAGTCAGTGACTCTCACAGCCTCAAGAGTTTTCTCTGTGTGTCTATATCCCATAATACAGTCGTCTCTGATTGTAGCTGAACCAAATGTTTTCACTATAAATGAGTCCATGGTTCTGATTCCCTGGGCCTTTATTTCCCTTTTGCTGTTCAGCTATTTTAGCCATATTTCTGTATGATCCCGGCTCCCTATGTTTAGAGCCGGGAAGGACCTCTGAGGTCTGCTAGTCCAAGAAAATGAAGAAGCTTTCTCGGACAGTCGTCCTGGGAACAAGAAGCGGGTTTGACTCCAGACCCAGCTCCCTCTGCAGGTATCCAGCTAATTCCTGAGTGTAAGGAACAGTAAGCAGAGCAGTATGGCTGGACCTGGGAGTGCAGGGAGGGAAATAAGGTGATAAATGGAGGGATTTAAGTTGGTCCTGGAGTAGAGAGAGAGCTCGGAGCCAAAGAAGAAGGAGCTGTTCCTGAAGGCACAGGAGAACAGCAGTGAGCTGGTGAACAGCATCAGTGGGGAGCACTCCCTGCACTGTCCCTTGCACTGGGCAAGCTGGCGGCTCAGCCACACCACACAGCATATACATGGCCTCCCGCTGGACCCAAAGCCACTCTGTGCAACATCTCACAATTTTAGACAAAGAGCTAGTGAAGTCTACCAAGAGCTAGCTCATTTATAAAGAAACTGGCAAGGCAATGGGGAAGTCTTTCCCAGAACAATTGAATTGGGGATCTCTTGTTTAGGAATATTTTTTCTTTTATGGTCGATGCCTCTTTCTGACGTTCAATTCCAAATATTTTCCCTAACTCACCCAGAAAGACTTCCCTTTTAATAAGGATTTAAAATGAAAATACACACAGAGTTCAGTAAATCCAATCAATACACTTGCCAGTAGGCAACATTCTGCACATCCAGATCCCCTGAAGAGAGAGAAACACTTTTTTCCAGCCATGCTCCGAGGCAAACTTAGTTCTTATATTTGGGCAGGGTTCAATTTCATTTTTCATTGGGTGTAGCCACCCATATCTGGCACTGGGCAATATTATAAGGACCTCTTCACAAGAGCTTCCTTTCTAAATCCCTTCTTATCCCTCAAGAACACTTTAACACAGTATCTCCCCATTCAGGTAAAGTCTTTTTCCAGGGGGTCATGTGCCTTTGGAGGATCATGCACCCAGCTCTTTGGCAGTCCAGTGAAGCCTGTGTCAGAATAATATCTTTAAACAGATAAATAAAACAGAGGACTGTTAGTCAATTATCCTGAAACTGTTATCAAAAATAATTTTTTAAAAAGTTTATGGCCCCCAATTTAGGGATCCCTATTATGCTATATATTTCCCCATCTTCTATCAAATATAACTCTTAAGAACCTACAGCTCCAAGATCTGAACACTGCACTCCCCTATTCAAAAATCTTCAGTGGCTCCCCATTGCCTCCAGGATGAAGCGCAAACTTCTCAGCCTGGCATTTAAAGCCGCCCACAATGTAACTCCAACCCATCTTTCCGACTTTTCATGTATTCTTCTTCCTCATTGAGGCAGTGTGACTTAGTGGACAGAGCATACTAGATTTAGAATTTAAAACAAACTAACTAACTAAACTAAAATAGCTGAACTCCCTTTATTAAGCATCGCCTACCTGTGAGTCTGGGTGCTGGACATACAAAGAAAAACTCACAACAGTCTCTGATTCAAAGAACTGGCATTTGTCCCACTGAAGAACAAGACCCCCATGGCACAGGGAAAAGGGCATTGAATCTGGAGAGCTGGCACCTTGTCATCTCAGGCAAATCACTTCCCACTCTGGGCTGCTTCTGCAAATACCCACTGGGTCAGAGGAGGAAGGAGATGATAACCAATGTCCTATGTCTTGCCATGGAACCCAGATAACTCTGGAGGAGAAAGTGAGGCAGGTGACCTTGCCCAGTCCTCCCTCACTTCAATCCCATTCATCTGTGAGTCATGGTATCACCTCCATGATGCCCTGGTCCTCTTTGAGAATGAAGGTCAAAAAACAATATATGGCTCTAAATTTATAAATACATACAAGGTAACTTCACGACGGAGAAAGTATTTTCTTAGCCATGGAGAACTAAACTTTGAAAGCAGATAAGGATTCTGGGAGGCAGGAAAAGGAAGGAATTCATTCCAGGGAAGAGAAATCCAGAGTTGAAATGGGGAACACAGGAAACCTGCAAGCCCAGCTTGGCAAGAACAGTGAGCTCCAGGGCAGTAAGAGTGGACATTGTTAGAGTCCTGTAAGATTGGCCTAGTGTCATCTAGGCTGTTCCATTGGACCCCCACAATCACCTCTTGGGATGGAGCTAAAGGGGCTACAAGCCACATTTTATAGATGAGGAAACTGAGACTCACAAAGTTGAGGACTTACTCAGAACAATGCAGCTACTGAGAATCAAAAGTGGGATGCAAAATTAGTTTATCTGAATGTTTGGTTTTTAATTCCAAATCTAGCATGCTCTATCCATTAAACCACACTGCCTCAATAAGGAAGAACAATGATGAAAAGTCAGAAAAATGAGTCAATGGGGAGCCACTGAAAAAATTTTGAATAGGGGTGTGCCATCTTCAGCTCTACAAGAATTAAGGCATAATGTATCCCTTTAAGGCAACTGAATATGTGAATAAATGTCATGGGGTCTCTGATGGGAATGGATGGGATGAGGAAAAACACATACTCATTTTCATTAACCTATAAGTGAAATTTCGCTTACTCTACAATAGATAACAAGACACAATTCTGAATTGGAGAGCTGTAGACTTTACCAGACTAGCAAAGGGGTCCATAACACAGGAAACACTAAAAACCCCTACTTTAAGAGATATTTGCATTTTAATAGGAGAGAAAATCTGAAACAAAAGAAATTAATCGCTAATTGTATACTTTTAGACTTTGGTGAATCCAGTAAATATTTGGGGGACAAGGTACTCTTTACAGCCATTCCTGAGATGGAACCTTAGGAACATTAGTAATCAAATTTCATACTACAGTTTTATTTTTTCTTTTCTCAAATGTTATTGGAGGGTTTTTGTTTTTTGTTTTTTTTTTCAGTTCTGACAGCCATTCTTAAGATGGAACCTTAGGAACATTTGTAATCAAGTTTCAAACTCCAGTTTTCTTTTTTCTTTTCTCAAATATTATTGGGGTTTTGTTTGTTTGTTTGTTTTAGTTCTGACATTACTATCAGTTTCCATTTGGCATCAAATCCACTCATTGACCATATCTGAAAATATAAGCCACATCCTATCCCCATAGTGCACTCTCGGTCCCCTGAGAGACAAGAAGCCAGTGCATCTGCACAAGTACTCACGGCTCATTGTGTTGCTCAGAGTTTCAGAGACTTTCACTATCGTTTTCCTTTATATTATTTTGGTCTTTTGATAAATTACTTCACTCTATATCCATTCAAACAAGCAAGCCTCATTTTTTCCTGTATTCTTCATGTCAGTTATTTCAAATAATTCAATTCAGTACATTCATATTCCAAAATTTGCACATCTCTAATTAATGGGAGCCCATTTTTCTTCCACTTCTTGCTACTAACAAAAATGGTGTTATAAGTATTTTTGCATAGGAAGAGAAGAAAACAGACATTTATTAAAACCTACTGTGGAGGGTGTGATCCTGGGCAAGTCACTTAATCTTGTTTGCCTCAGTTGTTCATCTATAAAATAAACTGGAGGAGAAAATGGCAAACCACTCTAGTATCTTTGCCAAGAAAACCCCAAATGGAGTCACAGAGAGTCAGATATAATTGAAATGACCGGACAATGATAACAGGGTTCCTGGTGTTGTGCTAAATGCCTAACAAGAATTATCTCATTTGATCTTCACAGTTACTCCAGGAGATGGGCTTTATTATTATCCCCTTTACAGAAAGGAAAACTGGGGCAAATATTAAGTAATTTGCTGGGGTCACAAAGCTATTACATGTCTGAAACTGGATTTGAACTCAACTTGAAAGTCCAATATTTTATCCACTGGGCCATCATGTTGTTGCATATATGGAACTTTTCCTGACTTTTATCTCCTTGCAGTATATACCTTATTGTGTTATTGTTGGGTCAAAAGCCATCTACAGTTTGTCTTAGTATAATTTTAAATTGTTTCTCAGTATGGGCAGACCATTAATATCTTTACCAGCCTTGTGTTCATGGGATTTTTTCCCACTATCCTCCAGCATCAATGCTTCTCATATTTTGTCATCTTTGCTAACCTGAAAGCTGAGGTATGAAACCTCAAAATTGTTTTAATTTGAATTTTTCTTATTATTAATGATTTGGAACATTTTTCCAGATGTTTGTTGACAATTTGTGGATTTTCATTTGAAACTTAACTATTAATGAGTTCCTGAAATCTTTCAAAGTTGTTTGTCTGGAGACTTGTCATTGTATAAATTGGTCTGGTTCTGTTCATTTCGTTCTTCATCACGTTACAAAAGTTCTCAAAATTGTTTGTTTTTATACACTCGATGTTTTGTGTTATTCTCCTAGTTTTGTTCCATGTCTACTGTGTCGCTTTCTTCATTGCATATCAGCCCATAAAAGTCTTGTCATGTCTCTGTGAACTCTCCTATTTTCTCATTTCTTACAGCTCAATACTATTCTGTCACATTTATATGTCACAACTTATTCAGCTTTCCTCGGCTGATGGATATCTCCTTATTTTCCAGGGTTTTTGCCACCACAAGAAAAGCTGCTGTAAATATTTTCATACAAATAAGACTTTTTTCTCTTTAAAAAAATCCCTTTTCGGTATAAGCCAGTGGTATAACTAGGCCAAAAGGTCTTCACTCTTGAATAACTTTTTATATATAATTCCATTTGGTTTTCCAAAAATAGTTTTGCCCATTCATAGATCCACCAAAAAAAGCAATAATGTTTTCTCATGGACCTTCCAACATTTGCCATTTTCCTTTTTTCTCATCTTTGCCACTCTCATATATACTTTGATATATAGCAAATCTACTTTGCTTTGCAATGCCTGTCTATTGCAATAAATTTGGTTTTTTTCTTTTGTTTTCCAATGGGATGAGATATAAAAGGAAGAGAAAATAGATTATTATTCCTTTTTTAAAAAGAGAGAGAAATGGGCAGAGTGGGAGCGTGCTAGAGATGTAGAACATTGAGGATGAGGTTATCTTATTATTAGTTTCATGTTTATTAGTTTATTACATTACCTTATCACAAGATCTTTTCACAAATTTGGAATAATCTATAAATGTGTATAATGTAGAAAACAAAACAGACCAATAAAATTTTTCAAAAATAAAAAAGAAAACTAATCATTTTTAGAATATTTTCATTTAATGATTTGTTTGGGATTTTTTTGTTTTTGCTTTTCTTCTTCTAGATTATCCTTCACTTTTCTATGCTTGCGGTCCCAATCTGGTGCTCTTTCTTTAGTTTCTTTGGGAAGACTTGGTATCTCAGATTACAGTGTTCTATTCTGCCCATTATTTTTGCCATCCAAAGCACGCAGTCTGCTCTGATAATTCTCATTTCTCTTCTGAATTACTCAGGGATATTGTGTTGTGATTTCATGTTCTCTTCAAATTCTACAGGGTCCTCTGTCTCATCAAGTGTTCCTTTACTTTGCAATATTCATTCATAGATGCCTGAACTTGTTTAGTAGATTTGGAGCCCAGATGTTCTTCTGTTGTTCATGCTTAACCTGTCTGAATATGTTCAAGGTCTTTGAATTTTCTTTTCTTTTCTTTTTTTTTTTTTTTTTTGAGTAATTTGGTCATTTCAACCTTCACTCCCCTGAGTCTGATATTACCCCACCCATGCTCCGACTTTCTTCTCTCAAAGTCAGTTTTCTTGGGGGTTGTTCTCAAAGTATCGCAGCATCTTCTCACACTGGACAATTCATACCTCATAAGCCTAGGTCTCTGCCCCAAGTGGTTTTGGAATGGCTAGAACTGGACCCGGATAGATGTTGTGTTATTTCCTTAAAGCTTGATGGTGAGCTATGATGGTGTGCCTCAACACACACTCAATCCCTGTCCTGTTTCCTATCCTTTATTTCTCTGGTCCAGCACCAACAGTTCAAAGTTTTGCATCACTGGAGCTACTGGGTTGTGGGCCTTGGCAGATTTTAGCTCTTGAAGAGCTATAGCAGTGCTGGCTGCTGGCAAACTCCTAGAGTCTAGAGACAGGGTTCTTTATATTTACAAAGTGAGGTTTGGCATAGGGGGCAGGTTTTGTAAGTCTTGAGTCTGCTAGTGAATACTCATTATGGGTAGCATGGGAAGTACAGGAAGGATGCTGAGTGAACTCCAAGTTAGGGAACATTTGTTTGGGCTTTTTACCTTTTAGATTCTAAATGTTCTATACTGTCAAGATGGCTGAAGTTGTTTATTATTTCTATTTTGGAGATGTTTGAGAGGAAGTAGATGCTTCTTTTCTCCAATTTTTTAAAAAATGATGTGGTATTTTATAGCTAAGATATTATGTCTATCTAGACATTATTGTGGTATAAAGAAGTGTAAGATGTTGATGTATTTTCTTCCAAATTGCTTTATAATTTTCACAGAAATTTTTGCCATATGGTGAGTTTTTGCTCTAGTCCTTGGTGTCCTTAGATTTATCAAGTATTCTTAATTCATTAATCTGAATTACCTAGTTTATTCCATTCATCATTTTGCTTTTTTTTAAACCAATGCCAAATAGTTTCAATTATTACTTATTTGTAGCTTAATTTGATATCTGGAAATGTTGGTTCCTTTGCTCCTACTTTTATTTTATTTTTCCATTGAGATTATTGATCTTTTTTTTCCTTCAGATTATTTTTTATCAATTTGTCTAGTTTGATAAATTAACCCTTGGCAATTCATTGGAAAGACACCAAATATATAAATTAATTTTATAATAATATCATTTCCATTATATTGAACTGGACCAACTATGAACAATAATTATCTTACCAGTGGTTTATCCTTCTTTCTAGTGTTTGAGTGATCTTCATTTATGTCCTGAGATTATCTCAGTAGATTGATTCCCAGTTATTTTATACATTTTGAAGTTAATTTGAAAGAAATGTCTTTTTTCCCCTGCCATTTAATGCTGGATTTTGTAAGTAAAATACAGAAAAACTGATGATTTTCTCTGCATTAATTTTACAATCCACTTCTTTGATGAAACTACTGGATTTTTATATCATCTGCAAAGAAATAATTTTGTCTCCTCTATATTTATTTCTGTTTTTTTTCCTTGTCCTATCACAAAACTAATATTTCTAGAACTATGTTGATAGCTAGTGGTGACAATGAAAAAATCTTTGCTTTACACTGATCTTATTGGGAAGTCTACTTTCCCCCCATTAAACATAATTCTAAATCCTATTTTTATTAATTTTGTTTACCATATTAAGGCAAAAAAAAAAGTTACATAGTCCAGAGTGTTAGACCTGGAGTTAGGTAGATTTATAGCTAATCCTGCCTCAGATATTTGACTGTGTGATTCAGGACAAATCACTCTACCTCATTTTCCTCCTCTGTAACATAGGGATAATAATAGCACCAATCTCCCAAAGTTGTTTCAAGGATAAAAGGAAATAATGTATGGGAAATAAAATGGCAAACACACAAGTCAGAGGCAACTATAGCAAACTGGTTTGGGGAGTTGGTGAGACTGGGTTCAAGTCCTGTTTCTGATACAAAGAATCCTTCCCCTGTCTGGCCCCCAGCTCCTTCCAGAGTGAAATAAAAGGGGAAGCGTGGAGGAGATCCACAGTTCCTGCGAGTTCTGAACCTATTCTGAAATGGTTTGTCATTATAGAAAGACAAATAAAGTTGACGGTTGAGAGTGTTAGAATCCAGTAGTTTCTGATGCCAGCAGAGAAAGCTTTCGTCTTAGCCTTGTTCTCTATTTCATTGGGGTGATGGAGGAAGTACTTAGGGCTGTTTATCCTTTTAATGAGAAGGCAGAGACTGGGAGAGAAGGGGCTGGCAAATTTACAGTCACTAATTAAGTTACCTGTTTCCCAGGTAAAGATTTTGTTGCTACTTGCTGGAGCAAAGGTTCCCACAGAGACTGTTTTAATGATGTCTCAGTCTGCAGGGTTTTTTTTTTCCAGGGTTTTTTCCCCCTCAGTTGGTCTCAAGATCAGGACAAGTAGTAGCAAGTGATTAGTTCCATTTCCCACAAAACCTCACGATCTCCCTAAGCTTTCTGTGCTCTGGGCAGCTGTAGTTGGTAGTCCTGAATTGAGAGCTTAAAAGTCCCAGATTCAAATGTTGTTCTTAGACTTATCCACTAGTGACAATTCATTTATAGCCCTTAGGAGCCTCAATTAAACTATCTGGGGAAAGAGGAGAAATCATACGTAAACCTGTTGTTCATTCCTGACTCTTAGTGACCCCCTTTGGGATTTTCTTGGCAAAGCTACTGGAACCGTTTGCCCTTTCCTTCTCCTGCTCATCCCTAGACCCACCTCCCATGGCTGTTGGCTGAAATGAAGTAATGTTTATAAATGGGATGGCCAAGTTTAAAGTGCCGTTTGAATGTCAGTTAGTTCTGAAATGTTTATCTACAGCTACTTGCGCTTCCAGTTTGTGTTCTATCACCTGCATCACAAATGATCTCAAAGCCATTCTTAGAGATGACCAGTGCGCAGAAAAATGAGAGCACTTACTCAGAATTACACAATTAACAAGCATCTATTGTAGACCCTCCCACCTTGGTGTATTTCCCCTCCAAATTATCAGGGAACTTCAGATTCATTGATAACCCTATAGAGCTGCAGGAGGAACTTTTGTGGAAAAGAATACCTATTTAAAATCTGACCCATCTTAGCAGTAACATGAAAGGGTTTATTTATTTCTGTTATTGTTGCTTAATTGTTGTCTTCTTAAATACATAGAGTTCTCTTACCATGGACACAAAAATAACATTTGCTTAAAATAAAAAATATTTTAAATTATTTAAAAACTCAATAAGGGGCAGCTTAGATGATGCAGTGTATAGAGTATCAACCTTGGAGTCAGGAGGACCCGAGTTCAAATACAGCCTGAGATACTTAACATTTATTAGCTGTGTGACCTGAAGCAAGTCACTTAACCCCAGTTGTTTCACACACACACACAAAAAAAACCAATTTAAGTCAATAATAAAAATAATAAGTATTTACAAAGCACTTACCATGTTTGAGAAAGGTGTTCTAAGTGCTAAGGACATGAAAACAAAAATGAAACAGGTCTTGCCCTCAAGAAGCTTACCTTTTCTTTGGGGAAACAATAACAATAGACTTTTCATTGTTGCTGTTTGTCATTTGTTTTTAAATATGGCCAGTGACATCACAAGGTGATGTCTTGACTCACTCATGAATTGGATTTAAGTGGGGCAGAGTTGCCCAGAGTTGTCAACACAAAATGGGTATTGGGGGATGGAGAAGCTTTATATGCTGGGAGATTCAGGAAGGCTTCCTGGAGAACGTGGAGTTAGATTTAAATAAGCATTTACATGATGCTTTTCATGTTTGCAAAGCCCATTACATGTACAAAAATAATGATAATGATAGCTCATATTTCATAGCACCAATTGTGTGCTAGGCACTGTGCTAAGTACAATTATTATCTCATTTGTTCTTCATAGCAACCTGAGAAATAGGCACTATTTCTATCTTTCTTTTCTCTCATTCGGTCTTTATAATAATCCTATACATATGTACTGATATTATTCCCATTTTACAGATGAAGAAACAGAAACAGATAGTGATTAAATGACTGAGTCGTCTGAGACAGGATTTAAACTTGGGTCTTCTTGACTTTGTGTTTAGCACTTTATCCACTGGATCATCTAGCCGCCTTTGCTTGGACTAAATCTTGAAGGAGATTTGATTTTCTATGAGACAGAGGTGAGGAAAGAGTATGTTCTAGAGCTGAAACCAGCCAGGGGAAGAGTCTAGTGGTGGGAAATGGAGCACCATGTATGAGGAGCAAGAGAAATGAATTGTTATATATTAATATATTATATATCATATTACCTTATTACATGATTGTGTTCAAAGGTATTGATATATTATCATATTATATATTATAAGTGTCGCCAATAGTGCATAGAGCACTGGGTGTGACCCCAGCCAAATTAGCTTAATCTCCGAGTACCTCAGTTTCCTCATCAGTAAAACTCTGGTCCACGTGGACTCTTGGGTCCCATCCAGCTCTAAATGGATGATCCTTTGCTTTACCCATGAAATAAAGACTTGCCTTCTTCTCAAGATTATCTCAAAGCTATAATTTTGGCTTTTGTTGAGATGCTTCTGTTGTTTTTAACCCCCATTTGAGTCTGTGTGATCTGCCCACTTCTTCTTAGCAGAGCACACTTTCTAAGAGTTGCCATTGGTTCAGAACTTCTCAGCAACAAGCTAGCAGTAGGGCTGAAAAGGGGGTCAGTGTGCCAGCCTTGCGTCCCTAATAGAAACAAATATTTTCTCTGTCCTGGAACACGCTCTGCTCAGAGTTTCCATCATCTCCACAAATAACAAACTGGATGATAACAGAACACTTGGAAACATGTTTTCAGAGCTCTCCCTGGCCGTGAGTTTCCCCAGAGAAGTAACTACAGGCAACCGGACAAAGAGGGAGCATTCATTCAGTAACTAGACCCTGCTCCTGTTGTCCACCCTGTCCCCTGCAAGTCTGGTGTAATAACAGCTGACATTTGGAAAGCCATGGAGAGGTTCCCAGGCACTGCTGTAGCTTGTCTTAGTCCAGCCTCTGGGCAACCCTGGGAGAAAGACATGTGCCCCCTTTTACAAAGGGAGACACGCACCCCCTTTTACAGACAAAGAGAGCCTCCCATACAGGGGTTGTCCTGTTGTCTCTTATCTGAACTAAAATGCATCAGCTCTCACTGGTCCCCTTGCCTCTAGTCTACACTGCCCACCCCTTCCCTTCATGTCCACAAACCCCCATCGCATCCTTCTCTAAGGCAGCCGGATATCCCTAAAGCCGAACTCTGTTCAGGTTGCTTCCCTGTTTATAAAGTTTCCGTGGCTTTCCGTGGTCTCATGGATAAAATACAGCTTCATGTCTGAAGCCTCCACAGCCTGGCTCCAAGCTCCCCTTCCATGCTGATCTCACACTTCATGTATCTCCTTGTCCACCTACATGTTGCTGTTCCTTCCCAGAACATGAACTCCCCAAGGTTCTGAACTCTTCTGATTTTGATTCTACACCCAACATCTTCCACAGAGGGAAAGTCACGTCCAATAGAAGTGCTGGTCGTTATGATCCTGCATATACATAGATGATTTTTCTCTAATCAGCATCTCATACTGGGAGCGCCCCATATTGGGGGAGCCAGAACTTGAGCTGAGGCAGAAGTCTGCTTCATTGCCTTCCCTGGAAGCATATTCCTCCTTCCCTCCACAAGCTTTTGGGGAGCCCCCGCCAGGCACTGGGCTAAACCCTGGGCCAACCCACACAAAGAAAGTCTCCCTTCTCCAGAGGCTTCCAGTTTACATAAATATGTACAAAATAATGTAAATGGAATAAATACAAATAACCCTGAGGTATTAGAGGGAATCTAAGGGGTTACATTCAAAGAACCCCCCAGTCTTATTGGGGGGAGGCAAGAAATCCATTTATATATCCACACATGCTCACAGATATACACATATATATACACAGATACTCACATATACACACCTATATACACTCACATACATATACATCCACACCTACAATATACACATACACCCCCCCCCCACATATATACCCCATAATGAGAAAAAGGTAACCCTAGAGAAGACTGAGCCGGCTCCAGTGTTTGTCCCACTCTCTGTAACGAAAGAATCTGTCACTGGGGCTGCTTCTTGACCCTAAGTGAAGCTGGTCCTTAGGAAGCAGATAAGCCATTGCTGGGCTCATACTTTTCAGCATTTGCCTTTCCCTGTATCCCCAGTGGATAGCCTGGCTCCTGGCACATAGTAGGTGATTAATAAATGCTTGTCGACCGATTGACTAATTGGTAGAACCCACCAGAACTTCTGCTTATTTTGTTTAGCTTTTGAGGACCCAGAGTCACCCGGATGCCATAGGGAGAACTCAGAGAAAGACTCTGGAAGGAAGGCTCGACATTGGTGAGCTCACAAATGGTCCCACAACATCCAACCACTCCAATTTTACTTGTACCTTGTTTGGATACCTAACAGAGTGTTCTGCATACAGTTGGTGACTTATGATTGTTTGTAGAATTTAATTAATTGTGTAAAAGGAAAGGAATATTGACCTAATGTTCTCTGTTGTGGTTTGCAAGATTTGACTTCCAGCAACATTGTAAACACAAGAGCATAGCTGTTGAGCTGGAAGGCACCTCAGGGACCATCTAGCCTAACTCCTTTATTTTAAAGATGAGAATCTGGGGGTCCCAGGGGTAAGGAACTTCTCAAGCTAGCATAGTTGTTGTAAAATGACATAGGATCTGTTTGGCTCAGTGCAAATCTTAAAATACAATATAAATTATGACAAAAGTCTGATATTATTATTATTATTATTATTATTATTATTATTATTACACCCCTGATGTCCTCTCTAAATTAGAGAAAGTGAGGGAAATGGTCAGTATGTTGCATGAACAACCTCTGGTGAACTTAGGATCACAAATTTAGAGCCAGAGAATCCAATAAGTCCAATTCCTCTCATGTTATAGATGAGGAAATTGGGACAAAGGGGCCTACATGATTGGGCCATGGTCACACATCTAGAATGCATCTGAAGCTGAATTTGAACTCGGGTCTTCTTGCCCCTCAGGATGCAGGCTGGGCAGGCGTGGATGGGTAGCTATCTGTGTGGTTGGAGGGAATGGTCGTGAATCCACTGGAATGTTTGAATATTTTAATACTACTAATGCTATCTACTTTCCTAGTGGTTTTTTAAGTGCTATAGAGTTTGTCAGGCCGATAAGAGAAATCTAGCATGGCGGACAGAATGCTTTCCCGGGGCAGGAGACTTTCCTCTTCACCAATGTTGGACAGTCTGAGCCATTTTTTTCTTGGGGAGAGAGAAGCCCTTAGAAGTGTCTGCATCTGAGGCAGATTTCTATTCAAAAAAGGGGGGAAACTTGCTTCGAATCGGAGCTGTCCCAAAGGAGAGGGAGCTGCCCCGGAGGTCCCAGATCTCCCCCCCCCCCACTGGAGGGCTTCTTGCCAAGGGACAGAGCAGCCCCGAGGGCTCATGAGGCCCCTTCCAGGTTGAGCAGCTTCCTGAGAATCGGCTCATTGTGGTCAAAACTGAAATTTCACTCCCTTGTCGCTTACTGAAAGGAAAATCATTTCCCCTGGCAGGAAAAAGTGAGTGAGAAACAACTTTCATGTTCAACGATTTACACCAGCCTCTTGATAACCATTTGTGTGGCCAGCCTTGTGTGAAGAAGGAGCTCTGGGAAACACCACAAGCAAATAAAAAGATGGCCCTTCTCCAAGAGAAGCTGACTTACTGGGTGGGGGAGGGCATGAGTGAGGGTCATGTCCAAGGTACCCACGGGGGAAGCTTTCTGCTCCCCACAGAACGAGAATCGAGAGACCCTTGGGTTTTGTACAGGCTGCCTGGGATTCCCCCCTTCTCATTGCTGCCTCTTGAAAATGCCCAGAAGTCTGTCAGGAGCCCACCTCCTACCTAAAGGCTTCCCTGATCACCTGCACTCTCTCCCTCCTTTGATTCATCTTAAATATTCTTCGTCTATACATATATTTTCCCATTGTAGGCTATGAGAGGGAAGCCACCCTGCTTTTACTGGGGATATGACTGCAGAGATCCTAAACATCCTCACTGAAATGATTTTAAATGGCTCCCAGTTTTCTCTCCTTTCTACAAACCATCTCTGCGAGGTTTGTTCAAAAGCCCCAACTTCGTTAAGCCCTCCTGACTTTTTCAGCTGGGGCGGGGGGCGAGGGGGGGGTCTCTCCCTCTGGCTGGTTTTTAATTATTACAGAGTATTTTCTTTGGGGGATGGGACCTGTGATTACCGAGGTGTTGGGAACTCCCAGGGGAACAACGCCCTTTACCAAAGCAAAGGCTGCACCTCCTCTGCCATCTTGGAGCCTTGATGGGGCACAGAAGGGGCTGGCGGCTTGTCCACTCTTACCCAGCCAGGATGCTGCACGGGCAGGTCCTGAACCCAGGACTTGATTTCTGAGACCCACCTCACTTACTGAGAATACTTTGTGTGTCTCTCTCTCCTCAACCCTGTGGATTATAAACTCCTAGAGGGCGGGAACTACTTGGATTTGGGATTTGCATCTGAGGGTCTTAAACTTGCCTACCTGGATGACCCCACCTGAATCCTGGCCAGGTAAAGGTCTCCAGGCTGGGACACGCAGGCGCCACGAGGGGGCAGCAGACTCCTCCCTCACAGCTTTGCTGGAATTGGCTCGGGATTGATTCTCTGGTGAAATTATCCCTTCCTAACCCAACATCTCCTTAAAATTAATGTAACAGTTCTGGCCAGTTTGGAAAAATGGGGACAAATGGGCTGGGAAGGAGCTTTGGTTTCCTTTAAAACCAATTAGGATGCAAAGTTCTATTGAAAGCCCATGAACCCAAGTCACCAATAGCACACACCTCTTTAAGGTCCACAAATGAACACCTTCATTCTAGATCTGCCAGGGAGATAGAGCAAGTATTGTCACTCCCATTTTGCAGATGGGGAAACTGAGGTACAAAGAAATTAAGGGATTTCCCCAGAGTTACTGAGCTAAATGTCTGAGCCTCTCTCTTCCCATTGCCTCCAATGATTGCATGTTCAAACCGGAGCCTTTCCACCTTAGGCTGGTTCCTTGCTGGTTGGAGGTCAAGGTTGGACTGATTGCTCTTTTTAGCTACATGGTGTCCCCAAAGTCTCTGTGCTGTATTAAATTTTAACAGGTATGAAAATTAATAGCTATTAAAACTGGTAAAATTTTCAAATACTTCCAGGACTTTATATAGAGACCTAAAAGCATGTCTGATAGTTTCAGCCAATTACAAGCTGTTTCCAATGGAGAACCATCTTTCTTCATCCAATATTTAAAAATGTGAACCTTCTTTATTGATCAAAGGGTTGTCTCACAACTCGTTTCAAAACTATGGATTCATGTGGTTCGATCCACAACTATGGATTGGATGCCTCCATTGCAGTTGAGGTATCTAAGTCTTCTGTGATTGATTGCCTGGGCTTAGGACAGAGCCCCACTCTTCCTTATGTACCTTCTTATTAAGGTGTCTCCCCATTAGACTAAAGCTTCCTGAATCTAGAGGCTGCTTTTCCCTTTCTTTGGCTCTTCCCTGTTTAGCAGAGTAAGACACTTAATAATCTTTGTGAACTTACTGGTAGAAAAACTACTGTAGCTGACCTTGAAATAACATTTTTAAATTTACAAATCATTTTACAACATGGAGCTTCACACTGTCCTGGGAAGTGCCATAAACATTAATATCCCATTTTACAGATGAGGAAGCCGAAGGTTAAAATGATGAAGTGATAAAAGATCACACAGATACTGGTAGTGCTTTCTCCAGTCATTATCAATCCCAAAAATCTGGGTTCAAATCCCATATCAGATACTCTCTTTGTGCGATTCCGAGTTAATCATTTCAGCTCTTGGCCTCAATTTCCTCATTCATAAAAATAATTGGACTGTCTTAAGGCTCAGATGAGATGATTCATTTAAAGCCTTTTGTGAACTTTAATATTAATATAATTTTATTAACATAAACAGGATTAATTAATTAATAGGCATAAATATGATTAATTATAACAATAATAGCTAGCCATTATATAGCGCTTTAAGGCTGGCAAACTACTTTACAAATGTTCTCTCTCTGATCCCTACAACAATAAAAGATGCTATCATCCCCATTTTACAGAGGGACAAACTGAGCAGTCGAGGTTAAGTACACTTTTAAGCTTTAATTGTTTCAGTAGCTATCAAAACTTAAAACTGCACCTGAGTTTTCATTTGAATTCAGTCAGATAGACTCCAGGTTGAGACAGTTTTATACTTTTATTTGTAAAATGGAGGTAACTGGTGACTTTCTCTTGGGGTGGTTGTGAGGTAGATAGTATATGGAGCCATCTATGATTGTCTAAAAATTCTCTTTCAATGGTGTATTGGGATGATGGCCATGAATATTCCATGACTCACTAATGTACACAATTCCAAAAAGTGAACCAGATCAAGAAAGAATGGAAAACAACATCATATTTCAAGGAATCATTTTGAAACAAAGACATACATTTTTTTGCATGTAGGAAAATCCTTGTAACGAGGAAATTGTTTTCTTGCAACAGGAAAGGATCTTTCAGTCCTGCTGGGCTGATTCTTTCAGCAAAATGCCCTCTTCATTATGTTCAGGAAGCCATTTAGCAGAGACCCATACTCGATTAAGCTATTCCCAAAGACATTCCCCCCGGGACTGAACAAAGCTGTTTTTCAGAAATCTGAAAGCTCAGTTTTAAAAGAACTCTGCCTGGGGAGAGAACACGGTGTATACTTTGTGGGAACTCTGCAGTAATAATGCACACATCTCAGATACATTATTCTCCATGGCTCTAAGTGTAAATTTTTTAAAGGGATAATTTGGACGTAGAATAATTCAAAATATCAGGATGATCAAGCAATTAGGGTCTGAGTTTCAGAGAATCAGAAAAAACCCTTGAGAACTTCTAGAAAATGGCCTCTCATTTTATACATGAGCAAATGAACACATGGGACAGTTCAGGTGACTTGCTCAAAGTCACACAGTCATCATCAAAAATGGAACTTGACCCTAGGTCCCGAAGCCAGAGTCGTCACTATTTCCACCGAACCATGCAGCTTCTAGCTTCTACATTAGGAGAGAGATGATTTTTAAAACTGCTTTATGGAATTTCTCCTGCCTTGATCTTGGGCAGCTTTTAAAGGAGAATCATGGGTAAAAAAGAAAAAAAAGTTCCAGGACACTGTGGTCAGCCAGAACATCTGCTGCTAGAAGTGCCCCCTTTCTCCTTCCTTTGCTCCCTTCTCTTTCCCCACAGTCCCGGCTTCTTAAGATCTTTTATTACGGTCCATGTTGGTTTCCCCAGCAGGTTCACCAGTAAAGGCTGATTCCCAGGGTCTCTGGTGAGAGGGAGAACAATCTTTAGCAGGATCCCTGCCCTGCTTTGACATTTCCTGAAATGCCAGCTAGACAAAAATGGGCTTCTTTTGCAAAGCCAACAAAGGGGAACGGCCTCCTGCCCATTTTGGAAGGCTGGGGCAGCTTTGGAGATTCAAAGAAACTCAGCGTTATTACCACATGGGGAGGAGTAAGCTATCTTCTGCTCCAGGTCTTGTGGCCCCGGGCCATAAAGCTCCGTGGGTACTTTCAGTCCCGATGCCTTCAAGATCAATAAAAGTCACATTCTAATTTTCTTGTCACTAAGCAGTTTTTAGAGGCAGGCGGTATATATTTTCTTTCTGGTTTCCCTGACCAGAAATATTCATGTAAAGGCTCTTGCTTTTAATTCACCTTCCAAGCAGTAAAAGTTGCTGGTTTACTTCCCTCATCACCAGGCAAGTAGAAAAACTGGTTTTCAAGCCAGTCTCCAACCTCGGGCATAATGTCACCATGCTAACCTTGTTTTCTTTTTCTTCCAGCTCCCCAGGTCTCCTTGGAACCATTCCAAGATGAACCTGGTCATATTGTTTCTCCAAGTGCTTTCATCTTTAAAGACCATTTGGTTTCTGGTAAGAATAATATAATTCGCATTTCCTCAGTGCTCTGAAGGTGAGCACATCAGTCTTGTGAGATGGGGAGTCCACATTCCCATTCTGAAGATGGGGAAACTGAGGTCCAGGATCACAAAACTATTAAGTGCTGGAGTTGAAAAATGAACATTTAGAACCAAGGGAAGCGTGTAGGATTTGGAGCATCTGGAGTTGGCAAAGCCAAGAAAAATAAAACCGATTCCTGTCTTCCAGGAACTTATATTCTAATGGTCTCCTTTTCCTCTGTTCAAAATTTCAACCATTTAGTCCATGAATTCTTCCAAGCTGCACCATTAACCAGGGACGCTCTCTTGGACCTTTTTCTCCCTCTCTGTTATTTCACTTGATGATCTCATCAGGATTTGGTGATTATTTCTACGGCAACAATTCTCAAACCCTAACTTCTCTGCTGACTTCAGCCTCGCTTCTTCAGCTGTGGACACCTCAGTCTGGATGTCTTGTAGACATCAAACTCCTCAGGTTCCTTATCTTCCCCTCCCCCCAGATAGGGAATATTACTTTTGGGGATCCCACCATCTTCCTAGTCCCTCAGTTCAAACTTCAGGCGTCATTCTGGGCTCCTCATTCTCTTCCACCACTGCCCCACCCCATAATCAATCTATTGCCGAGCCCTGATGCATTATCTCTGGAATTCACCCCCTTCTCTCCTCTGGCACTGTCGCCACCCTGGTGCAGACCCTCATCCCCTCGCACTTGGACTATGCCGAAAAGCTGCTGCTGGGTCTGCCCACCTCAGTCTCTCTCTGTCCACTCCAATCCATCTATTAAAGGGATTTCTTAATAAATATCTTATGTCACTCCCCTACTCAATAAACCCCAGTGGCTCCCTATTATCTCTAGCATCAAAGAAAAACAATTCTCTGTTTGGCAATCGTGGCATCTATGATCTACCTCCTTCCCTCTTCTCATACCTTTCTCCCTCCAGGCTTCTCCAGCTTCCCTTAAACCCTAGCTCAAACAGCAGCTTCTACAAGGGGCCTTTCCCTCTGTCTCTTAATTCTGGTACTTTCCTTCTCTTAATTATCCTCTGGTTATTCTGCATTTTGCTTATTTGTGCATATTTGTCTGCCATCCCTCTCCTTAGATTGTAAGCTGAGACTGGGAATTATCTTTACTTTTTTTTTTTTTTTTTGCATGGATCAATAAATCAATTTATTAATGTACTGAGTACTGGGGATACAGATGAAGGTAAAAGATTGTCACTGACCTCAAGAAGCTTATAATCTAATGGAGGAGACGACCTGGACACACGAATATATGCAGAACGACAATAATAACAGGAAGAACAACAATGACTAGGCTTTATAGCATTTTCAGCCTCGAAAAGGTGCCTTATATGTTATCTCATTTATGATAACCCTGGAGGTTGGTGCTATTATTATCCCAGTTTTAGAGATGAGGAACTTGAGACTGAGAGAGGATATTTGGCTCAACCACACAACTAGTAAGTGTCTGAGGCAGGAATCGAACTCAGATTCTGCCGATCCACCATTCTGTATCGCCACAGTGTCCCTCAGCTGCCAGAAGTCTTGTAGGGATAGAACCTATAGCATATGGGGTTGAGAATTAGGAGTGGGGGAATGACACTTTGGTTGTGAGCCTGGGTAACTAGGAGAGCAATTCTCTCCCTGGTTGGCTGGTTTCCAAATGGACAGAGAACCACTAATGACTACTCTGCGGCTCCATCATCTTTCAATCAGCCCAAATCCATTCAGCTGTCCTTTTGCCAAGAATACGGCTCACTTTTTTTCCCTACAGCGATAACTTGGAAGACTTTATTAAATTCTTTGCTGAAATCAAAGAAAATTATATTTACAGCATTTCCCTAACCCATCGCTCTAATAACCTTATCGAAAAAAAATTAATTTGATCTCTTTGGACAGCTCATCCTCTTCCTCAATGGAATATTTTTGGATCTTCAGCCTTTCTATCCTGACAAGTTCCCTTTCCAGGCTGACTTCCCTTGAAGCCATAAAATGATATATAAGCTTTCTCTGAACCCTTTAGAGCCAGCTTTCTCCCCAAAATGGGCCATTTGCTTAATGATATCTAACTTTCTTCTATCTTTTTACTGCAAATTCTAGCTACTTTTTCTCATACTTATTATTTTCACACCAGCAACTTGTCCTTGTTGGAGGGTTTTCACCTTGATGAAATCACGAGTCTTTTGAAGTATTAAAGATATGGGCCATCTTTTTATGCTTCCTTCTTCCTTCTCCCCAGTAGATTATAAATATCTTCAGGGCAGGACCTGGGACTCTTCACCTTTAAATCTCTCTGCAGTGCCCATGGCTAGACATACATCAGAGATAGTTAACAGATGAACAAACCTAGGGCTAAGATCGGCACTCCTAGGTCACCCAGGAGATCCAGTTTATGGCTGCCCACCTAAAGGCTATGCCTTTTAGGAATCATGTGTTCCTAGAGAACCTGAGTTCAGATCCCATTTATCCTATTTATGACTTTACTCTTCTGGGCGTTAGCTTTGTTCTCTGAAAAGGGGACATGTTTGGAATAGATGGAATGACTTCTAATCTGCCTCTGAATTCTGCAATTTCTCCACTTCACCCCAAGACTAGTCAACAAGCATTACGTGACGACTTTGTGCAAATCACTGTGTTGGAGGCCGAAGCTTACAAACCGAACATGGAAAACGGCCTCTGGTCTCAAATTGAGGGAGGGGTTGAAAAATCTATCAAGGAATGAAATGTATCAGAATGCTTAATCTTCCAGCATAATATCCTCTAGGTATGTAGTAGGTCTGGAGATGTTGAGTAATATTGGATGAATAATGAATAAATGGAAGGATGGAGAGGGAGTAATGGTTGAACCGAGAGATGGACAAGTGCATGGATAGAAAAATGGATAGTTGGATGGATGGACAAATGAATGTATTCACATCTAAAATTGCCCTGCTTTATAATCTAATAAAAAGGCAATGTAGATGCAAGACTGCTGGGGGGGGGGGTGTCATTCCTCTAGTTCTGTTAAGATAGAAATAATGTTCTTTTTACTCCCAGATTGGAAGGAATGATCTTTTTACCTTGAAAATGGAGGCATATTGAACACGAATGTTTTTAACCTTGCGTGAGAAGTAAACAATAACAGCAACAACCAAAACAGCAAATCCAAGCCACAGCCACAACAGAAGTTAATTTTGCTACCTATGAAGGGTGATTGGGAATTTTCTCATGGGTCAGACAAACCAAATAAGGTGCTTAACTAAAAAGGACCCCAAAGAAAGATGCAAACACAAGCACAGAAAGGTATTGAACCTGACCACATTTTCAGAATTGCACCTCTAGAAACTAACATCAAACCTCCATGCACGTAATTGTTCTGAAGTGAAAAGTTGTTTTCAGAAAAGAACTTTCCTTACCAAAAGAGAAGCTCTCCATCATGCATGAATAAAAAAAGAAACTAAAAAGTAATTCAAACGTTGATTCTTACACTTGATCAGTTATTGGATCATTGCCCTTTGCCATTGGATCATTTTTGGATCTATTATTATTCTTACACTTGATTCATATTGTAACGGAGAAAAGTAATCCTATTTCAAAAGAAAAAAAAAACTCTTTTCTCTCCTATTCCCAATGCATTTACTTAGTGTGGTGGATTAGTCAATACTCATGGAATATGGAGGAATGGGGAGGGATTGATTTGTTTCCAACTTTCTATTTTAGCCCTTCCCTCCAACGTCATTGTTTTCTCAACCCAGAAGAGTTTGCTTGGAATGGAACCCACTCTCCCATGTGTCTGTCCTAACAGTAATGCAGTTCACATGCTTTAAGAATCAGCCCTTCTTTCAGGCTAAAGAGGAGAATAGCATTGCCATTGGCCTCCTATATACTTTTGCGTTGTCCCTTGACTTCACACTAATCATACCTCCATTGACCGTTCCCATCAATTTCCAGTGATTTTCTCACATCTCCAGGCTCCCAATGGCTCTTTGCCCTGGAATTCACAATGAGTCTCCAATATGTGGCTGGGTATAAAGATGGAAGCCCATAAGGCAGAATGCTCTTTCTTCTCACCCTCTTCCAGAGATGTCCATAGTCTGTACAATGCAAACTGAAGAGAGAAAGCAGAATCTGTAACATTATTCAGCTGTAGCAAAAGTCAAACACTTCTCTTTTTTCATTTCCCCCTTTTCAGGCAAAAGAAATCCCACCACTGGACTTTTGTCTGGAATGGTCCTCGGTATCACTGTGCTGTCTACTCTTTTCTTGACCGTGATATTTAAACAATCCCTCCGACTCAGGTAAGTGTGTACAGGACTTATCCTGTCAATTCTCCCTCCAACTTCAGGTCACCAAACAACCAATTGATGTCTGTCTACACAAGACCAAACCATATTTGTTCAGCCAGGCAATTTTATGAAAAATAATTTTTAATCACACTCAACAATTGCTTTAACTTTTCCCAGTCAACTGCCTGAATGGATTCTTAAGTTGACTCAAATGTCTCTATCAAATAACATTCATGCGCCAAGAAATTGTTCAGGATTCAGTAACAGAATGAAATAGTCTTTTCTTTCAAGGAATTTATATTCTGTCAGAAGAGATAATGTATAGAGAGAATAAATGCAACCTGAGTAAGACAGGCTTGGACCATCATCAGAATATCAAAGCTTTTGCCATTTTGAAGGCATAGGGCTGGGGTCAGTCTGAGGGGCTGAATCTCCCAACTTCAATGAGGAGCTTACTCTTGTTTCTTTCCTCTTTAACCAAACTCCTCCTCCTCTGTTCTTCCATCGAGAAGGTAAAATTTTACTAAATGTTCTTTCCATGTTTGCAAAAGAAAAATTATTTTAAAATATTAAACCAACAACAATGAAGATGATGCATCCAGATCTTAGTAGGGACACTTCAGAAGTGAAGGTGACCCCAACTCAAAACATTCTTTGGAGCTCCTGTGATTTCTGTGACTTTTATGAATGAATTTTGTGTTACTATCCGTCAAAACATGATCATGTCTGATTTTTCCTTATACAGCAAGATAACTGTATAAAGATGTGTACATATATTAGATAAACTTGTTAAAATATATGTTGAAACACATAGTAGATTACTTGCCATCTAGGGGAAGGGGGGAAGGAGGGGAAAATTTGGAACACAAGGTTTTGCAGGGGTCAGTGGTGAAAAATTATCCGTACAGATGTTCTGAAACTAAAAAGCTTTAGTTAAAAAGAATGATCATAATTTCTAAAAGGAAATGCCATTTCTGGAGGTGTGGACAATAAAGTTATAATTGAGATTAAAAGAGGGTGGAGAATCAGGAGAGAACGGAATGGGAAAAGGGAGGAAGGAGTGAAAGTGCAGGAATCTTCTAGCATGGTAGAGATCCAGCTAACATCACTGCTCCCTAAAGAAGTGGGTCACGTCATTGGACCTATGTTGGTCTGTATGGGAAGCCTCTTGGGATTTGATAAAACTACTGTTTCTGCCGCTTACTATGTGTGTTCTTGAGGAAGGCACCTGCTAAACCTGAAAGCTAGGGTCTCGGTTTCCTTTTTCTATAAAACAGAGATAATCATATTTATAATAGCTCCTCATGGAGTGTTGTGAGGAAAGAAACGGGAAGGTTGGACTCCGGGGCCCTGTGAGGATTGATGAGGAATTGGGAGCCCCTAGGCCAGAGAAAAGAAGACTGGGGTGGGGGTCTTCACATGTTGGGAGACCTGTCATTTAGAAGAAGAATTAGGCTGTTTTCCCCCAGAGGTCAAGACCAGGAGCGATGGCAGAAAGAAAGGCCAGCCTGATGTCCGAAAAACTTTCCCAACGGCGATCCCACATGGGAATGGGCTGCCCTTGGGAGGGAGAACCCTCCCTGGAGGGTTCACTGGAGACTTCAAAGCAGAGGCTCCTTGTGGGTGCCCCGTAGAAGGGAATCTTCTGTTCCTGGCCGAGGGCTCCGAGCTGGCTTCTGTAATTCTGTAATAACATTTCAAGCATTAAATGACCCAGATAGAATCAGATTCACCAAAGCTGTCAGGAGACAGACTCGGAAGCTGCTCCTTCATTTCAGGCTGCCTTTAATTAAGCCTGGCAGCAGCCCCTGGAGACTTTGTCCTTAACCAGACTTTACATAAAATCATTAACATTGAAGTCACAAACCAAGATTCCCAATTAGCTTCATGGGACCAATAGGAAACCGCGTCACCAAAGACCAACCTTTAGTTGGCAAGGAGAGCTAGAGCCCGGGTGCGACAGGAAATGTTTTTAAATTTCTTAGTACATTGGGGGGAAAGACAGAAAGAGACAGAGACACAAAGACAGAGAAAGAGACAGAGAGAGACAGATGGAGACACACACACACACACACACACACACACAGAGAGAGAGAGAGAGAGAGAGAGAGAGAGAGAGACAGAGAAATGAGAGACAGAGAGACCCAGAGACAGAGAGAGAAAGGAACATGATTCTAAAACCAAGCTAATTGTTTCACATAGGAAAACATCCTGTTATTAAATGATCAAGTGGAAATTATTTCTCAAATCCTCATACAGGAAAGAGAAATGAAAAAAAAACATGGGAAATATTTCCAATAATGGTGTGTGGGAGCCCATTTTGGGTACCTCCTCAGCAGCCTAGTGCTTTGTCCTGAAGCTTCCACAAGGCTGTTCTCATTCAGTCTTTATCCATGAATCGATAAGCATCTCTCTGAAGAGCAGAGTGCCCTGGAGCTCTGTGCTGGGTGGAGGGCAAACAAAGTCAGCAGCAAAGCAGCCTCACCCCCTAGGGAACTTACAGCTCAGATGGGAGAGAAACAGCCACATTTAGTGGGAATGTACAAAATATGTTGATAGCAGAAACAAGATGTTGGGGAAAGGTGAAGGCAGAAGAAGGAAAATCAGGAATAAGGTTCATAATCTGGGTCAGAGAATTTTTAAATTATTATTTTGATAACTATTTTAAATTGATATGTATTTATTAAGCACCCACTGCATGTCAAGTACCGTGGTGAGCACAGAAAATACAAAGAAAGGCAAAAATGGCCCCTGTCCTCAAGGGGCTTACACTCTGGGATGGGGGGGACAACAAGTAGCGAGGTACCTTAACCAGGGGTCCATAAACATGGCTTAAAAATAGTTTGAATGAGAAGACAAGTATTTACTCCTATAATATATCAGGCCTTGTGCTATGCACTTTATAAATATTATCTCATCCCTGCCCAGGCCATTTTGGACTCTGCAGTTTGGCTCCTTCCTTGGATACTGTCACATTTGGATAGAATTGAAATCAGATACTCTATAGCCAAAAACTTCTTGTGAGATTTCACCTGGACTATTTTGTTTTTGTTTTTTGTTTTTTCAGAATTAAAAGAAGACTCCTGTTGTTCCTACCAAATTGGCTCCATGAAGACATTCCCAACGTGAGAAATAGTTGTGCCATGAAAACCTTGGAGGTAAGAACTGACAAAATCGATAATGTTGGATGGGGGTGGGGGGATTGGAGTGACTGTTCTGTTGAAAATATTTGCTTAAAAATTAGTATCCAGCTAGGAAGGAGGCAAAGATAAGCAAGATGGTGTTGGAACTCCTATTAGATTTGAAATAAATAATGCTTCCAACCGAAACCCGAGCTATAGGAATTGGAGATGTATCATTTGGGACTGGAAAGGAACTCACAGATCACTGATCATTTTCCAGAGGAAGAAATTGAGACTTAGGGAAATGAAGTGTTTAAAGTCTCCCAGGTTGTGAGTGTCAGAGGTGACATTCGCATTCAAGGCTCCTGAATTAGTATTCCCTCCAGAAATGCAAACCTCTTTTTCTGTTCTTGTATAGAGAAGAAATCTATTTTTGTTCTTTGAAAAAGGGAAATTAATAAAATCCAAAAAGCTACAATGGAAGTGAGGGGGTAGAAGTAAGTGATGTCTCAGGCTCCTGTCAGCTCTGGGGAACCTTGTGTCCCTCTTGTAGCTGCCATGCTTCTCTCCACTGTGGACTGGGAAGGGCCAGTGTCCAGTGAAGAGGCCGCTCTCTCTCCAGCCCAAAAATCAGACTGTGCTTCCTTTCCCAAGGACGCTCCGGGCTAGCTATACATATTAATAATAATAATAATAATAATAATAATAATAATAATAGTGATAATAACTTAACATGATCTTATTACCAACTTACATTCATTTTCTCATTTGGTCATTCCAAGGTCCCTGGCAGGACCTGGTCACCTACAGGTATGGTCTCCATTTGGAATGTAAGCAAGTATTCAAAAATGGTTCCCCTCATGTTTGGGGAAAGGGATTCAAACAGAATATTCAGCTACATAAAGATGAAGAGACTGAGAGTCAGAGGATTTCCCTGATTTCTCCATAGTCAAACAGCCAATGAGCGTCTGAGCTAGAGATGAAACCCATTCTCTTTTGATTTCTTGGACAGTATCCTCTCCCAGGGTCTGGCAAAGGACCAAAGGTAGTACTGATGGGGTGCTCTCACGGACTGGGCAAAAACAGAACCTGCTGACTGACACCCCCCCGTCCCAAAGTCCATTTCACTTCATATTAGAACCAGACCCAAGCATGTTGTCGCAAAACACTTTTGTCATGTTTTGATTATAAGATTTATGACTTTATTCTTAGTGCATTCAAAGAGCCCTGTTCATCTTTGACCTAACTATGTATTTAAAGCTTGAAACTGCACAAAGGTTTTTTGGGATCCCCTATATAAACAAGTGTGTGTATATATGTATGTATAATGTGTGTATGTGTATATATGTATGTATAGACACATCATATAAAACAGAAGTACAGGATTAATATCCAGTCTATTAGCTAACAAAAGTAAGAAATAAGATGAGGAAAAGGAATGATCAAAGAAAAAGAGAGACCAAGAAAAAGCAGAATGGAGGCAGGATTCTAATCTTTGGCTCCACCATCCATTTTGGACTTCTGAGATTTATTTTGTGGGAGTAATGCATTTTTTCCTCTTCTAGGAAATAAGTGAATTTATGATGAATGATTCCAGCGAGCCATTCCTCGACCCAGATCCAGAAATCATGGAGGTAGAAGAAACCAATCTCCACAAAGCATTCCAACACCGGCCCTCCAAAATGGAAAGCACAAGAGGGTCGGAGGCGATTGGGGAGCATCCGCAAACCTCACCACCTGTGGACATCACCGTCTCCTATCTCCCTGATCCCAACACTGGCTACAGACCACAGGTTTCCAGTCTGCTCCCTGTGGAGAACCCTCCCTGCGAGATCAGTGACCTCAGAGTCTCATCCCTGGAACCCCACGTCAGTTCCTTGGGCCTGGGCAAGAATGTGGTGATCAGAAACTGTCCGAGCCCAGTGTTCTCTGGCTCCGGCACCAATGCCGGCAGGAACTTTTTCTCTCTGGAAGAAACAAGACTCATCCTGGACCACGGTGAAAGTAGTTTAACGGAAGATCCAAATGAGTCTGAAGTGGAGGTCATGATGACCTTGGAAAAGCAGGCCTCCTGGGAGAGTCTTCCAGAGCAGACCCTGTTGCCTGATGATCTGGTGTCTTGCTTGAGGACCACGGGGGAGGAGGAGTCCCCAGATGTCCACCCTTATTTTCCACAGAGGTTTGGAAGGCCATTTCCCTAGAATTTTCCCCTTTTGGGAGCAGAGGCTTTGTCTCATTTGAAGCAACCACCCCAGACGGATTCTCCTGCAGTTACTCCTGGCCTGCAGGAGTTTTTGTCTGGGTGCTTTGGGGGTCCTCGGTGGTCCTCTGGAAGATGAGGATGGAAAATGTCTCCTGGCCATTTGGAGCAGAGATGTCAGTCTGAGGAGTCCCACCAGGGACTTCTCTCTCCCCCTGGTCCTTTCTGAGCAATATGCATTGAGGATTGCGCTTTCCTGTATGTGAATAATCAGTGTATGATATTAATTGGCAACGAGTAGATGGGGAGCTTACCCATGAGGCATTTGAAGGGGAGGCAGGAAGGTATCTCATCAGGAGGGGCCATTCCTTCTCCAGGAGAAGGAACACATGGGACCTCTCCACAGAGGACCTTTCCAAAGCTCTGGAGACTGTACTTTGGTTTTTCAGTGCTGTACCATGGCTATTACTGAAATACTCAGGAGAGAGAGAGAGAGAGAGAGAGACAGACAGACAGACAGACAGACAGACAGACAGACACAAGAGACACACAGTCAGACAGACCCCGTTATTTCTGACCTTGATACAAGACTGGTCCACTTCCTTTTCTGAACCCACACGTTCTTTTGTACAAGTTCTCCGATGCCTCTGGCCACATGTACAATATTTTCCCTTTAGGTCACCTGTAAGAGAAGCTCTTCTGGGTCACAGGAATCTTCTGAGATCAATATGTTCCTGGATTCATATATGGTTCCAAAGGCATCTTCCCAGCCGGGTGCCAAAAAGATGAGCATGGGGGGGTCAGGGAGAGTCTTGTACAATCTTTCCAAAGTGTTTAGCCGTCCTAACCTCTCTCTGTTTCCATATGGGTCTAGTTCACCATCCAAATGTAGCATCTCCCTCGAGATGTTGGTGTTGATGAATCAGCCCAGTGGTTTGTCTGCCTGGCTGTAGGCCATCTCCATCATCATCATCTTCATTGCCATCATCATCATCATCACTGATGTCATCTTTATAGATAGCATCATGTAGCATTTTTATGTTGGCTGACAAAACATTTGATATGTTCTCTCATATCACCGCAGCCCTGTCAGGCAGATACTAATATATCTTGGACTACACACTAACCTTTCCAAATTATAGGGCTTAGGAGTATGTCACACCCCCCCCCCAGTCTGGAAAATCCCCACATTTTTGGTTCTCTCTTCATTCCACAGAAGAAGTAAGAAGTCTGAATTATTATGGTATTAAAAGAGAGGAGATGTTGATATTATATAACACGATACACAAATTTCACGCATTTCTGAGTTTCTAGGCTTTTCCCGTGTTGTCTGCTAACCTTTGCTCGTTGTCTGCAGCTTCTGCAAAACTCCCCCAAAATTCCCATTTTATTTCTTATGCCAACCTGCAATGTATTAAAACCATGATGGAAACGTGGAGAGTCACAATGTGGAAAGGATAACTGTACCCATGAGCATTTTTACAGATGAGGAAACTGAGGTTGAGAGAGTTTGAATGACTTGCCCAGGTCCTAGTAGAGTGTCTGGCAAGTGGTAGGTGCTTAATAAAGGCTTAGGGACAGCTAGGTGGTTTGGTGGATAGGGCATTGGGCCTGAAGTCAGGAAGACTCAAATCCAGACTCAGACACTAATTGAGTGACCCTGGATAAGTCACATCATTCTGCTTGCCTTAGTTTCCTCAGCTATAAAACAATTGGAGAAGGAAATGGCAAAGCCCTCCAGTGTCTCTGCCAAGAAAACCCCAAATGGAGTCCCACAGAGTTCCACACGACTAAACAGCAACAAATAAAAGCTTGCTGACTTGCTGACTTGGTTTGAGTAAATGACTGAGGAGTTCCATCTACCTAGAATCACTCTTCATCCAGCTCACCAAAAAATGCTCCTCATCTTTGAATTTCTATAGAGTCTCTATTCTAGCTATTTTGCCAATGCTGCTTTCCCCCCATGGCATAAAATGGAGATTGATGCTCACTGGTCTGGCGTTAAAGCTACAAAAGACCCCAAAGAGGAGCCGTTCCCTATCCACGAAGATCCTCCACCTACACTGTGCCAGTGGTACTGGGCACCTCCTCAAGGAGATGGAGAGTCAACCCCCTCAGAGGGGGGTCAACTCCACTGTGCACACTCGAAAACGGGAGGTTAGAAGCAAGCTTTCTCAGGCGACTCTAGATTTACGTTTCTATACATATTTATAAGGAACTTTCCCAGGTGGTCCTGGACTCCATGAAGGGACCATCTAGTCCAACCCTTTCACTTATACACGAGGAAGCCAAGGGTCAAACACAAAGTCATCGAGTGTGTGGAGTGGGATTTGATTCCAGGGCTCCACCTTCAGCCACTGCTCCTCCCTCGGTTGTCACCTTGCCTCCTCTTTTCCTTTTTAGTGTCCACGGAGTGATCCATCCCAACGGGGCTGGTACCCAATGGCTAACAGCACAAACCCTGCTGCTACGATCGATTCCTCACTTCCACACCCATAAACACACTATTTTCCATTTGGCTATAAATGAACTCATAGTTTATTTATAATGTAAGGCCACAGGATGGAGGGAGGGCAAAGGATGCAGAGGAAATGATTAGTGTTGCCTTTTTGCATTTGAGTTGTTGATAGTTCTCCTCTGCCATGAGTGGTCACCATACCACGTACCTCAATTCTCCTTCATCCCAACGCAGAAAACATTCTCTAAAAGTTAGCCCACCTGACTATGTGCAATATTCTTTAAGTCAAACATCAAGAAGTTTGTGGATACTTCACTAATCTCTCTAGGCTAAAATTCAGGAGGGAACCTTGGAAATATGAATTTGAAAAGTATGTCTCCAGATTATTGAAAGAACCTAAAGTTCATCCTGTGAGAAAACAAAGGAAAAAAAGATGGGAAGACATGAATTGGATACCAGTACAAGCAGATGGATAATTGGGTGGAATTGCAAAGATGCCATCTTAGAAGGGTCTCCAGAGAGGTGATTAAGAGATCGATGGCTGGCCCAGAACTACACATTATTTTTTTAAATCAATTTAAAACAATATTTTTAAAATCTTCTTTTAAAACAAATTTTAAAAATCAAAATAAAATAAGATAAAATATAATAGGCGTAACCAGTAGGAGTGCTATCTAGCAAAGTTTGATAGTCTAAGTGGAAAAGGAGGTAGGAAGAGACCATTCCTGTTCCTTCTTCAGCCCTATCTCTTTTAGATTGGCCAGATTTCCCTCCCTCCCCCCATTCCTTCTTTAGATAGCCCCAGGGGCATAACTCTCATTCAATCAGCTCTTGGTGTCTTCAGGAAAGATTGCCTAGGAAAGGTCATTTGGAAAAGAGAGAAGAATTAGCTCAATCTGCAGGCTATGAGAAAAGCTTTGCGTTTTATGGCGTCTGCCAGGCTACTTAAGTCCATGTGCTAGGCTAAAACACCACCATGTGTCCCTCTCATCTGCCATTTAGGAGCTTATATAAAAGTTATTTCCAAGTCAAAATATAAAAATTTCCCCTCAACTCCCACTAAGTGGAGTGGGCAAAACCATCTAGCCTTTTGGAGGGAGATCTTAGTGCTTTTTAGGTCTATGTTCTGTAAGCTATTCACTGACTCCTTCCATTTCAATCTCCCTGTGTGCAGTTAATAAAAGACATGAACTAATTATGCAATATAGAAATTATGACTGGTCATATTTATGAAAACATCAAAATTATAAAAGATTAAAAAACAGAGGAATCACACGGTAAGGCCTTCTTTGCTTTGTTCCTCTCAAAATCTGAAACTCCCACCATGTCCCATGAATTTAGGACTTCTGACTACAGGTCCACTATAATCTATTTTACCAACCAGGATGCACTCATGAAAACCTTTCTTAGGACAAGGTGCCAATTTTGTCATCGAGTTAAATCAAACATATTCTTTGAAAAGTTGACAGTTTCACATACAATCATCTGTCTGGTCCTTTGTGTACCAAAATGTGTATGTTTCTTGATGTTTATTAACTTCATAATTTAAAAGAGCAATTTTTATAAAGGTAGAAAAAGGGGATTAACTTGTTATGCTTGGACTCAGAGGGCAAACCTGGTAGCTATTGGTAGAAATGATCAGAGAAGGTGATGAGGTCCTGCATGGGGTATGTTAAGTCCATGTCCAGTTCTAATTGGCTGGAGAGCTTATTGTTAAATGTCCAAGGGTACCTGGGAAAAGCCAACACAAATCGCGATTTGCTGTATTATTTTGTGGATTGTGTAGACTTAATAAAGTGATGTTAACAATGCCTATTAAACTTAAAAGTTGATTATTTGTGAAATATTTACCAGGGTACCTGTGGATTTCAAGAAAAGCTTGTTGAGAATTAAAGTAATCCAAAGAGACCAAAAAACAAAGAGGAGAAAGAATCCTATGTTCAAAAAATATTCATAGCAGCTTTTTATGGACAAATAATTGGAAACTGGGGTGGGGTATCCATCTTTTGCTTAACAAAATTAAAATATATTAATATAATGAAATATTATTATATCATAAGAAATTATGAAGGGGTGCTTTCAGAGAGACTTGGGAAGACTTATATGAACTGATACAGAAGGAAAAGAGCAAAACCTGGAGAAGAATTTAGAAAACGACAACTATGAAAGACTTAAAACTCAGATCAATATAATAACCAACTGTGAGTTCAGAGGACTGATAATGCAGCTTGCTAACTCCTGATGGAGAGAAGGTGATGGATTCAAGATCCAGGAGACATACATTTTTAGATACTGCCAAAGTGAGTTTATTTTGCTTGATTATGCATATTTGTTTTTAAAAGATTTTTGTTTTTCTTTTTTGATAATGGAAAAAGGAAAGGAGGGAGAGCAGAAAGATGGATTTTTGGTCATTGAGAAAACAAAATTAAATATTCTAAAGCATCCTGGTCTGCCCTGGGAAGTAATGGGTTTTCCCCAATCTGGAGATATCTTAATGAAGTCTGGATGAATGCCAATCAGCTACATTGTAGACGGTAATTTCTGTTAAGTGCGAGTTAGACTTGAACGTTTCTGAGCTCTCTTCCAACATGGATTCTATAATTCTGTGAAATCGTGCTTTTCTCATCTTCAGAATTAAGGGAATGGTGGTTCCTAGCCCCTAGTTCCCTATAAAAAAAAAAAGACTCTGGGGTTGTAGAAGACATTGCTCTCCCTCGAGGTCATTGCCCTCACAATTTAAGCCAAACAAAAAGTTGTTTCTAGCACCCCCAAGCATCTATAGTTGGTGACACTCTTATCAGAACACAGGAAGGAAATCATAAGTTGTCAAACACCCAAGTCCCAGTGTGAGCCACAGAAGTGACGGAGTCCAACACTTTTTTCTCTTCATATCTGGCATAAAGACTTTAACAGAAGGGAAGGGAGAGGCTGGGACAGGAGGAGAGACCAGCGAGGGGCTGCCTCTGGCTTAGTGAGTTCCCAATGACTGGAGGTCTCCAAGGAGCGGCCAAATGACCGATTAATTGCCACGTATGCTGTAAAGGAAAATCCTGCCTAAGTTTAGGTCAGACCCCATGGTTTCTGAGGTCCCCTCTCACTCTGAGATTTTGGCACACATCCCAGTTGTTCTCAGCTACGGTAAAGGCTGACCTCATATATACATGTTTCTCTGAAGAAGATTTCCCAGAATCACTGAATCTTGAGTTGCGCAGTCTGATGGAAGAATAGGTGGTAGAACAAGGGGAAGAGTCTTGGATCTAGAGTCTGAAGGCTGATTCAAGCACTAACTGCCTTCCTCCCTTTCTTTCCTCCTTCATTCTCATGCTTTGTTTTAATGGTGTACAAGCATTGGGCTAGACACTACGGCTATAAAAGCCCAACAATATAGTCCCTCCCTTCAAAAAGCTTGCATTCTACCGGAGGGAAAATGCCATTATATGGATAAATAAATGGTGGTGGTTGTCTCTTTCTCTGGAGAATCAAAATGTCATCACTAAGCTGGAGTCAGAGTGTCTGCGGCTGATCAGACCAGAATGCCCTAGTAGTCCATGTGAACATCTCTAACTTTTGCATCCCTTGTTCCCTGTGAGATCCTTCACTTCTGCCTCCCTCCTACAACACAGCGCCATCTTTGATGAGGGACCAGCATGTCAGGCCAATGTCTCCATGTCGCACAATCAAAGTTCTTCAGAGACATTGAGAATGCCCCTGCATTACTTCTTCTGACCTCCCTGGGAGCACTCTCCTTCCCCCATAGAATACTCTTTTAGGCAAGTGTCCATCAGCATTCAAAGAGAGTGACCATCCCATTGGAGCTGTGCTCTCAGCAGGAGAGTTGAATGTTCAGTAGTTAGTTCAAGAAAGGACCTTAGTGTCTATAAATGGAAGATATGTAAAAAGATTTTTTTTCAAAAATCACTAACTAGCTGTGAAACCTCTGAGATTAAGCTTCACTTGAAGCCTCTGAGATTTGAATCTTACTTTAAATTTCAGTTTAAGACCTTCAAACCTCATTAACCTTTGTTAGAGTCCTTTATCAGATTCTCCCATCCAATATTTAACTTGTATTTATTATAGTGAATTTTGTATGTATCATCTCACCATTAAAATGTAGATTCTCAAAGGGCAGGGACTGTATTGTTTTTAAACTATGTTCCTCAGTGCCCAGCTATGGTCTGGCATAGTAGACCCTTAATAAATGTTTGAGGAATGAATGGATGGTTGATTGAATGAACGAAATGGGCACATGTAGACTGGGTTCAGGGAATGGTGCTTAATGCATTCTATCTAGGAAAGAGATGACATAATTTTCTGTAAGAAGAGATCAGAAGGATAGTCTGAGCCTATTATGGACAAACTGAGTCCAAGAATTTCCCTTGTCCTTTTTGCCTTTCCATCACTGTAAAAAAGCCTTGGATTTATGTTTCCTATTTATTAAGGGCTTTGCCAACTCTAAAGTGCTATGCAGCCTGTCCCAAAAATCTGTGGGCAGTTTTATGCTGTAATAACTTCAGAAGCACAAGACTAGAAGAGTTACATCTGGACAGATCCACGTGGGCACATATAACCCCATTGGGATTATGTGGAAGGAACCTAATTCTCTCAAGCTAACTTCAGGATGCCCTCTGGAGAGCCAAAGGGGACAAAACCGTTTCTCCATCTCTAGCATGGATCCATTAGAACTTGGAAGCTGGCATTGGTGCATCTTAGTATGGGTTAGCAACAGCAGATCAGGGATGCTTGGTGGGATTTTTAGATTTGTTTTCTAAAGCAATGTTTTCAATAGATGTTCTCATACCAAATACTCATAGCAACGTTTGCTGTTGCTGTTCAATCACTGACTCTTTGTGACCCCATTGGGATTTTCTTAGCAAAGCTACTGGACTGGTTTGCCATTTTCTTCTCCAGTTCATTTTGCAAATAAGGAAACTGAGGCAAACAGGATTAAGTGACTTTTCCAGGTGTCTGAGGCTAGATTTGAATTCAGGAAGATGAGGTTTCCCAACTCTGGGCCCAGCAATCCCTCATGGCAACATAGAATGCATAGAACAAAATATTCTTCCATGTTGGTACAAATCTCCATCATCCCTTCTATTGTTGAAATGGTACCCAGGATGCTTTTAGAGCATCCTCAGAAGATGAGCCTATATACTAATACTTTTATTCAATTATGAAAGGCAGTCATTCTGTCCACCTATTCAACAGTCCTCAGACCCTGAAACATGGAAGAATAGTCCCAGTACTGCTCCTTGAAAAAGATAACAAGATGATAGTGATGATGATAAATAAGCATTTAGCTACTAATTAGGAAGCTGTGGCTATGTAGAACAGACTTACTACGCCCGAAATAACAGTGGAAAGAACAGTTGAAGTAATTAACACCTACGCAAAGTCTTAATGTACACTTCTGAACAATAACATTTATAAAGCATCCTAACAGAAACCATACAACATTAATGAAACTCATTGGCCCAAGGCAGTTATAGGAAAGAACAACATTTTCTCATCAAAAAGGGGGGAAAAAGTTTGATATTTGTTTTCAGAATACATGATAAACAGGTTTTTTTTTAAATGGAACAAGGAGACTACTCTTGTCAAAATCATAGTAAAGACTGACAATCGCTCCCTGGTTTTGTCGAATATGACCAAAACTGGTTGGTTTCTGTCTGGATTCTACAAAACAGCTAAGACACAAGTAGACTCTAAAGGCCTCCATGGACAACCCCCATATTGACTTTCCAGTAATGTGTAGGGGATGGAGTGTGTAGTTGTGAGTTTGGTTTGGGTTTTTTTTTTGCCCATGTGGGTTATGTGTGTCCGCATGGATCTATCTTAGACTTCTGAAGTAATTATAACAAAACTTCACAAAGATTTTTGGGACAGGCTGCATATAGCACGTTAGAGTTGGCAAAGTCCTTGACAAGGATTCGCTTATTTGATCCTCACAGCAACTGTGGAAGGGAGGCTTTCTTTAGCCCCATTTTACAGAGGAAAAAAACCATGAGGACATAGTAGAAGCTGTGCAGCAGGTTACAAAAAAAAAAAATCAAAAATATCCAGTCCCATAGCTATACTATCTTCCATAAAGTGCAGAAAATACATCCCCATATAACAAAGGCCCTGCACCATGTTTGAGAATTCAGAAAATAAACTAGTGAAATCAAAGCATCATCCAGGCAGAAATGGTGCCCATAATTTGTTAGACATCTGGGCGATCCACAAGCATTAGTGATGCTTTCCCCCCCACTGATACCATATGCACTTTAACAGATGTTTCCATTCCCTGTGCTCATCATCTACAAATAGCATGGAAAGAAAAGTTTCAAAATCTAGACTCGATGAAAGAATGATAGGATGAGGTCTCCATCATCCCCATCATCCTGTCTGTTCCCAGAGATATGGCAGAGCTGTCTTCAGAAAGACTAAGTAGTGCAGTGGATAGAGCACCAGCCCTGAAGTCAGAGGACCCCAAGTTCAAATCTGACCTCAGACACTTAACTCTTTCTAGCTGTGTGACCCTGGGCAAGTCACTTAAACCTAATTACTAAAAGAAAGAACTTGCCTCCCAATACTTTTATTTAGTTACCAAAAACTTTTCTGAGGCAAACTAAGGTGAACTGACTTGCCCAGAGACACACAGAGAAGGCCAAATTTGAGCTCCGGTCTCCCTGATTCCCAGCATGGAATCACCTGCTGAAAGCCAGAAGACCAGGATTTTCTCCCTGTATAAGAAGCCACAGATTATCAAGAATAGGAGAGAGCGGCTCTTTCAGGGTCTTTTCTCTCTGACAAAGATCAAGTAGAAAATGAGAAGAATCAAGAAAACAATCATACTAATAAATATGTATGTATATATATATATATATACATATATATATATATATTAGGTTGGGAATAAATATACATATATTAGGTTGGGAAATTAAAAAAAAAAAAGACAGATGCTGTAGCTCCCTCCCAGGATTATTTTGAAGGTTATAAACACAGAGAGACACACAGAGAATGCCAAATTTGAACTTGGGTCTCCCCGATTCCCAGCATAGAATGTCACCTGCTGAAAGCTAGAAGACCAGGATTTTCTCCCTGTGTAAGAAGCCGCAGGATATCAAGAATAGGAGAGAACAGCTATTTCAGGTCTTTTCTCTCTGACAAAGATCAAATAGAAGATGAAAACAATAGTACTAATAAATGAGATATATGCATATATATTGTATTTCAGGTTGGGAAATTCAAAAAAAAGAGACAGATGTTGTATCTCCCTCCCAGGATTATTTTAAAGATTAAAAACACAGAGAGAGAGACACACGACAGAGAGAGACACACGACAGAGAGAGAGAGACACACGACAGAGAGAGAGAGACACACGACAGAGAGAGAGAGACACACGACAGAGAGAGAGAGACACACGAGAGAGAGAGACACACGACAGAGAGAGAGACACACGACAGAGAGAGAGACACACGACAGAGAGAGAGAGAGAGAGACACGACAGAGAGAGAGAGAGAGAGAGACACGACAGAGAGAGAGAGAGAGAGAGAGAGAGACACGACAGAGAGAGAGAGAGAGAGAGACACGACAGAGAGACAGAGAGAGAGACACGACAGAGAGAGAGACACGACAGAGAGAGACACGACAGAGAGAGAGACACGACAGAGAGAGAGACACGACAGAGAGATGGAGTGGAGAGAACTTGTGTGTCCTTTTATATCATATATGTTATGTAAGTATATAATATTAAATTATATTGTACTCGGTTCTATTAGATACATCTGGAACGTCACAACGTGAAATCTAACTACCTGATGCTACAGGCTTTATGGTCTCCACTTTGTAAACGGAGGCAGGGGCTCCCCGACGGCAGCGCGCACGGGAGGCCCGGGGGAGCCCCTGGCGAGGACCGGGGCGCCGACCGGCCCCATCCGGCACTAACTGCCGAGAAGTGAATTTCCTCTTCTGCGAAAGCTGAGCCTCCGAACCCTCCCCACTTTACCTTGGCCCAGCTTGGTGCCGGAGGGCTGCGAGGAAGCGGGGGCGGGGCCGGGCTGTGAAGTGGAGAGAAACGAGGGGGTCTGGGAGTAAAACGTGGGAGGGAGAGCTCCCCGCAGCCTTTGGGAGACGGCCGCTAACCGCGGCGCCCACTCCCCCGGCGGTGAGGGGGCCCGGCCGGACTCCGGGGGCCGGTCACCTGCTCGCAGTCTCGCCTCTCGGCTTTGGAGAAACCGGTCTCAATCCGTCCGTCGGCAGACCTTCAGCAAGCACCTACTGTGTGCTCAGCTCCGCTCAGCGCCAGAGAAGTCCGAGCCCCCCGAGGGCTCCCCGTCCAACGGGGGAGTCCATCTGCAGACGTACAAAGGGAGCTCCGGACGGGATACACTGGGCAGGATTGACAAAGGGAGGGGTCTGGAAGAGAGGGGGCTCGGGGAAGCTGGCGGCAGAGAGGGAGGAGCCGGCTCTGAGGGACACTCGGAGAAAGGGCCCGGACAGAGACGTGGGTGTCCTGGTTGTGGAGCGGCCGGGAGGGAGGCGGGTCTGGATGCAGGAGGAAAGGGCAGGGAGTCGGGAGGCGCCGCCTCGGTGACAGAGGTGTCCAGACATAACTGGACATCTTGTGGAGGATGTCGGGGGCTATTGAGAGCCACTGGAACTTAACTGAGGATGTGTTTGTGTGTGTGGTGGGGGGGAGTCTCTTATGTGTGTCTGTATTTGTGAGACAGACAGAGACACAGAGACACAGAGACACAGACAGAGAGACAGACAGACAGACAGAGCGACAGAGAGACAGAGAGACAGACAGAGCGACAGACAGAGAGACAGACAGAGAGACAGACAGACAGAGAGACAGACAGAGAGACAGACAGAGAGACAGACAGAGAGACAGACAGACATAAGTTTTAGGAAAGCCTCAGTGCAAAACATAGCAGAATCCCTGGGGAGGGCTGACACTTTGTCTCCATACCAGCCACAAAAAAAGTTATCTATTGTTCTTACATCACCTTCCTTTCCAAAGAGATCCCTCTTTCTCCCCCATCCCTTATAATAAAGAATAAAGGGGGTTGGGAAGACCACTTCTGCAAAATCCATCAGCTGAATCCGACAGCACATAGAATATTCTACATCCATAGCTCCCTCTTTTCCAGAAGGAAATCAAAGAAAGAAAAAATGAATTTTTTCTAATCTCTTCTTAAAACCCAGTTTTGGAGCCTCCTTTTAAAAAAAAGTATCTTTTTTTTTTTTTAATGCTATCTAATTAATTCTCAGTATATTCTTTCCTTATACTAAAGAATAAAAAGTGAGGAAAAAGCTCATTAACATTAATCAAAATGATGAAAAATGTGATATTGTGTAAAGTTCCACGTCCACAGCCCCTCACCTTTCCAAAGAACCCTTACTATGGCTTTTCTTTGACTTCAGACTTGGGCAATGATCCTGTAGCATTGTTTGAATTGTTCTTATTTACATTCCTTTCCATTTCTCTCTTGTCTCCTTCCTTTTTGCTTTCCAGCTCCTTTCTGTGTCTTGTGTGGGGCTTTTTGTTCTCTTCCCCCACTAGAAAAAATATAAGTTCTTTGAAGGTAGGGGCTGAGTTTGGGCTTTTGTTTTTGCTTGCATTTATATTTCCATCATAAATGATGTGCTAAAGCACTGTGCTGACAAAGAGTTAAGTCTCAATGAATTCTTGCTCTGTCTCTCTAGCATTTTGTCTATTGTTTTTCTGGTTCTGCTCACTCCACTTTGTCTCAGTCCATGTCAGTCTTCCTATGCTTTTCTATATTCCTCTTTATGATTATTTTTATAACACTGAAATATCCCAGTACATTAACATACTACGATCTGTTTAGCCATTCCCCCATTCAAAGAGCACTGTTGCTTAATATTTGTCGGGTTGAAGATTTAGAGCTAGATTTATTCTTGATGCCAGAAATTTCCTAACTCTTAGATCTGCCCCAAATGGCATTGGATTGCTTTGGGAAGGAGTAGGTGACCACCAATTGAGGTCCTCAAGAGGAGGCAGTGGGGCTATTTGTCAAAAATATTATGGAGGAAGGGTGGTTCTTGTTAAGGTATAAATAGGATTAGATGGCCCTTTCAAATCTGGGATTCTGTGGTAAGATTACCAAGATTTCTTATTGAATATTACCTTAAACTTATAATAAAGAGGGAGAAAGGAACAAATATGGGCATTGGAAAAAATTCTGGACTGAATCAACAGCACTAGATTTGAATCCTGCCTCCAAAGCTTATCATCTGCGTGACTTTGGCGAACATCCTAACATCTCAAAGTCCTATGTACTTTTGCAACATTTTAAGTTACAGATCAAATTACTGATCTACCTTGGGGAAGGGTACTTACTTTCACATGGAAAGTTCCTCTGGAATGGTAGAATTATAGATTTGGACTTCTCCCTTCAAAAATTGTTATTAACATATGGAAAGTGGTAATCCCAAATGGTACTGGCATCCAAGTAGGGTTTTGGAAAAAGATTTTGCCTACATAGCTACAGTCAGGAGTCTGACTAAGGAACTAATCCCAATGATACCAAATTTCCATCAGTTGAGGGGTAACCACTTTTCTGTGATCTCTCATCCCACAACTACCTCGGGTCTATCCTGCTTGATACCATATACCCTCTTTGTCCTGTCTTCATCCTAGACTTCCTAATCTTTTCCTTACTTTGCTGTCTATATTATCACCCTCCTTCTCACTTTGCCTATTCTGTAACCTTGGATTCAACTCCTGGGAGTCTCAGCTCTAATGGGGAAGCTTTCACTTTGTCCTTCTGAGAACCAGGATGCCCTGCTACTTCCCAGTCATCTCAACCATGCTGTTTGGCCCTTTTCTCACTCATCCCCCTTTCCAACTCCCTTTTATGGATTTTCTTCTCTTATTAAAATATAAGTTCCTTGATGGCAGAGACTGTCTTACTTGGCTATATTTGTATTCACAATATTAGCACAGCACCTAGCACAGAACAAGAGCTCAACAAATGCTAAATTCATCCATCCATCTCTCTATTCATCCATCCAATTATCTTTCTATCATTCTATCTGCCTACCTACTTACCTATCAATTTTCCTCTCATATTCTTTCCTTTAATTCATGAAAACCTGATTTTCCAACCAGAGGACTGAATGAGATAATATTTGTGAAGTGCTTAGCACAAAGTTTAGTGTCTGGCACAAAATGAGAGGTTAATAAATGCTATATCTATTCATATCTACCTAGCTATCTATCCATTCATCTGCCATCTTTTCTTTCTACCTATCCATCTATCTAGCCTGTTTATCTATCCATCCTATCTATATATCTGTCTATCCATTTATTCTTTCTTTCTATCCATCCATCCATCTATCCTTTTATTCTATCTATCCAACTATCTTACTTATCCATCCATCCTTCCATTCATTCTATCCATCCATTTTATCTGTCTATTTTTCTACTTGTCTTTCAATCTCTCATATTTCTTCCATTTTATTGCATTCATGAAAATCTAATTCCCCAACCAGGGAATAAAATGAGATATTTGTAAATCGTTTAACACAATGCTTGACACCATATAGTAGGTACAATGCTTGGTACACATTCAATTTACATAGAATATTGTAAACTCCTATACAATGTTCTGGAGCTAGATATAATAAGGAGAATGTCATCTATAAGCAAAGCCATCTGGAAAATCCCATTATTCAGAGGAAACTCCTCTTCCACATGCACTAGGCTCTAGACATCCTCTGCAACTGACTTTTGCTGAATATTTTTAAAATTCTCAGAACCCTCCCTCCCCCCCCCACCAGCTGAACTCAAAGCATTTATTGGTTGAAAAAAGCACAGCGACAAAAGACTCTTGTTTTCCATTCTTCTCCCACTTTACCATTTAAAGCAGACAGTCAGATATTGTGCACTCAATGTTCAGGAACTGGGAGTTCCCATCTTCCCCCCAATCATTCTTTATCATTCTGTGAGTTTAGACAGCACCCTTCTTACCCCAAATCCCAACACACTGCAGCTTGAAGAATTGTAAACCAATTAACACAACTATTACTGTCTATGGATAGCCCCATTGTTCCACGCCATCCTCAGAGGATCCTCAGAGCAGATCAGCCTTCCCTAGCCCCCCATCCTATACATGCTGTCTATCTCTATTAGAATATAAACTATTTGAGGACAGGGATTGTCTTAGTTTTGTATTTATTTCCCAGAAACTTGACGGAGTGTTTAGCAAATAGTGTTTAATAATTGTATGAATATATGAATAAAAAGCATTTAACTTAAAAACATTACTAAGTGAATTGCTATTTTTATCATCATAACTTAAATCTATATATACTTTAAAATATGTTAGTTATATTTACATTTTATATCTAAATACGTAAAAATATATGTTCAAAGTCATACAGAATATGTTCCAGACTGTCTACAGAAGTTCATTTTGCTTATTTACTGACTCAAGCTGAATACTTAGAGCAAATAAAGAAAAAAAAATGATAAACCTTGGCGCGCCTGTGGATCCACATACTCTTTGCTGTAACTCCAGGTTCCTTCAGAACCCATAGTCCAGAGCCTGGGTAGATAGGTATCAGGGAAAGAGCATCACAGTTTAAAGTGGGAAGACCTGCCACTTACTCAGACCTTCCTGAGACGTTGGTCTACTGGTAGGTCACTGGCAACCTGGGCTCTTGGGGGCCGCCCGCCTTACAATGAGTCATGATGTGTCAGAACTTTATTAAACATGTTTGGACGTCATTCAACTCTGCCCAGGCTTACTGGGAGATCTGGGTGAGAAAGGGTGTGATGAGGGATGTGGTTTATAACATCAGAAGGACTGACCACATGGAACAGAGCTCTGAGATGGGGCGAGCCCCTCCTGCTTGTGGGCTTCACAAATTGGTTTCTCCTTGCCTTACCCTTCAGAAGAAACATCAGGCTGCCTCTAACCTTGGGAATTTAGATGTTTTTGAAGTATTTTATTTCAAATATTAATACAAAAAATGGCTTCCAACTCAATTAAAATATTCTTCCTTTGTTTTCACATTCATCAAGTTCTCACAACTGGATGAGGCAAATTCAGAAATTACTTTAGAATATATCTGATAGATCAACTGTCATTAACCCTAATAAAAAGTGATGGAATCTAAATAAAATAAAAGCACTAAAGACTAGATAAATATCTGCATTCCAACCACCACAGATTCAGCAGGTTATCAAATTCAAATTTCCCATTTCATAGATGTGGAAACTGGGGTCCAAGGCGCTCCAGAGTCACATAGCTAAGCATCTAAGTAGGGATTTAACCTAGGGTTTCCAACTTCCATTGTGCTACACTTCCTGCCTTGCTGTAAACATTGTCTATTATTTTATATTTACTTGCATCTTATGAAACTTCTTAATTGAAAAAAAAAAAAAACAACTACATGATAGAAGATCTCGAGTTACCTGCTGCTATTTAAATGTCAGAAGAGTTTATGGGGGAAAAGTATGTTCATGAAACTTATAAAATTCTTTTATTAAATGATACTATTTTTTAAAAAAATTCTGAAATTAGCAATGACTAATTCCACAACCTTCAGACTTAAGGATAATCCAAAGTTTGCAATTCAATTAGATGAAACAACTGATATTTTAACATGGCAAATTGCCATTTTATGTAAGATATGTTTATGACAGAAGTATACATGAGGGATTACTGTTTTGTTACTCTTTGGTAAGACAAACAAGAGGAGAAGATTCATATCTTAAAGTTGATGAATTTTCCATAAATGGAGTCTTATAATGGAAAAATTGTGTTGGAATTTGTACAGCAGAACAAGAACAAGAGCAACTGGACTAGAATCTTAGATTTGAGAATAAATTAAAGCTGGTAATAATTACTTTTACTGACTACATGATTCATCAGAAGACACTCGTGGCCAAGAAAAATCACCAGCGTTAGATGTTGTGCTTCTTGATACTATCAAAATCTTTAACTTCATTAAAAGCTGTGCCCTTAACAGTCATTTGTTTTCAAATCTTTGCTAAGACATGGACTCCGATTATAAAAGCTTATTGTTATATGCAGAGGCAGGGTGTCTCTCAAGAGGGCAGTTTAAACAGATATTGAAATTGAAAGATGAAGTTCCTAGATTTTTGACTGAGCAGAAAACTGATTTTGTTAAATTTTTTTTCACAATGACTTTGTGGCTTTCAAAACTGTTATTTGTTGGATATTTTTTTAAAAAAACAATGATTTAAACATGTTTCAAGGGGAAAATGTAACATTTATGTTAAAATATAAAATTGAAAGTTTTACTAAAAAAGTTAATATATGGAAGAATAGTTGAAAATGATTCTTTAGAAATATTTGTAGCTGCAGATAATTTTATAATTAAAAATAACCATCCCAAAGATCTAATTTTAAAAATTATAATTGATCACCTGAAATGCCTAGAGACAGTTTCAGAAATACTGCTCTTCAAATTTTGATTCTGAAAAACTAAGTTGGGTTCATAAACCATACTCAATTGAAATAAAAAAAATCTCAGTCACTAAATGTTTAACACAGCAATTTTAAAAATCAAATATCCTAACACAATACAATCTAAAAATATACTAATTTGATGCTTACCTGCTGAGGAATGATGGTGGGAAAATATTAAAAGTCTTTTATTTTCCTTAAACCATTATGTTTCTGTAAGAGCAGAAAAAAATACTTGAACATATAATAGTCTGTTATTGAATGAATTTTGGCTTGGGATTAGGACAGATTTTACAACAATTTCTTAAATGGCCCTAAATGTACTTCTGCCATTTTGTACTACATACTTATATGAAGCAGTGTTCTCAGAACTGACAACTACAAAATCAAGGTAGCAATCAACTGAAAAACATTAAATATACTCTATGTCCTGCAGAATCAAATCTTCCACTAAGATTTAATTCTTTAGGTAAAAAGAAATAAAAACATCCGTCTCACTATTGTGAAAATGTGCCTTCATCTTTAATAAATGACAGAATTATACAAATTGTACAAAATTTTACCAAACAATTGTTTTAAAATAAATGTACGATTTTTTTTTTTTAAATCTGTAAATGTTTGATTGGTCACATAAAAATTTCCTGGGCAAAAAGGAGTTGTGAGTGGAAAAAGCCTTGTGCTAGATCTTAGTTCCAGGACAGCTAGAAGACACTATTGTAGGCAGAGCATTGGACTGGGAAACAGGAAGATTCAAGTTTCTGAGTTTAAATCTGACCCGAGATGCTTACTAGTTGTGTGACCCTGGGCCAGTCGCTTAAACCTATGTCTGCCTCAGTTTTCTCATTTGTAAAATGAGGTGGAAAAGGAATCACCAGTATCTCTGCTAAGAAAACCCCAAATGGGGTCATGAAGATTTAGATGTGACTCAACAACACTATGGTCCCATTAAGTCAAATTCCTGGTCTGATACCAAGGGAATAGTAACATGGGAGAAAGTAAGGTCACTAGAAAGAAGAACAGGCTTGTACTGGGTGGAGGAGAAGGGTAAACTGGGTAATTAGCCACATTGCAATCTGGTTGGAATATTAGTCCCCAGTCTGATTATTATCCTAGTGATCTTTCACTGAATTCTAATTATGTTGTAATGCACGCTATAATTCTCCAATGATTGGGCATAAACCTGCCTATGCTTAATTTACTGAGTGAGATTGTTTTATTTGTTGAGAGTGTATGTACACACACACCATGATAAATTCTTACATTTAATAATTTATACAATTAAATAAATGAGTACACCCAAGGACAAGATAAGGCAGGTGTGGCTGGAAAAGAATTCTGAAAATTTTCTGCAAGCTCACAATGAGTCATGGGTTGATGTAACAGCCTGGCCAACAAGCCCAAGACCTTCTTAAGCTGCACTGAAAAGCAGCACAGCACCCAGGACCAGGGAGACAAACACAATACCTGGTCAGACCATCCTTGGAGCACTACGTGGAGTTCTGGGTGCCACAATTTAGAATTGAAGCTGGACAGCATTGAGAGGATGGGAAATAGGATGTGGAGGTGGGCTTTGATTTATTTTAATGACATACTAGAGCAACTAGAGGGCGCATTGGATTTAGAGTCAGGAAGACTTATCTTAGTTCAAATACAACCTCAGACACTTACTAGCTGTAGGATCCTAGTCACTTCACCCTGTTTGCCTTAGTTCCTAATCTGTCAGATTAGGGAATGGCAAATCACTGCAGTATCTCTGCCCCCAAAAAAAAAGAAAAAGAAAAAGAAAAAAAGAAAAAAATCCAAAACATGGTTACCAAGAATTGGACACAATTGAAACGACCAAGAATAGCATTCTGGAGCAAAGTGCCTTAAACTGTGGGTCACAACCTTATATGAGGTTATGTGACAATGTAAGGGTCACAAAAAATTTTGTAACAATAAAACACATCAAATATTTTGGCAAGATTTAATTCTTTATGTAAAAATAAACATTCAGATCCATCTCATTTGTATGCAAATTTGACTTCGTTTAATAAATGGTAAAAAAATATATATGTATTACAAAGAATTGTTTTAAAGTAAATTTTTTTATGATTTATTATCAATAAATGTTTGGTTTATAGACCTATTTTATATTAAGTTAAGTAAAAATTTATCAGGAAAAAAGGGGTTGCGAGTGGAAAAAGCTTAAGAAGCCCTATTCTAGAAGTCAGACTGAGGAATAAATAATTAGTGTAGGAATGAGAAAACTTCCTCACAATTAGATCTATACCCAAATGGAATGAGCTACTTTGGGAAGTAGTAGAAAGCAAGAAGAAAGAGGATCTACTGCATCTTTAGTGTTTTATATGGTGCTTGGTATTTCATAAGCATTTAATAAGTGCTAATAGACTGATTAAAATATAAGCTCTTTTAAGAAAAGAAATTGCCTTCTCTCTTGTATTAATACCCCAAATGTTTGGCACATAAGTCCATCTTCATTCAATCATTAGAGACTTACTGTGCAATATATTAGGTGATAAGGATACAAGAACAAAATAAAACCATTCCATTCATTACTGCTTATAAGACAATAGTATTCTGTCACATTCATATACCATAATTAGTTTGTCAGTTCTCCAAGTAATGAGTATCACTTCAGTTTACAATTCTTTGCCACCACAAAAAAGGACTGCAATAAACATTTTTTGTACATATGTGTTCTTTTCCCTCTTTCTTTAATATCTTTGGGGCACAGACTTAGTAGTGATGTTACTGGGTCAAAAAGCATATACAATTTAACAGCTTTGGAGACATAGCTCCTGTTTGCTTTTCAGAATGGCTGGAACAGTTCGCAGCTCCAACAAACAATGCATTAAATGTATCTGTTTTCCCAAATCCCATCTAGTATTTATCATTTTCCTTTTTTTTAATCATCTTAATGTTTTGGGAATGAGATGGTACTTCACAGTTGTTTTAATTTGTATGATTGTGATGATTTAGAACTTTTTAAATATGGCTAATGATACTATCAATTGGGGAAGGGTTTTAGTTTTAGAAATTTGAATCAGTTTCATTGATATTTTAAACATGCAATGATTTCTTTCCTCCCTTTCACTTACCCATTTCTTTTCCAATTTTAACTGCCTTGATTTTGTTTATAAAAAATTAAAAAGTTTTTCATAATCAAAATTGTTTTTCTTCTATGATCCTCTTCCTCCATCCATAGATCCGAGTTAATTTCTTCCCTGCTCTTTTAATCTGTTTATTTCGCCTTTTATGTTTAAGTTGCATTCTAAGTTGGAGTTTCTCTTAATATATGGAGTGACATATTGGCCTAAACCTAGTTTCTGCCAAATTGCTTTCCATTTTTCCCCAATAGATTTTGTTGAATTGTGAAATCATGCCCCAGTGGCCAAGATCTTTGCGTTTATTAAATATGAAGCTACTGTACTTTATTTCTATATATTATGTAGTTAATCTATTCCATTGGTCAACCTCTATATTTCTTAACCAGTACCAAATTGTTTTGTAATGTAGTTTGGGTTCTAGGATTGTTACCATTTCTTAGCTATATAAAATAATTCTCTGATAATTTCATTGACCTGGCAAAAATCAATTTAGATAATATGGCCATATTTTTGCATTTGCTTGGACTATCCTAGTGCAATGAAGATGTTTCCGATTATTTGAATTATACACCTTTATTTTATAAAGAATATTTGGTAATTGTAGTCATATAGTTCTTGCACCTTGGCGGGCAGAATGGGAAGAAGAGTAATTTTTTGCATATTTCTCTCCTAAAGTGCAAAGCCATCTCTAGCTGTCTAAAGCAATTAACTTGCAAAATCTCTAACTCAGATGCATAACCACAATGATATTTTAACAGAATCCCTCCTAAAAAAAAAAAACCCAGTTATGGTTTCCCCTTCTGCTTTTCTTTCCAATTCCTCTAAATGTCTCTCATTCTCTCTATCTTCACCACCCCCTCCCCTGAGGTTTGTATACTTAAAAGAGTTGAGTCATATCTTTTTAAGAAAAAAACAAACAAAAAAAAAACTCAAGCTCTATTAAGTGTCTTGTCACCATGGGAATAAACAGCACTAAGGTCAGAGCTACAACTTGCAAATTTTGTGCCTGAAACAAGAGGTCTCAGAAAAAGGAAACATAGAAGGACATCATTATCGGTACCCTTAGAAATTTGATGCCCTGTTGCAAAACTGCATTGGCCCTATTCTAGTTATAACTGCAAATGAGATTGACATCAACACGATTTGGGAAGGGTAGCTTGAGGTTTTAAAAGGCAATGACATTTTAAGAGTCTATGAAGGTGTCAAACATTCATGTATAACACTGAAGAGAGTCCCAATCTGGGATTATCAGAGACACTAAACTCCTTAAGAGGGGGGAACTGTTTACTTCACTCTTGCATTTGCATCCCTGGTGGTACTTGAGGACACAAGAGCCCTGAAGCCATTCACTCCAGTTATTCTCAAAAGGAGCCATGTCTATGAAATTTGGGCTATATGGAATCATAGAATGTGAGATCTAGAGCAGACCTGATGGCCATACACATGCATGAACATGTCAAAGACTCCTAATCTGAATATAGATAACTTACAAGTTCAGTGTATCATAATGGTTATGGGGCAAAGAATGATACTGCGCAAAGTACAGAGGCAGTTCCATCCTCACATTTTCAGAGGAAGGAAATGAAATATCTGGCAATTAATTTGCCTATGGACCCACAGATGGTAAGGAGCAGACTCAGAATATGAATCCAGATCTTCCTCCTGCCTAAACCATTGGATTCCGTCCCTTGGGTATCCAGTTTTCATAGGTGACCTATTGCTAATCAAATCTCTGAATAATTTCCTTCCCCCCAGAGTTTGAACTCTGTCCCTGGAACTCTAAGCTTCAATGGGTGAACAGGAGACCCCCAGGATGTCATCGGGGAGCTTTGAGCATGTTGATTTAGTAAGAGGCTACTTCCATGCATGAGTGCACCAAGCTCCTTCTGGTAGTCCTGAGTCCATGCTTCATGCAAGCAGCTTGGGGTAAGAAGGCTAGTTTAGGTTGGAATTCATGACAGCTCACTAGGTTTAGAGGAAGGGGAAGGGTCTTCATTTAGCAGATTTGATTGATTTCCTTCCCTAGGGTCATAGGTGGGAGAAACCAATCGCCAAGGAAACTGGAACTTTTTTATCCAGGATAGAAGTCAGGGAGCATAATTAAGGATCTTCAATGTGCCAGGCATTGTGCTAAGGGTATAAATGCAAAAATAAATCTCTTCTCATAGAAAAGAGTCAGGGAAGAAAGATAACAGGCAAGAGAAAGGGGCATGGCTGGGAAATACATAGGCTATTGGACAGAAAAGCCAGAGTTCTTTCTGGACAATCTTTCAAAAATAATATCGCAGCAGTTCACAAGAAAACCCACAAATCTCACAATGCCTCATTTTCAGCTGAAGACCAAAGCCCTCATTTGTGCTGTGCCAGATGCTTAGAACTCATGCGATGGGACAACGCTGTCAAGTTCCTCAAACTCAGAGCCATAACATTTCCATAACTGACATCCAACAGCCCAGATGTTGTTTATAAATGAGGAAACCCTGTGGGAAATGCCAGGTCTTTGACAAAGCAGATAATTTTTGAGATGTTTAAGATATCAAAATTCTTTTTGAAGTATGAATCCTCCTACCTCCCCTACTCCTGGTCTGTAGGCAGGGCTGCCAGTTAGCAAATTTGGCTCTGCGACTCACCACCTGTGTGACTTTAAAGATGACACTTGTTTTCCTCATCTGTGAAGGAGTGAGCTTGGATGAGGTGCTCCTCCCTCAGGAATCAGGGAGGGTTATTTTAGTGCAAATCTGCATTTTCAATCTTTTCTTTGTATGGATCCCCCCCCCTCGCCATTTTCATTATTTTCTTTTTTGGAAACTTGAAACTGAGAAAGTATAAGGGCAGCAAAACCAGAGACAGAAATGCAATCAGGAGAGCTGGATTCAAATCCACATGAATTACAATTCTATTAAATATTCAAAGAATATGTAATTCTAATAGTGTGTAAACTTTTTGGAAAAACAAAAAAAGAAGGGATCCAAGTTCTTTTTATGCTGTAAATATGATCTTGATGTTCAAATCAGGCAGAAAGAAAACTGTAGACAAAAATTCCTAATGAATATTAATCAACAAATATTTATTTAGAACCTACTGTGTGCCAGGCTCTGTTCTAAAGCACTGGTGATACAAAAAAAGCCAGAAGAGCCTACCCTCAAGGAGCTTCCAATCTGAAGGGGAAATAACATGCAAACAAATATAAACAAAGCAAACTATATATAGGATAAATGCTAAATAACTAATAGAGGAAAATCACTGGAATTGATAGGGGATGCTGAAAGGTAGAATTTCAGTTGGGTCTTTTTTTTTTTTTTTTTTTCAACTAAGAACCTTCAATTGGCTCTTCAAATCGTTTATAATTTTATAATAATATATAATATAATATGATCATCTTAAACCTAGAATACAGATTTTTCCTAAAATCACAAAATGTTCCCTTAAGGGTTCTTTTTTTTTTTTTTTTTTTTTAATTTTATTTTATTTTTTAAAAATTTAATAGCCTTTAATTTACAGGATATATACATGGGTAACTTTACAGCATTAACAATTGCCAAACCTCTTGTTCCAATTTTTCACCTCTTACCTCCCCCCCCCCTCCCTAAATGGCAGGATGACCAGTAGATGTTAAATATATTAAAATATAACTTAGATACACAATAAGTATACATGACCAAAACATTATTTTGCTGTACAAAAAGAATCAGACTCTGAATTATTGTACAATTAGCTTGTGAAGGAAATCAAAGATGCAGGTGTGCATAAATATAGGGACTGGGAATTCAATGTAATGGTTTTTAGTCATCTCCCAGAGTTCTTTTTCTGGGCATAGCTGGTTCAGTTCATTACTGCTCCATTAGAAATGATTTGGTTGATCTCGTTGCTGAGGATGGCCTGATCTATCAGGACTGGTCATCATCTAGTATTGTTGTTGAAGTATATAATGATCTCCTGGTCCTGCTCATTTCACTTAGCATCAGTTCGTGTAAGTCTCTCCAGGCCTTTCTGAAATCATCCTGTTGGTCATTTCTTACAGAACAGTAATATTCCATAATTTTCATATACCACAATTTATTCAGCCATTCTCCAACTGATGGACATCCATTCAGTTTCCAGTTTCTAGCCACTACAAAAAGGGCTGCTACAAACATTCGTGCACATACAGGTCCCTTTCCCTTCTTTATAATCTCTTTGGGATATAATCCCAGTAGTAACACTGCTGGATCAAAGGGTATGCACAGTTTGATAACTTTTTGAGCATAGTTCCAAACTACTCTCCAAAATGGTTGGATTCGTTCACAACTCCACCAACAATGAATCAATGTCCCAGTTTTCCCACATCCCCTCCAAAAATCATCATTATTTTTTCCTGTCATCTTCAGTTGGGTCTTAAAAGATGTCAGGGAGGTCAGTAGTTAGAGAAAAAGCAAAACATTGAAGGCATGGGGGGTAGCCAGAGAGAATGCCTGAAGTGAGAGACAGAGTATCACTGGATATGTGTAATTAAGAAGACCAGAAAGATAGGAGGGAGCCATGTATAAAAAGCTTCAAATGCCAAACAACCATTGGAGCCAATAGAGTAGGGGAGTCACTTGATTGAACTTGGGCTTTAGAAAAGTCCTATTGGCAATTAAATGGAGTGATTGGATTGGATTGATTTGATTGAGGAGAGACTTGAGGCAGGGAGATATTTTCCTCCCCTAGCAGCTATTGTGGTCATCCAAGAAGGTCCAGGACACAAAATGTGGATACCAATGGAGCATGCAGCTTTCTGTCTATTAGCCTGCTCTTCTCCCACTTGCTGCACATGAACCCATTTTTTTTTCAATTGCACATCTCTTTGATGACCTTCTTTACACAGCTTCTCATGTGTCATTTTTGGTTGGGGACATGTTATAATCTGCTCTATGCCCATTCTGTGCTTCATTATTGCTCTTTGTGTATGATATATCTTAATTCTTAATATCTTAATTATATACTTTAATCAGTCTAATGCAAGTCCATGACTGGCAAGCAGCCTCACAAGAAGAATATTGCTGGTAAAATAAATAAATAAAATGAGCCCTTGTTTCATGATACACACTGGGACATTCCCCACAAGCAATCTATGTTTTTCTACTTCTGTGTAATTTTAGGTTTAGTTTGTGGCTCTTGAATTCATTATCTGTCTAAAATAAATACACTGAGGGACTGGTTCTATGAGTTAAAGTTTTATGAATAGGAATTCTAATAATAATAATAATAGTAGTGGTAGGAGTAGGAGTACTAGTGCCAGTAATAGCAGTGGTGATGGTGGTGTCTTGTGGTGATGGTGGTGAACAGTGGTCATTGTAGCATTTGTATAACAGGTTAAAATTCGAAAATCCCTTTATATATCATCTCATTCGAGTTGCTCAATAACTCTTAAAGGTATTTGCTATTGTTATCCCTATTTTGTAGATGAGGAAACTAAGGCTGAACAAGGTTAAGAGACTTGCCCAAATCATACAACCATAAGTGCCTGAGGTGGGATTTAGGGGAAAAAAAAAAAGAGAAGGGATTGATTTACCAAACATCTACTATGTACTTAGTACTGTGAAAAGCACTTCACAAATATTATCTCATTTAAGCCTCTCTATATGTATGTGGCATCTTCCTTATTAGGAGGAAAGTATCCCAAGTATATAGAACAATGTAATAGGCACCTAATAAGTGTTTACTGGTTGGTTGATATACATATATATGTATATTATACATATATATATCTAATATTTATGTATGTACAAACTAAATCTAAGGCTTTTTTTGGTAAGGAGGATGTTCTGATGAGGAGGAAGGGAAATTAGGGGGCCTGAGCTTCAGGAAGACTCTTAGCAAGCAGAGCTTCTTTGGGGTGGAACAAAGGAGAGGGTGTATTCTAAATATGGGAGATGGTTCATAAATTGTGGATGGAATATTTTGTGTAAGGAACTGCAAAAAGTCTAATTTAGGTACACTATGTGTAGCATAGAAGGTATTATACAAGAAAGCCAGAAAGTTAAATTGGAGTCATGTAAGTAAAGTGGTTCAATTAGATTCATCATTTCAATTTTTCATCATCATCATCATCATCATCAAGTACCATCATTATTACTGCCATTAAAGATTGAAACCTTGCAAATTATCCCCCCACTATTCCTGCTCTTGACAACTTTCTACTAAAGAAAGAATAATTATGGTGAAATAATGTTTGTTATTGCTAGTCTATTGCTATCATAGATCAAATCTATGACATAATAAAGTTGTCTTTTATGAACTGTAGCCAGCTTATATTTATTTATATATATATATTGCTATTTTTGGTGATGATTTTGGTGACAGTGTTAGGATTCTTACAAAGTGAGGTCAGTTATGTAATTTTAGCTGTAGCCAGCTTATATATATATAATATATATATAACTGTAGCCAGCATATATATATATTGCTATTTTTGGTGATGATTTTGGTGACAGTGTTAGGATTCTTACAAAGTGATAAGTCAGTTATGTAATTTTAGCATCGTGCTTAGCAGTTCTCTAGGTTCAGAGTTCACACCTTTCACACCTTTAAGAGTTCACACATTAGCATTCGAGATTCACAAGTCAGGATTCAGTATGAGATTCACAAGTTCAGTGGAGGAGATTCACAAGTCACAGTTCCCACAATCCCACTCTCGGAGGAGGAGTCAACCTTTGAGTTCACACCTAAAAGAGCACATAAAAGGACAAGCACTAGAGACTTTTGAGAGATTGAGAGCCAGAATTCAGTTGGGAGATTGAAAGAGCCAGAAGTCAGTTGGAGAGATTCAGAGCCAGGATTCAGAGAGACCTGGAGGCTGAAGCTGGCAGAGGCAAAGGACTAGCAACAAGAGTTCTCGAAACCAAGGAAAGCTTCCCCGGGCCATTTTGAAGAAAACAATAAAGGACTGAACTTTTACAGTTGGCTGCATTTGAGGTGATTATTACACAAAACCAAAACTAAGGCTGCTTCCAGAAGCCTTCCCCCCGCCCTGCCAGAAATCTGCTCCCAGAGAACGATTATATTTTAGAAAAGAAGAACATTACAGTATAGTGACTTGTACTATCTTTAAATATGATTTGTTGTAGGCTCAGTCTATGATCATTTTTAATGGCGATACTTTAGTCAGAATACAACATTATTCTCATGGATCCACCAAAGCCATTATACAGCTGCTTTCTCTGTTATATAGTTTCTAGGAATGTACTATGACCATAAGTGGTGACATTAGAGGACTGAAAGCACTCTATAACAGAGGCAATAGTTTTGGGTTCTAGTTTTCATTCAAACAATGTATAACTTAAGGAAGGTCACTACTGAGCATCAGTTCTTGCATCTATGAAATGTAAATGTTATTACCTAATCCCTTTATCCCTGTATCTGACAATACAGATCATAAAATATGAATTTATTCCATCAGTAATTCTTGCCTGCAAAAGATTGAAAGACAAAGGACAGAATGGAAGGAAACACACAATTTAACAGTCATAACTGTAAACACGAATGGGATGAACTCACCCACAAAATGGAAACAATTAGAAATAGATTAGAATAGATTAGAAGTAGAATCTAACAATATATTATTTGCAAGGAAAATACTTGAAGTAGACTCACATAGAGTTAAAAAATAAAGATCTGAAAAAAAATGTTTCAGGTGACCTTAAACTAGGGGTGGTAGCCATGATCTCTGCTAAGGCAACAATAAACTTGATTTAAAGAAATAACCAGGGAAATTATATTTTTCATGTCTTCCTGTTACATGATGGCAAGAATACTTTCAGCATTGGAGTATAATAGAATATTGCCAGTGCCATAAGAAGTGATTTCATGGACAACTCCATAGGAAATGAGAAAGACCTTTCAGAGGACAAATTTTACAATGATGACATTATAGAAGAAAACAACCATAAAAGACTTTAGAACTCTTATCAATGCAATAGTAAACACTAATATTATTAGCTAGTATTGAATACAAAAGAATGAAAATGGTACAATATAATTCACCTCCTGGAGAGAGAATGAACTTAAAAATTTAGAAAGAGACATTTTTGGATACAGCTAATGTAGGGATTTGTTTTGCTGTACTATGAAGTTATATATTTTTTGAAAATTACCTTTTGGTGTTTTGAAATTTTTGAAATTTGGAATAGGAGAGAAATGGATTATTTTTAATGTTTATTATTTGAAAACAATTTTTAAAAGATACTACATTATTTTTAAAGACACAATAGACAATTCAGCAACATAAGCATTTGAAATGTATGCATTCAATGGCATAGAATCTAAATAAAGAAAACTTAATCAATTAATAGGAAAAATAGACGTGTTATAATATTTTGAAATATCAATGTACTTGTCTCAGATTTTGACAAACATAAGTAAAAAAATAAATTAAGAACCCAAATACAAATCTTAGACAAATCATATATAATAAATTTCTGACAATTATTGCATTAGAAGAAAAAGGAATATACTTATTTATCAAATATGAATTATATACAAAGGCTGATCTTATATTAGAGTATCAAAAGTCCACAAACACAGAAAAACAAAAGTATTAAATTCATCTTTTACTTGCCATGAGACAATGAAAATTACATTCAATAAAGGACTTTTGAGGAAAGGATTAAAATTAATGGAAACTAAATAACTTAATTCCAAATGACTTGTTATTCCAAGAACACATTATAGACATAATGGAAAATTTCATCAAGAAAATATCAACCACCATATCAACATATGAAACTTTGGGGAAATAACCAAAGCAATCTGAATGGGGAAATTTTACATCTCTAAACATTTTCATCAATGAATAATAGAAAGCATATTAATGAATTTGTTATGTAACTAAAAAGATGAAAAAAAATCAACAAGTGTGTATGTGTGTGTGTATATATATATATATATATATATATATATATATGAAGAGAGAGAGAGAGAGAGAGAGAGAGAGAGAGAGAGAGAGAGAGATTCTGAAACAACAAGGAAGAGACTAACCAAATTGAAAACAAAAAATCAGTGGACTGAATTGAAAAATATAAGAAGGTGTTTTTTTTTTTTAAACTGACACACGGGGTGGCTAGGTGGTGCAGTGGATAGAGTACTAACCCTAAATTCAGGAGGATCCAAGTTCAAATCTGACTTCAGACATTTAACGCTTCCTAGCTGTGTGACCCTGGGCAAGTCACTTAACCCCAATTGCCTCAGCAAAAAAACAAAACAAAAAAACCTGACACACTTCAAACATTAATTCACTGTTGATAGTCAGATCTGTTCACAATTCTATTCTGGAAAACAATTGGAATTATGCCCAAAGAGTTATAAAAATGCCTATACCCTTTCACCAGTAATACCAGTTTTTTTCCCCTAGAAATGATTAAGGAAAAGAAAAGAACCTATATGTTCTAAAATATTTATAGCAGCTTTATTTTTGGTGGCAAACAACTGGAAATTTCAGGAAGGTCCATTAATTAGGGGAGTGAATAAACAAATGGTGGCATACGATTATGATAGTAGAATTCTATTCACAGTAGAATTCTTGTGCTATAAGAAATGATGTACTCAATGATCTAAGAAAAACGTGGAAAGACTTGCATGAAATAATGAACAGCAAAATGAACAAAACCAAGAGAGTGTTATAGACAGTAACTACAATATTGTTTTAAGAACAATTGTAAGTAATCAAGTTATTTTTCACTACTACAAATACCCAAATTAACTATTCAGAGAAAGAACTGATAAATAGAAGTACGTATAGTATAGTTGTATATAGATATATTTACATATTAGTATCTAACAGCTACCTCTAGGGCAAGGGTATAAAGATGGGGGAAGAAAGAAAGTTATGTGATAACTTTATTATATATTTAAAAAGAAAAGCAAATTGTCCAAAACAGATCAGCAATTGTATGTGCAATCTTCTTTCTTTTCTATTTTGCTTTGTGGTGGAAATGTTTGTTTTATTTCTTAAGTTCAAACTAAAAATCAGATTTCTAAAAAATTAATAAAAAATTTGCTAGTCTGATTAAAAAAGAGAAAGAGGATGGATGTGGCTCTTTTCAACAGCGAGGTGATTCAGGCCAATTTTAGTGGACTTGTGATGGAGAGAGTCTTCTGCATCCAGAGAGAGAACTAGGGGACTAAGTGTGGATCACAACAAAGTATTATCACCTCTTTTATTGTTTGCTTGATTTTTGTTTTCTTTATAATTTTTTCCCCTTTTTGATCTGATTTTTCTTGTGCAGCATGATATGCGTGGACATATGTATAGAAGAATTGCACGTCTTTAACATATATTGGATTGCTTGCTGTATAGGGGAAGAGTGGGGGAAAAGGAGGGAGAAAAACATTTGGAACACAAGGTTGTGCAAGGGTGAATACTGAAAACTATGTATGTGTGTATTTTGAAAAGAAAAAGTAAAACAAAGAAAAGAAAAAAGAGAAAGAGGAAAAGCCAATTGCCAAGAAAAGGAAAAAAGAGAAAGAGGAAAAGCCAATTGCCAGGGTCAAAAATTTTTAAAAGAGAATTCAAAACCAATGAAGAAGACAAAGAAGATTATTTTAAATTATTCCTCCAATTATGTGCCAATAAAACTGACAATTTAAGTTTTTCTTTGGCAAGGCAATGGGAGTTAAATGACTTGCTTAGTGATGGACATGCAGCTACTGTCAAATATTTGAGGGTGAATTTAAATTCAAGTCCTCCTGACTCCAGGGTCTAATCAACCATGCCATCCAACTGTCCCAACAGTTTAAATTAAATGGATGAATATTTACAATAAAAATATAAATACCCAGATGAAGAAATGAAGAATATAAATAACCCAATATCAGAAAAAATAAATTGCACAATCTTCAAGTAACCCGACCACCCCCAAAACTCAGGACTACATGGATTTATAAATGAATTCTATTAAACATTCAAAGAATATTTACATTCCATTGTTACACTATTTGGGGCGGGGGGAAAGAAGGGATCCAAATTCTTTCTACCAACCAACATCTATAAGATGTTGATTATTTAAAGAGAAGGAAAACTATAGATCGTATTCCAAATGAGTATGAGGATGAGAAAAGGCTTTTGAATTTGGCAGACAAGATCACTACTAACTTTGGAAAGCGTGGTTTTGATGTAATACAATACCAAAAAATTAAAATAAGATATAAGCACAGATTTTAAGCCAACCTACTTAAAAGATTTTATACTAGGACCAGGTAGGATTTATTCCAGGAATACAAGGTCAGTCCAATATTAGGAAAACTATAAACATAAGTCTATAAACAATAAAAACCACATAATCACATTAATAAAAAAAATTCAGAATGCAGCACCCATTTCTGTTTTTAAAGAAAATGAAAAGCAAAGCAATAGATATTTCCTTACTATAGTAAGTAGTATTTATCTAAAACCAAGAGCTTGCGTTATATGATGGAGGCAAACAAAATACTTTTCTAATAAGAAAAAAGATTAAAAGTATGTCCATCATCACTACTATTATTTGACATAGTGCTAGAAATGCTAACTTTGGCAATAAGAACCAAAACCAAAAAACAAACAAAAAAAGAAATTCAATAGAGAGGTAAGGAGGAAACAAAAGTAACTCTTTTGCAGTAAGAGAGATACCCTAGAAAGAACACTAGAGAGTCAGCTAAAAAGGAATTGAAACAGTTAATAATTTCAGCAAAATACTAGAATTTAAAAGACAACTTACCAACATCTATATATAGTGCCAACAAAATCAAGCAGGAACAGATAGTAATATAGATTTCATTTAAATTAACTAGCAAAGGCATAAGATATTTAGGAGTCCACCTTCCAAGACAAATAGTGGAACTCTTTGAATAAAAGATTAGAAAAAACAAAAATAAATAGACCTAAGTGAAGATGTCATTATTCATGGCAACACAATAAAAATGGCAATGTATTCTAAATTATTTTCACTAATTCAGTGATGTAACCAGGAATGTTCTGGTAAATGTTTAACAACCAGTTTTTACAGGGAAAAGAGGGAGAGTGGAGAGAATACGTATATACGACACATAATATTGTATCTTTCTTTATCATATTCTTAAGTCAAGACAATCAACACAATGAATCAAGCCCTGATTGTAGCTTCTGATGATTTCTGAGGTCCAAATGCCCCAGTGAAAATTTAACTTTCAGCTCTCCCACAGGTTCCAGCTGGCTCTCACACATGCATGAGTGTAATATAAGGAGTCTGGAGCCAAGACACCTGAGCTCAAGTCTCCAAGACCTAAATCTCATCTACTCAGAACCTCTGTTGCCTCATATATCAAATGGGGCATTGACATTGCCACTGCCTACCTAGCTCACAGGTTGTGGTGAGAGAAGGACTTGAGTCAGCTAGGTTCTAGAGGATTTCTAGCTGCTCTTATCACACTCACAATCTCACACTCTCAATTCGCTTAACAAACTTTTTTTTTTTTGGGGGGGGGGCCAAGAACAAAAGCAAACCTCTCCAACTTCCCTTCTGAATTAGTGAAGACTGGGTCAATAAGACTTTCCCTTCAGATGATGGAATTAACTCTTCTCACCAGATCACACAGATTAAACATTTTAACTTAAGGGCATTTTGAAATGTGAGGAAAAGGAAAACCAAATTGGGGGGAGTTAGTGAGAGAACGTTAATTTACATAGAGCCTCAAGGTTCAACAAAAGTTTTATTTACCTGATCTCATTGGCTCCTCACTTCAGTTCTGGGAGGGAGGTACTATTATTGTTCCCCTTTTATTGAGAGGGAAACTGAGATTAAGAGAAGTAGACGAGGTAACACAGCTCTTAAATACCTTGTATTCTACCCAGCAGACCTGAGTTTATAATCAACATTGGCTAGCTGGAGGCAATGTGGCCCCAGTTAACAAAGGGCTTTAAAAGAATATATTATTATACTTATTCATCAGATCAATCCAGTTAGTAGTCAGTAAGTCAGACACTAGGAGATGGAAATATACAGAAAAGCAAAGTGAACTCGTTCCCATCCAGCTCATTCTCTCAGGGAGACAACATGCAGACTGCTGTGGACAAGCAAGGGGAGAAAAGTGGAAATAATCCGCAGAGGCTGATGGAAAAATCACATCACCTCTGACTCAGTTTCTGCATCCCTAGTTATAATAATCATAATGATAAGAGCTGACATTTATAATGCTTTCCCCTTCTCATTTGGGTTTCATAATAACGTTATGACACAGGTGCCAATTATTTTATCTGTTATGTTTCACAGATGAGAAACTGAAGCTGGGAGAGAGTAAAGGACTTGGCCAGGGTCACTCCAGTGTTTGGGGCAGGATTCCACCCGGGGTCCTTCTGACTCAAACGCGATTCATAGAGAAGTCTCTGTCTAAGATAAAAAGATCTTCGGCCCAGGGCTAAGAAGCCCAGTACCCACATTTTATAGATGAAGAAACTGAGGCTCAGGGACTCGTCTGAAGTAGGATTTAAACCCGCTTTCGCGTCAGAATGTAAAAATCACCCAATCTTAGGGGTAGGGTTTGTGTATTTGGTGGGAAACCTGAGCATGTTCTCACCTTATTCAGTGGAACCCCCCCCCCAGCCTGAAATACTTAAATGCGAGCTCTCTTGGCGACCGCTCTGAGGCTCCGATGAGATCCTGTGTGAGTGTTTGGGGACTTTACCCCGAGAGGAGGCTGGGGGGAAACGATTGGAACAAGGGCAGCCAGAACTGGGGGACCTGGCAAGGCTGCTGCTTGAGCTGAGCCCCAAGGAAAGGGGGACTCTCCGAGGGAGGCAGAGCGTTCCAGCCCGCTCCGAGGGTCTCCTGCCGGCTCCCGAGGTCCAGAGCTTCGGAGGGTGGACCTAAGTGCCGCAGCTCTGCTGGGCCCGGGGTGCCTAGGCCAGTGCCCCGCCCAGGTGGGTACTCCGCGGGTCCTTGGGGCAGGAATCCCAGAGTCTTGGAGCAGCGAGGCGGGAGGGCAGCCCCCGGGAAGGGGCCAGCTTGGCGGCCCCACCCGCTCGCTCGTTAGCAGTTCCTAGCGCGGTCCCGTTCACACCCCCACCCACCTGGCCCTGGGTAGTTACCCGCCGCCGCGGCAGCCGCCAAGCGCTTACCCGAGCCGAGCTTCGGGGGAACTCCGGCTGAGCCGGACGCGGAACGGGGACGGCCAGGCTCTGGGGACCTGGGCTGCCCCGGCACTAGCGCTCCCCCAGGGCTTTCCCCCCAAACATCCGCGCTCTCCGCCCCTGGGCTGACGGAGAGGAGGCCGGGTCCGAGGGAAGCGAGGGAGCGCAGAGGAGAGAGCGAGTGGTGAGCTTGGCGCGCAGAGCTCCCGGGTAAGTGCGGACTCACGCTGCCCGAGATAGGGGGGGGGCGATTCTTGCGAGGCTGGGGGCGACCGAGCCCTCCGGGGTGCGCCTCGGGCTCTCGGGTCACTCCCGGAGCTCCCCTGCCTTCAGCAAAGAGCGTCTCCCGACTCTCGGGCCGGATGGATGATTTGGGGGAGTTTGTACAGTGGATGTTCGGGGATGAAGAAGGAAAAGGAAGGTGGAGTCTTTAAAAAATTAGCTGTTAGGAGGTGGAGGGAAAGAAGAGTATCGAGGGGAATTGGGGGAGTTCATTTTTTTCTAATAGGGGCCTTTTCTCCTATTGTGGGGGTGGGAGAGGGCGAAGGTAGGCAGCTAGTGGGGACGTGGGTTTTGCTTTTTCCTAGCAGGTTTCCATCCCCTGCCCCAAGTGCTGCTGGTAGTCTTTCATTTGGGGCTGGGGTGACTTGGGCCACAAGGCCAGAGTAGAGCTGGGGCCGAGCTGTGATCGCCCCCATCACTGGACTAAAGTCTGGGCACTGGTGGGGGTGGGAGAGGAAGGAAGGAAGGGGGAGGGTGTTGGAGCCAGCGGAGGGAGGTGTGAAGGGCGGACAGAAGGTGCCCCCCCCCCCTCCGCGGGCCTTGTTTCCCACAAGCTTGGGTTTGCTTTCGGAACTTTCAAAACTTTTTTTTATTATTATTTTAACAATAGAGTCCACATAAGAAGTAGAAAGTGGGGACAATCCCTCTTCTTTTGGAACAGGGCTTCTTCATTTTCTCATAGGATTCCATCCCTTTGACAATCTGATCAAACCAACGGCTCTTTCTCGGAATAATGTCTTAAAAGGATTTACAAAAGGAAACCAATTGTACTGGAATAGTTTTTGTATACATACATACCTATATATTAATACATGCATATACATACACATCTACATATAAAATATTCAGAGATCCCCAATCTGTCAATAAGTCAATTAACGGGTTTTTTTAAAAAAAAGCTGAACACTGTGCTGTGTTAACCCCAAGTAAACGAGCTCCTGATTTAAAGGAAACCCCATTAGAGCAATCCAGACCAAAAGCTTTTTCTCTGATATAACTAGATAATTGAAGTAATCCAGCTGTTTATTTTCACTTTAGCTACAGCAATGGATTTCTGGACCTCAACCTTAGTTATTGTCTCTTATGTACAGAGAAAAAGGAACTTTGGTCACCAAAGGCGGGTTTTTACAGGGAAAGGACAGTGGATTTGCCTAGAGACCCTGAGCCCCCCCCCCCATGACATTGCCACTTACTAATTCTATGGCATTGGTCAAGAAGTTTGACCTTCCTTTGATAAATTAAAGGGTGTAGACTACATGGGCCCCAAGCTTCCAGCTGGTAATCTCTGCTCTTGCCTATAAGCGGGTAATAGATCTTATTCTCATTTCTCCAGTATTAAGAAACCATGCTCTTTACTGGCCAACTTTGCCAGAAGATGTCTGAAAAGTCAGAAGAATCCAAAATCTCTCCCCATGCATCCCCAACTTCCTTTAAACCCATGGAAAATTATCCCATGATCACCATGCACACAAAAGAAGGAGAGGAGTCATTTCTAATACTTTCTTTTAGAAGATTGATTGGGGAGTTTATATTTCTTGTACTGTGCTATTTCTTGTATATAGTACTTTGAGGGTATGTCAAAGATTCCCATACAATAAGAGTGTGAGTCTCTGACAAATGATTTACTTCTCAAGATCAGAAAACTGGCAGCTAGGGTTGGGAGGGGATCTTGAAGATCAGTCAGCTCAGCCACTTCATTTTGCAAATAAATAAACTCAAGTGCAGAACAGGAACATGGTTTGCTCAAAGTTGCATCAATAATAATAGCTTACCTTTATCTAGAGCATTAAGGTTTGCAAAGTGCTTCACAAATTCGATCTGTTCACCAGCCCTGGGAAGTAAGTGCTATTATTATCCCATTTTGCAGATAGGGAAACTGAGGCAGACAGATTCAGTGATTTGACTAGAGTTAAACCGCTAGTATTTGAGGCCAGATTTGCACATAGGTTTTCTTGATTCCACATTCAATATTCTATCCACCTTGCTATCCAGCTACCTTTGTATGAATATTAAATAGCAAGAAGTGGGATTTGAACCTGGGACTAAGTCTAATGCTGTTTTTTACTATATCTCAGTGGCGGTTTTACTCTTCACAATACTTACCAGAAGTTATAAGACTATTTATAAATGCTCCACATACATCCTCTCAGCTGCCCTTCAGTAGCACTTATCTAAAAGGAGACAGAAGCAAAATTTCTCTGATAGATGGGACCTGTGTAGCCTTCGATTCCAACCCATACCCCAAAAGAACCCCTACTGTATTTCACTGAACTCTAGTCTCTGCTTGAAGATCTCTGCTGAGGTGTCAGCCAGGCAATCCATTCTGTTATGGAACTGTCCAAGTCCAGGAAAGATTTTCCCTGACCCCAAGCTTCAGTTTGCCTCTTTTCAGCTCCCACCCTCTGTTCCTGGTTCTTCTGACAGGGTCAAAGTGAATAAGCGATCACTTTTCCATGTGACAGCCTTTGAAATACATACCTGCCCAAATCTTCCATTCTCTGGGGGGAACCTCTCCAGCTCCTTCAGCTACATCATGTGGCTCTTTTCAGCCAATTCCCTTTCTCTTGGTGGGGCTTGAAAATATGATTAGCTCAACTTCTGATCTCTCTACGTATCTCCCTGGATTCTGGACTAACGGGAGGAGGGAGAGACAAGGCTCCACCTTGGAGTAGAACAAGCGGTGAGTCTTAATGAGTTTTATACAAGTATATTTTTGATGCCAGGAAATGTCCTGTTTCACACTTCTTAGTGTTTATTTTGTGACCACAAATGGCATCCTGTGGGCAGTTTCCCCCTGTAGCCCCGGTTTTAAAAGTTTGCCCATTCTACAAGAATAGCTTTGACTCAAGGTCAAGTAGATTCACTGAGCGCCTCCAAGGAGCAGAGCAGTGTGCTAGGTACCATAGAGCTTGAGTTTTAAAAAGGGAGCCTGTCTTCAGAGAAGTTAGACTCCTTGGGAGTGGCGTGAAAGGGGAGATAAGGACCTTTAAAGTTATGTCCATATAAATGAGTAATAGTGAATGCTATATACAAGACTGATCTAGGAAGTCTGAAACTGGAAGCTCCACCTAACCTTGGAACTGTGTGACTTGTCTCTGGAGCACAGCCTTCTCACAGGTGAAAGGAAGGAAGGGATTTCATTAGGTCCAGTCTCGATTCAGGAAATGGGCAGCTAGGTAATGTAATACATAGCATGCAAAATTTGGAATCAGGGAGACCCAAGTTCAAATCCAACATGAGCTGCTGGCTAGATGTATGACCCTGGTCAAGTCCATTAAGTTCTCAGCCTCAGTTTCCCTCTTCTTCTGTCTTGCCTATTCATTCCCACTTCACAGAGTTGTTGTTGGGATCAAATCAGATGATGTGTAAAGTGCTTTAGAAAACCTTCAACTGGGCTTACACACACACACAGAGAGAGAGAGAGAGAGAGAGAGAGAGAGAGAGAGAGAGAGAGAGAGAGAGAGAGAGAGAATGAGAGACAGAGAGAGAATGAGAGAATGAGCGTATTTGCTAATAGCTATATCCTGGAATGGATAGGGAGCTGGAGATGAGCAGGATTTTGGTTGGGCAAAGAAGAGAAAGAGAGCTCTAAGTGAGCAAAAGTCATCACTTCCAAGTGACAGGAGATGAATAGGGAAAAGTTTGTAGGGAGGAATCAGGAGTGTGCTGGCCAGCTCAGAAGTCCAGTTGTTTTTCACTATAAACATTTATACTTCAGAAATTAGGAAACCTACAAATCTGGATTTGGTTGATTGTTTTGTTGATTGTCTAGGCTTTAAAAATGATGGGGGAAATGTGAATAGCGTGGATTAAATTTAAAAGAATCCTAAGTACTTTCTTATCCTTCTCCCACCATAGCAGTTGTTAAATATTTACCAGGTACATCAACTCATGTATAAAACTCGGTCCAAGTCACAAATATTTACCAGCACAGGCACTGTGTAGAAAGAACGATGGTTTTTCTGACTGGAACTAATGATACCTGACGAAAAATCAGATGAGATGAGGTTGAGAACTCCAGGGGAGTGATGTGATTAAGGGATTTTATTTTTGAAAAAATAAGGTTTAGTCATGTCTTTTCTTGAGAGATAAGTCATTTCTGAAAGTGCTTCCTTTCCCATGCCCCTACCCCACCCCTCAACACTGAACAATCTTTTAGCAAAGAAAAACAATTAAAGCAAAACAGCCCATATAGTGACATACTCCATTGGGGTGGGGGCTGGGGGAGATTGAACTCAAAGTCATAGAATCACAGAATTTTAAGCTGGAAAGACCCCCCTGGCACATGACAAGCCCAATGTCTGGAATCCTTATCTCTGTTTTCCAGTGCTTCTCTTCTTTGAAGATGTAGCTTGACACCATCTTTCACTTGAAGCTTTTCCTTCTCCCCTCCCTCAACTCTGAAGCTGCTGTACATTTATTCAATTCGTGTGTGTATGTGTATGTGTATATTTGCATACACACATGCACACTTGGTATATATACTATCCAAGCACAGGTATAAGTTCTCTTCCCCATCAGAATGTAAGCCCCTTGCAGGTAGGGATTATTTCACTGGATGTTTGTTCCTGGCACATACTAGGTACTTAGTACATAGTTATTGATTGATTAACCTAGTTCAAGTCTTGCCAAAAAAGAAAGAAGCCCATTAGAACCTATCCGAAGCAGTCTTTCAGCCTTGGCTTGAAGCTCTCTCCTGAGGAAAGCCAACCACCTCCCATGAGAAACAAGAGCATGACTGAGTTTTGAATGAGAAAAGAGAGAAAATTCACTCAGAGTGAAAGAGAGTAGTTCAGTCAACAGACCAAATTCTAGAAAAAAGTAGACATGTCTCGGTGGCCTGAGGCTCCCTGAAAAGTTTCATTCCAAAATCAGAGCTGAAAGGGACCTCAGTGGCAATGCTGTGCTCTTGACAACCGATTCCTCAAACAAGTCTGCTCTAGCACACTCTAAGTAAAGTGATCCCCTAGTTAATCAAAATAATCATTTTAGTAATGAGGAAACTGAGGTCCAGGGAGAGATGAAGTGACTTAGCCAAGTTAATAAAGTTGATAAATGTTCTTTTTGCTGCACCATATCTTGCCTTTCATGGTATATCTAATTCAGTCTAATCCTGCATTGTTGCTGATTTTCTTTGTTCTTTTGGTCAAATTAAAGATTCTGCCCTCTCTGTCCTCCCTACCTTTGATCTGAAGATTGGAGATAGCCAATATTTACTTCACAGAATTATGATTAAATTTAATCATCAAAGTGTATACTATATATCTTGGCACAGTATTAAGTAATGCCATTTGAAGATAATTAAGATAAGCATCTTAATTTTAAGCACATTGATGATGAAGTAAAAGGGGGTAGGAGCCCTCAATAGTGGGGAATTGTGGGTGAAACTGAAATTGAACTAGTGGGTCTCAGTGAAAATACCTTGAGAGAGTAGCCATGATTAGACCTTGGTTTCACAATCCCTGGGGGCCATTTTGCAATTATCTGGAGAGGTATTGTGAAATCCTCCCAAGAGTCTCTGAACAAAACTTTTTTTTTTTAAGGATGTTTTATTATGCTGAGGATTATGAGAGAAATTGGTATTGTACCTACTTTTTAAGTTGGGTCCATTGATATGAAGAATTTCCATTGGTCAGTCCTGGCAGACATTGTGCTAGACGGCCAGATGTGCTCCTAGCAGGGGGGACACTGTGCAAGGACACGGAGATGGGAGAGAGATGATATGTGTAAGAATTTTAACACCAGTTTGGCTGGACCAGAGAGTCATAAAAGGGAGTCATGTAGAATAAAGTGGTTGGAGCCAGATTGGGAAAGACTTTAATGCATTTATGACTCAAAAAAAGAACCTTTCCAAGAAAGCCAATGTACAAGAAAACTCAAGCCGCTATATCCTGATTCCTTAGAACAATCAGTGATGTCCCTGCTTCAGAATGTCATCACCACGTGAAAAGACCTGGAAGAAGGCGTCCGCCACTCTGGGTGGATCTTTGGAGGACTGGTGAGAATCAAGGGACCAGAGCTCCACCAGGAGCTCGCCATTTCTTACAGGGGGAACGTTAGAAAGGGTTTTCAACTGCCTGAGTCAGTTTCCTCACTTTTAAATGGGGGATGCTGACTAGTTGGCTTCTCAGGGCTCTTCCAGCCTGAACTCTGGATTTCCACAAACCTCTGGGTTTTCTTTCCCCTCCCATAAAATGAAGGGTTCGACTCAGTGACCTCCAAGATCCAGGAAAGCTCCCAGGCTAATACAGGACTGAGTCAAGATACTTTGTACTAGGGTGGGTACATCATTGTAAGACATGGAGCAACACTGTCTTCCAAAGCTCAGGGTTGGAAAGGTATATGTCTTTGGTGCCAGGAGCTGGAAAGGAAAAGGTAGGGGGAAAACAAGGCAACTTCTGTGGAATTGTAGATGGTAGCCAGAGAGAGTCTGGCACAACTGCATGTAAAAAGTAGTTAGAAAAAGGGAGAATGAGCAGGAAGCGGGGAGGGAGGGAGGAACTGAGAAGGGGAGAGAAGAGAGAGGAAGGGGTGGTAAGTAGGGGAGGAGAACAGGTTGAGGCAGTAAGGAGAGAGAGGAGGTGAGGAAGGGGGGAAGGGCAGAAAAGGGGAAAATATCCTAATGAGAGAGAGACAGACAAGGGTAGGAGGAGAAAGATGATGTGGGGCTGGGGGGAATGTAGATAGGGCTTCGAGGTGAAGGAAGGCAGGAAGCCAAAGGAACAGTAGTGGTAGAAATGAAACCCCTTTATGGAATCATGAGGGCAAAAATGAAGAAGTTGGGGTGGGTGTCGGATGCTTTTGACAACCAAGAAAGAAAGTTAATATTTTAAGGAAGAGATAGAGGGGAATGGAAAACAAGGAAAAAGCAGGCAGAGAAGACCGCAGAAGAACCTGAACCGAAGACAAAGTAGTGTTAGGTGCTAGCTCCTCACTCAGGTTTTGCTTTGAGAGCATATTGTCTGATATATGTCCTCCTCCTCCCAACCCTCCCACATCCTGGGACTTAATAAAGTTAGCAAGAGGAGAAGGTTTTGGAAGGAAGAACATGAATTCTCTTTTGGATACAAAGAAAGGCAAATGTAATGATCATCGAACCCTTTGGAGCGGATGAGATCCCTGAAGGTTTGATGAAAGAAGAGTACCAGGGACAGAGCTCTGGTCCACCTCCATAGAGAGGAGATCAACAGATGATGGAGCAAATGAGCGGGAGATGGAGAAGGAAGGATCAGGCAGGGAGGAGGACAGCCGAGGAGAGCAGTGTCACAAAAATTCAGGTAGGAAAGAAAGTAGTGGAAGAGAAGGTGCTCAAGGGGGTCCAGTGCTGCCAAAAGGTCAAGAAGATGGAGACTGAGAAAGGGCCATTGGATTTGGCAATTTGGTCACGGCCCTTTCAGCTGAATGAATCAGAATATCACAAGGGGATGTGAAGTGAATGGCACATGAGGAAGTGGAGGTGAAGAGAGTAGACTGCTATTTCTAAAAGAGGAGAGCTCTGAAATTTTGGGGGAAGGGAGGATGGCAAGGTCTACAGCACAACCCCTGATATGCTTCTTGTCTGTACTATCCAGCTTCTTAAAGACCCTACGTGGGGTCTTGTAACAATGTGGGGATGACAAAAATATGATTTATTATCTGTAGACGTTTGGTTTGTCTACCTATTTTATATACCTACATACCCAGGGTCATACAAAAATTTCTCGGGTGCCAAGGGGTCACAAGTGGGAAAAAAAATTAAGAAGCCCTACAGAAAATCCACTGGGGTGCTGGTGGTTCCTCCAGGTCTCTTGACATTTTGAGAAGAGAGGGTACTAGTGCACCCTCAACTCATGAAACCACAGCTGCAGTGAATATAAATTTAGTGATGAACTTAAAGAAGGGGCTAGTGCTGTGAGGTGCAGCTTTTTATAGTGGAATGGAAACCATCATATCATGATCCCCACCTTAAGTTCCAAGACCCCCTATGGGATTTTTAAGAGGCAAAGTGTTTAGAAGCCTTGAAATGGTATATAAATGCCAGCCATCATTATCTAGTCTAGAAACCAAAATCAAGCTCCCTCAGCTACAGTTTGCAGATTCTGCTCAGTTCCTTTTTTGGAAGCGGAGGAAACATTCTCTCCAGTTGGCAGAACCCTTCCTGCCTTGCAGGAGTTCTCGGATCTCTCTGGAAGCCATCCAGGAATCAGAACTGCCAGGTGACTCAAGTTCATCAAAGGCAGTGAGAACCTTCCTTCTTGAGTATCTCCTCTGCGGGTCGTTTTTGGTCTGTCTCTGTCCTTGGGGGAGAGAAGCAGGCAGAGGAAGGATTGACCAGCTCCCCTTCTCTGTAGTCTCTGCAGTCCTTCCAGCGCAGTCTGGCCCCAGTGGGAGCTGCTGAAGGATGAATTGCTGTCGCTCCATCCATGCCAGAGCCCGAGGGCATGTGTTGGCAAGGGAGCCGGCTTGATTTGCATAGGTTTCTCAGCAACACAGCTATCCCCAGTTCTAGGGAACAGAAATAGAAAAGCAGGAGCTAGAACTAAAATCCTGGGAAACTGGGAGCACTCCTGTTAAAGCCAAGTGGCTTAAGAAAATGGAGACATGCATATCCCTAGATGTCGTTAAGGTTTTCAGATTGTCTTACATACTTTTATATCATGGGAGCCTCATGACAACAGAGGATGGGGCGAGTGGGGGCTATTATTGTCATCATTTTACTACTGAGGAAACTGAGGCAGAAACTCACTCAGTTAGCTCCTAAGTGTCTGAATCAGATTTGAATTCAGGTCTTCCTACATAATGTCTAGAAGTCTAGACTCGGGGCAGGAAAACCTCAATTTATTTTTTGCCCCAGACTATCCTCTGACTTACTCATTTGAGTCTTTGAACCTCATTTTCTTGTCTGGAAAATAGAATAATAATCCTGCTCTGTTTCTTTGAGGGATGATTTTGAGCAAAGTACCTAGAAAACCTTGAGTTTCTTCTACACGGCACCATGAGCTTTAGCATCAATCAATAAACAGACATTCATGGAAGGACTGTAATTATTTGTGCACAATTTTTCTTTTGTAGGTCATTAATTATGTACATGTCATTCCTTAGAAAGTGTAAGCTTTTTCCCCCTGAATTGGGGAAAATTGGGGTGAAGTGACTTGCCCGGGGTCCCACGGCTAGGAAGTGTTAAGTGTCTGAGGTCAGATTTGAACTCAGGTCCTTTAGGACTGGTGCTCTATCCACTGTGCCACCTAGGGCCCCAAAATGTAAGCTTTTCAAGGGCAGGGACTGCCCTCATTTTTGTCTGCATTGTAGCAATTATTAAAATCAATGTTTGATCAAGTATCATATGGTATTTTAGAGCAACCGAGGGAGGTAAGAAAATCTATACATGTGACATTGTCCCTATTTTATAGATAAATAAACTGAGGTCCAGAAAGTTCAAAGCAGCGAGAAGCACATCACAATGGAAATGGAGAGGGGGGCAGCTTGGTGGTGCAGTGGATAGAGCACCATCCTTGAAGGACCTGAATTCAAATTTGTCCTCAGACACAACACTTCCTAGATGTGGGACCCTGGACAAGTCACTTGATCCCATTTGCCTCAGGAGAACAAGCTTACATTTTCTAAGGGATGACACGTACATAAATAATGATCTAGGAAAGAAAAGTTGTGCATAAATGATTACAGTCCCTTCATAAATAAATAAAAAATTGATTGATCCTAAATATATAGACAGAGATGCATTGGCCCGTTAAGATCCAGACAAGGCCAGCTCTCGGCAGCATTCAGGGTGCTTCCAGCTCACAAGAAGGTGACTGACCCTTTAAGAAAGGTGCACTTCAGAACAGCCTGGAGCCCGCTTCCCATCACCCCGAGGTGAGGAAGGTGGTTCTCACGGCGGAGGCTGGGGAGCCCCTGCTGGAACCTGTCTGAGCCGGGGAGATGAGTCAGTCTCGCGTTCCCTTTGAACCTCTCTCGAATGGTTTCTGTACAATTTTGCTGATGTCTCTTTAACACCAGTTGCATGAATGATGATTGCAGTGTTGGAAAGTTTCACTTTATGGGAAAATGCCCCATTTACTTGAAGTCCTGAAGTACTTTGAACTTCATAAGGGGAGTGGCCATTTGGACCCATCAGTCAAAAGCCCAAGTCAGTCTGGGCAGAGGGGAGTCTCCTGTCCAGCCTTCTCAGACACCTTCCTTAGCCAGGCCCTGAGGACACCAACTGGGGCACTTCCCCTGGAAGCAGACTCTTCCTTCCTCCCCAGATCTGTAGGCGCTGGAAATGTCTATAATGGACTGAGGCAGTTCCGAAGCAGGTAAAGTGCAAAGTTTCCTCATTTCTTTGTTCCCACCTGTTCTCCAGGGGAGTCTGCCATTTTCTTCTAAGGCCAGAATCTTTAGGAAGTGGATTATAAGGTTAGATTCTGTCCCTCTCCGTTTCTATTTCAATGTGCTTCTTGCTGGGGGAATTCAGGGCTTGAAACAGAGACCATCAACAACACAGGCCATCCAATTGGGCAAATGATTTGACTTTAGTGAGCCCATCTGTAAAATGGGGATATGGTTCTGTGCTTTACCTACGCCAAAGGGTCGTTGTATTTCACAAATTACTTACTGCTGGTAGGACTTCAGGCATTCGTGGGCAAGTGAAAGTCTCCTAGTACCTACTTCAGTTTTTTCATTCATAAAATGAGGGGGCAGGATTTAAACTGTCTCTGAGGTCCTTTCTGCTTTGAATTTATGGTCTTATTATCCTGAACTATAAAGCAGTATAAAACAGAAGTTGTCATTTATACTGTACGTTTTTATATGTGCTAACCTATATAAAGCAATTTGTAAACCTTAAAGCTCTATATAAATGTTATTGTTGTTGTCTTTCCCCTGGGATTTTCCACTGGCATTAACATTTTTATTATTTAAAATTTACTCTCGGGGCAGCTAGTTGGTGTAGTGGATGGAGCACCAGCCCTGAAGTCAGGAGGACCCCAGTTTGAATCTGGCCTCAGACACTTAACACTTCCTGGCTGTGTGAGCCTGGGGAAGTCACTTAATCCCAATTGCCTCAGCAAAAATAAATAAATAAATAAAATAATGAATACAATTTTCTCTTAAATCAGAAATATAAATAAGACTGAATCCCAATCATATTTGCATAAAATGTTCAATATATAAATATGTTGATAATGATATAAAATGCATTGTTATATAATGTGTCTGCACATATATATATATATATATATATATATATATATATATATACACACACACACACATATATAAACATGTGTTTCTAATAAAATTATATCTTTAACTGTTGAGGCTGGGAAGGGAACCTCAAAAGTTTGGGGTCCCAGACCGGTGTCATGTGATGTCTCCAAAGAATTTGCAGGCTTGAACTCATTTCCTAGTCAAGGGGCAAAGTTTTATTGGAATTGTAGCGCCATTACAAGCGGGCTAAGTTCTGAAAAAAATTAGCAAGTAGACAGAAGCAAGGAGACCCCTCTATCCAGCTTTCTCTCACTGGCATGCTAATTCCACGGCCCAGAGCAGTGGTCTCCAGAATTTGCTTATCACTGACCAACAGATTATCCCTCTGACAGTTGGCAGTGAATTGAGGAGCGTGTCTAATATGTCTCAGGAGTTTGATCTGTGGGACTAGCCTGAGGCCAGAAGCTATCTGACGGAGGAGTGATCTATTCCGAATCAGACAGATTGGGTGTGGGAGTTCCCTGAGGCACACTCCAAAGCCACAGATTTAGGACTACTGACTTATTGGTAGAACAGAAGCCCCCTCTCCCCCAATCGAGACCACAAAATCTTTGTCTCCCCAGAAGGCATATTGCATCATAACTATGTTGCTAAATATATAAAATATGATTATAGAAATATATTTGTTCATATAAGTATATATTTATATATACACACAGATACACATATACATACATATATATGTACCTATATATATAAACATATACATATATGTCCCTATATATATACATATACATACATACATATACATATACATATATATATACATATACATACACACACAAATATACACATACACAGAAATGTTTTGATAGAATACAGAAATAGCAAGGTCATGGCTTCCCTTGATTTTAACCAAAAGAGATGTTACCTAATCATAACTGAAATTTATTTAATGCCTTAAAGCATTTTCCATTCATTCAGTCCTGTGTTTATGACTTAGGAGAGACTGTGATCCTCAGAGTAAAAAGTTCATCTAATGGTCGGGAAGGCCTGGGTTCAATTCTTGCTCTGAAATACAAGTTCTTTGACCCTGGACAGATCATTCAACTCTTGCCCAGGAGAAAAATACAAACTACCAATAGCAACTTGAAAAGGATTTCTCAATTGTTAATAATCTGGAAATCAAAACAATTCCAAGGCTTGTCATGATCTGATCAAATTAGGACGTGTCAACATTTTCTAGCACACACCAACAACGTTTGCCGAATTAAAAAAAGGCAATTTTAACTGTCTCAGGTTACTGAGTGTGGGGGATTTATATAAAATGCAACCACTTATATTTTTTAAATGATGTGCAAATATTTCCTTTTCTAAAAACCTAAATGTAATTTGTGATTTTTATTGTTTTCACAAGCAGGGGAAGAACCAGGGATCACCTTCAAGTGTCGCGTATCTTTCATGGCATATGCAGCTGGAGTTTACTCGGGGACCCTAATTTTATTCATCACATGGCTGTTAATGAAGGCAGAAATAGGTAAGGAAACTGTGCAAAATAAAGAGATTCCTTGATCTAAGTTATAATTTACCAATTAGATGTGTTTCTTAGTAATGCTCATTTTCTTGCTCCTTTGCATTCAATCTCCAGTCATCTAACTTTGATTGGTTTTATTGCATGCCTCCATTTGTATGTCTCGGTCTATGACTGTGTACAAGAGGTCCCTTATTAATTTTATTGTTTCATAGCCTTACTTTTTACTAAAGTGATGAAGTAGCCAACGAGAGGGACTAGATGAGGAATTCTAGAGGGCTGTATTTTATAAGTGAGTCACTTTTGGAAGGAATTATAGAGGCCATCCTCCACCTGAGTGAGAATTCCTTTCTACTCTACCTCCCACCTCCCCAGGTAGCCCTTTCCACAAGTTCCATTGTGATGTCATCTTCTACCTTTTGCTTCTAGTTGGCTTTCTGGGGTCAAGTCAAACAAAGCTAATTCTTCTTTCAGGTTTCAAATACTTGTCTGTCAAGTAACAGGAGTCATAGTGAATAGAGTTCTGAACTTGGGATCAAATTCAAATCCAGCCTCAGCTGCTTACAAACTACATAATCCTGGGTAATTCACTTGATTTTCAGCCCCAGGGTCCACATCTGTGAAATGTGGATAATACTAGCCCCACCCTCACAGGGTTGTTATGAGGATCTGGTGGTGGTGGTGGTGGAATACACACACATGTATGTATAATATACATATATTTATATGTAAGTATATACAATGCGCATTATATAATATACATATTATTTGATTATATGTGTACATATATAATATGTATTTTGCAAACCTTAGACATGTAATGAGTGGATTAAAAAATTCTGAGAGACAGTTTCTGAGTAATTTAATAATTTTATTAATAAGGCCAATGTGTTTATGAATAAAAGGATGGTCATTTGGCCACCTCTCTTAGACCATTGTGGTGAGCTCATAGTTTATATGCCCTTGAAAAAGTTCCTAAAGGGGGGCAATCAATTCTGATTGATTAGAATTAATGAAGGAATGAATATTACAATGAGAGGGTAGCTATATTACAATGAGAATCTTAGGATACTTGTCTTGGATTACTCAAATTTTTGTCAAAGAGACATTGATTTCTATATTACTTGTTTTACCAAAGGGAGAATTAACACTTCCCAAACCTGTGGGAGCCAACACAGTGAGGAGGAATGCACCCATTGACTTAAACTTAGAATTTCTTTTTGTCTGATTAGATCTGGTTCTAGGTAAATCTTTAAGAGAGATGTCCCAAGTCGTTGGTTTCTGGATGAGGAAGTAGAAAAGGTAAAACTAGCTTAATCCTCACATGATAATTAGTTATTAAATAAGAGAGAGAGATACTCGTTTCTCACAGTTGCCAGTTAGTTGAGTGCTTGCTATGTGCCAGGGAAACAAAGAAAGGCAAACTGAATCTCTGACCTCCAGGAGCTCACAATCTACAGGATTAGGCGGCTAGGTGGTACTAGAGTGGATAAAAGGGCATCAGGAAGACCTGAATTCAAATGCAGCCACACACACTGACTAGCTGTATGACACTGGACCAGCCTTGTATAGCTCTGTTTGTCACAGTTTCCTCAACTATAAAATGGAGGAAATAGCACCGACCTTGTAGAGATATTGTGCGAATCAAATGAAATGGGACAGCTGGGTGGTGCAGTGGATAGAACACCAGTCCTGAAGTCAAGAGGACCTGAGTTCAAATTTGCCCTCAGACATTTAGCTGTGTGACCCTGGGCAAGTCACTTAACCCCAATTGTGTGTGTGTGTGTGTGTGTGTGTGTGTGTGTGTGAGAGAGAGAGAGAGAGAGAGAGAGAATGAAAAATATTTTAAAATAATTTTTAAAATAAAATATGCATTGCATTCTATAAAGATTTATTCCCTTCTCTTCTAAAACATATCTCAATTCATACAAGAAATATGACAATTTAGGTAAGCTGACAAAGAGGCTTTATTTGCATCCCTTTCATTTTACAAATGAGGAAGCTGGGGCAAAGTTTGTCATCTCTTCCTAGTCTAGAACTAGTAAGTGTCCAGTATAGGATAAATCCCCTCATCTTGCTATCTCCAAGCCTAGTGCCCCTAAGTTTTATATATTTAATGTGACATCTCTCAAACACCTGGAATGGTAGACTATACATCATAGAATCAGCCGTGTTCAGATACAACTTGGACTAGATAAATCCCATGCATTTGTAAAACCAAAGGTCCCTTTTAGCTCCTATGGTAGCCTTCCTTCAGGAAGTACAATCTGGTAGAGTAAGCATGGATCATTCATCTGGCTGAGAATACTGTAAGTGCAGAAACAAATGCCAGGAGATCAGATGGCGTTCGCCGTTACCATCAATATTTCCGTGTGTCAGGGAGCTGCGATTTTGTTCTGTGGGTATGCATCCAAATGATCCGAGTTGCAACTCCCATGTAACTGAGCAGATGAGTTAAAAAGCCACTTTATAGCAGGTGTGGTGGTGATCTCAGGTGTTCCTGCTTAGGCTAGTCCTCATTTCAATCAGCAAATATTTATTAAGTCCCCACTGTATGCCAGCCATTGTGTAAGCATGGGGGTAGACAGAAAAAGCAGAAATAGTTGCTGCCCTTCAGGAATTTACTTTGTAAGGATACATCGGTGGTATACGTGCCCATCCTGACTTAGCCTTTTCAGCATGCTGGGACCTAGATGCTGGCAAACTCTTTGAAGACCCATATCAGCTGATTCAGGCCAATTCTGATAGACAGAATGATGGAAAGAGTGATGGAGAGAGCCATCTGCATCCAGAGAAAGAACGAGGGGACTGAATATAGATCACAATATACTATTTTTACTTTTTGTTGTTTTTTTTCTTTTTTTTTTCATTTTTTTGCTTTTTGATCTGATTTTTCTTCTGCAGCATGATAAATGTGGAAATATGTTTAGAAGGGAAAACATGTTTAAGGAACATTTAGGGAAAGCAAAGATGTTTAGAAGAGGAAAAAAATAAAGGAAAAACATCCCAGCAAGAGGGATACATCAGGTGGATAGACCATAAGACAAATTACAAATTAAGTGACTTGGCTAAGGTCACATTGCTAACAAGCATCTGGGACGGGATTTAAAATCACATGAAGTCTTAAGGATCCAATGAGATGATTTTTAAAAGGTGCTTAGCACAGAATAGGCACTATACAAATGCTTATTCCCTTTCTTTCCCTAATGGGTAGTGCTGGCCTTGGAATCAAGAAGATCCAGTTTTCATGCTAGGCAAGTCATGGGATCCCAGCTTCTGAGCTGGAAGAATCCAGTGATCTCCAACCTTCTCATTTAACAGCTGAAGAAACCTAGTCTGAGGGGATTTAAGTGCCCAGGAGCCCTAAGCGACAGAAGCAAGTTTAGGACTCGAGGCTTCTGACTCTGTGGAATGAGTATTTTTATTTTTATGCTCTGCTGCCTCTCCCTTTGTTTGCTTACCTAGAAAATGGGGATAATAATGTCCGTGATCTTAGATCATAGACTTGTCAAAAGGCTTGGACAAGAAATGGAATAAAATAAACCATTGTTATTAAACGAAAAGGGCTCTGAAATGGGATTGTGACTGAGCTTTTACGTGGAAGTTGCCATTTGTCGTTATCAGTGTTTTCGAGGATTCTAGTAATTTAAGCTGATTCTCTTTGCTCGATATATTTGTCTTTATTGTCTCTCACTGAGAAACTGTGAATGACGCCTCAAGGTGCTTCCAGGATCTCGCGGGAATGATGTCGTCGGGCTTTGTACAGTGCACATCGGCGATGCCCCTGGAAACGTCCTCAGGCGCCCCGTGTTTTTCCTTGCAGATGTGTGCAAGAAGGGAGTCATCACCGTGAGTCCCGCCCAGACGGTTCCGCTCGGGGCCACGGTCAATATTTCGTGCTTCTTGAAGCCCAAACAAGGCTGTTCTCGCACCTCCGACTTCCAAAAGTTAACCTTCTACCGGAACCGCATCCGGCTGAGCTCCCTCAAGAGCCACGTGCTCAGCGTCCTGGTCTCGGATCTCCAGCTCGGAACCACCGTGTTCGTGTGCAAGCTCGCCTGCGGCGGCCGGAGGGAGAGCCAGGTGTGCGGGGCCGACGTCTCTGTGGGCGGTGAGCGACTCCTCGTTGTCCTGCTTTCCTGGGCTTTGGGCGGAGAAACAAGGCTCCGAATAGCGGACGTATCCAGTGTGTCCCGGTACTGGGACACACCTGGTACTGGGACACACCTGGTACAGACGCTCATAGAATAGATACAGGAAAACACCCTTAACCCAGGCTAAGACTTAAATCCCAACCAAAGTCCCATCTTCTACAGGAAGCTTTCCCGCAGCCTCCCTCTCCTAGGGCTTTTCCTCTGTTAGTTATTCCTAAATCAGACCGTGGACAGCTACTTGTATGTGCTTGTGTACATGCTGTGTCTCCCCAGGACACTAAGAACTCTGTGCCGCCCCTTATTGTATCTTCAGCTCGCCAGGTTTGCCACATAGTAGCACCTGCTTAAGATAGGACTGACAGGGAGCTATTGTAATGGAGCCCCCCCTGTCTCAGTGGGAGAGCGGGCAAAGATTTTTCTGAATGATTCTTGGCCGTGATGTCATCTATATAGTTGGGTGTCCTGTGGGGCTCCCCGCGGCTGCACCAGGGTTCTGAGCGTTCTCACCACAAGTCTGAGTAACCCTGACCTTTAGCAGGTGGAGCTGGGGGGCTGGAGGGAAGCTGTCTTCAAGTCACTTCTCCCCTCCTTCTTGTGACCTAGTTGCTCCATTGACAAGAGTATGCAAATGACCCTAGTTCCTTCTAGGCTTGATGGAGGAGTGATGACCGTAGATGCTCCTGGGGACAGCCCAGAGTCCCTCAATAAGACCTTAAGTAGCTCTAAGTTACACAAGAGGTCCTGTAGAGCTTCTCGGGATACTTTTGTCTGTTGCCTCACTCCATCCGCTCTCTCCACTTGGAATAAGGCTCTTCCAAGACAGTCTGACACCCCAGTCCTGGCTCTGTCCATGTCCAGCCGACCAGAACTTCTTTGCCTTCTTTTAAATCATAGACAACCATGTATACTTATTGTGTATCTAAGTTATATTTTAATATATTTAACATCTACTGGTCATCCTGCCATCTAGGGGAGGGGGTGGGGGGGGGTAAGAGGTGAAAAATTGGAACAAGAGGTTTGGCAATTGTTAATGCTGTAAAGTTACCCATGTATATATCCTGTAAATTAAAGGCTATTAAATAAAAAAAAAAAATTAAAAAAAAAAATCATAGACAACTCCCCCCCCCGCCCCCCCCCCAAGACTCTCTGGTGAACTTGTGATTCCCTTCTCAGAAAAATGTTTCCCAGTGCATAAGATCATTATAGGGGATTACAAGGTAACCAATCATATCAAAATTCCAAAAAGTCAATTCACAAACCCAAAGTTAAGAAAGTGTCCAGTAGGGGAATAAGACTATCCATGGCTTAGTCCAGAAAGCCCATTCCTAGAGCCGCCCCTTCCTCCAGGCAGAAACTGACGTGGTGAAAGGGACATCTGGGGGGTTCCTGCCCACAGCTTTCACCAAGTCCTTTCATTTTTCTCGGACCTTCCTTTCTTTATCTTTAAAATGGGTATGGGCAGAGTTGATGACTTCAAAGCTCCCTACTAGGTCTAAGTTTATGCTCCCATCAATCTTGTGTGGGCCCGTGGTCACTATTCTTGTGTCCTGCGAGAGAAGGGAAAGGCATTCTCATGGCCTATATCCGAGCTTGGTGCTTTTAAGAGCAGATCTGTAGCTGGGTCATGGCTTCCTGCCCGTCAAGCCTGTTACCCGGCATGAGGAAGCACCTGCAGCGGGTTAATGAACACCTGGCAGCTTTCCCTTTTTCTTAGTATCAGGGCAGGGGAGAAGTAACTGGCTTCTGCCTCTAGACCAGGAGGAGAGGTAACTGGGTAGGAGGGGGCTCAGCTGTTCAGGGAGATGGAGATAGGTGTGAGTTTCTCTTTCATTTCACCATCTTCACAGGAAACACTTCATTTCCCATGTTTGCCCAAGCTGTACCAGAGCCTGGGACGCTCTCCCCTTTTCTGGGACTCCAGTCAAGATTGGGGGGTCTCCTCTCCATAAAATAAGCAGATTGGATTCAGTGACCCCTAGGAGCTTTTCCCATCCAAGATTCAGGGTCCCCTGACCACAGGGCACAGAGCAGATGTGGGTCTTCATTAGTGTGAGCATGGCTCCCTTGCTTAATGTCAGGGGTACAATGTGTCTAGCTTTTAGGTGCTGAATTATCATGTTATTAAGCTGAATCTTGACTGAATAATGTTGACAAGGGGTTCTTAGCACCATGACCAGCACAGAATAATAGCTATATGAATGCTAGTTATTATTATTGTTACTAATATAAATTATTGTTATTAATCTGTGTGCTACCATTTCAGTAAGATTCAGACACTGTCAGACTTATTAACCCTGTTTTTCTTTGCCTTCTTTTTTTAAGTGGCTCCAGAACAGCCCCAAAATCTGTCCTGCAGCCAGTTGGGAGAGCGGGGGCATGTGATCTGCACCTGGGATAAAGGAAGAGACACCCATCTGTACACCATATACACCCTTCAGTGAGTGTTACAGTCCTAGCCTTTGTCTCGGCCCCCTAACAGGGCTCCCTGAGACCAATTCCCTTATCACCAAAAGAAGAGGTTTTAAGGGTTCCCTGAGGAACCCCTTAAGTGAGGAACACTGCCTCACTTAAATCCAATTCAAAAACAAATCAAGACATCATCCAAGATGTCACTGGTCCTCTTCAAAATAAGGGATAAACAAACAAGGACCAGTAGAAAGAACACTGTGGTCCAAAGACCCGAGTTCAAAACTTGCCACTGATGAATACTGCCTTCCTTTGGGTTTGTTTCCCCTTCCAAAAAGTGAGAGTCACTTCTGGTTCTCTAGTAATACTCCAGTCACTGAGCTTCTACCACGACATGGGACAGAGTTGGGCTGGAACCCGTGACTCTTGCCTTGTAGGACTTGATCTCCCAGCACTCAACATTCTCAAGGAAAAGTGGTTTTCTTTTGTTCTTTTCCTGAAGAAAGTTTATTCAGTTCGATTTTTTTATTTGGTTTCGATTTAGTTGATTAAGTGAATCCTTGGAGAAGGGTCCTTGTGATCAGTCTAACCTCCTTCTTGGAATGGCAGCAGCAGCAGCAGAGTAGCAGCAGTAGCATAAATGCAGCAGCAGCAATAGATGTCTCTCCTGCTTGGCTTTCCCTTTCTCCAAAGGAGGCATTTCCCACTGCTCCATGAGTCCTTTGAATATTCTTTTCATTTTATGCTTTCAGCACCTTCTCCAGCTTAAGGAAAGGTTTGGGGAGCTTACTTCTTTAGGAGAAACCTCCTGAAGGAAGAAAAACAAAATTGATGAAATGATTTGGATCTGAGGCTTTTCCCTCAAACCCCAAGAGCAACTTCCAGTTTTCTTCCCTCTTTGGGATGACTTGAAATAGTTCTCTGTATATCTCATAGTAACGTTTCACTGCACTTCGCAGCACTTTGCAGTCTTTAGTACAAGACCAAGGACTTTTCTCTGCTCCTGAAGTAAAAGCACTCAAGACAGAGCCAGCTCTTCTTCTGTGACAGCTTCAATCATTTTTGTCAGGTTCTGAATCTTCAGCTCTTCTAACTAATCTGCTTCTGATTGAAGTGCTTTTCTCTTCTTGGGTATTCACCCAGTCATGAGTATAACCAGGGCTTCCTCTTAAGGACCTGAAGCAGCAGCAGGAAGGAGTAGTAGCAACAAGAAGAGTAGTAGTAGAAACAGCAGTGGTAGCAATACTAGGAGCAAGAAGAGGTAAGTAGTAGCAATAGCTGCAGCAGCAAGTAGTAGTAGTAGCAGCAGCAATAGCTGCAGCAGCATTTATATTTTACATTAAGGTTTTCAAAGTACTTTACAATATCTATTTTATTTGATCCTTACAACAACTCTGAGATAGATGCTATATTTTCTCAACTTACTTTCTTGTATTTTTTTAAACACTTTAATTTTGAGTTCCAAATTCAATCCTTCCCTTTTTACCACCCTTCCCTCCCTTTTCTCTGCGATGGTAAACAATCAGAGATTATATAGTGCCATTATATAAAACATTTCCATATTACTCATTTTGTACAAGTAGACTCAAAAGAAAACAAATGAAAGTGGAAAAATAGCACACATCAGTCTGCATTCGATCTATCAGTTCTTTGGAAGCCGATAGTATTCTTCATTTATTCTCTAGGGTTATTTTGGATCATTGTATTGTTGAGTATAGCTAAGTCATTCACAATTCTTCATTTCACAGTCTTGCTGTTACTATATATAATGTTCTCCTGGTTCTTTTTAGTTTGCATCAATTCATGAAAATCCTTCCAGGTTTTTCTGAAATCATCTTGCTTGTCATTTCTTATAGCACAGGATCTTCAGCCATTTCCCAATCAATGGAGATCCCCTTTATTTCTAATTCTTAGCCACCACAAAAAAACTGCCATAAATATTTTTGTACAGATAGATCCTTGACCTCACCGTTTTTGGATTCTTTGGAATATAAATCTAAGGTAGATGCTTTCATCTGTAAAATGAGGAGGTTGAATTGCATGATCTCAAAGGTTCTTTTAAATTCCAAATTATCTTATTATCCTCTCATACTCTTTGAGTCTTAGTTTTCTCTTCTATAAAAATGGGAGTAATAAAACTGACCATACTTCACAGGTCTAGGACTTTGGACATGTCATTTAACCCCTGTTTGCCTCAGTTTTCTCATCTGTAAAATGAGGAGGTGAAACTAAGTAGGCTTTGCAGTCCCTTCAACTCCAGACCTGTCATATGATAAGTCAGACTCCCAGGACCTTGGTTTCCTTATTTGTAAAATGTAAGGTTTGGACTAGGTTACCCCTTAAGTCTTTCCAGCTCTAGACCTTAAAGGTCCTATGACCTTTAAGTATTATGGAAATATAGATTGTAGTGGTGGTAGTAATCATGGTGGTGGTGGTGGTAGTTGTGATGTTAGCAGTGATGGTGATGGTAGCAAAATGGTAGTAGTAGTAGTTACAATGGTATTAGTAGTGGTAGTGGTAGTAATGGTGGAAGTAGTAGTAGCAGTGGTAGTTACAGTATAGTAATAATAGCAGTAGTAGTAGTAGTAGTAGTAGTAGTAGTAATAGTAGTAGTAGTAGTAGTAATACTACTACTACTACTAGAAGAGCTGGACAAGAATTCAGATATCAGCTAGCTCATGCCACTTATCTTACTGATGAGGAAGCTGAGTCAGCTAGCTAGAATCTGAGGGAGAATTGGGACTCAGTTTTCCCAAGTCCCGCCCTGGTTCCTGACTCTCATGAGCTATCCTACAGGCACTGACGTCTCTCTTCTCTATAGGTTGATGGGGCCAAACAATTTAAATCTGGAGAAGCGCTGTGCTCCGGACCTTGAGGAGTTGGATCTTGGAATAAGCCTAAGCCCAGCTTCTCCTGAAGCCAGTTACACAGCCAGAGTTGTGGCAGAGAACAGCCTGGGGAATTCCTCCTCCCTCCCTTTAGCGTTCTCCTTTGTGGATGTAGGTGGGTGTTTTGTGCGCCATCTGTGTGACTCGCTGGGTGCCCTGCACTCGCCACTGGGAGTTGTCAGCTATCTTTCCCCTGCCTCCCAGATAAGTGCCCCAAGAGGATGGAGAAGCTTCTGGAGGAGCTTTGTGCTACCTGGTTTGTCTCTGCACCAAGAACTATGTCTTGCACACAGTTGGTGCTCAATAAGGCAACACGTATTTCAATGCACATGCTTAACACCAACGAACAACCCCCCCCAAAAAAAAATTCTTGAGAGATTGCTTTGTATGGGCCCTTTCCCTTGGGCCTGGAAAGCTTCCTGATTCATCTCTTGGAAACCCAGACTTTGTGCAATAGTCCACTCGTGTTCAGAATACTTATGGGAAATCTCACTGACCCCTCAATTTCCTAATACTGTCTTCTTCCAAGAAACACTGTTTATTTAGCTACACTTACTATGTTTAGCTGTGAATTAGCTCCCCTTTAGTGGAAGGTCAGCTCTTTGAGGGCAGCTTCAGTTTTGTTTTCAGCTCTGTATGACCAGTGACTAGAAGCTAATATGAATTCAATTCAAGAAGCTTTTATTCTCCATGTACTTTGTACTAGACACTGGACCAGGTATAGCATTGTAAAGACAGAACCCAAATAATCCCTGCCCTCAAGGACATTAAATTCTACAAACTTTGTTGGATTATGTTGATAAAATGTCTGGATCTTGGAGTGTGATAGGTGCTTATTTCTTTTATCACTTGAGTACCTGTGTAGGATAGAATGGATTTCAAGAAATCGTTCTTTTTTCACTTTCTCATATTCCTTGGTGACCCCCTACCTTCCCATAGAGCACATTGCCTATCTCACTTTTCCCCTTCCCACTACCTTTAAACTTCCTTTTCGCCTCTTGTTCTTTCTCTTTCCAGCCTTCCCCTCCCCAAAGATGGTGTTATATTGCACCATCTCCTCTTTCTTCCTCCTCCTTTTTGGCTTCTTTTGTGTTCTTTCCAGCTTGATAGATCATTCCCCCCCACAGTTTTCATTATTTCATTTCATTATTTTATTAAATTAATGCCTTTAAATTTAAAAAAAAAAAGTCAGACTCATGATTTCACCAGTATAGGGACTTTCCATTGTGGAAACTCCCTCCACTTATGAAAATAGGCTAAAAACACAGATTCTTAGAAAATCTAGACAGAATTTCAGTGATTTACCTAGATGCAGACTTCCCTTTTGTGTCCGAGGGAGGACTTGAATCTGGGTCTTTGAGAATTCAAGCTCTTTATCTGCTAAAGCATTGAAAGGAGAAAATTGGGTAAAACTATCTCCAAGGCTGATGGTAGACATTGTCTTATTGGTAAAAGGGTTATGGGGGGAGCTACCTCCCTAACAACTCCAATTGCTTTCTCATCACAAGTGGGACTTCACCAAATGAAGTTAATTATGCTCAAGGGAAAGTAGTTCTGTAGTATTGGTGATTGTACCTTGAGTATCCCCACTGGTGACCCCTAGAACTAACTCCTTTTTTTGTTTATGTAATTAGTGAAGCCTCTTCCTCCAAGTGACATCAAAGCTGACTTTCCCAAGCTGTTGGCCAACTTCTGTACTTTGCAGTGGCAGGATGAAGGGTCAGTGGTGCTGAATCGCCTCCAATTCCGGCCAGTCCATGAGAGAGCCTGGGAAACGGTAATCTTTCATAGTGGTGAGAAGGAGATGAGCCAGGGGTCCCACTTTTCCTTTAAGTATATAATATTTGTGGTAAGAGAGGTTTCTTTATCAGACATTTTCAATATTACTACCTAATTCTTGATCATTGCTATTCATCTCTTTGAAAATCTGAAAATTAGGGGCTCTGATTGATTTGACTTTATATATACACCTGTGAGTCATTTCTGAAAGTCCTGTGTGGTCTCTCTCGATAAATGTTATAGACTTCTATGGTATTCATGGTTTTTTTTTTGTTTTTATATCTCTAATTAATAACTAAAATAGTTATTCACCTATGTACAAAATTATAAAAGATTTCTCACATAAATAAAATCAGATCTAAAGAATTGGAAAAATATCAATTGTTCATGGCTAGGCTGAGCTAATATAATAAAAATGGCGATTCTACCTAAATTGATCTACTTGTTCAGTGCCAGACCAATCAAACCGCCAAAACATTATTTTGTAGAACTAGAAAAAATAATAACAAAATTCATCTGGAAGAACAAAAGGTCAGAATATCAAGGGAATTAATTTTTAAAATATTACAAGGGATGGTGGCTTAGTAGTACCAAACCTAAAACTATATTATAAAGCATCAGTAATCAAAACAGTTTGGTACTGGCTAAGAAACAGTGGTAGATTGGTGGAGTAGATTAGATACACATGACACAATAATCAAGATATATAGCAATGTAATATTTGACAAACCCCAAACTCCAGCTTCTGGAATAAGAACTCACTATTTGACAAAAATCTGTGAGAAAATTGGAAAATAATATTTCAGAAACTTAGCATAAATCTACATCTTGCACCCCATACCAAAATAAGGTCAAAATAGTATGTGATTTGGGGATAAAGGATGATACCATAAACAAATTAAGAGAACAAGGGATAATTTATCTCTCAGATCTTTATAGAAGGGAAGAATTTATGACCAAAGAAGAACTAGAGAACTAGAGAATGTTACAACATAAAATGGACAAGTTTGGTTACATCAAATTAAAAACATTTTTGCACAAACAAAAACAATTGAAACAAGATTAAAAGGGAAGTATGAAGCTGGGGAAAAAATCTTACAGCCAGTATTTCTGATAAAGATCTCATTTCTAAAATATATAAAGAACTGGGTCAAATTTATAAGAATACAAGTCATTCCCCAATTGATAAATGGCCAAAGGATATGAATAGGCAATTTTCATTTGACAAAATTAAGGCTATTTATAGTTACATGAAAAAATGCTCTAAATCACTATTGATTAGAGAAATGCAAATTAAAACTACGCTGAAATAGCACCTCACACCTCTCAGATTAGCTAAAATGACAGGAAATGATAATGATAAATGTTAGAGGGGGTGTGGGAAAAGTGGGACAAGAATGCATTGCTGGTGGAGTTGGGAGATGATCTAGCCATGCTGGAGAGCAATCTGAAACTCTGCCCCAAAAGCGCTATCAAACTGTGCATCCCCCTTGATCCAGCAGCGTCTCTACTGGGCCTGTATCCCAAAGAGATCTTAAAGGAGGGAAAGGGCCCCACGTGTAAAAATGTAGTAGCTTTTTGTGGTAGCAAAGAATTGGAAAAGGAGTGGGTGCCCATCAAAATTGGAAAAGGAGTGGATGCCCATCAATGGGGGAATAGCAACAACAAGTTGTTGTTACATAAAGGTAATAGAATATTATTGTTCTATAAAAAATGATGAACAAGCTGATTATAGAAAGGCCTGGAAAGATTTGTATGAACTGATGCTGAGTGAAACAAGCAGAATCAGGAATATATTGTACACAGTAACAGTGAGAGTGTGCTCTGATGAAAGATTTGGTTCTTCTCAGTGATTCAAGGATCCAATAGACTTGGGACAGAAAATGCCATCTGCATCCAGAAAAAGAACCAAAGAGACTGAATGTAAATCAACACATGCTATGTTTACTTCTTTTTTCTGCTTTTTATCTCCCCCATGGTTTTCCCCTTTTGCTCTAATTTTTCTTTCCCAACATGATTCAAAAAGCAATGTATATTAAAAATAAACTTACTACAAGTAATAATAATAATAATAGTTCACATATAATAGTAATGATGATAATAATAGTAACATAAATCTCTGAGGTTTACAAAGTGCTTTACAAATTTGATCTCGTTTTATCCTTACAACAACCCTTGAAAAGGATACTATTATTAATCCCCATTTTACAGATGAAGAAACTGAGACAGAGAGAAGTTTGGTGGCTCGCCCAGAGTCACTGATAAGTGTCAGAGGCTGTATTTGAATTCAGGTCCAGAGCTCTCTTTATTGCACAGACTTAGATACATTAGGGATATCCCAGTCTTCTTGTATTCCACATATAGCACTTTATACTCATCGTGTGTTATTTTGTAGCACAGTTATTTGTATTTATTGTCCCTGGTGTGGGTAGACATAATTGGCTACAAGTTGTATAAGCTTTTTCAGTACAGAATGTTTCATTCTTTGTATTTATGACCCTGGCACCTAATTCAGTATGAGGTATGCAGTAGGAACTTAATAATTGCTTATCAATTGATAGATAGTTGGGGCTTAGTGAACGGTCCTGTAAGGAAAAACTCAGAGCAATGTGATCAGAAATTCAGATTAATTGACGACGATGTGATTTCTCATAGAATCAGAAACGAAAGACATCTTGAAAGACCATTGAGCTTATTTTACTTAATATTCATTGTTCTCTTGTGAATTTTTTATTCTGTTGTCTGTTCAAGGTTCATGTCACCAATGCTGGAGGAAGATATGATCTGTACAACTTGAAACCATTTACGGAGTATGAATTTCAGATTTCCTCCAAGCTACATTCTGTCAAGGGAAGATGGAGTGATTGGAGTAAAGTACTGAGGATTCAGACTCCAGAAGAAGGTATTACACACACACACACAAATCCTCATTATCTAAATTTGTGTGGTCATCCTATAGATGCGAGTCAACAGTCAATCACATGCATGAGGTCAGAGGAGTTGGACTAAAGGAGATGTCAGGGGTCATGTAGTTCAGCCCCTTCATTTTACAGATGAAGAAACTGAATCGCAAACAGCTACTAGCTGGATGATCCCAAGCAAGACACTTAACGTCTGCTTACCTTGGTTTTCTCATCTGTAAAATGGGGATAATATACTAGCACCTACCTCTTGATATTGTTAGAGGATCAAATGAGATGGTATATGTCAAATGCTTTGCAAGCCTTGGAACGATAACTATTAATATCATTAAAGGATATATAGATTATATTTCAAGAGGAATAAAGCACTCATGATTGAGGGCAGGGAATGTCTCTTCCCTCTTTTTGTATCCCCAGTGCTACACAGAGTGACTGGGACATAGTAGGTGCTTAATATAAATGTTTGTTGATTGCTAGATTGATTGAATTGACAGCATCAGACAAGACCTCATGGAGGAGATGGAACCAGAGGAAAGCTCTGAAGGAGGCGAGGGATTCTAAGAGGCAGAGATGAGCAGGGATCTAGGGGTTCCAGGCATTGGGTATTCACAAAGATATCAATGGAATGAAGAAGAAGAAGAAGAAGATGGAGAGGAAGGTGGGAACCAGGTTGGGGGGCATCTTAAATGCCAGCCACAAGACCTTTGTCTCCTAGAGTAGGGGGTTCTAAATGCAGAGTCTCTGAATAGATTTCAGGGGAACCATGAACTTGGAAATTCTTTTTACTAATCTCTGGCTGAAATAGAGCATTTCCTTCAGTTATTTAAAGCCGTTATTCTGAGGATGGGTCTGTGAGCTCCACCTTGCTGCCAGAGGAAGTCCCTTTGGTGGCCGCTACCCAAAAACAATGTGGAATCATGGAAGACTTTTGGACATCTATCTGCCCCAAACTTTCCTGGTCAGTTACCTTGGGAAACAAGGATTTTGTCCATGGATCTCTCATTTTCTCCAGTTATTCAACACGGGCAACACTCAGATCAAAGGCTTAAATGGACTTGGTTTGAGTTGTGCTGATTCCACTGTTTTCCTCTCTTTTTCCATCAGTGAACAAATTCATGGGACTGGCCACAACATTCAACATGTTATAGGAATGATTTTGATCTTGTCATCTTTTTAAATTGTGTTCTTTTTTCCCCTCCCACGTTTTTGGACTAATTCATCAAATATCTTATATGTTCCAAAATTTTAATCTAGTATATAAGATAAACTTGAATTGTTCTTATTCAATCATATCTGACACTTTGTGACCTCGTTTGGAGTTTTCTTGGCAAAGATACTAGAGTGGTTTCTCTTTTCCTTCTCTACTTTATTTTATAGATGAGGAAACTGAGGCAAACAGAAGCAAGTGACGCGCAGAATCACACTGCTAGGAAGTGTCTGAGGCTGAATTTGAACTAGGGGTTCTTCTGTCTCAAGTAAGGACCATCCTCCTTACTAATTAAGCAAGAAGTCAGGAGGATGGTCTTCATAATAGCCATAGAGAGAGTATGTTGATACTTAATAGTTATAGAGTGCTGTGTAATTTGTACTTCCATGGATTTTATCTCATTCGATTCTTACAACAGGGAAGTGATGCAGAAAGTCAGAGAAAGAAATCATAAGTCAGGGAGGTTAAAGCTTTCTGGGACTTACTCAAGCTTATATAACCTGCAGTTCTCTAAGAGAATAAGTTACAGATAAATTGTCAGGTCTGAGTAAGTGAAGGGAATTTCCACACTGGGAGTCCCTTCTTCTCCCCCCCTCTCTCCCACTTTTCCATGCAAATAATTCAGGGGAAAAAAATTTAAAAAGAAAATATAAAATAAATAGTTTTATAATAATTAAGACTTGACTCTTCATCTCCCATAGCAAGCCCAACAAGAGATCTGTTTGGGGTAGTTGGCTCATTCTGAAGGCTTTCTGATATTCATGCAGTCTTCTTGGCTGACGCCCAATGTTTTCATTTTCCTTTTCTGTGTCTGATCTTGTGGTTGCTTAAAGACCCTGGGCTTTATTCTTAGCTGCTCCACTCTTACCTCTTACCACTATTTCTGTCATCAGTTCCTTTCTGAAACATGAATTGATGCAAGACCCAGAAGGTGTGATATTTCTCTCTCAAACTTTCCTTTTAACCCCTTAGGCCCACTTGTCTGCTGGGGTTTTTCAGTTGGGTTTTTTCCGGGGCTAACTTAATTGTAAGGTTTCAATTCAATTTCATTCTTACTGTAACTATTATTATATATTATATATATAAATGAAATTGAATGTCGACTTTCTTCAAAGCCCTCCAACGGCGTCTCTGCTTCTCTAAGGCACCTCACCTCAAAATCACAGAAGCTCAGGGCTGAATCAGCAGCTGAAAAATCCACCCCATCTCAAAATATCCAGCCTACAGTATACCTAGGGAGTGGCCCCCAACCTTTGCTGGGAGGACTTTAACTAGGGGCAAATCTGGCAGGAATTAGAGTTTGGATTTGGCTGTTTGGAAGGGTTTCGTTACCATGCTAGCCAATTCAGAATAGCATCTCCTCCATCATGAGATCATAGATATTCACGTTAAACCATATCCCATGCATTGCAGAAATCCTCCTTCCCCTCTTTTTAAAATGTTATTCTTTTCTCCCATCCCATCGCACTTTGCCTTTTAAATGAGAGATTCTGTAGTTTTAGGAAATCTGATTTCTACCTGATTTTTTTTCTTTTTTGGAGGCAGAGGAAGCTTAACATTTTCTAGCTCTTTTCATGTTCTAAAACTCCAAGGAGAGAATTGGAATTGGGAAGGACCACCGAAGCTTGAATCCTACTTTTGGCATTTACTTGTCTTTGAGCAGAGCCTTTCCTGAGTCATCTGTCAATTAGGGATAATACTGCCTGTAGGAGCTGCCCTGCCATGATTGATGAGTTGATAAACATTTATTAAATCCCGACGGTGTATGTGCCAGGCATTGTGTTTTGTGCTGGGAATACAGAGCAGTTAGCAAGCATTTATTAAGCTCTTCTGGTGTGCCAGGTACTGTGCTAAGTGCCAAGTATACAAATACAAACTGAAAGACAGTCACTGCCCCAAGAAATTTATATTGTCACAGAGGGAGGGATGTGGAGAGGTGGGAGACCATGGCTTGTGAAGTGCTTTACAATCAGCAAATATGATAGAATTACTGGCTCTTCTCTCTCTCCATCTTCTGTCAATTCATCACCGGTAGGTTTTGCCTTTTGAAACTGCCAAGAGGAGTTTCGATGGCATCTTGTGGCAGTAAGTTCTAAAGAATTAGCTGTATTCTAGTTTGAGTGCAGAGCCCCCTTTATGCATTTCAGCCAAAGTTCTGCTCCCATTAGGGCACCCCCATAGTTGGGGCTTGACCAGGATTTCCTTGTCCTGTGGGACAGGTGGGGAAGAATTGGGTACTTGAGGAAGAATGTCCATTAATGGATGAGGAAACACACTCAGGAAGATAAATGACTTGCCCAGAGTCCTCCTGTTACTTTGGCGAAAGAGCCATGAACCCTAAATGTCCGCTGCCTCAGGAAAGGACTATTTTTTCATTTTCTTTGTCTCACTGGTCCACAGCCCAGCGCCTGGTACAATAAGCCCCAAATAAATGCGTGGTGATTGACCATGACCTCAAGGACTGGGCTTTTGCTTCTGTATCTTTCTGCTTCCCGGTCCCATCCAATTATATGTAAAGAGAAGGATCTCCTACAGTGTTCTCATCAGATCAATAGTGAGCACTGGACTTAGAAAACCTGGGTTCTAATGTTGCTTCAGTGGCAAGAGTGTTGGGTTGGAAATCAGGAAGTTCATGAGTTCAAATCTGGCCTCAGACACTGATTTATCTGTGTGATCCTGGGCAAGTCACTTAATCCTAATTGCCTCCTTTTCCCCAGCTGTAAAATGAGATGAGAAATATAAAATGGCAAACTAGTGTTTTTGCCAAGAAAACCCTAATGTGGTCATGAAGAGTGGGACATAACTGAACAACAAAAACAATATATCTATATTATATATGTATTGTTTTACACATGTATAGTCTATAGAGCATAAATCAATCAACAAGAATTTATTAAATGTTATACATGTATATATGCATACATATATTTAGATATGCAAATATGTTAATAGACAGTTTGATTTGATTTGACTGCTGAATTGCTGCTTAATTTAATTTGCGTTAAGGTGTATGATAGAGGCTTGGGTAAATTCCATGTTTCTAACTTGCCCTAAAGCTTTCTTAGTAAAACTATGGAGCGGTTCTTGGAATCATGAACAAGGTCCAGATGCTGTATCTCAAGGATCCTGTATTTTGCTTCAGATTCTGACTTACTCTAATCTTCATCACAGCAGAAGGGATCAAACTTTTGTCAGGGGAAAAGCCCTATTTACCCTGTGGAAGCCCCTGTCCTCTTCTTGCTTCCTCATCTCCTCATTGCTCACCCAACAAAGGGAAAACTCAGAAGTTGATGTCTGTTTTATGTGAGGACCCCCATTGGTGGTAGGCCATTGTCACTCAGAAAAGAGTGGACCGGTTCCTTCTGGACTTCCTCCCTTTGTACTGATCACCACCTTAAATATGCCTTCAGACAATTTTCCTTAAGCAGCACACATAGGATTAGTTTAACCTAGATGCAGAATACCTTGTTTTAAAGCCATCCCTATACCTCTTACCAAAGAACATATTTTAAAACATCTCATAAAAAGGTTTTTAAACAGATGGTCTCTCTAAGGATCAAAAGCAACTACCAAAGTCCTATTTCTTGACTTAAGAGCTGAAGAAAGTCTTTATATATTTGCTTAGGATAGTGTGACTCATTGACGTTATTCTAGCTAATTAGGCTTCTGTTCATGAGTTCCTGATGATTTTGTGTCATTTACGTAATTTTCTGGTGTACATCTCAAATTCCTCATCTGATGTCAGGATGTTTTTTTGGGGGGAGGGGAGAGGGCCTCCAAGTACAGTAAAACTATATATAGTTTTCCTTGGTGAGTTTTTTTTTTTAAATACAGTTTTAATCCTTTAAGGTTAATTAGTTTTGTTGCTTTTTTTAAATCAACAATTCTTAAATAATCAATATTTGACAGGAAGTATGGTAAAATGAATGGAACATGAGACCTAGAATCAATTTAAATCCCACTCCAACAGTTACTGTGCAACACTAAGCAAGTGACAGCTTCTAAAGTCTCAAATATCTCTAAGATTGAAAGGTCTAAGTTCAATGCAACCAGGACCTATTTGGGGTCATGGATCCTTTGGGTGCCCGCTGAGGCTTCTGGATCTTTTTTGTCAAATTATGCTTTTAAATGCATAAAGTAAAACATAAGAACGTAAAAGAAATCAAATTATATGAAATGTAATTAGCAAAGTACTTTATAAAAACTAAGTCCAGGTTAGAAGTCCTTGCAGCCTATGACTGTGAGACCTTTTGCATTTTTATAAATTAATTTAAAATGGCTTCATCTCCAATCCTCTAAAAGCTCTGCCTGACATAGATGAAACAATTCATTTTTCTTCTTTTCAAACAGAACCTGTTGGAACGTTAGACGTGTGGTACACAGTGGAGGACCTGGAAGGAGACCTACAAAACATTTCTCTGTTTTGGAAGGTGAGGTTGTGGGGGAAGCCGATAATTCTGTCGTGTTCTTTCACAATGTCATGAAAGCTTGGAGGCAGAGAAGTCTCTGAATTCTGAATCGTTGCTAAAAGGTTTTCTCCTCTGACATCCCTTTATGGGTCCTCCCACATCACAGCCCAATTATAACTGTCTTAGGTCCTTGCCTGAAGCTTGGGGGTTCTTGGGGACTCTTGGATTTTGAGCGTCAGAGGTCAGATTTGGAGCTGACTCCAAGGCCAGCTCCCCAGAACACTTCTCCTTTGTGACAGAAATCTTTCTTTATCTCCCTGGGCCTCGGTTTCCCCATCCATAAGTAGGCAAAGGTTGAACTAGCTGACCTGTGAGGTTCCTTCCAGCTCTAGAACGGTTTCCAGTGGGGGAAAAACACAGACTGAGGGATGAGCTCTAGGGCTTTGGAGATGGATAGTGGGTAGTGTTCTGAGTCTGCTGATGCTAGATTTCCATTGATGGTCCATGTTGGCTGGGTCATTGAGCGCCTCTTATTGACTAATAAAGGTTTGACTTGGGGTGAGAAGTGGATAGGAAGAAGAGGAATTGGGATTATCTCTCCTCCAAAATCACTTTCAGCTCTCCCTCAGTCTGGGATCCTCTGCATTCTGTGACGTTGCTCTTTACCACATACCCAGCATGCTTTCTTTTTTTAAAAACAAATTAATTTGGGGAAAATTTTTCATTTTTCACCACTTTAGTTTCCAAATATATACTTGCCCCTCTCCATCCAGTCATCTTTTTTGACAAAGATTTAAAAGGAAAAAGAAAAAAAGTCACTTCAGAAATCCGACCAACACACCAAATACACCTGACAACAAGCCACACTCGGAAGTCCCCCCCACCCCCTAATCATAAAGGGGAAGAATAAAGTTTGAACCCTGAATTCTTTCTCCACCTACCACTGGTGGCACAGGGAGAGAAAAAAGAGGAAGGAGGGAAAGGAGAGAGACTCCTCAATGTTTCTCCCCCCCCCAAATGTAAGGAATATGGGCCCACTTTCCTGCTCCCCAGCCCTATCACAAATTCAGGGCCCCTTTAAACAGGGCCCAACAAGGCTTCAGGAAGAACAAGGATTCTTCCTCCTCATTTCTCAAAACCCACCTCCCTTTCCTCATCACTGTCCCCAGGGCAAATAATAGTTATATTAAAACAGATCTTCAAAGTCTGAGAGGAACTTGATAAAAAAAAGTGTTCTCAGAAGGGCTTAGAGATCGGGATTTGGCTGATATTCAGTATCCTTTGATTTTCAGCAATGAGAGAGGTGGTTGAGGAGTTTTCCCCTTCCACCTTCACTTTTTCCTGCTCCTCTTTCTTCTCTTCTTCTCCTCCTCTTTTCTCTCTTGTTGCTCCTTCCTCTCTTTCTTTCCATTCCCAATTTTCTTTCTCTTCCCCCTTTCTTCCCTTCTCTATCTTTTCTTTGTGTTCCTTCTCTCTTTCCTCTCACCCTCCTCTCTACCATCTTCAATTTTCCTCCTTCCTTCCCTTCCTCTTCCCTATCCTGTGTCACACATACAAAAGTTGTTGGGTATCCATGTCAGGGACTTGTAAATAAATTCAAGGTCTTAGAATGGCTATGACCATTTGTATTCCTTAAGATAGGGACCAGGGTTGCCCTTGTCTTGTTAATGGCCTGGGGAACTCTTGGAGGAAGAAATACTTTCTTTGTGATGTACAAAATTAGAGATTTGCCTGAAGTTGGACCCGTTGTCCCTGCTCTCAATCAGAGTCTACACCTGGAATGCTATGGTCAGCCCTGGGCACCCCAATTTTAAGGGACATGGCCCTGGATGGTGTGCTGTGGAGGGCAGCCAGGGGTGGTGAAAGGTGTGGGCTTCCACACCATGCGATGATTGCATGAAGCACCTGGGAAGAGAAGGCTTGGGGAGACCAGATGGCTGTGGATATAATTTACCTGATTTTAGTAGTTTTGGATAAACTGATTCACTTTATTCTTGTGGAGCGAATGGGAGGATCAGAGAGTCATGGAGCCTGATTGCTTTGGGACTGGTGGAACAGTTGGATTTACAGAGCTCTTAATGGCGGGAGCAGGCAGAAGGTCTGCAGTGGAGGGCCCCAGGGATCTTTGCTCCTGTGGGAAGGACTTTGTCTCTTGCTTGGATAACCTTTGCTGGATAAATATGCAGAAAGACCCAAACTGAGAAGAACTGGCAGGGCAGGAGATGGTAGAATCTGGATCCAAATCCTCGTGTTATTGAGGCTTGAGCATTGGGCTTGATCCAATGAGATGAAATTCATTAACAATCTATGTAAAGTCATACACTTTGGCACAAAAATCCAACTTCATAAATAGAAAATGGAGGCGGCCTGGGTAGTAAAAAGCTGTTTTAAAAAAAAAAAAAAAAAGATCAGGAGGTTTAAGTGGACTGCAAGACAGGGTGGTTCAGCAAGCCTGGGGGGGGAACACTAAGAGTCTGCTCTTGGGTGGGGAGGGGGGAGATGAAGCTTTGTCCTGTGTTCTTTGAAGTCTCGTCTGGAGCCATGTGCTCATTTCTGGTCACCATGGTTCAAGAAGGATGCCGGTGAGCTCACCATCGGGGCAGAGGGCAGCCAGGATTGCCTGTGCCTTATGGGGGGGAGGTATTCAGAGAATTGGTTCATGCTCAGTCTGAAGGAAAGAAGATTTGGGGTGGGGAGGGCAATAATAGCTTTCTTCAAATAGGCAAAGGAAGGGTGTTGTGTTTGCTTCCAGAGGAAAGAACCCAAGGGAAGGCTGCCAAAAGGTCAGTGTAGGCTGAGGGTCAGGAAGCCCTTCCTAACAGCAGAAGAGTCCCAAAGCAGGACGGCTGCCCCCTCAAGAAGAGGGGGGGGGCTCCATCTCCTTGGCCAAGTCTGGGCTGCCACCCGTCTGGTGCGTGAGAGCAGGGCTTCCTTGGTGTGTGGGGTAGATCAGGTGACTGCTGATGTCCTTCTGGGACCCCTTGTGTCTCTGAAGGAGGCTTCATCTACCCACCCAAGGGAGCCAGACCAGGAGGACAGGTCGCAAGGGGCAAGAAACAAATTCAGTTTAACATTTTATATCAGAGTGGAATGGGCTGTTCTTGCCTCTTCCTACAGAAGAGAAAACTGAGACTAGAGAAGTTGTTGGGCTTCCAGCTCTGATTGTGTGGGTGCTTCCCAGAATTTCAGCCAAAGCTTTAGCGCTTCTGGCCCAAACTAGATAACCAGGGCCAGATTCTGAACCACTTAATCACCCAATAAACAAATATTTATTAAGCCAAGTGCTGGAGAAACAAAGAAAAAACCAAAAGCCAAGATTCTGCCCTCAGGGGGCTTTCACTCTTCAGGAAGAATCCTTTGTACCTACTAGAACTCAGGGAGTTGAGGGAGAAGGAACCAAGGAGCACCTTCTCTTTCTGGGGCAGATGGAGGGATGCTCCAGGGGCTGCGCTGGGGATGGACCCAAGGGCCCCAGAGCGATTCCAGTTAAAGCCCCAGCAGAGGGCATCTGGGGGAGGGGAAGGTTCTCAGGCTGGGGAAAGCCTCATGCAGGGGCTGTTTCACTTTTGTCGGATATTTACATTAAGAGGGGCACAGAATGACTCAGCTCCAGCCCAGAGCGGAGTTTCTAGGTAGTTACTCATTTTTCCAGGTTTCTTGGATGAAGGTAGTCTCTGTTTCTCCTCAGAAAGCAGTTTCCCCAAAATCTCTTGTCTTTTGTCTGAGAGTGGCTATTTTTAGATCAAAAAAGTAAGTTTCTTTCTTTAAACAGTCAAAAAAAAAAGTCCCAACCCAGAGCATACTACAAAAACACTGTTAAAAAAAAGATTCAGCAACGCTAGACAGAAACTCATCTTGAATTAGAAAATGACACGATTGTGTAGGGTTACAGGGAACAGGTGGGGGGGTGTGTGAAAAATATACTTTGTTTTTTTATGTGCAAGACACAGTGCTAAACCCAAAGAGCTAAAGAAAGTTTGCCTCAAGGGGTTTATAATCCAATGGGGGAAGATAATCCCTAAAGGAAAAATGAAAAGGGGATGGGGAAATGGAGTAAAATGGAGGAAGATGGCCAGGTAGAAAGGAAGAGAAGGCTGGGGGACTGGGGCTTCTTTATATGGAAGCTGGAAGATTTCTCTTCTCCATGGGGGACTCACACTGGCCACAGAGGGAAAGTAGAGATGGGAGAAGACAGGATGCAGAATAGGGATGGGGAGGGGGAGGCAGACTAACAATTGAAATCACAGGTCTCTTTTTTTTTTTTTTTGCCTCAGGGAACAGGTGGGGGGGTGTGAATAAACAGGGAAATAAGGTGGGAAATGTTTTGAAAGTCAAATCCCAAAGAGATTTCAAGCTGCAGGAACATTACAGAATGAAATCAGATATTGTTGAAAATGGCGCTAGTTTTCCCAATCCTAGGCTATGGGAGTGGGCCTGTAGGGCAGACCAGCCAGTCTTAGAGTCTGGTCTCCATCAGGGGAAAGTGAAGTCCCTGAGAGCTGGGACCCGGTTTTTTCCTTGCTCTGTCCCCCAGAGCTCAGCATATGATTTATTATCCATAATACCTGTTTAGTAAGGGCTTCTTGACCTACCTTCAAAGAGTGTCCTTCAGTGCTCCAGCCTATTCCCAAAGGCTATAAAAGAGATTAGGACCAGTTGCAGATCTCGTGGGTGAGAGAATGATTGCAAACACAAAGCCAGAGGAAACAAGGATACACGATTAATAACAACAACAAAGATTTTTAAAAGATCTGAAAAGGTTGTGAAGAAAACATTTAAAGAAGACCTGTTACTATATTCTGCTTTTGGACAACTCAGTATTAGGAAGATTTCTTCCACTTAAATGGCCCATCTGCTCAGAAATGTGCTAAGACCACCTCTAACCCGCTTCCCCTGATAGTTGGATTTTCAGTGTGAACATTTACACCTCAGAAATGGGCAAATGCCTCCATTCTAGCTTTAATTTATTGTCTTATTGATTAACTGTACTTAAGAGAGTGTTGTTAATGCAAATTGAGTTTGATTGTATATATGTATACATTCTCAGTGCCCTAAACCAGAGCTAGTTGTTCAAAGTTGACTAGGGTCCCCGAATCTCTGCACCTTCCACCCATTGCTCTAGTTCTATTCTTCAGGCCCAAGCAAAATATCACTCTCATCCTCAATCCAACCTTATTAATGGGGGAGGAACCCCAAATACTTTTAATGCAATTATATATTTTATTTTCATATAATGCTTTCCCCACATGACCGAAACTCACTCCTAACAGCAGCTGACATAGAGCACTCCCAAAATCTGTACATCACTTTAAAATATATTATAAATGTATATAATAAAATATATTTTTATATATTTTAAATATATATTTATTAAAATTTTTAATTTTTAATTAATTAAATTTAATTTAATAATAAATTTATTAAAATTATTTTAAAATATATAATAAAATAACAATAATAAATATATATTATAAACTGGAAACAGGGAGATTGAATACTTTTCTACCATTTTCAGGAATGAGATAGTTCTGTTTAGTGCCGTTTTATTTTTCTTACAAGACATAAAAACAAAGTGGAACACAGCAGAACTTATATCCAAATGCATGTTGTGACTTTCAAAGTAGTCCCCTTGGGAGGCTACAACTTCTTCCAGTCACGCTTTTATTACAATACCCCTCTTTGAAGTCTTCTTGGACCACAGAACTGTTAAGATGCAATCAGACCTCAAAAAAAATCAATACTACAAGTACAAGATGGCAGAGACACAATTAGACGCAGGTTGTCCAAAAATGACCTGGAGCTTTTAGGTGATTGCAAGATGTAATCCATCAACATGCATTTATTGAGTACTTACTGTATGATAACCATAGCGCTAGTTGCTCACATTCTCATGGATGGTCCTGGTTTTCATCTAAACCCAAGCCCTTTTACTAATGCTCTGGTTGTTCTATCGTCCCACCTTCCCATAGCAACATAGTGCTAGGGAGTTAGGTGAGAATCCCCTCTGGAAAGTTTTGCAGAAATCCCTACGGAAGATGATAAAGGCTTGGCCCCAGAGGGCCAGTTTAGGCTTAACATCAGGGGAAACTCCTGATAATTAAACTGTCTAAGAGAGCAAAGGGAGATCTCCTACAAGGCAATGGGTTCCAAAGCAGGATGAGACAGACTGTGAAGGGAGAGAAGAAGGGGCTTCTTAGGGGGTAGATGTCTTCCCTTCCTTGATAATCTATGGATTTAGGAACCCTCACCCCACTGGGGTGTCCAACAGGGTATCTCAAATCCTCAGGCCAAAGACTAGGATGGAGGAGAGCAAGTTATATTGGCCCGAGGGTGCACAATTTATTTACTTTATCAAGGGTGAGGGGCAGTGTGTGGCTGGCTGTCCTGTAACCCTGAAATCCATAAGGTGAGGATGCTCAGGGAAGCCCTCTGAGTCTAAGCCCCAGGGAGATTTAGAGGTTCATCTGCCCGAGTTGAGGTGCTCTAACCTGTCTTGGTACATGAAATGGCTGGCCCCTTACTGATGAGATCATTGATCTATCAAACTATAAGGGTCTTGCCTGGTTCCTCTAGCCACCAGTCTGATAATGTCTTTGCTGATCAGTCAAGCTTATTTATTGGGTCTGCCTTGTCCATATCTGTGTTTATGGTCCTTCCCCCCCCCAACTGGATACGAGGCAGGGACTGCTTCAGAATGGTTCCCCATATGGATCCCACAGAAGGGAGTTTGAATGTTTTGGGATCGATATCCGAAAGTAAATAGGAATTTGGCTTGTTTTGTTGTAGAACCTGAGTGTGTCTGAAGCAAAGGGAGACATCCTTGGGTACCAGGTGACTGTCCAGGAGGTGAGCAGGAACAGCTCGGCTGTACCCTCTGCCCTGGAGGACTTTACCCAGCACACTCACTATTCGGTAGTTGTGCCCCCAGAGGACTATGCAGTGGCTGTTTCCGCAAAGAACTCCAAAGGAAGGACGTCTCCTACTTGGATCTTCGTCTCCCGTCAACCCCACCAAGGTAGGACCAAGCTTTGGCCAGCTTTAGCAGGCAGGATGTTCATCCCTAGGGGAGCCAGCAGCCCACTTCTATGGTTCTGGGGCACTCCTTGCTCCTGGACTCAACCCCATCCTACCTCCAGACGCAGTTCTCACTCTAATGAAAATAACCTGGTGCCATTATGAGGGGGAAGCCTTGGACGGGGATGAGGTGGCCAGAATTCCTTTCCCACCCCTCATGTTTGCAGCAGCATTTTTTAATTGATTGCTCCACATCAGGTGCAGCCCTGGGAATAATACAGACGAGACCACTCCCTCCCTTAAAGTACCATCTCCTAACAGAAGGTGACGTGCACCTTGATAGGTCCTCATCATGGGGATCCTGGAAAATCCAGTCAAATTTGTGGTCCTCCCTTCCCTCTAGAGAAGTGGGATTTTTTTCTTTTCTTTTATGGAGCGTTGATAGTAGCTTACCACAAAATTGGGGTTAAGTATTTTTCTGTGTCGTGTTAGTTTTCCATATCACCTGTAGCTTCTGCAAAACTCCCCTAAAATTCCCATTTAATTTCTCATGCTGACCACAATATATTAAAACCAAAATGAGGAAAGTTGCAATGGGGAAGTGATAATTATATATGAAATACATGTAAACAGCCCGGGCCAGTTCCAAGAAAAGCTTACGCACAGATCCTGCCCTCCAGGAGCTTCCAGTCTAGGCACAGTGATAATAGCACAACATTCTGAACCTGGAAAATGCCAAATACACATGTGCCTCAATGACTGGCCCATGGAGCCGTCACAGGGATTTAATTAAATGTAACCATGAAGTGGCTTCTTATGGACAGTAAGATAAAATAAACATGAGCCAGGGTTCGAGCTTTCCCCCTCCGCCTCCTAGACCTCTAGCTCTTCCTCCAGGTTCAAACCAAGTGAAGTCTTTCTTGAGCCTCCCACCCAAAACCTGGAAATTTTTGGATCTGGTTCTGTGTCTGTGTCCACACACATGTGTTCATGCATGTGGTCTATTGTGCCTGTGTATACGTGTGTGTGCACTATGCCTGAATGACCAGATAAGGGCAGCCCCTGATTCATTCTTATCTTTGCTTATTGATGGATGGATTGATTTCTCAGAATGTCTGTGATATATAGGAGGGCAGAGGGACACGTATGCTATATGGCACATACATGTATGATTGCACGGGCATGTTACACAGAGACAGGCAGAGAGCAGTGAATAAAGCACTGAGCTGTGTGATCCTGGACAAATCACTTAATTTCTGTCTGCCTCAATTTCCTCATCTGTAGGGATGATAATGGTACCTAGCAATTCCCAAGACTGGTGTGAAGAGACAATCTTAAAGTTCTATATAAATGCTAGCTATTTTATCTGGTTACACATACATAGGAATATTTAAATACACATAGATTTGTATCTATTTAAAATACTACAAAGTTATATAGTATAGCATATATATTAAAATAGATTTTTTAATATATATATATAGTACACATAAACACACACACAGTATTACTGAGTTAGAATTTTATCCTAAAGTTAGAAACTGGACCCTCCTCTAAGCCCAGCTCTAACCCACTGGCATCCTTTGACCTGCGCTTCCTGTCACTGTCCCGGACACCAGCCCCTTCCCGCTCCCTCAGCCTGGTGCCATCCTCCGCTCCTCACTGGCCCCCTGCCCCTCAGTTCTACCCCTGTAACATCTCCTCCCCTCAGAAAGGTCCAGGTCCTGAGGCAAGTCCCCTCACCTCCTGCTCAGAGCATGGCACTAGCTACCACTCGGTCCCCCCCACCTCACATTTGTCCTCAGTGTAACCCACTTCTCCTAATCTATCAAGCTGATCTTCCTAAAGTTCAAGCCTGACACTGCCACCACCTATACAGTAAATGCAGTGGCTCCCTATGGAAACCCTATGGTTTCCAGGGTAACAGACAGACCCCTCTCTTTGGCTTTTACGCCCCTTCTCCACTTTGCAATGGTCTTCCACCTCTGTCCCCTCCACACCTTCTGGAATGGGGGGATATTGGCCCCACGGCTTATCCTCTGTCTCCCCATCCTGGGTACCTTCTGGGGCTGCCCCAAAGCTCCCCTGCCCATCTCTGCCTCCTGGCTTCCTTCAAGTCTGCACCTCAGTCCTGCCTCTCCCAGTCAGTCCCCTGGAAGTTAGTCCCTTCCCTCTGATGAGCCCCAGTGGATTCTGTTGGTGCATAACTGTTTGCTTGTCTCTTCATCAGACTGCCTCAGTACTTAGCAAACTACCTGGTATATAGTAAGTACTTAATAAATGCTTATTGACTTGTTGAGTAAAGGACCTAGGAAGCGAACAAGGGATCAACACAATCGGTTCCTTACAAGGTGTAAGAAAGGACATTTGTCAGGAAAGGAACTTGGGAATAAATCACATCAAGAAACACTATTTGTGTTACCTCAAAAATAATAAAAATGGACTTTATAGAGTGTTTGCAACCTTGCAAAATAGTGCACATTATCTTTTGTGAATCCCACAATAACTCACAGAGGTGGATACCCTCATGAGCTCCACGTTGTGAGATCAGTAGTTTTTCAGTCATGTCCGACTCTCATGACACCATTTGGGGTTTAAGGTGCTGAGGTAGTTTGCCATTTTCTTCTCCACTTTTACAGATGAATAGTCTCCATTTTACAGATGAATAAACTGAGGCTCTGAGAATGATTTGCCCAAGGTCTTAGGACTAGGAATCTGACCTCCAGTTTCCTTGATTCCAAATCCAGCCTCTCAGCTGCCTCCAATCAGAGCCACCTCGAGCTTGCTTCCCCAGTGTAGCAACAACATAGCCTCTGATGTCTCATGTGTCTTTTCCTTAGTTCTTCGAGTTATCAGTGGCATGGCTGTGGGTGTGGCCAGCCAATCCTAGTGACTCATTGCCTTGTTTCCTCCTCATCCTGAAGTTGTACCCAAAAGTAGTATGTGTATGGCATAGTCCTTGCCCTGGGGGTACCCAGGCTCAGAGGAAGGATGTAACTCATTCTTGAATAATCAGAATATCAAAGAGACCGTGCTGATAACAAGTCCATTACTAGAGCATTAAAAATTTACAAAACACCTTTCTTGCAGTGACTATGAAGCAGTTAGTCCAAGAATTATTATCCCCATTTTACAAATAAAGTAACTCCAAGATTAAGTGGCTTATCATATGAAACAGGAGAATTATTGGATAACATTTACAACTGGGAGGAACTTTGGAGGTCACAGAGTCCATTGCTCTCATTTTAAGAAGAATTGTTCAAGTCACATAACTAGTAGTCTGTGGTAGGATTTGAACTTGGGTCTTCCTTGCCATTTCTTTGCCTCATTTCTTACTTAGCCTTAAGCACTGAATGGGTGCAGTTTTGTTAAAACTGAGACTTGTTAAAGACCTTAGCTTAAAAAGGTCATCTTTCGTTGTCTTGATCTCTATGTGGCCACAGGACCAGATGGCTCTGGAGGGGAAAGTGAGACTGGTGACCTGGTCCAGCCCTCCCTCACTGAAATCCAAGCCACTTGGCTCCCCTCCCCAATGTCGGGGTCCTCTTGGAGGGCGAGGGACAAACGACAACACTTCTTGCCTGTGATCATACAGTGAGTTGTTGGAACTGGGATTCAAATCCATCCTTCTCTAAGTTGGGCAATTTTTTTTCTACTGTCTTGTGTTTCTGATCCAATAAGAATAAAACTTAGGATTATTCGAGGTCTAAGAAAGGAAAAATCCAATATGAGGAGGCTTGGTGGTCTTGGATCCCAAAGGGAGGGAAGAGATTCCAACCAGTGGAGATGAGCATGGCGTTCATAGGATCACAAGATTTAGAGATCGAAGAGAGCTGAGAGCACATTTTTCAGATGGGGAAACTGAGGTCCAGAGTGGTTGTGTCATTAGAAGGCAAATACAGAGTCAGGACAAGGGCAGGAGGTGTGTCCAGGTCACAGTGAATTGCTTGCTTTGGTCGGAGTATACACGGAAGGGAGTCTCAGGAGATAATGCTGGGGAAAAGGTAATACCCAATCTTGGAAGTACTTGAATGCCAGGCTCGGGAACTTGAACTTCATTGAGGATGCAGCAGAGAGACTTTGGCAGGGTTTGGAGCAGGAGAGCGAGATAACCAGCTCTCTGCTCAAGGAAGATTAAGCTGGCAGTGTTGTAGGGAGGTGATTCAGGGCCAGGACCAATGGAGAGAGCATCTGCATCCGAGAGAGGGCTATGGGCACTGAGTGTGGATCACAGCACCGTATCTGCTCTTTTTTATTGTTGTTTGCTTGTTTTTGTTTTCTTTCTCATTTTTGATCTGATTTTTCTTGCGAAGCATGATAGTTGTAGAAATATGTATAGAAGAATTGCACATGTTTAACCTATATTGGATTGCTTGCTGTCTAGGGGAGGGGGTGGGAAGAACGGGGGAAAAAAATTTGGAACACAAGGTTTTGCAAGCGTGAATGTTCAAATTTATCTATGCATATATTTGAAAACTAAAAAGCTTTAATGAAAAAAGAAAAGAAAAAAGCTGGTAGTGTTATACAGGAGCCAGTGGATTAGGCAGGCGAAAGGTAAAGGAGGTCAGTTAGGAGAGTATTGTGATAATCCAGCTTGAAGGGATGGGGGCTCTACCCTGGGAGGCTGAGCCATATTCCAAAGACATTAAACTCCTAGGAAACAACCTCACAACAAACAGATCCCAGGGAGTGGTCACTCAAATGCCAACCATTGCCCATGAGCAGGTATGTGGATGATGGTGCCTCAGCTCACAAGCGATGCTTACTGATTTTCCTTCATGTGAGGAAGTCAAGTCCAGCCTCTCTGCTCATTGGGATCATGGAGGAGCAGAGAGACCTGGGTCAAATCTTGCTTCAGACACTACTACCTATGTGACTCTGTCAACCTCAGCTTCCCCATCTGTAAAATGGGGGTGATAATAGTACCCACCTCCCAGGGCTGTTTTGAGAATGGAAGGAGATACTGTCTGCAAAGTGCTTAGCAAACCTTATGGTGATGATGGTGATGTATAGATGTAGGAGGATAAGTATAACCTGTCAAACATTGAACAAGCATTTAGTAAGCTCCTACTGTCTACCAAGCATTGTGCTAAGCACTGAAAGATAAAAATTCAAAATCTGTTCTCAGGGAGCTACTATCCTCTCAGGGTATATATAGATAAGTACATATAGATGCACATATAGCTCTCCTTTCATGTATTTTCTATGAAGCCATACCTGTATGTAGACATACACATGTGCATATATAAAAATAAATGACTTTGTATCTATTTTGTCTAAAGCTATAGAAATGGTCCATATATCTAATTATAAATAGTTTTGATACTTATATCTATAGTTTACGTAGATATATATGATCATATCATCAAACACAACAGATAAATTATCTATATGCACAGAAGAGATGTGATACATATATCTAGACTTTACATAAATATATATATGTATTTGCATAAATATATTTTGTATTTGTAGATTATGTAAATGTATTTACATAAATATCTCATTACACAGAATAGATACAGGTCATCTATATATGTATAGAAATATACAGGTGTAGCTTTATGCAAAATAGCAGGTAATTGCAGGAGGGATGGGAGCATTAGCAGTGGGGCAGGGGAGTGGGACGAGAGGCAACTGAACTGGGCTGAAGGAAACTAGGGATTCTGAGACATTGAGCTGAAGATGGAGAGAGCCAACGTGTCCAAAGTCTTGGAGGCAAGGGGTGGAATGATGTAGGTGAGGAACCTCAGGAAGACCAGTTTGGTTAGACTGTAGTATCCTGAGGAGAATACCGTGTCATGAGGCTAGAAAAATAGGTCAGATCCAATTCTGCAGGACTTCAATGACCGAGGAGTTTATGAAGCTGAATCTATGGTGACACAGATGTCAGAAGTAGATGTAAATAGAAACAGAACAGCAGGCATAGTTTCCAGAAGAGAAGACTGAGATCTAGAGAGGGGTAGGGGCATGGTAGGCTGCCAGTCACAGGGCTGGTCAGGGGAAGGGCTACCGGGCTGCCAGCAGGGTGATGCTGGGCTATGCTCTGTGAAAGGATGGCGATGGGTGGAGTAGAACAGGGCAGGACTGAGTGGTTGAGGCAGGAGACGAGTCCAGAAACATCCCAGGGAGGAGGCAAGTCTCAGGTAGTTTCAGAGGAGGGAGGGACATGCCTTGGTACAGATAGAGTGAAGGTGGGGTTAATGGTTTGGCTGCTAAGTCAAGAGAGAAAGCCACGTGTTGGGAATCCGGGGTAGGGGTGGTGGAGGGATGTGCTCGCCTGAAACAGAGAGCATCAGCCAGGCTGTAATGGCAATTAAGGACACCCAGGGGAACATGGGAACAGTGCAGAGACAACTGGCATTCAGCCTTTCATGTGAACTTGGGAGTAAATAAGTACTTAATGATGGCTTTCTTCATTATTTGTTCTTTCATGCAACAAATACTAACTAAGCATCTCCATGTGCAATAATGTACACAGATGTGTACACAGAATACATTAGAGTAAAATGTGAAATATATAAACCGTAAGACATAATGTTGTGTATCTCATATAATAGAATAATATTCATAATGTATTATATAATAGATATTATCTTGTATCACAATATATTATATTTAATTATCAATAGATTATATATAAAAGTTCCCTCACCTCCCAATGCCAATCCAGGGGCTTGTTCACTGTGCCAGGCTGCCTCAGTATTCCCAATGTGACTCACATATTGATAACACAGTGAAGTCCGCAATGCGTTTCCTTCCTGTCACTCGAACTAAACTGGGAAATTGTTATTACCTGTATCTTACACATAGGAAAACTGAAGTCCTGAGTTGTTAATTAACTTGCCGGGAAAGTGTCAGGGCCAGGATTTGAACCCAGTTCTTAATTTGGAAAGCTATGGAGACTGAATGAATATGGGGAAGAAGAATATATAGATTCTAAAAGTTCTAGAGAGGTTCTGGATAGAAAGATTAAAAAAGAAAAATTAAATTAAACCAAAGTTATCTTGAGAAAGATGAGAACAAACAGCCTGGAAAGAGATGCCCGAGTGGGGCCTCGTGCCAACAGAAGCAATAGGAAATAGGGAGGGAGATGGCCAGAAGTTCATCCCCTTGGTTTGAAAGAAGCTGGGTAAGACCTTCCCGGAACTGGAATTTGTGAGAATGTTGCTGAAGGGGCTGGGGTAAGACGTATTCTGGAGAAGGTTTGGCAGAACGTGTGAGAAGGGGCCACGTGAGGAAGAACCAAGCTTTGGAGAAGGCAGCATGGAGAGAGCAGCATCTGGAGGCTCAGGACCTGGGTTCAAATCTCACTCCTGATGCCTACTCCCTGGGTAGTTCTGGGCATGTCAGAAATAGCTCTGAGAAACAGGGGCAGTGGGGTTGCATGGGATGGCATCTCCGGCCCCTTCCAGTTCTCTGCCGGTAAAACTGTGACTCCTCATTTCACTGTCTGCCCATGATGCATCAGCCTTCCTCTGGAGGAGAAGGATGGACGCTGCTTTTGTCATGTTGAGAAATAATTCCCATGGGCAGCGAGGCACTTCGGGAGAGCGGGTAGCAAGACACCCAGGGATGTGCTGAAAGCCAAAGCATCTCTGCTCAGGCAGCATGAATGGGGAAACCGTAGGCAGAGGTCTGTGTACAGAGCACTTCTACATGGAGGATGATCTCAGGACGAGGATTGTGGGGGTGGGAAAGGCTGGCAGAAGAGGGAAGCCAAGGATTGTGGGGAACAGGCCTGAGGGGTGGGCATGAGGGCATTGTGGGTGCTAGAAAAACCAAAGTCTTTCCAGAAAAAAAGGAGAGATGGAGCTCTTGGGGCGTGGGGTGTATTTCTGCCCAAGGTTGCAGTGGATTGCATTGTGGATGGGCTCCCTGTGGCAAAGGGTGTGGTCCAGACCTCAGAAGACCCTTCATTAAGAGCTCAAGGGAGAAGGAGTTGGAAAATGTGAGAGCGAATAGGTGATGGAGGAGAGTGGAGGTGGGAGGGAGATGGGGAAGAGCTGAGGTAGACTAAAGCTCCATGTCAGGGGAGGTTCCTCCTGAGGACTTGGCTGTCCAAGCCTCTGGAGCAGGGGACACTCGCTCCCTTCAAGCAGGGGCTGGATGCCCAGCTATAGGATGGCAGAAATCCCTTTTCGGGTACAGGGGAGCCGAGAGCCTCCTCTGAGAGTTCTTCCACCTCTGAGATTCTGGGATTCTGATTGAAATCCTTCCTTGTGGCTTCTCCCAACTGCCACGGTCTCTCTTTCTTTAACAAAGCTCCTCGAAATGTCATGGCTCAGTCTCAGGGGACAGACGGCATCAGGGTGACTTGGGAGCCTCCTGGGGAAGCTGCCGGCTCCGTCAAGGAATATTTGGTGGAATGGAGAGAGCCCAGCCCGGGCCGCAGTGGCGCGTCTCCTCCTGTGGACTGGCTCCGACTCCCCACCCTCAGCACGTCGGCCGTGATCTCCGGTAAGGAACCTGCCGGCCTCCCGCCGGGGTTAAGAAGCTGTGTCAGTCAATGAGTCAAGAAGCCTTTAGTTAGCATCTTGTATTTGTAAGGAGCTGTACTAAGCCGGGGAGCGTTGGAACCCAAGGGTAGTTCTCAAAGGCTGTTGTGTAGCTGCAGTGTCTGCAAAAGCACCAATGGGTCCCCATGTGCCTAGAACTGTGCTCTTAGCAATAAGGATGGACAGCAGTGGGCAAACATATGAGCCACCTGCTAAGTGCCAGGTATTCTGCTATATAAGTTCTACTGGCCTTTATTATTTTGACTATAATTCAGTTATAGAAGTTACACTGACTATGTATAGTATACGCACTATAGACATACATATTCTTATATAGTCGGTGTAACAGACTTGGGGTGCAGTGAAACACATGTGTATCATGTATGTACACATCACTCTGAATATTAGTTATAGAAGTTGTGGTGATCGTATATATTTCACTGAATATTTATATGCACATACATATATATAACAATATGTGTGTGTGCATTTGTGCATTATGCAGGTAGATTATACATATGCATCCTATAAACAAAATAATTTCAATCGAGTAGGTGGGCACTAGGTGGCAACATAGTGGATCGAGGGTATGTCTGCAGTTAGAAAGTCTCCTTTTCCTGAGTTCATATACAACCTTAGACACTTAGTAGCCTGTGACCCTGGGCAAGTCCCTTAACCTTGCTTCAGTTTCCTCATTTGTAAAATGAGCTGGAGAAGGAAATGGCAAACCACTGCAATATCGCTTAGCAGAAAACCACAAATAGGGTCCCAAAGAGTCGGATGTGACTGAAACAAGGGAACAATAATCCTGTGAAAAGTCCAAACGGGAGCTCCAACATGTGGGAAGGTTCCCCAGATGCTGCTGTTTGCACACTCCAGAACACTATTAGTGTGACCCACAGACACTCAGAAGAGTTCGCCCATCAACTCACATGGAAAAACAAAGCAACGGATGAAGAGTGTCCCTTGGCTAGTTTGTGGTAGAGAGCTGGCTGCCCTGTGTATTGAGTTGACCAATCAGCACACACATTTTGGACAGATCCTGATGATGGACCATTGGCTGTGCCCAGAATTGAACCAGAAGAAGATTGCCTTTGGAGATAGTATATCATTTTCGGTAACTGAGAGGCGTTTTCTAGAGAAAATGATGGCAATTTCCATCTTTTCTCTCTTTTTTTCCTCCCACACCAATCTTCTTTCAGGTATCTCTCCAAGATTCTGAATTGCCAAGCAGGTGCTACTTTGACTGATAGTGAGAATTTTCTTATTACACTAATGTAATCACATCACAGGGCCAGGCCAAAAGAGTCAGAAATGATTCTAGTAAGAGGGCTAATTAGGTGGCAGATAGTGCAATATCTAATTTCTAATGCTGCCTGAGATATTTACTAGCTGTGCAAGCTGCTATGTGCCTCAGTTTCTTCATATGTAAAATGGGATAAGAGGATCTCCCTTGGAAGGGGGATAATTTTTGTAAAGCACTTAAAAAAACAAATATTAGCTATTATATTACTTAATCTCTGGAATCTTAGGGGATTGCCAGAGGCCGCTCAGACTACAGATAGAGGAGTTATTTCTATGCATCAATGGAAAGTCTTCACATCTACAAGTCTCACAGAGGTGAAATTACAGGATCATAAGGTCATACACTTAGAGTAGGAAAGGACCCCAGAGATCATCAGGTACAAATCCCCTTGTTTTACAGATGAGGAATTTGAGGCCCAGGAAAGCTAAATTACAGACAGTGTGTTGTACAGCTACTCAATGTGTGTAAGAGGTGATTTGAACATAGATCTTTTAGACCAATTCAAATAGAAAACAATTCCTGCAGGCTGGCATTTTGATTTAGAAAACCACAAATTAACATCATCTATGTTACCTGGAATCTTTATGAATTTTGTTTCCCAATTATATTTTATTCTGGTTCAAAGGCGTTGGAAATTTTGCTGGCTGTGAATTCCAAACCCCAAATCTTAGTCTCTCTCCATTATACAAGTTACCTTATCACAAATCCAGACTTCTCCCTAGATATCAAAAACATGCTTCCAGTGATGCTACAGGGTCATGATTCATGGAACACAATCATCTTTGAAAAACAGAAAAAATAATATGTGGTGTAAGGATCCAGGGAAAGAGGCACATTGCAGGGATCAATTGGCTGTGACACATTGTCATTGGAGGCTTGTAGACATAGTCTATTGCCATTGTAAGCTCACACATAGCAAACGGAACAATTTCCATCCCAAATCCCATCTTCAAGATTCACCCTCTCCACTCCCCCCTGATGCTTCTGGGCCATTCCTCGCTGTCAAAACCCAACTCTTCAGGCTTAGGGATGTCAAAGAAAAAACCAGCCACAAACTTCATTAACTTGGTTTTGACCCAGAGTATCTTCTCAGCCCATGTCAGGATCAGGAACCTTGAGAATGAGATGTCCAGTTCATTCCTCTCCTTCTAGAGCTGGGATGCTGACTCCCAGAAATTCGAGGTAGGCACCCAATGGCACCCATAAGGAGCCTACACAGGGTCACGCCATCCCTTCAAACATCTCACCAGACACCTTCACACTTGGGCCCAGGTGGGGCCTCCCTCAAACCTGTAATTAAGATTGCCAAACTTCACTAGGTGGTGCAGCCCATTGGTGCACTGCCTGTGTCCCCAGGTGGAGCTCTATTTGGTTTCCAAGTGGCTAAAACCAGGAGGTGTTGCAGGAGCTCACGTATGGGAGGGCCACACAAATGTGGCTCTGCTTGTGCCCTATTGCTCGGCCAAGGAAAACTTGGTATAATGATCGGGAGTCAATGTTCCAATAAAGGCAATCTTACCCACCTAGGAGTATTGGGGTGGGGTGGGTGTGGGTCTTTTCATGGTCTCCTCATATCTAGCTCTGTGCTCCTGCTACTCCTTAATGGGACTTCTTAGTCACATTAGATTATGTCCTGCAGCCACACCTCTACTTCTGTCTCTTTCTTTCTTCCTCTTCCCTTTTCCCTCTTTTCATTCTCTTTCTTCTCTACCTCTTGATCTTCCCTCATTATATTTTCTATTTCCCATCTTCCCTCTTCCTCTTTTACACACACACACACACACACATACACACACACACCTATATAGAATTAGCCCAACAAATTTAATTGAACAAATATCAAATTCTTTGTGTCCTGTACTAAGCACTGGGGGAGATACCAAATTTAAATATGGCATTGTTCCCATCTTCTTGAAATTTATGTTCTACTACAGGAATAAGAGAAATGTGGATAATAACATTCTTTAACAAGAATTCCCAAATTTCTGGTCTCAGAGCCCCTTTATGCTCTTCAGAATTATTGAGGACCTCAGGGATCATTTGCTTATGAGGGATTATAGCTATTAATACCATATTAGAAATTAAAAACAGATAAAAATTTAAAAGCATTAATTCATTTAAAATAATAATTGTAAATCCATTATATATGAACATAATGTGTTTCATAAAAAATAACTATTTTCCAGAACAAATGGAGAAAAGTAGCATCACTTTTACATATTATATATATTTTTGCAAATCTCTCTGATGTTTGGCTTGATAGAAAACAACTGGATTTTTGTACCTGCTACTACAGTTGTATACTATGATGTTTTAGTTGAAGTCTATGAAGAAAATCCAATATTACACATGTGTAGTTGGAAAAAGAGCCATATTAATAGGCAAATACACTTCATCTTTATTACTACCATAAAGGCAGTTTTCACCTAATGAAACAAACGGAAATGTTCTCCAGGGCTCTCAAGGGGTCCTTGGCCACACTTTGAGATCTGCTGCCCTATGAAATTATATGACAAGTGGATTAGGATGGTGCAAAGAAAAGACCTAAAGTTCAAAAGCTTATCACTATTTGAAGGTCATCAGGGAAGGCTTCCTGCAAGAGGCAGTATTTGAATGGGACTTTAAAAGGGTGGCTAGAAATTCATTAAAGAGAAGAATAAAAAACACTTAAATCTCCTAGTACCACAGAAAGAACAGAGGGAACTTGAGAGGCTACCTGTGTGATTATGGGGGAGTTACTCTTCCCCTATTCGGGCCTCAGTTTCTCCCTCTCTAAAATGAAAGTGATAGAATCAGATAACTGATGAGATCCCCTTTAGCTCTAAATCCAGACTCTCCAAATTGGAGGGAATCGGGGGCACCACATCCAACCTACACATGAAAAGAATCCTTGCACCAAGAAACTGAGACTCTGCCTGAACCCTCCCTCCCTATGGAGGGGGAGCTCACCCAAAGATTAGGGAGGGTTCCTTCCTTCCTAACTAAATAGAGATTGGCTCCAGGGTGGGGGAAATGGTTTGGGAAAGTGCAGTTGGCCTAGGGAGTGATTTTTTAATTAATCAATTAATTATGTTATTATTTATTATTATAATATATTATTATAAATTTATCTATTTATTTTAATACACATTGCTTCGTGAATGAGTTGGAAGAGAAAAATCAGAGCAAACGGAAAAAATCATGGGAGAGAACAAAAAACAGAAAAAAGAAGTGAACAGTATTGCTGATTTACATCCAGTTTCCTTAGATCTTTTTCTACATGCAGATGGCACTTTCCCTCCAGAGTCTATGGGGAGTGCTTTGGACCATGAGCCACTGAGAACTGAGTCTTTCGTACAATTTTGCTGTTACTGTGAACACTCTATTCCCAGTTCTGCTTGTTTCCCTCAGCATCAGTTCCTGTAAATCTTCCCAGGCCTTTCTAAAATCAGCTTAGAACAATAACATTCCACCACCTCTCCATACCACAGTTGCTCAATCAGCCCTCCCTGACAGCAGCCGCTCCTTTTCCAGTTCTTTGCCACCATGAAAAGAAGCGCTCCCGACATTTTGCCCACGTGGGTCCCTTTCCCTCCTGTATGATTTCCTTGGGATGAGGCCCAGCAATGGCAGTTCTGGGTCAGGGCAGCCAGGGAGTGATTGGAGCTTGTCCAGCCGGGCCTGTGTGTGTGTGTGTGTGTGTGTAAAAGAGGAAGAGGGAAGACGGGAAATAGAAAATATAATGAGGGAAGATCAAGAGGTAGAGAAGAAAGAGAATGAAAAGAGGGAAAAGGGAAGAGAAAGAAAGAAAGAGACAGAAGTAGAGGTGTGGCTGCAGGACATAATCTAATGAGATCTTGAAGGTGAACTTGGGGGCAGGGGGAGGCCCGCTGCCTCTGGCTGCTGTACTGATGGGACTCTTTCTTTCCCTGCAGAACACGTCAAGCCCCACCAGTGCTATCAGATCCGCCTCTGTGCCCTGTGGGGGACCGGAGTGGGCTGCGCCCGCACCTGGGCTGACCTGAGCAGCAGAGGTGATACCTGGAGCCGGGGAAGGGAGGGGGCGGGGTGGCTCCGGGGCCTCCCGTTACACCCTGTTCTGTTTCGCAGAGCCCCTGAGCGGCCCCCTTGTCCACAGTGCCACGGCAGGGAGGGGAGCAGCGTCCCTTACCTGGGCCGAAATCCCGGCTCAGGAACAAAGGGGCTGCCTCCTGCACTACAGCATCTACCTGCGGGAAGCGGGCTCTGCCTCTGCCCCACGCATCTTGGGTAGGTGGAAATGAAACTTTTTTTTAATTCTTTCACTTTGAAAAACTTCAATGAGATGGAGAAAGATAGAGATATAGATAGGCAGAAGTATAGTTGGAGATGGATAAAGAGATAAAATGGATGGATGAATGGAGAGATACATGGATGAATGAACAGTTGGATAGAGAGATTTTTGGAAGGATGGATAGAGGAAGAGATGGATAAAGAGAGTTGGATAAATGGATGCAGAGAGGAATAGGTTAATGGATGGGTGAGTAGATGGATGGAAGAATGGATGGAGAGATGATCAAATAGATGGGCTGTGCTGCCCTATTTCTGACTAAAGGCCAAAAAAAGGTTCCCTTATGGGGATGGAATGGAGTTTAGTTTCTATTGGGGCACAGGAAAGTGAGGAACGTCCCATATTTTAAAATTTAAACATCCCAGCCTTTCTTCCTTTCTCTGTCCTTATGTCTTCTTTCAGAAATACCCTATGAGGTGGCAAACACTTCGATGGTGATCAGAGACCTTTCACCCGGAGTCACTTATGTGTTATGGATGACGGCTTCCACGGCTGCAGGAGAGGGTCCCCGAGGGAATGAGAGGGAACTTTTCCTGGAAGGTAAGATCCAAACTCCAGGAGAAAGCCTTCAGGTTTCCCCCATGAGTGTGTCTTCCTGAGGAAGGAGTCCCTAGCTCTGCCATCAGGTCCCTCTGCTCCCTGGCTCCTGCTGACCCAGCAGCCCCTCTTGCCTTGCCCCTGATAACTAATGTTCGGGAGTTTTCTCTTTTCTCCCTCACCGGGTGGGCCCCATTCTTTCCACCTCACCCAGGAATTAAGTGACTTCCCTGAGACCACACACAGGGTTAATAGGAGCCTAATCCATGCCCGGTTCTTCCTACTGCACCATCCTCCCTCATCCACAAGTAACATATTTTTGGTCCAACCTGTGGTTTTATCAGGAAGGACAAGTCCTGGGATGAACGCCTTCCTTCTGCAGATGAGACCCTGGATCAGAGACAGTCGGTGGTGCAGACAGACCTTAGCCACCACCAAATGAGAGAGCCCGTGCGAAGCAATTGCCCATTAAAGCACCACCGAAATGTGCCTTATTGTTATTGTCAGGATGGGGATTGCTGCCTGTCCTGTTGTTTGTTTAATAGACTCATAGAACTCTTTGGACCCAGAGGGACTGTTAGAATTAACTCCACCTGTCCGGCACAGGTACAGGGTTTCTTACCCTTCCCCCTTTGGAGCAAATTCTTGAGGACAGGAATATCTTTTTCCTCTTAGCACAATGCCTGGCAAATAGTAGGTGCTTAATAAATGCACGTTGGTGGCCTCAGAAGCCAAGATGCACAGGGAACTTGTGACTTACCAAAAACTCAATAGCAAGAACCCAACTCTCCTGATGCTGTTCTATTATAATTCAGTTTGATAAATATTACTTAAGCACCTACTGTGTGCCAGGCTCTGTACCTTTTTATATAAAAAGATAGGAAAGACCTGACTTCAGGGAGCTTATAATCTAATGGAGGAGACAACATGCAAACAAGTACATATAAAGCAAGTGGTAGACAGGATAAAGAGGAAATAATCCGAGGAACAATACAGTTTCCTCCACACGCAGCCTCTCTGGAGGGTTAGTGTCTAGAACTCAGAGTCAGAAAAGACCCGGCTTCTAGTCCCTGCTTCAGTGCTCCCTCGCTTGTGTGGTACTGGGCAAGTCTCCAGCCTGAGAGCCTCAGGTTCTTTACCTATAAAAATGATCAAACCAACACTACTTCCCTTGCGGATCTGTTGGGACAAAATCATTTTGTAAACTTTTCAGTGACATGGCAGAGAGTTATTACCAGAACATGAACCTGAGCTTCCCCAGGAGGAGGAGCGGCTAAGGATTCAGGAGATGTTGGCCAGAGATCTCTGGGTAATTGCTGTAGCTGACCTGTAAGGGTCACACAGAGCTTTTCATTATTTCACAGCCAGCCTCCAAGGCAGGACTTACTGGTATTCTGTTCCTGGAATCTATAAAATTACTATTTTATAAAGAAACTATAAGTCATCAGAAAACAAGGAAAGGATAATACCGTCATAACATGGCTAGGTTTTCAAGCAATGTATTCAAAATGAATTAGTGAAAAAGGAATTTATTGAGCACTTGCTGTATTCCAAGCACCATGCTAAGCTCTGAGGACACAGAGCAAGTGAGACAGTCTCTTTATCCCTCGATAGGGTAGCCATCAACCTCCTTAATTCCCTTGCTTGATAAATCTCTGACAAGGGAGCCATTTTCCCGGCATCTCCTCCAAATTTCTCCCGTCCCGAGTAAAATGTGAGCAGTACATTTGGTTCTGGCTGCACCAGTCACCCTGTCCACGCTGCTGGGTGGTGCGGCGTTATTTGCATGAGCTGCAAGCTTAAAGCAAGTTGTTCTGGCTTTTTATTAGGAGGTTAATTAAGGTGACGGCCTCAGAGTCAGCCCATCCCTCCAAGCTCACCCTGGATTTGGAGAGCCGGAGAGGGGGCTGGCAAAGCCCTGCGGTGTCGTAGGCCGAGCGGCAGGTACCCAGAGGTTTCTGGTCCTCGAGTGCTGGCTTGTTTGTCCGATTAAACACTTGTCAAGGGTTGAATTGAGCCTGCGCTGCCATGTACCTCAGCAGGCTTTTTCATGGGATTCCCTGGGATGTGTAGAAGCAGGAAGGTTTGCAGTTTATAAGTGATGAAGTGGAACAGAGTTGGGGGCCTGCCTTTGGTCGAGTGGCTAGCTCCAGGTTCCTTCCCCATTTCCGGAGAGTGCTGTGCTAAGGCTGGCAGATGTTTCAGGAAATGGCTCTCTGGTGTTCGTCGTCGTGACCCAGCACGGGAGGGGAGCCTGGGCAGAGGCTGGGGACAACATGTACCCAGACAGAGACTCCTTTCAGCCCTGCCTTGTGTTACGGGGTTGCCTGGGTCCCTTCCACCTCTGACACTGTTGCCCTAAGTCAAAGAGTGGGGACTTCCAATCCCTGCTGTGTTACCTGGGACGTCGCCTGGGACTCGGCAATTCTTCCCCCACTGAGGAGTTTGGGCTGGCGGGTTTCCAGCAAACGTAGCCTTGGACTAAGTGTAGTATTTTCAGAGAGAATTCCATGAACAACTGTAATGGGGCATGAAAATGCCCGGGATTAGTAAGGACAAAGTCATAGATTCCGATTATATTATCGAGGTTTGTTGAATACTCACAATTGAGAGAAATGGGAGATTTCAGTCAGGGTTTGGTGAAAATAAAGCCTCGTTTCCCCAGGCAAGTTTACAGACCCCAACGTGCAGCGTTTCACCACAAGAACCCACATCTCCTAGCTCCCACTCCAATGTTTGTTCCTCCATCCCCCCCTCTTTCGCTCCTCCTGGGGCTGGGTTACAATTTCTCTGGATTTCTGAATATTCTTGCGTTGTCCGTGCTGAACCAAGAGGGAGTCGATTCCATTTCCCAGCGTGGCTGGCCAAGTCTTGGGGACAAGGATGGATAAAGAAACCCAAGCTTATTAAGCGCCCACTGTGTGCCGAGTCACTATAGGGTGGTCTCTCATCTGAAGTCACACTAAGGGGGGGAGGTGCCGTTACAGCCTTATTTTACAGATGAGTAAACTGAGGCAGACAGGGATGAAGGGACTTGTCCAGGGCCTTCAGGTCACGCTCTGAAGCCAGTTGCCTCACATTTCAGGTGCTTTTCACTGGCACATCCTGGTGATGCTGACTGCCGCGGCGCTCGTCACAGTGGGGATCTTCTCCGTGCCTTGGGCTCGAGCAAAGTAAGTTGCCGGTTCAGCCCCAGAGGGAGGGGGCCGTGCGACCGTGGCCCTTTCACAGGCAGAACTCCGCGAGTGTACGTCCGATGGATTCAGCCCAACTGCCCCCGACGTCACAGTGTTTATGTTTCCTGAAGTCACAAGAATAGATCTGCCACTTCAGTGAGACGGGGCTCCAGGTCCCGGGGGGCTTCTAACCGGCTGCTTTCCTTGCAGAGTGAAATCTGTCATCTCTGCCCTCCAGCCCCACTGGTACAACCAAGAGATTCCCGACCCAGCAAACAGCATGTGGGCCAAGAAGCACTGGCTGTTGGAGGTAAGAGCAGGGTCCAGGCCCTTCTCACAGAACGGGGGTCTTCCAGCCAGAACCTGCCCACCTCCTGGCCGCTTTTCTTCCTGGCCAATGTTCTGAACCAGATGATGCTCTCTCTAGTGCTCCAATTAGAGGCAGGGCAAAGGACATGGAGCCGCCAGACATAGAACCCAGAAGACCTGGGTCTGCACCCTGGACTGGCTGGGTGACCCAGGACCTCCATGTCCCATCTGTCCATGCCAGGAGATCCCTTTCCTGACAGTCCCAGACCACCGCTCTGCCACCGGGCACTCCTTTTAATGCCTTGTCCCCCACATCCTCCTTCCATTTGTACAGTAGCCATGCTCAGGTGAGCTCAACTAAATGCTTTGACCCCTGATAGGGTTCAGAGGTAGTACAAGTAGTATCATCTGCCCATATTAGAATGTAAATAGCCTATCCATTGTTAGCCTCGTATGGTTGGCTAATCATGTTTATCCTTTTATGCTTTTATTGTCTCGAGTTTGCATTTCAGCCTCTATGCATTTCTGGACTTTTTAATCAAGCAGTTATGTTTGGAAGTTCCCTATTTAGTTCAATTTTTCCCTGAAGGATTATAGGATTATGTGAAGTATCGCTGAATAGGTTATTCTTGATTGTAAACACACACACACACACATCTACTTTGCATTCTGGAATACATTCCTAGCTCTCTGTTCCTTTATGGCAGTGGCTACTAAATCATGTGTGATCCCGACTATTGCTCCTTTGTACTTGAATTCTTTCTTTCTGGGTGCTTGCTCTATTTTTTTATTTGACCTAGAAGCTCTGGATTTTGGTTATAATGCTCTTGGAAAGCTTCATTTGGGAGTTTATTTCGGGAGGTAATCGGTGATTCTGTTTCCACTTTGTCCTCTGGCGCTAAGAGGAGTGGGCAGTTTGAAGTTGTGTAGAGGGATCTTGTTTAATGTGGCTGCTGCTGACTTCTGAGCTTCCTCATGACAGGGTCCACGACCATTCCTCAGCCTGGGGCACAGTCCACTGGGGAATTGTGACTCAGAACTAGGTGGTGAGCAGCCCCCGTTCCTGGATCTAACACAGATTTGGGATTTAGGCCTGCTGCTGGGCTCCTGGCCGGACCTCATCCCCAGTGTCTGCAGGCCTTTCTCTCTCTCTCTCTCTGCCAGCCTAGGCCAGAAAGGTGACTCGCTGTGACTGATTTGTTCTCAGATTTCCCCAGGATTTGCTCTGGTGCCTTTTCTCCATCTGTGAGTGGAGGCCATTTCATTATTCATTCTTGTATCCCCAGTGGGGCTGTCCCAAAGTGAAAGGATCTGCTAGTTTTAGTGGGTGACTCTGACCTACTGGGTCGGAGGAGCTGTGTAACCTTGGGCACATGGCTAACTTCTCTGGGCCAGGTTCTCTATCACATCACGGCCCTGAAATGTCAGAGCAGGAAGGAACTTTAGGAATCATCTCAATCCAAACTCATCTTACCTTTAAGGTCAAAGTCAAGAGGCATCTATTGTCTGTGTCAGAGGCTGGGACAAAAAAAAAGTCCTGAGGAGGAAACAGCTTAACAAGCCTCCAAGCCCATCCCTGGCTGGCCCATAAGCTGTGGGTCTCTCTCTCTCTCATAAATGCAGGAGACAATATTTTGTCCATGGATCATAAGAACAGTTAGAGGAGCCTCCAAACCCATCCTTGGGCTACCCTATGGTCTCCATGGAGGTTGTGGTTCTCTGATAAATGCAGGAGACAGTATTTTGTCCATAGACAAACATCCCTATCCCCCAGGGCCACCTGAGGAGGAAGTTTGTAAGGCAGTGCCAGTTGAGTCCAGAGCAGCCCCCAGGAACTCTAAATCATCTGGTTGAAAGGCAGAATTCCTTGAGGCATCAGAGTTCTAGAGCCCCAAAGGACTCCGATCCCTGTAAATTAGGGAGCTGAGGCTAAGTGATGTCTAGGCTTAAAGTGGCAGGAACATGATGGCACACCGCCCCCCGCCTTGATTCCTGCTCTAGTGTTCATTGGGAGTACTTTTCTTGTGCTGAGCTGGGGAAACCAGTGATTAACAGAAATTCTGGGGGGAGCTCAGTTGTTTTTAAGGTACTCTCCGAGCAGAGCCTCCTTCCTTTTCTGGCAGCATAAAACGCTGACTCTCCAGACAACCTTGTTGATAAGTTGTTGGCTTTGACGAGCAGCTTTTCCCTGCTTTCCCTTCTTCGTTCTTGGTTGCAAGATTGTTGGGGAAGGGAGATCTCTCAAGGTCAGGCTACAAGCATTTGTTAAGAGGCAAAGCCCCCGTGTAATTTCCGTGTGTATCTCACACTCTTCCCTCATTCCATCAGGAGGAAATGCAGCTTCATTTGGACAGTTTTTCTAACAGCCGGACCAGTTCTGAAGAACATGAAACTCTTGAAATCAAAGAAGTTCTTCAAAAAGCAGCCCCAACCCTCCAGGAGACAGAATCCTCTTATTGGCCAAAAACCCACAATTTCCACGAGGCAGCCAGAAAAAGTTCGCCTCAGGCTCCAAAACCCATTGAAAATGGGGTAGAATATGGTGTCTCCCACCCTTCAATACCAGGATCACACCCGGCTGAGAAGGGCCAAGTGGTCGACCTATACAAGGCAATGGGATATGCGGGGCCAAAGGCAGAAGACTCAGCCATCCAGCTTCGGGACATCCCAGTGGACTACTTGCCTGCCAACATAGATTACCTGCCTTCAAACCTGGATTACCTGCCTTCCATCACTGCGGACCCTCTAGAAGACAGTGAACTGCATGGTCTGTCTTTCTCTGTCTTCCCAAAGGGCTCTTTCCCCCCCCTCATCTGTGGAGACAAGCTGACTTTGGACAGAGTGAAGATTGACTCTGGGCCCATTATTCACTAACTGGCCCTCTACCCCAGACTTCCCTGGATGCTGCATCCTGGGGCCTTGAACAGAACAGCCGATTCTCCCAGGGGGACGGCTCAGCACCCAAACCAGGGCAGGGGGCTTTCCCAGCTGGACACCACCCAACATTTCACCTCCAGAGTTTGCAGAAGGTACCAATTCTTTTTAAATCTCTGGAGGGTAGGAACTATACCTCTGGTCACTTTTGTGCCCACAGCATTCAAGGGATTTAATGAGCCAAGATTTTTCTGAGTTGACTGCTTCCCCCAAAAAGCTTTAGAAGGAAAAATTAAATCTACTTGGTTCTGGAAATAATACGATTGCCTATCCTTTTAGTGATTAGGGAAAAAATGAACTAATAAAGTCATGACAGAATATTGTGCAATGAGGAATAGGAGGAGTGCAGAGAACTGGGGAAAGATTTGTAGGAACTGATGCAGAATGAAAAGAGTGGCAATCTACCAAATTACTGTTGTACCGAAGATGAGAAAGATTGGGGGAAAATCCTGAGAAATCCTACAGGAGAGACACAGAATCTACCTCCCTCAGAGCCCAGAGGTGGAGGACCAAGGGGACATAATACAGCATTTTCAGAAGAAGACAGTTTTGTTTAATCCTTTTCCTTTGTTCTGAGGGGGGAAGAAGGAGCTTCTGGAGAAGGGCCATGAGAAATGATGTAAGGGTAATCTTTCAGGGCATGAGGAAAGGTCATTTTAAAATGCTGGATAATTTGTAAAATAAAAATTTGCCACAATCACTTGGTGAAATTCTTAGGGGTTTTAAAACGTGTTTGTCCATCTCCTTGCCCCCACGTCTGGTATTTTGAGAACCCCGGAAGCAGAAAACCCCGCTGTGGTTTCCCAAATTAGTCTATGGCAGATGCCATGGCCATCACCCTCCGAAGAAGTATTTTGGAAGCCAGGGTTTCACTTTGAAAACCAGTTTGGGCGGGAGCAGGAACCACTCCTTCCTGATTGGGACGGCGGCCTGCCCCACCCCGCGGGGGAATCCAGAAACGGCCCCCCTCTCCCGGGCAGCTCCCAGTTTACAAAGGGTGAGGGGGGGGGGATCTCCCCGACCTTTCCTTACACACTGGCTGCGCAGCCCTGGCTTCTGAACCTGCCTTAGTTTACTCCTCTGGCAAATGAAGCGGTTGGAGGTGTGGATCATCCCACTGGGATGGCGAAGCCTGCCGTGTGCCGTTCACTGCCCGAGTTCAGATTCCATCTCTGTAAAATGGTGAGAAAACCTGATTTTCAGTCATTTAGACACTCAGGAGTGCTCGTGTTCAGAAGGTGAAAGGACTTTCAGTGTGAAATTCTCTTCAGCCTGGCATGGATCTGATCACCTGGACGGCCGGCACAGCAGTCGGGTCACAGGATCCTAGCCTCAAGGGCTGGCCATGGAGCCCGATCCCTTCCTGAACAGATGAAGAAAGTTCAGGAATTTGCGCCTAAGGTCGCCCAGGTTGTGTTGAAGGCAAATGAGGTTCCGGGTCCTCCAGCTCCAGAATCTCTGCTCCGTCCCTTAAGCCCAGGGACCTCTTGGGAAGCCAGGGGATCCTGGCCTTAATAGTAAGATCCACAGGACCCCAAAGGAATTTTGTCCAACCGTTCACAGCCCGGGTGGAGAACCCTGCTCGGTGCTGCCATGGCTTTTCTCAAATTACTTTCCACATCCGGGCAGGCACTTTGCCCTCCTGTTCCGCAAATCGCTGTCTGGTTTAGCAGCCACGGTGGGAGGCAGATACATTCAGAAGTTGAAATCACAAAAAACAGTAATCAATGGAAACGAGATACGATTGGGGGAGTCAGAGGGGGGTCCAAGGCCACATCAGGGCTCGTCTCCCAAATTTAGAATCTGTCCCTCACAGCGCAGGGAGCTCGAGTCGGGGAGACGAGGTCTGAATCCTGCTCAACAGTTCCTTAATCCGGAATCACTGAATTTCTCTGACCTGTGGCTGAAGATCATCTGTCAGGAATGGGGACCCTAACGGACGCAGTCTGTGTCAGGGCGGCTAGGGGTGCAGGGGATAGAGAGCCTGCCCTGGAGTCAGGACAGGGAAGGGGGCCCTGTCAGCTGCTGGTGGTGGTGGTTCTACCAGGAAGACCCAGGATGAACCCCAGTGGCAGGGAGGGTCCCCTGGGCCCGGCCTGAATCCGTGTCCAGGAACAGAGGGCATCTTATACCAGAGGGGACAATTGGAGACAAGGCCTGGCCCCAAGCATTCCTGGTTAACAGGCAGGATTTCTCTTTGGCTTTTTTTCCATCTTCCACCTGTACTAGATCTGGAATCAAGAAGACCCGGGTTCAACTCCTGCCTGGGCCAGGCACTCCATCTCTGCCTTGGTTTCCCCAAGGGTAAAATAGAGATATTGAGGGCAGCTGTGAGGAGCACGGCGGCTAGCACCCCGCCCAACCCATAGCAGATGCTCTCACAGAGCCTTCCCCTTCCTGACCAGAACCGGCCCAAGATCAGAGAAGTATAACTTGGGTGGAAGCCCACCCATACGTGAGTCCCGGCTGAGGCTCGGAGGACTTCCCCGGGTCAGAAATACTGCCTTCCCCTCCCTGCCAAGGAGCTTCCTTTGTCCCACCCTCCTTGATCCCTAGGCCTTCCTCCAAGATCATAGACTCGGGGCCAGGAGCATTACTGCCCTGCCACGGGGCTACCCAGTACTAGCCTTGTACCTGCTGGCTGCAGGGTATCCCAGCCTTTCTCAAGGACTGGCTCCTTCACCTCCACCCTTGGGCCCATCTTCCACCTTCCTCTGGGTTGGACACAGCAAAGCATGTCCGTGGTCCAGGTGTCCCTGGAATCAAATCCTCCTCTGACCCCCACTATCCTGGGGACAAGTCCCTTCTCTGTGCCTCAGTCTCCTCAACTGCAAAACAAGATGCTTGGACTAAAGGACTTCGGAGGTTGGTTCCAGCCCCAAATCTGATTCTGTGACCCTTTCCTAACCGGACCCCAATGACAACACATTTCAATGCTGGCATTTTTTCCCCTATTCCTATGTTCTCTATTTCATTCTTAAAGAGAATAAATTTGGCTTTGAAAGATATTCAGAGCAAATTAACACTCTTTGCAGACAATCATATGATGGTATACTTAGAGAACCCTAGGGTATCAACTAAAAAACTACTAGAAACAATCCACAACTTTAGCAAAGTTGCAGGATACAAAATAAATCTATGTAAATCATCAGCATTTTTATATATTACCAACAAAATCCAGTAAGAAGAGATATAAAGAGAAATTAATATGAAATATCTGGAAGTCTACCTGCCAATACAAAGTCAGGAGCTACATGAACACAATTACAAAATACTTTCCACACAAATAAAGTCAGATCTAATCTCTTGGAAAAATATCAAGTGCTCATGGATAGGCCGAGTGAATATAATAAAAATGACAATACTACCTAAATTAATCTACTTATTCAGTGTCTTACCAATAAAACTCCCAAGAAATTATTTTACAGGCTTAGAAAAAATAATAACAAAGCTCATCTGGAAGAACAAAAGGTCAAGAATTTCAAGAGAATTAATGAAAAAAATGCAAATGAAGGTAGCCTAGCTGTACCTGATCTAAAACTATATTATAAAGCAGAGGTCATCAGAATCATTTGGTACTGGCTAAGGAATGGAGTAATCGATCAGTGGAATAGGTTAAGCTCACAGAACAAAATAGTTGATAACTATAGCAATCTAGTGTGTGACAAACCCAAGACCCCAGCTTTTGGGATAAAAACTCACTATTTGACAAAAACTGCTGGGAAAATTGGAAATTAGTATAGCAGAAACTAGGCACTGACCCACACCTTACACCCTATACCAAGATAAAATTGAAATGGGTTCATGATTTAGACAGAGAGTGATATTATAAGCAAATTAGAAGAACAAAGGATAGTTTACCTCTCAGATCTGTGAAGAAGGAATTTGTGACCCAAGAAGAACTGAAATACATTATTGAATGCAAAACGGATAATTTTGATTATATTAAATTAAAAAGATTTTGTACCAACAAAAAAAAATGCAGACAAGATCAGAAGGGAAGCAACAAATAATAAATTTTCAAATTCAAGGGTTCTGATAAAGGCCTTATTTCTCACCTATATAAAGAATTAATTCAGATTTATAAGAATTCAAGCCATTCTCCAATAAATGGTCAAAGGATATGAACAATTTTCAGATGAAGAAATTTAAATTATCTTTAGTCATATGAAAAGATGCTCTAAATCACTATTGACCAGAGAAATGTAAATTAAGGAAACTCTGGGGTATAACCCACCTCTCAGACTGGCTAAGATGACAGGAAGAGGAGGCAGGGAGAGTTGCTCTGGGAGCAATAATTTGTTGGAGATGATGTGGGAAAACTGGGACACTAATACATTGTAGGTGGAGTTGTGAACTGATCTGACCATTCTAGAGAGCAATTTGGAGCTGTGCCCAAAAGGGCTGTAAAACTGTGCACACCGTTTGACCCTAGCTTATATCCCAGAGAGCTCTTGAGGGAGGGAAAGGGACCCACAAGTGCAAAAATGTCTATGGCAGATCTCTTTTGTAGTGCCTAGAAACTGGAAACTGAGTGGATGCCCATCAGTGGGGAATGGATAAATAAGTTATGGTACATGAGCATTAAGGAATATTGTTCTGTAAGAAGCAACCAGCACGATGATCTCAGAGACTCACATGAATTGATGCTGAGGGAAGTGAGCAGAACCAGGAGATCATTATACAGGGCAACAAGATTATGAGATGATCAATTCTGATGGATGTGGCTCCTCAATAATGAGATGATTCAGGGCAGTTCCAGTGCTTTTGTGGTGGAGAGAGCATCTGCACCCAGAGAGAGTCATGGGGACTAAGTGGGGACCACAACATAGCATTTTTACATTTCTGTTGTTTCCTTGCACTGGTTTCTCTCTCATTTTTTCTTTTGATTTTTCTTGTGCAGCATAATAAATGTGGAAATATGCATAGAAGAATTGCATATATATTGGATCACTTGCCATCCAGAGGAGGGAGTGGGGAAAAGGGAGGGAAAAAACTAGAACACAAGGTTTTGTAAGAGTGAATGTTTAAAATTATCCATGTAAATATTTTGAAAATAAAAAATTTTAATTAAAAAAAGATATTCAGGAATAGATTGGCCCAGCTGGGAAAGAGGAGAGAATTCCTCCTGACTGGGCAAGTCACCTCAGTTTCTCCATCTGTACAACGGAAACAATAGTCATATTGCCCACCTTGCACAGTTGCTGGGTTATGGGACCTGTTGCAGCCCTGGACCCTTCTCTCGTTTTTGAAACCAGTCTAATTTCCCCGTGGAACTGAAGCTCTCTTACCGCAGCCGTGTGCATGGGGCTCGTCTCCATTGGTCAGCAGAGTTCCCACCTTGCAGGACTGCCTTCCAGCCTTAGGACACAGTTGGGAGTTGGGTCCCCAAGGGAAAGGCGGGCATTCCTGGAGCCGGGAGGGTCGGGAGACGTCACCAACCTCAGCCCATCTCCCCATCCGTCACTGGGCGCACTAATGGCCCCCACTTCGCCGGGCCAAGGGCCGTGTGACGTGCTTGGCGAGCTTCGTTACGTGGGAGCTTGGACATCTGCCGCAGCATCACGAGCCCCCACGGGCCTCTTTGCTGTGACCCCCAGCAGAAAGTGGTCTCCTCCGAGCTTGGGAGGTTGCTGCTCCAGCCCTTGGGAAAAACAGAATACGGCTCAGCTGCATCTGCTTTTCCTTCTCCCCCCACTACCCTCCCTCCCATCCCCTCCTCCCTTCTGGGCTTGTGGCTCTGACCAGAGGAGTCACTTTTGTCCCAGCCTCAGGCCGGGACTTGCCTACAGATGGGCCTCATCACCCTGGGGCAGGGCTCCCCACCAAATTCTACTTCCCTGACACAGCGACAATCCTGGTTGCCCAAGTTGGGGGGGATCAGAGCCTGGCATCCCGTAGCAGCTGCTCCCCTTAGTCTCCATCAGTGCAAGCTCTGAGGTCCTGTGTGTGTGTCTGGCACGGGGGGCACAAGTCTGCCCAGGCACCCTCCCAGGCCAGGGCCCATCTTCTCCCACACTGTCCCTTTTGAGCCAAAGTGGCAATTGCTCTCTGACCAACCCAGCAGGGCCACCCGCTGCGCCACCAAATCCCAAACCCTGCATCTGGTGGAAGGGGCCAGCGGGTGCCTCGCTTCTCACCAACCTGGGAGGTGAGCCGAGGCTAAGGCAGTGCCCATTTCAATGAGTGCCCCCTCCCCACAATCCATCACATCTCCTTCAACCATCCAAGTACTCCCCTCCTCCCCTCCCCACTATCACAAGCATACCCTCATTGCCATCTATCACAAGTGTCCCCCTCCCCACCACCCCTCATGAGTGCCCCCAACAGTGCACAGCTGGGGGCCAACTTCCTGGATGAGATGGTACATGTCCCTGGATAACACCTTCTCTCCACAATCTTCTGTGAGCCTCCAAAAAGCAGAATTCCTGTGCCCTCGAGGTCCCGGGCACTAATGGAAGTGGTCCATTGATGAGACCTAGAGAGGCTCCTTGGGCACTCGGGCTCCTGGCTTCTTTCCCAGCCACCAGGCCCTCCACAGGGCCAAAGAACACAAGCCACTTAACCCTCCCTTCTCATGCCTTAGCCACTCTGGCCAAAGTGGACAAAGGCCCACAGGGGATCTGGGTTATTAAGAAAGGGGTTTGGGGGGAATCACTCATTTGGGCCCCGTTCCTCTTTCTGTCCCGTTGTTATGCCAGTAAACAGGCAAGCCTTCATCCCGAGATCCTGAAGCACCGTCTGAATGTCCTCAGCCTTGGGTTTTGTCCAATTCTTTTTCAAAGAATTCTGTCAGCTTAAGGTTCCTATGCCTTGACTACAACTGTCATTCTAAGAAAACATTCAGTGAGCCACGTGATCCAGTACTTAAATTCACACGTGTGTAGGGTTGTTGAGCTCCCATTCTTAACCCGATGAAGACCAGAGAAACTGAAACTACTCACCATCATAACCACCAGGAGCTGGAGGAAGTTCCCTACAGCTGAGGGTAAGTCCCGACACTGAATCCCGCCCAAGGTAATGCACAATTTCTCTAGACTATCCACCAAAACGAAGTAAATGTGTCCATCGAAGTAGAAGAGAGCTGGGGCCCCTGTGGGTAGGAACATAACAGCCAGGGACGAGCATTGTAAACAGGATCATTTCAACGCTAGGGAACTTGGCAGGGGCACTGGAAAGAAAAACCCAGAATCCACTTATAGATCATTTCCAAGGTCACTCCTTGCCTTTAAGATGCACAGTCCCAACTCTGTCTTCCAAGCTTTAAACCATGCCATTCATCAATAATCCGAAGCAGTCCAGAATTTCATATTCATCTTCTACTGGGCCAAAACAGCTCCCGAGAGAATCAGACAAACTGCTCATTTGCTTTCCAATAACCAATAATGCTTGGTGAAGCCCAAGGAAGCGTTTGTGGATTTTACAGTCTCAGGAAGTCAGTTGCTTGAAGAGCAAGGTCTGGGCAAATATTCTGTAGGACTTTGGATCCACACACCCACGATTTCAAAGACATAAATTAACCCCCAAACTTCAGTCTTCTGATCGCCAGTGAACATGAACATGGAGCCCATTTCAGAACAATGACCATTTTAACATTTTAAAGCTTAGCTAACTTCCTCAGGGTAGTTCTGCTTAAGGGAATATTGTCTCAGAAATGAAAAATAGCACTTGTCTAGAAGAGAACATTATATACCAAGTAGGGGGGGAACTCCAGAATTTATTTCATCCACAGCTTTAAGCTTCACAGGTAGGTATTTTTTGTTTAGTCATTTCAGTCACATCCAAAAGATACTGGAGCAGTTTGCCATTTATTCCCTTCTTCAGTTGGTTGTAACGGATAAGAAAACGGAGGCAAAAAGGTGTGTGAGATTGCATTTGACTCAGGTCTTCTCGTCTCTGGGAACCCAACTGCCCTAGTGGGTATTTGGGCTCTGTTAAATCTCAAGGCAAACCAAACTACACTAGATCAAAGTATTTTTAAAGCAAAGTTTCCTATGCTGGAGAAAGACCAACAAGAATGGGTCTTCTAAAGCTGCCATTGTCCGTGCTCCTGTTTAAAATCCCATTATAGTCACATCCTACCTGTCCCAGAGGACAAAATAGCCAATGCCTACTTAAAGTAAAAGGTTTGGTCAATGTTGGAACCCCAAATTTGCAGAGAGGGAGTTTCTGAGAAAATAGGACTTTCCAAGACTATTTAGAAACAGGAATTCGATTTGATTTCTATCACAAAGCAAAGGAACAAATCCATTTCCCTCCCACCCTTTTCTTCAGAGCCCAATAAGCTGTGATTTCCCCAGGTCTGGTCTCTGGGTTTTTAACAGAGTAAGCTTAAGTTGCTGATTCAGGATAAACCTAGTTTCCTCTGCTTTTCCCAGAGCACACAAAAATGAGTTTGCCATGTTTTCATTAACTTGCTCCCTATCTCGTTTCCAAGTTCTTCCCTCCTGATACTGATAAAGCAGGATAGCTTTCAAAGCAACTAGAGAGCTTTTCAGAAAATGACACCTTGTTTTAAAAAGTATGGCTACTGACATCTTTTAACTACATTTTAAAAATCCAGTGTGGCTAAAAGCAGTGAAGTCCTTCAGCGGCCACCATCCCCTTCCAACAGGTGCAATCGGGTGCTCCCTTCCTTCAACACATCTGCAGGAACTTCCCAAGTGGCACAGCTCCAAGGGACCAAGCGCAACCATTCTGTCAAAGCCGGGGCTGGTGAGCGCTGGAAAAAGGTCATCTTCTTGGCAGTCTTTCCTTAGAGACAAAACTTCATCAAGCAGTCAAAACTGTCCGCTTCTTTTTCGGATCACGAGGAAATATTTTCAAAACTGATGAGCAGAGACAATATGCACTGGTCTTGGTGCATAAAACTGTCAGATAAAAGTAGTCCTGACATGCTAGATTTTTGCCAATTTCAAAAGAAAATCTTCCCCAAAATCACCTGTCAATCTGCAAGATAATGATCCTCACCAACAGCTTATTGACTTAGCTAAGATACTAAAATCCCCATCAGTATTATGTGCCTTTGTCAGTGATTACAATCCAGGCTCCACTAAGATTTCCAGTGCCTACTGGCTCTTGCACGACCATGTCTTTGTGTTATTACAGCACATCCCAGTAGGAAAACCTGGGAAAACTCTCCATCTAATGAGACTGTTTGTATAAAGCCAGTCTGTTCTGAGGTTGATGGAAGAGTATTCGGGTAGATGGCCGATCCCGATTGTTGCATGTAACTGGGCCCTGAGGTCAACTGGCATTTAACCATTAGACTCAGCTTTGCTGTGCTTGGTAAGCAACTGCTCAATCAAAACATTTAAGGTCAAAACACACAAGACATATGCACTGGGCATGAGAGCTACAACCCTAGGCCCTTATATCAACAGGGTCTGACTTGGGTTTCAATATTTAAAGGCCCCACAAGGCCAGAATAACCTAGTGGGTCAACCAATCAAAATATTAAGCTTGTTTTCAATCATATAGTAAAATAATCTCAGGGCTTCATGAACCTAAAGTGTGCCCTGCAAAGAGCACCCCAGGGAATAGAAGTTTCAAAGAACACAACCTTATGTGCTAACCACCAGAAAATGATGGTTGCGTCAATCCTACAGCTTCCCTCATTCTAAAGATTTATGACACCTATGAACAAGGAGGGCAAATGGAATGATAATCTATTCATCCTAAATTATATTAAAAAAAAAAAAATATATATATATATATATATATATATATATATGTCAAACACCTAGTGATGTTTAGTTTTGAATCAAGACTACCCCCCCAAACTTCTGACAGGTAAGGTAACAGTAAAATTCTGAACATTACTAAGCATGTCTATCCACTCCAACATAATTCAACTAAATGCAGCCAGGATTCAAAGAAAAGGAGGGGAAAAAAAAAAAAAAAAAAAAAAAAAGGAAAGTTTGCCAGGTATTTTCTGTACATTTCATCACCAGGAATAATACAAGAAAATAATGGCATCTAAGTTGATAGATTATACTATCAGACATTGTTTTTAAGCTTTTCCTTCATAAAATCTAAAATATTTAGAAAAAACTAAAGATTACACAGATGCATTCAAATCCATCAGTGCTACCAAGGGACCAAGTCACCAAAATAACTTGGCACAATATTTTTAGGTTTGGTCCTGTGCCAATTAAAACTCCAGATCCTATCAAAAGCCAACCTTTGTGGATAAAGTCTTATTTACATAGCACATAAAGGCTTGCAGCAAATGATCTATATGTAATTCCATTTGATCCTCACAACATCCCTGAAAGGCGGGTGCCATCATCTCCTTTTTACAGATGAGTAAACAGACTAGGGGCTTTAAGTGACTAGCCTTGAGTCACACAACTGACTTTGAGCTGAATTCAGGTCTTTCCAAGTCCAAATTAAATACTACCCAGTAGCAACTAAGGGCACAAAAGTCAAGATATTGTTCCTAAATGGATACAGATATCCTCTGAAGCCGTCTTCTGCTCAGATGCGATTAGAAAGCAAATGTTCAAAGCATTGATATACCTCCAATGGGTCACTTATGGGTTTCAAATAGGTTAGTTTTCCAATATCCTCACCGACAAAAGGGAATTACCATCCAAGCATTTGTGGGAACCAAAAAAATATCCAACACCATACAAACCACTGTGTGGGGCATTTCCCATTAAGCTTTATGGTTATTAAATTTTAATTACCACAAATTCTTTGATAGTTCTAGACTTACACTTCCTTCATTAATGAGATTCTCTTGACTGCTTAAGAAAGACAACTGCCAAAGTACGAGTAGACATACTGAATTTCCTAAATTACCCCAGCAGCATCTTTGCAGAAAGGCTGGCCTATTTATTCTTGGATATTGGGCAAGGTCCTTCTAGTACCCAACTCAAAAGCCTGCTTTGTAAATCAAAGGAAAAAGCAGAAAAACGTGCTTGTATGTAAACCAGACACCATATGACAAGTATGATCAGATCAGGTGTTTTACAATCAGCCTGAACAACATCCCTCAGCTCCTTTAACACCCCAGGAAGTGACCGAATTCCCTTCCACATTTCCCCTTCCACATCCTGCCAGTGTGCCCCCCACCCCCACCCTGCTCCAGACACAAAGTTCATGTAAAATACTGTTATCTTCCAGTTGTTTCTGCCTCAACATCGTGTGGCCCAACAAGCGCTGAAAATTAAGACAAAGCCAGGTGCCGACCATCTATCCAGAACTGATGTTCTACTAATTTTTGCCCCTCATTTATGAGCTGATCAAGGCCATCCTGTCCCCTACAACCAACACCTCCCCACTTTCCCATGATTTGAGTGGATGTACCTAATCACAATTGGGACTTATTAAGGATCAATAGACTAATCTGTCATCTTCGGTTTCTCTTCTTCCCCAAACTCCTATCCAGTGTTTTTCCATCCATTTTTCCCCTTAATTCCTCTAAACCCATTTGATTTCATATGTAGTAATCTCAAGCAAGATTTACAGTACTACAACAACTGTAACATTCAAGGGCTATTTTCCCAGTTTGAACATAATCTACTTCACACATTTTTTAAAATTTTCCCGTTTCTTTTACGAGAAATATTGGGAAGAGCAGCAGTGCAAGTCAATAAGCAACATCACCAATATCCGCTATAACTGGTAAGTTCCACAAGTCATTTTGCTTGTGGGTGACCTTCCCTTTGTTTTAGACAGTTCCCTGCCTAGATTCATGAATGAGGCACTTGGAAGTTGGTTTCTGCTAGCTACTGTCAAACATACCTTGCAAATGACCTAAGTATTAGTTATAAATTTGCTTCAGCAAAATTTGCATCTGAATTTAAATGGCTTACATAAAAGGAATTCACTGGGGCTTGGCTTAACTTAGTACAAAAACATTGGGTACTAACATGCTCTTCCATATTTGCATCTTTACCTAAGAATTATTCAGACTATTTTAGGTAATAATATTACCTATTTGACTATAAACACATTATACCGAGTAGCAAGCATACTTATTTTTCTGAATACTCTCAACCAGTGAAAACTGAAAAGTTGTTACTGAGTAAATAGCTAAAATTCATCTTATTAAGAGCTGGTCGGCTCAAGGTTAAGCACAATCTTTTTGTGAGTTCAAAATTGTTTCAAGTTAGCATGCCAGTCTTAAAAAAATATACCATTGCCATGCTTGCCCTCTGTTCCACACAATGCCAATGTTTATCCTTAAAGGAGAGAAAATGCAAGTCAGTTCTGATATTTAATTTTCAAAGCACTAACTAATAATGCTTCTGGCAGCCCAAGAATATCATTTTCCATATATACATATACACATACAATTTATCTCCACTAGACTCATTCGCATCATAATACTAAGAAAACATTAAAGGCTCTTCTTCCCTCAAAGCCCTAAAATAACCCACAGAATCCTTTTCACCCCTCAAAGAAATTATTTAAATCCTTCTATTTTGACCTCTTAAGATGCTGAATAAAATAAAAATAAAATCTACACATCCAGTCTACTGAAGCTGCTCAGATCTTATCACAAAGTTACTAAAGGTCTCCATAGCCTCAAGTGCGCAAAACATTCCAGGTCAGTCTCCACTAGCATAGCACATCTGTTGTTTATAGGAGATACTTTTATCACAGAACTTGTCTTTCCTTTAAAAGGGGGAGAAAGCATTCATTTGAATAAGCAGCTTATATCATTTATCTCAATGTTTCCCTTAAAAAAAAAAAAAAAAATCAAGATTAACTTTCATGCTCAAACACATCAAACGATGCCTTGTGTTTCAAGTGACTTACAAATAGCAATCCAATTACCTGAACAATTCTGCTCACTTCAGGTCTAAATCCTCCTGCTGAGACGTAGTAGCTCATAGGTGAAGCTTTCCGAAGCAGGTCATTTAGTTAGCCCAACTGCCTAATGATTCCCCCACCCCCACCCCCACATTCAACACAGGCCATGACAACCCCACAAAACCAAGGCCTTGGGAAAAACACAGCGGTGAAAAACCAGTTAACACATGACTAAATGGGCTCCTATTTCAAATTGTTTTCATGACTTTTTAAAGAGAGCATGAAAATAAACCTTTATTTTCAGTTTTCACCCACCAAAGAGATATGTTCACAGTTTTAGCGCGACACAAAATGAACCAAGAGGCAAATTTACATCTATCAGAGAAACAGATCGACCAACTTTAAAGTACACGCTGGCTTGAAAATCGTTATATATGTGACATATTAACCCAAATATTGCTCTGTGGTCTGGTTTGTCAACAGGGAGGTTATTTCTGGGACAGAACCATGGATTCAAGCCTTTATTTGCTTGTATTAAGAGTCTGAAGGGCTAAGGTAACAATGAAAACAGTAACCAATAAAGTTGGAACGAGAAAGTGCTGTCTGAACACTAGCAGTTTTAGACATATGTGCTTTGGAAACAGTCACCAAGTGGCTGGCCAGTAGACCATGTTCTGAAGAAGCGACCACCTCGATTAGCCTAGGCTATATTTGTGCAATCCCCAGAGGATTTCTATTTACATCTCTTAACATCAGGTACTCGAAGGAGATTGTTCTATGTTAGCACCAATGCAGAAAGAACATGCTTAGTGTCAAGATTGACTAACACCAGCACAGAAAGATCACGCGAGTGAAAATCTAGTTCCTTACTGTACTTATTCTCCTTTTTAGAGATTAAATGAAGTAAATGCATTAAAGAATCAATACACGTGTGTTAATACTTTTGCACAAGTAACTTTTCTGTAGAAAAAGTCTAGTTAAGCAAGCCAGAGTTTGTTTTCATATTCAGTTTTCTAATACTTGGCTGTTCTGTACATTATTTTTTTAAAATAGGGCATTATTTGTTTTCCTAACTACCTCGTTTAAAAAAAATACAAATGAATTGTTTAAGTATTTAACATTAAATGAAAATCCTGTTTCCTAATATCCTAACAAATGTGGCAAAAAAAAAAAAAACAACAACCAACAAACTTTATTAGTTGCTAACTCCAAATTCAGTCTTTAGAAAGTGGTGATGCTCCTTTTCACAGGGATAAATTATTAACCTAATTTTCCAGAAGGGAGAAGTTCTCATGGGGAGAGGGGAGAAAATAAACACATTCATCTGTCAGCAACTGGACACCAGAAATGGAAGCAATATAGCAAATTCAGAAAACAGTAAGAGGTTTTTGGTATGTATTTCAGGCAGCATGCTGTAGTTCTCACCATTTCAAAACAGTCTGCTTTTCTCTTTCAGGAAATTAAAATATTCCCTCTTCCCCAAGTTAGCAAGCGCCTTTGGTTTCTTCAGAACACGGCTTCCAAATAATGGAAAGTACATTTTTTCCCATCAAACCTGGACATATAAATCATACCGAATGGCCACTTAATCTGCAGTAGTTCAAATATGCTGCATTAACCGAATCAAGCCCATCTCCCACCCCTCCCTATAGAATATCCCTCCCCACACACATATACCTATCTTACATGACGGGGTTATTTGTCTCACCAAGAGTAAGTAGTTTAAACAACTTACCAAACAAATAATCTTAATTCTTTTTTTTGTTTTTAAATTGAGAGAATTTTCACATCCAAGTGTGTAGATAGCTGGAAGGGTGAATAGGGCCTAACTTTTGCCTAATGAACCATGCATGACTGCTGGATCAAAAGTTACGTGACTCGACCAATGTGCTTGGAATCTCTTCAAGTACTGATATTATCTGTATAGAAACATTTAGCATACATGACAGCTACCACGACAGTCTTTCCAAGACTGAAATGATTAAAACTAAGTTAAAATACTCCAGGAAGTTAGTATTCCACACAGCATCAAGTTTGCCAAATTAAGTGTACATGTCCCATTTGACCACGTGACAAACTGCAAAGCAGGGACTAGAGAAAACAAATGATGTCCAATATTTAAAACCAGTTTGTAGTTGTGGGAAAACATCTAAAATCCTTAATTAAAAAACACAAATGAAATGAAAGCTTTAACTGGTACACACTGTTCACACCTATATTTCAAGTTTGGAAATGCATATTTTCAAGCAGCAATACAAAAAAGTATCCATGAAGAATGCATAATCTCTGAAAATTATGAAAACATCCCTGCTACCATTACATTTCTAAATACAAAACTGACTACCATATTGTTGCTTCTGTGTAGCGAGAGAAGTTCATTTTCAAAACAGATAAAATTCAGTCTTTAGGTGTGAATGGTATGAATGACAGTCTTTTTTTAAAATTTCTTAGTCGTTTAGGATCGTTAAGCATGCAAGCCTCGTGGAGGAGGGTCCACAAAGGAACCAGGGTTGGCTTAGGACGTCCAGTTTAGGCCAGAGCTGGGAAAGCCTCTGGGTCATCTACGTCAGGAGCAGAAGCGCTGGACTGAAAGAGAAACGAAGGCAGGTCAGCCGAGCCTTCTCCCCGCCGCGCCCCGAGCTAGGGCCCAGACCCGCACCTGCTTCCCCCCCAGCGGGGCCCAGCCAGTTGACGTCAGAGCCCACCACAAGCTCTCGCCCCTGCTTCATTTCCAATTTCTCCGAGCCACACAAGTGCTGCTCTTAAAGTGCAGCATTTACAATGCTAATGTAGACCCCAGTGAGCTGTGTTTCTCCGTTTGGGGGTGCTATTGCACACGAGGGATCGGGGAGCCCCCTGACAACGGGGGCCTGTGCATGGCCAGTGGGCTCACGTTTGTGCTTCACAACAAAACTATCTTTCTAGGAAAAGGACAACTCCCAAGTCTCTCCAACCAAAGCGTTGAGGAGGGAGGGGGTGTGTGTGTGCTCTCATGTATCCAATCACAGTCGAGGCCAGACTCCGGCCCCAACCTGCCCTCAGTCGGGTGCCCATCACTTCTCTTGACCACTGGCAGTTCTCTAAGGTTTCAGGCAGTCATGGGTCAGAAAGCTCTCCTTCACCCACAGCAGGCCCGGCCCAGCCTGCCACTAACGAAGGCCTCCAGCAGCCCCTTTGGGTCCGTACCTTGTCAGTTCTGCTTCCGCGGTTGGGTCGTCCGCCACGTCCGCGCCCACCTCGCCCGCCTCTGCCGCCACGTCCCGGGCGACCAAGATCTCCAAAATTGATCTCCAGCTGGGATGTGATATCATTGGCGGGCTTGCGGAAGTGATGATCCATCACAGATTCTTCAGTGTGAGCCTGGGATTGAGGAAAGCCAAGGAGCGCTTAATGGATGCTAATTCCAAGTCAAATTTCTGTGCAGTGAGAACACAACCGCCCCTCCCCAAGCAAACCCGACCTGAAGTGCGGCGCACAGCAGGAGGGCCCTACGGACACCTTCCAAACCAAAACCTCGGTACCATGCACCCAATTTTCCCAAATAGGTTAAAAGTTTTAAAACAAACAAAAACAAAAAGTTCATGATTCAAAAGAAGTTTCAACATACCTGTATTTTTTAAAATTTAGCTGTTACTCAAATAAGAACATTAATAGAAAACAGATCTCACGACCAAATTTAATGAAATCACCTATCTTAAGTACACCCCTCCCCATGCTCTCTTGTGTATGACTTTGTTTTGACATCTAAAAGCTATCACTAAATGATGTCTTCCTGATAACATTCCCACAACTTTTATCACATTTGCTTTTGCACATTGACTTCTCCTTTGTAGTTTATTAAAGCAGAATTTCCTAAAGTATCTCCCCTACACACAGACATGCTGCTATAAACTGGGGCCAGGGTGTCCGTGAAGATGGCACTTTGGGGCCAAAGGTCCATTCCTGCCAAGTCCGACACCAGCGGAAGCCCACGTAAGCCTGATGGGGATGACTTACAGAAACCTTCGGTGAGTCCTTTGGCAAAGCCAGGAATGGCTTCCCAATCTCCTAACAGACAGAACCCAATTTCCATTAAGTTTGTCTCAAGCCATGAAAATGTCTGATCCCAAATCTCTCATTTGGAACCAAGTCCACAGCACATTAGCATCTGAGTAACAAAACCAAGACCGTTTCCTTTTCTTCCGTTAACCACAGAGCGACAGCCCGACAGTCTAAAAACTTTCTCTTTGCTCCAACAGGAAGGAAAAATCAAGATGGCCCTTAAGTTTTGGAAAATCTACTTCCCAAAGCAAACCCTCCAGTTTTAAAGGCATCTCTGAATGTGAGAGACGACACCCACTGAGGCTCGAGGACTCCCAGTGCTACCCAATGACTGCCAGGCTGGCTTGCTGGGTCTAGGCCCCCAGGGCTCTCCTCTCCCCAGCCTCCACGGCAGGCACGCTAGCCAGAAGACAGAAGCCTGGGCCAGACGGACGAGACTCCTTTGGAGCCAGGAGGTCCACATGCCCATCTTAGTTGTCACTATCTCCAATGGGACACTTGGCAATTTGGGTCATTTAACCAAGCTGGGCCACAGCGCCCCAACCATCATCACCAAGGGCCTGGAAACGCTAAAGCAGCAGCTACGAGTTCTTCTACGGCTTTCTTGAGGCAAGTCCCACTGGCCCATCCAGCCACGTGCTATGGACCAGCATCCGAACCCGAGTACCACACAATGGGGGAGACCTGTCACCTGGCTGGGAGAACTCTACCCAAGGGGGGAACGCAACATGAGCCTCACGCCACAGCTTCGCTGCTTAAGGGACCAACTTAAAACTAGAAAAGAAAAAAATAAAAGATCAGCACCTCCTTTGATTCCACAGGGCTCCCCTGCACCTCTGTCATCCCCTTCGTCTGAGGTAAGTCATTGGTCCACACCCAAGAAAAGGGGAGAAAGGAATAAATGAGGTTACATACGGAATGTTTTTAAAAAGGAACAAGAAATTTCTAAAGTGAAGCGGCCAAGACAAAAACACAAAGGCATGGCTACCACGGGGGCTTAGGAGCAACAAGGGCGCTTTGCTTAAAGGGCTTTCCCCCACTTTCTACAACTTTCTCATTCCTGACTTTTACAAAATACACCAAAACTTGAGGCTACGATGTGATCCGGTGACGGCACAGCTAAGGCAGCATCCGGGGTTCAAACCGGAGTTTCTCTCCTCCTCCCCCACCAGCCCTTCTAAGCCCAGGAAGCTGGATTCCCGGGAAGCCAAGACCTGTGGGAGGCCGACTCCATCTGCCCCTTTCCCTGAGGTTGCCAGAACTGGGGTCCCTGACTAATGAGGAGAGCCCAGAATGAAGGGACCCTACAGTGTTCCTAAAGGTCTCTTAGGGGGATCTGTGTTGCCTGAGGCCGACGTGGAGGAGGGGGAAGGCGGCTCTCACGGAAGCCCCATCACTCCTCTGACTGCATGGGCACAGCCTTCCTCGGGTACGGGTATACCCAAATCGGGTCTGACAAAATCCAGTCTCGATGAAAAAAGAATGATTTTACACTACCTCGTACCTAGCCTTTAAAGGGCATGTTTGGAGAACGTCGTGTAAGCCGCGGCACACGGAAGCTTTTCGGGGACACAGCTCTTAAGTGCCAAGTGGTCAAGTGCAGGGGCAGAGACGGGCGATACATTGGGATCTACTTATCTCTATCCTCTATTAAGAGTATCCCCAGTTAAAACATTAACAAGTAAAATAGGGGAGATCACCAGCAGCTCACTTCATTACATCCTGACTTAAACTGTCTTCTGTGAAATAAAGGATGATAAATATGTGCTGTATTAAAGGCAACTGGCTGAGGGCATAAGCAATGACTCTCCAGTGAGGAGACTAGCCTCGGGGCTTTGGGAATGTCTCCCCAGCCTCACTGTTCAGGCACCTCCCCCCATGTGCGATCTGAGGATTTTATATGCCAGAAGAGCTGGGTAGGGATCTAAGAGATGGGACAGAGAGCGGAGGGCAGAGACTGACTCCTGGAACGGTGAAACATCAGTCAGCGAAAAGGGATCAAGCTTCAAATGTGAGTCAAGAAGTCACCAGATACTTACAATCGTCTTAAAATATTAGCTTCTACCCCCCCCTACTCTTCCCATTCCCCCCCAAATCAGCATGGGGGGGGTGGGGCAGAGAAGGCCGATCCCTGAGCACTTCCCTGCTCACCCCATCAGCGTCCTTCACGCCTCCATGAGACCTAAGCTGCTGAGCCTTCTACCCAACTCTTGCTCCCAAACTCTTCCAAATTCACCCTGTTTAGTCTCTTCAGTCCCCCAACGCTGGATGGCGATCACGCTTCTGCCATCTCCGGCCCTGCCTCCCTGGGTGCGACCGCAGGTCACCCAACCACCAGGAGGGGGCACACGCCAGGACCCTGCGCTGTCTCCCACAACCTGCCGCAGGGCCCCCCATGACCAGAAGTGAGTTAAGGACATGCCCCCAAGACCAGCACGGCTGTCCCAAGGTCAATAAAGCTAAGAAACCTCCTCAGCAGCAGAGGGCGAGCACAGAGCAGACAGTTCACCATGACCAACGAGCAACAGCGGGCACTTCTCTCCAGGCAGAAAGCACACGGGCAGGAGAGGCCCTCCCTGCTTAGGCCGCGGTCACGTGGGCACCCCATGGACCAGATGGGGTTATTGGGCCTACAAGGAGGCCAGAGACTCCCATGACCCAGGGGATGGGCCAGCCGTGGCCTGCCCCAGCACTTCCCAAGTGCCCCAGCTTCCGGCCCCTCTCTGGGGCTTTTGTCCCTAGGACCAAGGGCAGCCCATCTGGACCATCTGTCCAAAGCAGAAGTGAGTGGGGCTCCCCACATGCACAGCAGGGGTCCCTGAATTGGCCAAGACACAGTGGGGCTCCACACACACACACACAATACACACACATAGCCAGGCTCCCCCACGCACAGCAGGGGGCCCCTGAAGCGGGGGGGCTCCCCACAGACACGGCGCCTCCCAGCAAAGGCTCGTGCGAGCGCCGCGGCCGTCCCCAAGCAGAAAGAAGCGGCGGTCCCAGCCACCCAGGCAGCCCCCAGCGCCAGTGGGACTCACCTCCTCGCTCTTGGACTTGTGGAGCACAAAGCCCTTCTTCCACTGCCCGTCGGCGCCCTCGTTGGGTTTGCGGATATTAAATTCTACTTTTGCCCGGTCCTTGTTTTGGATCGCCTTCCATTCATCCAAGGTCATCTCCTTCGGGCCTTCCTCCTTCACCTCTTCAACTTCGTTTTCTCTGTGAAAAGAACGCTCCGTGAGACTGAGACACAATTCTGCCCCATCTGTATACACCTCGCACACAGGAAAGGCCCAGTCAGCAGAGCCAAGGCCACGCGGCCAGACTTTTGGGAGCCTGCACAGTAATTTCTTGGCCAAAAAGATTCGAGACACAAGTCCTTTTGCACCTCACAGGGATTTAGTGGTAGAGGGGTCAGGGGAAGCCGAGAAGGGCCCTGGCGAGGCCGGATGCTGGGGGACAGCTAGGAGGCAGAGCTCCAGGGCAGGAGGGGGCCAAGCTGATGAGGGGGAGGTAAGGGGGCACCAAGGCCCACCCTGGCTTCAGGACCACCAGCTCAGCTGCTGGACAGGGGCAGGAGACTTCTCCCAGGGGTCAGTGGGGCACAAAGGGGACCAAGCTGGATGAGGTGGTAAGAGCTGGGTGCCCTGGAGGGCGGTGCTGCCCTGAACAGGCTAAAATGGGATCTGGGGGGGAGGGGTTAATGAACACATCAGTTGGGGAGAGGGGAGGGGAAGCAATCAAGGTTAAGCCTACAGGCAGCAGGTGTTGAGTGTCTGGGGCTGAATGAAGGGCCCAGCACCCCAGCCCCTCCCCCCCCACGCAGGAGGGTCTCAGTGCCCCAGCATTCCCAATGACACCCGCTCAGAGGAGGCCGGGCTGGGAGGGGGAACCTTCCTAAACCTTTCCCTTTGGCACAAACATTTCGGGCTGACCTTTGACACCTGCTCCGTAGCCTTAGGTTTTTTGGACAGAAAATACCAAGAGGAAATGACAGAACATGTTTTAGCCACTGACCTGTCAACCCCAGGCTGCATTCTATTCCGTTTGTTCCCACACCATCTACTACTGGCTTTTATCATCATAAAAAACAAGGTATGGCCCCATTGCATGAGCAGCTGGGGGCGCTGCAGTCAAGGACACCGGGTTCAAATCCAGCCTCAGACACTAGCTAGCTGGGTGACTCGGGACCTGACACTTCCCCGTCTGCCTCAGTTTCCTCATCAGTAAAACAAGCTGGAGAAAACCCCAAATGGGGTCATAAAGTCAGGTCTGAGTAGGAACATGGGCCAGGCGCTGCGGGGAGGGACAGAGCATGCAAATTAATTCCCATTTCACAGAGGGGGACACTGAGACAGTTGCAAGGTCACAGCCTGGCCTAGTGCCAGGCAATCCAAGGCTGGAGCAGGGAACCAGCCACGGGTTGGGCAGCCTCGCTCTTGCCTCACTTTCTCCAGGCACCACAAGGGAAATCCCTTCTTTGAGGGTTTCCCTCTTGAGGAGCCCTCTGCCCTTCACTGTCACTTTCATGTCCCCCCAACAACCCTTGGGCACAGCAGCCAAGCAGCTGCCACTAAGGGGAATCCTGACCATGTGCATTCCCCCAGACCTCTCTGCAGTCCCCCCCACCCTTGGGACCTGACCTCCACCCTCACCACCTTTACGTGCTGTAAAAACTCCCGGGAAGCAGGACTTTTCAGAGGGGAGACTGTCTCCATACCCTTAGCACTGAGCATACAGCAGGTGCCAGATAAATGCTTCTGGACAGATTAGGCAATGTGTGACATGACAAAGGAGGGGAAGGGGAGTGAGAAATGGGGAGGGAGGGGAGGCCCTTAGACCTCTGAATAAACTCTGTAGATCCAGCAGCAGCAGGGCAGGGGTGAGCCCACCCCAGGGCACAACTTCCACAGGAGACAAGCAGGGGGGACAGCAGGCAGAGAGGGAGTGAGGACTGGGGGAGGGGACAGAGGCACAGAGCTCAGGACCCGCCAGGGGCCTGGTTTCAAATGCAGAAGACAAGACTCAGCAGGTGGCCCTAGGGGGGGCCTCCCCATCTGCCCTCCTGGGGGTTCCACTCCCCACAACCACAGCAGCCCTGCTCCTGCTCATCCCCCAAACTTGGCCTGGGCCTGGCCAGGGCAAGGGCGGGCCCGCTCGGTGACCCCCAACACCCCATGCACAGAAGCCCTGAGGCCTGGTCAGCCTCTCCCCCCAGCACCCCATGGACCCCTAGGAAAGACTGTGGCCCTCCAAACAAGACCCCACCCTGGGCCCCCCAAGAACGCCTGAGAGGCAGGAAGGAGACGGCTCAGACATGGAGGGTGTGGAGCCCGTGGGAAAGATGCTCCAGGCCACCGGAGGCGGGGACCAAGCTGGAAATGCTCCCAGGGGCCCCTCTCCCCGACTCCGCCGCCAACCCAGCCACAGGGAGGTCAGGGGTGCCCGTCACCGGGCTGGCCCAAGTCTCCCTTGGAACAAGAGCTGCAATCTGCTGGACAGAGGGTGTCTGGTGTGCGTCTGATCTCGGCCTAGCCAGTATGAGGGGACGGACAGACAGCAGTGATCTGTGCCCTGAGCACCCCCTTTTGGGAGGGAGAAGCAAGGCCAGCCCTTAAACATGAGCACTCTGATCAAGATGAAGCATGTGACAGGCGGACAGTCCCCTCTGCCCCCTGTCCTGTGGCCAAGTGCTCCCCTCTCTGGTTAAGACCTTCCTGCTTTTCTGAGGCTTGAATTCGCCTCCCAGCCAATGCTGACAACCTGCTCCACTGGGGGTTCGAATCACTTAGGGCAGGATTTCGAATGGGCCCCATCCACGACCTGGTCCCACTGGCCTTAAAGGAGCAGTTATAGACCCAAAGGCACTCTAGGCCTGAGCCGGAGGAGCCCGGCCCTCACCACCCAGCGCACGCACCACGGACCATTGGGATTTTCCAGAACAACTTCTTACTAGCTAACTATTCTAAGGGGACGTGAACACCAGCACACGAGTCATTCGTTCCGCCTTAAACCCGAGACAAAATGACCACATATGCTCAGGCGCCCCTGGGGACAACTGCTTGAAGCTCCTAGCCACCTCCCTGGCCCCTCCCCATGATGCGCCTGCACATTTACAAGCAGATCAGCACATGTCAAGTTCAGCAGGCCTTTGGGGCTGTATTTAAAGACCCAACAGGTGCCGTGCCCTGCCACCACTCCTGTCTGGACTTCTTCCCCCATCCTCGAATGCCACCTCTCTCAAAGCCAAGCTTGCTCCCCCAAACGCTGACAAAGGGCCCCCCAGAGCCAGTCTCATCGTCTGCTCTTCCCTCACCTCTCCCTCACCATCACCACTCTACCTTCAACGAAATGGCATTTTCTAACCAGACCAAAACGGTCTCATTCAGAGCCAACAAGCACTGGGGAACCTTCCACCACACACGTGCTCCGGAAAGGGGAGGCCGGGGATGGGGCGACAAGACAGCAAGGGCCGGCTCTGCCGCCCACCGCAGGACTCACTTATTTTCTGTATCAGCCACTGGATGCTCTTCTCCTTCAGGTGTCTCCTCGGTCACAGTGGTTTGCTCCAAGTCACTGCAATTATAAGACATTTGTTTCTGAATGTATTGGGGGCCCCCTCTAAGGAGAGGCTCCTGGTTCGTGTGTGGCTCGCCCAGCCCAGCGGCCCTTAAACCATCAAAAACACCCAGTCCCCCCCCCCCCCCCCCCCCCCCCCCCCATCCACAAACTCCCAGCAAGGCCCCAGCGCTGGGCAAGAGTCCGGCTCAGAGACTCCGGCCCGGCCGCTACACGAGGGGAGCGCGCCGAAGCTCCGAGACGCAGGCTCACAGCGTGACAGGACGGGGTGCCGGAGAAAGCGGCGCTCTGCAAGTGCCGGGACAGAGCAGGAGACTGGGGGGCCTTCTAACTGCTGTGCAGAATCGCGCGCCCCGCCCCCCCCCCGGGGCTTTTGTGGGGGGAGGGGGCCCCTCCCGCTTGCCCGGACCGCCCTGCCGGCCGAGCCTGACCCCGGGGCCGGGCCCACCCGCGCGGGCACTCACGTCAGCTCGTCTTTGACAGTGCCCCAGTTGTGCGAGCCGCTCCCTCCGCGCTTGTCCTCGTGCTTCAGGCCGCTGAAATGCGAATGTGAGAAAGAACTAACAAAACTGAGTTAACATCATAGTGGCGAGGGCAGAGGCCAGCTAAGTCGCACCCGACGAGCTCTCGGCGAAGCTCGCCACAAAGGAGTGAAGTCGAGACTTACGATCTATCGCTTCCACTATGCCTGTCGAACTCCCTCTTTCCGCGGGAGTCAAAGCCGTCTCCTCGGCCCATGCCCCGGCCGCGCCCGCCGCGTCCTCTTCCCCCGGGGCCGCCGCGGCCCCGCATCGGCCGGTCCATGATGGGTCTGCGCGCAAGCACAGGCTGTCACCGCGGGAAGGCGCGGGGGGCCCCGGGCTCCGACCCGCCCCCTGCCGGCCGAGCCTGACCCCGGGGTCTGACAAGCGCAGGGCCGCCGGGCTTACTTGTCCACAGAGAACTCCCCTCCTTCCCCCTTCTCCTCGGCGGACTTCTCGAAGCGCCGCTCCCGCGGGGGCCGCCTCTCGGGTCTCCTGTCAATGGGCTTCCCCTCGCCCTGCAGCTGCTGCTCGGGCCTCCTCCCCACGCGCCGGATCCCTGCGGGACGGGACAGGCCGGCGTGGGCGAGGGGGCCCGGCCGCCCACGTGCGGGGCCCCGCCCTCCCCGCCACGTGCGCCCTCCCCGCCGCCCCTCCGAGCCCCCTTCCCCGGGAGCCCCCCGCGCGCCGCGGGCACGTGTCGGCGGCGCCCCCACCCCCGCCGGCGCAGCACGTGGCTCCCCGCGGCCGCGGCCTCAGTTTCCCGCCCGCAGCACGTGGCCCCCCCGCGGCCGCCCCGAGCCCGCACCTTCCTTCTTGAGCGCGGCGGGCGGCAGCGGCGCCTCGTCCTTCTTGTCGGCGGCGCCGGCGGCGGCCGTGGCGGAGCCGGCGGGCGGCGGCGGCCGCGCTGGGCGGCGCGGGCGGCGGCGGCAGCGGGTTCTTGCGGTCCTTCTGCGACTCCTTGCGCAGCGGCTTCCCGGGCGCGCCCCCGCCGCCGCCGCCGCCGCCCGCGCCGGCCTGGGCCGCGGCCTGCGCCGCGCTCTTGGGCCCGGGCCCGCCGCCGCCCCCGCCGCCGCCGCCGCCGCCGCCTTCCTTCTTCTTGTTCTCCGCCGCCTTCAGCACCTCGAAGGGGTCCGATTCGTCGTCAAATAGCTGGTCGAACCGGTTGGTGACGACGCAGCCGAAGCCTTCCTGCAGGTGGCCGGGCATGATGGGGCCCCGGCGGCGCGTTCCTCCACGGATTGCAGCGGGCCGCGCCGAGCCGACGGCGCCTGCTTCAGCTCGTCCCCACAAGATGGCCGGGCCGAGAGAGAGACCGCCTTCTCTTCCGGCGCCGCACTCACATCCGGGGGCCGCCGGCGCCGCGGGGCACGTCGGGAAGGGCAGGCGGACGGCGTCGCCGCGCCCGCGCCGGCGTACTTTCGGACTACAGCTCCCAGGGGGCAGCGCGCGCCGACGGGCGCGAAGCGGGGCAGGGAGGGGCGGAGGGGCGGAGGGAGGGCGGAGAGGGGGAGGCCCCGAGCCGCGAGCACCTGCCCGGGGAAAGCCGAGCCCCGGTCAGCGAGGGCGGCTCCCCGCACCTGGCCAGCGCGGTCAAGGTCACCGCCTCCCGGCTCGCTTCCCTTTGTAGCGCGCCGGGAGTCCCGCAGGCATCCCAGGCGGGCCCCACGGGGTGCGCATTGATTAAGTGCCGCCTGTATGCCCGGCGGGGCGCTTAGAAGGCAGGACGCTGACCCTGCGCTCAAAGAGCTCGCAGTTCGGCCCGCCCCCGGGCTTCGGGCAGAGGGAGAACCGGGGGCTGTCCCTCGGCTGGGCGCGGGGAGGGGCCGGGGGGAGACCCCTCAGCGTCGCGGGCGGGCGCTGCCGGAGGGCCCCCGCCCCCTCGGCAGTGTCGCCTCCGACAGCGAAGCGTCCGCCGCGGCCCGCGAGCACGCGCCATCGCTCCCACGTGGGAGTAACAGCGCCAGGCGCCAAGCTGACCCCGAGCGTCGGCTACGCTCGGCGCGGACCCAAAGGGCCGCTGTCCGCTCCGCCCGAGAGCCCCGGGGGCCCGCTCCGAGCCGGGCCGACCCCCCCCCCAATTCCTTCTCCCGCCTTGGGGACCGGCCTTCCAACCTCCCTGAAACAGGCCCCGGCGCTTATTCTGACGCCCGCCCTTCGTGCAGGCCGGGGGTAACACGGGGGCGAACCCCCTGCGCCCCCAGGGCCCCGTTCCGGCTCCCCCGCGTGCAAACGCGCCCAGCCTCGCACGTGCTCGCTTCGCCCCAACCTCGGCAAACGAGCGGCAGGAGTGCGCCGGGGCACGTGCGCGCCCGGACAGGCCCGCCCCCTCCTTGCGGTCTCCCCTTCGCCGCCGCCCCCCGGCCCCGAGGCCGCAGCCCCTGGCCCCCGGCAGTCCTCGCCCCCCGAGGCCGCAGCCCCTCCCCCAGGGCCGCGCCCCGGCCCCCGAGGCCGCACCCTCCCGGGGCCCGGCCCCTCCCCCAGAGGCCGCAGCCCCTCCCCCGGGGCCGCGGCCCTGGCCCCGGCAGTCCTCGCCCCGAGGCCGCAGTCCTTCCCGGCCCCGGCCCGGGCCGCAGCCCCTGGCCCCCGGCAGTCCTCGCTCTGCGCCAGTGTTTTGTCCAGACCTTCTAGATCCTGCTCCAATGGAAAGGAGACCCGGGTTCCCGGGGGGGGGGGGGGGTTCCCCTTCCTGGAAACAACTCCCCTGAAAGGGAATTTCCACGTTCAGCTCAAACCTGGATGAGCCCAGGCCACCAAACGTACCACGCAGGGATGGGGGAGAGGGGGCGGGTGCCAGTGCGGGACCCAGAGAAAACACATGTGCTCCCTCGGGATGTTTACAATGGGGGGCGGGGGGGGCGGAACACAGCCACAAACCTGTCAGACCCCAGCGGTGCGAGGAAGCTTCTACCTGCAGGGAACAGCGAACATCCCCCGGCCCTTTCGGGCTCGCGACCCTCGGTCTCATTTCACCCTCACACGAGCCACGGAAGGAAGGTCATTGACTCTCTTAGCTGTTGGGAGCCCCATTTTACAAGTGGGGAGACCAAGCCTAGAACCGTGGGACAGTGACTTCCCTGCGGTCCCTGATGTGGGAAGTCTCCGAGGCGGGATTGGAACACAGATCCCCCGCAACCATGTCCCGGCCTCTATTCGCTGCTTCCAGGGTCCCTTTGGCCGGCGGTGCTCAGCCAGAGCGAATGGAGACTTGAACCAGAACCTACTGGTATTGGAGGGTAGTCTGGTCTCCATGGGCCACCCTTGCTTCCTGGGCTCAGAAAAGTGTTCCCGGGAAGCCTCTCACTGACTGGCAGGATCATGGAAGTCTTCCCGGAGGAGGAAGCATTGGACAAGCAAAGGCCGGGGGAGGGCCTCCCTGCACGGAGGGCACCCAAAGGACCAGAGAAGGGGCCAATTTAAGCAGTGAATGGAGGGCGAGCTGTGAGCTAAGCCTCCAAAAGGGCCCCGCCGAGGGCTCTGTCTCATTTGAATTGTTCACTTTGTATTTGTTTACATATTTATTTGTCTCCCCATTGGAAAAGCAAAACACACACACACACAAAGCACCTTATGAGCAGAAATTGTTCCAGTCTTTGTACTCATATGCCCAGGGCTGCCTTGTTTGGCAGAACAAACAATGCTTATTGATTGATGGATGCTAAGAAAAGAGTCTGAACTCTGCTCTCTTGGCAGCAGGGAGCCAGAGATGCTTTTGGCAGAGAGAGGAGTGTGAGGGGGGAAAGATAGAGTGGGAAAGGAAGGAGGGAGGGGAAGAGAGAGAGGAAAAAGAGGGAGACAGGAAGACAAAGAGGGGAGAGAAGGAGAGAAAAGAGGGAGACAGAGATAAAGACAGGAGAGAGGGGGAAAAATGGGAGACAAAGCAGAGGAGGGAGGGAGGGAGACACAGAGACAGATAGACAGAAAGAGACAGAGAGAGGTGACCAGGTCAGGCAAGGCAAGAAGTAAGTCCGGCAGGAAAGCACCTGGAATATCTTAGAGGGAGAGAGTGACCAGCTTCAATGGCCTGTTCCCTGGGGGTCCAATATAAAATCTTGTTTGGTTTTGAGTCCTTGGCCCAACCCAGACTTAACTTTCCAGCCTTCTTCCAAGCCGTGATGTTGTGGGCTTTCCTTCAGAAAGGACTCCCTGCCCCATGGCTGCCCCGACATTTCTTTGGCTTTCCTCCATCCCTGGAATGCTCCTCCACTCAGCTTCTCAGCTTCCTCAGCTTCCTTCGGTCCAGGCCAAAATCCTGCCTTTGATCAGGAGCCTCCGGTCTGCAATCACCTTCAGTTCCTCCTGTATGTCCAAATTGTTTTCTCATTGTCTCTCCCTTTAGAATGTGGGCTCCTCGAGGACAGGTACTGTTTGGGGCTTTCCTCATATCCCTAATGCGGAGTGCCTGCCGCACAGTAGGTGCCTGATGCTTCTTCACTAAGTGAAGGTTGAAAAATGGTTCCAGATCCCGTCGGGTCATTTTTTTGTTTTGTATAATTGATAATGGTTCCTGGGGGGTAGATACTTCAGAGAAATATTTTTCTTCAGAAATAATCATAATTTTTGAAAAGGGAATTGATTATTTTGATGAATTGCCTGGGTCACTTTTAGATTGATTCTGTTTGTGGTTCTGTGGGTCCCCTGCACCCACAAGTTTAACCTCCAGATTCTATTTTGGAGGAGGTTGCCCTGTACCCTCCGAGCAGTAATTCCAGATTCAGTCCAGAGAGAGAGAGACAGAAAGAGATGTACAGACCCAGATGAGCTAGGAACTAGAGCAAGGTAATTTGTGGATTCATATAATTCAAATCAGCAAGACCTGAGTTTGAATTCTGACCTCTGACTCTTCTGCACCGGACGACAGAAGGCAAGTCCTTTACCTGTCTCAGACTCATGGGGCTGGGATACATGGCAGGATGATGAAACCGTAGAGAAACGGGCCATTGCCCTACCTTGTCATGTAGGACAGAGGCCTATGAGTAATTAGAACAGCTAACATCTGTAGAACATTATGGGTTTGGGGGAGGTTTTTGCCCTGTACTTAGCATTTTCCCCTTAGCTTGTCATTTATTGAAAATAAAAACAAGTGATTATTGGCGGATTGGCCTTAGCCCCGTACTGACTGGTGGCTCTCTGGCTGGCTCTCCTGGACTCCAAGAGCCCATCTGCACACTGGCAGATCTCCCCAGCTGGATGCCCCAAAGCTTCTGAAGCTTGATATCATCCTTCCCCTCGCAGCCTCCCATGTCCTCCAGCTTGCCCGACCTGTATTGGAGGCACAGTTTTCTGTCAGCCGGGTTCAGCGTCTCCAAGCTCTATGGGGCTCTTCCCTCTGAAACCGAGCTCAGCCATGTCTCTGCTTATCATGGCTCCCACCTGTCCCTCGGCCCCAAGCTCATGGCCCCCACCCCGAGTCGGGCCCTTATCACCTCCTCTCTGAGCGACTCCAGAAGCCTCGTCACTGACCTCCCTGTTTCCAGGCTCACTGTCTCTCGTCCGCCCTCCATGGAGTTGCCAAAATTGTCTCGCTCAAACATTCGGGGGCTCCCGGTTATTTCTAGATGGAACAACGGATTCCTCCAGGTGTGTTGCCTTCATTTTAGAGACTCCTGTGACACACACTCTCTATTCCTCTCAAACTGGCCTTCTAGCTGCCCGCTGGGTGAATCCAAGCCCGGCCTCCAGCCCTTCACCTTCAGCTCCTCCAGGACTGGGATGTCCTGCTTTGTCATTAACCCTTAGAACCCTTATCTTCCTTTAAGACAGTCCAGGTTTCCTCCTCTTCCTCCAGCGCCTGGGGAAACGCACTGGATCTGGGGATAAAGGGTCTAATTCTGTCTGTCCCATTTTTTTAAATAGATGTGGCTTTGGACAAGTAGTTTAACTTCCTTAGTTTATTCATCTGAAAAATGGGAGGTTGGACTAGGTGTTCTCTAAAATCATCCAAAGCTTAGATTCTGCAGGTATTATTTCCCCTTGTTACAGAGAAGGAAACAGGTCCAGAGAAATAATCTGTAGTCTGTAGTCAGACAACAAGGAGCATCAGAAGTGAGATTGGCTCAGGTCTCTCTCCTCCAAACCCAAAACTTTCTTCCCTGACCCTCACTGCCTCACTCTCCAGGAAGGTGGAGGAGCCTCAGCTGGGTGCTCTCAGCATTTATTTAGTTTTCAATGGCTCCGAGGGCCACAATTGACTTCTGGAAGTGCTTCTCTGGCCTGTCTCTGTCTCTGTGTCCTCCTCTGTCTTTCTGTCTGTGTCTTTCTCTTCTCTGTCTCTGTTTCTCTGTCTCTCTCCTTGTGTGTCGCTGTCTCTGTTTCTTTATCTCTCTGCCTGTGTGTCTGTCTCTATCTCTATCTCTCTGTCTCTTGTCTTTCAGTTTGTCTGCCTGTCTTTCTCTCTCTCTTTTATCTCTCTGTCTCTCTCTTTGTCTCTGTCTCTCCTCTCTCTGTCTCTGTCGGCTTCTCTCTTCCCTTCCCTCTTCTTCTTCTCTTCTCTCCTCTTCTCTTTTCTTCCTTCTTGCTAATACCCCTTTTCCTGGGACTGCTCATCATGGATTCTTCCTCCATCTTGTCTAAGGTTACAGGTCTTTCATGTGAGGATGAGTATTGAGAAATTCATTAGAAGAAACAATGTATTTTCCCATAGCGTAATAGCATTACATAGTATATTTAAATAGTAAATATGTTTTTGTTGAAATTAAACTATTTGGGGGCAGCTAAGTGGTGCAGTGGATAGAGCACCAGCCCTGAAGTCAGGAAAACCCGAGTTCAAATCCGGTCTGACACTTAACACTGTGTGACCCTGGGCAAGTCACTTAACCCCAATTACCTCAGCAAAAAGAAAAAGAAAGAAAAACAAATTAAATTGTTTTTCATGTACTCCGGAACTCTAATGATCATGTGATCCCACAGTGTAGTTAGTAGTCAAAGTTACTGTGGGTCCAGTGGAGAGACTCCATCACCTGCAGTCAAGAAGACCCGAGTTCAAATTCTGCCTCAGATACTAGTTGTATGACTCCAGGCAAATATTAATTCCCATTTGCCTCCGTTTCCTTATCTGTAAAACAAGGATAACATCTGCCTCCCAGGGCTGTGAGGATCAGAGGAGTGAAGTACTTAGCATAATACCTGGCACGTAGTAAGTTCTAAGTAAATGTTAGCTGTTTTATTTTTATTATTCTTTCCAAGATCAATCGCAACCCATTCTTATCTCCTCAGCTGCTGTGACTCTTGTCCATGCTGTCCAATGAGAATAGGGGTCCTCCTAGTGTGCTGAGGGCCTTCCTCGGCAGAGACTGCTGAGAGATCAAGAGAAAAGGGTTCTCTTGCCTAGAAGGGATGATGCCCGCTTACTTCACTTTCACTACAAGTCCAGCTCACTGTTTTCTTTCTGGTCCTCTCATTTTATCAGTTTTGCTCTGCCAAGACTCAGCCTTGGGTCGCTTCCACGTCCACTGCCTTTTCCCCTTCACTTACATGCTGCCGAAATAAAGCGTGAAACAACTGGTTTAATTCATGTACATAACTTCAAGTGGGCCCTTGATGCTGCTCGGGATCCTATCACACCTCCCCTATCTCCTCACAATCCCTCTGTGCTCCAGGGCTCCTCCAAACCTCCCTTCCCCTCCTCCACCCTTTTAATGAAGGATTTGCATTATGTTTTACTGAAAAACACTTGAGGCCATTTACTGTGAACTTTCTTCTCTTCCTCCTCTCCTATCCGTCCTTTTGCCTCCATTTCCTCCTTCACCTGGCTTCAGTCTCCCAATGTGTGTAGACTTTTTACCTTGATAAGGCTGCCCAACAATCCCATCCCACCTTATCTCCTCCAACAGATAATCTTTTCTCTCATCTCTACTCTTATCTTTACATAGCTGCCAACAAACAAGTCTCCCACATCCACTCCTTGCTTGATCCATTCACCCATTGCTAGCTGTGGTTCTGTAATTTTTTCTCTTTGATAAGGCTGTCTACACTAGGGTTTCCACTTCCCCTCTCCACTCTATTACCATTTCTGACTTCAACCTTCAAACAAAACTGCTCTCTCTAAAGTTACTTTTTTAATTTTTATTTTCTGAGGCAATTGGGGTGAAATTGCCCAGGGTCACACACCTAGGAAATGTTAAGTGTCCGAGGTCAAATTTGAACTCGGGTCCTCCTGACTTCAGGGCTGGTGCTCTATCCACTGAACCACCCAGCTGCCCCCAATCATCTCTTAATGGTCAAATTGAATGGCTTTTCTCAATCTTCACCCTTCTTGAACTCTCAGCAGTCTTTCTCCACGCTCTTCTCCTTAATACTCTTCTCTCTCTAGGTTTTGAGAACACTAATCTCTCCTGGTTCTCCTCTATCTATCCTACCACTTCTCGGTCTCCTTTGCTCATCTAGGTCATGTCCCCTAGCAAAAGCAGTGCTAAACCCTCTTCTATGCTGCTTCACTTGGTGATCTCATCAGCTCTCATGGACTTAATTATTATTTCTCTGCTGAAGATGCTGAAATCTACCTATCTGCCCCAACCTCTCACCTCCAGTCTCACGTCTCCAACTGCCTGTTGGACATCTCAAAGTGGATGTCTTGTAGACACCTTGAACTCAACATGTCCAAAACTTAATTCATCGGCTCTTCCTAACTTCCCTATGATTGTCCAGGGCATCCACTGCTATCCTGTGCTCTTAAATGAGGTGTCACCCCTGATTCCTTACTCTCACACTCATATATAAAGACTTATGGATTTTACCTGTGTATCATTTCTCACCTGGGCCCCCTTGTCTCATCTGGCCCTGCTACAGCCCTGAGACAGGCCCTTATCACCTCAACAACTTCCTGGCTAGTCTCCCAGTCGCAATCTCTTCGCCCTTCAGTCCATCCTCATTTGCCTATCACAAAGATCTTCCTAAAGCACATTTCTGACCATGTCACTCCCTACTCAATAAACAACAGTGGTTCCTTAGCACCCTCAGGATCTAATATAAAATTCTGTTTGGTGTTTAAAGCCCTTCATAATCTGCCCACTCCTCTATACCTTTCTTCTACTCCTTATCCCCACTGCACACACGCTCTCCTCATTTAATCCAATGAAACTGAGCTTTATGCTGCTTTTCTATCTCTTCACCCCATGCATTTTCTCCGGCTATCCTCCCCTAGGAGGGACTGCTTTCTGGCCTCCTCTCTGCCTGCCTCCCTGTTCCTCCCCAACTAGAACTGTACCTTCTATAAGAAGCCTTTCCCAGTCTAGTGATTTCCCTCTGTGGGTTATTTCTACTTTATTATGTCTATAGTTTGTCCATAGCCATGTGCCATTGTCTTCTGTATTAAACTACTTAAAGGCAGAAACTGTCTTTTGCTTCTTTTTGTTTCTCCAGTGATTAGCACAGTAATAGGCACTTCATAAATATTCATTGACTGATCACCTGCCTAATTTCCAGTACTCCCAGATCCTTATAATGGGGGGATCAGGAAGGGGTTAAGTTTCCACTCTCTGCACCTAGAAAGGAAAGGGAATCTTTTACTCTCAGTCACGAATGCAAGAAAATGGCTCCAACTGGTTGTTTTCAAGATACAGACAGTTCTGGCTACACAGCTAAGAGCACACTGCTCCCAACCCCATGGTAGGCTGGTCCAGAACTCGCAGCCTCGCTCCTGTTCTCCGACCCTCAGTTTCTTTCCTATGAATGATGCCATCTTAGGTTATGGAGGCCGGCATACGACCCCATGACATCTATTTTTTTTAAATGCTTTGAAAGATAATTGTATATATATTGGATTTAATATATATTTTAACATGTTTAACATATATTGGATTATTTGCCATCTAGGGGAGGAGGTGGGCGGGAAAGAGGGGAAAATATGGAACACAAGGTTTTGCAGGGATCAATGTTGGAAATTTATCCATGCATATGTTTTGAAAATAAAAAGCTTTAATTAAAAAAAATAAAAAGGAAGTTTGACATTTTGACAAAAAGGAAAAAACAAAACTAAAAATACTTTATACTCTTGAAAGCGAACATGTTAGTGTCAGCTACGGGTATCATGGTGTGCGACTTGACTTGTCATCCCTTTGCAGATTGACTGACAAATATCCATCTCCACTTTGGGTTCTTGTCTTGCATTTCCATTTGGTTGCCAGGTTATCTCCATTGAAAGTTTTACTGATATCTCAAATTCAAAGGGTGTAAAACTGAGCTCATCATCAGGGCCTTTGGAGCCACCCCACCCCAAGGCAGTTTCTCTATTTCTGTCCATGTCAGCATCCTCCTCCCAGTCTCCTTGACTTACAAATTAGCAGGAAGGCATCCGGTCCTGCTCATTTGGGATGCATCTTATGTGGTCTCATAATTGCAATTTACATACAATAATTCACCCTACTCCTCCTCCCCTTGCAGCTTTGCTTGGCATCTTGCCAGGTCTGAAGTCAGAAGACCACAGTTCAGATTCCTTTGTGGCCACTCACCACCTGAGTGATCCTTGCCTAATCCCTTTACTTTTCTGATGACTTGCCTCAAGGTGACAGAGGCAGAATGAAAGGTGTTATCTGAATCCAGGTCTGACTCCAGAAGGAGTGTCCCATTAGGCAAATGTACTTTCTCACTGCTGTTTAGAGATAAGTACAACATGGAATAATGGGATTGGAAACTAGAGCTGGAGCAGACTCATTCTCCCTCATTCCACAGATGAAGAAATTGAGACCAAAGGAGGAAAAATTACATGCTCAAGCAGATACAATGGCAAAAGTGGGATGTAAACACCCATCTTCTGCTCTCTTTCCACTGGCCTGGGCTGCCCTTCTTTAGAGCAGATGAATTCAAAGATCCCATCTAGCTCCAAAGCGATGATTCTATTAATATATTCTTTCCTAAAGCAAGCTCTGGAAGGGCAGCGACTGTTGTTTTATTTTCCCTTTAAATCCCTTTGCCTTATATGTACTAGACTCAGCCAATGTCTTTGGATTGCATTGATTGGAGACATAACAAATTAGGAGAATTTACGATTTCTTTTAACTGTCAAATGCCTTGTCTCCTCATCTTGATAGCAAGCTTCTTGAAAGCAGTAGTTTTTTGCTGATTTTAAATGCATGGGCCTGAAGAGTGATTAGGGCCATCCCTGCATCCTTCACGCCTTGCTTACCTTCCTCTTTATTTCATCCTGTGGAAGAAAAGAAAAATTAGACCTACACCCCAAAGACTGCACCTCTTTATCAGCATGATGTATGGCAACCTCTGAAACGAAAGTACAGCTGGAGTGCAATCCTTAGAAAAAGTGGCCGGCTGCTGTTGCCAGAGCAGAGTAGCTATGATGGGTGGGAGGGGGTGGTTAAAAATGCACACTAGATTTGGAGCCAGAAGGAAAAGTCAAATATGAATTCTACTCGTTGCCAGTTGGCTGACCTTGTGCAAATCATACAACCACTTACAGTTTCCGTTTCTTCCTGTGTAAGATCAGGTAAGATCAGGGTCCTTTTGGATGGCCAAGTTGTCTTGATAGTCCCTGCTAGCTCTGAATCTTCCAGGGCTGTACTTAGGACAGGACACCTGGAACTTTGCCTTAGGACACCACTGTGAGGAGGGCCAAAGCGCTTGAAGACCTTAAGCACCGGAGAAATAATAGAGCTCAGCAATCAGTCAGTGAATAACCGGGCAGCTCTAGATGGCAGGCTGGCTAGCCACCACTCAGGCCCCCACCATTGCCTCCAGAATCAGGGTTCCAGGGCTGTTTCCCAATGCCAAGGACCAGTGTCCTACCCAATGCCTCTTAGCTGAGAGACCCTCTTGTGTCCCTTGTCCAGGGCACACAAAGGATCAAAGAACCGTAGGCTTAGAACTCTAGTTAGAGTTAGCTTAATCTGCCCCTCCCTTCATCCGAAATGTGAGGAAACTGAGTCCTAAAGCAGGTAAGTGGCTTGCTTAAGGTGACCCAGGTTTTCCAGTGGCTGCAGGTCTAACAGATCTGTCTAACAGCTGCTTTGCAGCTCCTTCAAGTGTTATGATTCACAGCTGTGGGGGCTCTCAGAGAACTGACCTGCCCCTTCACTTAAGCATGATCCTTAACAGTAACCTAGCCATGACTTGAGTCCAGGTCCTCTGTCCTCAAAACGATTGCTCTTTGGATTGTTGCTCACTGCTTTCCTAACCCCCCCACCCTCCCCCAGGGGTGGCTCTGGAATCAATGACTCGGGTCTCTAAGCTTAATGACTTGTCTTAAAGTGGAGCCAAAAGCTCTCCTCAGGAGATCGGCCTTGGCTTCTGGACTCTCCAAGGCTGCTATAATTCATCTCAGGGCTGTTGGTGATGGAGACCGATGTCGGAGACTGTCTGCTGGGGAAGATCGAGGGCCTGCCCTGACATTCTGGTTTTCCTTGAAGGTGTCATTGCTAACTTTTTGAAGCTGACACACCATGGAGCTTGTATGGAGGAAAGAGCACCAGATTTGGAATCTGGGGAGTTCTGCCAATTACTATATGACCTTAAGCAAATCTTAAATGATCTGACCTCTGTTTCCTCATTAGTCAAATGAGGGGCTTTATCTAAATGGCTTCTAAGAGGCTTAATTTTTAATTCCATGATTCAGTTATCTTATAATGGGGAAACAAAATTATTCACATTAAGAGTCATAAAGTTGGCATGATTGATGAATCATTAAAATTATTAATCAGTAAGAATTAATTTACAATTAATGATTTGTTGTGACATTTACCTAACACTTCATGGTTTATAAAGTATTTTACTTGCTTAATTCAATTCAACAAACATTGATTACATGTCTAGTATGTACAAAGCACTCTCAAGCATTGGGGATTTAATGAAATCAAGCACAGCCCTTGCCCTTAAGGAGATTACAATTTAAAAGAATAACTTAAAAGGATATAATTCTGAGACTCCCAAGAATAGCAGGGTCTCTCACTAGATGGAGAAAGCTACAACAAGGCACTGGAGGAGCCCAAAGGGGTCAGGCCTTTTTGAGAGCTTTTTCAACTTGTGGTTAGCTAACCCAAACTAGTTTTTCATGTAGAAAGATGCCATATCGGGCATTCTGCAAATATCCTGGCCCCCCGTCACAGTGATAGGACACAATCAGGAAGCATTTTAAGGTTTGTAAAAGTTCTTTCCACATGTTATTTCATTTGATATGAAAAACAACCCTGGGAAGTAGGTGCTACAGGTACCTCCATTCTACAGGAGAAACTACAGTCAAAAAGTCTATGGGGGCAGGATGGTGACTCCAGTTCCAGGGATCTAACCTTGAGTGAGGAGGAATGTGGTCAGAACTAGAAAGATCATTTTGGCAGGTGCCTAAGGGATGAATTTAGGGAAACTAGATTGAGAAAGATCTGGTAGGAGGTGAGACAAATAAGAGTCTGATGTGGATTGATAAGGGAATGGGAAGGAAATTGGGGGGGGGGGGGGGAGAACTTCCAAAAGGAGAATTGACAGGACAAGGCAATTGCCTGATATCAAGAGAGGGAATGGGGACAAGTCCAAGGTGATGTCTTTGAGACTGAACCCAGTGCTTTGAACACAGTAAATAATTAATAAAAAAAATTTTTTTCAATTCAGTTTGGATAAAGCATGTAAAATGAAGCAAATGGAATTTATTTGAATGGAATTTAAATGTGTCCTTTTAAAAATACAGTTTATTTGAGGAGAATTTAAAAGTATTTTTTGGGATAGGTACAATATGAAATAAAGAGAGGCTCCTCCTCACCACCACCATCCCCCCCCCCCAAATTGCCAACTGCATGGTATGGGTGCGTGGGTTGGCGGGCTGGGGGCCGAGAATCTCATCAAATGGTAGACAAGATAAACAGCTGGTGTTGAAATTGATACCTATTCATTCCACTCTTTTTTTTAAAGGGCCTGAGGGTAAAAATGATGAAAAGGGAGAGTTGTTAGTTTGGTAAAAAGAAAGTCTGGAGATAGGGCCAGGATAAGGGAAGTCCACCGAAATTGACTGCTCAGTGTGAGTCAACCAGCAGCGGGATATGGTGGCCAACCAAAGGATGTCATCTTGGGCAACATCGAGCTTCCAGAAATAGGGGGGCGACTGCAGAGGGATGTCTGGTGTTCCAGAACCGGGGTGGGGCTGCCAGGAGCATGTGCCTGTGTGTGCTTGGGGTACATTAGAGAGATCATGGGAGTCACGGAAATGGAAGCCTGAAGTTTTGGAAGAAGGCAGAAGTTGGGGAAAGGGAAGATTAAGAGGCAGGAACTGACCTCCCCCTAGTTGGGGAGGAAGGACCATGAGCCCGGGCCACAAGATCTGGACAGGATGCTGGGAGCTTGAAAGAAGGGCAGGCGCCATGTTTAGTTCTGGGCAGCACAGGGTGGGATGGCTTTCAGGAGCTGGAGAGCTTCCAGAGAAGAGCAGCCAGGAGGGTGAAGACTACAGGCTTCCTACCTCTGAAAATGAAAAGAATGTTAACCAAGACAAGGAAAGAGTTAGGGGAGATGGGACAGCTTTCTTCGAGCATTAAAGGGTTGTCATATGGGAAGACAGCAAGATTCACCTTGTTCTTCTTGATCTCCATGGAACAGCAGTAACAATGGGTCGAAGCTGGAACAAAGTAAATATGACCCAATAAAACAAAATACGAAGGTCTGCATTAATGCAAATGCAAAGAACAATCACCACAAATCAAAGATGACAGTTGTGAAATTAAAACGAGGAAGCTGGACCTCAAAGAAGAGATTAGAGAAGACATCTTTTTTTCTTTCCTTCCTTCTCTCCTTCTTCCTTCCTTCCTTTCTTCCTTCTTTTCTTCTTTCCCCTCCTTTCCTCTCTCCCTTTGTCCTTCCTACCTTCTTTTTGTCTTCCGTCTTTCCTTTTTCCTTCCTTCCTTCCTTCCTTCCCTCCCTCCCTTCTTTCTTTCCCTTCCTTTTTGCAGCTTCCTTTTCCCCTCCCCCTCTTTCTTTCTTCTTTTCTTTCTTCCTTCTAAAAAATCATTTATTATAAAGGATGGGGGACAACCAGAAAATCCAGGTGATATGAAAACAAAAGATATCCACCCAATCTATTTTTTTTAAAAATAAAAGATGCATATTTAGTCTGGATGTTGGAAAGACTTTCCCAATAATTAGGGCTGACCTATAGTTGAATAGATGATTTGGGGAAGTAACCTCATTCTCCCTCAGTGAAAATTTTCAGAAAGAGGCTGCCGGGATTTGTGCAATATGTTAAAATAGAAATTATTTTTAGGACTAGGTTGGACAAGAAGGCCTCTAAGGTCTTTATCACTAAGATTCTGGGCTTTCCATATGTAATGAAGAATTATTATGGAAACATGTTTAAAATAATTGTATAAACGTAACCTATATCAGATTGCTTGCTGTGTTGGAGAAGGAGAAGGAGGGAGGAAAAAATTGGAAATTTAGAATAAATTTACAAAAATCAATATTGAAAACTATCTTTATATGTGATTGGAAAAATAAAATACTATTGAATTTTTTGTTTATTTATACTTAGAAAACTAAGTGCCCTGAATAGCTCAGAGTGCTTTAAAAAAAAAAAAATTCCAAACTTTAAGCTCCCAAAGAGCTTAAAGTTGAATTCCATATACTTGAGTGGTTTTTTGTTCACATTTTAAAAATTGTAAGGGGCAACTAGTTGGTGTAGTGGATAGAGCACCAGCCCTGAAGTCAGGAGGACCTGAATTCAAATCTGACCCCAGACACTTAATACTCCTGGCTTTGTGACCCTGGGCAAGTCACTTAACCCCAATTGCCTGGGGGAGGGGGGGGGGTTGTATGTAATTGATTTCTCTGTTAATCCTATGTATTTCACAAACATGATTCCATGAAGGGATCCATCCCTTTCATGAAATTGCCAAAGGAATCAGTGACAAAATAATGTATATGACTCCAGGACCAGAATCTTTAGAAACTTCCCAGTTGAACAGATTTCCCATCTTGCTTATCTTTTATCACCCTGTCCTCTCTCTTTCCTCCACCTAAGTTCTTCTCCCACACTCCCTTCCCCCCTAGAAGCCCTCTCAGGAACATGTTCCCACCAATCTCTTTCTAAAATATGTTGCCACTAGTAACGAACGGCTCAAGTTACATCTTTGTATTTTTTGAGCAAAAGACTAGGAATAAAAGTTCCAGGAAGGAGGGAACACTCAGTCCTCTGGCCACCAGCCAGGGAAAATGCCAAATGTCACCGGGATTACTGAATGCTGGTTAACTGAAGGATGATGCTCATCCGTAGGTACAGGTTAAGAAACATCATCTAGGGAAAGAGATTTGCCTTCCCATCAATGACTACTCAGACAAGACAGTTTCTGGCAAGTTACAAGATCTTCCCTCTGTCCCACTCCCCACAAACCCCATGAACCTTCTGTAGCCTGAAAGTGGAGCAAAGCACAAGAGTCTTATGTGTGGAGCCTTTTATTTAGAGTCACAGAGGAGCAGAGTCATTAGGGATCTCTCTTTGTCCATGATATGGTTCCTGAGATCACGGATCTGGATCTGGAAGGGATCCCAAAGGCAATCCCCTCCCAGGCCGCATTTTGTAAATGAGGCAACTGGGCTTTGCCTTGCTGGAGGTCCCAGAGGGAGCAAACAGTGGGACCAGTGTTGAAATCATGTCTCGAGACTGCGAAGCTCTCAGTTCCTTTCCCCTCCTGCGGGCGTTGTGCTTAGTCTTCTTTGCCTGTTGTTACCCCCATTCCCTTTGAATTTCTTGAGAGCAAGGACTTTTTGTTTTAAATTATTTTTGCTTTTCTTTGTACCCCGATGATTGCCACATAGTAGGTGCCTGCTTGATTCAGACTCTAAGAACACCTTCTCCTTCTCTGTTACACGAGAGGTCCCCATGGCTCAGAATCACCGGTTTAGAGTTGGAGGGGACCCCCCCCCACCAAAGCTAACGAGACCAATTCCTTTGTTTTACAGGAGGGTAAACTGAGGCCCCAAGATCACCCAGGTGTTAAGGACCCTGCATCTACTGTAATCCTTATGCTGGATCTTAGCTTTGCACAAGTCAATCTCTGGGCAGGATCCCAGTCTCCACAGCCAATGCTGTTTGTACTCTGTCTCTCTTTGTATGTGTGTCTGTCTCTGTCTCTCTTTGTCTGTCTGTCTCTCTTTGTCTGTCTGTCTCTGTCTCTTTGTATGTGTGTCTGTCTTGTCTCTCTTTGTCTGTCTGTCTCTCTCTTTGTCTGTCTCTGTCTCTTTGTATGTGTGTCTGTCTTGTCTCTCTTTGTCTGTCAGTCTCTGTCTCTCTTTGTCTGTCTGTCTGTCTCTGTCTCTTTGTATGTGTGTCTGTCTCTGTCTCTCTGGATCTGTGAGCTTTCTTCACATTTTAGCACTCCAGGGAATCCTCTCTGATAGGGTTCATTAATCTGGGGTTCATAGACCTCCCTCCACAGTGGATTCATGGAAAAATTCCAGAGTCCTTGAATAGGAAAAAAGTACATCTTTATTTTCACTAATTTCCAATTCAAATGTAGCATTTCTTTCAATTATTTAAAATTAGTATTCTAGGAAAGAGTCTACCCATCAGTTTCACCATCCTGTGCCAAGAGTGGGAGGGGGACAGGATCCATGACACGAAAAAAGGTGGGAATCCCCTGCTCCATGTGCTTCACAGGAGGTACCACCCTCCACTGATAGAGTGAGCCCCTCAATCAGACTAGTCCTGGACCAAGGAAATCACAGCTCCTGTCCTTCCCCCATCACTCTCCATCTTAGCTACATTTAAGGATTTTCCATAACGCAATGCCTATATCCTGATAATCTGGAAAACTTCTCTGGGTCTATTATGTGACACTCAAAAAAATGGGTCCTTGGGAGTCCTTTTCAGGAATACATTGACTTTGTATAGGTGTTCTAAAAATGAGGATCCTTTTAATATACTGGGCTATGTCTGGGATGCCTTCCACCTAGAAAAAAAGCATTCACTCAGGTGGCTCAGAAACAAACAGCTTCCCCCACCCCCTCCCCAACTAATCTATAGAAATGGCAACATGACTTGTCCAGAACAATACTGTCAAATGAAAATTGCTTACCAAGATTTCAGTAAAAATTCAGTAATTTAGTCAAACTTGAGAATGCTTCCCATACTATTCTTGCACTCGGGATGGAGAGACATGTTCTAGCTTGGCAGTAGAGCTAAGTGGGTTTGGAATTGGCCGAGGGCCTGACCCAATGAATAGTCATTAATGGCTTCTATTGCTGACTTCCTTGAGTTGGGGCACTCAGCCAGTTTCAAACCCGACTGATTTGGAAGGAGGTCTGTCTCTGGTGGATTGCCCCAGCCATCTGTATTTGGCCTGTGCTCTTGAGCATTTTTATCTATGATTTGGATAAAGGCCCAGAGGGCATGCTAATCAAATTTGCAGATGGCACAAAACTATCAAGGATATTGAATATCTTAGATGACAGAATTGGGATCGCCAAAAATCATATAGATTGGGCCAAATTTAATAAAATGAAATTGGAAGGGAATACGTGAAATGTCTTAAGCTGGATTTCAATAAATCAACTTCCCAAGCACAAAATGGGGGAAGTACAGCTAGAAAGCAGCTTCCCTGAAGAAGACTGAATAAGCCAACAGTATGAAAGTGTAGCTAAGTGTAGTCGAGTGATCTCTTGTTATCTTGAAAAACACAGAGTGTCCTGAAATAAAAAAGTGAGAGTTCTCCTGTGCTTGAGGAAGAGCATCCACATACACACGCATGATATGGACAGACTAGGAGGACTAAATGAAGGATCTGGGATGGGGAAGGATGCCTGACCTAAAGAAAACGAAATAGGGAGTGAGCCTGAGATCTGTTTGCAAATTTTTGAAGGGCTGTTGTGGAGAGAGAAGGATTAATCTTGTTCTGTTTCCCTAGAGGGCAAAACTCTGAGCAGTGGCTGCAAGAAGCAGAAAGGCAGGTTGAGACTTGAGTCCTACCAGGAGTGGAATGGGTTTCCTTGGCAGGAAAAGGCTTCCTGCTCTGAGGAGGTCTTTAAGCAAGACTGGATGTCCATTTCTTGGTTAAGTTTTGGAGGAGAATCTCGTTCATGAGCAATTCAGACTAGATGTTGACACTTTGAGGTCCCTTCTCACGCTGAGATTCTGTGGCAGAGAACCAGGCTTCAAATCCTATCCTTGGCACTTTATTCCATGGCGCCTTGGGCACTACTCAACTACTCAATCTCTTCCTTTGTGAAATGAGAGGATTGAACCAGGATCATAGATTTATAAACCATAGTTTTACAAAAATTTATTATCTCATTTGATTCTCACAACCATCTATGAAGGACACATCCAGGTCTAGATTAGAATCCTGTGATCTACTGAGTGCCAAACTTTGTGTCAGATAAAGGGTCTCTGCCCTCAAGGAGCTCACATTCTTATTGTGAACACTTCAGAGCAGTGGGGATGGGGAGAGGGGTCAACGTCATAGTTACAAACAAAAAGATCCTTCTGCTCTGCAATATTTCTAATTCTGACAGTCAGCACAAACACTGGATCGTTCCCTATCCTTACCAATAATAATAAGGAGGACGCTATTAATGCTGCTGTTTATGGGATTATAGATTATAATGCTTTTCTTCCAAAGACCACAAGGTGTTTAATAAGCATAACCCAATTCACCCTCACAGCTTCCCCAGGGACGGCCCCCTTTCATGGATGAATGGAACCCGAGTTCTGCCAGAGTGGAGTGACTCACTGAGAAACAGGAAGAGAGCTGGGGGAGTGCCGGCCCCGGAGCCCAAACTGGGTACTTAATCCCAAAACCCTTTGAACCAGACCGTGTGGTCTCATCGGCCTTTGGAGCTATCTTGTCACATTAAAAGCTGAAAAGCTGATGAAGAGTTTGACTTCCATATCTCCACAGGTTAATTAATTATCAGGGGATCAGGTCCTTCTGCTCTCTAGGATGATCAATTCAGGTCTCTAATGCACTGAGTTACAACCAAATAAAAGATTCTGGGCATTTATTTAAGGAGTCTCTTTGCGTGAATCCATTAAGAAGGACCATGAACCCACTTAATTCTTTTCCTCTCTCTAAGTAGTAGGGAAAAGTCAATGGAGTGGGCCATGGATTAGAACTGGAAAGAATCCTGGAGATGGAATCTGATCCCGCGTCTTTTGATTACATACTGACTATTCCCATCTGTAATATTAATAAAAGCTAACATTTGCATAGGGCTTTAAGGTTTACAAAATACTTAAAAATATTATCTCATTTGACTCTTACAATAATCCGGGGAAGTAGGTGCTATTATTACTTCCATTTTACAGATGAGGAAATTGAGGCAGAGAGAGGTTGCCCAGGGTCATATGGCTGTTTGAGGCTGGATTTGAACTCAGGCTTTTCTGACTGTAGGCAGTCTATTCATTGGACCACTTACTTGTTTCTAGTTAGACCGGAGTAATGGCTTCATTGTAATTCACTGTATTCCACAGGCCTAGAGGTTCCTTCTTGGGACATTCACCATAGTCTTGAAAGGAATATAGATTAATTTATTTGACATCCACAGTCTTCCACCTCAGAAAGAAAAGTACTTTTCTCCTCTCATCTTTGTGCCAACTTTGATCATTATTATTACACAGGAGAGCAAGTAACCTACAACTGAAGAATTGTTACTTCATTGAAATCATGTTCAATCTTACTAACAAAGAGAAGCAATTTAATATTTTTAAAGGAAAAACAATTAAAATAATGAAACTCAATGTGGCAGAAGAGGAATGACAGTAACACTCATTCATAGTTGGTGGAATTGAAAACGTGGAAAATTATCTTGGAGAGCAATCTCACTTATACAGGAAACATTTCAAAAATAATCAAAGGAATTACCAGTAATTCCACTTTTTTCTGCAGAATATAGTTAGAAATTATTATGAAAAGTGACCCTCCCAAAAGAACTAATCATTCATGTATAATTACAAAAAATTAAAAGCAAATAAAATGTGCAGCAGAAAAGAAAAGGTTAAGAATATTTCCATATATTAAAGTAAAGGAATTCTATAATGCAGTCAGGAATGGAATCGGAGAAAGGTCATTTTGAAAATGGAAAAAACCGAGGCAGAAGAGCTGAAACTTCTTGGTGGTGAAGCTGCTGAGGGAGAGAGAGAGGAGTAGGTTGGCTGGGGCGGGCTGAAGATGGACCGTATCCCGGTAATTGCCAATCAGGAGAGCTTTTGGTGAAGCTGTGGGAAAGGTGTCCAGGAATGAGGGAGGGAAAAGAGGGGGACAACTCATGAAAAATCTCAAGATGTCTCAAGCTCCTTATTTCTACAAATGTGACCCCAGTGCTCTCCCAGAAAGCCTTCTCACATGGCCACGGGTCATGGAACGTCACCATTTCAGAAGAATTACATGAGAATTACATGTCAGCCCCAAGAAGAGAGGACTTAAGCAGATTTCAAGGTGTTACCTGTGAAGTGGTGGGAAGGAGACCCTAGATTTGGAGCCAGGAGGGACCTTAGTGCTGTATTTCAGTTTAGTTAAGAGAGGGATCATAAAGGAAAGAAGGAGCGGGTCACAGGGTGAGCGGGACACAATCCAGGGGCAATCTGAAGGGATCTGGGGGGAATGGACAAAAACATCACATGGATGGAGAAAATAGTTGCAATCTTCATCAGTTTGGTAAGACCTTTGATCTGATGAAGGGGGATGTTTAGCTTGGAGAAGAGATTTAAGCAAAGACTGAATGTCTGTTTTCAATATTTCAAGGGCGGGAGATTCCTTCTGCTTATTAACAGGTGATAGTAGCTGACATTTCCATGGGGCTCTAGAGATTGCACAGCTGGTACCTCATTTCAAACTTCCAGCCCTTCCAGAAACCCCCATTTAACAGGTGAAACTAATCGGAAAGACCTGAACCCCTTGCCCATGGCCACTCGGCTCATGGGTTTGGGACCCGCAGGTCTCCCTGGAGCAGAATTCATCCTAGCCCCAGAGAGCAGAACTGGGAACAATGGCCACAAATTAGAAAGAGGCAGGTTTAGGCTTGATGTAAGAAAAGAATTCCTCATAGTTGGAGCTGTCTCGGGAGGGATGGGCAGCCTCTCTAGGGAGCTGGTTCCACTCCCAACACTGCTGATCTTCAAAGTCAAGGTGCACTTGTTGGCTGTAATGTAATGAGACAAGTTCTCCCTGGCCTGAAGGTCCTTAAAACATGGAGATTCTGGACTTCTGCAACTTCTCCCTGGGACCCAAAACTACAAGGGCAGCAGCATTTTCCTTCCCATCTTAAGTCATCAGAGACAGGTTGTGAATGTGTCAACTCCCCTGAGGTTTCGGGGAGTCTGGCAATATTCCATCCCACTGAAGTAGCTTGCGGAGCCCTTGGATACCAAATGAATGATGAAGAACCAGTAAGGCCGGCTCGACCAGGTCCTCAAACCGGAATTTCCCTGGCTGGATCCTCGATGGCTTGGTCTCAGAAGCATTGAGCAACAGCTTAGCTGTTGGAGGATGGAGGATCAAAAGTTTGGCTGACTCCAAACCTAATTATGAGATGGATGATGCAGCCCCAGGTGGGGTCCACAGCCTACTCAGCTCTGACTTTGTCTCAATCTCAAGAAGCACAGATGGTTGGCTTTTACCAGCAGTGATTTAAGATCATGAGACGGTCAAGGAAGCCGGACACAACACCCAAAGTCTCGGGCTTTGGTCCTCTTTTTCTCAGACCCAGTTCTAGCTCTGAGCAAATAGTTAGCAAAAAAAAAAAAAAAAAAAAAGGAATATAACAGAACCTAGATAATGTTGAAATGTGGTTTTCTAATTACTCTGGTCTCTGAGACCCTAAGGAAGACTACGAGAAAAGCTTATATTCCACATCCAGAATACACCACCCATCAAAAGAAAAACAAAAAGGTTTTGGGATTGGCTTTCTGCAATCTAGAGAGGGCAGCACAATGTATGTAGGACAGTAGTGTCAAACTTGATGAAAACCGGGCTCTCTAAAACATACACATGGATCCTTCTGGCAGCAGAGTAATTAGAACACCACATAGCAACATTATCTAGGTTCTGTTCTATTCTTATTTTTTTGCTATTTCCCAATTACATTTTCATGTGGTTGGGCAGGGGGCCCTAGGGGGATATGGGGGCTGCCTGTTTGATATCTTTGAAATAATAGAATATGTGCTGGAATGGAAGTAATAGGATTCAAATCCTACTTCTGCCCCTTATTGCCCATGGGACAAATTTTTGAACCTCTCAGGGATTTTGTTCCCCTCTCTGAAATGCAAGGGAATTGAGAGACTTGATCTCCAAGGTCCCTCCCTCCTATCTCTAAATCTATGATCTAAGCTTGAACATTGAATTCATCTGGTTTCTTGTAGTGTTTTCCTTTATATTATGCTGGTCCCCACATATGTCGTTTGCTAGTTCAGATTACTTCCCAGGATTATAGATTTGGAGCTGAAAGAGCCCTTAGAGGCCATCCTCTTCATTTTACAGATATGGAAACTGAGGCCCAGAGAAATCAGTGACTTGACCAAAATCATACAAATAGTAAGTGTAAAGTTCAGCCAATGAGCATCTGTTATTTTAGAAATATAAGTTCTTTTTCCTCAATCATTTTTGGAAACAAACATAATATGTCATTTTAATTACTATAGATCCCAGAATTAACTGCACATGACCTATTAAGGAAGACACTGTGCATTCAAAGATAAATAAAAGTATGTATAGAATGGTTTCACACACACACATATACACATACACATATTTGTGTCTAATGGTAAACATCTTTAGGGAGTGAGGGGAGAGGAGAATAAAGGGGGTACAAGAAAAGTTATATAGCTTTCTTATATATTTAAAAGGAATAGCACATTGCACATAATAGATCTGCAGTTTCGTGTGCAATCATCTTTTTTTGTATTTTACTGTTATAAAAATGTTTGTTTTATTTCTTAAGTTCAGAATAAAATAAAATTCAAAATGGAGTATGTATAAAAATAAGTATTTTTTAAAAATTTACAACATGAAATGATGAGCAGGAGGATTTCAGAAAAACCTGGAAAGATTTTTATTTACTTATTTTTTATATAATAGCTTTTTATTTTCAAAATATGTACCAAAATAGTTTTCAGCATTCACCCTTGCAAAACTTTGTGTTCCAAATTTTTCTCTCTTCCTTCTCCCCTCCCCTAGACAGTAAGTAATCCAAAATATTAAACATGTGCAATTCTTCTATATATATATTTCCACAGATATTATGCTACATAAGAAAAATCAAATCAAAAAGGAAAAAAAAAATAAGAAAGAAAACAAAGAAGCAAATAACAACAAAAAGAGTGAAAATACTCTGTTGTGATCCACACTCAATCCGCATACTCCTGTTTCTGGGTGCAGATGGCTCTCTCCATCACAAGACCATTGGAACTGGTCTGAAATACCTTGTTGTTGAAGAGCCATGTCTCTCAGAATTGATCATTGCATGATCTTGTTACTGTGTACAATGTTCTTTTGATTCTACTCACATCTATTATCATCAGTTCATGTAAGTCTCTCTAGCCTCTCTGAAATCATCCTGCTGATTGTTTCTTGTAGAACAGTAATATCCCATAACATTCATCTACCACCACTTATTCAGCCATTCTCCAACTGATGGACATCTTCTGCAAAAATCTTTATGAACTGGTACTGAGTGAAGTGAGCAGAACCAGGAAAACACTGTATATAGTAATGGCAATATTGTATAATAAAACACAGTGGATGATTTATCTAGTCTCAGCAATTCAATGATCCAAGACAATCCTAAAGAACTCATGATGAAAAAAGCTGCCTCCAGAGAAAGTGCTGGTGACATCTGATTACAGACCAAAACTATCTTTTTCCTTCTCCTTCCCTCCCTCCCTCCCTCTCTCTCTCTTCCTCCTTTCCTTCCTTCCTTCTTTCCCTCCCACCTTCCTTCCTTCCTTCCTTCCTTCCTTCCTTCCTTCCTTCCTTCCTTCCTTCCTTCCTTCCTTCCTTCCTTCCTTCCTCCTTCCTTCCTTCCTTCTTTTTTTCTCCCTTTCCATCTGTAGGCATCTCAAAATCAATAGAGCCAAATCAGACCTCATATATTGTTCTCCAAATTCTCCCTCCCAACTTTCCTGTTACCATTAAGAGGATCACCATCCTCTAAGTCACCCCCCCTGTCATACTCAGCTCCTTACTTTTGTTCATTCTGCTCATCCAATCTCCTGCTCAGTCTTTTCATTTAGACCTTCCCGTCTCCCATATAGGCCCCTTCTCTCCTCTGACCTGGTACAGACCCTCCTTATCTCACATCTGGATTACTGCAATAGTAATGCCTCAGTCTCCACTCGGCTGTCAAAGGGGATCTTCAAAAAGTGAAAATCTAACCATGTCACCTCCCTCCCTAGTTGATAAAATATAGTGGAAGGGAGGAAGGAAGGAAGAGAGGAAGGAAGAGAGGAAGGAAGGAAGGAAGGAAGGAAGGAAGGAAGAAAGAAAGAAAGAAAGAAAGAAAGAAAGAAAGAAAGAAAGAAAGAAAGAAAGAAAGAAAGAAAGAAAGAAAGAAAGAGGAAGGGAGGAAGGAAGAAGTGAAGGAAGGAAGAAGGGAAGGAAGGAAGGAAGGAAGGAAGGAAGGAAGGAAGGAAGGAAGGAAGGAAGGAAGGAAGGAAGGAAGGAAGGGAGGGAGGGAGGGAAGAGAGAGAAAGAAGGGAGAGAGGGAGGAAGGGAAGGTCTTTAAGTAGAGGTTGAATGACCCCTTGTTGGAGATGTATAGAGTGGCTTGCCAACCCTAAGTGTGATCTATTCTTTTGTATTGGAGAGGAGATTGTCAGTCAGTTCCACATCGCAGAAGAGGTCCCCTGATATTTCTTTCAGTTCTGAGATCTGATGGCTTTGTGCCTAAAACAAAAGCTATACCGAATCCTCAAAATAAAAAGTTTTCATTGGTCATTTGACTTCCATGAGACTCAGTTTCCTCATCTGGAAAATGAAGGAGATGGCTCTAGGGCTTCTGAGGCTCTTTCCAGCTCTAGAGAGATAATCCTTTGACCATATGAACTCTAAATTTTGTTCTGTTAATCCCTGGTTGAAAATCGTTGACAGCTTCCTAGCACTTGCCTATAACTCCCCACCCCTCCATGCACCATGTGCACACGTGCATTTGTGCACGCTTGTGTGCATGCACATGTACCCCCTCCCCACTCATCCACACACCCATGCCACAGGTGCTATTTATGGCAGCTCAAGGCTGGCCTATAGCAGTCTTACCTAGAGCACTGCCCCTGTTCTGACCAAAACAGGAGCCCAGGGCTTTGTGACACCCTATCCCCTGGGTCTGCTATTTTCAATACCAGCGGACAGCTGCTGCTTGTCTGCCCAGGAAGAGGTCCCGAAACGAGCCACGAGAAATGCAACCCAGGAGCCTCCTGGAAAAAATAAAAGGCGGCTTCTTCCCGGCTTCCTCAGGGATACTCCGACAAGCACCCAGAATATGCGAATGCTGCTATTTGTGGACCCCAAATAAAGTAGGCACAGGACTCAAATAACAGCTCATCTGCTGGCTCAGCTCTTTGGTTCGGGCGCAATGTGGGCCAGTGGAAAGAGCTGGGTCTGCATCAGGGACGCTGGTTCTCAAGTCTGGCTCTGCCCTCACTTCGGTAACCTTATATGACAGTCTGTGAGCCTTAGTTTCCTCATCTGCAAAATGAGAGGGTTGGGCTTGATGGTCTCCGAGGAATCTCCCCCATCTAGATCCGTGATCCCCTACAGTCAGAGATCTCAATCCCACAGAATCAGAGAGCTGCAAGAGACCCCAGAAGCCACAAACTCCTACTTGTTTCTGAAAGAGAGCCCAACAGATGTAGGAATCCTGGCTGGCTCTGGCCTATGCCCTGCGTGATTAGGAGGATTTGTTACCTTCCTGCTTTAAATCTCCCCACTTGGAAAATGGGGTAATAATACTTGTCTTCCTGTGTCACAGGAGTGTTGTAAAGTTTAAAATGCTATAGAAACTCAAGCAGTTGAGGCAAAGCAGTGGGGCAGATCTGGTCTGCTGCCTCCACTTAAAGACTTTCCCTCCTTCCCTTCTTTCCTCCTTCCCGCCTTCTCTCTTTCCTTCCTTCCCTCCTTCCCTCTTTCCCTCCCTCCCTTCCTCCCTCCTTTTTTCCTTTCCTTCCTTCTTCCTTCCTTTCTTCTCCTTCCTTCCTTCCTTCCTTCCTTCCTTCCTTCCTTCCTTCCTTCCTTCCTTCCTTCCTTCCTTCCTTTCTTCCTTTTCTCCTTTCACTATATTTGTACAGTCCAACAAAGAAGACTTACTTTTACATCTTTATATCAAGTCTTATTATATTTGCAAATGGAAAACCCCTTCTTCATTCCTGGGACTTACAAAAACAGGCAGTGGACCGGAGGGCCATACATTTTCCGTCCCAGGATTCCATGCTTGTGGCATGATCTGTTAATGCTAAGTTGCAAACATATACTTAACTTTTTTTCCCCTTCATCCGGTGGTATGAAGCATAAACCACATGAGCTTCCTTAAAAAAAGAAAGAAAAAATTGTAAGCACTGCAGAGAGGCTGAGACCTCAACGTGAAATTTATTTCCCAGATCTTGCTTGGAAGGGGCCACTCGAAATGCCACCCTAAGTCTGAGCTGCTTTTGGGAGCTAGCAAATGTTCAACAGCATTTCTCCAGGGGGGGAAGTATTCATTCCACATCTTTAAGTTCAGTCAGCATTATTTTATCTGCCTTATTGGGCTCCTAGGTGTATTATGGATAGAATGCTGGGCCTAGAGTCAGGAAAACTGAGATAGCGTGATGTAGTAGGTGGAATTCTAGACTTGGGGTCACAAGATCTGCCTCCATTTCTAATTAGCTGTGCGACCCTCAGAAGTTATTTAACTTTGTTTTCCTCAGTTTCCTTATCTGTAAAATAGGGATAATATAAGAGAGCACCTTCCTCCCAGTTTTAATGGGAAATGAGCCTGAAGGATGCACAGGGACCAGCAAGGCAACACACACAATGACTGTTCTCACTTCTTGAATCAGGATCTCCTTTATTCTCACTTCTCCTTGAATCGGATTCTCCTCTGTTCTCACTTCTCCTTGAATCCAGATTTGAATTCCTCTCCCCTGAGAGCAAACTAGTGCTGGAGCTTGTGGGTACTTCCTGAGATCCAGGTACCTTGTGTGGAGGAGATGGAGAAGTGAAAACAGAGAACATGATTCAAGGAGAAGTGAGAACAAAGGAGAACCTGATTCAAGGAGAAGTGAGAACAGAGGAGAACCTGATTCAAGGAGAAGTGAGAACAGAGGAGAACCTGATTCAAGAAGTGAGAACAGAGGAGAACCTGATTCAAGGAAAAGTGAGAACAAAGGAGAAACCTGATTCAAGGAGAAGTGAGAACAGAGGAGAAACCTGATTCAAGGAGGTGTGATTGTAAACTGAGGGGATTTTTCCAAAAAGCCAAACTGAGCTCCAGGAAATCAGTGTGTGTATGTGTGTGTGTGTGTGTGTGTGTGTGTGTGTGTGAATAGTGGGTGGTGAGTGGGTGTGAATGTGTGTATATGTATGTGTAAGAGTGTACATGAGTCGTGATGGGTATGTGTATGAATGTGTGACATATGTGAGTGTGAGACTGTGTATAGTAAGTGGGAGAGAGTGTATATAGATGTATAAGTGTGTGGTGTGTTTGCATGTGTAACAGTATGTGTGTGTGTGAGACTGTAGATAGGTGTGAATGCACGTGAGTAAGAGCAGGGGGAGCACATGATGTGTGGAGGTGTGTGCCAGGTACATATGATAATATGTAACATTATACATAGATATCTATTATATACTATATATAATACATAATATTAACGTGGAGAGTGCTGTGTGTTTGTCTATTGTATGTGAGTGAGAGTGTCTGTAAGCATCTTGTAAGTGTGAGTGTATATGAGTAGCTGTATGTATGCAGGGGCATGGGGGCGTGGGGATGTGGGGGCGTGAGGAGGACTGATTCCTAGGAAGGAAGAATTCCACTAGCACTTAGAATTCCTCCTCCTCCTCCTCCTCCTCCTCTTCCTCCTTCTCCTCCACCTTCTTCTCACCAGAGACTTGAAATCTATGGCGTCTTCATAACTAGTATTTCTCTAGTATTTCCGTTTGCTAAGTGCTGCACAAATATGATCTCATTTGAGCCCCAGGACAGTCCAGGGAGGCAGACGTGTATTATTATTCCCATTTTACAGAGGAGGAGACTGAGGTCTAATGAAGTTAAGCGACGAAACAGTAATAATAATGGCTAGCATTTAGGGTTAGGGTCATTTTTATAGCATTTTATAAGTTTTGTAAAGCACTTTTACAAATATCTCACTGGGGGCTTTAAAGGAGACCTAGAGTCCCAGCACGCCCACGTTGGATGAGCAAGGCCATCTTCATCCTGACCCTTCTTTCACGTCTTTCCCAAAAGCTCGCCGTTCCAGGGATGCGTCAGACCCAGAGCCCCACACCTCATTCATCTGCAGGATTTAGAATCGCAAGTGAGCTCCTCTACAGTCACATGAGCTCTTTGGGCCTCAGTTTCCCCAACTAGAAAAATTAAAAATAAATGACTTCTGCATTCTCTTCCTGCTTTATCTATCATTACGTGGTCCTACCATCCCGTGACATCATTTGCTTAATTTTTGTCAACACCTTCACTTCTGAGTAGAACCCTTTCCCCTTCCCTCCCCAGGAAACATCTCTCAATAACAAAATAGAAAAAAGAAAGTAGCTCAGTAAATCTACTGAAACTCTCAGCTGGCACCTGCAAAGTTCTGCACCCACAGTCCCCCACTTCATGCAGAAGGAAAGAGGCAAACTTCCTGGCTTTTCTCACTTTACATATAGTGATGGTTAAATACAATGAAAGGAATAAGGAAAGACTCCCTCTCTTCATCTTGGGGCCCTTGGAGGCACAATCTCTGTCCTGGCACTGAAGCTGAAGTCAGTGTTTGAACGAGGAGCCCAGGACAGCGTTAGAGCCACAGCCCAGGAACGACCATGTTGTGCTTAAGGGAACTTATTGGCCATCCCATGACTGAGAGAAAGGGACTTCTGACAAGAGCTAAATGTCCTCTGAACGTGAGTCCCCTTTGCCAGGGAAGCTTGGGGGGATCGGCTAGTCTCAGCAAATAGCCCTTTCTAAAGGCTGGCTAACTAACTGACTGCAGACTGCTGGGGCTTGAGCTGATGACACTAGCGAATCATCCGTGACACTTGTTGATGCTCCTACCACCACACTATGAGAGGGAGATGGGGCTCGACAAGCTTTGGGAACCCCATGCATCTATGAGAGTGAGAACTGGGGTGAAGATGCTCATCAGGTCTACACTGGCTCCAAGTCCAACACTGTTTTCCACAACATGCTGCCACTCTAGTCAGGGCTGGGAATGGAACCCAAGCTTCCCATTGGATGGGTGAGAATTCTTAAACCTTAAACCACTTTTACAGAGTTAACCGATAAAAAATCCGGTCTACCATGGAAACATTGAGAGCCAGACCCTATCTCCAGGGTGACCCCGCCGAGGTACAGAGACACCTTGTGAGCTCATCACAAGCTGGGAACCAGCTGGTTCTCCCTTTCACATCATCGTAAGTGCAACAGATCCACGCAGAGGGAACGCTGGGCCAAACGAGCGGCATAAATCAGCCTTCGGTGAAGACGAGCCGATGGTGCCCTTCAAAGGCGAGCAGAGACGTGACTTACAGGATGATGGAGGCGGCCATATGTGGAGGGGCCGTCCCGGGTTACCACCCACCGAGGTCAATGCATTGTCTGTCAGGAGCAGATGGAAAGAAAGCATGGAACGTCGGGCTTTGTCCTGGATGCCCAACCAATTACTCAATCATTTCTACATTTATTCATCTTTTAATATGGGCTTTTTGCAGCTTAAAAAAGAGATAAGCAAAGTGCACTGAGCAATCAGGAGACAAATTCTAAATTACTTTAAGCAATATTTCTTCTATAAAATGCTCCTCCCACGCCTCCTCTCGCCACAGAGTTAAGTCTGGGATCTCCATAGTAAGGTAGGCGTGTAAACTTCACCTACGTGACCACATGTCAAAGTTTCGGTGCACTGGGGAGGCTTTGAGTACTGACTTGCCACTGGGTGTGTACCCACTGTCCAAGAACTGGGTTGGCTAATTACAGGGGGATTTATCGCCAAAAGGGAAAGGACTTTTGGGGCTATAGTTGCTTGTAACCATAAGCTCTGGTTGGTGAAGTGGGGCAGGGCAGAGAGGGGCTTCCTGACTGCAAATCCAGCCTCAGATACTCACTAACTGTGTAAGCTGGCAAGTCACCTCACCCTGTTTGCCTCAGTGTGCTCATCTATAAAATGAGCTGAGGAGATAGCAAATCACTCCAATATCTTTGCCAAGGAAAGCCCAAGAGGAATCACAGAGAATTAGTGATGACCAAACAACCGAACAATAGCAATGAAGCATAAGAAAGATCAATCGCTATATCCATCATTGGGCCATAAAGGCAGAACTTTAAATTTAATCAAGAAGCATTTACTAAGGGCTCCCTATTTGCCAGGTACTGTGCTAAGCACCAGGGATAGATACAAAGAAAGCCAAAAACACGGTCTCTGCCCTCGAGGAACTTATATTCTAATTGGAAAAGCAACAGATAAACATGTATATACAAGAGATATTCAGTGTAGAGGGAAGGTAATCTGAGAGAGGAGTTATTAACCAGGCAGGAAGGAGTGGAGGGCTGGGAGAGGCCCCTTGCAGAAAGTGGGATTTAGCTGTTATTAGGTTAATTTTTTTCAGTGATCAGAAATCTGCTTCCTCTCCTGCCTACCTCTCCCTGTTTCCCCATTGGAAAAGAAAAATTAAATCCCTAACCAATATGTGGAATTAAACAAAGCAAATTTCTGTGACCTCCCAATAATAATTCCAGTCGGATCTCTCTCACAGGAATATTTCCAATGGAACGGTGCCTGCAAAGTGCTTTCAGCACAAGGCAGATTAAATTGGTCTCTTGGAGGACATCAGAGTTCAGCAACGTAATTGGGCAGTTGAGGAACTGGGGTCTACAGGTTAAATGACTTGTCTAAAGTCACCCAGATAGTAAGCAGCTGAGCTAGAATTTGTTAGGTTTTTTAATCCCAAATCCAACATACTTTATTCTTATCCTAACTTATTATTTCCTAACTTACACATCATAATGAGGAGTTGGAGAATCCCAGAGTTATTGGATTTCCCAGTATTAGAGCATGGCTGACAAAGCAGTCATTGTAAACGGGCACCATTATTTACTCTGTGAACAATAATAATAATAATAATAATAAGTCAAGTGTCTCTCTCTTCTGGACAAAATGAGTCTACCCTGGACTAGATGTGATTTCTGACGTAGCTGTCAGATTTCGATTTTGAGAGTTAAGTGCCCCCAATTCTCTACTCCAGACCCTACCAGGGTTAGCAATGAGTCATTCCTTTGGGTTAAGGCAGCTAAAATGCAAATGTGTTCAGGGCTGATTCAATAATCCACCATTCTCATCTTAGTATGAATGAACCCATAAGATTAGCCAAAGCAAGGAAGAGAATTTGAGAGAAGAGAACTTTCCTCTGAATGGCTGAGATCAAATCCAGAAAATCAGCTGAAGCCACTGATAATTCTGCTTCTAACTTCACACACTTAGTGGAAGGTGGTGAGCTTTAAGGACTATTGTTTGCCCTTCGTTTTTGAAGAGGACCAGGATGTCAGGGAGGTGACGTCATGACATAGAAGTGAATTGGATTTAAGGGAGGGAGGGCTGGCCAAGGTCACTGGCCTTACTTCCTCTCCAGAGCCATCAGGGTCCAATGGCCAATTACAGATCAGGAGGACTGGAGATGGCCCCAGACACAATGGGAAACCTTGGCCTTCAATAAGCCTCAGTTTGACCGGGGCCCCCGCCCATTTAGTGATTTAAGTAGCCATGGAGGCAAATATTCTTTTGTAATCCCCCCCCAAAAAAAAAGTCTAAATAAATAAATAAATCTGGGAGGGGAGGATCCTCAGGGTTTCTGACTAAACCAGAAATGATTGCTATTTACAATCAATCTGAGTCAATAAGGGCCCAAACAATGACCAAACAGGGCTTGGCCAGGACCCATTGGTGGCCACTGGTCAGTTCTGGTTCTTAAGAAAGAAATCTGGCCAGTAAGCCCCAAGATCTCCTGGGGAGACTCTTTAAGCCCGGAATTCTCTTTAAATCCCCAGAGCTCAGCAGCACCTGGGACACCAGGTGCAGGGGGAAGCTTAATAAATGTTTGCTTTATTGAACCGGTGCCTCGGAGAACCTCAAGGGGGAGCGGGGCGGGGAGAGAAGGGGGGATGTCAGCCTTGATGTTCATTTAGGGGCGTAAAGTTTAGAAAGTGCTTTGCAGGCGTGGTTGCATTTGCGCCTCAGTAACCTTGGAGGTAAGTGTGATGATTAAAGAGGTTCCTGAGAGTATCACTTTGCACAAAACTTTTCGTGCGTTATCTCACTTGATCCTCACAACAACCCTTGGAGGTGGGGTCTCTATTAGCCCCAATTACAGATGAGCCAACAGGTGGCCAGCGGCAATGCGGCTTAGCCAGCCTGGTGGTGTTTGAGGCAGGATTTGAATTCCTGGCTCTGATTGAGGGCTCTAACCTCTATCTCATGCGGCTGCTGCTTGTTTTTGTTGTTCTTCATAAGGAACCATTAATGATGCAACAACAATAATACAATTTGCTTGACCTTTTTGGGAAATATTGTGAGGAGCCAGGGATGCTCCATCTAGTTGGGGGTTCTTGGTGTGAGGTTGGGGAGCAGGTATATTGGGAGGCAAACCCCCAAGTCTGCCAGGGTCTGGTGAAGATCCCCCCAGAGTAGGAAACCCCATTTTTAGATCAATCAAAAGGTGACCTTCCTGGCCCAGACTCTTGGCTGATCTCGTGGCTGCTGCTCCTTGCGCTTTCTCCAAAGGGACTGACTCGGCAAGTGTGCATAAGGGAGAGCTGTAGAGAGGCGTCCTGGTACAACGGAAAGGATGGCTTTGGAGTCCAAAGCCCCGGATTCAAATCCGGAGCACGACATTGACTCTGTTGGGCAAATCATATGGTCTGTCTGGCTTCTCAGGGTCAAAGGATTCGAATAAAACGACGTCTCGGTCCCACGTGGGCCCTGGTCATTTTCGCTAGTGGCGGAATGGAGGAGTGAGCAGCTGCTTTGAATAGTGAAAGTGAGAGTGGGGAAAGCCAGGTTGCTGGGCCATTCAAAGAGTGGTTTGTTTCTCACTGGCGCGTGCGCCAAACCAAGGGGAAGTGGGTTCGCTTTCGGGTTTTTCTGTTTTTTCACTAAATATTCAAGTCCTTCGCAGGTGCCCCCCACCCCCCACCCCAGCTGGGTTCCTGTTTGCTTGGCTACAAGGTTCCGACCACTGCCTAGTTCACTGACATTTACAGCGTACACCGAAGATTCTCCTGCGACTTTCGTGCTTTTGGTCCCATTGTCCAGATCACGCTGCAGATCTTTGTGTCCGTGTCTGACTCCCGGCCACTCCCCTCAGCATCACTGCCAGGAGGCGACCCTCGGTCCTAGAAACCTGAGTGGGTGGAAGCCCGACTCTTCCTGGCCTCCGAGCAAACGGGGATCGGAGGGGATCCCCGTGTTAACCCTCGGAGGACCAGCCAGGGAAAGCTACAGAGAGTGGAAAAGACCTACTATATGTAAATAAAGAGAGCAAGCAAATAAAGAGGAGAATGAGGAATGGGAGTGTAGCGTAATGAAGCTGGAAGGAGACATTTGGGTAGAAACAACAAGCACTTATTCGGTGGCTACTAAGTACCAGGCACCCGGCCAAGTGCTGGATATACAAATAATAATAATAATAATAAAATAAAAACAAAACCAAAAACAAACCAAAACAGCCACAAGAATAAAGTCCCAGTTCTCAAGGAGCTCACAGTTTTGCTCTAAGGCTTTAAAAGATAAACAGGAGTTTGTCATTTGATCCTAGACATAATTGAGAGTCCTCAGAGTTTAAGACGACAATAATAATAACAGCTATCATTTATGTAGCCAGGTATTGACTTTACATATGATAATATGCAGTTCTAGGGAACTCATCATGCTTCTTCTAATGATCAAAAGGTGATGAACTCCGGGCATGCAAAGCGTCTTAAAGATTTTTTCAACACGATAGTTAGATAGATAGATAGATAGATAGATAGATGAATGTGGGAACTGATTTTGCTTGATTGTGCATATTTGTTGGTTTGTTACTGTTTTTCTTTTTCTTTTTTATTCATTTATTTGTTTGTTTGTTTGTTTGTTTGCTGAGACAATTGGGATTCAGTGACTTGCCCAGAATCACACAACTAAGAAGTGTTAAGTGTCTGTGACCATATTTGAACTCAGGTCTTCCTGACTTCAGGGCTGATGCTCTATCCACTCCACCACCTTACTGCCCCTGTTTTTCTTTTTCAACAACAGGTGAAAGTATGGGAGGGAGAAAAAAATAGATTTTATTAATTGAAAATCATGCACAGGGTGTTTAATTTCTTCCTACAAAACAAATGCTAAATATAACCTTAATGGAGAATCAAAACAAGATACAAGATACTTGTAACCATTCTCATTCTCTTCTTCTCTTCGAGAAGGTTGAGACTTGAACATCAGAATGGGAAATGCCTTGTGGGATTGTTGAATGGCTCAGTTTCTATTTCATTCCAACTCTGAACAGTTTTCCAGGAGCTTCCACTGGAAGAAGGGTTGGGATGAGGAAGCAACCTACAAAAACAATTAGAAGGTCATTTCAAAGTGACTCCTGTAGAGTATGGCATTTAAACCAAGTCCTGGGAGAAGCTAGAGATGTAACTAGATAGAGCTGAGAATTCCCAGCATGCAAGTCAGTCAGTGCAATAGTTGAGAGCTGGAGTGTTGTGTGTGAAAAACAGCAAAATGGCCATTTGGACTGGATTGTGTGGTATGGGAAGAGGAATAATATATAATAGGGGAAAGATAGGGCTATTTTTAATTACAGAACTGACAAAGATTCTCTCCTACTAAATCCCATTCATCCAGATCCAAATCTTTCTCCAGAGAGAAACAAGGACATATGTTCTTAACAGTTTGTAAAAGTTCAGTGATCTGCTCCATATTTATAATCAAACCTTCGCTTTCCATAACTTTAACAATGCTCTCTAAACATTTTCCTTGAACAGAAACAGAAATCTTCAATTTGTGAAGAGCTTTAAGAGGCAGAAAATCTTATATTTTATCTTGAAGGAGAATGGGAATCACTCGAGTTTATAGAGCAGAGAGTGACACAGTCAGACCCACACTTTAGGAAAATCAATATGGCAACTATATTGAAGATGGCTGAGAATGGAAAGAGGTTTGAAACTAAGAGACCAAGAAAAAAATCTATTTTTTGTATTATCAACATAGTAGTCCAGTGAAAAAGTGAAGAGGGTCTATGATACAGGTTATAATTCAATAAGACAGAAGGCTAAGACTAGAAGTGCTGAGTTACTAAGCCAATTCTATAGATAATTTCACATCCGAGCATATTTACAATGAAACCATTGACTTTAAAACCACTAAATAATGTTAAACTCTGCTCTCATGGCTGAAATAAATGCATTAAAGTGATGGCCATTTGAATAGAAGATGATGAATTTGGGAGTTGGTTTAGGGATAGAAATGAAAACATATTACAACTGACCATGTGACCCTGGGCAAATAAATCCTCTGTCTGCCTCAGTTCCTCATCTGTAAAATAGGACTGATATTAGTACCTACTTCCCAAGGTTGTAAGGATCAAAGGAGATAATGTTTGCACACCTCCAAGTACAATCTAGAGGGGAAGTATTATTATAAACTGAATTCATTTGAAATACACTGTCTAGGACATGCAAGGTAATAGGACTCCTGAATCCAGTTATCAAAGAAGACAAGAAGAGAAAAACATTCAGGCCACACGAGAAATCTCTTCCTGGAAGAATCAATGGCTGGTGTACCTGAATCAATGGATCTTCTGTTCCAGAATAAGAAAACAGTTCATGGAGATCATGGAAGCTTCCTTGAAAAGCCAGCCTCAATCTTCAGCAGAGCTAGTTTGAGAATGAGCTGATTTGAATGGGTCCATAGTGACATAGGCTGCCCCAGAATCCTGTCGGTTTCCCCTTGCTCGAGTTCTTTCAGTAAAAGCTGTGAAACTGAAGCTTCTTGCCTAGAATAATAATAATAATAACTTATATTTATGTAGTACTTTAAGATTTGCAAAGCACTTTACATATATTTATATCTGTAATCTCATTTGAGCCTCATAACAATTCTGTGATAATAATAAATCTATATTTTACAGATGAGGAAACTGAGGCAAGGAGAAGTTAAATGAGTTGGATCTCACAACTACTAAATGCCAAGTCTTCCTGACCTCAAGTCCAGTGCCCTATTCGCACTATGTCTCCTAATTGCTTCCTTTGCTGCATTCCCAGTCAGCTTTGGGTTAGGCTTTAAAGGCTTACAAATGTCCTGACATCTTTGAGATTTCCCAATTCTGTAACAGGCAGGGATGGGGGCAAATAATTTAATGGATGGAAAGTGGAACACGTCCAGGAAATGACGATATCCAGCCTGAGAAATCTAAAGGTTAATGGCGATGCATTATGCAGGGTACTTGAGGAAAGATTTCCCTGCTAAGTTGGTAAATAGCCAGGTCTCTCAAGCATGGGAAACATTAAGAACGGATCTACTTCTGAAAAGGGCAACCCAGGAAACGTTGGCAACTTTTGCCCCATGCTTCGCTTTTGCCCATCCTGCATGGGGGGCTTAAAATTCCACCAGCCTTAAATAGGGGAAGTCTTATGTTGCCTTTTCTCCTTCCTTATTTTAAATATATACTTTTGGCTTGGTCAGGACTGATTTACCTCCACACCATCAATGATGAGAAAATGCAAGATGGATAGTCCCTTAACACATAGGATTTTAGACTATTAGAAAATTCAATTCCAGGGTGACAATGGTGACATGGAATATAGCACGTGACAGTGGGATAAATTCAGGTTATATTGCTGTCATGGAGGCAGATCTGTTGGATCTGAACAGCATCTGACAAAGAGACAGAATGTCCCCACACATATGCTACCTTGGAGGTATCGTGGCTAAAGAAAGAGATAGATGAGTCACATATTTGGTTCACAGATTATTTTCTCCTGTTGAAAAACTGATCCCAACCCCTAAGAAAAGTTACCCCAAATGTAGAGGATTGGCGAAATGTCTTATCTCAACAACCTGCAGGGAAGCCAAAGACTCCAGAGGCCACACACAAAATAGTGGATGGAACACTGAGCTAGGGAGTAAGCAGACCTGGGTCCCAACCTGCTTCAGGACCTAAACAAGTCCCTTAGAGCTCTAGTTTCTTGGAGCTTCAGTTTCCTCATCTATAAAATGGGAATAATAATAATTATACTTGCATTGGCAAAGTAGGAGACCAGGGGAAAAACCTCTTCCAGAAGTTGGGATTTAAGGGAGTACTGTGGGAAGCCAGGGCAAGTGGGCGGTAAAGGTAGAGTGTTCCTGGCATGGAACAGGGATGACTCCTGGTTCAGATCAAAAAAGCTGAACAGGCCAAGAGGAACCAAACAGATCTTAGAGGAGATACCAGAAGAACAAGCTGTGAGCAGGGCTTGGCACGTGTGTCTCTCCCTAGCTTTTATCAGCTTTATGGGAGCCCCATGGCAGACTGTGGCTCCAAATGAAGACCGCCTGGAGATAAAAGAAAGAAAAGAACACGTGAACCTAAGATGCTAACTTTAGTTAACCGGTCAATAAATATTTATTAAGCTCCTATGTACTAGGAACTTTCAAACTCTGGTGATAGAAGTGTGTGTGTGTGTGTGTGTGTGTGTGTGTGTGTGTGTGAGAGAGAGAGAGAGAGAGAGAGAGAGAGACAGACAGAGAGACAGACAGAGAGAGACAGAGAAGAGACAGCGAGAGAGACAGAGAGAGAGAGAGAGAAAGAGAGAGAGACAGAAAGAGAGAGAGACAGAGAGAGAGACAGAGAGAGAGACAGAGAGAGAGAGAGAGAGAGAGAGAGAGAGAGAGAGAGAGAGAGAGAGAGAGAACCTCTACCCTCAACTAGGTTTCAATTTAATGGGTCAAATCCAAAAGGAAGGTGAAAAGGATGGGAGGGGGAGGTGGGAAAGTGGCCAGATACTGTGCTAAGCCCCCAAATTTGAAAAAGAAAGAAGGTTTTTGCCCTCCAGAAGTTTACAATCCAAAGGGTGAAGAACAATACAAAAGGAGCTGAAAGTTGGGAGTGGAGAAGTTGGGCTTCTGATGGAGAAGTCTGAATTCTGTCATTTCAGCAGGATAACATCACTGGAATGGAACAAAAGATGTAAAGTCAGCTCCAGCCATTTGGCTATCCCTGTCCCTTGGATGGCGATGGGAGATGAGGCTGCCTACAAATCAAGAAAAGCAAATTCAAATTGATATGTTTGATTCAGATAGTTCCATCTTCCTGCACTAAATAACCCTATTTCTTTTAAAAATTATATTCCCTTCCACAATTTACAAGCATTTATTTTTACTCCACGACTATACATTGCAGAGAAGGTCTTGGTTTTCTTGAGTAGAAATCAGTGACCCTACAGGTCTGGTTCCTATTCCCAAGATAACTTCACTACACAATATTTTTTTGAAAAGCAGAAAACACGCAATAAACATGAACAAAGTCTGAGGGAGGAAAGGCCCTCAACAACGCATTGCTCTCATTTTATAGATGAGGGCAAATAGGGTTAAGTGACTTGCCCAAAGTCATACATCTGATAAGTGTCTGAGGTCCCATTTGAACTCAGGTTTCCTGATTCCAGGTCTGCAGTGTCACCTAATTCCGATGGACCTCAAACCCATTAGTGAGTTAGGGCAGTGACTACCCCAAACATGTGAAGACTTTCCTCAGCAGAATGCTGATTAATTTGTTCTAATGGCCAGGAAGGCAGCCGAAGCAGACTCTGTGGAGTGCTTAGAGCTTGGCCATTCATCATAGATGTCGGGGTCATCCTACCGCATCCCAAGCCATGGCCGGCATCTTGACTTTTGAAATTCAATGACTCTGGAAGAAAGAATGAGACCAATGACTTTTGCAACTCTGCCTCGCTTATATCCAATTAACTTGCGTCAAGACATCTGTGATGTCATTGGTCATGGATAAACATGGATAAACAAATAGATACTTAACAGATATTGGTTGGGTTGAATTGTCAACAAAGGGAGCTTGTAGGAAGGTTTTTTTGAGGGGCTCAAGATCACTTATTTTCTATTCTTTTCCAATCTCAGATGTTTGCTGATTTAAACCAAGGGGCCTCTTAGAGCTTTCCTTATCTATAAAATGAGACAATTATAGTAAGATGAGAGACTGAAATGGGAGAATACACATAGAGTCTTTCAGTGCTTTGGATAAACATAAGTGCATACAATCAGAAGCCCTGAGTTGAAACCCCAGCCCTAGTACTGACCATCTGAGTTGATTTCTTCATTGAGGAAGTCCCTCAGGTCTTCCTTTGTAAAAGAAGAAAATTAGCCTGGATGACTTAAAAGGCACCTTTGGGCTCTAAAGCTTGGATTTCTCTTTTGATGATGGGAGAAGGTCGATGAGATTCCAATATGATTTTGCTCTCCTAAAGTACCTTCCCCAACCACTGAAATAGTCCACAGGCATAAAAATGCACCTGGAGAATTCATTCAAAATGTTCCAAATCACTAATAATTAGAGAAACATAAATTAGTGTAACTCTGAGGATCCTTTTCATACTCTTCAAACAGGCAAAAATGACCACCTCCATCCCCCCAAATTACCACCACTTGGAGAAGTTTTGAGAAAATAGTTACACTATTTTCTGATAATGAGCTGGTCCAACCATTCTGAAAAGTAATCTGAAACTACCTCTCCTCCCCCAAGCCTCCCCCACTATCTGCACCCATCCTTTGATCCAACAATAGCTTGAAAGAAATGCCCCTCGAGCTGAGCTTGAAGGGTTCCATCCAGCAGAGATAGAGTTAGGGAAAGTGCATACAAGGTACTGGATTCAGTAGAGTGCTAAACACAGGGGACTTAAAAGGTTGTTAGGGAAGGGTCTCAAAGGATGTTAGTAATGAGTCTAGCCCTGGGCAGTCAGCCAACTAGTCTTCCAAGTGATGACTTCTAATGAGAGCCCACTGGGTGCAGAACACTCCTGGGAACTTTGCTGAGAAGTAGGATGTCGTCCATGCTCTCCAAGGGCTTATGGGCCAGGTAATGGGGAGGCACCGAATGGTCTTTCCACAGGCCATCAATAGGTCTATCACAAGCCATCAATCAACAATCAAGCATCAAGCACTTACTGTGTGCCAGGCATCATTCTAGGCTCTGGGAGACAAAACCACAGTAGCCCAAGGGGGCTTAATTCTTGTTTATATTAAGCATCACCTACTTCACTCCCTTGTCCAAACTTGGCATCTCTCTCTGACACTACTGAGAAATGTTGGGGGACTCCCTCCTTTGTCCTGTAGCATTTTTCATGTTCCGGATGTTCCAGGTACCAGCAAATTCCTTCTATTGAGCAGAAACCTATCTGCCTTTAGTCTCAGTGCAAGTATTATACATTTTTGGAACCAGAGGATTTGAGTCCAAATACTAACTCTGTCATTTACTTCTTGTGGACGTTTGGATAGAAACAAAATGGAAGGAAAAAAGTCTCTTGCCCTGTTATCATCCCCAGTTTTCAGGAAGAGCTGAATTCAAATCCAACTTCAGATACTTAGTAGCTGGGTGACCCTTACCCTCTGCTAGTCTCAGTTTTCTGAAGTACAAAATGTGAACAATAAGATCATCTGTCTCTCAGAGTTGTTGTGAGGATCAACTGAGTAATATTTGCAAAGCTTTTGCCTAGTACTTGGCCCATAGTAGGTGTTTTATGAATACTTATGCCCTTCCCTTCCCCTGAATTTATACAGAACAACAATGTGTCTGAAATCTTTCGTCTTGGTGAGTTGCTTGAGTGCTCTGAAAACTTTGGGGGCCGGTTCTAGATCACACAACTGGAATGTCAGAGGTCTAGATCTAGGACCCTTCTTCAATCCTTTGCATGCTTCCTCCCTTTTCTGTAGTATATTCCGACCTGCTCAAAATGCTGACTAAAGTTATTGTCGTAAAAGCCTGTTAATGAGCAGATTCCCTGTTTATATCTCCACAGTGTGAGGACACAGATCAACTCATAGAATTTCAACACTTGGGAGCTGAAAGGGACCTGTGAAATGATCTGATCCAAACCCTTCATTTAATAGGTGCTAAATAATATGACACCCAAGCTCCCATTTCTTGCCCATCAAAGCCAAGACAAAGGAAATCGCGGCTGTGATAAATCACTTTGGGTAATAATTTCTCTGATCACTTGTCCCTTTATGAAGAAAGATCACATATTTCCATTTATCTACCTGTCTTTGAAAAGCTTATAAAAGTCTCCAAGAGGCTGCCTGCCCACTCAAATCTAAGCCATAAAAGTCATACAATCTGAGACTAAAAAGCACTTAAGAGGTCATTGAACTCACCCTTCTCAAGTTACAGATGAGGAAACAGAAGGTGAGCTCAAGTTATATCATCTATAGCTACCCATCCAGTCCTTGCTTCTTCTGTACCACCAAAGAAATCTCAAGGTGGAGTAAGTTGCTCAGGAAGCATTTATTAAGCACCTACTATGTGCCAGGTGTAACACTAAGCTGTTTGGTGGGGACCTTAGAAGCCATCTCATCATATAAAGTGAGGAGTCCTTTTGTAACTTCCCCAACAAATGGCCTAGTCTGTGTTAAATGATGTCCAGTGATGAAGATTTGGGCATCCTGATGGCACAATGGATAGAGTTCCTGAATTCAAATCTGGTCCCAGACATAGTAGCTGTATGAACCTGGGCAAGTCACTCCACCCTCTTTGCCTCAGTTTCTTCATCTGTGAAATAAGCTAGAAAAGAAAATGGCAAACCACTTCAGCATATTTTGTTAAGAAAACTCTCAATGGAGTCACAAAGCGTTAGACATGACTGAAAGATGACTGGACAACAATAAGTGGGAACTTATTTCCTCCTAAAGTGGCACATTAAATGTTGGGACCTCTCCTTCTCTGGTAGTTACACCAATTCCTTCTTCTATCCTCTGAGGGTCCACAAAATAAAAGTTAGCTACTTGTCCACATCACACCTCTCCATAAACTTGACATCCACGATCCTGTTTTTCAAGAGAAATATCCCCAGTTCTTTAGATTTAATCTTCCTCTGATATGGTTATTGAACTTCTCTCCTCTTTTCTTGTCCTCCTCTGAAATATTTTCCAGTTATTCTATCCTCTCCTAGATGGACAAACTAAGACCTAAACACCAGCTTCAGATATTTGGGGGAGCAGAGTGGGAAGATCGCCTTCGTTCGGGACTCTCTTGATGGAGCCTCAGATGGCCTTAGCTCATCCTGTGAATTCATATGTTGTTCAAAAAGCTCTAATTGGGGTTTAACGATTCTCCCCTCCCCCAATCTGATTCTTGTGAAGTTGATTGTTTGAACCCAGGTATAGCACTTTACATTTATATCTCTTAAATTTCATCTTCTTAGATCTAGCCTTAGATCTGGGTTTTTTATTTTGATTTGGGATTTTTTTGGCCTGTCAAGATTTTTCTGGATCCTGATTGTCAATAGTGCGTTAGTTTTATGTTGTTTGTAGTTCTGACAAACAGGCATCTATAGCTTCATCCAAGTCATTGATTAAAATGAAGCACCAACCAAAGGCTCTTTAACAGAGACTTCCCTCTCATCACAGAATCACAGATGTTGAACTCGAAGGAGCTTAGAGACAGAGTCCAACTTTTAGTGATTGAGGAAAGATTCAAAGTCAGGGCTTCTGACTTCAAAATAAAAATAAAAATTCCTACTATATCACTCTGTTCTACAAATGTAGCCTAAGGTTGTGTTAGGTTTTGCTAGAATGTAAGCTTATAGAAAGGAGTTTTAGTTTATATCTGCAGAGAGTGTTTAGCAAATGCTTGGGAATGATTAATTGATGGATTGATTATGCTGTCTAGTAGCATCATCATTCTATTAGTAACAATCAGATAGTGTTCAATTCTATTAAGAGGAAGGATCATATTAGCACCCCCAGTTTGGTGCATGGGATAGGAGTGTCAGTGGGGATCTCTGGGGCTAGGAGGCAATCTCTTTGAATTTCAGAAATTCTTCCCAGCCAGAAGGCCTCTTCCTCCTCATTCCTTGTAGGACTGGCACTTGTCCTGGGCTTCTAGATTCTGAGAATCTCCACCCAGTGTGGTCTGTGGGCTATGTGAGTTGCTTGAAAATAACATCAGGGAGGAGAAAACAAATGACCCAGATACATGATGAGGCAGGACCGGCTTTGTACAAACATGGTGGGAAGAGATCTAGGATTCAGAAAGAATTGCAAGATAAAGTTTAGCCTTGATTCAGTGATGCCATTTAAAAGAGAAAGCAAGATACCTCAGTAGACGGCCATGCAAGTGTAAAAACCACTTAGGCTAAGAATTGGAAGTGGAGGCGAGACTCATCATCCATCCTCTAAGCAAGATGTGGTATATGATTGTGTTGGAAGATTGTTGTGCTATAAGAAATGACAAGCAGGATGATTTTTTTTTTATTTAATAGCCTTTTCTTTACAGGTTATATGCATGGGTAACTTTACAGCATTAACAATTGCCAAACCTCTTGTTCCAATTTTTTACCTCTTACCCCCCACCCCCTCCCCCAGATGGCAGGATGACCAGTAGATGGTAAGTACATTAAAATATAAATTAGATACACAATAAGTATACATGACCAAACCGTTATTTTGCTGTACAAAAAGAATCAGACTCTGAATTATTGTACAATTAGCTTGTGAAGGAAATCAAAAATGCAGGTGGGCATAAATATAGGGATTGGGAATTCAATGTAATGGTATTTAGTCATCTCCCAGAGTTCTTTCTCTGGGCGTAGCTGGTTCAATTCATTACTGCTCTACTGGAAATGATTTGGTTGATCTCGTTGCTGAGGATGGCCACGTCCATCAGAACTGGTCATCATCTAGTATTGTTGTTGAAGTATATAATGATCTCCTGGTCCTGCTCATTTCACTCAGCATCAGTTCGTGTAAGTCTCTCCAGGCCTTTCTGAAATCATCCTGTTGGTCATTTCTTACAGAACAGTAATATTCCATAATTTTCATATACCACAATTTATTCAGCCATTCTCCAACTGATGGACATCCATTCAGTTTCCAGTTTCTAGCCACTACAAAAAGGGCTGCCACAAACATTCGTGCACATACAGGTCCCTTTCCCTTCTTGAAAATCTCTTTGGGATATAAGCCCAGTAGTAACACTGCTGGATCAAAGGGTATGCACAGTTTGATAACTTTTTGAGCATAGTTCTAAACTACTCTCCAGAATGGTTGGATTCGTTCACAGCTCCACCAACAATGCATCAATGTCCCAGTTTTCCCGCATCCCCTCCAACAATCATCATTATTTTTTCCTGTCATCTTAGCCAATCAAGCAGGATGATTTCAGAAAAATCTGGAAAGACTGACATGAACTGATATTGGGTGAAGTGAGCAGAACCAGGAGAACAGCAACAGTGTATGATGAGTTATAAATGACAGATTGTTATACGTGGCAACAGCAAGATTATCCGATGATCAATTTGATGGATGTGGCTCTCTTCAACAATGGGGCAGTTAGTCTTCTGATGGAGAGAGAGCACTATAAGGACTGAGTGTGGATCACAACATACTATTTTCACCTTTTCATTGTGGTTTGCTTGCATTTTGTTTTCTTTCTTATTTTTTCCCCTTTTTGATATGATTTTTCTTGTGCAGCATATTTGTGGAAATATGTAAAGAAGAATTGCACATGTTTAACATATATTGGATCACTTGCTGTCTGGGGAAGGACGTATGGGGAAGAAAGGGAAAAAAATTTAGAACACAAGATTTTGTTAAGATGAATGTTGAAATACTAGATGATGACCAGTTCTGATGGATCAGGCCATCCTCAGCAACGAGATCAACCAAATCATTTCTAATGGAGCAGTAATGAACTGAACCAGCTATACCCAGAAAAAGAACTCTGGGAGATGACTAAAAACCATTACATTGAATTCCCAATCCCTATATTTATGCACACCTGCATTTTTGATTTCCTTCACAAGCTAATTGTACAATAATAGAGTCTGATTCTTTTTGTACAGCAAAATAATGTTTTGGTCATGTATACTTATTGTGTATCTAAGTTATATTTTAATATATTTTAACATCTACTGGTCATCCTGACATTTAGGGGAGGGGGTGGGGGGGTAAGAGGTGAAAAATTGGAACAAGAGGTTTGGCAATTGTTAATGCTGTAAAGTTACCTATGTATATATCCTGTAAATAAAAGGCTATTAAAAAAAAAGATGAATGTTGAAAATTATCCATGTATATATTTTGAAAATAAAAAGCTTTAATTAAAAAAAAAGAATTATAAATCCCCCTCCTGAGAAAGAACTGACACAGATTGAACACAGACCAAAATAAGCTATTTTTCACTTTCTTTCATTCTTTTTCTTTTATTTGAGTCTTCCTGTACAAAATGACTAATGTGGAAATGTTTTGCATGGTTGCACACCCACATTTGTGTGTGTTATGAATTACAATTTAGTTCCCTTCCACATTCACCTTCTGTTGCTGATGTTAGTTCGACATTTGTTTTTTAGAGTTCCATATTTACCTGTGGAACCTGTTTCAGGAAAGATGGTACAATGAACTTTGAAAGCATCAGAAGCAAGTAGTTCCCAAATGCAAGATTTAGATAAAATCTGAGGAACCCTGGCTAAAAGGAGGGAAATGGCAAGGAATAAAAATGACCAAGGGATAAACAACCATAGTAGATTAGAAGATTTTGCAATGGTTGTTCTCTGAATTCAACTGAAGGAAGACAGTTTCTAAGTGAGATTTTAAGAAGATGGTTAGATGTACCTAAGTATTTAAATTCCATAAACATTTATGTAAATATGCTGAGCTCTGGCAATGCAAGGTTTAAAATATATATAAGCATCAAGAACTGGTCATACCAGACTAACCTGGCCAGGAAAGGATATTTTAGAGCATTTAACTATTTCTATTTCTACCTATCTTTATATTCATTATATATATATATATATATACATATATATATAGCAATAATATATATAGCAGCGGTGTGTATATATACATATATATATGATATGTGTGTGTGTACAGTATGATGTTATCTATATAACTAGGTGAAAGAATAAAGCACTTGGGGGCTACTTGCTAATCACAGGTAGTTAAGTGGTCCAGTAAATAGATAGTAGGCTTATATCAGGAAGAGCTGAGTTCAAATCCAGCCTCTGACATTTCTTAGCTGAGTGACCCTGGGCAAACCATTTAACCTGTCTGCCTCAGTTTTCTTAACTGTAAAATGGAGATAATAATATTACTTTCCTTACAGGATTGATGTGAGGACCAAATGAGATAATAATGGTAAAACACTTAATACAGTGCCTGGAATATAGTAAGTGCCTAATCAATGCTCATTCCCTTTTTCCTCTATTCCCAATAGAAGGTAAGAGTCTTCTTTTTTTTTTTTTTTTTTAATCTGGGGACTCAAAGCTTTATTTTAGGTTTGGTTATGGTGATGACTCAATAGGATCTTATGTTATTGAAATTGCTTATTAAAACAAATCTCTTGAATATTTATTCGCCTTGTGAGTAGATATTGTTTCATTCCTGGTACTTATATATCTGGTGCTTAGCACAGTGCCTGGCACACAGCAGGTATTTAATAAAGAAATGCCAGTTGATTTGTCAGCTTATTGGAAAGTCGCAGGAGTGCTGAATGGAGCTCCAGGGGAATATATTATTAATTAACTTTTTGAGTAGCTAGGGTAGTGTTCATTTGATTACAGTTCAGAATTGGAAAGAGTGGGTGGGGCTGGTGGGTGGCTGAGAGAAGATAAGGTGAATGAAGAACCCAATCTGTTTCATAGGATATAGAAGAACAAGTGAGGTCCTCCCCAGTCAGAAGAGCAGGGCTCCAGGGTGGGTATTTCAGAGCTGAAAGGATCAAGGCCTCCAGAGCAAGATGTCTAGTCCCAGGTGTAGCAGGGAGTAGCTAGTGAGAAGTAAGGATTTGCTGGACCTTGAAGACCACGCTAAGGAATTCAGATGTTATTCTACAGGTAACAGGAAAGTACTGAAAGTGTCTCAACAGGGAAGTGGCAAAACAGAGGTTAGCTTTAGGGAGATAGATGGGTTTTACGCAGTACTCCACACTGCTGGTTAGCCTCCAATAGGCTCGGCTACTCTATTCATTGCACCATTCCTCCCATGCCATGCCCGTGCTCCTTTCTTTTATTCACTCACCTTTTCATTTGTAGAGTTTCACCCCCCTTTTTACCTCCTCTTCTTACTGACATCTTTCCAACCCTTCAGGGCCCAGATCAAGATCTGACTTAATTGAATTGATTGCCCAAGCAAGGATTGCCTTCTTCATGGAGGGAGGTATCTTGACCTTCTCCATCTACATTGATCATCTCCTCCAGAGTCCTACCATTCCTTTCCAGTAGTTCAGACAATCAAAGAAACTTAAAAAGACATAGATGTTAAAAGCAGCCTGGTGGTACAATGGATAGAGCCCAGGACCTTGAGTTAAAAAAAAAATCTGAGGTCAAATCTAATATCAGGCACTTCTAGCCATGTGATCCTGGGCAAGTCACTTCACACTGTTCATTTCAGTTTCCTCATCTGTCAAATGAGCTGGAGAAAGAAATAGCCACTCACTTCACTATCTCTGTGAAGAAAAAACCCAATGGGGTCAAGACACAAATGGGACGAGTGAACTACAGCAGAATAGCTCCTACAACTCTGGGATGTTGGGCAGATTAAAGGAGTAGCTCTTGAATGAGAATCCCCTCTAGGATCTCAGTCACGGTTTTCTATCACTTTACTCACATCTTTTTGTTTCATCTTAATAAATCCTTGTTTACTTGACAAGACTGGTCTTCCTAGCTAAGCGATGAGCTCTACTCATTGGGGGAAGCTGCCCTGGCCACCAATGTGGACCTCAGCCTACTTTAGAATCACATAATCTCAAGACCTGAAAAGGACCAGAGACACCATTAATTCTGCCCAAACCTGACGAATAACCCCTCTTAAATCCCTCCAAATAATCATCAGGTGATCATCCACAGGCTCTCTATAGAGGGGACCCCAGTACCTCTCATTCACTACAAGGAAGTTAAGTGACTTGCCCAGTGTCATGTAGATGACATCAAAGGTAAGATTCAGTCTCAAGTCTTCCTGATTTCAATTTAAATTCTCTATCAGCTATGACGCATCACCATTATTTCTTCCTACAATAGAGATCTTTCCTTAGTAGATGTTTAATGAATATGATATCTTTGATTACAGATCTCAGAAAAACCACAGGCAGACAGCTGGCTAGATTTGGAGTCAGGAAACTTGACTTCAAATCTTGCCTTTAACACTACCAGTGTGATTCTAAGCAAGAAATTTACCTAATCATAAACTCAGTTTTCCCACCTGTAAAATAGGAGTAATGATGATACCTATCTTCCAGATTTGTTGTGAACAGATGAGACAACAAGTAAAACATTTTGCCAGCCTTAAAGTACATTATATTCTCTTTCTGTCTTCAAGTACTGGATTTTTTTTTTTTTTAAGAAAAACCTCTGTACCAGAGACTTCTTCCCTTCTTAAATCCTATTTGGAAACTTTATTTTCCTCCCTGGGCTGGAAGTCCACTGGTTTTCTTCTTGAGTTGTCTCAGTCACTTTTTGTTATCATGTTGCAAATAGTATCTTCATAATGATATAAATTGGGAAGAAAATGTTTCCTGACCACTGCTAACAAGATGGCAGACCAGTCGCTTTGTACTTATTGTTTCCAGCGGTACCTTCTTAAGGATATGAATTGGGAAGAAATTATTCCCTGACCAAGATCATACCAAGGCCAACAACATGGCCGACCAGTCACTTTGTATTTATTATGTTGCCAGTGGTACCTTCTTAATGATACAAATTAGGAAGAAAATGTTCCCTGACCAAGATCCTGGCCAAGGCCAACAAGATAGCAGAGCAGTTACGTTGTACTTATTATGTTTCCAGTTGTACCTTCTTAACTATATGAGTTAGGAAGAAAATGTTCCCTGACCAAGATCCCGCCTGGCCAAGGCCAACAAGATGGCCAACCAGTCACGTTGTAGTTATTATGTTTCCAGTGGAACCTACTTAACTATATGAACTAGTAAGACAATATTACCTGACCAAGGTCTTAGCCAGAGCCAGCAAGATGGCAGGGACACAACCATGTCCAGAAAGTCATTCTGAGCAGTTTGGCAGCTGTGTGGCGGAAGACCTTAACCTCCAGGGTGGAGATGGGAGCTGATGGCAGCCGTCTGGGGAGGTTTTCCCCATTCCCAGAATCCTGCTGCTTAGGGGCCTTAGTCTCATGCAAAGAAGCAGTGCAATTTGGAATAAACGTCAAAGACCTCCAACTCTTTAGACTTCTACTGAGATAATGTATGACTGAGAGGAGGGAATATACTACCATAGCTACCTGCTATTTCCTATATGAATTCTGACCAAGGCAAAGGTTCCATTAGAGAAGTAGAATCCACTGACCCATTCAGGGTTGGGCTAACTAGAATTTAGAGATGGAAGGAAACTTAACAAGCTACTAGATCCTAGTTCAAACATCTCTTTTTACAAAGGAGGAAACTGAGGCATAGAGGGACTAAGAGAATTTTTTTTAGGTTGCTGAGCTGTCATTTCAATACAGTTCTTTGTGTATTCAGTCCCCGTGAATTTATCCTCATGTGAAATTAGGAGTCTGGGCTAGGTGAGTTCTAAGGTGCCAACCAGCTCTAGGGGGATGGTTGGTCATGCAGAGGAATAGAGTATTAACTGAAAATCAGAGAAATTTCATGGAAGAAATACCACCTGAGCTAACTCTGAAGGAAGGTAAGATTTCTGGTAGATGGGCATTAAAAAAAAAAAAAAGAATGCATTTTAGAAGTGAGGCATAGTTTGTGTAAAAGCACAGAGAGAGAATGTCAGTTTTGGGCAACAGACTCTTTTCTAGTTTGGCTGAAATATGGAGTAGAGGAAGGGAAGTGATCTCAGATCATTCTGGAAAGATTGGTTAGAACTGGGCTACAAAAAGTCTTAAATGACATACTAAGGATTTTGTCTTTTATCCTAAGACCAATAGGAATATTATTTCCTGTTCATGGTATAGTAGCCAGTGATCTGGATTCGAGTCAGGGAAATTGGGTTCAAATCCTGATTCTGCTTTTCCATTTTTTCTGAGCCTCAGTTTTCTGATCTATAAAATGAAGGAGATGTACAAAATGATCGCTGAATCCCTTCCACTTCTAACCCTATAATCTTAAAAAAAAAGACAAACAACAAAAATTCACAGTTCCTGATAGTGCAGGCTCTGTGGCTACTATCCCAACTCTTCCTTGCATTGGTAAATTGGGTCCCCAGCCAGTGGCTGGCTATGTCTTACCTCAGAGTTCTGGGAAAGATCTGAGAAAACATGAAGTGGTTTTCTAGTTCTATAACTCATGAGCCCCCACTGGTGTGTTTCCCTTCTGTGGTTATGCCCTTTATTAGCTTTATTTATTTATTATAAAGCTATCTCCTTTATTAGCCTTTAGAAAGTGGTATTAAGTAAAGTGGCATAATAAAAACATTTGGTACAAAATCCCCCCTCCCAATCAAGCAGATGTATCCTACCTTGAACTTAATTCACAGGATTGTTGTAAGCATCAAATGAGATAAAATTTGTTTTTTTAAAAAAAGCACTTAGCACAATGCCTGGCACATGGTAGGTGCTATATAAATACATATTCTCTTCTTTTTCCAAAAGTGTGACATGCTCACACATAGACATAGAATCCATGGGAAAGTGGGCTTACATTTAAAGAGTACTATGGCAAATGACTTAATTTGCAGCTCTTAGAAGTCTGCTTTAGGGAGTCCTTCTGATGTTTCCCCTAGGTACACCCTAGCTTCCTGCTGAGCTTTTCATAAAATATTGATGTTACTTTTCCTCAGTAGGTCTAGTTTGCCCTTGGCTCCCAAATCGGGGATGACTTTACCCAGGACAACAGAACTATGGGAACTGCTGAATTCAGAATTTCACCCCCTGGCTTGGATCAGTCATGCTTGGAGTTAGTGGCCAGTTACAAATGGGAAGTTGAAAGAACGAGGAATCTGGAGGGGAGGAGAATCTGGCACATTGGGTCAGGGTGGAGAAGTGGAGGCAAGGGCGAAAGGGAAAACATATGCAGCTGGTCTGGATGTTCTGGCTTTCATGAGGGAAAAGAAGAAGGTAGAAGTATAACAGTGAGTACCTCCCAACAAATGAACCCTCTGCTTCCCTGATGTGCTTACAATGGTTTGGACACATCAGCTTTCTGCCATTGGCTCAAGCCCACATGGACTTTGTTCCTCCGATTTTAGGGGATGGCAGGAGGCCATTCCCACTCATGTGGTCAAGGAACTGCTAGCACCAGGACCCTGCTCTTTCCTACATGGATGCCTCCTTCTGGGCATGCACAGACCCCAGTACAAGAGGAAGGGGAAAAGAGAATCTCTGCATCTCCTGTGGTAAAAGTGCTGACTCTCAAATCAAGAGACATGAGTTCAAATCCCATTTGTGGTGCATTTCTTTTCTTCTTAGCCTCTTTTGTAAAATTAGGGGATAAGACTAGATGGCCTCTGGGCTCCTTTCCAGGGCTAACCTGTGATCCTCTGACAGTTTCCATGATGATAATTGGCTACCAAAGGAAGAAAAATAGCAGCACAGAGAGGGTGGATGTGCTGGAAGCCCTGATTACCAATTCCATTGGGACGGACCCAGGGAACAGAATGTATTCGTAGCAATTCAAATTCCAGGGAGGAAAAGCCAAATTAAATGAGCATTTTTATGTGCAAAGTAGAAAAGAACAGGATTGTTCATGAAACTGCAAATTGACATTGCATTTAGCGAGTTTTTCCTTTTGAGCATATAATAAATACAACATGTAACTTCCCAGGCTGGTTTCTTGCTGACCTTTCTTCCATGCATTTAAAAACTGTTTCAATGACCCTATTTTCTTACTTTTCTTTTGGTGGGAGGCAGCTCCCCTCTCCTATTGCAGGGAAAACTCATGTAACAACTACTCATAGTTAAGCAAAACCATTTCCCACGATGGACACATCCAAAATCTATTTCATATCATACTTTGAATCTTGGTCAGAAGCTGGCCAATTGTCCTTAGTGCTCTAGAATCATGCTTGGCCATTGTTTTGATCAGAGTCCTTCATTCTTTCCAAGTTGCTCTATCTTTAAAATGCTGCTATTATTGTATGAATTGTTTTCCAAACAGGGAGCTTTTTCTAGAACCCACTAAGCAGTATATAACTAGGGTGGAGCAATGGGATTCTGTCCAGGAGTGCAAGAATTTAGAAGATGCTGACAATGCTTGTGGTCCTTCGTTGCAGAAACAAGTGGGTTTGACACTATTAGCAATAAGAATTCCTGAAAGTTGGAAACGACCCTCTCCTTGTCACTTGGAAGCCAGGTGGGCTCCTTCCCATCATCCTCACCTTGTCTGCCACTTACTCATTTTCCTAAGTTGTAAAAGGGCTGACGTTTGTATTAGTGGAGGGAGACCTCACACAGAGGAAATCAGAGATCCTTGAAGTATGTGTTGTACTGTTATTACTCCCATCCTGAAGCCAGGTCAGAGAGGGCAGGAGGAACAAGGCTTTGATCTCTATCAAGATTCAGGGGTCACAAAGTACTTTCTGTAAAAATGGTCCTATAGGGTAAACAGTGTGAACTTTATCATCCCAGGTTGTTTTTTTTTTTCTTTTTTAAATTAAAACTTTCTATTTTCAAATTTTTATTTTATGGATAATTTTCAACAGTCACCTTCACAAAATCTTATGTTCTAAATTCTTTCCCCTCCTCCCCCACTTCCCCTCCCCTAGATGGCAAGTGATCCAATACATATTATCCCCATTTTACAGAGGGGGAAGCTGAAACCCAAAGAATTTAAGGACACTCAAAGGTTGGGTCTCGGACCACCTTCCAGGGGACCTTCAAGGTCCAAATTATCTTTATCCTAAAACTAAAATGTTACTTGCCTACCAAAACATATTTCTCTTTTCTGTCTACCAGATTGTCTTCATATGCTTCAGCTGACAAAACAAAAGGCAGCATTGAATGCAAAAACAGATCTGAGAATGCAGCTGTCTCTCCTCTTAAGCCAGATACTGAAGAGACTTGCAAAATGTTTCTCACTAATTTTTTTTTTGGAAAATAGTTTTTTTTTCCTCACAAAACTGATGTTAACAGCATATAAAAGGTTTGTTGTTGTTATTTTAAATGAAGAAATACATATTTAAATGTCATCAGTTTTCATTTCTAATACAATGGTGATTGATGGCCACAAGCCACGCGAACAAAAGGGGTCCTAAAACTAAAGCTGAAGATGCTCTGGGCTAAGCTGTCAAAATCCAGCCCCTGGAAGATGCTGCTTGGTGCCTGAGCCAGGAAGGTACGTTGGAGACTTGCTCAGTTCAAAGATTATAATAATAATAATAATAATAATATAACATATAATAATATACAATAATAATAATAATAAAGGTAATAATAATAAAGCCATTGCTGCCTTCCGAGCCTTCTCTACTTCCAGCCCGGTCCTTGGTGTCTGGGCCACCTCCATCCCAAATTACTTGCCGCATATATTTTAATCTACTTGTTTTCCCACATGTTCCTTCCCAAAGTGGAACATCCAGCTACTGGAGGGCAGAGATTTTTGATTTCTGCCTCTGAGTCCCCAGTGTCTGGGACAGAGCAGGGGTTTAACGAATGCTGGTGGAATGGGACTGATGGAACTTGGGAGCCTTTCTGCATCCCAGGCCTCCTGCCCCACGGCCCCTTGTCTCTTTCTTCCCACTCTTTGTGACCTCCTGGATAAACAGGTCACTGCCCAGGATGGCCGTTAAAATGCAAATGGGTGATCTGGGAGGGGAAAGGGGGAGCTTTGGCTTTCACACAATGGATCCATTAATATCTCAGCTACACCAAATTCTCAGATGGATTCTGACCAACACCGGCAGGGAGTGAGACCTAGAACTGGTCAGCTTGGGTGGAGGAGGTGAGACCTGAACAACCTTTGCTTCCTGGGCCATCATTGGACCTTCAAAATAGAAACCTAAGGGATCTTGGAATGCTATGTAGTCCAACCCCTTCATTTGACAGATGGAGAAACTGAGGCTGAAAAAGAGTCACTTGAAATGTCACACAGGTCATAAGGATCAGAGGTGAGATTTGAACCCAGGCCCTCTGTTCCAGAGAGTGATTGCAATTGACCATTTCCTTGCTTGGGAATGTTCGAATGGTTTTCTACCAAAGTTAGTTGGGAATCACTGGATGATCTTAGAAAGAGGAATCAGAGCTGGGGATTCCTGGGAAAGGGAACTCCCAGCGATAGCCAGTCCCTATGCCTATATGGACCTATAGGCTCCTTTGTTACTTTGAGTCTTAGCCACCTTGGCCAGAGGGATTGAACTGAACCCTTCTGACCGGCAGGTCAGCTCTCTGGTGAGTTCACCTACAAAATTTTCAAGTCCCACAGCTGATGAGTGTCAGGATCCAGGCTTTAAACCCACATTTCCACATTCTAGTGTAAAGAGAATCTTTCCAGGACTCAGTGCAGTGCCTGGCACATAGTAGGCACTTAATAAACATTTATTGTGGGCTTGGAGCTTGGCAAACCTGGGGGCTGGCTGTGGGATCTCATGCAATCACGTTAAGTGACCTGAATTGGGCCTCAGTTCCCTCATCTGTAAAATGAGCTGACGATGGAAGTGGCCACTCACTCCGGTGTACTTGCCAAGAAAATGCCAGATCGGGTCACGGAGAGCGGGGTCCCTTCAAACTCCAGATTCTAGTCTCCAGCTCCGTGCCAGGGTCACTATGGGCCTATTGACAGCATGGTCCATTCCCCACTTGTTTCTGGAGCTTTTATGATGGGTGACATTCTGGCATAGGCACTGTCACATTTCAACCATTCCACAAATATTGACCGAGTGCTTTGGTGACACTCCCTATGCTAAGAACCTAGGGGCAATGAACACTGAACCCTACTGATCACCAACGGGAGGAAGGCCTTGGTCCTTTGTGCTGGTGCCCTCTGAACTTTGAGTCAAGAAGATCTGAGTTCAGATCCTGCCTCTGGGCAAATCATTGATTTCCTCTGTCTGCCTCAGTTTCTTCATCTGTAAAATAGAGACAATAATAACACCTACCTCCAGGATTATAAAATGATCATTATAAAGTGCTCAGCACTGTACCTTGCTCATACGAAGGGCTGTTTAAATGCTATCACACTATTATTATTATTATTTCATCAAGTGGAAGCAAGACACCCAGGCATACAGAATGCAGACCCGATTTTATTTTTTTCCTGAGCTTCAGTCCTGCATCACCAACTACCCAATGGACCCTTACAGCTACCTGGCGTTTCTATACCCATTTAAAGCTTGCAAAGCAAATGACAGCCCTACCTCTTCCTACCCGTCCAGTCTTACGCCTTTGTGTTGGACAGTTATTTCAGTCACGTCCGACTCTCCGTGACCCAGTGGGGTTTTCCTGGCAGAGACAATGCATTGCTCTGCCATTTCCTTTTCCAGTTCATTTGACATTTGAGAAAAGAAAGCAGGTTAGGTAGCTTGTCCAGGGTCACATAGCTAGCAGGTAGCCGAGGCCAGATTTGACTTTCTGACACCAGGCCTGGTGCTCTAACCACTGCACCATGTTCCAATTACATCAGGATCCTTGGTGTTTCCCAAATCCGACCCTCCTCCCTTCTCTGTGTCTGGGCTTTCCAGAATGATTTCTGTCTTCTCTTCTCTGCTACTTTGCTCCCTTACCTTCCTTCGAGTGTGACCTCCTGCAGGAAGCTTCCCCAGTTCCCTGGCTGCTAGTGCCTTCCCTCTCAGATTGCCTTCCATCCCCCCAAGGTGTCATTTGACCTCTCTGAAAACAAAGGACAGTCTTCCATCTCTGCACGTTTCTGCTGTGTCTCAATTATTGACTTCCTCATTTGCACGTGAGCTCCTGTTTTTGTCTCTTTGTGTCTCCAGCACATAAGATAATGTTTGGTACATAGTAAATGCCCAATAGGTGTTTGTTGATTGACTGATAGGAAACCTGTGTCAGGGCCTGCCTGGTGTTCAGGCTCTTTGGCTATTTCCTTTACTAGAACAGGAAGATGTCACCAAGAACCTGTCTCGACTGCGTGTCTGGAGGTGCTGCTCCTGGCTGCTTAATGATCTCTCTGACCTCTCCCACACATCCTTATGTGGAAGACACGGCTTCCCTTAAGCACACACGGCTGCCTTTTCATCTATCAGCTGTTCTTGTCTTGTCAAGTGTGCCCTTCTGACGGGAGAACTAAGCCAGGAGAGGCGGGCTCTGGGCCCACTGCTCTGCCGTTTCGTTCTCTGACCACCGGCAATTCTTTTAACCTGTCTCAACTGCCTTTTCTATAAAAAGGAGACGAATAACACCTGTCATACCGACTTCATAGGGCTTCCGTGCGGATCAGATGAGAGGAAGGATGGGAAAGGCATAAAATGCTGGGCAAGTGTGAGACATCATTATTGTTCCCTGAGACACACGGCTCCCACGTCCTCTGGATCCATAAGGTTTCAGCTGGTAGGATTGTTGGACACATTGCTCAGTGACTCGGATCGCCAAGCTGGAAGACTGAGTCAGTTGAACAAACAACTTTAAAAGACTCGGGAACTCTCATCAACCCAATGGAACCAACAACAGTTGGATCCAGAAAACTCACGATGGACATATCCACCTCCATATATGTACCCAGAGCGCAGATTCAAACATACATTATACACACGAACACATGTAGGTATATATGTATCCATATAAAGATGTGTATATATAGAAATATATGTATTTATATGAACACATATAAATAGGTTTTGCTTAACTAACATATTTTTGTTGCTTTTGAAATAGGTGGGGAAGGAAAAGGAGAGAATGTAGAACTGAAAATAAAATAAAGTTGATTTTTCTTTTCAGGAAAGAACAGAACAAGAGAATCTTGAAAGGCCACAGAAGAGTTCTTCATCTGGAGATCTAGGGTCTATGAACTTATGCTTTTAAAAATATGTTGATAATTATAATTGATTTCCTTTCCTATTTTATGCATTTTAAAATATTGTAAGAAGAGGGTCCACAGGTCTCACCAGATTGCTAAAGGGATCCATGACCCAAAATAGTTCTAAAGCATTTGGCTGAATCTAATAAAGGAAGTTCAGTAGATATAAACGTAAAGTCTTTCATTTGGGTACAAAAAGTCAACTTCTCAAGTACAAGATGGGGAGGTATGGTTTTACTGAATGATGAAGACTGAGTCCATAAGCTTATTATGAGTCAGTAGTACGATTTCATAGAGCAAGAAAAGCTCACATAATGTTGGGCTGTATTAAAAGTCAGAGCTTCTAGGAGTAGTCTCTCCTTCCTCAGATCTCAGCTGGACTACTGTGTTCAGTTCTGAGCCCCATAGTTTAAAGACATTGATAAGTTAAGAATATCTAGAGGAAGACAACCTTTTAAGACTACCAAGAGGCTTTGAGTTTCACTGAATCTCTTCAGAACCATTTCATGAAGACAGTTAAAAGTTACCGGAATTAAGGATTCACAAGAATCAATTTGGCATGGTGAGACTGGAGAAGATTCTGGGGGGTAAGGAGAGGTCATGATCAATTCCCCAAGTATTTGAAAGGCTCTTGGGTAGCAGATGGAGTAGACAGGCTCTGTCTGGTCTGAGACACAGGATCAGGGATGATGGGGGAAGTTACCAAGAAGTCAGTTTAGATTTGGTTTAAGGAAAAATTTGCTAATGATTAGAGCTGCTCTAAAGCAGAAATGGCCACCATGACAGGTGGTGGGCTTCTGCTCCCAGGAGGTCTCCAAGCAAGGCTGGATGGCCACATGTTAAGTATTTCATTTCATAGGAGGGATCCATTTTGTGTATGGCTCAGACTACACACTTTTGTGGTTTGGAGAGTGTTTTGTTCAATTTTTACCTAACGTTCCTCGCACTTCCCTTCTCTGACTCCTGGATTTCTTCCCCTGAGTGTGCCTTCTGACTTCCCCATTTCCCTCCCTCCCACCTCTGGCCCTGTGGGCTGCTTATGGATTACATCCCACTATGTGTAAGTAATATCTATGAGGTCAAATCATCCTCCCTTCATCAAGATCAGTAACTCCTTTTGCTTATTGTCTGAATTTGGGGGATTTCTGTGTAAATACAAAAGATCAAGGATTTGACCACTGGTTTTTGTATTTTGTTTCCTGTCAATTTTTGTTTCCTGTCCATTTCCTGCGTTGTAGTCATTCTTAATGGAGCTCATTTCAAAGGCACTCTTTCCCCTACCCCATCCTTTTTAGTTTAAAGTCCTTTTCAGTATTTTTTCAAGATATTCCAAATAGATTCTTCTCCCTCCCCAATTAATTAATACTTAAAATAAAATCCTTGTAAGCAATATAACTAGCTTAGCACAATATCTAGCATATAATAGGTGCTTAACAAATGCCGGTTAACTGATTGATATTGAAGCAAAACAAACTTCCATATTGACCAAAAATATACATGTTCATCATCTTGTATCCATCATCTCTCTGTCAGGAAGTGGGTAACATGTTATATTCCCAGTCCCAGGTGTCCTAAAAGTCTTAGTGCATCCTGTATAAATGTTTGATCTGGAATCATGATTGATTATGGCATGGATCAAAATTCTTACATCTTTCAAAGTTATTGAGCAGCAAATCGAGTCCTAGCAGTCTTTGTTACAGGTATACTTCGTCACGGTCCAGCAATCTGCCATCTGTCTATTTTAAGCCAGAATACAGAAAACTCATTCTCTGAATCACTTCCTTGGCCAGCCATTCACTCCCCAAATCGATGTTATTCTTCTGTGCCCTTTGCCTTCAATGAATGACCATAAGGAAAACTCACTTGGTTCCCCCCACGGTTTTCAGCTTGCTTCTTAACATTTGGTAAGACTGAAAAATAACAATGATGAATAGTGTGAACAAAAAAGGAAGGGCACAATCTGTGCTCCCTTCTAAATAGTGTGAGGACTAGGGATGAGCGGTTTTTAAATGGAACATGGAAGAAAATGAACATTTGGTCCAATGATAATTCAGCATACATTAATTCATGATAATTTTGCATTCTGGTTATCACTAAAGTTGAAGACAGCCAGGTGAGATAGTAATTGGAGAGCTAGACTTGCTGTCAAGAAGACCCCAGTTAAAATCCTCCTTTAAGACACTTAATGGTGGTGCATCCCTGAACAAGACATTAGCTGCTCTGTGCCTCAGTTTCCCCTATTAAAATGAAATAAGAACGGTAGTAATTACCTCACAGAGCCATCAGGAGGATCCAATGAGATAACCTACATAAAATACTAGATAAATGCTAGTCTTATTTTTATTGTTACTTAGGAATCCAAAGTCAATGAACATGAAGGCATTATTTAAGATAGTCAATCAATAAACATAAAGGACCTACTATGTGCCAGGCATTTTGCTAACTCTGAGAGTTTAAAAGGAGAGAGAAAAAAAATAAGTACTTATGGAGTACTTACTATGTGCCAGGCACTATACTATATGCATTGTCAATCTTATCTCATTTGATCCTCACAGCAGCCCTGAGAGATAAGTGCTGCAATCATCATCATTTGACAGTTGGGGAAACTGAGGCAAATGGGTTTAGTGACTTACCTGGGTCTTAACATTTGGTAAGACTGAAAAATAACAATGATGAATAGTGTGAACAAAAAAGCCCGGCTAGATTTGAATTCAGGACTTTCAAGTCCAGGCTTAGTGTTCTATCCATTGTACCACCATTCACCTCGGTAAAAATGGTTAAAACCTGTATTGGATTATTTGCCATCTAGGAGAGGGGGTGGAGGGAAGGGAGCGAGAAAAATTTGGAATACAAGGTTTTGCAAGGGTGAGGGTTGAAAATTTGCATGTATTTGGAAAATAAAAAGCCATTATTAAATTTGTTTTTTTTTTTAAAGATTAAAAGACCACTCTGCTTTCAAAAAGCTCACAGTCTAATAGGGAAGGCGACCTGAAAATAACTATGTAGAAACATAGTTGGAAAATTGGGAAATAATTGATAGAGGAAATGCATTAGAATTAATGGCCTGCTTTTGGAGGTGGGGTATCTGACCTTTTCTTTGCATGACAGAATGGAGCAGAGATCATTTTGTATAAGCTCCGTGCCTGGCACATAATAGGTGCTTACAACTGCTTCTACTCTTTCCCTCTCTTCGCCTCTTCTAGCTCTCCAGAATTAGCAGAGCCTTCCTGAGACAGGCAACACCTGAGCTGAGTCTTGAAGGAAGCCTGCCAAGTAGTGTGTGAAGATGCTAGGCACCCAGAATAGTCAGATGGAGTGCCTTATGGGAAAGATCCCCCAAAGCCAGTGTGGCTGGATCTGAGAATACTTGTTAGCCAGGGATATGTAGGAAAGTTCGAAAGGTAAGACAGGATAAGGTTGGAAAGAGCTTCAAAAGGACTTTATATTTGATCCTTGAAGTAATGGAGACTTGGGTAGTGGGGAGTATAAGGGAAAATAGATTGAAGTGGGGAAAATGTGAGGCAGGTAGAAGGTCGTTGCAATAGTTCAAGCAGAGGATTTAATAAGATAATATTTGTCAAATGCTTTGCAAATCTTAAAACTCTATCTCAATATTAGCTATTATTTGTATTACATCAATGACATCACAGGTCAGGAATATATACATTTATATATAACAAAGGTGTAGTAAACACATAACGTACCCATGAGGAGAGGCATTGAGGGGCAGCGTGGTGTGCGGATGGGAAGCTGCCCTAGGAGCCAAGAAGGCCCATGACTCTTGGACCGTCTTCAGGGTCTGAACTCTTCCTCCACCTGTGAGGGTCTCTCTGGGCCCCTCAGAGAAAAGTTGCAGGGAAGGCACTAATAATCTCTGCTAGTGAAAGGAGCTCCTAATGGGGACCTTCCTAAGCCAACTAAATTTCAGATCCAGACAATGTGCAGCGGGCAATCATGGAGAGCTGACTGCACCCATTGCCGGCTGGGTCTACGAACACAATGGTTCTGTAGTCTTGCTTCAAAGGATTACTTCAAGACTTGGTGAAAAGAGCCCAAACTTTGGAATCAGGGGTTCTGGATTCAAATCCTTCCTCTGACACTTACTACCTCGGGGGTGACCTTATACAAGTCAGTCTCCCTCCATTCCTTGTCTATAAAAAGAGGGAGCTGAACTGAAGGGCTTTCAGGAGAGAGCAGTGTCATGAAATCCCAGAGAAGAGAGAGTATAAAGGGAGAACAACATCAAGTGCTATATATGGGTCAGGCAAGATGAGGTCTGGGGAAAATGCAGTACATTTGGCAATTATGAGAGCATTGGTAGCTTTGGAGAGGGCAGGCTCAGCAGAGCGGTGAGGTCAGAAGCCAGATGGCAAAGGACTGAAGCATGACAGGAGAGGGCGTTGGAAGCAATGAGTGTAGACAACTCTCCCTAAAGAGCTTGTCTGAAAGTGTCATGTGTTCACGAAATGGAGTCCTATAATGCCATGGAAATTAGCAAATGTGATGTGGGCAGAGAAATATGGAAAGACCTTATAAAACAGAGCTAAGCAAAAAGAATTTCTAAAAAAGAATTTCTAATAAATTCTAAAAATTATAAAAAAAATTTTCTAAAAAAGACCCAAAAGAATGGAGGACTTATGAGAGGAAATAAATGAGAATGAAGAGAAATAGGATTCTGATGGGAACCTAGAGAAAAAGGGCTTAAATAGTGTCAGGATACTTTATGGATTGAATTTAGTTTTGTAAATAATCTGTAAGAGTCATTTAGAGTCGTGTTTAGTGTTGTTAAGTTTTCAGTAAAAGAAGAAAAAGCATCTCAGAAATCAATATCACCCTGAGGTGCTCACCGGCACCTATTTGTATAGCTCTTTAAAATTCCCAAAATGACCTGGCTCTTCTCAGCAATGAGATGATTCAGGCCGCTTCCTATGATCTTGTGATGAAGAGAGCCATCTGCACCCAGAAAGAGGACAGTGGGAACTGGGTGTGGATCACAACATAGCATTCTAACTTTATTTTGTTTTTTGCTTGCATTTTGTTTTCTTTCTCATTTTTTTCTTCCTTTTTGATCTTTTTTTTCTTGTACAGCAAGATAATTGTACAAATCTGTATGCTTATGTTGGATTTCCATGTATTTTTACCATGTTTAATAAATATTGGACTACTTGTTATCTAGAGGAGGGGAGGAAAATTGGAACACAAGGCTTTGCAAGGGCCAATTTTGAAAAATTATTCTTGCATGTGCTTTGAAAATAAAAAGCTTCAATAAATTTTAAAAAAGAAAGCAGATGGATTTCAGAAAAACTGAAAGACTTACATGAATTGATGTTGAGGGAAGTGAGCAGAACCAAGAGAACACTGTACACAGTATTAGCAAGATTGTATGATGATCAACTATCATAAATTTAGGTCTTCTCAGCAGTGCAGTCAATCAAGACAATTCCAATATGACCAATATGGAAATATGTTTAAAAGGATTGTACATGTTTCACCTCTATGAAATTGCTTGCTATTTTGGGGAGGGTGGAGCAAAGGGAAAGAAGGAGAAAAAAGTTGAAACTCAAAATCTTATAAGAATGAATGTTGAAAGCTATCTTTATATGTAATTGGAAAAAATAAAATACTATTAAGTGGGGGGAAAAAAGATTTCCAAAATGCTTTACAAATATTAATCATTTGATCCTCATAATAACCGTGGAAGTAAATGCTATTACAGATGAGGAAACTGAGGCAGACATAGATTAATTGACTTGCCTGAGTTCAGAATTTGAATGCAGGTGACTGACTCTAAAGGAAACATTATTGGTCTTAGACTCAGAAAATTGGATTTTAAATCCTACCTCCAACACCTATTGACTATGTGACCACAGGCAAGTTGTCTCATCTCTCTGAGCCTCAGTTTCCTCCTTTGTGGAATAGGAATAATAACATTTATCTCCTGGGGCTATTGTGGGGAAAATGCTTCTGTTCCAGAGACATGAGCTATTGTCATTAGCAGGAGCAACGCTGACCTGGAGAGAGAAGACGGGGCGTCTCATCGTGATTCTGCCATTTATGAGCTGTGTGACCTTGAATGTGCTACTTAACCTGGCTGGGTCTCAATTTCTTTGCCTGTAACTGAAGATAATAATACATGTCCTACCTGCCTCAGGGAGTTGGTGTGAGGATCAAACAATCAGTTGCCAAATCGGATTTTTTACATCCTGCCCCGGCTACCATCTTGGCTCAGACACTCAGCACCTCTTGTCTGGACGATCACAATAGTCTCTTAATTGATCTCACTTTTTCCAGTCTCTCCACTATTCAATTTATAATTTGCCCAGTTGCCAAAATAATATTTCTAAAACATAGATCTGTCCATGTCATTCTCTTGTTTAAGAATTTTCAATGGCTCTTTTGACACCTAGACATGGTATATAAACGCCTAAACCTGACATATAAAGTCCTTCATTATAAGGTTCCAACTTCTCTGCCTCGTTATATTTCATATAACAATCCCATGACATATTTTAGGTTTCAGCCAAATAGACCTGCTTGCTATTCCCCATCTTCCATGCCTCTGTGTAGAGCAGCAGTTCTCATAGCTTTGTCTAGGGGTCCCTGGCAGGAAAGGGGAGTATCCTTTTAGGGGACCTATGAGGTCAAAGCAAAATAATACTAAGATATTTTAATTTCGAATATGGTAAACATTAACTTACATGAATAAAAGCTCTTTGGAAATCTTGAGTTTTTAAGAGGGTACAAGGAATCTTGAGACCAAAACTTTGAGAACAGCTGGTATAGACTGTCTTAAATGCTTGAGATTCACTCTTTTAATCTGTCTCCTAGCATTCTTAGTCTTTTTGAAGGTTTAATTCCAGCACCAACTCCAAAAGGCAATAGTCTTTGACCCTTCTAGTTCTTAATGCTTTCCTCCTCCTCAGATTAACTTGTACATTTGCCAATCAATCAATCAACAAGCATTTATTAAACACTTACTGTTTTCTATTCTTAAGGCCTGACTAAACATACAAAGGTAAAGCAAGGACTAAGAAGGTAAAAATTAAACTGACCCTGCCTTCAAGGAGCTCCCATTTGATAGTAAAAAACCAATATTTACATTATATCAATATTTAATCTGTTTACATATTGTCTTTCTCAGTCAAATATAAGTTCCTTGGGGTTTTCAGTCTGGATGTATATCCTCAGTACCTACCGTGGTAGGGGTCTGAATACAGTTAGTGCTACTTAAAGCTTCTTGAACTGATTGAATAAAAGACATGAAAATTCATTGTGCAGTGTTTTTATAGATATAGGCCATTATTAGCAGTCTGATTATTATTGAATTGAGAGAACTCCCACCCATAGTGTGAGCTGGGCTAACTTGGTGCTGAAAACATTGGCTTCCTTATCGATGGAAGAGAAGACCTATGGAACTTGCATCTTCCTCACGCCAGCCTCAAGAATCAGCTAAGGAATAACGAGCATCCCAATTCCAGGGAATTGCTGACAGACTCAACTATTTTAAGGACAGGGAATCACTCTGCTCTGGTCACAACCTTGAGATAACAAGCATCATGTTCTACATGTGGAATAAAAGGGCCGTGAAATTATGTAGTGTTGCCCCACAAGACAGAGACCAAGTGGTGACAGTTCCCACATATCTTTGTGGATAACTGTTTACTTAATCTTTCCCCCATTAGAATGTAAGTTTCTTAAGGGCAGGGCACACAATTTTTCTTTTCTTTGTATCCCCAGCGCTTTGCACAATAAACCAGACAAATGTAGTAAATAGTTAATAAATGCCTGTTGACTTGCTTAACCCAGCCTGTGTTATATGCTTCTGTCCCAGACATATAATAGGTGTTTAATAAATGCTCTAATTGACTGGCTGCCACAAGTGCAAGACTGCAACAGTTTGCATTGAGCACTCACACTGCGTGTTTCAACTGCAATGTTTTGAAGCAGCTTGTGATGCCGATTAGGTTGGTGGGCCCGAGACTGAAGAGAAGGATCAGAGGGTGTTCGGTTATTTTTGGATAATGATCCACTTCTCATCAGCTTCTCCCTGAAACAAAGACCTATCCCTCTAACACTCCTCTTCTTCCCATGAAGCTGTCTGTATGGTTGTGAGTCATCAAACCCTGCAGTCTCTGAAGAATTGAGGGTAAGGATCAACCACAGGGCAATGGAGAGATGCATGGTGGGTATGAGCAGGCTGCAACACATCATAAAATCAGAGTTATGCAGGAGAGGTCGTGGGAAGGGTGTCCTCGGAGAAATGCATGCCTGGAAAAAATGATGGGCTTGTCACTTAGCCAGAGCGAGGGGCAGCTTCCAGATAGCCCTTGGATGCCATTGGTTTGATGAAATGTCTAAATAACTTGGGAAAGTCCTTCCCCAGGTTGGGTTGACCTGCTGGGGTGAATTTATAGAAAGAAGTGAATATAAGTCATACAATCAAACAATCCATCATGATTGACTTATTGAGAAATTCATAATCATTTATCAAATGCCCACTATCTGTGTGCCAGGCTCTGTGCTGGGTACAGGAGATCCAAAGATAAAACAAACTAGCGCCTACTCTCAAGAAACAGCACGTGCATGTATAAGTAAATAAATTAGCATATGAGATAAATGCAAAGATTTGATGAGAGGCTCGAATGGGGTTCAGAAAAAGCCTTCAGAGGCTGATATCATTCAAACTGATCTTTGAAACAAATGATGATTCCAGGGGACTAAAGAGCAAGAATGGGACTCGACTCATGGATGAACTGTGCAGACCAAGACACGGCCAGTAGAGGAACACGTTCTGATTATGAATTTTATTACAGAGGTTCTGGGTAGTTCAGCAAGAGATAGAGCTGGGAAAGAAATAAGTTATTTTAAATTGAAAACAAAATAAAATTTAATTAAAATAAAGAAGGAAAGGTGGGGAAAGCTTGTAATTCTTCCTGAATTGCGTTTTTAAATCTTTGTCACCTCATTGGTGATGCTGAACAGTCGTTAGACACTCTGGGGATTTTTATTTTCTTTTGATAAAGTTGAATAAAAATATTTGTGTTTTAAGACTAGAATAGCCAAGTGTCTGGCTGGGTTGTAACCCTTACCCTTCTTAACTGGTGACCACGCTCCCTCTAGCGTCCACAAGTAGGAACTGCATCCTGCCTGTTCCAAGGCAAAGAAATCGCAAAATAGGAAGGAACCTCAAGGACCATTTAGTCCAAACCTCCTCCCCAAATAAGAATTCTCTTTATGAGAGGGGCCATCCAGCTCTTCCTTGAAGATTTCCCGTCAATAGTAGCCCAGTCCACGTGGGGATAGACCAAATTATTAGGAAGTCTTTTCTTAATAAACTCAATAGATCTGGGAACTCTTCCATTTCCTAGAATCCTCAAACAAGAGGAGACCTCTGAGGGTGTCAAAGCCAATCACCCATTTTACAGATGAGAAAAGTGAGGAAGACCAGGGAATGCTTAATAGGATCACACAGCTAGGGAGGATTCAAACTCAGGACTCCTCACCCCAAGCCCAGTATTCCACCAACTATATCCTACTTTCCTGAGTTTATGGGGCAGGTAAAACTCAGTGTGGTTGTGATCCACTCCAGGTTTGCCATGCTTGACCGGTAACATCTAATCATTCAGTGTGGGACCTGGGGAAATCCTCCTGAGTTACTCCATGAAGAGACTGGCATTACTTCCTAATGCAGCCGGGAGCTGCCACTTCTGGCTGTGGCACCTGGAACAGGTACTTGACTTCTCTGAATTTTAACTTCCTCTTTGGTAAAATCAGGGGAGTGAATTAAATGGCTTCTCCCGTCCCTTCCAGGGCTAAATCTGTAATTAAATATAAACATGCTGGGACTTCTCTCAAAAAATGGGTCAGTTGTCATCTGCGCCACTCCGGGCTGAAGCTGGAGGTTCGTGAGTATGGGATACTCAAGGCATATATTGTCAGATTTTTTTAATGCATTGATTGGTATTGCCAAATTTTTCATCTTTTCTTTATTCCAAAAAATAAAATCTTTGGGGGCAGCTCGGTGGCACAGTAGATAGAGCACCAGCCCTGAAGTGAAGAGGCGCTGAGTTCAAATCTGGTCTCAGATGCTTAACACTTCCTAACTGTGTGACCCTGGGCAAGTTACTTAACCCCAATTGCTTCAGCCAGGAAGGAAGGAAGGAAGGAAGGAAGGAAGGGAGGGAGGGAGGGAGGGAGGGAGAGAGAGAGAGAGAGAAAGAAAGAAAGAAAGAAAGAAAGAAAGAAAGAAAGAAAGAAAGAAAGAAAAGAAGGAGGGAAAGAAGGAAGGGAGAGAGGGAGGGAGGGAGGAAGAAAGAGAGAGAGAGAGAGAGAGAGAGAGAGAGAGAGAGAGAGAGAGAGAAAGAAAGAAAGAAAGAAAGAAAACCTTTATAATAGGGTATGACTTTCTGAGAGGAAGTATAGAAGGAATCGGGGAAAATTTGAGGAAACTTTTAATGTTCCCTTATTTTTAACACCAAATGAACAATATTCTTCCAAAGCTACAGGATGATAAGGTCTCCATTGAAACCTAAGCTTCTTAAGACTGAGAATCATTTAGTCTTTGTATTTGTATCCCCAGCATTCAGCTCAGTACCTGGTACAAATTTAGGATTCATTCTTTTATTGCTAGAAGACTGTTCTCAAGTTACTGATCAATTCTAATGATCCCGTGTCTGACACACGTTAGTGTAAATTTTAGGGAAACAACTTATTAATATGGGGCCCATGTTCCCTCTTCTGCAAAATGAACGCATTTGGGTTATTTAGGCTCTGAATTCACTTCCAATTATCAATCTTTGACCCTAAATGAAGCATATAGAGGTGTGTATAAACCAACCAATTAACCAGTCAAGAAGCATTATTAATCCATATGCATGATACAGAATTATTTATTTCTTTGGGTTATCATTTGCTGTCTTGTGGTTATACTAATCAGCCAGTTACACTGCCATTTAAGCCTAAGAGATTACAGGTTTTTAAAAAGAAATGAACATCTGCTTTTGGAGAAATGATTTTCTTTAATTTATTAAGTAACACTTAATCAACTCCAATGGGGACTTAGAGCTAATAAATTAGCTGATATATATATTTCATGTCTGTACATACAGATAAGGATCAAATAACATAATATATATATATATATATAGTATTTTGTCAACCTTAAATTGTCATATAAATACTATCTGTGTAAAAGGTAGAATGGTATTTTGATTAGAGAGCTGTGCTCAAAGGAGGGAAAGACCTAAGTTCAAGCAATTCTTCTAAGCCAGACTGGTTTGGGGTCATTGGCACATCACTATGTCTCTCAGTGTTCTAGATAGAGCGGTACCCGAAGTCCAGCTTGCTTTGGGAAAGGGAATACTTTTCTCCTTTGGAGTTCCCTCTAGGTCAGGCCCTAGACCTTTTTATGTATTCATGCTAGTTATGAATTCCTAGCAAACGCTTTGGGGAAATGAGGCAAGGAAGTTGTTTTACTTTTCAGATCAGATCAAAATTCAAAAGAAGAGAAACCAGCAAAGGAAGCAACCAGACAGATAAATGCATGGCGGGGGGACTAGTAGCATCACTCCCTCAGGCACATTGAACATGAGATTTTCTGAGGAAGGGTCACTGGTCGTAGAATCACAGAGTCACAGCTGGAGGGGATGCTGGGTCCAAGCTAGAGAAGTTGTGGCTCACATAGGCTCACACGTATATATATATATTTTTTATATATATTTTATATATATATATATATATATATATATATATATTATATACAGAGAGAGAGAGAGAGATTTCAGTTAATTCATTAGCTTTAACTCCCCATATAAGTTAAGTGATTAATTGTTAATAACTAACTAAATAATAACTAAAGAAAACTAAATATTATATATATATATAGAGAGAGAGACAGAGACAGAGACAGAGAGAGATAATAGCTTTTTATTTTTCCAAATACATACAAAGATAGTTTTCAACATTCACCTTTGCAAAACCTTGTGTTCCATTTTTTCTCCCTCCGTCCCCTAGACAGCAAGCCATCTGATATAGGTTAAACATGTGCTTTTCTTCTATACATATTTTCATATTCATTGTGCTTGCAAGAAAGAATAATTCAAAATGGAAAAAAAAAAACATGAGAAAGGAAAAAAAAGCAAACGAACACAATCACCACCAAAAAAAAAAAAAAAGATAAAAATACTTTGTTTAATCCACATTCAGTCTCCAGAGCTCTGTGTCTGGATGCGGATAACTGCTTGCACCGCAAGTCTCTAGGAGCTGGCCTGGGCACCTTGCTAAGGGATGGAGATGCACAGACAAAAAGAGAAATGGCCTCTGCCTCCAGAAAGCTTTCATTCTAATAAGAAGAGACAATACATCCAGAGGAGTCTATCAGTCAAGAAGCATACATTAAGTGCCTTCTATGTGCTTACATGTTGGAATACAAAGAAAGGCAACCGTGTCTGACCTTGGAGTGCCCACCATTTAATGGGGCAGGAAGTTTGGGTCTTGACAATCAACAGGGAGTTGATTTATGAAGCAGTCAGCTCTCAAGCCACAGGAGATCAGCTCTGATCAGCTCTGACACTATCTAGCCATGTAATGGACTGTGGGCAAGTCCTGGACCTCTGTGACCATCAAATTATTCTCTAAGGCTCTTTGATTTTTTTTCCCCTGAGGCAATTGGGGGTAAGTGACTTGCCCAGAGTCACTTAAGGAATAGGCAAGTGTCTGAGTCCAGATTCTCCTTACTTCAGTGCTGGTGACTTCAGGGCTCTTTGGTTTTGATAGAATTTTATACCCGCTGACAGCTGCCATTCTGCGGAGGGAGTTTGCCACAGATGCAATCTCAGATCCTCATGTGCTGGTCTCTGAGGCTGGACAATAGGTGGCACAGTGCCCCTAGAGGGCCTGAGTTCCAATCCTGCCTCCACGCTTACTACTAGGATGACCTTAGGCAAACCCTTCCGAGTGCCCGGGTCTCATTTTCCTCATCTGTAAAATGAGCTCTAGTCCCCCTGCTCTGGATAGTGTGAGCCTCTCCTCTTACTGGAATAAAGCTCTGACTCGATCTCTCCAGCAGGTGGCAGAAGATTGATTTGCAAAGTTGGCTCCACTCAAGACTCCACAAATTACAACTACTGGACTTGTTAATGCAATGAGCTCTAGAGGGAGGGGGTGTCTGGAAGTGAGACTGAAGTTTGAGAATTCAAATCCTGCTAAAATGTTCAAGTCAAAATTTATATGGAGCTGTGACTCTCCCCCCCTCCCCTTCTTCTAAGCAGAATGGACTAGAATTACTATTTCCTAATTTAGATATGAAGAAACTGGAAGGGATTTGGCCAATTTTCCATAGCTAGTAAAGTCAGGGGTAGGACTCTTATTGATTCTAAAGCTAGTGCTCTTTTGTCTCCACCACAGAGCTTCTCTACATATATGACCTTGCACTTCTTTTTTAAGTTCTCTGTGACTCAGTTTTACCATCTGTAAAACAAGATCGTATTCCCTATTCTAATTCTTTCACAGGGTTCTTGTGCAAATTAAATGAGAAGCTTTAAATAAGTGGCAGGTAATTTAAACTAAAAATATTCTCAGTAAAAGCAGAATTATGTTATGGATCTGGGCTCACTTGTTTAGAACCAAAAAATAATGGAAAGCCATTGATTCTCTCTTTCAGGTGATAGCAATATTTCTACTTCATTTGGCGTAAAAGTAGGGACTCCCTACTCTGGAGAAAAGAAGACTTTGGAGGCTCATGATCACTGAAGAGAAGAGGGTTTAGATTGTCCTTCTTGGATGGTAGAGGTCTCAATTTAGGCTTCGATGTCAGGAAAAACTTGACAATTTGAACTGCCCAAAGGTAGTCAGGAGGTGGTGAGCTTTCCAACTATCAAAACTCCATGATTTTGTGAAGCTCCATAAAGAGAAGTTTTAAGGCTTAGAATGGGAGGTCCGGCAATAGCAGAGTGCTACAGACTTAAAATTTAAAAATCTATAATTTGAGTTGGCCCAGAGGGACGCTGCTGCCAAGGAAGGCCATCATGGAGGACCCCTCAAAGACAACCAAGGGACAGAAGAAGCTATAGGACACATGAAATACTAAGTGAGAGGGGAAATCCAGCCAGAGTAGGGTTTTGTTGAAAAAGTTATTTTTTAAAAAGCCAGCTTACCCACTGGACTCTTTCACCTAAAAGTGATATTGCCTGCTTTCTTATGGAATCAGCATCCAAATGTCGCGCCCTCATGAGCTATAGAGTCCTCTTAGTTAATAAGGATCAGAGAAAATTCCTTTTCTCCTTCTTTGGGAGCCTCTGTTGTTCTAAGACAAGGGGAAAATTGGTGAAAATAGTTTCCATTTAGAGTGTGACATCCTTTGCCATCTTGTTTACCTCTTGTAACCAGGAGCATGATAAGCTCTGCTCTTCCTGGAACATGGGGCCAGCTTCCAACCGAGTAACTCATTGCTGAGGGGCTTGTAATGCCTTTATTGGCTACAGACCCCAAAGAGCTTATGACCCAGTACAAAAGAGAGAATCCCTCTTTTCATTTCTTTCCGCTGTGATTGCCCTGAGCAACAAGCTGAGCCCCTTTGCTTGACTCTATTATTCATGGGGTGAGGAAAATGGGAACTCATTTGCTCCCTGCCCCCACTGCCATTTCCCATGTAGAGCATGAACTCAACCAGGAAAACTGGTGCCTGAGATCCCGGCTGCTTCTTTCCATTTGTTTCCTTTCTGAGTAGGGGACCAAGCGTAGTTTCTCGAGGTGGATGTCCGAGGGTGGGCTTGGAGGTTCGAAAGATCCAAAGGTCCAGGAGTTTCATGAAAAGAGCAGCTAGTTTTAGCAGAAGCAGCATTGCAGAAGTGACTAAGCTTAAAGTTTAGAGGGAATTGATTTGGGGTGGGTGGGATGATAGTAAAGAAGAACTATAAAACGACTTCTCCAACGAATTAGTTTGTTTCCAGGAGGTGGAAGTGTCAGCCTCTCAGCAGCTTGCTGCAGTAGCCACAAAAATGACCTAAGTTCTAAGTTACAGAATGCTTTTCGCTTAACACACACTTGTGAGTGTGCTGTGTTTAGCATTCCTTTTGTGTGTACAGGAATAACTTGCCTGCCCCAAGCCTGCTTCAGATGGTACATTCAGTACCTTTTGTAATTCCCCCCCTTTTCAAGAAAGCTCCAGATGTGAGCTGTAAGTAAAATCATCCCTGGGGGTGTCAGGGTGGGGGACTAAATGAGCCAAAAGGTGTGAGAACAGGGAGTCTAAGCCCTCTCATTAGAGGCAATCTCCCCCAGGAAGGAACCCAGTCCAACTGCATGCTTGGGCTCAGGACAGGGAGGGGCGCTTGGGCTGAGCAGTGGTTCTTTAAGGTTAAACGTGTTCCTACTGTGGTTCCATTTTTTAAAAGAAAAATGTCTGAGTTATAAAGGCCGACAGAGCTCTTCCCCATCCCTTTCTTGGTCTTATTTGGAACAGAATAAAATCAGACATGTAATTTCACGGATAGAGGGAACTCCCAAAAAGGGATCTCTGATCCAGGAAATGCCTGGATTCTCTCAAGGTAGATCACGGGCTCGGATTTAAAGCTGGAAGTGATCTTGGATGCCATTCATCGCAGCCCCACAGTTTTGCAGATGAGGAAACTGAAGGGTTTAATAAATGAATAAATCAACCAATCAAAGCCATTTAATAAATGCTTGCTCTGTGCCAAGCCCTGGGAGTACAAGAACAGTCTGACAATCATTGCTCACAAAGAGCTTACTTTGCATGGCCGGTCAATACATACATTAAGCTTTAATATCTTCAGACTCGCTTAAGACTCTAGGGAAACCCTGTAGCCAGGGTGGTCAAGCAAGGAATTATTGCCTGGGATCACAATCATGGTGAGGGGAACATGGAACAGTTCACTGATTTTCCATTTCCAGAGGCTATGCTAGTGCTGATTGGATTACAGTTCTCTGAGCAGAATGTGGAGAGGGGAGGGGAGGGAGCTGTAAGAGGTAGATTGGAAAGCCGCTCAGCAGATTTAGAACCCAAAAATGGCCTGATTGAAGAGGAGGATACATAGTCTCTGGGAATACAGAGTGAGGGGGTTAGCTCCTCCCCTGCCCCCTTTCCCCCTATGACCTCTGGTGGTCCAATTTGGAGAGTGGATCAGCAGCAGCCGCGGGATCAGGGTGGAAAATGGAGACTAAAACCTGGGTGATGGTAGTGGCAGGGTGGTGATGGTGGCGGGGTGGGGGAGGAAGTTGATAACTAGGCCAAGGTTAGGCAGGGAACAAGTGACAAAAAAGAAAGAAAGAAAGAAAGAAAGAAAGAAAGAAAGAAAGAAAGAAAGAAAGAAAGAAAGAAAGAAAGAAAGAAAAGCAAAGAAAGAAAAGAAAGAAGAAAGAAAGAAAGAAAGAAAGAAAGAAAGAAAGAAAGAAAAGAAAAGAAAAGAAAGAAAGAAAGAAAAGAAAAGAAAGAAAAGAAAAAAGAAAGAAGAAAGAAAGAAAGAAAGAAAGAAAGAAAGAAAGAAAGAAAGAAAAGAAAAGAAAGAAAGAAAGAAAAGAAAAGAAAGAAAGAAGAAAGAAAGAAGGAAAGAAAGAAAGAAAGAAAGAAAGAAAGAAAGAAAGAAAGAAAGAAAGAAAGAAAGAAAGAAAGAAAGAAAGAAAGAAAGAAAAAAAAAGATTTTAACCTGGCTCTCTGACTCCACATCCAGTTCTTCCAGTTCTTTTTTAGAAGCTTCCATCCACTCCAAATGTTCAGAGGGACTATTGGTGGCCGAGCATTGCAGGTTCCTATTGGTCTGACCAGCCACAGTCAGGAGCACCTTACCTTGACTCTAACATAAGCAGGGCATTTTGGTCCTCTTCAAGACCGAAGGACAACAATCAACCGACCAACTGGAAGCTCCCAAGCCCCCTGGCTGTTTTCTCTAATTTATACAGCTTTCAGATCTCTTGCAGTCACCAACCCATACATAGTTCTCCCTGTCGATAACATCAGGCTGATAGAAACCCCTGACCAAGAACCTCCCTCTATAAAACCCTTGAACTTCAGTTTCCTTAGAGAGCTGCCATATTATGATCTTAGCAACCTAGACTTTAAATCTGGAGTCCAGGCTTTTGTATTCAAATCTTCCCACCACAATGATGTTGGATAAGTCTCAGTTTCCACGTCTGCAAAATGAAGGGACTGTGCCATATTATCCCAAAGGTCCTCTGTGACTAAATCTATGAACCTATGGGGCCCTCCCGGAAGACCTCATATTTAACTGCTTTGTAGTACTTGTGCTCCACCCCCCTCTCCACTGCTTCTGATTGTCTTGCCTTTGCCACCAAACCCCCTGGAGTTTCCTTGTTCCGAAAACTCCCCTCCCCCAGGTCGGCTTCCTTCTCCCAGGTCCTCCATTTTGGGAGATACCAGGCTGGCCAAACTGTTTTCTCTTCTGGCACTGATTCCACTTTCTGAACTCAGACACCACGGCCCCTGTGCCTCCTCCCTTTTCCATTTCATTCCCTGTTATCTTTCCCCATCAGATTGTAAACTATTCGAGATCAAAATCTCTTTCTTTTGCTATAAATTTGTATAGCCCAGAGCCTGGCATATGGTGGGCACTTAATAAAAGCTTGGTACTTGATGACCTATTTGCTTTATACTTATTCTATATATTATAATATGTTTACATACTATATAAACCAATTGATATGTATTTGATATTTACAAGTATTTTACATTTATTATTGTAAGGGTCAGTTGAGATGGTAATTGTAAAGTGCTTGTCGGAGGAGCTGGCGCACAGTAGGCGCTATATCAGTGTTAGTAGTAGCAGTAATGCTCCTTGCATCCGTTAGAACCCAAGCTTCCTACAGCAGGGATTAGTTTGCATTTTGTGTTTCTACACCGGGCCCCTAGCATGGGGCCAGACCCACTTAGTGGCAGATTAATCGACCCACATGACCATATCCTATGTAAAGGCCCATCCCTGGGCTCATCCCCTTCCTTCTGCCCCACAGCCCACAGACCATTGCACCTGAGGCTGAAGGAACTGACTCCTCCAGAAGCCAGTGACTGAAACCTTTGGTTTAGATTCCCCAGAAACCTGGGGAGGCGGGAGGAAGGCCGGGACCTTATCTGTGTCCCTGCTAGGAAAGAACCTGGTCCCTCCCAACTACAGACCTTAGCCAGGGCAGGTGGGAAAGGGACATTCCAAGGAAAATCAGGAGGTTAATCCAGCCTTTATCAGGAAGAAAGAGAGAAAATGGCAGATCCTGACTTAATAAGGGGCCCTCACTGGGGAATCCCCTCCTCGGTGGTTTGGGAATACCCTGGTGGGGCAGAAGAGCTGAGAAAGTTCTCTGCAGTTACCTAAGAGCAGTGACCTCCTACCCCTCAGCTCAGCTTCCCTCCTTGGTCGGGGCCAGCTCTGTGTCAAGGTTCCTAATCAAAGTGAGCTCGGAACCCCCACTCCCAGCTACCCCCACTCCCAGCTACCCCTGCCTCCTTCTTCCCACCAGGCTGTAGTTCTGTTCCTCTGTGACCTTGGCTCTGAAGATGCGGATACAGATTTGTGAAAGCCAGGTTTTACTTTTAGTGGAGAAATTGTTTAGCAAATAAGAGTGCATCCTAACAAGAACTCCGCGAAAAATGGGGGATCGGCCTCGCCCCACGTCCCCCAGGTTGAACCGCTCACAGGAATCCCGGGATGGGCCCAATTGTTTAGTTCCCCATGGCCGCCCCCGGGAGCGGGCACAAACAGGTGTCCCACAGGAAGTTTGAGTCATGGCTCTCAGGCCAGGCAAGAGGAGGCGAATCCCCCCACATGAAAGGCTCCGAGGCAGCTGCCACAGCCCCTTCCCTTCTGTCTTTCTCCATCCTGAAAGGCTCTTCTAACAGCATGAGTTCAAGATCCTTCACTGTTCTGGAGAACAGTCCTCCCCTGGCTCCCTCAATGTCCTTCCTAAACCCTGGTGACCAGAATGGAACATGGGACATCACTCTGGTCCTATCCCACAGGGCAGGCTCCAGCCCAACTCTGCCCTCCCTGGTCCTCCACAATATACGTCACTGAAGGCAGACCCATTCACATTCGCTAGCAGGGCTGTGTTCACCTTATTTCCTTATCCTGAACTTGCAGGCCAATAAAATGCCCGCCCTCCTTATTTTCAGTTGGAGCTCGCCCATCTTGTATTTGTGAAGGAGGTGCTTTGGAACTTAAGCCGAGCTCCCCAGAGCTGGTGGAACAGTGGATAGAGAGCTGAACCTGAAATCAGTAAGCCACGAGTTCAAATCTAGATTCAGACATCTACTAGCTGTGTAACCTTGGGCAAACCCTATTTGCCTCAATATCCTCAGCTGTAACAATAAACTGAAAAGCAAAGAACAAAAGCTCTTGTTTATGTGGGTTATGTACAGGACCGTGCTTGCTAAAACTTTAACAACCAGCCCTCATGTGCAGTACATACTTTAAAGTTTCATTTGCATTGTTAACACTTTCTCCATCACTTCCTTTTTTTTATAAAGCTTTTTTATTTGAAAAACATGTGCATGAATAATATGACAACACTGACCCTTGCAGAGCCTTGTGTTACAGATTTTTCTGCTCCTTTCCTCCATCCCCTCCCCTAGATGGCATGCAATTCAATATGTTAGCCATGTTAAAATATATGCTAAATCCAATATGTGTAAATATATTTATACAATTCTCCTGATGCACAAGAGACATCAGATCAAAAAAAAAAAAAAAAGAAAGAAAGTAAATGAGAAAGAAAACAAAATGCAAGTAAATAACAACAGAATGAGAATATTATATTGTGATCCACACTCAATTCCTACATTTCTCTCTCTGGGTGCAAATGGCTCTCTCCATCATAAAATCATTGGAACTGGCCTGGATCATCTCATTGTTGAAGAGAGCCACGTCCATCAGGATGGATCATCATATAATCTTATTGTTGCCGTGTACCATGACCTCCTGGTTCTGCTCATTTCACTCAGCATCAGTTCCTGTAAGTCTTTCCAAGCCTCTTTGTATTCATCCTGCTTGTCGTTTCTTACAGAACAATAATATTGCGTCACATTTGTATCCCATAACTTATTCAGCTATTTTCCAACTAATGGGCATCTGCTCAGTGTCCAGTTTCTCATCACTACAAAGAAGGCTGCCACAAACATTTTTTGCACATGTGAGTCCCTTTCCCTCCTTTTAGATCTCTTTGGGATATAAGCCCAGTAGTAACACTGCTGAATCAGAGGACATGCACAGTTTGATAACTTTTTGAATTTAATTCCTAATCGCTCTCCAGAATGGTTGAATCCATTCACAGTTCCACCAACAATGTATCAGTGTCCCACTGTTCCCACATCTCCTCCTTGTCTTTTCCTGTCATCTTAGCCAATCTGAGAGGTATGTAGTGGTATCTCCAAGTTGTCTTAATTTGCATTAATTTGCATCTCTGATCAGTAGTGATTTAGAACACCTTCTCATATGTCCATCACTTTCTTAAGTTCATACAATCCACAAAACAATAAAGCAAGCATAAAAAAATGCTTTGTAACATTAGCCAATTTCCGATTTATAATTTCTCTGTAAATTCACTGAAAATTTGTTGCCTCTCAATTTGGCTCCAGTATGTCCCTGGATATGCCCATGGATACAACCATGTTAGAAATTAAGACATCTTCGTATCACCATGGAAATAGTTTAGATCTTGCAGACCCCCTAAAAGGGCCTTTGGAACCCACAGAGGTCCTCAAATCACACTTTTAAAATTTTAATTAATTTTTAACTTATGGAATAAAACACTCATTTCACTTTGAAAACCATTGGCTTAGCTCCTAATTTTGTGAGCCCTAGCAAGTCATTAAACCTTTTTTAACCTCAGTTTTCTTATCTATTAAACAAGGACAAGATTATTCGTAGAACTGCTTCAAAGGATTATTTGGAGGCTTGAGAGAGATACTATAGTATATGCGAAGTGTTGTAATCTTTAAAATGTTACGTAAGAGTCCACTATTATCACAATTATTTTTCCATGTTGTCCACAAGAAGGAAAAGACCTCAAATGCTTTGCTAATAAATTAAAAAATGAAGTCATTAAAATTATATTTTTATGTCCCATGAAATGGGACATTTGTTGAATAAAAACTCCTTGAGAGCAAGGATTATTTTACATTTTAATTTGTCCCTACCACTTGGATAGTGCTTGTCAAATACCAGGGTGCTTAATAAATGCTTTTTGATTCATTGATTGATTGATAGTCCTTTGGATATGTGAAGACAGAATCTGAAGTCAGAGCAGCCCACTGCCTTCATTTTGATGAGCCTCAGAATCTTTAACAAAATAGGGCTAAAAATACTTGTACAACCCAGTTCCCAGGATTATCATGAGAAAACTGCTTTGTAAATCTTAAGCATATAATACTTCTTCTGGATCACTGCTCAAATTTGCACTCACACCCATATAGTAAAGTCTCAAAGGGTGGGAACTTCTCTCAGTATTCAAAGATTTCTCTGTGGTGCTACTCTTTAACATTATAGCTCATGAGCCCCCATCTGTGTGAGTCCCTTTAATAGTCAACCGGTAGAAAAAACTCACTCTTAGCAAAGGCATTTACTAAGATAAGAAAGTGATAACAGTAGTTCCAAAACATTTTTCCACCCCAAAAGCCTGCGTCATACTCTCTCACAATTACACACAGCATCCATTGGGATATTAAATAAGTCCAAGAATAGTGAAGTTTGTGTTTAGTGTTCCAGCTTATAATTTTAGAACTTCATAACCTAGAAAATCTTTCTCTCCCTGTCCGATCCTCTCTGCAAGCTAACTGTCACATGACAGGGCTAGCTCTTTTTTGGATCCATAGTCAAGAGCCAGAAGTGCAGGGGCATACTGTGTTATAATAGAGATCTTAAACTAGTGCCTCGGAGTCACAACTGCTAGGGCTCAAACCAGATTAAAATGTGTACAATAAACAAAATTATAATACAGCCCAGATATTATTAATTTGTGATTTCCTAATATCCTGCCTATAAAGATGCATTTCTATTTGAGTTTGACAGTATTATATAATAAGGCTGGAAAAGTAGGACAAAGCCAAGAATTTAAAGACTTTACATTTCTAATAGAGATGTTCGTATTTGATCCTAGAGGTAAGAAGGAGCCATTGGAGGTTTTGGAGTAGAACGAAGGTATCATGATCACAGCTGTGCTGTATAAAAATCACCATGATGACTGTGTGATGGATAGATTGGTACATGGAGAGGTCTGAGGTAGAAAGACTAAAAATGAAGCTATTGAAATAGTCTAGTTGAGAGATCGTGAGGGTCTGAATTAAAGGGGTGTTTATAATGGATTTGAAAGATATGTAGAGATAGAAATTTCAAAATTTGGCCCCTTTTTGGATATATGGAATGAGTGAAAGTGAGAAGATGAGGACAATAGTAGGGTTGTAAATCTGGGGGACCAGCATTAAAATAGGTAAGTTCAAGAGAAATGGGTAGGGAGATAAAGGTGAGTTGTGTTGTGCATGTGGAGTTTGAGATGTCTACAAGATATTTAGTTTGAAATGTCTAATAGGGCTGCCAAATTGCACCTGGGAAGAAAGACTAGGCTGGACGTACAGGTCTGGGAGACTCTAAAATGGAAGCAGTGTCAGGCTCACGCTGCTCCGCCTCAGAGGGCAAAACTAGAAGTGACAGAGGCTGCCAAAATGCTGGTTTCGACTTGATGTCCAGATAACTTTCTAGCACTTGTGTGATCCTCCGTGGGCAGGGCCTCTTTGGGGAGGTAGTGAGTTCTCATCACTGGTAGAATTCAAGCCAAAGCGACATGCTCACTTAGAGAAACAGTCAAAGGGATTCTTTCTGGGGCCTTTCTCTGGGGCCGCTGAGGTCCCCTCCGATTCTGGGCATCCGTAATGCTCCAAAGTCTGGCTCGTTAAATTCTGTCTGATTGCACAATGGGGGTGTAAGTTGAACCACAAGCTGTCTAATGTCAAACTCAGAGATAATCAGCATTCCATCTCCCTCTCTGTCCAGCAGGCAAGCCCAGCAGCCCAACTGTAGAATCCCCTAAGCTAGCTGATTTATTGAGAACCATTAATCAATTTAATAGAGGAAAAGCAAGAGGAAGCCAGAATCCAGTCTGGGGCAGATTGGTTGGGCTGCCAGTGACTCACAGTGCCCTTGCCCTGCAAGATGCCTAATAAAATGCCATGCTTCACAGAAAGTTATGGCCATTGTGATGGAAAAATGACTTTGTACCTTAGAAGCAGACTGCTGCAAGGTACAAATCGGCAGTAGAAGCACGAATACATGTGTACAGATAGAGACACTGAGAGCAGTGTGACTATGGATAGGGGTACAGAGCCAGATACAAATGTAGTTATTAGAAGCTTACATTTAAGTATAGTTGTTGATTAGATATTGATAGATAACCAATAGTTAGGTACTAACATGTAGGTAAATGGCTAGGTAAATAGGTAGAGGGATACATAAAAAAGTAAATCAATAGAGAGATAACTATGTAGGTAAGTGGATGGAGAGAGAGATGAAAGATAGGTGGATGGATAAATAGGTGGATGTAAATGTGTACATAAATTGCTAGATAAATAGAAAGTTAGATGGATGGATAAATAGGTATAGGTAGATAGATAATGGATAGATAAATATCTAAGTAGATGGATAAATAAATAGGTAGACATAAATATGTAGGTAAATGGCTACATAGATGACTAGATAAATAAATAGGTGGATGAATAGATAGATAAGTAGATGGATACATAAATAGATGATGGATAGATAGATAGGTATAGATAGATGATGGATAGATAAATATGTAAGTAAATGGATAAATGAATAGGTAGATATAAATATATAGGTAAATGGCTAAATAGATGAATAGATAAATAGGTAGATGGATGGACAGATAGATAAATTAATAAATAGGTTGATGGATAGACAGACAGGCAGAGATAGATAGATAGATGTACTAGATAGCTAGCTACACAGACAGACAGACAGACAGATAGATGATGGTAGCACTATATATGGGACTTTGAACAAGTCACTTAAATTTCCTAGTATTTAGTTTCTTTATGTATAAAATGAAGGGCCCGGAGTAGGCAGCCTCTGAGCTTGCTTCGAGCTCCAGAGTTATAATTCTATGATCCTAACCCCTGAGTTCAAAGTCTATATTTGACATCTATTGGCTGTGTGACACCGGGCTAGACACTTAATTTGTGTGTGCCTCAGACAGTCCCTGAGACTTACCTGTTTGCTTGGAGGGAGTTTCCACACCAAAAACTCCCCGTGGAGATTAATCAGTGAACTAACACCACCTTCTCCATGTCAGACACTGAACTAGGAACTGGTGGTACACAGACAAAAAAAAAATGAAAGCAGTTCTTATTTTCAGGGAGCTTATTATCTCTTGAGGATGAAGGCACGTGCCTGGACCCCACCCCAAGGACACTGCAGTTATGGCTTTTCTCGGTCCCCCTTTAGGCAGTGCCTTCCCTCTGCCGCTTCTCTCCAAGTTACCCTGTCTATGACTTGATTGTCCAAAATTATTTGTATGTTGCCTCCCACCTTGGCCTGGGAGCTACTTGAGGGCAGGGAATTGGGGAGTGGGGGTGGGGAGTGATAAAAAATAATAAAGTAACACTGATGTTTGGCACAGTGTGTATGTAATACAGTAAGTACTTAATAAATACTTCTTGACTGACTATGGGCATGGATACAGTTAGAGATAAATGGAAAGGGACTTGTAACAATATTTCAAGGATTTATGATTTCCACTTTCTCAGTCCTTCTGAGATTGTCTCCTTGTAGATATCTCACTTGGACCTAGTTGTTCACATGAAATCTTCACTATTAGATTGAATTTCTGGAGGTCAGAAACTGTTTTTGACCTTGCTCTGTATCCCCAGTGCCCGGTACATAGTAGGCACTTCATAAATGCTAGTTGATGGATTGCCGTCACCTGGGTGGATAATCCCTCCCTCGATGCAGATTGCCATTCCTCTACTATGGTGGTGGGGTGGGGGTGGGGGGGCTGTAGATGGTTGTCCAAAGTTGCTATGACCAAAAATGTCATGCGCCCCCCCCCCCCCCCCCCCCCCCCGTGGCTTTCTGAGATCTAGGCTGGTCCTTGTGGCAGATCCACAAACCACCACTAGCCCTGTTCTCAAAGCCTTTTCACGCCAGCAAGATTTCCTCCAGCCTGGCAGACCATGAGAGCCCAAGGGCACCTTCAGGTGGATGCGTGGGCAGGGTAGCCTGCAGGTTAGATCCTAAGCCTGATCTGCCTCAGCCTTGCAGGGAGCTGGCTCTGGGACCTGCCTGACCGTCTCCCTCCTGCTTGCAAAGCAAATAGCAGCAAGATGAGAGGTGATGAAAGGTGAGCTTTAGAGCCAGATTCTATGAATATTGAGCCGCCTTTTAGGGAAAGGTTGTCCAGAGGGGTGCAAGGGGACCCAGGGTGGGGGGGGTGGGAGGCCTGGCGGATGGTGTCCTGCCTGGCCCTGAATCTCTGCCCTCCTGCTGGTGTGGGGAGCCTCCCTGAGCCTCTTGCCTGTTTCTGGGCAGATGTATGCATGTCACACACTCGTGGAATTGCCCACCAATTAACAAGCTTTACAAACTACCTACTGTGTGTCTAATATTAGTTAAAATAAAAGAAGCTCTGCCCTCTGGGACCTTACATTTGGGAGGGAGAGGAGGCCATGACAGGAGCAATTTATGCCAAATACTTTCCCCACCCCCTGCTTTAATGTGCAACCCCAGGCTTTGGAAGGCGGCACTGGGGTCCCCACAGATCCGGAGCAAGGAGAGAAGTCGTGAAATACGCCTTAGGAAAGACAGTGGAAAGTCCAGCACTCGGGTTCAACCCCCCGCGGGGTCTCTCGGGATTGCTTGGATTTCTTGAACGTTGGCTACTTTTGAAAAAAGTTTTCTTTATAAAGGATGGTCGGGGGGGGGCATACTCTGGGAAATGGGGTGAAGTTAAGACAAAACCTAGCAATGGCGCCCATTCAGCGTCTGAGGGGCGCAGTGGCTGTGGGTTCCAGCTGGGCAATAGCTCTGCAAGGTGAGCGTTCTCTGTGGAGTGAAGGCTCCAGTGCAGGAGCAGTCCAGGCCCTCAGCCCTGTCTTCTCCAGGTTAATGTTCCAACCCAGTCCTCCCACCCAGTCCTCTCCAGCTCAGTCCTCCTCCCCAGTCCTCTCCAGGCTAGTCCTCCAACCTAGTCCTCCCACTCGGTCCTCTCCAGCTGAGCCTCCAGCTCAGTCCTATCCAGGATAGTGCTCCCACGCAGTCCTCCCTCTGTCCTCCCTCTCAGTCCTCCTCTCGGTTTCCGCCCCGCTCCCAGCTTAGATTCTTAGGCTCGCGCTGCGTGGAGAGGAGGGGCGCGCACGGCGGGGCTCCCCGCGCTCCCCGCTCCTGATGTGGCGCTCCCATTTATTACTTTGGCCCCGCTTAGAAGTCGGCGGGCCGGGCGCGCCTTGAGCCCTCTCCCGCCATCCGCTCCTGCAGCTGTCTCCGAACCCGGCCCAGAATCGATCGCATTTGTTTGGGATCAAATCTCCCTCCTCCCCCTCCCCTCCCCCAGCATTCCCCGAGGATCACGTAGCCAAGGCTAGCGGGCTAAAAATAGCCCCGCGCGCCCAGGAGGAGGAATCCTCCCCGCGAGGGGGGCCCCGGAGCCCCCGGGAGGGGAGGGGTCGCTCGTGGGGCAGTCTGCGGCGGGTGGGGGCTGACCGGCACAATCAAAGCGGCCGCCGGGACTTTGTAGAACCGCAGGGAGCAGAGATTCCTGCTCGCATCCCGGAGCCCTTCTCCTTGGGTCTGCTAAGGGGGAAGGGGCAGCGCCTGGGAAGGGCCGCCACCCAGCGGGAGACACCCCCCTCCTCCCCCAGCAGTGTGTCTGTGGTCCGAAGTTCTCCCAGTTGGTCTGGATGCTGGCACTGGGGAGGGAACAGTCGGCTCCAAGCATCGCTCTGTCTCTGGCACTCTTTCTCACCCCCCCACCCCCCTTCTCTACCCCCTTCTCTCTCCATCTCTTGCCCTCCCTCTCTCATTCCCTCTCTCTCCCCCACCCTGTGTCTCTCTCTCTCTCATCTCTCTTCCTCTTGCTCCTTCTCTGTCATGTCTCTCTGGGTGTCTTTCTTCTCCTTCCCTCTTTCTCTTCTTTCTTATCTCTTACCATCTCTCTCTCCTTTCTCTCTCTCTCTCTCTCTCTCACACACACACACACACACACACAGCCTCTTCAAAACATGCAGTCCCTTGTGTTCACTGAGGTCTGAGCCCGAGGGCACCAGTGCTTGCAGGACCCGCAGGAGCCTCGGGGCGAGGTGTTCCAGACAAGCTGGGAAGGACTTTAAAGCTGCCCTGAGCTGGCAGGGAGGAGGGAGGGGATCCAGGCCCAGATTCTTCCCTTCCAAAGCCAGACTGTGTTTGTCCTGCTTCAGAAATGAAGGAAGGGCTTGGATGCATTTTTAAGGGATTTTCTCATGCTTCTGGCTCCGTTTCCCACCTAAGAGTCTGGTCCATCAATCAAGAAGCTTTATTAGGAACTTTCCACTTGCCAGGCCCCATACCGGGATGCAAAGAAAGGCAAAAACATCCCCTGCCCTCAAGGAGCTTTTATTCTAATGGCAAAGAAAATAAGAATATGAGGAAGTACCTCCGAGGCACACACACTGATGTCAGGTGGCCTTCAAGGGAAAAGCAAACAACTGGGCTTCTACTTTCCCGCCATAGATCGATGTGGAAGCCTTTGGATAAACATTTATGATTGTAAAGCCAATTGAAATCCCTTTGGAATTTAGCCTGGATAAACATTTTAAAGCACAGAATAAAATACACAGAATTACAGGAAAGCCAATTACGTTGAAATACAATGATCCAGATATAGATAGATATAGGTATAGCGTGCTTTCTCCTTCCCTTCCTCCCTCTCTCTTTCCCTCCCTCCCTCCTCTCTCTCCTCTCTGTCTCTCTGTCTCTCTGTCTCTCTATCTATCTCTCTCTCTCTGTCTCTCTCTCTGTCTCTCTCTCTGTCTCTCTCTCTCTGTCTCTCTCTCTCTGTCTCTCTCATTCAATAGACTTTAATGGATCCCAATCACTTCCAGCACCAAATAGGAAATCATCTGTTTGACATTAAAATCATGGCGCTGGTCCTCTCGCACTTCTTCCAGTTAGCCCTCGCTGCCCACTATGTCTGCCTGGATCCAGGGCCACCAGCCTCTGGCTGCTTCTCCAACAAGACACCATCTCCCTAGCGAGCACATTCCCTGGCTGCCCCGGCCTGTGCTACCCTCCTTCCTCAAATCTTCCTCTTAGCTTCCTCCACTTCCTCCGAGTCTCAGTTGCTGCAAAAAATCTTTCCTGGTCCTTAACCTTAATGCTTTTCTCCAAGACCCCCCCTTTCATTCATCCCATGTACATCCAGTTTGCCATCATCTGCCCCCATTACACTGTAAGTTCCCTAAGTGCTGAGAATGATTTTTTGGCACTTAATGCTAGTTGACCAACAGACTCTGAGGCCAGCTCTCTAACCATTAGGCTACCCTGGTTTTCTCAAGACATATTATTATGATTATTAAAATGTAATGGCACTGGATATTGAGAATATCTTCCAAGTAAAAGAACCTGCACCAAAAATAAGCATCGCTTGTCTACATGTACACATATCTCTCCGTCCGTCCGTCCTTGGCAACAGCCCAGCCTGAGATTGCTGCTGCTGCTGCCCTCGGCAGATGGGTCCTCCACCCCCCCCCGGGGTCCGTCTCTGGCCAGGTGGGTGCTGGCTGCCAGACGAGGCCGCGGACATGAAGCGACTGGCCCTTGCAGAATCTGGTCTCTCCAGGGCTGCCGCCCTTCCCCCAGACCCCCTAACTGTCCCCAGCCCCCGGAGGGCAGCGACCTCCTTCCTTTTGCCTCTGCATGCACAGGGGAGCCGCTTCCTAAATGCCTGCGATGGCATGGCCTTGACCAGTGCTGACCACCCGCGCTTCAGCGGAGACCAGAAGGTGGCGCCAAAGAGGAAGGCAAAGTCCCTCCTGGATGCCCAGAGCCTTATCCGGGGCCCCTTCCACGCCGCCACTCCCGGGGCCCCTCCCCCCCCCCCCCCCCCCCCAAGCCCACCCAGGGCGGGCTTTCCTGGCCAGCCGCCCTGAGACAGCACCCGCTTGTCCCGAGGCCCCCAGACGCTGATGAAGTCGTGCTGCCAATGGAAGGTGACGTCTGGAACCTGGAGAGCGTTCCGGCCCATCTGCATGGGGCTGGTGGGACCCTCCGCTCGGCCTCTGGGACTGGCCCACGAGGCCCACCCCAAGCAGGCGGCCGGGCAGGGGCCCCCCAGCTCTGGGGAAGGGAAGGAGGGGGCAGGAGATCCCAAACCCGTCACAGCGTTCGATTAATTGGTGCAAAATGAATGCTAATGTTTTACATGTAAATGAGGGAAAGACTAAAATAGAAGGAGACAAGCCCCCAAATCAGCGGGCCGGCTGAAGTGGACAGAGCGCTGGGCCGGGACTCGCATGGGCTGAACTCCTGCTTGCTTTCCTCGTCAGGTGTGTGATTTTGGAGGCCACCTGGCCCAGAGTGGAGCGGATTTCAGGCCCTTTGGTCCACAATTCACTTATTTCAAAGACTTCCCTTTCCTCAACTCTACAATGAGGAAGCCAGTCCTGACGTGCCCTTCTGGATGTGGGATCCTTTGGACATCTCCAAGGCTCAGTTTCCTCATCTGCAAAATGGGGCAATTAAGAAAGTTTTTGAGCTTAAGCTAGCCCAGCCCCATAATCCATTGGGTCAGCCGGGCCTGGCCCCGAGTCCCACCTGTCACATCAGGCCTGGATGGTCCTGCAGAAGTCGGGGAGCTGCTTGGGGCCCCAGGCAGAATGTGAACAGCAGATACCCTGTACTGTTGGAGGAAATTTCCACAAGGGACAGTCCTTCCACAGGTGGAATCCCAGGTCTGGAACAAGATAGAAAAGAACTGAAGTACTTCCCTCCTGAGGTGTGCTGTGGAGGCGGACGCATGGGACGGGCACCCGTGCTGGCCACTGGCTGAAGGCCTTAGGCCTGGGAAATGGAGGCAGACTGGCCCGGGAGCTCCCGGGCACCCAAGTCCTGGCAGGCAGGGCAAGCCTCGGGCAGCTGCAGCACTCCCTGTTTTTGTAATCTTTTACAATGTTTGTATTGGGCCTTTTATTGTTACCGGTGTGGTGCAATAGAGAGCTGGCTTCAGAATCGGGGAGACTTGGGTGCCCGTATTACTTCTGATACCCACCGACTGTGTCATCCTGGGCCAGTCATTTACCTCAGTGAGCGGCTTCCTCAGAATAACAGACTCTGAGACACTGCTGCCCTCAGGGTCACTTCAGCAAGGTCAATGGACTCAGGGTAAGAGTGCCTTCTATAATATTCTCATCAATGGAGAGGGAAGGGAAGCCCCCTCCCTTGAGCCAGCCCCTCCCATTCTAGGAGATCTAGAATCTCCTTCACCACAAACCAGAACCTGCCTCAGACCGTTTCTGAGTTGAAGGGATCTGCCTGATTCAGCCCATATAGCCCCAAACCCTATCTGCAGAGGGTCCCCAAAACGGCCACAGAGCCTCTTTCTCAAGCAGCCCCTCCCGCTTTTATGGAGGGGTCTTTGGCTTTGGAGGAACCGGGACAGGGTCTAGATCCTGACCCAAGCACTCACTACCTTTGTGACCTGGGACAAGCCACTGAAGCTCCTCCTCTGTAGAGTAAGAGAACTGGATGTAATAACACGTGGGTGCCCTTCCAGCTCCCCATGCACCCCCAGCGGATGTCACTGGGGAAGGCTTTTCTCAAGGCAAATCCAAAGGGCGCCTTCCACCCGCTATCCCTCACCCTGCTTTCAAGGGCAAGTAGGAGTGGAATTCTTCCTGTAATCCCCAGCAGCTGCTGAGCTCTAAGGCACCTCTTCTCTGGGCTGAGCACACCCGGGGCCTGCAGCGGCTGCTGTCTCTGCGGCCACCGAAGGCCTTCCACCATGCTGGCCAAGGATGCACGCAAGCTCACCAATCTCCTTCCTCAAATGTGGTGCCCAAAATGAACCGAATGCTCCAGGGGTAGCTCAATCAGGGAAGAGAATGGGTCCATCTGAACCCAGTGTTCCAGGGATAGCCCAATTAGGGCAAGAGAACAGGTCCATCTGAATCTGATGTTCCAGGGATAGCCCAATCAGGGCAGAGAACAGGGTCCATCACAGATCTTTTTGTTGTATAGTGAGACTGTAATTACTTTGCAGCCTAAAGTGGCTTGAGATTTTTTGGGAGGGGGTAGAGGTGGGCTGCCACATCCCCACTGAAGAACAAAGTGGGCAGCTGTATAGACAAGCTGAATTACGGATGCATAAACAATCAGGAAGCTCTGAACACTTACTCTGTTGGTGGTGGGTGGGTAGGGAACCAAACTTACATTCCACATCAGCTGACCATCAGATTACAGGACAAGAGTATGGACACTCACCTGGAAAAGTAGCTAATACCTGCCTGGAGGCTTGGCTCTCACGTGCAGGACGCAGATCCTTTTGGTCCCAACGTTCACTGCGGGGCTAGGAAATTCCCATGCCAGCCCTTTCCAGATTCTCAGCAGCAAGAAGATGTTGGCATTCCCTGCTGTCAGCCACCACTCAGTGTCAGGAACGGAATGCCCACTAGGAGAGAGCCCTGGGACTAGGGTCAGAGGACTTGAGTTCGAATCTCTGCTGTCGCTCACCTGTGTAGTTTTAGACAAATCATTTTCCTCAATGGACCTCAGTTTTCTTCTCTGAAAAATGAGGCAATTGCACTAGGTTATCTTTAAAGTCTGTTCCAACCATAGGTGTCCTGGTAAGCATTTAACTATTGACTCTCCAAAAAGATATGATATCATTTGTTTAATCTGAAGGATCGACATTTTCTCCATCACTTTCTTCCATCGAAGCAACCAACAAAACAATAAATCTTTATCTAAAAATAAACAAGCCCATCTATCTTACTAACATGCAAATTTGCTTTCGTCTTTAACAAATAGTAAAATTATAGGTATAACAAAGAATGATTTTAAAATAAATTTCTTCATGATTAATTATCAGTAAATGTTTGATATATATATGCCTGTTTTATTGAGTGAAAAGGGTTACAAGTGGAAAAATTTAAGAAGCCCTGGTGTAATGGACAGTTTACCCATTTCTAAGACATAAATGCTCACACTCAAAATTTAACGATCAACTCTCGAACTGAAATGTTAACAAATGCTCACACTCAAAATTTTAACGATCAACTCTCGGACTGAATTGTTAACAATCAAGCCTTGTAAGCCAGGTTTGAGCTGGTTCACTTCTGCTTCCAGTTCTGTGTCTGATTCTCTAATCCTACAGACACCACCCACTTCTGAGGAACTGACACCAGCCACTAATATTTACGTAACACATTCTTTACAATAGCCTTGTGAGTTGACAGTATGAATGTTCTTTTTCCTATTTTACAGATAGAGAAATTGAGGCTGAGAGATATGACTTGTTCACAGTCATCACAAGACAAAGACAAGATTCAATCTCTGGTTTTCTGACTGAAATCCAACCCCCTTCCCATTTCGTAACTTAAGTTAGTAGTTTAGATTCTCAAATGGGCCGTGTCAAGAGTATGCAAACCTTTTCCAAACATTACCTTTCATCCACTTTAGCTAAACCAGTGAATCCAGACTTCAATGATTAAGCCTGGGTTGGATTGAGGAGGAAGGGGTACAGAGAAGACTCGGGGTTCTTGAAGACCAAACAGGTGCTTGAGGGACACTCAGAGTAAACTCCAACCCCCAGTGTTCAGCAGGTGCTGGGGGTAAACTTGCCAGCTTCTTTGGGGCAGCGCGTCTTTGCCTGTGTTTGTACCCCAGGTGCCAAGCAAGTGTTGGGTACAGAACAGGTGCTCAAGAGAAGCTGGGATGGACTGCGATAGAGACAAGAACCAGAATTGCTCCTCTCAAGAATCGGGCAGGGGGTCGGACATAATGTGGATGCCTCCTAAAGACAAAGAAGGGAATACAGAGTAATTTCTAGAGGGAAGGAGAGTTCTAACAAGGAAGTGGCCGGAGTGGAGAATCAGAAGGGCTTCATGTAGGAGGTGGCCCCAGATTAGAGATAGAGCCAAGGATGGGGGGGGGGCAGCCCGGACTGAGGAGTGCATGGAGGGGAAGGGGACACAATCAGACTGGAAAGCAAACTAGGAGCCATCATGGAAGCCTTGAAAGGCAGAGAGCGCAGACTTAAGAAGAGCCATGTTGGAGAGGCTTTGGACGTGGGCCTGGTAATGGGAGCTGGGCCACCAGTTAGCTAGCTCACAGATGTTTGGACTCTATAACCTGCTAAACTTTTCCATGACATGGGCTTTGGTCAAGAGCATCGAAGGCAATGAAATCCTTGGCAGTCCACTGTTGCCATGGAGACACCATGGTGCTTCCATCAGCCGGTGATGATGTGTTTTGAGATTGCAGGGAGGAGTTTCATGGAAAGGTGGGGAGAGGGGGGGAAAGGTGCTGGAATAAAGAGATTAAGAAAGCAAGTATTATCCTCTGTCTTGGTGCCATGTGGGGAAGGATGATGGAGGGATCCGCTGCCCCAAGAAGACAATGATTGGTGAAGTAACCTGAGCAACCCTCACAGATATTGCCTCCTCTGGCCCACTGGATCCAAATGGCTCTGGAGGGGAAAGTGAGGCCGGTGACCTTGCCCAGTCCTCAGTCTCTTAAATCCACTTCACTTGCATGCACTGGCACCAGCTCCCTGATGTTACAGTCCCCTTGGAGAAGGAAGCACAAACAGCAAGAAGCAGCAGCTCAGGTAGAGGGGTGGCCCAGAGCCCAGGACTAAGGTGATGTCTGAGGAGAGGGGCTCCATGCTATCTCACCAATCATCACCCTCAGCAACTGCTGCCCTCGTGGTCTCTTCCTACCTGGTATCAAGAGGGCAGACACCACATGAACTCCCAACTGCTTCTTTGCGCTCCCCTTTCACGCACCTTGTCTCAGAATATGCCACAAAACTCTACCCACCAGTCCCGGTTCAGCATCTCACCGGCCAAAGGACACAAGGTGCCATCTCCTTAGCAACGGCACACAGATCCCTGAAGGAAAAGAGTCAGGGGCTACAGGTCACGCTGCAGATACAACACATAAACCAGCAAGACCACAAGGTTTATACAGATTAATACACAAGCACTTATGCCAGACACCTTGTCAGGCACTAGGGAGACAGAGACAAAAACAATCTCCTGGTCCTCAAAGATCCCATTCTCATTTCTCTGAAAGTAATTTTTTGAGAGGAAAAATGTTAATACAAAGTATTCCAAAAGGAGAGACCATGAATGAGCCCGGGGACGAGGGAAGCTCTCTAATAGATGGTACTACCCGAGACCAGGTTTCAAGAAACTTAGGTACTGATGCAGGGGAGGGAGAGCGTGCCGTGTGCACGAGGGGCAGCCAGTGCAGGGTACAGAGAGATCCCTGTGGCTTCCAAATAGTGGGATCCTCTGGTCCCAGTCTGCCTGTTCTGGGCCCCATCTGAGGGCATTCCCCTGTCAATGAAAGGTCCTGTTCAAGCCACTAAATCTCTCAGTTCATAGCTTGACTTTGGGGCTAGAGGTGTGCTCCTGAGTAAATCACTTCCAATCTCTCCAAGCGTCATTCCTGGAGGCAAGTCCCATCTGCTCTTTCTGCTTTATCAGTTGGCTTCTCAGAATTCCTCAGAGGCAAAAGATAAGATTCATTTTTGAGTTCGTCATAGATTAAGAGCCGAAAGGGCCCTTGGAGGCCATTTCATTCAACCTCCTAAATTTACAGATGAGGGAACAGGCCAGAGAATTAAAGTGACAGAACCACTAACCTTTTCTTCTTCATAATCATCATCATCATTTCACTTTCTCTAACCTTTATCTTCATCACCTTCACTATCATCATCTAGCTTATTTTCCTGCCACCATTTTCTGTCTCAGTTGCATCTCCTTCATCATTATCATTAGCCGCAGCAGCAGCAGCAGCAGCATTTTCTTATTTATAGCCATCTTCCTCATCTTCTTCCCTGTCACCAGTATTTTGGGGCGCCCTCGGCTCTCATGCCCACGATGCCCTTTCTGCTCTCCATCCTACTGATGCCCAGCACAACACTCAGAAGAGAAAGCTGTAAGGCTTCCAAGCAGGGGATCGTTAAAATAACTAGGAGAAAATTTCCCAAATAGTTCTTTGCTTGTTGTCACGTCTTTCGGTCCCGTCTGACTCTTCACAAGCCAATTGGGGGTTTTCTTGGCAAAGATTCTGCAACGCTTGGCCATTTCCTTCTCCAGCTTGTTTTACGGCTGAGGAAACTGAGGCAAACAGGATTGAGTGACTTGCCCAGAGTCTCACAGTTAGGAAGTATCCCTAGCCATAGGGCTCCCTACCTCTAGCCCCAGCTCTCTATCCACTATGCCACGTAAATGCCCTGAATCCTTGGGGGTCTGGGAACAAAGATTCTAGAATCATCATTTTGGAGAGAGGAAGAAACTTAGAGTTTGCTTAAGTCAGCCCCACCCCCATTTTCTAGATAAGGAAATTGAGACCCAGAGAGATAATGCACAAGTCTCCATTTAACCCATTGTCTATTCCTGCTTGGTATTCCTTTTCCCACCTTTGTGATTTGGTTCCCTAAAACCCGGCTCTGCTCCCTCCTCCCCTCTGCGCTTTGCTCCCTCCCCCCCTCTGGCTCTCTGCTCCCTTCTAGACTCGCTTGAGCTGTCCCATCCCAGGGGGAGCTTCTCCTTTTCCTCCCCAAACAATGCCGCCTAACTCTCCATCTGCCTCCCCTCCCCCATCAGCACCTCATTAGAATGTAAGCTCCTTTAGGGCAAAAATTGTGAGGATTTTGTTCCTTTGAATTCCCAGGACCCCAACTGGGCATCTAAGTAGGAGGAAGCACTTAGCAAAGGCTCCTTGTCTTTAATTGAATCTGGATGCCTGGTTGGAAGGGCTCCTGGCTCGGGGTCTGAGACACTATTTGCTATTTGTTTATTGAAAGGTTTGTGTATTGATGTTTTTCGAGTTCAATATTAAAAAAAAAAAAAAAAAAAAAAAAGATTTTTTACACTTGTCTCCTTGCAGCTTTACGGAGTAGGAGATCTTCACTCCATGGGCTTCCGTCCCTGGGCCAGGCCTTTTCATCATGCTGTAGATTTCAGAATCATTGATAAGATTGTTAGAACAGAAGCACTCTGAGGTGGGGGGAGGACCTAAGGATCTGATTCTATAGCCAGAAGATTTTAGAATCATTGACAGATTGTTAGAACAGAAGCACTCTAAGGTGGTGGTGGGGGGCTTGGAATCACTGATTCAAAAGCTAGAAGACTTTAGAATCATTGACAGATTGATAGAACAGAAGCACTCTAAGGTGGTAGTGGTGGTGGGGGAAGCCCTCCTTACAGCTGTTTCCCCTAGAAGCTATACTCCATCAAAGTCACAGAGTCACTGAGAATACCCCCTAGGATGGAGCACAGTGTATCTTGTGGGGTGAAACCCAGCCCCCCTGCACCCTTGCCCCTTAGCCCTCCCTTCAGGGATGAGCTCCTGCAGATGGAGACTTTGACATCAGGGACTTGGGGGGGGGGGGTCTCCCTTTGGAAGCTAAGCTCAGCTCCCTTTGCAGGCTTCTTTTTCTACCTGCAGAGCAGTGGGGAAATCCGTTTCAAAGAGACCATCCATGTTTGTGAGAAGGCTGAGAATCTGGTGTGACTGCCCCCCGCTTCCCATCATGCTTGGAGTCAGAGATGGAGGCCGGGCTCATGCAACCCTAGAGTGGCAGGGTCCCGCTTCAAACCCAGATCCTCGCACTCCAAACCCAGCACTCTTCCTACTGTGCCACGGGTTCAAATCCTGACTCTGCACTTTACTAGCTGGGTGATCTTGTTCTCCCCCAGAATGATTGAAGCATCTGGGGATTTTTAGTTTGGAGAAAGGAAAACAGACCGAGGGGATGTCGCAGCTGTTTTCAAATATTCAAAGGGCTTTTGAGTGGAAGAAGAATTAGATTTGTTCTCCTCGGCCCCAGAAGGCACAACCGTGGGTTGCAGGAGCCAAGAATCATATTTAGGCTTAATGTCAAAGGGGAGACATTCTCCCAAATGGTCCTTATTGGAAATGTCATGGGCTGTCTTAGCAAATCCAGCAGATTCCCCCACTGAAGGTCTTCTTTGGAGGAACACATCGGCTTTCGGAGCCTTTGACTTTGCCATCTCCATTTATTTCAGCCTTGAGGTGAGAACCTTCCCTCCTTTCGAGGAAGCTTAATAATTAGATTGTAAATGATTCATATGTGGACTCCATGTCCCACAATGCTTGTGTTTGAAAGGATTCTCTGGACTACATGAGGCTTGATATGAGCTCCTGGGGTGGTAATGCCATCCAGAGAGGACTCTGATTGGGCGAGGGGGTCTAAAAGCAGGGAGGGGGCTCTCACTTGGGACTGTGGACAGGTGGGGGCGAGGCCTGTGGAATGGAGAAAGAGAGCAAGTGGCAAAGGGCAAGGGCAAGTCTTGCAGCCCACGGCACGCCAAGGTGGCTTCCGAAACCGTGGCAAGAGCTGCCACTGTGGTGACGGAGCTTCACTGCCTTGCCAAGACTAATGAGGAAGGTCACGGAGCAGAATAATGTTAGAGCCCAGGCTTCAACACTGATGCCGTAAATTTGAAGAGATTTCTGCTGTATTGGGAATATGGAGAGATTTAGGGGGAATTTGACTCATGCTTCCCGGGGAAGGTGTGGGGAATGGCCGGCACCTCAGGGTGATGGCTTCCTCCCAAGGCAGTCCCAAGGTGGTGGGTTTTAATTCTTTTTTAAAAAATTTTGATAGCTTTTTATTTACAAATATATGCATAGGTAATTTTTCAGCCTTGGGTTTTAATTCTTACCCTTCGAATTTCTAGAGGTGAAGGTTAGGGTTCGGGCTGGGTTTTGAACAGATGATGACCCAAATAGCTCTCGGAGCCGGGATGCTATAGATAAAAGAAGAAAAAGTGCTTCCAACTCCACCTTCTGTCCTCCAGCAGAGGGAAGCATGATTTCCCAAGCTTTCTCCCGATGTTCTTCATTGGAAAGGCCGGAGATTTCTTGGAATCCCACCAGGCATTGAATGACGAGCTCAGTTCCTGCAGCAAACAGTGAGTGCCTTTTGAATATGGAGTGGCCCAATTTTCCACTCCTGTTGAGTCATTACCCCAGCTGTGATGGATTGATGCTTTCTAGAACGATTATAGGAAATTGTACGGAAAATCCCCCTGAGGCTTTGGGAGGTTTGGTTCTGTTGGAAATCATTTGGATGCATTCTTCTTCTTTCCCAAGCCTTGAGCTTCCCAGGAATTCCAGGGCCTCTGGAGAAAGGACAGCACATGGTGAGAAGGGGAAAGAGATCCCGGAAACGGAGCCGGGGCTGGGCCAGAGAGACTGGCCCATGTCTTGGAGGTCTGCGGGGGGCCACAGGGTACAAACACAGCCCAGCAGCGCAGAACTGGCCAATAGCCAGCATCGATGGCCAGCCAGGAAGTTTTCTTCCTTTCTCATTTCTAAATACTTGGGATACGTTATCCCGGCGAGTGTGAAATGTCGATGTTATTCAGAACTTTCTAAATATTAAAAATGCGACTGATATCATCCATCACTCATGTGGGGCGGCTCCGGCCAGTGGGGAGGCAGCTGGCTTTGGAGCCATGCAGCTGGCCCGGCTCCTGCTCCTGGCCCTGCTTCCTAGGCAAGATGTTCCAGGCCTCCTGACCTCAGCTTCCCCACCTTTGAAATGAGGGGGGTGAATTTAAACTCTCTTCGATCTTGAAGCCCCACGATGCTATGAGCCATTTGGAACAGCCAAAAAGAGAAAGCCGCAGATTGTCCTGAGGACAGTCCCCCTTCCGGGGACTGATCCTGAGCCTCCCAAGTGCTGCTTCTCCCACGAGAAGGCTCTCCTGCTCATTCTCCTTCCTACCAGAATTACGTTATATTTATTGTGTTTATGTCCTATTGCTTATCTGAATGGGGGCTTTCTCCCCATAGAAGGTAAGGTTTGGGAGAGCAGGGATCATTTCGTTTTTCAGTAGGTGGAGCAGTGGAGAAAGGCGTGAGTATAGAGTGGAGGTCCATCCTCCGGATGCAGTTACCATGGTGATTTCCTAAGCCAATCTGCTGTCTTTGAGGATGAAGCCAAAGTGGAGGAGCTGTGGGGACGCGAAGCGGGTGGGCTTTGACTGAAGAAGGACGAGGCAGAGGGAAGGAGAAAATCGAGAGAAGGGATCAGAAGATGGGGGCCATTTCTGCTTGGACGCAAACTGCCCCCCTCCTTCTGTCCCAGCCCTTCTTCAAGCAGCCTTCTCCACACCCTTGAAAAAGGGATACCCTGGTCCCTGACCCCCAATTATCTTGCCTATGTCTTGTTTGCACATTTTCTTCCCCAGTGAGACCAGGGAAGCTGAAGGGCAGGGACGTTTCTTTGAATCTCCACAGTTTAGCACAGTGCCAGGCACATAGTAGGTGCTTAATAAATGCTCACTGAGTTGACTGATCCCAACAATATTAGCAATGAAAGTGCCATTTATGAAGCGTTTTCCAAAGTGTTTCAAGGCCATTAACTCTTGACTTTCTGGACAAGCTGGTGGCCTAGTGACCAGAGGTATTACTGTGGGCAGCTAGGTGGCGCAGCAGAGACCGGTGAATGGCCTGGAGTCCGGGAGACCCGAGTTCAAATGTAGCCCCGGATATTTACCAGCTTGTGATCCTGGGCAGGGGGACCTTTATTTGAAGCAATTTCCTCAAATGCAACATGGGGGTCATCATAGCATGCATCTCATGGGGTTGTGGTGAGGATCGATTGATATATTTGTAAAGGGCTTAGCACAGGGCTAGCACACAGTAGGTGTTCTATAAATGCTTATTCTCCTAACCCATTCATTAGATGGAAGACATGTGAATTCAGGGAGACAAAGTCCAGAACCTGATTTCTCCTGGCGACCTCTGCAGCATTTGGGAACCAAGCAGTTGGGCTAAGGGGAGAGGGGGAGGGAACAAACAGTTGGGGGATACATGGGTTAAGCAGGGGGCAGAAGTCACTGAAATCTTGGGTTTCTGTTATTAAATATATATATATGATAAAGGGATTCAGCGCTCGGGGCCGCGTCCAGAAGAGGCTACTAGGATCGCCCCTGGGACTCCGCCGGGCGCTGGGCTATGGACGCAGGAGGAGCCTGCCCTCCCCCATGACCGCCTTCAGAATATCTGAGGGGCAGAACCCCGGCAGGGGGAGAGGGCAGAGCAGGTGAAGGGGGCTTCCATCTGTTCTGCTCCTCCCCAGGGCAGCAAGAGCAGGGGGTGGGAGGAGCCCAGCCAAAGCCGCTCAAGCCAACCAAAGCCACAATTTCATGAATGCTTTAGCTTAAGAGGCGGTGGGGTGGGGGTGGGGGGGTGGAGAAAGGGGGCTTTTGGAGTGGAGGCGATTGGATGATGGTAGGAGGAACTTGAGTATCAGGCAGCTAGGGGGTACAATGGGCAGTGACTGGAGGAGAATCAGGGCTGTCCTGGGAAGCCCCAGAGGTCAGCTCCACCAGCCCCCTACCGTAAGTCAGACCTCCCACAATGGGGAGAGGAGGTCTGCTCAGCCCCCTCGTTTCCCTCTTTCTGAAGTGGGTCTGACAATGGCACCCACTTCCTGGGTCCTGGGGAGTCCGATGTGAGGGTTTGTGAAGTCACTTAGAGGCACCATAGAAGGGCTGGATGTGGGGAGGACTCTGCCGGACATCCCTCCAGGGCACAAGCCTCCAGCAGTTGGACTCCAACGATAAGGAGCCAGTGCTGTGGGCGAAGCCGGTGCAGCCTGAGCCTCGGACTCCTGTCCCCTCTTCTTGGACCTCCCATTCCCCTCATCCAACAGTTCTCGGAGGGATCTCCCCGGGCGGAGTGAAGCGCCCACGCCCTTGTCTCTGGGCGGCCCCGGGCGCCGCCGGGGTCAGCTCGTTTTACATGCACTACAGGACAGCGGGCAGGGGACAGACCAACTGTCGGGCCGGCTGAGGAGCCCCGGCCCTCGGGGCAGGAGAGCAGGGGCAAAATAGTAACAGCAGCAAGCAAAAGGTCCGGAAGGAGGGGAAAACCCAGCATCCTCTGGAGCCCAGAGATTCAGCGCTGGGCACTCACTGGGTACAGAGTCATCCTTTCCCAAGGGCATCAGACTCACACAAACACACATACACACACATAATCACATACACACACACTCACACACACATGTACACATATACATTCATACACATACACACATATACATACAGACACACTCATACATATACAGACATATATACAAACATCACACACATATATACACAGGCACACAAACACTGCACACACATGCACACACACACACATACATAAACACCACACGTGTACACACACTCACACAGGTACACACTCATCCCCACTCGGCCAAGCTCCAGCCCCCAGCAGCTGGCCCTTTCTTCTCTGTCCAAGCCATTTCCTTTCTCCTCTGACCGTCCCACGTGAGCAAACCCAGGGACTTCCCAGCCCTTTGTGGAAGAATGAAAACAATAGAGAAATTCCGAGCAGGCTGCGCAGTGGACAAACACAGGGGAGGAAGTAGGTGAGCTCCGGGAAGAGCCACCTGACTTATGAGATGGCCCCTGCAGGAATAGCAGGTGCCTCCCCGGCCTCCCCAACACCTCCCTCCATGCAGCTGGGGCTCAGCACAGGCTACCTGTCGGCAGAAAGGGGCCATGGTGTGGATGACCCGGTGTTGGTGGGATAACTGAGGAATCCCAGATTGCGATGGGCTAAGAAGTTGGTCCACAGTCACCCAGGACACAGAGAAGGAGGAGGAGGAGGAGAAGAAGGAGGAGGAGGAAGAAGAAGAGGAGGAGGAGGAGGAAGAGAAGGAGGAGGAGGAGGAAGAAGAGGAGGAGGAGAGACTAATTCCATTTAAGTGGACAGAAAATCTCAGTTCCAGTTCTTGTGATTGAGTACAGAACTTAGAGAGAGTTCCTTAGTCAAGAAGAAGGTAGGGCACCTCACTTTTTTGCAGGGATCTCACTTATTAGAATAGCAGAGTTTAAAGACAGAAAAATCTGAATTCAAATCAGTTCCACCACCATGGGCAAGTTCCTCTCAGGCTCAGTTTCCTCCTATGCAAAATGCTCTAGAACCCATCTCCCAGGGATTTGGGGAGGCTTAAATGAGATGACGGGTGCACAGCACTTTGCTAGCTTTATAGTATCAATTACAGCTTACAGCGTAGAGAAGCCTTGCTGTGACTTTTGGCACAGGATCTGCCGCTCCCCCCCTCCCCCCCTCCAGCCGTGGCTCGGTTTGCTCATCGGTGAAATGAAGGAACTGGTCTCTCCCACCTCTGAGGGGCTTTTCAAGTGTAAATCTCCAATCCTGGGGTCCCCCATAAATAGGAACCAACCGCACATCTCTCATCTGGTCCACAGAAATCCAGTCAGATTTCTTCCCCTTACTATTAATTTGGTGCTTTTTTCTCAGGCTTGCACATCTGGGTGGCCTGTGTTTATCCAGGTCAGGAGAGGCTGTTCCCATTTTAGGTGCAAAAAAAAAGAAACAGTGACTCTGTCCATGTGAACCACTCCCCCCCCCAACCACAGACCTTCAATTTCACCCTTGAATAGATTCACTAGCGCCAAAATCCAGCTCATTTTCAAAATAAAACAAGAAGCTTTGATTAAGCCTGATTCAAGTAGCCAAAGAGGCCACCAACATGTGCTCTTAAGTGACAGATAGGTCCTGAAAATACAAATCCTATGCAAATGAGCAGGGAGGGGAGCCTGTCTGTAAGCAGACTTGCTGAAAGGCTGGCTCTAGAGATTCAGAAACTCTGATAGAGAGACTGATTTTGAGTTGGAATGTGCTTCAGGGGCTACTAATCTAGATTTTTTTGGTTTAGAGGCCAGGAAACTGGGGCCCAAACAGGGTAAATAAATAATAAAACAAATTAGCTAACGTTTACATAATATTTATTATATGCCCAGCACTTTGCTATTATTAACTTATTTGATGCTCGTGATTTTCTGGGAAATGGGTGATATTATTATTCCTATTTTACAAATAAGGAAATTGAGCAAGCAGAAATTAAGTGACTTGCCCAGGACCACACAGGTTTACTACTACTAGTAGTACTATTTTATCTCTAGCTACTAATACTACAATAACAACATTACTATTATTACTATTGTTACATCTATTATAACTGCTACTGCTACTATTACTATTGCTACTATTGCTATATCTATTACAACTGCTACTGCTACTATGATTATTATTACTACTACTATTACATCTACTACTATAACGATTACCACTGTGATTATTACTAATACTAATTCTACTACTACTACTATAACTACAACTATTATTACCATTACTATAACAACTATTACTACTCCTACTTCTACTATACCTACTAGTATTACTACATTAACATCTACTATTATTACAATAACAAAATTGCTACTACTACTATTACTACACCTATGATTACTACAACTATTATTACTGCTGCTTCTCCTTCTACTCTATTATAACAATTGTTGCTACTGCTACTGCTATTATTATTACTATTACTACTACTTCTACTATTCCTTTTTCCACTACATCTATATCTACTACTACTACTACTACAATTACTACTATCACAACTTCTGCTAGTACTACAAGTGCTACTATATCTACACCTATTATTACTACAATAACAACATTACTACTACTACTACTACTATAACTACATCTACTACAACAATTATTACTACTACTGCTGCTACTTCTATTACTACTACTACAACTATTACTACTGCTACTGCCATTACTATGACTACTACTATTATGTCTACCTCTATATCTATATCTATTATCGCCAATGCTACAACAATTATTACTACTGCTACTACTACTACTACTTTTACTACTGCTACTACAGCTATATCTACTACTATTACAACTACAACAATTACTATTACTACTACTACTACCACTACCACTATAATGTAACATTTAAAGTTTACAAAAGTACTTTACACTGTATCATTTAAGCCTCATAACAACTCTAGGAAGTAGGTGCTCTTATTATCCTCATTTTATAGAAGCAGAAACAAGGTAGATAGTGGTTAAATAACTTGTTCATGGTCATATAGCTAGTAAGAGTCTGAGGCTGGGTTTGAACTCAAGCCCTCCGAGTCTGAATCCCGTTCTTTTTACATTGTCTTTTGCCAAGTATGTAATAATGATAGCTTACATTCACAAAGAGTTTTCCTATGACATATTCCTATGTTCTCCTTAGCCTAATTTTCATATGGAGAAACCAAGACTCAGAACGTTGATTTGGCTACAGTCCCACAGTTGGTAAACATCAGATTCCTGATTCAGAGGTTTTCCAGACTTGTTTCTTTGCCAGCTTACTGCTCTGCCTCTAGTTCCTCACCTAACTTAAATGAGCCTGACAGTGGAGACTGGGAGACTCAGACTCAAAAAACCACTTTATTTGCCATTAAAAATAATTTAAATTTCATTTATATATACATGAGTGCTACATTAAAAAAAAAAAAAAAGGCTTATAGTCCTACGCCATCTAGTCCAATTCTTTATCCTACAGATGTGGAAACTGAGGTCCCAGGAAATTAATAATCAAGGTGCCTAAATCCTGCAGATAGTAAGTATCAAGAGTGGGATTTGAACTCAAGTTCTCGGATGACAGAGTCAGCACCTTTTCCACTCTTCGACATCGTCTTTCTTGGACTGATAATGACAATGGCATGACTTAGTGTTTCCTGAAGTCCGAGGTGTCCAGAACTAGACTCACTCCTCTAGGTATGGGGGGCCGGGTCAGGTTACAATGGCAGTCCCACTTCCCTTATTTCTGGACACCAGGACTCTTTGTATAGCCCAAGACCGTACATACAGTAAAGGGGTGTATGGCTCTTGTTTGTAATAAAAGTCCATAGATCATGCTCAGACATGTCCCTCCCGAGGGAGATTAGAACCTGACATCTCTGCCTTTCTTGTAGATTCTTCCTTGATTTGGGGCAAATGAGTAGCTGGAGACAAATGTGTGAATGTGTCAGAGACTGGAAGGTCCCTTCAGGCGGTACCTGGCTGGTGGCCCAAGAAGCTCCTACCTTAGAGAGGACAGCTAGTCACCAGAGGATTGCCTGCACCAACTTTGTTCTTCTTCTCAATATTCTTCTCAATAGCATTTGATTTTTCCAAATACATTTTTTTTTTTAAATTTAATAGCCTTTTATTTACAGGATATATACATGGGTAACTTGACAGCATTAACAATTGCCAAACCTCTTGTTCCAATTTTTCACCTCTTACCCCCCCCACCCCCTCCCCTAGATGGCAGGATGACCAGTAGATGTTAAATATATTAAAATATAAATTAGATACACAATAAGTATACCTGACCAAAACGTTATTTTGCTGTAGAAAAAGAATCAGACGCTGAAATATTGTACAATTAGCTTGTGAAGGAAATCAAAAATGTCCAAATACAATTAAAATAATTTTTAACATTCATTTTTGTGAGATTTTGTGTTCTGAATTGTTCTCCCTCCCCTCCCTTCCCTCCTCTTTCTCCAAGACATCAAGCAATCCAATATAGGTTAAGTATGTTCAGTCCTTTGAAACAAATCTCCATGTCTGTCAGGTTATGCAAGAAAATTCAGGATTGGGGGGGAGTGTGGGGGAGAATGACAAGAGAAAGAAAAAGCAAACAAACAAATGCTGAATATACTTTGATCCCCAGTCTCCATAATGGAAGGCACTTTCCATCTGCCCCACCTTTTGCAAGCAGAAGTGCACCAAGAGCTGTTAAGACAGTGCTGAGCCGAGGTGAAAAGTGAAACGTTTTAATGAGCACTTTTGCAAACTGTTTTATGTTCTTATGAGCAGTTTGCACTAGTAATTATATTACCGAATTCTGTTCAAATTAATCGATTAAGACCTGCTCTGATTCTTTCCTGCTTAGAATGCTTAGAAATGTGCGCGGAAATAAAATGCTTATTCATGACCCTGAGACATATTTATTCATTGAGTACCCTCTCTCTGAAGTAGGCTTACAACACACAACCTTTACTTTCATCTTAAGCAATTTTGCCCTAGGGCGCTGGGATTGAAGGGCTTAACTAGCCAAATGAGCCTGCCAAAGAGGAGCCCAAATCCTGCAGCAATCCACAGTTGCCCTCCAGGACTGAGCCCCATTCAAACCACAAGCCTGGGTACAGAGCAGAGAGCCACACAGAGAAAGCAGGTACGGATGACTTCTATTGGGCATTTTGTAGTTCAGTTATTTTTCAGTTAGGTCTTTGTGACTCCATTTGGAGTTTTGTTGGCAGAGATACTGGAGTGCTTGGCCGCCATTTCCTTCTCCAGTTCATTTTACAGATGGGGAAACTGAGGCACACAAAGTAGAGTGACTTTCCCAAGGTCGCCCAACTAATGAGTGTCTGAGATTACATTTGAACTCAGGTCTTTTTTACTACAGGCAGTTTGCTCTATTCACTGCACCACCTAACTGCCTTCACTGACATCCTTGGAGGGAACATCTAACTTGGTGAACTTACAGATTATTTTGAGTTGGGTAGAGGAAAAAAAAACCCTTCTCATCATTTGAATAGAAATAAGCTCCAACTTACTGGAGAGCTCCAATCAACAGCTGCCTGTGGTAGTGAAGAGAGCCCTTTTTACATGTGTTAGAGTGGTTCTAGTTGATGCTTTCAATTTATTGTAGAACCTTGACTTGAAGACTACATTTCCGTTGGTCTCAGTTTTCTAAAGAAAAAAACAAGGTATGGAATATTATTGTTCTGTAAGAAATGACCAGCAGGATGAATCCAGAGAGGCTTGGAGAGACTTGCATGAACTGATGCTGAGTGAAATGAGCAGAACCAGGAGATCATTATATACCTCAACAACGATACTATATGAGGATGTATTCTGATGGAAGTGAATTTCTTCAACAAAGAGAAGATCTAACTCGGTTTCAATTGATCAAAGATGGACAGAAGCAGCTATACCCAAAGAAAGAACACTGGGAAATGAATGTAAACTGTTTGCATTTTGTTTTTTCTTCCCGGGTTATTTTTACGTTCTGAATCCAATTCTCCCTGAGCAACAAGAGAACTGTTCGGTTCTGCACACATATATTGTATCCAAGATCTACTGTAACCTATTTAACATGTATAGGACTGCTTGCCATCTGGGGGAGGGGGTGGAGGGAGGGAGGGAAAAAATCGGAACAGAAGTGAGTGCAAGGGATAATGTAAAAAATTACCCTGGCATGGGTTCTGTCAATAAAAAGTTATAATTACTTAAAAAAGAAAGAAAGAAAAAGAAAAAGAAAAAAACAAGGGATTTGAACTTGATTGTTACAATTAGATTGTTAACTCCTTGAGCGAAGGTATTATCTTTTGCTTCTGGTTGTATCCCCTACACTTAGCAAAGTGTCTGGCACATAGTAGATGCTTAATAAATACGGATCGATAGATGGAGGTTACCTTCCAATTCTAATAGTTTTATGGAACTATTTTCTAGAGTACCAAAAAGAACCTCTAAAAGAGTCCACATAGCAAGATATCAATATGATACGGAAGGCCCACTAGGCTCTGGAAGTATGTGGTAATAACACATAAATGTAGTCAGTTTCTGCCATATTGTAAAGCTTTGGGCATAGTCTTGACAATGATTTGAATCTGCCTTCCAAGGGCACAACTAATTTAGTACCAGGAGGATCTTCAGCATTTGAACAGCCAGTTAGAAATGAAATATTTGATCATAGCTGTTTATGAAACAAAAGGGGGAAAACCAGTCTTTAGGCCCTTTGTTTCTGCAGTAACTGTAGCAGAGTCACCAAGAAGGGGGCAGAAGGAAGAAGTACCCAAGATTTTGTAATTTTCTTTATCTTTTCATTAGCTCTACCCCACCACTCAGAGATGAAACTTTTGGCAAAATACCTCCATTTTTATGTCTTCTTTGGTGATGTTCCATCCTCAGTTTACCTCCTCCTTCCTGTATTCCCAATAATTGCACTCCCGCTATCCCAATTAACAGATGTTATCCTTTTTATCTTCTTCTTCTTCCTCCTCCTCCTTTCCTCTTTTTCTTCATTTTTCCTCCTCCTCCTTTTCTCTTCTGCCTCTTCCTCCTCCTCTTCTTTTCCTCTTCCTCTTCCTCCTCCTCCTTTCCTCTTCTTCTTCTTCCACTTCTTCCTCCCTCCTTCTCCTTCTTTCTCCTCCTCCCTCCTTCTTCTTCCTTTTCCTCCTCCTCCCTTCTTCTTCTTCCTCCTCCTCCTCCCTCCTTCTCCTTCTTTCTCCTCCTCCCTCCTTCTTCTTCCTTTTCCTCCTTCTTCTTCTTCTTTTATAACAGTTGCCTCTATCTGCTTCAACCCTTCTAGAACCCCACATTGCTTCTTAGAACTTCTAACTCCTCTATCTTCTTCTTGCCTCAGAAAGAACTAGGTCCTCTATGAAGCTCCCTTTTGGACTCACCAAACCACCTTTTTAAAGGAGATATGGCCTATCATGTGCTGCCATTACACTGCTTCCTTTTTGATTCCCTAGAGGTTTTTATTCATGACTCATCAAAGGATCCCTTGATATGGCTCAACTTTTTACAATCAATTTAACAGTTAATTATCTGGCTCTTTTCTATGATGAGGTCAGAGAAAGCTCAGCTTCCTTACACGGGATTAAGTCAGTGACCTTTTCTCTTACACTTTAATCCTCCATGAGTAAGAAATAAAAGGATCCAAAGATTTGGAAACCTGACAAAATTCTCACTCTTATACATTGTGGATCCTTTCTTTAGAGGTCCTTCCCTAAAAGACAACACACACACACACACACACTCACACACACACAAAATGATAATAGAATAGAAAATGACTGCCAACGTGTAAAGAAAGTCATTGCCAAATCAGTTATATTTGTATAGTCTAAACACTGACATTTTAGAGCAAAATCGTACCAAATCAGAAAAAAATAAAACCGAAAACAAGGTGTGTGATCCAAACAATGCCAGCCTTTCCTTATTTCCACAAGGTATCAATGCCACAGAGAGGCAGCGTGGAGCCACTCACAGCATCAGAAAAAACAGGGGTCAAGTCCTACCTTGCCCGGGCACTGGCCGTTGGCCACTAGGCATATAATTCAACATCATGGTACCCCAATGTGACTGGACAAAACCATAAGACTATTCTGTCTTGGTTGAAGGGATTTTCACCCTGAGTTTATTGCGAAAATGTACCTGATATTAAACTTCTGTAACTAAATCATCTGCCACGCTGAAGAGGCCACGAAAGCTCCACAAAGCTTCAAAAAGCAAAGTCTGAACAAGAAGAGAAATTTGGCGGGCAAGCAGGTGCCATTTTTGACTATGAAGTCATTTGTAGAATCTGATGGAGGATGTTGTCGCGAGAGCATGAGCAGCATTGCTTTGGAAAACAGCTCTAGAAAGGGAAGGAAGACCAAGTTTAAAGAAAGCTTGGCAGGAGAATCAATTTAGCCAGATCCATCCCAAGAGTGTTTTAGGAGGAAACTATAAAGGATGGAAATAAACAGACAAAAAAAGATCGACCAACATTTTTGTAACAATTGTTTTCTCCATCAGTGAGAGTAGAGCTGTGACTATCCCATTCTGCTGTTGTAGCCCTAGAAATACTCTGTGATCAAGTGGAAATGATTTTAGAGAAAACAAAAGCAGGAAGAAAACTTGGACCACGGAGTCAGAGGAGGTCAGGCAGCTGGTGGGGAAATGTAGAGAATGCTAGGACGAGGCTCGGGAGTACCTAAATTCAAATCCAGACAAACACTTACTAGGTGTGTGACTGGCCAAGTCCTTTCACCTTTTGTGCCTCCATTTTTGTATATGCAAAATGAACAGGAGAGGAAAATGGCCACCTGTTCCTGCCAAGAAAACCCCAAATGGGATCACAGAGAGTCAGACTGAAAGTGAATGCAATGGTTGGAGAGAGCCTCAGGGTAAATCAAATGGTAAGCTGTGGAAAGAGTAAAACATTGTGCAGTTTGCATGCATATCTCTCTGTTTGCATGGTCATTTCCTTATGCCCAGACTGTGTGACTGGGCTCCAGGAAACGCCACAGGTAAAGGAAAGACTTGTGTGTTTCCCATAGGTGAAAGTTAAAGAGCTCATTTGGATTAGATTCCACAGTAGCCACACCTAGGAGACCAGTGAGAGGAACACAGCCACCCGAGAGAGGAACATGGCCTGCTCTTGAGAGCCAAGGAGAGCTTGTGCTTTGTTTCTCCCTATCCCTCAAGAAAGAGTTAAATCCATACCTGACAGGGTGTGTATAAATAGGATAAGGTTAGTGGTTGGCAATGACCCTTATTGGTTAACACAGATTAGGAAATCGAAGCTGTTCAGTCACGTCCAATTCTTCATGACCCCATTTGGGATTTTCTTGGCATAGATATTGCAGTAGTTTACAATCCCTTCTCCAGTTCTTTTGACAGATGAGGCAAACAGGGTTAAGTGACTTGCCCAAAGTCACACAGCTAGCAAGTGCCTGAAGCCAGATGTGAACTTCAGGAAGATGAGTCTTCCAAACTCCAAGCTGGCACGCTATCCACCGCCCCATTTAGCTGTCTGCCTGGCATCTAGTAGGTGCTTAAGAAATGCTCATTGACTGACTGACACTGTATATCACAGACTTTAGGGAAGGTTTTTTAGTATCAACAATTCTTATGTCACCTTAATAAATACCTCTTTCTAAAAACTGTCAGCCTGACAAATTGATTTCAACTAATAATTATTAGGGGATTGTAAACTCCTGTACCAGAAAAACCACCCTCAACTCCTTAGGGTTTAACCTGAGGACCCTCAGGGAAGATAGAGTAGCTACTCTCAGGAAGGTTGATCTAATTAGTTAGAGGGAGGATTGGGAAAGGAGCTACAGAACAAACATTACACAAGAAATAAATACTTGTTGGAACACTGAACTGAGTGGAATCCTTAGAACTTCATGACCACAAGGATGGTACAGTGGGTCCTGTCCTCCAATGGAAGTCTAGGAGATCTGGATCTAAATACTGCCTGAGACATGCAAGCATGGGAAAGCGAGGCAGCTTTTAACCTCTCCATGTCTCAGTTTCCTCGGCTACCAAGTGGAGACTTGTAGCACTAACCTCCCAGCTGAGAATAGCCACGTAAAATGCTTGCTAAACTTTACAATGCTAAGTGCAGCTTGATTTTTATTATCACAGCTCTGCTCTGGGGTGTTCTGATTACAAACAGCAGGCAAGGAATAAAACCGTATGCTCCCCAAAGGCGTTTGCTGCTCTCCTGGATGGTGCCCAATGCAGAGTCCACATGGAGGGTTCCCCACAGATGAAGGGGTTTTGTGGGGAGGGAGGAAATTGTTCTGGTGTATCAAGGGACAAGAGCCTCCTATGTGTGAGCCTGCAGTCATGTAGGAGAAGGACAGGCAGCCTTTGTGTTCCCTTTGTCACCCATGTAAAGCCGAGAGAAGAGGGCCCCCCCACCCCACTTGCTGAGGGAGGTAGAGAACCACCCATGGAGAATTTATCTGAGCACATGCAATAAAGTCATACGGTAGAAGAAAGCACGATGGCGTGGATGGATTGCAAGCTCACTCGTTGAGATCACAGCTCCATTGAAATTCATAAAAGAAAATGTGGTAAGCAGAAGACTATAAAAAAAGAAAAGAAAATGAAAAGCTCAGCCTTTCTCTGGCTTCAGGTTTGTGGCAGCTGGACAGAAGATGGAACAACAGAGAAGCTAACGATCAAAATCCCCAACTTAATCCTCTCCTCTCTTCTTCGTTGTTATTGTCCAGTTGTGTCTCACGACTCCACGTGGGATTTTCTTGGCAAAGATATTGGAGTGGTTTGCCATTTCCTGTTCCAGTTCATTTTTACAGGTGAGGAAACTGAGGTAAACATGGTTAAATGACTTACTCAGGGTCACACAACTAATTGGTGTCTGAGACCACATTTGAATCCTGAATCCAGGCTAGGCTCTCTGTCAATTGTGCCACCTAACTGCCTCTTCCCCTCTTCTCCAGATCTCCTCAAACAATACTTATATTCTTTCCCTATTTTTCCAGGGCCAGAGATCTTCCCAATATTTCCACCCCCAGAATTCTCCTCTTCACCCATGCCTATATATAACTACACACCCACATCCATGTGTGTATATGTGTATAAGTATATATATACATATATAGGCACATATATATCCCCACATATGTTTTAATATGTGTGTATATATGTATGCATGCACACATATTTTATTTTTTTATCAAAACTTTTTATCTTCAAAACATATGCATGGATAATTTTTTAACATCGACCTTGCATAGAAAAGGTCTTGCTGACAAGTGTATAAATATGTATACATATATTGTATTTAACATATACTTTAATATATTTAACATCTATGGGACTACCTGCCATCTAGGGGAGGGGGTGGAGGGAAGGAGGGGAAAAGTTGGAACAGAAATTTTTGTAAGGGTTAATGTTGAAAAATTACCTATTCATGTGTTTTGTCAATAAAAAGATATAATAAAAAAATTTTTAAAAAGAGAAAAGGTCTTGCTGCACAAGAAAAATCAGAACAAAAAGGAAAGAAAATGGATAAGAAAATAAAATGCAAGCAAACAACAACAAAAAGAGTGAGAATTGTATGATGTGATCCACACTCAATTCCCACAATCCACTCTCTGGGTGCAGATGACTCTCTTCATCATAAGATCATTGGAACTGGCATCAATCATCTCATTGTTGAAGAGAACCTTGTCCATCAGAATTGAGCATATAATCTTGCTGTTTCCATGTACAATGATATGATTCTGCTCACTTCTCTTAGCATCAGTTCGTGTAAGTCTCTCCAAGCTTCTCTGTATTCATCCTGCTGGTCATTTCTTACAGAACAATCATGTTCCATAATATTCATATACCACAATTTATTCAGCCATTCTCTGATTGAAGGGCAACTCCTCAGTTTCCAGTTTCTCGCCACTACAAAGAGGGTTGCCGTAAACATTTTTTTGCACATGTGGGTCCCTTTCCCTCCTTTAAGATCTCTTTGGGGTATAAGCCCAGTAGTAACACTGCTGGATCAAAGGGTAGGCACAGTTTGATAATCTTTTGATCATAGTTCCAAATTGCTCTCCACAATGGCTGGATCCGTTCGCAATTCCACCAACAATGTATTAGATACACATATTTTAAAGACAACACAACTGATATTTTATGATGTCCTAATTAATGTAAACTATTTTTCAAGAGGAGTTTCTTCTCTAGGTTATTTATGTATATATAATAAAGGATTTTATAACTGGAACTGGAACCCCCTTATTTTTCAGAGAAGGAAACTGAAGTGACATGGACACTTAGTAGTGGGGATAGGATCTGAACTCGGTCTTCTGACTCCAAAGCTAGCACCCCCGCTGTATCCTGCTACTTCGCTTCTTTGGTTTAGCTTCTTTAGATCTCCTTTAGAATAGGACCTATTTTCATTCCCGTTAAGTAGAATGCTTCACTGACAGAACCAGGATGATCAATAATTCCTTTCAGTGTTTCCTCGCTGGACATTTTGGTCCTTTTCTCATACATTTGGTAGAATTTCCAGTTGCCACCAAAGCACAGCTCAGGGCCCCTTTCTACAAAAGTCTTTCTCTTCACCCCAATGCCATTTGGAACACTCTTTTCCTATTTAAATTACTTTGCATTATTTTGTAAAGGAGGAGGTCGATAGAATCACTGAAAGACCAGAATGTAAAGACAAGGTGTTAATGAGGTGTTAAATTAACTGTAAAAGATGTCTCAATGTTCTGGATCCCTCTGGGGTTTTAATTAGCGAAGTTCTGAATGAATGGAAGCATTTTGAGTGGAGAGGGGGAGAAAGTGAAGGCTGGAAGCTACCTATGAAAGAAACCCCTTCAGGGAAGGAGAAGGAAATTTCTCTCTTCTCAAACCACATTTTCCCTCCCAATTCTCACACTGACCTTGGCGTTTAGGAGACATTGTTGGGAAGCAGAGACACACTCCAAGGGACTCATGGAAGGGAAGGATGAGGTTCAAAAAAAACGTGACCCTGGAAGCAGAGAAGAAAGTTGGTTATAGAGAGGGGCGGCCCCCGGGAACCCAGGTGTGCAACCTTCCCAGAAAACACTTTGCACCTTCTGTGGACATTACAAAGAGAACAGAGTTCTGGGTCCTGTGATACCAAGAGTTTCGAGTCGTCTTAGCTGTACACTTAGCCCCCAGTGCCTCACTACCCTTGGACTCTTACGTTTGAGTCCGCCCTTTTTATGGATGCTTTGCATCTTTGTGGGGAGTACACTCCAGTTTGGGGGGGGCATTATTTGGGAACTACTAGTCTTGCTATTTCATCAGAGGAAATGTCTTTGCTGAGTTAATTGAATCAATCTACTGCCTGATTGTTAATGGGTAGCACACTAGTAGGGGCCTGTAAACAGTGCATGGGGCAGCATTACCCCGTTACTCAAGGTATCACTCGGTCTCTAGGACCCCAATTTGTAGTTGTCAATGCAGACTGCCCAAAGGGATAGTGAATAGTGCTGCAGGCCTGGAGTCAGGAAGAGGCGACTTCCTGAGTTCAAATCCAGCCTCAGACACTTATTAGCTGGGATTCCCCATGCAAGTCACCCTGTGTGCCTCAGTTTCCTCATCTCTCAAATGAGCTAGAGAAGGAAATGGTGAAACACTCCGGTCTCTTTGTCAAGAAATCCGCCGATGGGGTCAAGATGAGTGAGACAGGACCGACTGACCAGCCACTAAAGAGTCCTGGGCTGCCCAGGAAGGGGGCAGGTGACTCCTGACTGGAAGTCTTCAGATGAGCAGAGAGAGACTCGAAGCTGAACCCCAGGCCGGCCAGGTCAACTCCCTGATCACACGGATAAGGAAACCCAAACCGTGCGAAGGTCGGGAGACTTGTGTGAGAGCCCGGATTTGAACCTTGGTCCTGTGAAATCCAGAGCTTTCCACGTCATCACATCCTTATTGAAGTAGGTGACAAAGCAGGTAGTGACTGTCCTGGACCCAGGGGTGTCTGAGTTCAAATCTTATCTGAGACTCGGGGATCCTGCTCCAGGCATTTCACTTATTTAAGCTCAGTTTTCTCATCTGAAAAATGGGCTGGCGGCAAGGCTCTAATGAGAGAATACCTGGAAACTACTTTGTGGAATGGAAAGCACTCTGCGAGCTGTTATTATTCTGAGCTTCCCATGTAACCCTGGGACTCTAGGAACTCTCCGTTCCTGGTCACCCAGAAGGTCACGGTCCCTTGGGAACAGAGCTTGCAGGACGGGATGTTCTCCGGGGGTCTGAGAAGCCCCCTGTGGGGAGGGAGGGTGGTCTCCTGCTCCATTTACTCCGAAGAGCAGCCCTGTAATAGAGTAAGGAAAAAAGTACCCACAGAGGCTTGGAAGCTGATGAAAGGGGAAGGAAGGAAGAGGTTGTGGTTGGCGAGGGCAGAAGGGCGGGAGGGGGCCTGGCTAGGCCCCTTGCCCCCGCAGCCAGGCTCCAGGAGAGCTTCCCTTCAGAAGTCTGGGGGCTCTGGAATTCACTGGGCCTCCGGCGGGACTTGATCTCGGGGGTGGGGGTGGGGGGGGGGCAGAGGAAGTGGCTGGCCCGCAGCTGACGGGCAGGGACTGCAGGAGAAGGGGCTGCTGGCGCTGGAGGCCCAGAGATAGAGCCCGTCCCCGGGGATGGAGCTGTGGTTTCTGTCAAAGGCAGCCTGTTTACAGAAAACGCTTGGATTGGTCTTGTTTCATTTTAAAACAAAACACAACACAACAGCCCGAGCCGCTGGGAAATGGACCTCAGCGCAGAACTATGTGCTGACTTCCCTCCGCCGCCGGCCCCAGATGGCCCGCTGCACACCACCCGGCCCTGGCAGCCAAGCTTCCAGCCTGGGGAAATTACCTGGCGGGTCCCAGAGGTCAGCGGACATTCAATCTGCTTCCCGTGAGCTGCTCCCGGCCAGGCGGGGCTCTGCCTGTCCCCCTGCCTCCGTTCAAGGTTCCGACTGGGCCACCACACCCAGCAAGCAGGGGCTCCAGAAAAGTCACCCAGTGGGCCTCCGGCCAGCAGGACCAAGAAGCGGCCCAGAAACCTCTCCCGGGACAGGGCGGCTGGAAGTAGGGCCTCAGAGCCGGACTAAGATCTTGGCAGTCTTTGAGGATGATCTCCTTTTACAGATGGGGAAACTGAGGCACAGAGAGGCGTAACTTATTAATGGTCACAGCACTCTGATCCCTATTCTCTGCTGTTCCATCTCCCTCCTCTCTCCTTCCTCCCCTTCTCCCCTCTCCTTTCTATCCTTTCTTTTCCACTTTCCTCCCCTCCACTCCCTTCAGCTGTCTTCCCCCTTTCTTTTCCCACCCCTCCCCTCTTCTTCTCACTTCTTTCCTTCCTTACCCTGCCCACCCCCCAACTGATGGATAAAACTCCCCTGACAAAGGCAGAACTCCATTAATTGGGACGAATTGCCTCCCAGTGCATCCTGATACACTTTCAGTTTAAACAGTAACGAAGCTGTTTCCTCTCCTGAGCTGAAATCTGCCTCTCTGGGGTACATGTCCCCCACTGGGTCCACAAAGGAAGGATGTGGAGTGAGAATCCTCACACATCTGAATTGGACTGTCATGTCCACCAGTATCCCTGGGATGTTGGGGAAAGCTGCCATGCGTCTAGTACACTGGGTGGGCGGCAGGAATGGGGTGTATCTCTGGAGGGACCTTCTAACTAATCTCGAGCAGTATCAGTCAATCAGTATTTATTAAGCACCTACTGTGTTCTAGGTCCTGGGCCAAGCTCTAGGAATACCAGGATCCCTCCTCCCAATTGGTCCCAATCTCACATGGAAGACCACAGAACACATAAAAAGGCAAAGAACAATCCCCACCAACACTGGAAGGAACAAAATAGTTCCGTAACGTGGCTCTTCTCAACAATGAGATGATTCAAACCAGTTCCAATGGTCTTGCAACCAAGAGAGTCATCTACACCCAGAGAGAGGATTGTGGGAACTGAGTGTGAATCACAACACAGCATTCTCCTTCTTATTATTGTTTGTTTGCATTTTATTTTCTTTCTCATTTTTTTCCCCTTTTGATCTGATTTTTCTTGTGCAGTGAGAGAATTGTATAAATATGTATGGATTTATATTGGATTTTATTTTTTCCATATTTTATATTTTCATAATTGGAAATTATATTGGATTGGATTGGATATATGTTAATATATTTTTACCATGTTTAACATATATTGGATTACATGCCATCTAGGGGAAGAGATGGGGGGAAGGGGAGAAATGGGAACACAAGATCTTTCAAGGGTCAATGTTTAAAAATTATACTTACATATGCTTTGAAAATTAAAAAAAAAATCCTTCAACAAAAAACAAAAAGAAAAAAAAGAATTCCATAACGAGAAGTCAAGAAATTCAGAGGTGAGAGAACACAAGTATCCCCAATCTGTGCAGATAGGGGGCACAGCCCTGGCAAAGGTTCAAAGAAGGAAGATCCTCTATTAAGTGTGAAGACCAGAGCAAAGGCCGGTTTGACTGGAGATTGTACAGAGAAGGAGATCTCCAATCACTGAGTCTTTAAAGACTGCTGGGGTTAAGTGGTCCAGAGCTTTAAAAAGCTAGACAGAGGAGAATATTTTTCCTGGAGGCAGTAGGAGTTGAGCAGGGATGTTCCCTGGATAGATCTGAGCTTTATTTGTCAGTCCTGTAATAGATGAGTTGGAGGAAGGAAAGTGGAGTGCAAGGAGAAGGCTGTTTCAATAATCTAGGTAAGTGGTAATACTTGGAACAAATATGGCGTCTGCAAATGGAGATAAAAGGTCCCATGCACGAGATCCTAGGACGTGAGAAGCGAGGACTAGATATCTGAAAGTTATAAATCGAAGCACATGGGTATTGACAGTGCTTGGAGAGCCTAGGAATGTATAGAAGAGGGTAGGATTTGGGGAGAAACAAAGAGTTCCATTTGGAATTGGTTGAGTGAGTTGTCTCCTGGACACCCAATTTGACATTCTCATTACACCGTTGGTGATACTGAGCTGAAGTCGATAAAAGAGACTGGGGTAGGGCTTGTGTATGCAAAGGAGCCACCCGTGTGGAGCCAGACCCACTGGAGATGATGGTTGCCAAGACAAAGGAGTCTCAGACAGACCTTTGACGGTTGTTGGTGTATTGTCTCCTGCATTAGACTATGAGCTCCTGGAGAGCTCTTTGTAATTTGTCTTTCTTTGTATTTCAAGGACTTAGCATGGTAACTGGCACATAGTAGGTGCTTAATAAATGCTTCTTGACTCATTATTCCTTCCCCTCCCCACCTAGCTGAGGAGTTCAGCTCTTACTTTTTGGAGAAAACTGAGGCCATTTTTTCCTTCTCCCTCTTTTCCCTCTTTTCCCTTCTCTCTCTTTTTTCTTTCTTTTTCTTTTTCTCTTATTTTTTTTACTGAGGCAATTGAGGTTAAGTGACTTGCTCAAGGTCATACAGAATGCCAGATCTGGAATCAGGAAGACCCGAGTTTCAAATCCAGCAAGTGTGATCTTGTATAAGTCACTTAACTTCTATTTACCTCAATTTCCTCATCTATAAAATGGGGACAGTAAGAGCACCTTCCTGGGTTGTTGTATTAAATGAGGTGATAATAATGACAATAATGGTGATGATGAGGCCAGCGCTTAGCCCAATGCCTGGCACATATTAACTTCTATGTAAGTATTAGTTTTTATTATTATTGTCATTGTTGTTGTTTAGTTGTCTCAGTGGTACCTGATTCTTTGTAAAACCATTTGAGCTGAGTAGAATTATTACCTCTATTGTTTCTTGTTTTGGGTTCCCATTAACCTTCCTAAACTCTTGTTAGCTTTGAACCCAACCACGACTTACTATGTCATTATTCTGAGCAGATAGTCCCTTGAAATGCCCATTCTTTTTCACATGGATTATCAACTGACAGCACTTTTGAATAGAGCCAGGTTCAGACCCAATTCGGGGACGCCATTGGAGGCCTCCTGTTGCCAGTGGTAATGGAAGCTTCATTTGAAGGGCTCCAGGGTGGGAGAGAACATTGCCTTGGAAGACAGCTCGAGCCTAATTGCTAAGAACAGCTTGTTCCTACTTGCATTTCCTCATAAATGTTGCCCTTTTGTCCTGCTTCTGTTTTTTAAAGTTGGTGGAAAGACAGATGGAGAGTTGGGTGGACAAATGACCCAATGACAGGTAGACAGATGTGTGATATGATATGGTAGATAGACAATGATAGATGATCACAATGATAGGTAGATAGATGATCATGTAGATGGATAAACAGATGACAGAGAGATGAATGGATAAATGGATGGATACCCACAGAAGATAAGTAGACAGAAATGTGATAGAGAATGATGGGTAGATGATAATGATAAATAAATAGATCCAGATGGATAGTGGGACAGTTGATGGAGGACTAGATGGATCAATAAATGATAGAGAAATAAGTAGGCTCCCCCTTCTATAGGACAGCCCTTTCCACACTCCATAAATATTATCAGAAATCTGTATGTTTTGTCTACAAGATGCCAAATATTTGGGGGCTGGAAAACATGAGGACTTTTCTGTTTTTCTTCCAGTGTTTGGTGACAAACGGAGGCAGGCACAGCCCAAGGGGACCAGGATGGTAAACAGGGCAATTATTGACTCACAGGTCTCTGGCTGAGTCTACAGGAAGGCGCTGCTTCCATCCTTTTGGCTGAATTTGACAAGTAAACCCAGGCAAACAAGGGAACAATTCAGTCAAACCACTGGGTTGCCTGTTTGTTTATTTTCATTATTTTTTTTATAATGGGGCTGACTGGTTGTTTGACGGAAAGAACCAAATAAGCAGGTTGTTAGTCATTCACCAAGTACTTATTAAGTGGCTAATGTGTGCTAGGCACCGGGCTAGGTTGGGGGAGGGGGTTAATAAGAAAAACCTGATCCTACACATAGTAGGATGTTTATGGATGGGAATCCAGTCTGGTGGGAGAGAGATGCTTGAAGCAATTTGACAGTATAATAATAATAATAATAGCATAAATGCTATCTAGGCCAGCACTGACTAGTTCAGCAGTGGATTTTTTATTGTTCAGTCATGTCTGATTCTTTGTGACCTCTTTTGGATTTTTCTCAGCAAAAATACTGGTTTTGCTATTTCCTTCTCTAGGTCATTTTACAAATGAGGAAACTGAGGCAAATGGGGTAAAGTGACTTGTTCAGAGTAGGACACAGCTAGGAAGTAAATGAGGAAGCTTTTGAACTCATCTTGCTCACTCCAGGTCTCTATACAATGAATCACCTAATGCACTAAGTAATGGATAATACAGGTCTTTGGCAAGCCATTTCAAGGTGCTCTCAGTTTTCTTGACCATAAAATGGCAAAATGGTGGCGAGGATCTGGGTTCAAATTCTAATTTTGCTACTTACTAGTTATGTGATTGAGTGCACAACTTCTGTGTACCTCAATTTCCTGATCTGAAAAATGGAGTTTAAAATACCCGGAGCTACCTTAGAAGGCTGTTTTGAGGAAAGTGCTTTGTAAAATTCAAAGTATTTTGGAAGATATGAGTTAGTGATGGTTATATAGGCAACTGCTGATGCAGTGAGTAGAGCATCTAGCCTGGGAAACAGGAAGACCTGAGTTCAAATGTCTCCTCTGATGCTTACTAGCAGTGTGATCCTGAACAAGGGCTTGGCACTGTCTGCCTCAGTTTCTTCAAATGTAAAATGGGGATATCAGAGTACCTACTTTGCAGGGTTATTATGAGGATCAAAGGAGATGATATTTGTAAAGCACCTAGCACAGGATCTTGCACATAATAGATGCTTAATAAAATTAGTAAAAAGTTTCTTCCTTTTTTTCCCTTCACTTCTTTCCCTTTTCATCTTTCCTTCCTTTCTTCCTTCATTCCTTCATTCTCCCCCTCCTTCCTTTTTTTCTTTTTCTTTCTTCCTTCCTTCCTTCCTTTTTTCTTTCTTTCTTTTTTCTTTTCTTTCTTTCTTTCTTTCTTTCTTTCTTTCTTTCTTTCTTTCTTTCTTTCTTTCTTTCCTTCTTTCCTTCTTTCGCTGGCCCCACATGACAATGTGTCCTAGTCTCATCACTGGGGCATCTCCTTTCCAGGCTGCTTTCCCTAGCAGTCCCCTCCCTTCCCTGCTGCCTCCTCCAACATTTGTCTATTCCTGGGGCTAAAGGAAGATCTAGAATCTGCCGTTCTATCACCTCTGCAGAATTCCACCAAGTGTCCAGATTCTTAGCCATGGCTCCAGTCAAGAACAAATACCCAACTCTCTAAACTAATATTTTATTTGTTGGTCTGCTAGCTTTGAAAATGACTTTCATGAATTTCTATCCTTGAAAACCCCAAATGCGTTTTCTTACTGAGTCCTAGGAGCTTCTTTCAGAGAAACAGGGAGTTTAAATAAACAGAGTTTGGAGTCAGGATAGAGATGGAGCTAAATTCTGCCTCCATCTCTTTACTAGCCGTGTGACCTCAGGCAGACCTTGTCTGAAATTTGGCTTCTTTATATCCTTGGACTGCTGAGCAGTCCACTGCTCTCTGTTTTACAAACAGGGCACTCTGTTTTACAAAATTACCCTGAATTTATTTTGTAGATATTTCAATCAACAAGCAGCAGAGCGCCTACTTGTGATGGGCATTGTGCCAGCTGATGGGCACACCAATACAAAACCTGAAAGGTTCCCTAGTTTAAAGAGCCTCTTGGAAAGCGTTGCCTGCTCTATAGATTTCAAAAGGAGTAATTCATTGTGAGGGGGCACGATGGGGCTGTGAGGAATGACGGGGCCAGAAAAGCATGGCAAAACCTCCAGGACTGATGGGGAGTGAAGCGAGCAGAACCAGAAGATCACTGTGTACAGGAACATCAGTGTGGGGAGGATGGTCAACTGGGAAAGTCTTGGCTGCTTCGACCAATTCGATGATCTAAGATCCTTCCCAAAGCTGGAAAAGTTGGATCCATCTCCAGACAGAGAAGCGACGAACTCCAAGGGCAAATTGCTGTATGATTTTCTCACTTTCTTTATTTTTCTTGCTTAAAAAAAAAATATGGCCAATATGGAAATATGTTTAGCATGATTTCACATGTATAATTGACAGCACATTGCTCGCCTTCTCAGTGGGTGGGAGTCAGAGTAGGACAGAGAGAATTTAGAGCTCAAAGTGTAAAAAGAAAAGAATGTTTAAAGTAAGTAATAAATTAAACTGTTAAAATGAAAAAGGGCTAACTCCACTCCCTGCTGTGCGCTCTACCTTCCTGTCTCTGGGTATAGCCCTTCCTTTTTGCTCAGACTTCCCTCAAGGAAAAAAGCAAACCAAAACAGTCCAATAAACATTAATGAGGCACCTACTGTTTGCCAGGTACTGTACTAAGTGTTGGGGATACAAAAGGAGGCAAAAGTTAGCATCCCATCCACTTCAAGAAGCTTAAAACCCAACCAAGCAGACAATATGCTAACAAGTATACACAAAGCAAGCTATGCGCATGATAATTGAGGGAATTAAGAGAGGAAGGCTTCCTGTAGAAGGTGGGACTTTCTTTAAGTCAGCAGTTGGAGCAGGGAAGGAGAGGGTTCCGGGGATGGGGGGTGGCCAGAGAGAATGCCTAGAACCAAGAGATAGAAGGTCTTACTCATGGAAGAGCCAGACTCACTGGGTCCAAGAGCACCTCTGAGGAGGAAGGTCTGAAGACTGGAAAGAGGAAGGGACAGGTTATGAGGGGCTTTGAAAGCCAAACAGCATTTTAAAAAATTAGATCTGGGAGGCAATAGGGAGCCATGGGTATTTATGGAGTAGAAGGGTGATAGGGTCAGTCCTGTGCTTTAGGAAAATCCTTTTTGTGACTGAATGGAGGTGTCGGGAGAGACTTGAGGCCCAAAGGCACCCCCCCTCATCAGTTACTGAAATGGGCCAGGTATGAGGGAAGAAGGTGTGCAGCCGGATGGGGCTCAGAGGAGAGAAGGCGCCATCCTGCAGAAAGAATTGGTTGGCTTTGGTACCATATTGTCTATGGGGAGGCCGGGAGAGAGCAGAGTTTGAGATGACTCTGGGTTCGGGAGCCCAAGGGACTGGGAGAAGGGCAGGGCCTTTGCAGTAACTGGGAAGCTGTAGGGGGAAGGACCAGTTGGGTTTCAGACAGGGGGAGATTATGATATCTACCGGATTTTAGTTTGAGATCGTTGTGTTCCTTTTCCCGAACACAGGCGACTTTGGTGATCCTGAGGTGGACGTTTCGAGGGGTCAGCAGGTGGGGGGTCCTCACTTGGGTCAGCTAAAAAGCTATCATAGCTCTTAGTGAAAGAAAAGCCCAACAACAGAAAGGGGATCCCAGTTCCCAGAAGACGTCTGGAGGGAGACAGCTCAGGGCTAAGGCAAAGGTACAACCCTGAGTCAGCAGTTCCACCAGAATGCTTCACTTTGGGAGTACAAGTCTCACCCTCCAGGAAGAAGAACTTAAGAGTTTCTGCTTTATATTTAAGTCTTTCTCAATACTTTTGACTCTTCCCTGTTTTATTTTTTCTAATATAATTTTTTTTCTGTAGGAAGGAAACAAATAGCTGTCCTATACCTAATCTGTATGAGAGGAAAGGCAAGGGAATAAGCATTTATGCAACGCCTACTGTATTCCAGGCATTCTGCTAAGGGCTTTACAAATACATCACTTGCTCCTAATTGAACACTTGGGATCTTTTTCCTCCTCTTTTAGGGGGCCTTTAGATATGACCCAAGTTTGATGCCATTGCCTCTAGAGCTTCCTGGTGAGTACATAAAGATCCAATTCCAGAAAAAGAGACTGTTTCCTTTCTTTAGGGGCCGTGAACCTTCTATTGGTTCGGAGTTCACAAGAACCCCTTGATGGGAGAGGAAAAAGAGAGTCCTATAAGCCCCTCTTGGGCTGAGCAGTGGGGGTTGGGGGGAGATGAAGGAGTGGATTTCATTGGAACAGGGAACTCCCAGTGAGGAAAATCCTTCAACCCAAGGATATCAGCACCTGCCCTGTCATTTATCATCTTCAAAATATGGTTTGGTTGCCTAGGGGCCCTCAGGGGTTAAATTACAGCCAAGATGTCAGAGGTAAAGCTTGAACTTCTGGGCCTCCTGCGTCTGAAGCTAGCTCTCTGTCCACCATGAAAAGCTGCCTTTAAAACCGAGGTTAATTAATTAAATGTAAATGATCTCAAGCCCGTTTAATTTGTTTATATTAATAATTGGACATTAAGCCATTTAGAATATCTTTCTAGATGAAAGGCTCTCTAAGTCAGCTCCCCCCCCTCCCCAAATCTTTGCCTCTCTGTGTGCTCCGGGTTTGGGGAGCCCAGCTGGGGGGGGGCCACACCTGACACCGGCCACGGAAATCCCAGCCAGGCGTCATCCCCCGGGCCCTGCCCCTGACATCTGACGCACCCGCCCAAAGTTTATTTTTTCACGAGTTGTACAATAGTCGGTTGCACAAAAGGTTTTCCTCCATTCGAAACCCGACTCACTCATGCGGAGGCCGCCCGCCAAGGCGAAGTTGTGACTTTTTTTTCCTGTTTGGGAGCTATCTCATGGAAAAGCCACAGAACAAAGCCGGGAGTTTTTTCAGGTTAACTTTTAGTCTCGGTGACTGTTTACGTTCTGTCTCTGAACCCTGAAATGTCTTATTTCGGAGGGAAAACAAAAACAGGAGTTGGGCTTTCTGATTAGTGAAAACAACTGCCAAACAGCTTCCTCGGTCCAGCTGGACGGCTCTGGATTCTGCTCCAAGTGAATGGAGCAAAACCAGGCCCGGACTCCCTGCCTCCCTCCCTCCCTCCCTCCCGAGCCCAACAGGCCTAAAAATAGAGCTCTTGAAAACAGGAACAGCCAACCTTGTTTGCTCCGGGCTGCGGACGGGCACATCTTGGCCCTCGCACACTCGAGTGAGCCTTCGCCAGCTGCCAGGGAGCTTCAATAACAAGGCCAGCGGCCTACAGAGCCAGGGGCCAAACCCCCACATGGCTGGAGCCGCAGGTCCTGCACCCAGGGCAGAGATAGCCCAGCTTCCCCATGAGCGAGGGCCGGAGAGACAGGGAGCAGTATCCAAGCAGTGCCCCTCCTGTGTGGCAGAAACAGCCCCTGCTCTGCAGGAATTAGGGGGGAGACAATAGATGGACAGACAACATCAGCATAAGGTTTTAAGACATCACTACAAAGTACTTTGTGGGGAGGAGAGGGACCCAGAACTGAGAAGAGAGGGGAGTGGGACACAGGAGGGACACAAACCCTTGGGTTTGTGGGACACAGGACAGACCGAGACGTCCGGCCCGAAGCAGAGCTGGGCTCCCCAAGCAGCCTGTGGGACGGTCACCAGCCTTACTCCGAGCTCCGGCTTCCTTCAAAAGCCCCAACCAATGTAGGCTCTCGGGGTCGTGGGTCGTCGTCAGCCTGGCTTTTGGCTCCTCGGCCACTTGTGCTCGTGGATCGTTAATTAATGCTTGTTGGGCTAAATGATTGATTTGGGGAATTCCTGGCTGCGACAAGTCAAGTTAGCCGCCCGACATCCAGTCGGCCTCATCTGCCGGACAGGACATAGAGACAGACTTGGGAGAAGACTCAGACCTAAAGCAGAGCCCCACCGCGCACTCAGCCAGGCTTGTCTTGACTACTTCTAGTGATGAGGAACTCACTCCCTGCAGAAGCTTTGTGGCCAGGGACAGGCAGCTCTTAGTATCAGGAAGTTCTGTTTTTCCTTCTATTAAAGCAGAATGTGCCTTCCTGCAGCTTAGCCGGGCTCTCTGGGGCCAAGCGAAACAGGCAGAATCTCCGTGATAGCCGGCACACAGCCGAACACAGCCATCGGGTACCCCATCCCCTCGGCCATCGCTTCTCCTGACCAAACAGGGCCAGCTTTCGACTTCCCCTTGGGTGACCCTGCCTGTGGAGTCCTGGCACCCCCAGGAGGCACAAGACCAGATGTTGGGAGGAGAGGCTGGGAGCTCCCGATGAGAGGGGAGGCTGAGGGGGAAGTGGAAGGGAGAGGCTCCTAAGTGGGAGCGGGAGGCCCAGCCTGTACTGAGAGTGGGAGGGGATGTGGGGGACAACATGTCTCCTGCTATCCAAGAGAGATGGAGAGGGCGGGCGGATCCTCACAGGAATTACCTTCCTGCAGTCAGAAAGAGTGGCAGACGTTCTCTGCGGGCTCATGGAGGCTTTTGCTCCCTCCTTTCTTAATACAGCCTTTCTGAGCCATAAAGCAACTTCATGTACCAGCCTGGGGAGGGAGGGCCAGCCTGGAACAGAACAGAACATCGGGTGCTCAGCTCCTCCAGGAATCCTGGCTGAGGAGCCTCCAGCTGTGGGAGCCCAGCCACTTGGGGCTTATGGGATGGGAGGAGATAGAGGCCAGAAAGGGGGGGGCAGGCGTCACAACACCCCGGAATGACCTGTATGTATTAGGCCTTAAGGAACCCAATAGCCAGGGATGCTAGGGAAGACCAAGAAGAGAAACCGTGCTGGGGACTCTCCCGAGCTCCACCAGCTCCTAGCCCTCTAGTCACATTGTAGCAGCAGCAGCAGCAGCTACTACTATTATTACTGTTGCTGCTCTTACTGCTACTGTTGCTATTACTACTATTACTGCTACTACTGCTACTTCTACTATTACTACTGCTACTGCTATTACTACTGCTGCAATTACTAGTACTGCTATTGCTACTCTACTACTGCCATTACTACTATTACTGCTATTACAGCTACTACTGCTGCTTCTGTTACTGCTACTATTGCTGCTACTGCTGTTGCTAATACTACTATTGCTATTACTGTTATTACTACCATTACTACTATTATTACTACTCCTACTGCTGCTACTACTCCTACTACTGCTGCTATTACTATTACTATTACTGTTACTACTACTACTACTACTAGGACTACTACTACTACTATTGCTATTACTGCCATTACTGCTCTTATTACTGCTACTACTATTAATATTACTACTGCTGCTGCTATTATTGCCATTACTGCTATTGTTGTTATTACTACTACTACTGCTATTACTGCCATTATTGCTATTATTACTATTACTGCTGCTATTACTACTACTGTTAGTACTACTACTACTATTACAATTACTACTACTACTACTGTTACTACTACTATTGCTATTACCGCCATTACACTATTATTACTGGTACTATTATTATTACTACTATTACTACTACTACTTCTATTACTGCCATTACTGCTATTATTATTGCTGCTGCTACTACCACCACCACTACTACTACTACTACTATTACTGCTGCTACTGCGACTACTACACAGCTACACACTACAAGGTGGCACAGTAAACTGAACACTGGACCTGGAGTCAGAAAGCCTTAACTTCAAATCTAGCTTCAGACACTTCCTAACTGGGTGATCCTAGACAAGTCACATCATCCCATTTGCCTCAGTTTCCCCATCTGTAAAATGAGTTGCAGAAGGAGATGGCCAACCCTCAGTATCTCTGCCAAGAAAACCCCCCAGTGGGGTCAGGAAGAGTTGGACAGGACTGAAATGACTGAACAATTTAAAAATACTTTGTAAAGTATTTTAGAAATACCATTTCATTTTATCCTAACATTAACCCTGTTATTATTATCCCCAATTTCTGATCAGGAAACTGAGGCAGACTGGGCTGCCCAGTAAGTATCTGAAACAGTTTTGAGCACAGATCTTCCCACCTGGGGCCTCTCTGCTCCTTTCACTCCATGCTGAAAGGAGAAGCAGAAGGGAGGCAGGTTCATACACAAGTACTGTGTGTCAGTGGGATCCCCCAAGATAATAGGACCAAGACCGTAACATTTAGTCCCAGCTGCTGCACCTAGGGCCCTCTGATTAGTTCTGAGCACCTCATTTTAGGAAGGACATGAAAGGGCGTCCCAGGACGTTGACCTGATCGTGAGGGGCCCAGAGGATTATGTAAGGGTTCTGGGATGCTGAAAGGCACTGCCAGCTGCTCTTCTCATCTTCCTATTCACATACTTTGGATTCCTACTGCATGCAAGGCCCCGGGAATGGACATGAACAGGGACACACACCCCTGCTCCCCAATTCCTCATGCCCTCGTTGACTTAGCCTCTTTGACAAACCCAGCCTCGGGTTTTCCCCTACAGACAATAAATGGGTACCAGAAGCCTGCGGGTCATCTTGGCAGTAATCACTTACAGGTGCAGCCACATATATCCATCCATCTGTACCAGAAAGATGGGGATTGCTGACATTTCTGTCCTGGAAAGGCCATCTTGTGGGCCAGGCAGTGCCAAGCACAATGCCTGGCACATCCTGACTGCCTCATAAATGTTTGCCGATTGGTTGATCAATTGATCTCACTCTTTCAATACCGCTTGGGAGCCAGGAGTCCTGAATTCTCAGCTTCAATCAGCTGCAGCTCAAATTTCCCTTCCCTTTCTCTCCTCAAGGTTACTTTCCGTCTAGATTGTAGAGCTCTCAAATGGATGAGGTTGCTTGTTATAAGTGAGAGGAATCTCCACTGTAAAATACCCCACAAATGGTTGGCCATGACGGCCCGTGAGAGTACATGGCCTTGATCCCAGATGCCCCCAGGCAGGGGAGGTCGTGAGCTTGGATGTTCTAGGCTGCAGTGATGGGTCAGGTCCAGACTCAATGTGATGAGCCCACAGGAACATGGTGGGGTAGATTGGAGAGGGGCCACCTGGCCACTTAAGGAGGGCCAAACCGGCCCAGGCTGGAAATGGGCAAGTCAAAGCTTCCATGTTGATGGGAGCTGGTCCCCAAGGGCTCTTTATTTGTTAAAGAAGGCTCAGGGGTCTGCTGTGATTTCCTCTTCACAATTTGCAGCCTGGAGATATTGAGAGGCTGAGACTTCAAAAATAAAAATGTGATTGCCTGGTTTTCATGTTGAGATTTTGTTCAACAAATCAACACTGTGACTACTGGATGGAGAAATGTGAAAAAAAAATGAGCATTTATTAAGCACTTACTGTGTGCCAAGCATTATCAAGTATACAAATACAAAAAGCCAGAGAGCCCATGCTCTTAAAGAGCTTATCATTTAAGAAGGGAATGGAGCATCTCTAAAGGAGTGGTGGGATGTTTTGTTCATGGTGGTCACGGGTATGAACCACTGATGGGCGCATCTTTCCATGAAAAGAAGTGCTGGTTTGAGAAGGAAGCATGGGAAGCCAGCAGGAAGAAAATGGCTCCGAAGGAGCACAGAGCCCCACTGTCTAAGCTGGAGTGTGAAGCTGGCTGAGATTTTCAGATAGGGAGGCAGGGAAGGAGCACCTTCCAGCCAGAATTGGAAGAAAAAAACATCATTTGTGAGAAATAGCAAAAAAAAGCCAATTTGTCTGGGAAGGATGTGCAATAAACACATTTCCTCACTCCCCAGTTTTATTGATGATGCTATAGGTTTGTTTCTTATCTCCCTTACCATCGACTTCATACATTCACAGGGGGACAAGCATTTATTTTTCTATTATTATAGATAGATGCTTTTAGACCTCCAGACAGACACTTCATCACAAAATTTCAGAATTGGAAGGGAATTCCCATGATAAATGAGTCAGAATCCTCTCAGCAATATTCAGGACAAATGGGTTTCACTTAGTCTTCACTTAAAGACCCAATGATATAAAACTCACTGCCTTCCTAGAGCAAACAATTCCATTTTTGGATGGGACTCATTGTCAGTGAGTTTTCACGCAGGTTTAGAGCTCGAAGGGATCTCATTGGGCATCTATTCCAACCGATTCCAATCTTTTCCAATCTATCCTTTCCATTTACTCAACAAGTGGTCATCCAGCCACTATTTGGAAATTGCCTCCATCTTTTTTTTTAAAGCTTTTTATTTTCAAAACATATGCATTGACCCTTGCATAGCCTTGTGTTTCAGATTTTCCCCTCCTTCCCCCACCTCCTATCTAGATGGCATGCAATCCAATATATGTTATACATATTAAAATATATGTTAAATCCAATATATATAAACATTTATACAATTCTCTTGTTGCACAAGAAAAATCAGATCAAAAAGGAAAGAAAATGAGTAAGAAAACGAAATGCATTTTGATTTCCTCCACAGGTTAATTGTATATCATTTCAAAGTCCGATTCTTCTTGTGCAGCACAATAACTGTGTGGATATGTATATACATATTGTATTTAACATATACTTTAACATATTTAACATGTATTGGTCTACCTGCCATCTGGGGGAGGTGGGAGGAAGGAGGAGGAAAATTGGAACAAAGGTTTTACAATTGTCAATGCTGAAAAATTACCCACGCATATATAATAAAAATAATATAATATATATTATTTAATAAATAATATATAATAAAAAAAGAAAATGAAATGCAAATGAACAACAACAAAGAGTGAGAATGCTATGTTGTGATCCACACTCAGTTCCCACAGTCCTCTCTCTGGGTGCAGATGGCTCTCTTCGTGACAAGATCATTGGAAATCTGCTTCCATCTCCTAGAATCTCCAGCCAATCTGTCACTCCAGGTTACACAATGGGGCCCGTGCACCCCACTCCTTGGATTGCTCTTCCAGGAATGGTTATACCCCTGGATTCCAACTCCCTGCTCCCTGTATCTGAGATGGAAACTAAAAATGAATGGAAAAAACCAAATTGCCGAGCATGTTTCATGTTTCCCAGGATGGAAAGCTGGAAGGCTTTTTCCTTCTGAGCCTTCCCAGATGCCACTTAGTCAAGACTGGTGGCCCAACCTAACTCAGGCCCTCTAGAAGAACACAGAGCCGGTCAAAAAATTGGTTTTCTCAGCCATGTGTTTAGTCAATTGGAACCAGTTACAGTTAAAGAATGTCTTTGTACACACAATAATGTCTCTAGGACACTTCCCTTATAAGTCATCAGAATTCTACGATTTTCTCAGAAATCATTTCCCAACCTCCTCTTAGGATTGAGAATGTAGCAATTGAGCAAATGGAGAAGGTCTAGGAGGACCCCCAATGTGGAGAGATCACATCCTCCTATACAAAAGCCCCTAAATTCTTCTCTTTTATAAGTATGTGTTTAGTGAACAGCTACTGGATGTGGAGGACTGTTCTAGGAGCTAAATAATGCCAGTGCCTGGAGTTTCTGGCCGGTGAGTGAGGCTTCCTGGAGATGCTCATGCAGTCAGTAACAAACTGGCAATTTATCTGGCAGAAAGCACTGAATGTCCTGCCATGACGAATTGGAGCTCATCACTCCTAGCCTTGGCACCGGCACACTAGATTCCGAGCTGGCTCCCGGCATGTCTGCAAGGGATTTCTGAAGCCTGAGACTCAGATTTAATTCAAATGGACAATATTTACTATGTGGGCAGCACTGGTTTAGATCCTGGGCGTATAAAAACAAAAATTTGTTAAACCATGGCACAGATTTAGAACACAGCTCCTGCCCCTCAGGGGCCTTATATTCTACTGAGAGGAAGAGGATGAGGGGAGAACAATAAGTACATAGATAATTAAAATCCTATGATTTCAAGTCCCTGTAACACTTACTGCCTCCTGCTCATCATGAACTAGCTGTTCTCAAAGCCATTATGTCCAAAATAGAACTGATTTCTCTCTCCATTCCTCTCAACTTCCTGATTATTGCCCAGGGGTCCACTATCCTCTCAGCCACCCAGGCCTGTGGTCTTAATGGTCCCCCTCAACTCCTCACTATCACTCATGCCAAATATCTAATCCTTTCCCAAATCTTGCCATTCCCACCTTCTCAACAGCTCTCTCTCCATTCACTCAGCCATTCCCTGGCTTCACCCTTCTGATCTGACTGCAATAGCTTTCCCCCCCTACCTCTTCCCTCTCCCCATTCCAATGCTTTCTTCATCAGTTGCCAAAATGATTTCCTAAAGCCGGGGTCTGACCACATCACCCTCCTCTCACCCTGCCCAGTGAGGATCAATGGCTCCCTATTTCTTCAACAATCATTTTAATTTTCATTTTTAATAGTATTTTTAAAAATACACACAAAGTTAGTTTTCAACATTTGTTTTTGCAAAACCGTGTTCCAATTTTTCTCCCTCCCTCTCTCCCCCTTCCCCAAAACAGTAAGGAATCTGATATACATTGTGTGGGAGTCTGCTAAACGTATTTCCATATTTGTCATGCTGCATAAGAAAATCAGATCAAAAGGGGAAAAAATGAGAAAGAAAAAAAACAAGCAAACAAATAACAACCCCCCAAAAAGATGAAAATGCAATACTCTGACCCACATTTGATCTTCATCCTTCTCTCTCTGTTATGCAGATGGCATTTTCCATGCCAAGTCTATTGCAATTGCCCCAGATCACCTCAAAGTTAAAAAAAAGCCGAGTCCATCACAGCCAATAATCACATAATCCTGTTACTGTGCACAATGTTCTCCTGGCTCTGCTCACTTCACTCAGCATCAGCTCATGCAGGGCTTTTAGGCTTTTCTAAAATCAGCTTGCTCATCATTTCCTTTCTTCTTCATTTTCAAAAATCTTTATTTTTTCTGGTTATATATGTATATTGACTTTTTAAATATGCATCAAAACAGATCTTTTTCTGTTTGCAGGTGGCATTTTCTGATCAAAGTCTACTGGAATTGCCCTGGATTCCTGAATCACTGAGAAGAACCAAGCTTTTCATAGCTGATCATCGCACATTCTCGCTGTTACTGTGTACAATGTGTTCCTGGTTCTGTTTATTTCGCTCAGCATCTGTTCACGTAAATCTTTCTTGAACTTTCTAAAATCAGCCTGTTCATCATTTTTATAGAACAATAATATTCCATCATCTTCATGTATCACAGCTTGTTCAGCCATTCCCATTAATGGACATCTACCCCCTTTCCAGTTCTTTGCCACTACAAAAGGGCTGCCACAAACATTTTTGCACATGTGGGTCCCTTTCCCTCCTTTAAGATCTCTTTGGGATAGAAGCCCAGCAGAAACACTGCTGGATCAAAGGGTCTGCACAGTTTGATAGCACTTTGGGCATAGTTCCACATTGCCCTCTAGAATGGCTGCATCCATACACAATTCCACCAACAATGCATCAGGGTCCCAGTTTTCCCACATCCCCTCCAACATTCATCATTGTCTTTTCCTGTCATTTTATTCCTGACAATTCATGTGGTGATTATTCTGCTGAAACCAAGGCTGGTCCTGAAGACCCTCCAGAAAGCTAGACAGAACATTATAGTTCCTCAAACATGACACTCCATCTCCCACCTCCTTGCCTTTGCCCTAGCTGTTCCCGAACCTTGGATCGCTGTGTCTGCCGCTTGGTTATCCAGGCTACTTTGAACTCAAATCATACCAGGGGCTTCTTCAAGGGGCTTTCCTGGTCCCCTGGACTGCTCAATGCAAATGACTTTCTCTGGTCGGCTTCTCTACCCTACATGGATCTGGTTGTTTACCAGAATAATAGAAGTCTCTCTATTACACTGAGAGCTCTTTGTGAGCAGGGCCTATGTCTTGTACTTTTAGGACTTAGCTTAGTGCAGTTCATAGGCCCTTGTTGAGTTGGATCAATATATGAACTAAAGTGAGAGAAATTGATAATTGGAGGAACTGGGAAAGGTCCCTTGGAGGAGGAGCTTCCGGAGCTGAGCCTGGCAGGGAACTGGAAATTCCAGTGGGTGAAGGGGAGGAAGGAGAGCATTCCAGGCCTAAGGGACAGCTGATGCAAAGGCGTGGAGGGGGGAGAGAGTGTCATTTATGCGGAATGTGGAGTGGACCAATTTGGCTGGAACAAGGCTTCCTGGAAGGGAGTGAGGAACAATCCTCCTGAGCCCGGGATTAGGTCAGAACAAAAGTCTGCTCTCTAAAGACCGGGTTTACATCTTTAAATTCCTACTTTACTTCTTTCTCGAGATGTTGAAAGGCCATGCTTAGGATAACAATGTTAAGCACTGTGAAAGTATATTAAAAACATCTATTCTAAGAAAAACTCTTTCTCTATTTCTTTATCTCTGTCTCTGTCTTTTGTCCCTCTGTTTGCCTCTGTGTCTTTCTGTCTCTCTGTCTCTCCTCCCACCCCACCCCTATAAAAATTGTTTCTAGTAGACTTAAGCCTAAAACACAGGGTGCAATATTAATATTTTTTACACTTTATTATAAGCCTAGCACTGGATGGAGGAAAAAGGAAAAAGCAAAGCAAAGACAGCCCTTGCCCTTGAAGAATTTATGTTCTAGAAAGGGGAGATGATACCCCTAGAGGAGCAGTGGCCAGGAAGGGCCCTCTGATGCTGGGAGCCGCCAGGATGGTGAGGGGGGCCACAGGGGAGTCAATTAACACATTCAGGACTAGTGGAGGAGCTGATTCGATAATCAAGTAGTAGCAGAAAGACGATTAGTCACGAACACCTTAGTTTAAATGACTTCATCAGATTAATGCCAGATTGACTACAGGCTCCAGGCCTGGGAATGCTGGGAGGTCCAGAGCCGGGACAGACATTCTCTGAGGACAACGTGCCAGCAGCAGACTGGCAGCAATGGCACACTGAGGGGAAGGGAGTGGGGCGGGGACAGGCGTCCCAAAAAGGGAGGGCAACCAGAGGAGGCAGAGAGTGAGATAAACAAAGTGCTCGTTTCCCAATCTGACCCTGGACTGGTCCTGGGACATGACAGTCCTGGGGAGTTGCCAGGGTCATTCTTGGTAGATCAGCCCTGCTCTGAGGCAAGAGCAGCAGTAAAGTCCAGTGAACGGAGCTTCCTGGAAGCAGGACGAGATGGCCTCAAGGTTCCCTTTTGGTTCTCATTCTAAGATCTTGGGAACATTGATTAGGAAAAGCTGTCTATGGGTTTGGAGAGAAGGAAATCCCACAAACAAAATGCTAAGAGTGCAGGAAATCAGCCCTGCTGGATCCTTGGTGGTCCGTGGGATGGAGGGTTGGGTCTAGAGACAGGAAGACTGACTTCCTAGCTCTATGATCATGGGCAAGCCAATTATCCTTAATCAATCTCAGCTTCCTCATCTGTTAAATGGGCCCTCAAGACTGAATAAGATAATACTTGTAAGGCAATTTGCAAACCTTTCAGAATTACATCAATGCTGGCTACTGCCTGTCTTTGTAGATCACATAGATGAAGCTAGAAAGGGACTTCTAAAATGAGCGCTTGGACTATGGTGATCTTTAAAGTCCCTAAAAAGTCCCATTTTAGCATCCTAGGACCTGAGTCTGAATCCTGGCTTTGTCACTAATAACCTGGGTGAGATGTCAGGTCCTTTTCTCTTTACATCTCAGTTTCCCCATGTAAGTTGGGCTGAATGACTCCCAATGTCCCTTCTGCCCTTGCATTCGTTTCTGGGAGCTACACTCTCTGGGGGACATTGACAACCAAGATGGTGCATCCATGGAGGGCCAACAGCTTGGGACAAAAGTCTGGGAACCATGTCACATTGGGAACAGTTGAAGGAACTGGGTGAGTTTATTCTGGAAGAGGGACAGGCCCAGTGGCTTCCAACACTTGAAAGAAGGACCAGTCTTCTTTTGGGGGGTGTGAGTTGGACCAGATGACCATGGAGGTCCATTCCAGCTGTGACTCTCTGGGAAACTTCTGCTGAAGGTTCAAGCAGGGCCAGGAGCTAAGAGTTAGAGTCAGGGAGGATTTGGCTTTAGTGGAAAGACTTAAAAGCACTATTCTAACAAAGGGTACTTGGCCAGCATGAAATGGTTAATCTCAATAGGCAGTGAGCTCCCTGTTCTTGAAGGTGTCCAAGCAGAGACCTTGTGACCCTCAGTTAGGGATGCTATGGAAGGGCCTGTGTCCAGGATTCAGCTCATGGTCAAGACCCAGTAAATGTGGCTGGCCGTCTGCCCTATTTCCACTCTTATTTCTACATATCTAGGAGTACTTCTTAAAAAAAAAAACCAAAAAACCAATCCGCTAATTTACTGAACTTAATCACATTGCTATGGTCCAAAGTCATAGCTAGACACGGCGGCTGAGAACCTGACTGGGGAGCTGGACTGGCCCCGAGAGGCCCCTGCCCGGGTCCTAGGCAAACAAAGGGCCAAGGAAGGACCGTAGGGGACAAGCTCAAGGGCTCCCAGGCTCTGTCCTTGAGGCCGGCTTTAGGAACTCCAAAGCCAGCTTTCTGTCCTGGGCTTCAAACATGGGGGGATGCTTCTTTCCTGAAGGTCACCTCTCCAGTGGGGACACCTGCTGGGGTCCTTGTCTTGCGCTCCTTTGTCAGCTGCTTCACATCTGGGGGCTGCCCCAGGAGACCCTCTCCTGCCCTCCCCCTTCTACGAAGTCATAGGGGACTCTCTAAAGAAAAGTGTTTGGGCCTTTCTCTGTGCCATGGATCCCCTTGGGAAGGCAGCCTGTTGTTTTAGGACATAGAGAGAATGTGCTTCCATGGCCCAAGATTCCTGTTCAGGCCCCTGTTCTGGGCTGGGAGTCACTGGGAACCTCTGCCCAAGTAGCAGAAGGGAACCTCAACAAGCAGCTCCCTCCTGAGTCAGAAGCCTGCCCTTTCCTCTTGTGGGGGCCAGGCCCCTCTCCCCCAGCAGGGAAGCTGCTCTCATTCAGAGTTCTTCACACACACACACACACACACACACACACACACACACACACACCGACCTCCAGGAAACGTCTCCTGGAAAGCTTCTGAAGGCTTTCAGTCAATAATTCAGCACTTTGTATTCCATTTTTGGCGACCCTCCTCCCTCCTGGACCTTTGGAAAGTTAAGGGACCTCAGCTGCCCAAAGTCTCACCCTCACCCGCTGTGGTTGATGGGGATCAGGGGCCTGGACCCATTGTGTCTGTAGTTGACCACATGGAAGGAGAGGTGGTCCAAGAAACAGCCTAGCTTTAAGAGGTAGCAGGACTGAGGATTTCATGCTAATAAAATAGTTCTACAAATGATATATTCTAGAATAAGATTTTTGTTGTTCAGTCATTTTTAGCCTATAACTCCATTTGGGGTTTTCTTGGCAGGGATGCCGGAGTATTTCTTTCTCCAGCTTATTTTACAGATGAGAAAACTGAGGCAGATAATGTGAAGTGACTTGCCCAGAGTCATACAGGTAGTAAGTATCTGAGGCTGGATTTGAACTCAGGTGTTCCTGACGCCAGATACAGTACTCTATTCCCTGAATCACCTAGTTGCCCTCGTAATTATATATATATTTGGTTATAAAAATATATATTAGTGTTACCTAATTAATGCACAGTGCATAGAATGCTAGACTTGGAGAGAGAAAAACTTAAATTTGAATCCTGCTTGTGTTTCCTGGGCATATATCACCTATTTGCCTCAGTTTCCTCATCTGTAAAATGGTGATAATAAGAGCACCAATCTTTCAGAGTTGTGATGATCAAATGAGATAACACATGGAAAGCCTAGAGAAGCATCTCAATGCTAACTGTTGTTACAGGTTTTGTTTCCGGCAGGATGGGGCAAATAGAGATTTAATAACTGATTAACTGATATTGAAAATCAACAGGAAAATCCTCACCGTCTAAATCTAGAGGAAGCTCTCCTAGCCTCGATTTCCTAAACTGCAAAAGAGAAGGTTGGACAAGACATTCTCTAAGGTGCCCCCCAAGTGCTGTGAAGGCAGGGGTGCACACCAGCCAGAGTGGGCAGAGACCTCTGGTTGGGTGCTTAGAGGGTATATATATATATATATATGAAACAAGCCTACTATGTGTCGATACTGGAATACATGAAATGACTTTCTCACAAGGTACTTCTATCACAATAGGGGAGATGACAAGGGCATAAATACACATATAATTTATGTAAGACACTTTGAAAACCTTAAAAGTAGAACAGAAAGTCAGTAATTATTGTAGAATATGGAAGAAAGCATTTGTTAAGCACCTACTGTGTGCTGTATACTATGTTAAAAGCTTTACAGATATTCTCTCATTTATTCCTCACAACCACTGTGGCATGGGGAGAGGGGGAGGGTAGGTGTTCTTGTTATCTTCATTTTAACAGAGGAGGAAATTTGAAGCACAGAGAACCCAGGGTCAAACAGCTAGGTCACATCTAAACACAGGTCTTCCCAACTCCGAGCTATTTTCCTTTGTTTTATAGGGCAGAAGAGGGTCGTTTTTGTTCCTATCAGGATGAATCCATTCCTGGGCCTGTTGAAGAATAAACTGGCTCAGTTTTACTTGCAGAAGCTCGTCACCAGCTGAACTACAGAGGGATGGATTTTTTGGATCCATCTCTCAAAACTCTTGTTCTCAAAGACCAAGTCTGGGGGAGGTTGGTCAAAGGAATATTCATTTCCTTCCTGCCCACCCCCAATCCAGATCAGGGTTCTCTTGGGTATACAGACGAAGAATTGAGGCTTTCTGCTCTAAAATCTATGACTCTCGACTCTCAAAATCCTGTAGTTATGTGCAAGTGGAAGGGGGAGTGCTCAATGAAGGTTCCATTGTATTTTTAGGGCAGAGGAGAAAGGGCTCGTGGACAAAGGATGCAGCTGCCCTAATTTCTCTGGCAGCTGCAGCATTAGCCACGAAGGAGCCTCAAATCGAGCTTCTTCAAAGCCCCTCCTGAATTATTTCTCCATCTGAGTCACTTGGGTGCAAGGTTTGCCGGGAAATCATTTGGTCTCCCTGTGTTTATCAAGAATGAAGAGTTCTGAGCTCTCCAAGGTAGCTTCCACCTTCCTACCCATTCCCCTCTCTCATTGCCTACTCTGTTGTGAGGAAGGGGCTTTCACTCAAATCCTGGAGGATCAAAGATCAACAGAATTGAGAGATACCCTCAATCACCAAGCATTTATTAAACACTTATTGCATGCCAGGTTCTGTGTTTGAGATACTAAGAAGAGAGCAAATCAACCTCTGTCCTCAAGAATCTTAAAGTCTCTTGGTGAAGCCAATGTGTAAATATCTAAGAATATAGATGATGTAGATGGAGGAAGTGGAAGGAACTTTGAAAGGAAAGATCCCAGTAACTAGGGAGATGGGGTGCAGAAGGGAGTTCGAACCGAGCTTAGCAGGAAGCGCCACAAACTGAGGCAGAGCCAAAGTACGGGGGAGCGTTTATGGATAAGACTTTAACAGACACCTCATCGAACCCATATACAAAAGAAATCTCCCCTTGTCACTCTGTGACAAGAAGCCACCCAGTCCTGTTTGAAGATTTCCAAGGAAAAGGAGCCCACTGTCTCTCCAGGTAGCCCCTTCTACTTCTGGACAGCTCTGGAGCCAATTCCTTACAGAGCAGAGTGTTAAATTTTTCAGTGTGATCATTTATACATAGAAATCACCCACAGTATAATTTAAGGCTCCATTTATTGTTTTGCTGGTTGACTAGACTTAAAATGATGCAGAAAGTGTGAACAATGCAAAGTAAACTTAAAAGTTCATCTTGCATACTACCTTCCGCAACCCTTTTCCCAATCTCAGCCAGTTGTTAAACATTTACCAGCACATCCCTCTCTCTAATTGTTAGGAAGTTTTTTCCTGACTTCAAGTCTAATTGACCTCTTTGTTGCATCTACCCATTGTTCAGGCCCTACCCTCCGGAGAAAAATATTTTGCCACCTCAAAGAGTAGAATCTCCTTCCTTGAACCACATGCTCCTTAAGTAGGCTGTTGTGTAAAGAGGTGGGGCAGTCAAATGGCATCAAACTGATTATACCCTTTGACCCAGCAGGGCCATTGCTGGGTCTGGATCCCAAGGAAATCATAAAGGAGGGACAAGGACTCACATGTGCAAAAATGTCTGTAGCGTCTCTTTTTGTGGAGGCAAAGAACTGCAAAAGGAGTGGCTGCCCATTAATGGGGGAATGACTAACAAGTCGTGATATGTGAAGTTATGGAATATTATTGTTCTATGAAAAATGCTGAACAGGCTGATTTTAGAAAGGCCTGGAAGGATTTACAAGAACTGATGCTGAGGGAAACAAGCAGAAGCGGGAGTACATTGTACACAGTAACAGCCAGAATGTGCAATGATCAACCATGAAAGACTTGGTTCTTCTCCATGGTTCAATGATCCAAAGCGATCCCAATGGACTTTGGTCAGAAAACACCGTCTGCATCCAGAAAAAGAACTAGGGCGACTGAAAGTAAATCAACAAATGCTCTGTTCACGTCTTTTTTCTGTGTATTTTAATCTCTTCCATGGTTTTATCCTTTTGCTTTGATTTTTCTCTCCCGACATGATTCATAAAGCAATGGGTATTAAAAATAAATAAACTTACTACAATAAAAAAAAGAGGGGAGGCAGAGGGTCTGAGTGACCCTGGCCAGGGAACTGACAATCTGTCTGGACCTCAGTTTCCTCATCTGCAGAATGAAGGGGTCAAACTAATAGATACAGGGGAGCGTCTCACACTCCTCAATGCCAATTAATGCAGCTGATGAGATGTTCTTGATGCCTTTCTCAGGTGAGAGATCTTGGAAAGGTCAGAATTCATTCATTCATTCATTGATTCAATAAACATTTGTTAGTATCTATTATGTCCCAGGCACTGTGTTAAATCCAGACTATCTGGACTTCTCATTGGCAACTATAGGGTCAGGGTTAGGTAGCTGGGTGGCAGAGGAGATAGAGCAATTAGGGAGACCCAAGTTCATATTCTGCCTTAGACATTTACTAGCTTTGGGAAAATCATTAAACTCCTGTTTGCCTCAATTTTGTCAACTGTAAAATGGGAATAATATTAACAACTATCCCCCAGAGTTTTTATGAGGGCCAAATGATGCAATCTTTGTAAATGCCCTTAGCCTTTAATGCCTTTTGTTTCTCCCCTTCCCCTCTCTCAAGAGACCCTGGAATAACAATGGTTTGTGGTAAGTAGCATCTGCTTTAGGAGCCGAGACAAGGATACTGCCCGGAACCCAATAGACAACCATATCAAAGGAAAACTTCATGAGGATCCATAAAAGGAAGAAGAGGATTTCCAGAAATCTGGAGCTGGGAGTTACCCCTTTGCCACATGTACTCTCTAAACCTGAGGCGACTTTCCTCTGGACTCCATATGTACTGGTAAGAGGGCACGTTCCAGACTTTTGAGGGATGCTTTTATACCAACTTTTCTTACTATATCACATTAGCAAATAACCCTTTCTAAAAAGGGTTCGGATGGCTGGTTGATAATAAACATGTAGCACTTCAGGTGGGGGCTCATGAGCAACAGTTCTTGAACCCCAACTCCTCAGAGTTACCCCCAAGAACCCTGAAGGGAGAAAGGGGCTTTTAGGGACCTAGCCAGCTCATATGAGTGGAAGTTTGGGGAAGCAGCTCTAAAGAGGGTCCTATGTGAGAATCAAAAATATTTAAATTCAGAGAGATTAGCCAGACCCTCAGAGAGGGAGGAGAGCAAAGCAGGACAGGGCAAGGCAGGGTGGGGAGTCCAGCATATGGGAGCTTCCCCGTTTCACCCACTATTCCCACTGAGTGTTATTTCTATGTTGTGTTAGCAGCATGTTCCAAATTTAGCACTTCTGACACAGAGTAATCAGTGCAGAGCAAAGTGAATGGAACCAATAAAATGGTAAACACAATGACTTCAGCAAGGAAAAATGGGAAGAAAATGGCATGTGGTGCGGTTATAATAATAACCAAACATGGTTCCTCAAAAAGTTGTCCATGTACTCCCGCCCTTGAAGAAGTGAGGGACTGTGGGTGTGGAAGGGGATATATATCCTGTGAGCCATGGCTGATGGGTGAGTGACTGAGTTGCTTCCAAAGGACCAGCTCACTGGGGAGAGGAGGGAGAAGGAATCCATTCAGAAATGAAAAACAAACAAGAGCTAGGGAAAGGGAGAGGGACTGGAGCTAGGGTTTCACTGCTCCAGGGGCCTCTTGGCTGAGGAAGTTCCCTGTCCTCATGAAGGAAGGCCTCTCCTCCAGAATTTATTGCTTTGAGCTTTGAGAAGTTAAGACTTGCCCAGCCAGCAGGTCACAGGTGGGACTCCAGCCCAGGGCTTCCTGGCTTCTCTAGCCCTTCCTGCAAACAAAAGATGTCAATAAAAAAACATTTTTTTTGGATTCAGTGTTCCCTAAATTTGGTCACGTGGGCAAAGCCTGGGTCACTCTGCCCCAGTTTCCTGCTTGGTGTTCTACACTGAGGTAGAATGAGTGCTCCTTGAGGGGAGAGAATTGCTTTGTTTGGTTCCTCCTATCTGTAGCCATTGCTCCATGTGTTTGTATTATTGAATCGGATCAAAATACCTCCGCTTTTCCTGAACAACCCCTCCTCCTCATCTGGGGAAGTAAGAGAATTAGAAAGGCCTCTGTGCACTCCTCCACCCAAGGGTGCCGGCAGCCCCCGTGCCCATGGCTTAGTTGGAGGCAAGCTCAGCACGATCCCCCGGTGGGCATTTCCAAAGAGATGGAGGCAACTAAGGTCCAATCAGGTGATCTTTGCCCAGGAACGAAAGCTTCTGGACCTGGGGTTACCATGTACACCTTTGCTGGAAGCAATACAGAAATGTTCTCCGGGCTGAACGCAGAATGCAGTAAACAATGTTGTGTCATGGACTGCCTTGACCCAGACTTTCAGGAAGGCAGCTGACACATTGCCCAAACTCGTGCTCACCCACATAGCTCGGGAGCCAAACAAACTGGAGGAGCTCATGTTTCCCAGCTGTATTAGGCGCTCTCTGAACGTCTGGCTGGGAAACAAGCTTGAAAATAGAGCTCTCTAGCCCCACTTCTAACCAGAAGCTCAAACTGTTTTGCTTTTTAAAATTTATTTCCATTATCAAGAAACTCCACTGACAGAGGGAAGGGTGATGCCCAATTCTGCCTTCTTAGTCAATCAAAAGGAATTAAATGAATGCCTACTATGTGCCTGGAACCCTGCTAAGCACTGGAGAAAGGCATAACTCAGTCCCTGCCCCAAGGAGTTTACACTCATTTAATGGGGAAGACAACATGCAAACAGCCGGGTACAAACAATAATAGAGTCAAGAAGTCGGGTTGGAGAAAAAACATGCGATCTGTTCTGGCCTCCTTGGGCCCCGGAAGAGGCTCCTAACATGGGCTCAAGGCTTCAGAGTAGCTGGTTCTCTTCAGCATCCTGGATATTTTATTTCATGCAAATTCATTTCCAACTGTGATTTTGAAAAGGGGGTGCTTGGGGCTCCCCAAACTGCCTAATGAGGTTGAGGTCACAAAAGAGGTTTTGAACCCTTGGACTAGGGTACAATCCTCACTCCTGCACCTCAGGGTCCTCAGCTTTCTTCAAGGCTCAGCTCAGGAGTCTCTTCCTCCAGGTGCCATTCTTCCTTCTCAAATACTCCAGTCTGTCCACATCTGCTCTCTCTAAGGAGGATGTGAATTTCCCTCTTCAGGGCCAGACCCATTTTCCATATTGTGTTTGGGCCTTGTACCTGTTTGGAGCTTTATAAATGCATGCAAAATGTCTCTTGCACAAATACTCCAGTGATCTTAGTGATGTGGGTACTTTCTCCACCTATGCAGCTGTCACCCTTTTTGTTGTCCTTTGCTTGCATTTTGTTTTCTTTCTCATTTGTTTTCCCTTTTGATCTGATTTTTTCTTGCGCAGCAAGATTATTGTATAAATATATATGCATATATTGGATTTAACATATATTTTAACATATATTGGTTGGCTTGCCATCCAGGAGAAGAGGTGGGAGGAAAGAGGGAAAAATGCAGAACACAAGATTTTACAAGAGTCAATGTTGAAAAATTATCCGTGCATATGTTTTGAAAATAAAAACCTTTAATTAAAGAATTAAAACAAATAAACAAACAAAAAGAAAAAACAACAGGAGCCAGTCCTAGATTCAATTTCTTTCTTGGGGAAGAGTGAACTCCCATAATGGGAAGGTCCTGGAGGGCCAGGTGTTAAGATGATGTAGAAATAATCTTTTAGCTCCGAGGTGTCACCCAGCCCACAACATTCCCCGAATGTTGTCAAAACAGATTAAGATGCCATTGGAAAAGTTAAACACAATATATAAAAATATAATTAATTTAAACAAACAAACAGAAAAGGCCAGGATAGGTTAGTTTATCATCATGGTAGTATGATGTTTAGCTACACTAGTAGGTGATTAATAAACGTTTATTGACTGACTAGTGAGTGAGTTTATGTTATGTGGGGAAAAGTCAAAAGACCCTTAACCTTGAGAGGAGAAGACTTCCTGAGATATTTTCAGGGATGTCATGTAGAAGAAAAATTACATTTGCCCTGCTCTGTCCTAGAAAGCAGAGTTTTAGGCGGAAGGGACGAGTGTGCTTAATCTAAAGAGAAGTGTCCTAACCGTTACAGCTCTCCCAAAGCACTGCTTTTTGGGTGGGTCCCAGGACAGAGAAAGGTCTCTTCTTCATGAAGATCTTCAGGAGATAATTTTCCTTTGGGTTTGAGTTGGACAAGACTATCTCTAAAATTCTTGCCATGCAAGGTTTTGCAAGGGGAAATATTGAAAACTATCCTTATATATATTTTGAAAATAAAACACTATTATTTAAAAATAAATATATATATATTATTTTAAAATAAATAAATAAAAATAAAAATCAATAAATGAATGAAATTCTTTCCAACTGAGAGTCCATGATACAAGAGAGCCATTTTTGTATATTAAGAAATGTCCTTGATTTGGAATTAGAAGACTTATTTTAAAAGGCTGCTTCCTGCCTGTATGACCTTGGGTAAGTAATAGTATCTCTAAGTGTCAGGTGTCTTATCTCTGAAATGAAGGAGTTAGACTCTGCCAAGGCCCTTTCCAATCTCTAAAATTTATGACGCTGTTATTTAAGTTTCTCTAAAAGGAAGATCACCTCCCCACGGCTTCACATTATAACCTCTCAATGCAACCCAGGGTCACTGTAGCTTTTTTTTTTTTTTTTTGTCTGACATCACACAGTGGAGATTGCTGTCTTCTAAGAACCCCAGAGCTTCTTCAGATGAACTTCTAACTACCTATAATTCCCCAGCCATGTACGTGGGAAACTGATTATTTCATTCCAAGTGTAAGATTTCACATTTATTTTTATAAACCATGTGACTGCAAATCACCATCTCGGGACCATCAAGACTGTGTAGGACCCAGAGGACAGCAGATTTTTTTTTGGGGGGGGTGAGTCATGCCCATTAATGCCCAATGTCTAATTTGTTTTGTGTGAGACATGGCATAGGAGATATCACCCGGGCTGTGGGTGACTAGGAGAGGGCGTGGACCAGTCATGTAGTAAGAGTGAAGGATATTAGACAGGCAGCCCTGGCATCTGTAAACAATCCCTGGCACACAGAAAGGGCTCAGACAAGGATTTATAGAAGAAGGATGTGGACAAGAAGCACATGGGGTAAACAAGGCAGGAGGCAGAGCAGAGGACCTGAGTGGGTGAGACCAAAGATGCTACAACAGGTAATGCTAGAAATCACCACAATAACATTTTGCGATACGGTACATTAAGATTTGCAAAGTACTTTACAAATATTATCTTCACCACAGCCCTAAGAGGTGCCATTATTATCCAGCCTTTGTTTCCCCAAAAATTCTGTGAGAGGAGAATTAGTTAATGATTATTCCCAGTTTCATAGACAAAGAAACTCAGAGATGTAAACTGGCTTCCCTAAGGCCACATAGCATTTGGAAGTCTCAGGCTGGGCTCAGCCTCACCTGGTACTGCTGCCCAGTCTCCACCTCCACCCACTTTGATATATTGCCTATAAACAGTCAAAGGGAGCAATCAACTCTACAAAAAAAAAAAAAAAAAAAAAAAAATCAACCATAAACAGACTCTGTGCTGGATCCTGGGAATGCCAGGATTTTTCTTTGTAATCCCTGTCCTCTCTACTAATGAGAAGCATCATAGATTCTAGATTTGGAGACTGAACGTCTTGTCCACTCGACTGGAGGGAGGGACGTTCTCTTCACGCTCACACATGGCGATCCATTCGTGCACGCTTACTACCTCCCAGGTGCAAGCAGAGGATATCTGTGAAGACGGCCATTCGCCTACCCACCAGGACGCTGCCTCCCTTGCACATGGGAGAGCCCGGGGCCTGATGCCTTCTGAGTGCCAAATATTCTGACACGTGACTGCCCTGGAGTTCTTTGCTTTAGTGTCCAGTAACAATGAAGCAAATTTTGTCCAAAAAAGTGAACGAGTTTGCTTGGGATGGCTTGTTCTTTGCAAATTCCTGGAACTCACTGCTCCCATTACTTGGGCTGGGGAGGAGGGAAGAGCAGATATTTATTGTGTCCAATTTAGCTTTTTGGTTGAGCCCAAGGTCAGTTCTTGCTCCCCTGGTGCTGCTGAGCTCCTCCCAGGCCAGGGGTATCCCATCCCCCTGCTGGTAACAACTAGGCAGGAGAGAAAGAGGAGGGAAGGGGAGGCAGACCAAGGGACAAGATGTTATAGGGGGTAGGGAAGGGCATTCTTTCTAGGATTTTACCTGTTTTTCCAATTTTCCTAGTCTTGTCTGTCATTCTCTCAATAACCTCCGTGACTCATTATTATTTTGCAATATACAACCAAAAATGTGGTGGAGAAATAACTCTAAGAATATTTTCTCTTTTACAAGTAGAGTCTTCTTGATTTCCCCCTGGATGCGTCTTCCTAAATCCAAAAAGAAATGACTAATTCATCCACAAAATAGATTGCATCAATTCCATCTCTTTCACCCGAATTCTTACAAACACTTAAGAGGTGATGGAAGTTACAGTAGGAATCTCAATGGAAAGAACCTTGAGTTGAGAACCTGGGGATCCAGACTCAAATTCTGCTTATGATATTTACTCCCTGTGTGACTACAGGCAAGTCACTACTCTCCTAGAGCCTTAGTTTCCCCAGTTTTAAAATGAGCACGTGGGATTTAAGGATTTCTAACGTTTCTTCCATTTCTCAAGTCTATGGTCCTGGGATCTTAAATCACTTCAGTTGCTTGATTTAAAATATGTGGTGGACTCCATGGGCTTTAAGGAATATGTCTTGTATCCAAATCTTGGGAACCTGTTATGATCTTCAGTCACTTAAAGTCCCTTGACTTCAGTTCCCTAACTTTAAAATGAAAGGGCTGGACAAGGCAACCTCCAATGGTCCCTTCCAATTTCAAATCTGGTGTGGATGACCATGAATAGAATCTGGCCAGGACCAGCATGATCAGTTGATTTATAGATATACTGCTTTACAAAGAAAAGGCAATGGATTTGGGTCAAGAGAAAGAATTAGCTCCATATCTCAGCGGATTGACCATGCTGGAGTGAGGGGCCCTGGGAAGAAGGAGGCAGAAATTATGGGGGGAAAGCAAAGAAAAGATATGGGTTGAAAAAGAAAGGAATATACTTTGCAGGAAAAGTGGATCTCCATTTATCCAGCTCTTGCTTGGGTCCTTCATAAAACAGCAGTGGGATCAATGTTCAATCTAGAGACTAAGCTCTATGTGATCAGAAGAGCTAAGAAGAGGCCTCCTCCTGTCTGGAACAGAAACCAGCATCAAAGATGATACTATAGATAAATTGCTGCCTAACAGAATCCAGTGTCACAATCCTGAGCAAGTAATTTTGTAGCCATGACTTTCTTTGTCTGTGAAATGGGAATAACAATACCTTTAGGCTCTACCTCACAGAGCTGGTACAGGACACAAATGAGATATTGCAATGAGCAAAAGGCTTTGCAGACTTCAAGACATTGTTTTTGTACCACTTAGTGTTATTTCTTATAATTGATAATAATTTAGTATTTGTTTTTACTTATTGATGGCAGCAATTGGATATATTAGATATATATCTAATAGATATATATCTATCTATATCTATATCTAATAGATAATTAATATAAATTGACATAGTTGATCAAACTTGATAATTGATGATAATGAGAATTATTATTATTGATCATGATTGATAAGGATGCCAATGATTATTATTTACAATAATTTATTGTGATATCTATTATCATTTTTTTCTACTGCCAATAATGAAAGTATGGAGTAGAGGATGAACCTTGAAGTCATGTCCTGACACACCCCCTGGCTGTGTGATGCTGGACAAGTAAGTGATTTAAGCTCACAGTTCAAATGACAACACTCTAAGACTATGCAAAAAAAGGTGCTGACCCACATCGATAGAGGGAATTGTCAACATCTCTGAAACCACGGGCCCAGCCTCTGGCCCGGTCTCTATTTATGTCTCTTATACTTGGCCAAAAGTTTTGTCCCAAGATTCCCTTAGGAAGTTGGGGGGGGGGAAGCATTTGTGACCTTTGAATCCCCATCGAGCATTGGATGTGTCTGCTAATATTAGCTAAAGGACACATTTTATCTTGTTCATCTGGAAACTCATTATTGTCTCTTTCTCCCCTTTCTTTCTTTTTTATGCTTTCTTTATTAACACACTTTGTCCCTTGGAAGATCTGCAGGGTTATTGATGAGGACCCTTCATTAAAGTCCATTAAACTGTCACCATGACTTAGGAAGATGGTCTTTGATAGTTGCTAGGTGGAAAAATCCTTTCCTTCATGGCCAGAAGCCACGAGTCTTTGATCCCTTGGTGAACATACACAGCCTACTGCCAGCCTCCAGGAAAAGGAGATGGGCAGGCATGAGTTGAAATCCAGCCCTTAATAGTCACTTAATAGTTATGTGACTGTGGGCAGGTCAGTTTTCTCATCTGTAAAATGGATTGGATGACCCTGAAGTCCCTCCTGGCTCTGTCTGTGGCCCGATGAACATCTTTGGACCTCAGCTTCTCATCTATAGAATGATGGGATTAGCCCATTTTTGAAGATCCCTCCTACATCCGGGGCTTTCTGACCACAATCAGAAGGTGTGTTGGGCCGGGCCAGTCTTGGAAAACCAGGGACTACCCCCCACACACACCATGACTATGGAATATGGAAGGAGAACTTGAGTAGAAATCATGCAAGAAAGGGAAGAACAGGCAGCCATTGTTTCTTGCTTCCCAGTTTTCCAGAGTTTGTTCCATTGACTTTCTAGTTGAACCTTGGTCTTAAAAGGAAGTGACCCAAAGAAACTGGGCATCGGGCTTCAGGTGAACTCAGGGAATGAGGTAAAAGGTGAACTGGGCAAAAGTCAGAAGGAGACATTCTCAGGAGCCCATAGGTCTGCAAATGTTTATTCAGGAAGGTATGAGAGATATGGCCCTGAGCATTCCACACCCAGTGGAACTAGGGAAAGGTGTAGAGGAGGCACACAGCTGGGCTCCTTTTGGGGACCTGGGCTGCCTGGTTTCTTAGCAAGGGAGTTAGAAGGCTTAGCTAGAACCTGTTGGGTGGCCTTCCTGCCTCCAGCTTATCCTCCACTCAGCTGTCAAATGCAGACCCTCTCCCCATGCAATAACCATCAGGGGCTCCCTATCACCCACAGGATCAAATGAGAACTCCTCTCTCTGTGTAGAAGAAAGAAAGAAAGAAAGAAAAGAAAAGAAAAGAAAAGAAAAGAAAAGAAAAGAAAAGAAAAGAAAAGAAAAGAAAAGAAAAGAAAAGTCCTTACTTCTATGAATTCACAGGCCTGGATAAAATAATAGTGTCTGATGGAACCATAGCCCTATGATGTCTCAAAGTGACTTATAGACATTATATCACTGAAACTCACAGGAGGTGATAGAGGGATTAGCCCTATTTTACAGATGAGGAAACTGAGGCAAAGTCCCAGGGCACCAGCCATTCCTTGTTAGGACTTTGTCTCCTCCCAATTCACTGATTTCAATAGGACTTCCAATCCACTGGGGAGAAGGTCAGGTGAAGAGAGGATAGGGTTAGGGAGCCACACCCAGCATTAGCAGTCAGATCTGCTGCCCTTAACCAAGTCAATGACCTGCTGTCTGGGCCGGTCTCTTAGTTTACAGCTCCTGGAGGCCTCAGTTATACCCTAGTCCCATTTGTTCATTTTAGCTGGAGTCCAGTTGGTCCAAAGATAGGCAGACTTGAAATTTGAACCCCATGCTTCTGGTTCTGAGAGAGCACCAGCCCTGAAGTCAGAGGAACTTTGGGCAGCACTTCACCTCTCTGTGACTCAGTTTCCTCATCTGGAAAGTGGAGAGCAGTATGGTGGATCAGATGCCTTCTGCGTTCCCTTCTAGATGCGGGTCTTGCTTATGGCTGACCATCCCTTGCCCTCCAGGCCCTTCTTCCCAGTCCCCTCCTCATCTTCCAGCTCTCTTTTGTGGGCTGTCTTTCCCATTAGAAAGTAAGCTTCTTGAGGAGAGGGACTCTTTTCAACAAGTAGGTGATTTGGGCCACTGCCAATAGACTTGGGACAGAGAGAGCCATCTGCACCCAGAGGGAGAACTCAGGGGCTGAATGTGGATCCCATCAGAGTATTTTCACCTTTTTTTTTTTTTTTTTTGCTTGTTTTTTGCTTTTTTTTCTCATTTTTTTCATTTTTGATCTACTTTTTCTTGTGCAGCAAGATAATTATGGAAATATGTGTGGAGCAATTGCACATGTTTAACATATATTGGATTATTTGTTGTCTAGGGGAGGGGGTGGGGAAAGAAGGGAGAAAAATTTGGAACACAAGGTTTTGCAAGGGTGGGATGAAAACTATTTTTGCCCGTATTTTGAAAGTAAAGAGTTCTTATTTAATCTTTTACAAAGAGTCCTTACTTCCATGAATTCACAGGTCTTTGCAAAAAGACTTTGTCTTCTTTTTGCTTGCATGTTAGCACATTGTTTGGCACTTTAGTGCTGATTGCTTTGTTGCTTTGCCTAAAGTCTGTGGCAACTGGATTTGGAACACTGAGATCCAGTCCAATACAGATTCTAAAGTCTAGAATTGAAGAACTGAGATTTGGAAGAGGAGGAAACACTGGGGGAAATGGCCCCAGAATTTAGAACTGAGTCTTTGGTAAGTGTACAAGTGGGGAAAGTCGCCAGATCTTGGAGGAGGATAGAAAGACAAGGAAATAGCTGCTTTCTTGGCTCAATGCTTCTTCTCTCCTCTGATCTCACAGTGTTACAAATCCAGAGCCAGGATGTGAGCTGGGCCTTGGGGCGCCACAACTCGGTGTGCACCCCAACATACTTCCTCAGCTATAAAATTGGCAATTCAATGGGGAACTGAACCAATTACGTTGGGCCCTACAAGCTTGTCACGGGTATGATTAATGATTCTGATTGTCCATCGCGTTCTTCCACTAGAAACAAATGAACCATGACTGGCTTGAGAAATCATTCTTCCACAAGTTGGGTCTGCAAGAGCCGGTTTTCCTGGGATCTATCCACATCTGGGTAGATTAATTTTCAAGTTTCAGGCCTTCAAGGCTGAGCAGTTAGCCCCTGGAACCAGAGTACCAGCCTCTGTGGCCCCCTGTGGCCCAATAGCTTTCAACCTTTTTTTGCAAAGTGTCTCCCCTTCCCTAAAGGTCATTAGGCAGCAATATTGAACAATGCCCTGTTGGGTGCCAAGAACTTCACAGTTTTGGGAGAGCTGAGTTGTTACTTCTGACTGTGCCCAAGTGAAGTGGGCAATGGGCTGGGCGAGTTCCCTTAAGTGGTTCGTTCTTGCCAGGTGTAATATTTTATAATTGAATAATCCTGAGAAGGGGGAACAAATAGCTGGGATAAAAGAGTCTGTTGATTTTACCTTTGCAACATTTCCCATGTGAGCCCCCTTCCTCTCCTGTGACACAGCCCCCACCCTGGGGCAGGCTCTCACCACCTCACACCAGGACAATGACGGTAGTTGCTGGGGGGAGGGGGTCTCTGCCTCAGTCTCTCCCCTCCCCAGTCTATCTTCAACTCAGCTGTCAATGAACCTTCCTAAAATATAGGTCCACATCACCTTGTAGAGCACTTTCTGTTACGGTCTCCTGGTTGGCCTTCAAAGCCCTTCCAAGTCTACCAGTCTGCTCCCTCCTCCTCCCTGTGCTCTGTGGCCCAATGATCCCAAACTCCCCACTGTTCCTCACACAAAACACTCAGTCCCCCACCTCCAAGGATTTCCACTGACTCTCCCCCATTCCTAGAACTCCATCCCTCCATAGCTCAGCCTCCTACCTCCCCTGGCTTCCTTCAGTCTCCAAATGTCTCACCTCCTACCCAAAACTCTTTTCTAGTCCTCCCTAATCTCTGCCCCTTAACTCTGAGAAGACCAAGTATTTATGGGGTAGATAGATGGTGTGTTTGTAAATAAGTGTTTGAATGTTGTCATCTCGTTGGACTGGGAGCTCTCTGAGGGTAGGACTGTCTATCTCTCAGCATCTCCAGGACCTGGCACAGAGTAGGTACTTAGTAAATGGTTATTGATTTGATATCAGGGTAAAGGGATGTATTTACAATAGGTTTACAAAATGTTTTACACATAGTATTTTGTGTGATCTTCACAACAATCCTATAAGGTAGGTGGTATTATTAGTCCCACTTTACAGACAAGGTAACAGAGGTTTCACCGTGCTGAAGGTGCAATCAGTATAATCCATAAGGTACAATGGAAATGTGGCCGATTAGTGCTTCAGGTGCTCATCCTTAAAATGAGGAAATTAAACTACTTGGCCTCTTAATCCTCTTCCAGCTCCAAACTCATGGTCTCCTTCTCTGATAAACTGGAAAAGAAATTTCCATGTCCTACTCCAAACAGCCCCATGACCTCAGGGATGTGGGTGGTTCTTGCAGCAGTGCTTCCCTGACTGTGCCAGGCTTGCTTGTGGCCAATGAACTGAAGGCTTTCCTCTCCTTTCTCTGACTGAAGGACACTAGGGGTATCTACAGCGTGGCCACAAGCCAGTCCCTTGTTCTTCCAACCTATCTTTTTGGCTCACACATCTCTTTGCTCAGGGTCTCCTTAGTACTTCCTTATTTGTCATGAGTTGGATCCTGCACCCATTATGTGCCTCCCCATAGAAGGGATACGGTCTCCTGCTCCCTCTTCTAAAAATCTTCAGAAATCCCTGTAAAACGATCCTAGTCTGAAGCCTTTGGAGTCATCGGAAGAGAAAACCCATCTCGAAAAGAATCCACATGTACAAAAATATCGATAGCTGCTGTTTTTATGGTGGCGAAGAATTGGAAATTGAGGGGATGCCCGACAATTAGGGAAAGACTGAACAAGTTATGGTATGTGAATATAATGGAATACTTTTGCACTATGGGAAATGATGAGCAGACAGATTCAGAAAATCCTGGAAAGACTTACATGAAGTGATTCTGAGTGAAGTGAGCAAACCAGGTAATCACTGTACATGGCAACAGTCTGATGATTAACTCTGACAGACTTAGCTATTCTCAGCAATGAGTGATCCAAAACAATTCGGAAAAGCTCACGATGGAAAATGCCATCCACGGCCAGAGAATGGGAGACCGAATGCAGAGGAAGCAGAGTATTTTTACTTTTTTGTTTGTTTTTTCTTTCTAATGGTTTTTCCCTTTGTCTGATTCTCCTTTCACAACATGACTAATGTGGAAATATGTTTAACATGATTGTACATGCATAACCTACATCAGATTCCTTGGGAAAAGAGAAAAACAAATTTGTAATTCAAAAATCTTATAAAAATTAGTGTTGAAAACTACCTTTATCTAGAATTGGAAAAAAGTAAATACTTTTAACTGTGAAAAAAAAATTAAAGAAGAGAATCCCATCTCGGTCTTTCTCTATCACTTCTGAAATCACAGCCCCTTCCTCCAAAAAAGCTACAGGCAGGACTCCTACCTAGAAGTAATTAGGGTGAGAACCAGACAGAGAACAAGGATGAAAGCCCTTATTGATCCCTCTGAAGGAGTCAGGGCACAGATCAGAGAAAAGAAGTCCCCTGGATTACCTGAGGTCATGTGTTACTACTTGAGGGAAAATCCTGGAGGGGAGGGGTTCCAAAGAAATCATTCATTCTTAGGCGATTGATTCACCAGGTCATTTGGGAAAGATTAAATGACTATTGTTTTATGGGAGGAAGTAGAATGTTAACCCTAAACTGTATAACCACATTGTGAAACTTTCCCTGTTCAAGGTTCCTGTAAATGCTGCTTCAAAATGTCTTGTTGAAAGACACGTCCCAAGGATGAAGAACTCCACCAATTTAGATGGATTTTTCTTTCTAAGCTAAAAATGTATTTAGAATAAAGAGAAATTAATAAAAAGCTCTTTCTGGCAAACTTGTGCCTAAAGCGAAAAGAACAATAGAAATGTTTTTCTTCTATAATTGAATGGCATTGTCTAGTCCCAGGTGTTCCTATAACCTTCCAAGGCCCAGCTGATCCTGTTTTACTTATGAGATCAGATGAGTTAAGGAAAGTTTGGGAGCACAGGGCCATAAAAATGATTTCTGGAAATCTTGCACCTAAAATGCCAAGTGGAATATTGTATTCCACTCATATTGTATGGGGTGATGATCAACTGAGGTGGATTTAGTTCTTTTCAACAGTGAGGTGATTCAATTCTAATAGACTTGGGATGGGGAAAGCCATTGCATCCAGAGACAGGACTATGGAGATGAATATGGATCAAAGCATAATGTGTTCACTTTTGTTGTTGTTTGTTTGCTTGTTTTTTTTTTTTCTTGTGATTTTTCTTTTCTTTCTTTCACCTTTTGATCTGATTTTTCTTGTGTAGCAGGATGAATATGAAGCTATGTTTAGAAGAATCATGCATATTTAACCTATATTAGATTGTTTGTTGTCTTTGGGGGGGAGGAGAATTTGGAACACAAAGTTTTGCAGAGGTAAATGTTGAAAACTATCTTTGCATATATTTGGAGGGAAAAAAAGTTATTTAAAAAATTCTTCTGGGCCTAAAGTCTGTGGTACACAGCTCCATGAGTCATACACATCTAGCAACAAAGTGGGGCCAAATAAAGGCCCAAAGGCAGTGCTTGGGGCACACACACAGCGCTTCATAGACACCTTGAAAATGATCCTTCGCCTCCAAAGAAGCAAGAGAATCATCCACCCCATATCTGGGCATCCCTAGTCAGACTGTCATTGACATCCCAGCTATCTTCTGCCCAGCCAACCCACCACTGAGACCTCATTGTCCTCCTGATGCTTACAGTCAAGTAAAATATACTTGGTAGGGGAAAAACTAGAGAGTTCCAGGCAGAGTCTAGAATAAGGTATTAGCAATTATTTCCCTACAAAGAAAGCATTAGACTCTAGGTCTTTGTTGTAATTCTCTCTAGATAGATAGATAGATAGAGACATATAAATTAATCAGCTGATTAATTAAATTTACAAATTAAGATTTAAAACTTCCTCTACCAGTGCAGGGCAACTCAGAAGCTTAGAGTCCTCCAAAGCGCTGTGAAGATCAGGAATTGTCCAAGGTCATACATCCCATAGGCTTCAGAGGTAGTATTTGAACCTTGGACTTCCTAGTTCCAAAGTCAGCTCTCTAAGCATTATGTCATATTGTCATCATCATAGATTTGTGAAACACGTTATAGATATGATCCTGTTTAATCTTTCACCAACCCTGCAAGCTAGGTACTATCATATCCCCAATTAAAAGATTACAAAGCAATATTCAAAGCTTGGTATACTGGGGAAGGGAAAAGCTAGAGGATTCCAGGCAGAGTCTAGAATAAATTGTTGACCATTGCTTCCCTGCAAAGAAAACATTGGACTCTGGGTCTTTGTTGTAATTCTATATGTTAATTAAATAATCAGTTGAGTAATTAAATTTACAAATCAAGATTTAAAAAAAGAAATTGCAAAGGGAAGGCTTTGTCTAAGATAGAATTTGAACCTGGGTCACAGTGGGTCCAAAGCCACTGCTCTCCTCACTGGGTTAGGCTGCCTTTAAAGGGAGAAGACAGAATTTTGTGTCAGAGGTCGTGGTCCCAATTTTGACTATGTCACAATTAATTAGTCAACAAGTGCATACTAAGTGTTTTCTGGGTGTCTGGTGCCATGCTGGTACTAGAGATATAGAAGTACAACAATGAAATGATTCAGATCAGTTCCAATGATCTTGTGATGGAGAAAGCCAAGTACACCCAGAGAGGACTATGGGAACTGAGGGTGAATCACAACGTGGTATTTTCACTCTTTTTGTTGTCTGCTTGCATTTTATTTTCTTTCTCATTTTTTTCTTTTTGATCTGATTTTTCTTGTGTAGCAAGATAATTGTATAAATATGTAAGCATATATTGGATTTAACATATATTTCTGGGGCAGCTACATGGTGCAGTGGATAGAGCACCAGTCCTGAAGTCAGGAGGACCGGAGTTCAAATCTGGCCTGAGACACTTAACATATCCTAGCTGTGTGATCCTAGACAAGTCACTGAACCCCAATTGGCTCAACAAAAAAAGTAAATAAATAAACAAACAAATGAATGATTGAATAAATAACATATATTTCTACCATATTTAACATATATTGGATTACTTGCCATCTAGGGGAGAAGGTGGGGGAAGAGGAGGGAAAATAGGAACACAAGGCTTTGAAATGTTGAAAAATTACCCATGCATATGTTTTGAAAATAAAAAGCTTTGATAAAAAGAGAGAGAGAGAGATACAAAAGTAAAAATGCTGCCATCAAGAAGAAATGGCTGTGAGCTCTGGATAAGTGAGCACCTCTCTAGTCCTCAGTTTCTCTATGTGTAAGATGAGGGAGTTGCATGAGATAATCTCCAAGATCCAAATCTTATGGTCTGAAGCATATTAGAAAGGTTTACTACAAAGAGTGCAGTTACTGGGGGGAAAGTTGCTGTTTTTATCTTTCATTCCCAAAGAAGACCATGATACCCGGTGGGAAGGTGATGCCATGATTTGCAGGGGAAGGGAATTTCAGTGAGGGAAGACTGTGCAGAATCACCACCCCCACTTTCTTCTGGGTCCAGATATAGTATCAAACTAATAACTAGAGCTATAAAGAAAGGCAAAAACTTTCTGCCCTCCAGGACCTTACGTGCCAGTGGGGGAGGTAACGGGTTAATCACTAGGTACACGCCAGATCCATCCTTAATAGAAGGAGGGAAGCGCTCTGAGAGGAAGGAATTAACCACCAAAGTCAAGAAGGCAGAAGGAGGAAGGTTGAGCAATCCAGACAATTTGGATCATCACGGCCAGCATTTATATTGCACTTCAAAGTTTAGAAAACACTTTGTATTTATTATTTGACTTGATCAGTCATGCAAAAGCAAAGTGATGAGAGCTGGATCACAGAATGCGTGGAGGGAAGGAAGACAGGAAGGAAACAAATATTTATTTAGTCGGACACTGTGCTAAGTGATTTACAAAATCATCTCCTGTGATCTTCACAACAAGCCTGGGAGAGGTGTTTTTAGGGTCCCGATTTTTGGAGATGAGGAACTGAGGCTGGCAAATTGTAGTGACTTTCCCAGCGTCCCACAGCTAGCCAGTGTCTTTCTGTGCCCTTTAGCTTCTTCCCTGACTAAGCCAGCCAAGAGGCTGGAAGTAATGGGGAACCCCTGAGGGTATTTGGTCCTGGAGCATGACATGGTCAGATACATACTTTAGACAAATCACCTGGGCAGCCGAGTGGAAGGTGGATTGGAGGAACAGATACTCGAGGCAGGGATGCCCCTTAGATTGTATTATTTACTTCCACTGCTATCATATCTAGGGTGGTGCTAGAAGTGTGAAGTGATTGTGGATAGAAAGATGGATACCTGAGAATTGACTTGCCAGTTTCTATAATGAATCTGAATTCTTTTTTTTTTTTTTTTTTTTTTTTTTTTTTAGGGGAGAGTGGGCTCAAGCCTAGAGTAACTTTGCAAATCCTTCTAGAAGGAAAAGTGTTCTTGATTGACTCTAGTTACAAGTCCTTTCTGGATGGCTTGTTGTAACAGACTTGTTCTGTATCTTCTGCCTTGTTAGCCCGGTGCTTATAAGGGAACACAGAACATCTTGACAAGATTTAAAAGTGAGCTAGATTCAGATGTTCCCAGATGAATTATCTGGATAGCAACAAAACAAGTCATCTATAAGGCTATGTCACTGATAAGTCTTTCAGATCGAACCAGGATCCGTGTCAAGTCAATGTTCCATTTCCAGACCACAAGCTATACGTATGGACGCCATCTTGTTGACCATTTCCTGAGCTATTACCATCCAGAACAATGAGGGCAGTGGTATTTAGAGTTTCCAGCTCAATGAACTTTAGAAGAAACTGGAGGGCAGGGCCAGTTCCACTATTAACGTAGGCATTCGAGCACTCAGCCACAAAGACTTGGCAAGGGTCTTAATTTCCCCCTATCTTCCATTCCTCCCTTCAATCTGATCATAAAAAAACGCATTCATTCCCACAGGTAGAGGATGGCAAATTGACACAACCTTTTGTCTAATCAGGAGATTGCACTAATATAGCCTAATTAAAAATCAACCAGAACACATTAAGCATCTACCATTCATCAGGCATTGTGCTTGGTACGACAACAACAAACAAGTCTTTCCTGCCCAGAAAGAGAAAGACGTGCAACCAAAAAAGTGTATAGAAAACACATTGAGGTAATTTGGGGGGCTGGGAAGACATTAGCAGTTGGGGGATCCTGAAAGGTTCCCATGATATAGCAGTCATATCATAATCATAATTATTATTTTTAATTCAGTCACTGTTCAGGTATGTCTGATTCTTGGTGACCCCATTTGGGTTTTTTTTGGCAAAGCCATTCCCTTCTCTGGTTCATTTTACAGATGAGGAAACTGAGGCAAATCAGGTTGCGTGACTTGCCCAGGATCACAAGTCTTCTTAACTCAGGCTGATACTTTATCCCCAGTACCACCTAACTGAAGGAGACTTCTTGTGAGCTGAGAGTTCTAAGAGGTGGGAGTGGGGATGCATTCCTGGAATGCGGAGCAGCTTTATTTCTCCTCCTTCTACCTTCAACTCCTCAAACCAGATCCCCTCGATTCCCAGTCAGGGAACCAAATGATGGGTTTCGGCGCAGGGCAGAGAGTTGTGGGAACCCCTTCTGGTTGGTGCAGGTCCTTCATAAAAGAATTTATGAACCCCAAAAGTTAGACTGGCAAAAAGAAGCTTATTGGCACTGAGAAATCAGCCTTTGCTAGGAGGCTGACTTCCTCAGTGGCAAGGTCCTGACAGAGATGTAAAGGTCTAGCAAAGGAGTCCTGGCAGAAAGATAAACAATGGGTGTAGAGAAATCCTGGCAGAAAGATAAAGAGGGGTTAACGCTGAAAAAAGGGTGTCTTCTCAGCAGGCAGGGGGTGCTCAAAGGCAGCCAGGCCAAGGAAATCAGACTGAGATCTTTGAATTGAATAGAAATTTTCTAATTGAATTGTCCCTGGAGTAATCTCCAACTTAATAGAGGTCCATAGAAATCTCAGATCTCAAGCTCAGACTAAGCAGGAAGGGTCCTGGACTCAACTAGTCCCACCCAGACAACAGAATGAAACCACTTTATTTTGATTCCCTGGGGAGGGTGGTCTCTCTCAGGGGCAAGAGTTTCTCAAGAGTTCCCCCCCAAGTCAGAGGACAGCTTCAGGGTTCTCCCATCAAGCTGAGACCAGACAGGGGGATCTTTCCTTATGACCAATGGAGGGACTTGTACACGGTAACTTTAGGGGGCTCCCCAGACCTGCCAGACCCTTTTTATACAGGGGCTGGTTGGGCAACAGTAGGATGCACCGCTCAGTGACAGGTCATCCAGAGACACCCCCTGTTTGTCTCCCGGTAGAACAGGTTTTCTTTATGGGTATAGCAGGGACCTGGGGGTCCCACACCAGCAGGCAGCCATGAAGGCCGACCTCCGAGCTTAGTCTAGTGCATGGAAAAGTCTCCAGAGAGAGAGCGGCAGAGTCTCTGGAGCTCCTGAGGCAGGAACTGGGAGCCAGCTTCCCAGCCATCTACATACAAAGCATCCCGTGGTTCTCAGTAATGTTGGGATGGAGATGGGCCAGGTATCCCCACAGAGCTGCAGGGGTTGCTGGGAGTCACAGGTGCCTGAGTGCACCTCTGGGAGCCCAGAGAGAGCAGTGGAACTAGCTGTGACCTTGAAGGGGTTGTGCCCAGGGCTGCCGGCCGGAGCCTCTCTGAGAAGTCCAGGTGCCCCATGCCAGCCCAGGCTTCATGCAGGAAGAGACCTGAGAAGGAGAGGGGGTGTCCAGCCCAGCGCAGGTACGGTTCACTCAAGGTAGGGCTGTGCCGGGGCCAAGATGGGAGGCTAAGCAAAGAAATCTGCCCTTCTCCCGGCACTCCCAGCAAGGATGACCCGGGAAGGAGCCAGGCGCCCAGACGCGTGGAGCGGCCGCCCGCCAAGACGACCCCTGTCCCCTTCCACTCCTAGAGGAGGAAGCCGTCTTACTCAGATTTAGTGTCTTGAAATGAACTGAAAGAGAAGTTTGGAGAAGGGGAAGCAGACAGTGGCTCAGGGAGGAACGAGACGGTCTGGGCTCCCATGGGGCATCAGGCAGGGCAGGTGAAAATGCAGGGGATGGCCTGGATATCCAGAGAGATGTGACGGTGACATCCGAACCACAAGAGTGGCTGGAATGACAGGGGAGGGAGAGAAGAAGGAAAAGGCCAGATCTCTGGTGGCTTCTCCCGCGAGGGGTAGGGGGAGATGGCCGGGGAACAGACGGAGATGGAAGTGTCAGAGAGGCTGCCGGACACCCAGGAGGGACCAGAGCAGGCAGCGGGAGGAGATGGGCAGGGAGCACACACATGAGGGCCTCTCGAGGGATGTGGCCGAGGTCCTACAAAGCAAGGACTTGGAAAGAAAAACAACAAGAGAACTCGACATCCTTGAACAGGGACCACTCAAAGAGCTTCAGGGAGCTCAAAACTAGAGATGAAAAAGACAGCTGGGTCCCGGAGGAGGGGGGGCCTGCAGGGCAGATCTCCAGGGCCATTTCCTAGAAAATGCATGATGGGTTTGGGTAATAACGAGCTCATGAGTCAGAGCTTCAATGTCACCTTAGCTGAAGTCCATCCCTCCCCCAGGGAGGGATGTGAGGGAGGAGAAGGACTTGGAGGAGGTGAGTCAGCTGCCAGACACAGCTAGGCCCAAGGGACAGCCCGATGATCCATCACTGCCTTGGTTTGCTATGCAGGAGTAAGAGCCCGGGGGAATCTGGGGGAAGGACACCCTGGCCCCCACATCTGGATATCTGCAACATGCCCGAGAGTCTCGTGCACACCGTCCTTGGGGACCAGGCAGAGACATGGCATCCGGATGACCACGAACCCGCGTGAATTTGGGGGAGGGAGGGCAGAAGGACCTGAGTCACAAGGTCAAAATTAGTGGGATTGGGATCAAGCCAGAGGGAGGTATCCAGAAGTGTCTTCCAGGGAGGTATCCGGCATCTTTCATTATTCATTATTCTGGGTCAGTCTTATTATTGTGTTATTACATATATTATATAATGCAATTGTTATTATTATCAGTATTATTATTCTGGATCAAGGACTTGGATGAAGGGATGAGCAGGAGGAAAGGGGAATGGGGCAGTAGGAGGGCTGCATGGGAGGGTCTCACTCTAACCACTTGTTACCAGACTAACTAGTCTAATTAGAACAATAATCTTCTAATCTAGGAAAATGAAACGTAGTAGGGATAACCATAGACCTGACATCCTGGGTAAAGAGGGGCCAACTCTGCAAAAATGATTTAGGGATCGATCTTGAATTCAATATAAACTCAGTAGGGTGATTTTGGCAGCTGAAAAAGCTAAATGTATTTTTTTTAAACTAAATCCTTTCTTTGTGTATCAGGTTCCCAGGCAGGAAATACTTTTCATCAATGCAGATTTTTTTCTCAGCAATTTATAATCTTTGAAAATTGCCCGGGACCTTGAGAGGCAAGGACTCACTCAGGGTCACACAGTCAGTCTGTGTGAAAAATGGGCCCCAGCCAGGATCCTAGAAGGGTGTAGTGGAGAGAGCCAGTCCTTGGAGTGAGAAGCCCAGGTTCTGTTTAAGCTTCAGGGAGAGAAGAAGTGTCTTATTTGTCAATTCATTTTTTTTAATTTCAAGTTCCAGATTCTCTCTCTCCTTCCCACCCTGAGAAAACAAGCACAATATATAAATAAATAAATTTTTACATATGTATGTATATATGTGTAGATATATATAATTAAATTTTATATATATTATATATACAATGTCATGCAACACACATTACCATATTAGCCATGTTGCAAAAAGGAAATGCACACAAAAATCACAAGGGAAAAAAGCAGAAGCCTTTTCTTTCAATAAAGAACCGAGCTGGGAGTGATGTCTTGGAGGTATCTGGCTGTTGCCATATTGTCCATCCCATTAGAATGGGAATTGCTTGGGGGCAGGAATTGTGCTTTTCCCCCCAAGTCCCTTTGTATCCCCAAAGCTCGTTCCTGGCACTTGATAAGCACTGGATCAATGCTTATCAATTTCGTTCTTAAAAAGGACTAAAACATCCTCCTTGTGTTAGAGTCATCTTCAGTTGTGTGTGTCCAACCACGACTGATCAGACCAGCACAAGCTTGGAAGGCTCTACCACAGCCCGGGCACAAAAAGTCCGTGGGGACATTGGGGGGGATTCTCTACATTTGCACATCTCTGTGAATCACAGAATTAGGGTCCAGTGAGATCTTAACAAGCTAAAGCATCAGGTTGGATCAACTCCAGTGAAATTTTCTAAGGATAAATGTAAAGTTTCATATTAGGGACCAAGAGATCAACTTCAATCAATCAACCAACAAATATTTATTAAGTACCTACTGTTTTCTGGGCCCTGTGCTAAGTGCTGGAGATTCAAAATGAGGCAAAAGGTCTCCTTCAAGGAGCTCACAAACAAATAAGCAAGCTCTATACCGAATAAATAGGAAATAATCATCAGAGGGAAGTCCCTGGAGTTAAGAGACATTGGGAAGGCTTTTTGCATGAGGTAAGATTTTATTTGGGATGTATTTAAGGGAACTCAATGAAGCTAGTTGTGGGGTAGAGGGAGAGAAAGTCTTCTGGGCATGGGGGACAGCCAGAGAGACGGCCTGAAGCATTTCAGATGCTTCAGAGATGGAGGATCTTGTATGTGGAACAGCCAGAAGGCCTGTGTCATCGACTCAACTGGGGAGTAAGGGAAAGTGGGAAGATTAGAAAGCCAGGTGGGGCTAATTGTGATGATGCTAGAAGGCAGCTATATGGGGCAGTGGATGAAGTCAGGAAAATGCAACATACTAGCTGTGTGATGCTGGGCAAGTCACTTCTGGGAAAGGTAACACACTTCAGTACCTTGCCAGAAAAAAACCCAAATGGGATCGCACCAGTTGGACATAACTGGAATGACTGAACAGCTTACAAAGGGATCTGAAGGTCAAACATGGCAGTAATATGGAGCCACTGGGGTTTATTGAGCAACAGGGAATAGTACTTTGGGGAGACAACTTTAATGGCTTAAATAGGGGGAAACTGAGGCAGGAAGCTCCATCAGCGGCTATTGCTGTAGCCCTGGTGTGAGGTGATGAGGTTCTGTACCAGAGAGGGAGAAGGGATAGAGGAGACAAGGAGGCAGATTGCATGGAGAGACCGCAGAGATGAAAATGAGAAACCAAATGACACCATATTGGATGAGGTGGGATGAGCCGGTTAAGAGAGTCCAGGTTGATTCCAAGGTTTGTACCTGAGGCCCTGGAGGATGAGGTTGCCCTCTGCCATTATAGGGAAGGTAGGAGAGGGAAATTTAGGAGGAAAGAGAAGGACTTCTGTTTCGGATCCAAAGAGTTTAAGACAGCCATTGGACACCCACTTAGAAGTGTAGGAAAGGCAGCTAGAGATCCAAGATCGGATGTTGGGGGCAAGAAAGTCAGGTTTGAGAATCATCGGTATAGAAACAGTTATTAAACATGTGGGAGCCAACTAGATATAAGGGAAGTAGGATAGAGGGAGAAGAGGAAAGGACCTTAGTTGGGGGGAAGTTGGCCGGTGACTGGGCAGCAGTCTGTCTGGAAAAGCTCTTAGGTCTGCGAGTCAGTGGGATCCTCTGCTGTGACCACAGGCTAGAGGAAGGGAGATGGAAGCTCTCAGGGATGGCTCTCCCCTTCTCCCTAGAGATGGCTACCACTGAGCACAAACAGCTATGTGTCTATGTATACATTTGCAAGAGCTTGGGGAAGCTGGGGAGTGTCCCCCAGGAGGTGACCGGACCATGATGTGCCTGCAGGGAGAAAAAGCTGCCTTCAGGTATGGGGAAGGATTTGACTATGTATAAATCTATATGAATAAGTGTATGTCTCTATGTATACATTTACACGTACATGCATATAAATATACAGATCATGTATATGTGTGTAAAATTATTCTATACACACGTCTACCTATCAGTTCTTTGGCTGAAGATAGCATATTTCTTCTTATGTCCTTTATGCTTAATTAGGGTATTTATAAAAATCAAAAGAACTTACTCAAAATCATTCTTAAAACAATACCAACAGACAATCTTTGCTTATGTCTGCTTATTTTGCTCTTCATTATTTCATCCATATTCATGTTTTTCTACGATCACCGAGTTCATCATTTCTTATATCACAGTAATATTCCACTACAACTCGTTCAGCCATTCCCCCAATTGATGAACGGCCCTGTGATTTTCATTCTTCACCATCACAGAGAAAGTCACTATAAACATTTTAGAACATAGAAATTATTTTCCTTGTCCTCTAATTATTTTTGAAAATAGACCTAGTAGTAGTATTACTAAGTTAAAAGATACAGGCAGTTTTATAACTCTTTGGGTATAATTCCATATTGCTCTCCAAAATGGTTGGATCAGTTCACAATTCCATAAACAGTGAATTAGTGTCCCAGTTTTTCCATATCCCTACCAATATTTTTAATTTCCTCTTCAATCATTTTAGCCAATCTGATAGATGTAAAACATCAAAAAAAAAAGTTTTAATTTGCATTTTCTAATCAGGATTAATTTAGACTATTCTTTCATAAAGAAAAATTGTCTTTTCATATTCTTTGACCAACAATTGGTCTGATGGAGAACTACTGAACCAGTGGGAGGCACTGTATTAGTGGAGAGCAGGAATGAAGTTACCAAATCACCTTTTAATTGCCAGATCTTCTGGGTTTTCTTCAGTCCTCAGTCTGCTTGCCCTACTTCTTTATTTTATCTTTGGTCCCTCTTTCCTCCCGGATATTCTGCGCTCTCTGGTTTTTCAGGACATTCTCTTTCTTTTCCTGCTTTCTGGTTTTTCAGGACTTTCTCTTTCCTATTCTTCCTTCACCTGTCTGACCGGTTCTTTCCAACCTCCTTTGCCAACTCAGCTACATCCCATCCTCTAACTGTGGGGATCCCCTAAGGCTCTGTCTATGATCCTTTTCAGTAATTTCTGCTCCCAGGGGTTTAATGATCAGCTCTATGCAAATGATTTTCATGTCTATGTATCTAAGTCCAGGATCTTCCTGGAGTTCCAAGACCATATCACCACTTGCTTATCAGATACTTCAAAATATATTGCCAGAGACATCTTAAAATTCATCCTGTCTAAAACTGAACTTATCATTTTACTCCTAAACCCTCTTTTCTTGTACGTCTTCCTGCTTTTGACCATCACCCCATATATCTCACCCCAAATCTTGTCATTATCCTGGACTTTTAACTACTCTTCTCCACATTCTAATCAGTTGCCAAATCTTGCCATTTTTGCCTTCACAACAAATCTCCCATTTGACCCCTTGTTTCCCCAGATATAGCCTTGCTTCTCATCACCTCTCATCTGTCCCAATTGGGACAGAATTGTCTTTGGTCTGCCAGTCTCAACTCTCTCCCTACTGCAGTCCATCATATGCAAATCTGTCAACAAAATGTTCCTTAAACTCAGACCTGACTCTGTTGACTCCCTTACAAGGATCAGATAGAAACTTCTGTTTGGCTTTTGAAGCTCTGTCTAATCTGGTCCCTCCCTATCATTCCATCTTCATTGGACGTTCCCTGTCTTAGCATCCAGCCAACCTAGACTCTCTGTTCCTTGATAATAATGATAATAGATGGCACTGATATAATGTTTTGCAGTTTGCAAAGTGCCTTACAAATATTCTTTTTTATCTTCACAACAATTCTGGGAGGTAGATGCTGTTTTCCCCATTTTATGGCTGAGGAAGCAGAGGCAGACAGAGGCTTAGTGACACACCATGTCTCAGGATCGGCCCTCTGTCACCTAACTGCCCCCACTACATCACTCCCCAGCTTTGTACCTTTTCATTGGTCATCCCACGAGCCCTACCTCCCTTCCTCAAGTCTTTCTCCTCCTTTAAGATACACCTTAAGCACCATCTTCTGCTTGGCCTCAACCCTTCCCCACAACTGCCAATGTCCCTACCCCCCAATAATTTCGTATTTAACTCTTTGAATATAATTTTATTTACGACTGTATATATTTACATACTTATTAATGTATATTATATCTATATAATGTGTATAAAATATATGTGTTCTACTATTCACATTTATGCTGCCTATATTTTTATATGTAGCTATCTCTGCCATTAGAATATAAACTCATTGGAAGTAGGGATTGTTTCATTTTTTATACTTCTACCCCCAGTGTCTGTCACCGTTCCTAGCACATAGAAGCTAGATGATATAGATGGATCTGGAGTCAAGAAGACCCGACTTCAAATCTGACCTCAAACACTTAAAAACCCAGCAAGTCCTCCGTTTGTCTCTTTCTTCATCTGTAAAACAGGGACGATAATAGCAGATAATAATAGATAAGCAGATAATAGCAGAGTTGTTGTGAGGTTGTCGTCAAGTATTTCGCACAGTGCCTGGCACATAGTAGGTGCTATGGAAACACGAGCTATTATCAAGAGTAGCTTAGAGGTTGCTTATCATTGTCGTACCTCTCGTGGTTAGCCATGATCCTCCTGTCCTTCCCAGTCCAAAGATTATTCTCCTCTGGAAGGAAAACGGAAATGAAGAAAAGTTGAATAGGTTGCTTCCCCCTCTGCTGCTTATTGTCATCCTCCTCACTTTGAGCAGAGCTCCCTTCCCTTTCTTTGTGGACTTTTCTCTGCATCTGCTGCTGGAACAGGGCTCGACTCTCTGGAGGAGGAGGCTCCTCCCAGGTTAAACTCATCACTGTTAATCTCATCACCAGCTGCTAACTCTTGTCTGATTTCACCGACAGCCCCCTCTGACTGGAAGGCTCAGAGTGACTACCGAACTCCTGCTTCCTTTATAGAGCTCAGGAGCTCGTCCCCATCGGCTGCTCCGGCTGGTTTCAACTCTGAGGGTACCCCCTGGTCTCCACCCCCACCCCCACCCCCACTTTCCTGCCCTTTTTTGTGTGTTGTCTAACACACAAAGGCGGATTCCTTGAGATCTTTCTATTCATTGTAGCCCTAGTGCTTAACACAGTAACTGAAACACACTTAATAACTACCTCTTGGCTTGGGCTGGACTGGTCATGCTTTCCCAGAACCAGCTACAGCTCTTGGTTGGGACATTGTTGCATCACTGGGCCACTTTATCACATTTTTTTTGCTGTTCCCTGCCCCTGCTTCCAAACCACTTGTGTTGTGGACAGCTACAAACTTGTGCTTTCCTTAACATAGAGAACTGCTGCTTGAGGAAATTGCTTCTATCAGTACAAGTCGTCGTTTTAAAGAGTTGCCTAGAACATGCTTTTTTATACACCCAAAAGACTCTGGGAGCAAAACTCTCTACAAATCTGAGAAGTGATGGGGCCCGGATCTGTTTGGCTATTCTCCGATGGATGGGCACTTATTTGGTTTCTAATTCTTTGCTCCTACAAAAATATTTTGGCCTGTGTGGGAACTTTGTTTTTTGTCATTGCCCTCCTTGAGGTTTAGACCTAGTAGTAGAATTTTCGAGTCAAAGGATATGGATATTTTAATTGCTTTTCTTTGCATAATTTGAGATTGCTGTTGAGAATGGGAGGACCAATTCACAGCTCTACCAACAATGCATTAGTGTGTCCATCTTTCCACTGAGAAGAATAATAAGTTTAAAGCTGGAAAGGACCCAGAGGTCAACTATTTAAACCCCTTTATTTTACAGATGAAGTAACCAAGGGAAGCTTAGCCTAAGGTCAGAGGCATGATTTGGATCCAGAATCTCTGACTTGACAATGATGACAAATCCAGTGTTCTTACCATTGTACCATTTGGCATCTTTGCCAATTAACTCACTATGAGGTTCAACCTCTGGTTGTTTTGACTTACATTTTGTAATTATTAGTGATTAGAAGATTCTTTCATATTCTTGTTAATAATATATATATGCAGATATATATATACATAATTACTGTCTACTTAGCTACCCAGTATTAATAAGTATTCAAACAATATTTGTTCATTTTAATTAAATCTCTATCTCTATCCATCTCATCATCATCAGCAACAATGACCAAAAAAGTCCCAGCAATAACTGGTAACTCGAGTTGTTTTTGAATAATGGGAAAAAATTCAAAAAAAGGCTCCCTTAATCTTACGCTGCAAAATGCTGGGAATAGAAATTTGGCAATATTTATGATGATTTATGGAAAGGAGGCTGCAAAGGAGAAAGCTGGCAGGAGCTCTTTCTCTCCCTGACTCTGACTCATGCCTGTTGTTGACCACTGTCCTTACGTGTTTTGCTCATGCAAACAAGTCACATGAACAATTATCCTCCAACAAACTAACAAGCTGGGATCTGGCCTTGTAAGTGACCTTCAGGAAAGTTTACCCAAAGTGGACATTATAGGCAAGACTATGTAGAATCTTTGAGCATCTGGCAGGAATGGGTAAATAACTTATTAAGTAAGTAAAACTTTGTAGGTGGGAAGAAATCAGGGAAGGACTTTGCTACTTTTAAATCTAGATGGAGTGTTTTTCCAGTCATGCTATATTTTAGCAAATCTTCAAATGCCATAATCTCCTAAGAATCTGGGTGACTCCTAAGAATAGTGGGCAACTCTACACAACAAAGGGAAGATTTGTGGCAGGGAAAAGGAGACAGCAGGCATAGATGGCTCAATCAGCAAGGGCATCTCATGTTCTTACGCTGTGACATGTCATTTTGCTAAGACCTCACCTCAAGCAGCTTCCTTTCTATTTATTACTGATCACCTACTAATATCATTACCAATGATAACATGTAAGAAATATAGGAAGATACCACCTAGTAAATGTCTGATTGGAAAGAGGGGGATGGATCAGTCATAGGTCAAGAGTGGGGGGCAACAGATGAACAGACCAGGCCCAGAATATCAAAAGACTCAAATGAAGGTCATCAGTGCATTGAGAAGATTGTCTATGGGGGGCGGGGGGGGGGGGGGGTTAGGACAATATGGTCAAGCCACCCAGGATGAGTATGTCTGAAGTTTACTCAGCAGTCTGAAGGATGAATTGGATGTGGGACAGACTGGAGATGGGAAGATCTGTTGGGAAGCCATTGTGCTAGTTAATATGAGAAGAGAAAGTACATGGGGCAGTGGAAAGGGGGGTTGATATGGAAGCAGAGAATCTGGTTTCCAATCTTGGTTCTTCCACTGACTACCTTTGCTCTCCTACAAAAATCATTTCTCGTCTTTTGACTCAGTTTCTTTACTGTAAGTGAGAGGGTCTCTTTGAGCCTATGACATACGAGAGGAAATCTTGCCTAAGAAGAGTCACATTGGAAGTGGAGTAGACCAAGAAATCAGGGGCAGTATTGATTAGGACTTGGTTCATGATGTCATGGGATGGGAGGAATCAGACATGACTTAAGGCTTCCAGAGTGAGCCAGGCTGCTGCTGATCTCTAGGAGGACTGGCCTGGCTAAATTCAGAAAGATTCATCACCAGAAAGATGACCATTAGCTGATGTTTTTGGCTCTGGTAAGTACAATGACTACCTTCATGATGACTCATGATCTGCACTGGAGGAAGAAACAATCACACTCATCAAATCACAGCTCCTTGAACTCTCAAAATGTTTTCCCTGCTTAGGAGGCCCCCAAACTTACACACACACACACACACACCCACACACACACAGAGATAAGATGTTCTTCCAGCAAAAAGTCATTATTGTAATGGAAGAAAACATTTCTAGTCCAGCATTTAGCCTGGCAGGGGGAATGGTTGCCCATGCACAGTTGAGTTCAGACCTGGCTTTGAATCCTGATCCTACCCCTCTATGTGAACAAGTCATGTTACCTCTGTGGGCACAGGTTCCTCGTGTGTACAAAGAGCGTGGCTCTTAGGCTTCTGAAGTCCCTCTCAGCTCTGGAGCCCATGGATTGTCTACATCTTGGGGGGAGCTTCATATTTTGATGATAGTACAAAAAGATGGACCTTTTATCTTTCTTTTCTTATCTAACGCTCGATTTTACCCATGTAGGAAGGTCCCAGAAAGAAGCTTCCTCTACCAAATGGAGATTGTTACCATCTCCATTGCATTGCCCAGAAAACCAAGTCCTTGGGCATGACCATGGGAAGAGCCTTCATCACTGCCCACATTCTACTCCTGGGAGCCCCATTATTATGGTGTCTTTCTCCTGCACCCTCTTTCTACTACAGCCTTCCTCCCATGGCTATTTCTACCCCCTTCCCAAGCCTCTTTGACCAGATTCTCCCAGATGTTGTCCATCTTAGACCTAAAGTCATTCTAAGTCATTCTAAGCCCTTTTCTCTCTTCCCATTTTCATATAAAAGAGAGATTCTACTCATTCAGCTCGACCAGATGGCAAAACCAACAGCATGCAGTGGAAGTGGTAGAGAGAAAGTTTAGGTGCCATGTCCAGGAAATGTTTAACAATCGGCTCTCCAAAAATAATTCAGTAAAGTATGTACAACATATTTTTAAGTTTAATCTGCCCTATAAATGTATTCATCATTTTCTTAAATTAGACATTCAACAACAACAAAAAAGAATCAAGCCCTTATTTGTTGCATTTGCCAGTTGTTTAGATGTAAAGGCTCACCCTGAAAACTTAACCGTCGCCTCTCAGGGGTCAGAACATGGCAGGATGTAAGCAAACACTTCCTGACAACCAGAGCTGTTCAAAAGGAGAGTGGGCTGCCTTAGGAATAAAGAGTCTCCGTTCCCAGGGCTCTGCCAGTGAAAGCCAGATGGCCACTTGTCGGGGGTGTTTTTCAGGTACCAGTGGGTCTCACTGGCCTCCGAGCGAGGCTCTGTGGTTCTCATGACTCAAGCTCTGTGACTCAAACACGTTTGGCTTGTTTGTGGAGGCATTCCCAAGGGCCCCGGGATGTACAAGGGGGCAGAGAAATCTTGCTGATGGCTGCTCCTGCCCAAGATGTGTGGGAACAGCTCTGCCGGGCAGAGTCCTCCCCTCCTCTCAGGGAAACTGTCTGCCCTCAGCCTCCAGATGCTGACTCCTCTGCCTTCCAGATGGTCCCCCGGGAGGAGAGCTACCGTCCTGACTCGGAAGGAGCGGCAGCTGGGCCGGGGCCGGGAGAGGGGGCCAGGAGGGCCAGAAGAGGGGTGTCCGGGGTGAGAAGGGGGAGGGAGGGCCAGAAGAAGGCCCAGGGTGAGGGGGAGGAGGTTGAGAAGAGGGGTCCAGGAGGTCCAGGAGAGGGGGCCAGGAGGATCAGAAGAGGGGGGGTCCGGGGTGAGAAGGGATAGGGAGGGCCAGAAGAGGAAGGCTGGGAGGACCAGAAAGGGGGGGGGGGGGCGGGGCGGGGCTACATCTCCAACAAAGCTGCTGCCCAAGGAGTTTTCCCCAGCCCAGACAGAACCACAAATGACAAACAGCAGGCAGTTAACACAGAATGTCAGCGATAAAAACCTTTCTTTACTTCCTCTGGTTTCTGTCATCCTGTCTCAAACTCTTCACTTACCTTAGGACACAGAAAAAGCACTGGTGCCGGAGCCAGAGATTCTCAGTTCCAATTCTGCATCTGACTTTTTACCACTTTTTCGACCCCCAGGCAATCACCTCCCCAGTTTGGGCCTTAGTTTCCCCATTTGTAAAAAGGAAGGTGGGGAAGAAGGGGGGTGGGGAAGGAGGGCGGTGTTGGACAATAAACCTTTGCAGTCCCTTCCAGCTGTGAGTTCTGGTTTGACTTGAGTTTGGCTTTTTAATTAACATTGTGGTCAAGCCCATCCAATCTTTGTTAAGACCCTCTCTGTGGAAGAGCCAGTAGTCATCGTGCCATCTCCCCGGAGCAGATACAGCTTTCCGAGAAGTCTCATCTGGGAGCACGGGTTCTTAGAAAAGGCAATCTGCAGCTAATGATGGTTAAAAATATCAAGATCTTCTTAACAAGCGCTGATTGTGAAAGATCTGTAATTGGCTTCCTCCTGCAGTAGACACCGATTTTCTCTGCCTTCCAACCTCTGTAATCTGTCAACATGGCCCCTGTTCTGCCCTTTTCCCATCTTTGAACAAAAGGCAAAGCAGGACCTGGCTGCAGAGGGGATGATGAGTCCTATATGGCCCCCGTTCTGCCCTTTTCCCATCTTTGAACAAAAGATAAAGCAGGTGTCCAACACCCCCCTCCTTCCCCACCTCCCTTCTTCCCCACCCTCCTTTTTACAGATGGGGAAACTAAGGCCCAAACTGGGGAGGTGATTGCCCAGGGTCGAAAAAGTGGTAAAAGGTCAGATGCAGAATTCGAACTGATAAAGATTGCCAGGTCCTGCCTTATCTTTTGTTCAAAGATGGGAAAAGGGCAAAGATTACCTTTTCTAAGCAGCAAAGAGGACGATATGTTCTTTCCAAAAGTCCAGTGATCTATTTCTTCAGATAATCTTTTGGTTGGGCGATTTGTAGCTGGGAGTACATTCCCATATTCAAGAGGTTCTCCTGACATCTAGGGTTCCATAGTATCAAAATCTAATGTTTAATAGATATTATCCCACAATAATTCTGTGAGGTAGCAACTGTTACTACTCCCATTTTACAGATAGGGAAGCTGAGGCTGAGAGAGATCATCCAGAGTCACATGGTATTTGAATCAGGATTTGAATGCAGGACTTGCCAACTTTCCACTGTGACACCTAGATTCCTTCTAGAATACTGAGACACTTAGATTCCTTCTAGAATACAATAAGGATGACTTATTGACACGTCTCCCCTGAAACTTCCAGCCCTCAGGTATCCTGAAGTGTATCCATCAATACACCATCATTTGGTGCCGTGATCAAAAAGTATTTGTTCATGTCACATGCAATTTTAGAGCTTGCTGGCTGCCCTAAAGCATAGACTGGTTAAATGGCCTCAAAACTGCTGTAAGAAGGGTTGTTTCAGGGCCCAGAAATTTCAGAAGCTCAATAAGCATTGCAAAATTACTCATTCCGTTCAACAAATAGCGCTCAAGACACCTGCTATGGCCAGGCTAAAGCTGTAAAGACAGAAATGAACCCATTTCTGCCCTTAAGGAGGTGACCTTGACTTGATGTATGGAAAGCGCTTTACAAAAAGCTTAGATAAACGTGATGGTGATGAGCATCTTATTCACCTTGTTGGATGAAGTTCAGGTAACTGTGTCGCTGTGTATTATTCGTTGAGCTTTGTCATAATCTTTACCGATATGTTTTATCATAGCAACTTGGGAGCTGTTACTGTCCCCACTGGCCAATGAGGAAACTGAGGAAGAAGCTGAGGGGCTTGCCCAGTGTCTGAAATTGGAATTTGGACTTGGTTCTTCCCGGCTTCAGGGAGACGCTCTGCCTGCTGAAACACCTGGAGGGTTTTTGCTGCACACCTTAGCGAGTCCGGACCGTTGGGAGGGCAATCTCCCCTAAAACGCTGGCCGTGCTTTTTTATGGAGCGATGTTACGTCTGGGACATTGTCGGCAGCAGCTCAGGCTGGGATCATTTGACCTTCACGGCATCTCCCACATCCATCTTGTCGCAGTGCCAGATCCGGCCGCCAGCATCCATCTTCCTTCTGCATCTCTCCCCTGATCCATCCCAGTCCAACTTATTGGATGAGTTCTCAAGGATATGTGAAGGTCTGTGTCTGCAGCACGGGCATTTGTCTCCATGGTCCGTGAAATACAGAGAGCTTCAGATGGAGCTCCTGAGCCAGTGGGCCGTGTCTCCTAGCTGTATGGTCAACAGGTGTTAGTTATATTGTTGAAGCTTGCACTGATGGGTGGTGGAGCTTCTCCTGTTCCTTTGCATAAAATGCAATGATCACTGAGTCTAGACAGCTTGACAATGGCCCTTCTATAATTTTTATTGGTTATTATTAATAATCTAAATAATAATGAACTAATAAAAATAATAAAATAAATAATTATGAACTAATAAAAATAATAAATAAAATAATAAAAATCCATTCCTCCCCACTCGGTCATCCACCACCTGTCACATCCGACCATTTCTGGCATCGAGTCACTTCTCTCCATGTCCACTCTCTTTATCACCTTTCACCTGGATCCCTGGATCAGCCAGCTCTTCTTTTAGATTTCTGACCTACCCTACAGGTACCGTGGGGCCAGGTCCCCCTGATGTTATCAGTGTGCTGGAAAGATCAAAGGCATAATTTTTAAATGGTGTGCATGGAGAGACTGCAGAATCTGGTGTGCAGAGGGTCTGGGCTCAAAACAGCTTATTCTGTCTGTGACCTTATCTCATCATCCAACATCCTCAGGCCCATTGCCTCCTGTCTAAAATGAGGGGCTCTGATTAGACCTAGAAGGTCCCTTTGAGCTAACTGTCCAATAGAGTACTGAGTGAGTAACTCTGAGGGGATGCTATGCAGAGAAAGCTTAGCTATGAATTTATTTGGTATAGATTGCTACATTGGAAGGAGATAAATATATATGTATGTATGTTTATATATATATGTGTGTTTATATATATGTATACATATATAGGTACACAGCTACATATTGAACGTGTGACATTATAAGAATCTTGGTCAGGACTTGTAATTTCATATTCATTATAGGGAACTTCTGATGGGAAAGCCTGCTCCATTGAACAGACTGGAAGCTCATTTGTAATTTATAGCTTCATAGATTAGAAAAACAGGAGAATTAGAGCAGGAAGAAACCTTCTTTGGAGTGATAATAACTAGTCTTGGCTCTGAAAATAAAAGAAAAAAGTGTTCTCTCCCATTTTTGCAGAGGTGGGAGACTATGGGTACAATATGGCATATATTGTAGTTCACTAACTAACTAAAAATGTAGTTCAGCAAAGTGAACTATCACATTTTTGATGGTTCATTTTGCTGAACTACTTTTTTCTTCTTTTTAAAAATCTTTTCTTACAAAGGATGGTTTGGTCATTCAAGAATAAAGATGATACAAAAAAGTTTTTAATCTCAATAAAATACTTTAAAAATATTTTTCAGATGTGTCAATATTCACTGCAACTACTGGCTTAATTTTCTTTGTTTTATCACTCCCTGGTTTGGATATTGTTGTCAGTCATTTCTCTGCTATATTCAACTCTTCATGACCCCATTTGGGTTTTCTTAGCAAATGAACTGGAGTAGATTGCCATTTCCTTCTCTAATTCATTTTACAGATCGACTAAACTGAGGCAAACAAGAGTTTAGTGACTTGCTTGGGGGGGGGGGGGTCACTCAACTAGGAAGTGTCTGAGGCTGGATTTGAACTCAGGAACACGAATCTTCCTGACTTCCTCTATTTAGGGAGCCAGGAGCTCTATCCACTTTACCCTTCTGTCTAGGGACCCAGGAGTTCTATCCACTGTGCCACCTAACTGCCATAGTTTTCCACCAAAAAAAAAAGGGTTTTGGTGGAGTAATTTCTTTCTCAATTTTTGAGAATACTTTGCATTACAGAGACATTTGTTGCCCTTTAATGGTGGGTATACGAAGACTACAGCATATTTCCAATGATGAACTTTGTACAAGAGGTATAGCGCCATAAAAATGTGTGATTAGAAAAGGAGAGAATACCCATAGTGATGAAATTATAGGCTCATAACTTTCCAGGCTTAGAGTTAAAGGGAACCTTATCAACTACCCAATTGGACGCTTTGTTTATCAATAAGTAAACAGATTCAGAGAGTTGGGGTGACTTGTCCAATGGCATAAAAGTGTCAAAACTGGGATTTGAACCCAGATCCATTAAAGCACTAGAGGGATTTTGTCTAATTATTTTTAGTGTATAATTATATATTTTTTTCCTTTCTAGGAGAGCTCATTTTAGGGATGGGTCCTAAATGCAAGGAAGAGTTAAAAAAAAATACACAAAATCAAGACAGCCTGTAGATCTCCTTTTGTTTCAGTGACATAAGCAGAGGTAGTTTAATCATTTCCTATTTCTATTTTTTTTTTGGTCTCTTTCCAAAGAACTATGGTTTCTAGGTCATTGATGTTTTTCCCATGAAGTGGAAAAATAAACCATCCTCAAGTTATCACACCATTTTCTGGAAGGTTTTGTGGCTCACTTTGATTTTCTGACTAGGTTAGGGTTGAATTTCACATCCAGCATTGCAAGAGAAAAAAAGAAAACAGGATGTGATTTTGGGAATAGAATACTCTCATGAATACAGTCACATCCATGAATAGCAATGGGTTGCAGTCTTTGTGAACACAGGGGGCACCCACACTGCTGAACTCATGCTTCCATCAGAGCATCGAAGAATCAGTTAAGTAATGATAATTAATGGCTTGCATTTACGGTAATAAGAGATCTAGCATCTTCCAATGACAAAAATCTTTACATATGCGATCTGAACAACAGCCCTGTGAGGTCTGTTCCACAAATATTATCTTCGTTTTATAAATGGAGAAACTGAGTCACAGAAAAAGCACTGAGATAACATGATTAGGAACCAGTAGAGTTGAGGCTCCAATCCTGATTTCTAATGTTCTTTCAGATGAATATCGTTTCCTTCCTCTAACTTGTAACAAAACAAATGAAAAGAGAAAGAGAATGAAAAGTGGGATTTAAGGAAGATTTTATGGGTGACAGAATAGTTTGGTAGAAAGGGTGACATCTGAAGCTGGGGGTCCTGAATTTGGGTCCTGGCTTCCATTTACTGGTTAAGTGACTGTGGCCAAAACACTTCCCTCTCTGAATCTGTGACCTCATTCATTGACAAAAAGGAAGAAAATAAATGAATTTGACAAGAACCAAGGGGGTGGAGCTTCTACAGTAATTCTCCTTTTTTCTGATGATATTGGTGTCCCCACAATGGGACTCACTCCCATCCCAGAACCCAATGAAAGGAAGTTAAGACGGCCTTTAAAAAAGACTACCCTGACCCAAATGCATTCTGCAGAAATTCATTCTTGAAGCTATATGCTCTGAAAGGAATCCAAGAGTTTCTTCTCCAGGTATTGGACATAAGAGGCTGGTCCATGGACAGTCTTCAATACTCATGAAGAGAAAGAAAAAGTTGCATTTGTTTGAGGAAGGGGAAGGAAATCTTGGGGAAGAAGGTACTGGGAGAGTGGGGAAGGAGACAGCTCAGTGGTTCTCTTTCCCTTCCCCTACTTTTGGCTGAAGGCCTTGCCAGCTCCCAGCGGGGCTGTCTTTCTGTGGATCTTCCCATCTGAGTCGGAGCTGCATCCCTACATCACTGGATGGCAATAGCTGCCTCAAGATTCCAGGTTTTTGCCCAAGTGGATCCTTTTGCCTCTTTGACGATCTCTTTGGGATACAGACCCAGGAGGGACTCTGCTGGTCATTCCCTTTCTAAAAGCCACATAAAGCTGAGGAAACGATTCCCAAATAATCGTCTTGGGGATGGGGACATTTCTCTTCCTAAGCGTAGGTGATGGGCGAAGAGCAATCCGGAATTGGAGTTGGTTCCCTGGGGAGAGCCCTCAGTGGCCACCCCAGCTTTCCTGAGACCAGAATCACCAGGAAAGCCCCTCTGACCTGCACCCCAGAAGTTATTTGCCTTGAGGGAGCTCTCTGCTCAATGCAGGACAGAGGGAAAGGTGAAAAGTCAACTCAACACTCTCACAAAATGGCTCTTGCTTGGCGTTCCAAGTATCCACTTTCCAGGAAAGTATAATAATGGTGACAAGTTACCACTTTATATTTAGGTCTCAAAACAAGTCTGAGTCTTTTGCAATATATTCCCCATTTCTTTTGAGTGGGAGAAATAAACAACTGTCCTATACTTGATCTACGTGATAGAGGGATTGAGTACTTTTGGACTCCGCCAAGGGGACACCTTAGATCTGAGCCACCCTAAGCTTTAAGTGCTCCAGAGGGAGACCCCTTCTCTCTTGGGGGCCATGCTCCTCTAAATCCAGTCCTTATATGCGGATCTATACAAGGGGAGGAAGTGCTTTAGCCCAATTGAACTGTTATGTGTCTGTGAGCTCGTTCTCCCAGCCTCCAAAATATCCCTGCCAAGGTTATCATTTTTTTTCCCATATTCTTCCACAAAGGCTCAGCCCACCGGCTGCTGGCTTTCCTTTGCGCCCCTTTAAACCGAGCGTCCCAAAAGCCTTAGTGCACCAGGAATCCGCCTTGGATTTCTAGGATAAGCCCATCCTGCCCGTCTCTTGCCCCTCCCCCACCTGTACAAGTGACCTATCTCCCTTTCCTCAGTGATTGATTCCCTTATATTTCCCCTTGGATGTAGATTGACTTCCCATGGGAAAATCTTCTCCAATAATACCTCCATTGCAGTTAGTTGGGACGCCTCCCACAAAACCTGGAACCCTGGGAGGTGCAGCTGGGTGGGGAGGGGAGAAGCCAGGGAAGGGGGTGGGGCAGACAGCAGGGCTAACTCCAGCTCACAGCTGGTCCTGGAGCTGCTCCCTCTGCATCATCTGAAAGGCACCCTCCGAGTGAGCTTCCCCAGGGGGGACGGTGCGTGCTGGGGCTCCGGGCCACCGTAACCCAACACTCTGTGAGGAAGCTCCCTCCAGAGCCGGCGCCTACACCGGCTCCCACACCGGCTCCCACACCGGCTCCCACACCGCTCCCACACCGGCTCCCACACCAGTTCCCACACCGGCTCCCACACCGCTCCCACACCAGCTCCCTCCTGAGCCGGCTGCCCACACCCGCTCCCTCTGCCTCCATCTACCAGAGTAAAACTCTGTGCCCATTCTCCTTCCCCTTCCCAGAGGCCCCTTGGCTTACAACAGGACCAGGCGTTTTATGGCTCCCAACTCGGCTTCTGCAGGCCGAGCACAGGCAAGAAGAAAGAGAGTCAGAGCTGAAATTAGGAAAAACTGAGTCCAATCCCTTCTCTGACACTGAAGGTCACTCACTGGCCCTGAGTTCGTTTTTCTCATCTGTGAAACGGGCATAAAAGCCTCTACAATACCCAACTCCTGGACTGTTGTGTCAAGTAATCTGTAACAGAGGGCAAGTGCTTTGTAAGGTATGAAGCCATGTCAGTGTTGACTACTGTTCATCTGAGATCCAGGAGGAGCTCCGGAGTCCAGCCCAAACTCGAGTGAGACAGCTGTCTACCACACACTGAAGGTGGTCAGCCAATATGCACTGGAAGACTCACAGAAGAAACCCACCTGAGGCAGCCTGGGCTTAGCATTCTAATTGGTAATAAAAATAATAATTCGCATTTATATAGCAAGCACTTCAAGGTTTATGCCTCAGCCCGGGAGGCAGAGTGTGTGGACCCTGGAAGAAGAGAGACAAAAGCAAGAGAGAGGGGACACGCAGAAGAATGGAGGCAAGACAAATCCATCTAATCAAGCCTAGTTTAATTAGTGCAATAGTACAGCTAGATATAGCAGCAGGGTTGCTCCAACTTAATACAGGGTGGGGGTTCTAGACAAAGGATTGGTTTCCTGCCCAAGGATGAGCTGATCAGGTGTCTTTGGTCACTTAGGAAGCTCCAGGATGTGATTAGGAAATGTATATCTGCCTATTCAAGGTTAAGGCAGTCCTTGGTCATGTAGGATGTGATTAGGAGATTCCTCCATGATGTGATTAGGAGATTCCTATTCAAGGTTAAGGCAGTCTAATGTGGCCTTATCACCTGTATGGCCTTATGGCCTTATTACCTGTAGATTAGTACCGGCTCCCCACGGGTTTACAAAGCACTGGACAAATACTGGTTCGTTTTATTCTCACAGCTACTCTGCAAGGTACATTTTATTCTTATCATCTCCAGTTTACAGGTGAAGAAACTGAGGCAGACAAAAGTTAATCCGTTTGCCCAGAGTCACACTCCTAGCACATGCCTGAGGCTGAATTTGGCCTCGGGTTTTCCTGACATTCTGTGCACTGTGGTACCACCTGCTTTCCCGATATCAAACTTACATCTGCCCCTCTGTGTCTGTCACCCAATATGTTTAGTTAGCCTCTCTGGAGAAAAATGAGGCAAGTCTAATACCCCTTTCCCATGAAAGCTCTTAAAATACTGCAAGACAGTTCTGATAGACTTGGGATGGAAAGTGCCATGTGCACGCAGAGAGCAAGCTATGGAGACTGAATGTGGATCAAAGTGTGGTATTTTTTCTTTGTTATTGTTTGCTTCTTTTTTTTTTTCTTTCTTGTGTTTTCTGCCTTTTGATCTGATTTTTCTTGGGCAACATGATGAATATGGAAATATGTTTAAAAGCATTGTACATGTTATATTGAATTACTTGCTGTGTAGGGGAGAGGAGTGGGGGAAGGGAGAGAAAAATTTGGAACACAAGGTTTTGCAAGGATGAATGCTGAAAACCATCTTTGTATGTATTTTGGAAATAAAAAGTTATTGTTAAAAATAAAATCAAATAAAAAAGGATTGTATATGTTTAACATATATTGGATTGTTTGCTGTCTAGGGGAGAGGGTGGGGGGGAAGAGAGGGAGAAAATTTAGAACACAAGGTTTTGCAAGGGTGAAAACTGAAAACTCTCTTTGCATGAATTTTTGGAAATAAAAAGCTATTGTTAAAAATAAAATAAAATTTAAAAAAAGGATTATAAATGTTTAACATATATTGGATTGCTTGCTATCTAAGGGGGAAGGGAGAAGGGAGGGAGAAAAAATTGGAACACAAGGTTTTGCAAAGGTGAATGCTGAAAACTATCTTTGCATGTTTTTTTGGAAATGTTATTGTTAAAAAATAAAATAAAATAAAATGATTGTATATGTTTAACATATATTGGATTGTTTGCTGTCTAGGGGAGAGAGGGAGAAAAATTTGGAACACAAGGTTTTGCAAGGGTGAATGCTGAAAACTCTCTTTGCATATATTTTTGGAAATAAAAAGCTATTGTTAAAAATAAAATAAAAATTTTAAAAAGGACTATAAATGTTTAACATATATTGGATTGCTTGCTATCTAAGGGGGGAGGGAGAAGGGAGGGAGAAAAATTGGAACACAAGGTTTTGCAAAGGTGAATGTTTAAAAAATGATCTTTGCATGTATTTGGAAATAAAATGTTATTGTTAAAAATAAAATAAAATAAAGGATTGTATATGTTTAACATATATTGGATTGTTTGCTGTCTAGGGGAGAGAGGGAGAAAAATTTGGAACACAAGGTTTTGCAAGGGTGAATGCTGAAAATTATCTTTGCATGTATTTTGGAAATAAAAAGTCATTGGTAAAAAAATAAAATGAAATAAAATAAAGGATTGTATATGTTTAACATATATTAGATTATTTGCTGTCTAGAGGAAGGAGTGGGGGTAAGAGAGGGAGAAAAATGTGGAACACAAGGTTTTGCAAGGGTGAATGTTTAAAAATGAACTTTGCATGTATTTGGAAAATAAAACACTATTTAAAAAATGAAAATACTGGAAGAGACCTAACAGGCCCCACCCACAACATTCCCAGAGCTCACGCTTCTTGGCCCAATCTGGGAAGCATTCGCATCTCATAAAAGGATCTGCATGAAGAGCATACTGTTAACCTATTAAAACGTTGGAAGATGTGACAAGAATCCTTTGGGAATATTAAGACTCTCACTACTCTGAATTGCCTCTTGTCAAAGTCACATAGAAAAGGGGACCACTAAACTAAATTATAGAGAAAGATGATGTTAATATGTGATTTTTAAAATTAATACATTATCTATGTTGTATTTTATTTATTTTGTTAAATATTTCCTAATTTCATTTTTAATACTGTTCAGGCCCCATTAGAGTGTTACAGGAACAGACCTTCTCGTTTGAAATTTTTGTTCTAGGAGATCTCCAGATTATACCCATCCTTCCCAAAATCTGATGAAGAAAAGTGAAATATGATTACTTAAATGTAGCCTGACCTTACTCCTTGATGCAGCCCAAGAACATATCAGCTTGCTTGGCTGATGAATTGGTGATCTAGCTGGAGCTTATGGCTATGAACTAGTTATACCTCTCATCGCACCCTCACAATGTTTTTATTGGTTTTGTTTTTAAAATAAGCTGGGTTGCCCAGTGGAGAGAGGACTGACCCAGAAGAGAGGGAGATCTAAATTCAAATTCAGGCTTAGACACACATTAGCTGAAAGGCCTGTTTCCTCCTCTTAAAATGGGGATAAAAACAGCATTTTCTTTGTAGGATTGTTTTAAGGATCAAATGAGTTAATGTGTATAAAATGCTTTATAACTACAAGATATTGTCATTTAAATGTGAGTCGTTTATATTTATCCCTGTTAACAATTTACCCAACAACTCAACATTGAGACCTTTCCCAATCCAGACACTGCGCTGCCATTCGTGACTTTCTGAGTCAATAGACAGACCACAGGGATCCAAGTCCCAGGGTGGTGCCGGCTTCCAATTCGATAAGCGGACCATCTCTCCCTTTTTCCGAGTTATTGACAAAAAGTGTGAAGGGACCCAGGGGTGCCTTTCAGGACTAGGAGCCATCAATCAGTCATCTTGGGGTCCAGGAAGGACCTGACAACACGCTCATCTAGCAGATCCCTCCATCTTGGCCCCAGGACAGCCAGGGAGACTCCATCCAAGGCTTGCTGAACTCGAGGTAAACTCTATTTTCTGCTGCTCTTCCAGTCCAACATCCCTGTCCAAAAGGGAAACGAGGTTGGCCTGGTATGACCCGGGCTTGCTGGCTCTCTGTGATCACCACTTCCTTTTCTAGATGTTCATTAATTACCCCTTTAAAAATACATCCTGGAATTTTACCAGGAATCCAGGTCAAACTCACAGGCCTGGGGTTTGCAGCCTTCATTCTATTCTCTTTAAAAGAAAAAAAGAAAAAGAAAAAGAAAGGGGGCTGTTTACTCTTTCCCTGCCCCTCTCCTGTCTGCCATCACCTTTCAGATGTCACTGATGGGGGCTCAATGGTCACATTTTCCTGTTATTTCAGAGGCTGTTCTTTTGGCCCTGGTAACTTTGACGTTGAAATATCAGCTCCCAAGTAGTCAAGATTGTCTCATTTTTATATTGATGTCTCTAGAACCTAACAGAGTGCCTGACACACAGTGGGCATTTTAAAATGTTGGTTGACCAAGGACAGCCCACGAATCTCCTTTCTCAGTTTGGATTTCATCCTTTTCTTAGCCATGGTGGCTTGGTTTTCCTATTTTCCCTTGTTTCCTTTGTAGAAAGGATGTTGACAAGAGCTACACAGACTAGGGAAGGACAATATGGAGTGTTCTCAGCAATACTGGAGGAAATACTTCCTCATTAATTCACTGTGGATTATTCAAGGCTATTCCAAACCTTTCTAGGTTGGTAAAACGCCCCGGATCCCATGCTCTGATTCGGCTAGATCTCAATAACCCAGGATCCTGGCATGCCCTCCCCACTATAATAAGGCTCTGATTGGTGGAGGTTGCTAAAAAGTCTGTCCACCATTATAGAATGATTTCAAGAGAAGGCAAGGCAGGCCTCCAGTACCTTGCACAGGTGCCCGGTGCCAAATTTAAGAAAGCCCACGGACAAAAGTCATGGTAGAAGCAGTCAGAGATGAGCCGCCGTTTGAAGGAACATCCTGCAGATGAAATCCCAGGCTCAATGGGGTGTGTGATCATAATCATCAGCAAACATTTATTAAGGCTCGGATTGGAATGAGTATCAGCCACTACTCTGAGAGCACCATAGCTTAGCGCCCTAGGACCAACTGGGATAATTGATCTTTGCAGATGGCACTAAAGCTAATATTGGCTTTAGCTGAGAACATTTTAATGGCTGGAATATTTAATGGCAATTAAAAATTAATTTCTTTTTTATGCAATTCAGCTGTCATAAAATCACTTTTGCATGTAAGGGTTGGAAAGAACCAATTTACTGAACACGGTAACTTAATGGGCACGGGTCTCTCTCTGTAGCATGAATGGACATGCTGGCGTGATTTATATAGCTATGAAATTTCCTCATCCCTCAGCAATCATGATCCTTGTAGCTGGAGACTTTCCCTGTTCAAAGCATTTGTGTAACATTTTGATCTGGAGCTAACAAAAAAAAAAACTGGGGGAAAAAAAGCAACGCTGATCAACTGGGGGGTGGGCAAACAAACTGAATGTAATGGCATATTACACCACATAAGAAAGAACAAATATGCAGCAAGATAACTGTATAAATATGTATGCACATATTGTATTTAACATATACTTTAACATATTTAACATGTATGGGAGTACCTGCCATCTAGGGGTGGGGGTGAAGGAAAGGAGGGGAAAAGTTGGAACAGGTTTTGCAAGGATCAATGTTGAAAAATTACCCATGCATATGTTTTGTCAAAAAAAAAAAGCTATAATATATATATATATATATATATATATATATATATATATGAAGAAAGAAAGAACAAATATGAAGGAGTCTTTTTCATGAAAATCCTTGAAAGCATCTACACAAGGCAAGAATATGCTGTGCTGTGAATCCGTCCAACCCTTCTGGAAAACAAATTGAAATTAGGCAAGAAAGAACATTAATTTCTCCATGCTTCTCGATTGGGACATTTTACTATTAGGTATAAACCCCAACAGAGTCAAAAATAGAAGACAGTCCCATAGAAAATATTCATAAAATATTCATAACTTTTGTGGGAGCAAGGAACTGGAAATAGATTATGTATCTGCTGACTGGAAAATGGCTACACAAACTGTGGCTTTACCCTAAGAAGTAATAAATGGGAAGAATTCAAAGAAGCCTGGGGACATCTATACGAACCGATGCAGAGAGAAGATAACATTAGCAGAAAAACAACTTCAAACAGGAAGAGCAAAAATCCCAAAGTTTACCCATTGCAATTTTTAATGGTGCAGCTTGAGCCCAAATAAAAAGTGAAACAATCTACTTCCTCCCCTTTTTCACTATGGTGGTTGACTTTCTTGTGAAGCATTCTACATGCAGTGCGGTCAGATTCAACACATGACTTTGTTGGTGTTTTATACTCTTTTTTTTTTTTTTTAATTCTTTACTTCAAGGGATAGTGCAACTTGAGAATGTGGGAGGAGGAACTTATTTGGATATCAGATCAAAAGATCTCAATGAAATTTAAAGAAACTACACGTGAAGCACTAAAGTACTTATTCCATGGATTGATCCAAACCTTCTCGAAAAGCAAACAAATAATCTTGAAATTATGCAAGAAAGGTCACAAAACTGTCCATGGTCATTGATTCACACCTTTCCACTACTGGGTATATTCCCTGATGATTTCAGAGAAAAACAGTGCCATATTCACCAGAGTATTCATGGCGATACTTTTTTTTTTTTTTGGGGGGGGGGGGGTTATAGTAAAAAACAGGAAACTAAGTGAATGCCATTGATTGTAGAATGACAATACAAAGTGTGGTTTAAGAATACAATGGCCACCAACCCTGAATTCAGGAGGACCTAAGTTCAAATGTGGTCTCAGACACTTAACACTTCCCAGCTGTGTGACCCTGGGCAAGTCACTTAATTCCAATTGCCTCAGCAAAAAAAGAAAAAAGAAAGAAAAGAATACAATGGTAATATGATTATTATGGAAATGTTTTGCATGACTAAACATAACTTAAATCCAATGGCTTGCAGTCTCAAGAGGGTGGATAGGAAGGAAGGGGTGGGTGAGAGACAATCCAGAACTCGAAGTGTTTAAAACAATTACAAAAAAAAAATTTTTTTTTTTACATTTAACTTGGGGAAAATAAAATACTAAATTAAGAATGTAAACAAGATAATAGAAAAATCCATAAACTTAAAAAAAATAGAAATGCAATGGAACAGTTATTGTGCCTTAAGGAACCACAAACAAGACGGATTCAGAGAAACCCGAGAAGACTCGTGTGAACCGATGCAGAGCAAAACAAAGAGAAACAAGGTGTCAGCTTATTCAATGACTGCTCATGCAAGGAGAAAAGCTCTAAAAGGCAGTTGAACTCCTTTGGATTATCACGACCAAGATTGGGTCCTGGAGAAGAGATCGCCCCAAATCCAGCCCTCTGTGGAAAACCTTTCTCTGTCACCCTTGCTGCTAGATTCTCTCCAGTTCTTGTGTGTAACTCGTCATTCCCCCCTTCCCCCCGAGACTGGGAGCCCCTTGCGGGTAGGGGACTCTTTTGGCCTTTCTTTGTAAGCCCGGCACTCGTCGGATGTGCGCCGGGAACTTTACGAATGTTTGTTGATGCTGTGGAGAGTCTTTCCCCTAGATGTCCAAGCTCGAGGGACCACTCGGGGAAACAATTACAGCGTCAAAAGCCCAGGCCATCGGCAAAACTCTAAAGGTTAATAAATAAAAACAAAGAAGAGCGTCCTATTCTGTGCGAGTCTCATAAACAGGATTTCCAACCACGGGGCCTTTCCGCCCCGATTTGAGATCGGCGCTAATTGAAACCATCACTTGTTCGAATCCAGCGGACGGAAAAGGTGGTAAGTGTGTAAAAGCGCCCAGTGGGTCCGCTCCGCACAAAAGGGGGCTGACTCGCACCGACCCAGAAAATTGCCAACGCAGGATTAAAAGCAGAGATCTGGGAGAAAGGGGAGGCGCTGCCCCGGACGCTTCTGGCCCGCGATCAAAGGCAGCTGTAGTGACAGCAGCCAGATGGAGATCAAATGACAAGTCTCCGTTCCTAATGATCTCCAGCGTTCTGGCGAGGGAGCGGGGGGTGGGGAGGGAGGGTGACAGTTAGGGGAAATGGGAGGGGCCGGTTTTATTGGCCGGAGGGGCCGATCTGCGGCCCTTCGGCTTTCTTTGACGTCAGCGAAAACCTGAAACCTGACGTGCTGCCCAGCTGTCGGAGCCTGAAAGAGCCGCCCGCGGCCAATTCGCCAGGACCTACTAGTTAATCTGGGTTCCCTGCAGCCCCGAGAATCCAGATGTTGGGGCTGAGGGATGAGCCCCCCAGAACTACACACAGGAAACCCCCCAGGAGAAAATGAAAAGGGGGCGCATTCTGCAGGAAACTCGTGGGCCGGGCTGCTGCCCACCTCCAACGAGGCTCCCCTGGCCTTTCTTTCGTTGCCAGACTTCTTAAAAGGAGTCACTTCCTGGCACCCCTCCCAACCCTCATCCTCCCCACCAGCCCGCCCACTCACTCCTCGGCCCTTGGCCCCCATCGCTTCCCCTCCAAGCAACATTGAAAGGACCTTCTCCTCCCGGACACCTCCAACAGCCTCTTTGCCCAGGAGCCCCAGAATCCTCTGGCTAGAAAATCTCTCCCCTCTGGGACTTGGTGACCCTGCAGCCTGCCCTCCCACCCCTCTGACCAAAGCTCTTCAATCTCTTTCACTGATTCTTCTACAGCTTCTGGGGCCCATCTCTATAGGTTCTCTCCTGGGCTTTTCGTTTCCTGTTCTTGCTGGTTTCATTTATTCCCTTAAATTAAACTATCACCTACTCCCGAATTAGATTTAAAAATATATGTATATTATATATCATATTATTACAGTTACACTGTAGCATTATTATATTATGATAGTAGATATAATGTACACTTTAATATGCAGTGCAATATGTAATACATATATCATTATGCCATATTATCACATGTTGCATTACAATATAGTATAATATTATATAATGCTACATAATATAATATAAGAACATAATATATAATGACATTATTGCAACATATTTTACAGAATATATTACAGTGGTATGTCAGTAGAGTATAATCTGATATGTCATAATATTGTTAAATTATATTACATGTACATATTGTGCTATATACAATTGCTTACTGAAAAAAAGGGGCTTTAAAAAAACCCAATCCATTCAACTCAACAAGCATTTTTAAAAAAAATACTTATTGCCACACATGGCTAAGGAACCAAAAAAAAAAAAACCAAAAAAAAAACCTTCAAAGAATGGAGGAGTCATTACTGGGAGTGCAAAGAGCAATGATAAAAGGTCGAAGAGAGAAAATGAAACTCTTCCACTTTCATTTGGGCTCTGTTTTCTCTACCAGAAGAATGATCTCCAGTAGGAACCGGGAAGAAAAGCCTGAGGGGGAGGAGGCCTCTGGAGGCCCTCAAGTTGCCAGGCTCAGATAAACTATGGCCTGGGAGAATTAAGGACTTGCAAATACTGTTGCTACAGTTGGTGACCTTCGAAAAACCATGGCCAATGGGGGAGGGGACAGAAAACTCAAGCTGGAGCAGTGTTGTCCCAAGTTTCCAAAAGGGAAAAGGGAATTCTTCCAACTTTAGTCCATGGGACTCTTGCAATTCCTGGCAAAAGTTCTACACCACAATATAGGTCAGAGTGGTGAGTGCCTGTAATCCCAGCTGCCTGCGGGCCGAGGTTGAAGGAGTTTTTCAGTTCCAAAGTTCTGAGCTACTGGGTCAGACCCAGCTGCTCATCACTTTAAGTTTAGCTTGAATGTAGTGAGCCTGGGGCATGGGACTCTACCAGGTTGCCTAAACAGGAGCAAACTGACCAGGGAGGGAGATAAAGCCAGTGAGACCTTGCAGAGTGGGACTGGGTCCAGGACTAGCCTCCCCATTTCTAGCCTGGCCAAGAGAAGGAGACCCAATATTAAAATTTTTTAAAAATATTTTTTACTCTATAGCATATAATTCTCTGAGATGACTATCTGTACCCTTACTTGCACTTTCCCCAGAGGAAGGCTAGTCACAAGTCGCCTCTGGGCTCTGGGTATCCAGAAGTGTTAGATATTGCTTCTGTGCTATATAGTTTATGAGATCACACCTCTACATTTTCCAACATATTTATTGGTTAAATATCAATTTAGTTGTCTAAACTCAGTTAATTTTTTTAGCTTTTGATTTCCAAAATATATGCAGCTTTTAACATTCACCTCTGCAAAACCTTGTCTTCCAAGTTTTCTTTCCTTTCTCCCACCCCCTCCCCAGGCAGAAAGTAATCCGATATATATTAAATATAGGCAATTTTCTATATACATATATTCCCACAATTATCATGTTGCACAAGAAAAATCAGATCAAAAAAGGAAAAAACAAAACAAAAAGCAAGCAAACAACAACAAAAAAGTGAAAATACTCTGTTGTGATCTCCACGGTCCTCTCTCTGGGTGCAGATGGTTCTCTTCATCACAAGATCATTGGAACTGGCCTGAATCACCTCATTGTTGAAGAGAGCCACGTCCATCAGAATTGATCATTGTATAATCTTGCTGTTGAAGTGTACAATGATCTGATTCTGCTCACTTCTCTTAGCATCAGTTCTCTCCAGGCCTCTCTGAAATCATCCTGCTGGTCGTTTCTTACAGAACATAATATTCCCTAACATTCATATCCCATAACTTACCCAGCCATTCCCCAACTGATGGGCAGCCACTCAGTGTCCAGGTCCTTGCCACTACAAACAGAGCTGCCCCAAACATTTTTGCACAGATAATTTTTGAGAGAAAATATTTTAAGGTGGCCTTTTAAGGACAGAAGTATATGGTTTGTTCAGAGAGGATTAGCAACTCTGCAGGAAGGGCTTGGGGAGCCCTTTCCAGGACTGCTCGGCCACCTTTGGTGCCCACCTTTTCCGCAGTTTTCCTTGTGGCTCCAAGAAGCTGTAGCACATGCAACAGCCACATCCCCGAAAACTATCTGAACAGACAGGCTGAGGGTAACCAAGAGGCCTCAAACCTCTCAGGGAGTGAGGAGGATGTCTACGCCAGGCATGTGGAATGGGCAGATAAGAATGATTTGTTCTAACGACCATGGAAGTGGCTAAAGAGGGTTCGAGGAAGCGCTGAGGGCTTGGTCAGACACTAAGATCAGCACCAGCCTCTTGGGCCACTGCTGGTCATCCTGACTTTTGTCCTGCCACAGGACTTGGGTAACTGCAAGAGAGAGTAAGACTGAGAGCTTTTTTTCAACTCTGCCCTGTCCAATTCATTGGGAAGTCAAGACATCACCCATAACTTCATTGGTCCTCTTTGAAAATGAAAGACCAATAGCAATCATCGGTAAAATGGGGAGGTCAGACTGGCTGGCCTCCAAGGTCTCACAGCCCCTCCACACCTTCTCTTCCCATTTGTCCACCATCAATCCTTAACAAAATTCTTCCTAATACGAGTGTCCTTTTAGCAATATGTGGACATGGTTCAATTGCTCCAGTCAACTCACTTGTGATCGGACAAGGTTTTTGCAGTTAATGTACCAAAAGATAGATATGTTTGTATACAAACACATACGGTTTTTATGTGTATTTTCCCAACATTCTCTGCCCCCTTTCCTGCCAATCTCCCACTCTCACTACAGAAACCGAAAGGATCAACTGTGAATTTATATCCACTACAGCCAAGAATTCAATCAGCAAGTGTTTACCTACTCCCTTAAGTACTACCCACAATACTAAGTATTATTTGAAGCAGCACCCACTTGTTAAGTACCAGATCATTTTTTTCCTGCACTATACAAGACACTGGACATTCAAATACAGAGACTGAAACCTTGCCTATCTTTAATGAGCTTAACGTTCTAATGAGAGGCAGCGGTTATAAAAATATACTCCATATATATTTTACATATTATAGATTTTGTATATAATATATATTAAATATATACATATTTATAATATATACATATTTACATATACATATAAAATATATACCTACATATTTTACATGTTATAGAATATATATATGTAAACATATTTGATAAAAGACAGTTAATAAATACAAGTAGACATAAAGTCATTAAGCACACGATCCTTTGGGAAGAAAGGGACAAGTGTTGGAAGGCTTGAGAAAGGCTTCCTGGAGAAGCTGGAGCCTGAGCTGGATCTCCAAGAAAGAGAGAAGTTTTGGGAAGGAGGTCGAGATGAGGGGAGAGCGCACACCAGACATGAGAGCTAGCAGTGCAGAGGGATAGATAGCAATCAGTGGCCAGCCTGGGGGATCTATTGCTGAGATCATGCTCACAGACCTTTCCTTTGGCAGTCCTCTCTTGGAACAGCCTTTGAAAACATCATTTCACCTCAATGGCAGAGGGAGACTTTTTGGAGGGGCCAGACAACAGCTTGTGAAAAAGCTGGGATCACCCAAAGGCCAATGGAGGGACATTCAGGAGATGCATGTGGCCTAAAATGTAGCACTAATGAACAACCCAACTAAAGGGACATAGGACCAGAAAAGGTGGTGGGTTGGTGAGCAGTGAGCAGGGATAACGTGGGGACACTCCCTCGGTGTCTATCTCATGGCAAGAGCCTGGAGGAAGCCTCTTAGTGCTCCCAGCTGATCCCCTGAAGAGGGTTTATTACAGTCACAGACACGAGTCTTGCAACACAAGAAGGCTTGGGACAGTTGAAATCTAGCTGGAAGGAAGAGCCACTTGAAAATGAAGGAAAAACATCATTTTCTTAAAAGCCTACTTTGCGTCAAGCCCTGGAAGATACGGATTGGAGCAGCAAAGTCTTTGCTTTCTAGATATTCCTGTTCTCGTTGGGGGAGGCCAGGATGTAAGACTGGCCCATCAGGTGGAAAGTCCCGGGACACTGACAGACGGTGAGAGGACAGGGCAGACGCCAAGACCCAGGGGTGCTGGGGGGCGCTGACCAGAGCCATGCTTGAGATCAGACCCATCAAATGACCCAAGTATGAAACACCCGGGAATCCCCCTAATGGGTTGTCGGCGTCTGCATTGCATATTGTAGTGGAGTTCTCCCAAGTGGCCCAGGGCACTCCCACAGCTACAGTGCCAAAGCTTAGGCCCCAAGTCTTAGACAAACAGAGCAAAAAGCGGTTTTAGCTGGGGGAGGAGGGTATGGAAGGAGAATAAAGAAATGCAAAAGGGTGGGGCTGCCTCAGATTATGAGGAGATAGCCGCTGTTCGCCAAAAGTAAATAACAGCCCTTGCCAATATTCAGCTCTCCACTGGGGGAAAAGGCTTAAAAGAGCGTATTGGTGGGAGTTTTGCGGAGGTCCCTCATTCCCACTTATTCCATGACTGAGGACCTCTTGCCCTTTGACCCATGCAGAGACTTCAGCTGGGAGTTCAACCAGTCACCCCCCCTCCCCTTGGTTGTTCAGTTGAATAACCTAGCAGCTTTTTATAAAAAATACCCAGTCCCTTGGCAAGGTAGCGGTTTGGGCAGAAGGAAGGAAAGTCCTCTGCCTGTACAAAAAATCACAGGAGACGCCCAGCCTGCTCCTTGGTGGAGGGGAGCTCCCGGCCCACAGAGGAGGGGTTCCTCCACCGGGGGAGATCCGGGCCGTGGGGTTTTAAGGGAGTTTTGTGGCCAGACCCAGATGGGCTTCTGTGGACAGTTTGCCTCCGAGATCTAAACCTGATCCTGCCAAAGCAAGTTGGGAGTCCTGTTGCTAGGGATAATGAGAGCAGCGACAAATTAAGCAGACTGGATTCCGACTTGAGCCGGCCGCTGAACAATGACCGCACCTGGGCTGCCAGTCGGGCCATCTGCCGCTCGCCCTGCGCCCGAAGCCCGCGTTCCCAGCATCTCCCAGGTGGGTGGCCTGCACGCGGCTTGAGTTGCCCCGCAGGACCAGCACGCCCTCCTTTCCTAAGCGGGCGGGGGCTCGGGTCCTCAAGCTGCGCTCCATGCAACAGGCCGAGCATCCAAAGAGCAGAAATTTTGAAACTTTCCATCAAAATAAGCCAAGAATCCAGTGAAACTGTTCACGAGGGAGGAGCACAATTAATGGAAAAGCAGCGTAGGGGCAGCTGGGTGATGCAGTGGATAAAGCCTGGAGTCAGGAAAATCACACTATCTGTTGTCACTTTACTCACTTTGCCTCAGTTTCCTCATCTGCAAAATGGCCGGAGAAGGAAATGGCAAAGCATTCCAGGATCTCTGCAAAGGAAACCCTCAATGGGATCCCAGAATCAGACAGGATTTAAAAATGACTCAGCAACAACCACGTGGGTAAGCTCAGTGGGTAGAGAGCTGGGCAGGTAGGGGTAGAGCATTAGCACTCCCGCTCCTAGAGGGGATTCCCGTGTCAGCTTTGTAGCTTCCTAACTTTGTGGCTAGAACCGCTGAGGGCCTAGAATAATTGGCTTCTGAGCTGTTCAGTGACTTGAGACCCAGGGACCGGGAAGTTTGAATTCTGCCCTGAGGTAGAGGCACCCGGCTGCCTCCACCCACTCTCTGGGACTTGTCCCCGATCCCAGGAAGGGAGCGGGAAGGGACCTCAGAGAACTAGCTGAAGCCCCTCCTTTTGGAGAAAAGCATGGAGACCCCAGGAACATCATATGAGGTGGCCAGAGTAGGTAGTCCCAGGATTCTAACTCCTTCCTCTCTATTCTGCTGCCCCAGAAATAGTCTTGTGAGATAAATATTCTTATAGATAAATTATTATGTCATTATATATTCTGACAATATAATAATAGATCGATATTATTAATTGCTATTAAATAGTATGACTTTATTCACATTAATAATTACCTAATAAATAATGATACATATTATTATAGATAAAAAAATGGAAGGGAGAGAGGTGAAAGTACTCTTGGCCAGAGTCAGCTCAAGCCTGGGGCCAGAAGCAGGCCCTGCTGCTCGGGTGTCGGGATCTACACACCAGCCTCCTCAGTTTACAATTTACTTAGGCCGCAGTTGGCCTACATTGCACGCCATTTCTGAAGTGCCACCGATAATTGGCCACGCCTCCTACACAGGTCAAACTATAAACAGCAAACCCCACTAAATTAGCTTTCCAAATCCCGGGCTCCTTCAGCTCCCATAGTGCAGCTCTCGGTGCAGGGGAGGATGGTGTTCTGGTGGCGGCACCAGCTGAGAAAGCAAAACCGGACACATTTCTGATTAGGGCTCAGCGCTCCTAATAAGGCCTCCCTTGTACGTCCTCAGGGGGTGAGCCGGAACATATGGCAAAAAGCCTCACGGGTCAACCTCGGACCGTCCTCCACAATCCATCACTTGCCAGGGGCCGATATCACTCGTGGAACTCATAACGGACTGTGAGATACACTCCGGACCCCGCATTCTCCTGCCACTCCAGATGACGGATGGTCTCTGTCGGCTACGTCCAGCTGGACCCGGCAGGGCGGTGGACGGCCAGGCCGGGAACCGTCCTGGATCCCAGGCAGACTATCTGGGTTCTTGTCAATCATCAGGACATGTGTCTTACAGGATATTTAACAGGTTCCAGACCCCGAGCTTGAAAAGGGACCAGAGATCCAGGTGAGGTCAGAGGAGGTCTGTCCATATAACGTCATATCTCCAGAGAAAGGAACGTCCTAAGGTTTTCAGGTGATGGAATCGGCTGGTACGAGTCAGCCCTGAGTAAGGCCGAAGACTGACAGGAGGCCCAAACCGAAGGGATAGTCAATGTACTCATTGTACAGAGGAATGGTTTTTTAATTATGTCAAACGTTCCCAGATCGGTGATTCCTTTTCCTAGATATCCTTCCTGGAGACCTGCGAGGGTAATCAGCTGGTGCATAAAATAGCGCCTTGTCAGCACTGAGCAGAGTATGACTATCGGTTATATTTTAAAACAAAATGAGATTCTGATTTTGCCATCCCCAGGAAAGGCAGGGTGGACTAATGGCTAGCAAGCTGATCTTTGGGCCAAGAAGAATGAGTTCAAGTCTACCCTCTGACTCATACTGAGCGCGTGGCTGTAGGCACTCTGGCCAAGACGGGCCGCTGGGTGGACAGCACAGAGAATAGAGCATTGGACCCACAGATGGGAAGATGTAAACTGATTTAGCCTAGGGATGGAACCCCCTGGGCAAGTCACGAAATCTGTCTGCCTCAGTTTCCTCTTCTGTAAAATGAAGATAATAATAGCCCCTAGCTCCCAGACCTGTTGTGACAGGGAGATAATCTATGTAAAGCACTATGTAAATACTGGCTAAGATTGTTATCATTATTTGATATTATGCTTTCAAACTCTAGCTTATGGATATTTTTAAATGCATAAAATAAAATACACGGATTTACAAATGAGACAGTGATATAAAAATACACTGATCAGAAGATCCATCTTTTTTAGTTCTCAGATCCCCAGGTTAGGGACTTCTGTGCTCCAAGGACCTGTTCTGGTCCTGTGAGCTTCCTCATTCAGGATTTCCCAATACCATGAAACCACACACCCTGTTGCCAGACTATTCCCATCTTAATTCACCGCCTTTCCAGAAACCTGCAAGTCTTATCTTATTTCCTTGTCTCAGCCCCTTCCTGTTTCTTTCATGTCACCACTAAAAAACAATTTGCATTTCTCTCTTCCTAAATTCCCCAAGAACCTCAGTCCTGGGTTTCTTCATCAGCTTTCATATTTTTACACTTGCATGGTCCTGAGATATTTGCTCGTGGCACAGATTGCAACCCGAGCACGTCCCTTCCTTCTTATGCCATCTTCCCATAATGCTCCCGCAGAGGGTGTTTTTATGGGAAGAGAAATCATCAATCCTTAACTTGCAACTTACAGAAGTTGCTTTCTCTAGGGTGAATGACGCTCTCGAAGGTGAAACGATGTTGTCAGAGTGAAGGCGCTCCGCCAGGGCGGATCACTGCTCCCTTGAGACTTCATCCCCAAACAGTCTGTGAGTCTTCCCTGGAAGGCAGGGATCCCCCTGTCTCTGTAGCGGCCTGTTCTATTTTTGGCCAGCTGTAATAGATGGGAAGGACTTCCTTCCTCAAGGACGAAACCTGCCTCCCTAAACCTCGGCCAGCGGGGGTCAAGCAGAGAAAGTGGATTTAGATTCAGATCTTCCTGACTGGACCCAGAGTATTGACCCACTCAATGGCTGGCTCCTCCCAAGTCATCCCCTGCCCCGGTGAAGGTTCCCCCTGGCTCCCCCTGCCCCTAATGTGATATAGATCATTCAGTCAAGTTCCACCCTCCGTGACCCCATTTGGGATTTCCTTGACAGGGATACTGCAGCCGTTTGCCATTTCCTTCTCTGGCTCATTTTGCAAAAGGGGAAACTGAGGCAAACAAGGTGAAGTCTCTCAGGACTCATTGCCATCATTTAGTGAAGTGGGTTTCTCCGAGACCCCAAACAGGGCATGTATTATTGGTGGACTGAACCACAAACTGGGCACAGTTGGCTCCTTTGTAAAACGGGTATCCTAACAGCACCCATCTTCCAAGGATGTTGTGTGGATCAAAATAGATAATATATGTGCAAACCTTAGCGCACCATAAGGATGCCCCCTGACACTTAGACCATCCTGTGAAAACCGCTATGTGAATCAGGAGGCAGCCGAGCGGGGCACAGCGCCTGGCGCACAGTAGGTATTTTAAAATGCCTGTTGGAACCAATGGAATCGGCTCGGACTCCAAGTCTCAGACACACTACTCCCGGTGACCGCGGGCTGACAAGTCACTTAGCAATCCCAGGGACTCAGTTTCTTCATCTGTTAAAAAACGAATGGGACGGATGAGAGGGTTCTCCATACTTTAGTTACTGCCTCTCAGCATCTGTGAAATGGGCACGATAATAATAGCACCTACAGAAGGGGAGCTTGTTGGGAACAAAGAGGGGCATCCCCGGGGGGGGGGTTCGGTAGGAAAGGGGGGGCCCAGGCTGGACGAGTGATGGCCGGTCCACTCTGGGCAAGTCGCATCCCCTCAGTCTGCCTCAGCTACCCTATCGGTAAAATCAAAATGGCAGGTGTGCCTCCCTCCAGAGTCCTTCCTCAGGGGCTTAGTGCTCGCCGATATCATTGAGACAGGGGTTCACACGCCACCCCTGACACTTCTCAGCTGGGCCGGTCCCTTCATCTCTCCCAGCCTCAGTTGGCTCCTTTGTAAAATGGGCACCATCTTCCAGGGTTGTTCCAGGTGGATCAAAGCGGACGATGTATGTGTTTTGCAAACCTTAGAGCGCCCTAAAAATGCCCCCGACGCCAGCTGCCCGACTTTGCCGTTATTATTATGGGGTAAACAATCTGTGTGAGTGCCGCGGGTCAGGTCCCCCGCCGCCCCTCCCCCAGGCTCCCCGCAGTCCCACCGCTTCATGATTCAGCGCCGGCCATGGCAACGACTGACCGAGAGAGCGGGCACTTGCCCGGCTGTGCCCTGCGCGGGCATGTGCGCCCCCCGCCCCCAGGGGCGGCGCGGGAGCGGCGCTCACGCACGCCCGGGGCTCGGCTGCCCGGAGGGGCCGGGCGTGCGTCCCGCGGGGGCTGGCCTGCCGCAGCCGGCCCGGGGAGCTTGGAGGGCCAGAGGCGCCCTGGGCCGGCCCGGCCCGGCTCCGCATGCACCTGGCCCGCCGCTCTAGGGTTACGAGCCCGGCGGCTGGGCGGCCCCCTCCCCACCGCCCGGGGGGGAGCTGGCCCCCGCTCTGCGGCGCCCCCCGACGGCCCGGGCGCTCTGCAGCCCCTCGGCTCGCTGCAGCCTTCCCAGAAGCAGCCCTCGCTGCAGCCCCCGCGGCCCCAATCAGCGCCCCACCAATGAGCCCCCTCGCCCAGGCCGGCCGCCCCCTCTTTCTTTCACGTGGGACCTGCCCTAGGCTCGGGAGGCGGGGTCCGGAGAACCAGCCTTGCAAACAAAAGGGAGCGAGACCGGCCCCAACGTGCGCCGGCCAGCGAGACACCTGAAGCCTGAGAGGCTGCACTTTAATTGACAAGCCCCACCCCGCTCCCGGACCCCGCCTCCCGAGCCTCCAGGGACCAATGGGAAGGCCGAGGCAGCGGGGCTGCCCACCTCTTCCCGAGGCCTTCGGCTCCCTTGGCCCCACCTCCTACGGGCCCCGCCCCCTTCCGCCGGGCTTTCTCTCTCCGGCGGATCCTCGGCGCGAAGGTCAAATTGCCCGAAAGGGTTGATTTGCATCTTCCAATGGGCCCGTCCCATGCAAATGAGGAGGGAGCTGGTTGGCTGAGTGTCGGCAGGATAACTCCGGCGAGCCGGGCTCTTTGTCCTTCACTGGCTGTGGGGCCGCTGCAGTCGGTGGTGCGGCCCGAGGGGCTGGGGAGCCTGCGATCCGCCGGCGGCGGGGAGGGGGCGGCCCGGGGGCGGCCGGTGCGCGGCTCCGGGAGGAGGACAGCGCCGAGCCGGGGCCCCGGGGCTCCGGGCGGCGGCGGCGGCGGCTGCCGCGGCGCACGCCGCGCCGCGGGGGAGGGGAGGGGACGGGACGGGACCTGCCAGTGCAATATGACTTTGGAAGAATTCGCGGCCGGAGAACAGAAAACGGAAGGGTGAGCGGCTGGCGGCGCTGCCGCCCGTGGCCGGGGCCGGGGGCCGCGGGGGCGCGCGGGGCTGGGGGGACGGAAGGTGAGGGCGCCGGGAGGGGGGACCAGCCCGGGGCGGCCGGCGCGGGCCCCCCGCCCCCTCCCGCGGTGGCTTCTGCGGTTTGCAGCGGGGGGTGTGGGCCGAGCTCCCAGGACGGGAAGTGTCCCCGGGGCGGGGGCGGGGGGCGGCGAGTGGGGAATGGCACTTTTCTCCCCGGGCCAGTGCGCGTGGGACCCGGACGCGGGCATGCTTGCGCGGGGGGGCTTGCAGAAGTTGGGTCCCCCGGGGAGGCCGGGCGGCGGTCTGGCCGGGGAATTCTGTGCGGGGGCCTGGGGAGGGGGCGTGGGACTGGACGTGCCCCGCGGTGACTGACGGCCCCGCGTCCCTTTGCCCACTGTCAGGATGGACAAGGTCGGGGACGCCCTGGAAGAAGTTCTCAGCAAAGCCCTGAGTCAGCGAAGCATCACGGTGGGGGTCTACGAGGCGGCCAAACTGCTCAACGTGTAAGTGGCGTGGGGGCGCGCACCTGCCCCGTCCCGCGCCGCGCCGCGCGGGTCCCCGCTTGTTCGCTCTCGGGGGCTCCCCCGGCTTGGCGTCTTTCCCCGATAGGGTGGCTCGGTGCGCGCGTGTCCCCGCGTCAGGGAGCCGGCACCTGCGCGGGTGTGTCCCGGGAGCCCCGGCGGGGAGGGGGGCCCGCGGCCCGGGAGCCCCCAGACCCTGACGGGCTGGGCGCCCCCTCCCCGGCCGCAGGGACCCCGATAACGTGGTGCTGTGCCTGCTGGCGGCCGACGAGGATGACGACCGCGACGTGGCCCTGCAGATCCACTTCACCCTGATCCAGGCCTTCTGCTGCGAGAATGACATCAACATCCTGCGGGTCAGCAACCCCGGGCGCCTGGCCGAGCTGCTGCTGCTGGGCCCCGGGGGCGCGGCGGCGGCCGCGGGGGCCGAGCCGCCGCCCGACCTGCACTGCGTCCTGGTGACGGTGAGCCGCGGGGGGAGGGGCCGCCCCGGGGGGGGGGGTCGCCTTTGCCCCGCGAGAGGGGCCGGTTTCGTCACCCAGGCTTTGCCGGTCCGGAACATGCCCCGACAGGTTCGCTGCTCCGCAGGCCTGTCGGGAGAGGTCCCGGCTGGGCATGAGTCAGCACCCGGGCTGCAGCCTCCATCTGTCTGCCCGGCCTCCCTCCCTCCCTCCCGTGACTAACTCCCTTAGCAGCGCCGATTAGATAACGCCAAATAAATTCCTGGCTCCCCCTCATTAAGGAGTCACCTCCATTCTCTGCCAGTCCGAGCTATTAATAGGCTCGCCGGGGAGGGGAGCGAAGGGGCAGACGTTGCTAATTCCCTGGAAGTCCATTGGGGAGGACAGTGGAAAATTTCCCTGAAAACGTGCATTTTTTGAAAAAGGGCCGTGTTTTTTTAAACCTCGATGCCTGTTGCAGTTGGAGTTGAGAGGGAAGATCAGAGGAGTATGAATTTGGAGCTGGAACTGTAACCTCCGCCCTCCTTGATCTGGGAAAGGGCTGCTTCCCACTTATTGGGGGCCTTTTAAGTACCAATGTTTTTGAAGCGGGCCGGTGGGTAAACAGCTCGGCCTTGGGCTGGCTCGGCTTAGATTCACTTCCCCTCCACCCCCCCTTCTTAAGTGCAGGAAGCAGGTATGGAGCTTGACTAGTAGGAAACGCAGCTAATGCTTTGAATGTGTGAACTCAGGCGTGGGGCCGCCCTCTCCCCAGTCCCTAAGGAGAGACTCGGAACTCGTCTCCAGGTGCCTTGGGGGACCTGAAAAAGAGCCAGCTCCCAGGCCCCGGCCCGGCCAGCTCCCAGGCCCCAGCCCGGCCAGCTCCCAGGCCCCGGCCCGGCTTTCATGTGCAAAGGGAGGGACCACCTAGCACTTGAGTCCCGGCTCTTGTTGTGTAAAAGGAGGTCATTCATATGGACAGATACTTATCACTGTGGCCAAACCCTCTGCCCTCCGTGGCCTCTGCGTTGCTTGGAGCCGCGCCAGGAAAAGCATAACGCTGGCGGGTATTTAGGTAGTAGTTTGCAAGGGCTGGGAGTGGAGGGAGTGGAGGCCAGCCTCGCCTTCCACTCCTGGATTTCCCCTCCGCCTGGAAGCCCCCTGAGAATGGAGACTGGGACACAAGGCATCTGGGAGTTTCCCATAGTCACCCCCGCGAGGCAGCAGGGTGGGCGGAGAATTGTGGCTACCACCCCCTCCAGCCTGATGTTAACTTACTGTGACTCTGGAGGAAATGGACCTTTCCAGGTTCTTCCCCCTCACACCAATGTCATGGTTATTATTAGCAAGCCGGGGTTTGAAAAATGCATCTCCGGTTTTGAAATAAAAGCATTCCTAATGTTATTAGACATGAATATCATCACGTTATTCAAAATAATATGATGATATTATTAAGTTTTACAAAGTATTAATAAGATAATAATTGGATGAAAGCATTCATGATTGAATGAAAATATCCATCTCTTCCCAGAATCCACATTCCTCTCAATGGAAGGATCCGGCCTTGAGTCAACTTATATGTTTCTGCCGGGAAAGCCGATACATGGATCAGTGGGTCCCAGTGATTAACCTCCCCGAACGGTGATGGCCTCCCACTGACAGTAACCGAGTCCAGTTGCACTGAAGTTTTGAAATCCCTTTGTAGTTACTCAAGCAGTTACTCCCTACATTGATGCAAGGATTACAGAAATTGATGTTCAGTAGGCTGACTGAGTCCAACTACAGTTCTTGGGGACCGGAGACTGATGACTTTGCAGAGGGAAAGAGAAGAGATTGAAGACAGAAAGCTGTTTGGAAACAAGTGAAAGTCAAAAGGAACCAAAAAAAAAAAAAAAAAAAAAATTGGCAAAGAACCATGCTGGAAGGGGGAAAAAATGTATTCATTTAGGATGGTTGAGTTACATTGCGATAAACCAAATATGCATTGTTGCAGTTTAAATGTACAGCAGTAGTTTGGGTATTTTTTGGTTTATATGCCCTTAAAATGAAAGCGCAAAGGGGATAATGATATTTTAAAAACCATATTTTATTGTATTTTGATGGGATGTTTAAAATCTTGGAGTTTTATTATGAATTGTACTAAGTTATTTTATGACATGAAAGGTTATTTATGCGATACATTTTTGGAATACAGTACCTGCAATAAACTGGTATAGAGTAATTGCACTATTCATGTTTTGGACTTGGTTTTTGTTTACTGGATTTTTGCTGGGGGAGAGAGAGTCAACTCCTCCCCCCAGCTCCAACCCGAGGAGGAGGGGTGAGGGTTGTATCTTTGAAAAAGTAGCTAAGTACAGGACTTCCGGCTCTAGCTCTGGGCTTAATCTCACCGGTTGCAGGGTTGGTTTATCTCGGGAACATTAGGGCCTAGGGGTAGCCCTGGCGAGGATTTCTGGGATTTCTGGGCCCTGCAGCAACTGCTTCCAGATCATCAGCCCTCTGCCCTAGCAGCTGTGTGCATGGGCTACAGGAGCTTTGGTTAAATTATATGTGCTGGGGGAGGAGGAGGGAGCAAGACTAGAATTGGAAAGACTTAAGCCCCCAGATCTCCACTGAGTTTGGGGAGTAGAGGTGAGCAGGCCCAAACTGACGCTAGAGAGTGACTCCCAAACCTGCCCGAGCACTGAGCTCATGCAAACTGGTGCTGGAGAATACCTTTGGAACCTGAGGGAGCTCGGAGCTAGTCCAGACTGATGCAAAACAACACCTCCCGAACCTATTGGAGCTAGTCCAAATTGAAGCAAAAGGATGACTTCCAAATCTCCGGGAGCCCTGAGCTAGTCCGACTGGTGCAAAAGAACAACTCCCCAACCTGATCTCTGAGCTAGTCCAAAGATAGAAAACAGCTCTGGAACCTAATTGAGCCCTGAGCTAATCCAATCGATGCAAAAAGAACAGTTCCCCAACCTGAGCTCTGAGCTAATCCAACTGGTGCAAAAGAACAGCCCCCCCCCCCCCACCCTAACTGAGCTCTGAGCTAGTGCAAACATACAAAACAACTCTAGAAAATAATTGAGCTCTGAGTTAATCCACTGGGGCAAAAGAACAGCCCCAACCTAACATCTCTGAGTCAAGTCCAAAGATGCAAAACAACTCTGGAACCTAATTGAGCTCTGAGCTAGTTCAACTGACGCCAAAGAACAACTCCGGAACCTATCTGGGCTCTGAGCTCATCCAAAATGATGCTAGAGAACACCTCCCGAAGCTGACCAAGCTTCCCAATTAGCCTGAGGGTGGCTGTGAGCTTGGGCTGCTGGGTACTTCAGCCCAAGGAGGCTGTAGCCTTGCAGAATAGTCTTTCCCCCATTGCCCAACCTATGTCTCTCTGCTCCTTTTCCCTCAAAAAAAAAAAAAAAAAAAAAAAAAAAAAAAAAGCTTGAGGAGCTGGGACTCGCCAGCAAACAGCAGCTCCCCGCCAGGCCCCCGCCTCCCCGCCCCCCTGCAACATCAGCAAAAACTTGGGCCTGCGCTGCTCCCCTCCCCCGTGCACATGTTTCCACGGCTCACATCTGCTGTAAAGCAGGCTTTCTTCTGTTGATCGTAAACTCAATTAGTACAGGGTCATACCCAGAGCTGGTGCTTGGGGTATCCTGGCGGTTTCTTGCAGTTTACTTATTCCCAGGTGATTAAGGCCATAAGTAAATAAAGCAGCTGACGTTTTTAACCTATGACTAAATCGAGCAGGCTCCATGTTTAATGTGGAAGGGCCTTTCCCCCAAGGCGGTGTTCCCTGTTGAGGTGGAAGGGGTGTGTGTGCGGGGGAGCAAGACACTTCATTTTTCTTATCTAGAGCCGGATTTCATGGTAGGGCAATCCCAGTGTGGAAAATCCCTCGACCAAGGCCAATCGTTCATCTTGGTGGGATCCAGATTTGGAGGTGGATGAGACCTTAGAGCTACCCCCGAGAGAGGAGGAAATGGGTCCCAAGTCACAGCTAAGGAGAGGCAGAGCTCAGATTCCAAAGCCAATGGTTTTTCTTTTTTTATTTTTAATGGATCAAATTAAAACTCAAATACAAAACAGAAAAAAAGAGACAGAAAAAGCCAATGGTCTTTCTTTTTTTAAACAAACGCAAAATAGAAAAAAGAAAAAGAAAAAATAGACAAAGAAAAAGCCAATGGTCTTTCTTTTTTTAAACAAATGCAAAATAGAAAAAAGAAAAAGAAAAAATAGACAAAGAAAAAGCCAATGGTCTTTTTAAAATGTATTTTTAAAAACCTCAAATTACAAAATAGAAACAAGAAAAAGGACAAAGAAAAAGCCAATGGTCTTTCTACACTGCCCCTGCTTTCCGGCTTAGAGTGATGCCCAAAGACTCGAGGGGAATCATATCAACAAATACATACATCACACAGCGCTAAGCATCTACTGTGTACCAGGCATAAGGCAAAAGCAATATCTCTGACCCAGGAAGTTGTCTTGGAATAGCAGAGAAAACGAGCCAACGACTAGATAAAGTACATACGGCATAAGTGACTTGTCTAGGGTCATACTGCTAGGATATGTCTGACTCAGAACTTGAACCCAGGACTCGACCCTCCAATCATAAAGTTACCCTGGATAGCTCAGAGGAGAAATTAAGACTTTATCAACGATTGCTTAGAAAAGACAGTATTTGCCATTTTTGTATTTGGCCCGGTTTATTTAAGGACTGTTTCAATAGTTATATTTTTTACATTTCTTTCAGTTCGGCACTCGTCCTCCTATTTCTTAGTAAGAGCTGAGGAGACTCCCAGCCCTGAGTAATCTCCTCCAGCCAGCGGATGGTAAACACGGCCACAAAAGATTGCCTATCTCCGGGCTGTCGCTCCGAAAATCATTGCCCAAAGCCGAGGGGCGTCGCGGGCACTTAAACCCTTCTCCCTTTTTAATCCGGGCTGGGAACCCAAGTCAGGACCCGAATTCCTAATTAGTGGCGGACTGTAAGCAAGCCCCAATCAGTCCCGTAGCACTTTCCCCTGGTGGGTGATGCAGCGTTAATGCTTCGGGTTAATCTCCTATTTCTAATGGGATCCAGTCCAAAAACGTGTCTTAATTAAAGCAGCCCAATGGGACGGTCTGTGCCCTGGAGGAGCCTCTGCGAGGGCAGAGTTTCCCAAGTACGGACAAGAGGGGCGTCGCTGTTCCCTGCGGCTGGGAGCTTTTCCAAGGCTCTCCAGCTTGGTCCAAGAAGACTTTGCTGGAATAAAAGCCTTGGGAAAGGCATGATCCTAAATCTGAAATCCCCTGGGCAGGAGCTGCTGCTACTCTGGTTCTGGCCTTAGATGGGGCTTCTTCTGCAGGACGGAAAATGTCTTGGATGAAAGGGGGGTGACTCTGCTCTGGGCGATCCCATTTGGCAGACATACTGGAGTGGCTGGCCATAGGAAACTGAGGCAGATAGAGTTAAATGCCCAGCGACACGCAGCTAATAAACATCTGAGGCTGGGTCTTCACTCCAGGGCCAGAGCTCCATCCACTGAGCCACCTGGCTGCCCTTGGGCTGCAGTCAGACTTTTGTTAAGTATTAAGATCTGCTAAGGGAGCAACAGATCTTGGGGAGAGAAGCAGAGGAGACCACATAGGCGTATCTGTCCTTAGAGACTGTAATTTAATAATAATAATTTCATTTAGAGACCTGTGACCCCAAAGCATCACTGATTTAGGCAAGGAGGAACCCCTGAGGTCCACCTCACCCCCTCATTCTATCCAGGAGGAAACTGAGGCTCAGAGTAGGGCCCAAGTCTCTGGGGCACACCAGTGGCACAGGTAAGAAGGGAAAGGTCTGAGATCAAGGCCTCTTGGCTCCCAGTCAGTACAAACTTAAATCTTTTAAAATTTATTTATTCATTAATTTAAAAAAAATACTACCTCTCCATCCTTCTGTCCCCCAAGAAAACCCTCCAAAGAAGCCCCTCTGGACAAACTCCCCCAGAGGCCATTTCTAAAAGGGTCGGTGGGCCACCTTCACTCGTGCCATTTCCACCTTCTGTTGATGTCCCTGCTCCCTCAATCAGCACACCTTTATTAAGAGGGTCCCAGGGGCCAGCATGTCCCTTTGCCAAGCCCAGGGATGCCAAGAAGAAAGGCCCTGGGGTGCTCCCAGACTTCCAGAGGGGCACATGTGTGAATCACAGAGGTGTTAGGTACAGTGAGAGAGGAGGCCTTGGAAGTTTGGGGCTGCAGCCAGGCCTCCCCAAGCCAGGGGACTGTGCTGCAGGTCTTTGCCATCTGTCTGGGGTCCCAGGCACAGGTGCTCCAGGCTGCCCAGCTGGGGGCCTCCCGGACCTCAGGCTCGGCAAAGGGCGGCTCCTTATCAGCCCCTGACTTTAGTCTGGCTCTTCCTTCTTAGTTTCATTCTTTGCACATGCAGGGAGATACAGGAGGGGTGGTGATAAGGGCCGAGAAATGCTGACTGCCAGTTTTTCATTTGCAGAGAGGGTGCTGGACTCCACCGGGCTTGGAGATCCCCTTATCTGGCCTCCTTTGATTGCCTTTAGCTGCATTTTTAAAAGATTCCCTATGTACACGGCCAGCTGGGAGCAAGAAGGGAGGGTGGGCTCAGTTTCCCCTTCCCACGTCCTCATCCTTCCCTCAGCCCCCAGTCCGCTCCCTTAGCAGCCCCCAGTCTGCTCCCTTAGCAGCACCCCCCCCCAACCTTCCTACAGAGAAAACGGGGCTGTCTCCAGCCTCCGGGAATGTGCATTTCTCTGGGGGGGGGGTGCACCAGGATGAACCACAAGCCTGTTTTTTTTTGGGGGGGGGCGTTCTCCGTGCCAAGCTGCTCCTGCAGGGATTGGGGGATCAGAGGAGGAACCCCCCTCAGGGCATGGCAGAAAATCCAGTGGGGGGAGGGGGCGGAGAGGGGGAGGGAGACGGGGGTTGCACGCCTGGCCCCACTGAGCCTGCCTGGAGGAGTAAGCGGGAAAGCCAGGGAGATTTCCAGTCAGCCCAGGGGAAGAGGGAAGCTGATTCCGGCTAATCTAGGGCAGATAAGAGGCTGCTGGGAGGCCGGCCTCCAGTCCCTCCTGGCTCACCAGGCCCTGGAAAAGTAAGAAATAGCACTGGGCTGTTGGGGAGGGCCTGCAAGGGACCTGGGCGGCCACCTGCACCCCCTTTTGCAGATGAAACAATCGAGGCTCATGAAGAGCCTTCCCTCACCCCCCTCAAAAGCCCTCTTGCTTGGGAAGCCCCTTGCAAGCCTTAAAGCCCAGCTAAATGCTGGATATATTCTGCTATGAATGCCCAAGAGCACCTGGGAGGAAGTGGCAGGTCGGGATTTGAACCCAGGGCCACCATCTCCCGCCGAGTTCTGAGGTCTGAGACACAACCTTGCTCTCCTCCGGAGGAGCTCCATCCCGCCTTCCTTGGCTCTGACGCACATAATGGAGAGCCAGCAGCGGGCATGGAGACCCCTCTTTCTGGTTCTCTCAGCCAAGACCCCCATGAAACTCCCCCTTGGGGGGCACTTATTATACACTTGCTGAATGACTGCGGGACCACTGGGGGAAGAGGAAGGTAAAGTCCCGTCCGCAGCCTCCTGGGGTACCGGAGACGGGAGGGGCGGGGGCTCGGCCGCAGGGCTCTCCCTGGGCCCCCTCCCCTCCCCCTGGGCCCGAGCTCCTGCCCTGCTGATGATTCGGTAGCAGAAACGTCGGGAAGTCATTCTTTAAATAGCTTTGCCAAGCCCATAATTACACGCTGCCGAGTACAGAGCCTTCTCTCACTCGGCGTCCCGAGCTCTGGGCCTTCTGGCCCGACGTTTGGGGCCGGCCGGGCGGGGCCAGCGGGGCCCTGGAAGCCCCAGGGACGGCTCCATCCTCGGAGAGCCGTCCCCGCTCACCCTCCGACGTCCGGGGGACTTGTGCAAGGTCGCCGCGGCCCCCGGATGCTCTGCTTGCTGGGCACCGCCCGGGCACATCCCAGGGGCACCGAGAGGCGCGCGCCCTGGATTTGGGACAGAGCAGCAGAAGCTGCACCGGGCGGAGTTCGAAGCCAGCCTCAGATACCTCCCAGCTGGCTGACTAACCCCTGTCTGCCTCGGTTTTCTCCTCTGAGAAATGGGGATTCTAAGAACCGCGCCTGCCTGTTGTGAGGACAAAAGGCGGCTTTCTTTAGCGAGCCTCTGCAGAGCTTTTACGTGCCGGGAAACGGGTGTCTTTGTTGTCGTGGTGACCAGGACGCTGGCTTTGGGGTTGGACACCGGGGATCAAGGCCCCACTCTCCCCCTCGCTAACTGGGGAGCCCGGCGGGGAAGGCCCTTGGGTGTAAAAGGGGGGGAAGCGGGCCAGGGTCCCCTCCAGGCTGGGCAAGGCCCCCGGGGGGAGCAGTGAAGGCTGGAGCCCTGCCCCCCCCCTTACCCTTGGGCCTTCCCGCCAGGACATAGGGCATAAATGGGGATGGCGCAGACTCCCCGAAAGGAGGCTGGAGTCAGAGGCTCGGGGCTCCTGCCTTTGCAGCTCTGGGACTCTGGGCAAGTGCCTTCTCTTGGACCCAGGGATGGGAGAGGCTTGTTCAAAACAAGGCCAGGAGGAGGGGGCTGGCGAGGCCGGAGAGCTCCCTGTGAAGGAAGGGCCGGAGGCCGGGAGACCTCCGGAAGGCAGGGGGACTCGGCACGTGGAGCTGGGGGAGGCTCACTTGACAGAGGGGGAGCCCGGGTTTCAGTGACTGGCCGGGCTCACAGGGAAGGGGGTTCTGAGGGGTTCTTGAGCCCAGCTCTCCCCCTTGCTTCTTCATTCTGCACCCCCCATGGCAAAGGAGGGAGCCGTTCCGTGGCAACGAGGCTGGCTCGGGATCCGGGGCCTGGCCCCCAGAAGGCCTTGGGGAGCTGCCTGATACTGCAGGGGAGGCCTGGGCTCGCAGGGGCCCCTGGGGCTGATTCTGTGACTCTGCGACTAATCCAACAAGAAGCTTTTCCCGAGGGGGAGGGCCGGGCCGGGGAGAGCTGCCGCCCCCTCCCAGGCAGTGACTGACACGTGATCGCAGGCTGTCGAAGGGGGGTTATGCTGAGGGGGGAGGGGCAGCTGCTGCCGCCCAGGGTGGGGAGGGGCAGGGGGCCCGGGCAGCCATCAGGCCGGCCGTGGCGAGCCAGAGGAGCTGGTCCGGCCCTCAGGGCTCTGGAGCAGGGAGCGGCGGGCCGCTGGAGGAGGCGGCCCTGGAAACTGAGGCAGGGTGGCTCTGGGGAGAGCTCTCCCGCAGTCAGCCCCGGGGCATGGGGGCGGGAAGGGGGACGGACGGAGGAGAGGGACCTTGTGCTGGGAAGCTTGAAAAGCCCCGGCAGATGGCTGGCTCCGGGGGGAGGGGCCGAGATCCAGGGCCGGGGAATCGGCCCGGCCTCGGGGCGCTGACAGCCTGGGGGACGGGGGGGGGGGGCAGGGAGCGCTTCCTGAGTGCCGGCTCTGGGCCGGGCCCGGACCCGCTGATTCCCGGGAGGCAGAAGCCGGGGCAGAGCTTACGTTTCAGGGTCCCTCCCCGCGCGGCCACCCGCTCCCTAAGAGCTTCACAAAGGCCCCAGGGCCTGAGCCTCAGCATAAACATCACGGGGGTCCCCCTCCGAGAGGCCGCAAGACCCGCTGGGGATTCAGCCCCGGATTCGAATCCTGCTTCTGATCCCTTGTGACTTAGCCCCTCCCGTGGGGGCCGGTAGGAAAGTGCTCCGGAGTCCTCTCCAGCTACAAAAATGCCATTGTTCCGCTTCCCATTGTCACTGCCCAGTTACTAATTTTAGCAAGAAGTGTAACTGCCGCAAGTCCCCTCCCCCCCCCCCCCCAGCTGGCCTTGTCCATCAGCCACAGTGAGTAACGGGCGCTGGGTTTCAGGAGGACCCGAATTCAAATCCCGCTTCTGTGTTCGCCATTACTTGTACCAGCCGCGCGAGCCCGGCCCTGCCCCCGCTGGCTCTCCCAGAGGTGAAGGGCGTCCATGCCAGCGCCCGTCTCCGGGGCGGCCGTGAGGTCCCGGGGCAGCGGGAGCTGGAATTCCCAGGAGACCCCGCCGCGGGGCCCCCCGCCCGCCTAAAGTGCTGCGGGGACACGCCTGGCACGTGCGCGATCTGGGTGTTGCCCCCTCCCCACCGGCTTGGAAGGAAAGCGGGAGGGGCGATTGTCTTGGCTGCCCGGCCCGGGCCGCGCTCAAAGTGGCCTTCTCCCCCAGGGATGGAAGTGGGGGGAGAGGCTCCGAACCACGGGGGAGGGAGGAGGGATGGTCCCGAGGGCGAGGGTTGCGGCCTGGGGCCGGTCCATCTGTCAGCCCCGGGAAGGCCAGGGACCCCTCCGAGAAGCGCCGGGAACAGAATGAGACAAGCGGAGGCCGATGCAGAATAGAAAGCCGTGATGTTTTAATTCGTTTGATTGGTATCCGTGCTATTGAACATAGGAGCTGGGAGAGAAACGCTTCCATCTTTGACAGTCTTTCGGACGATGATCACAGCGTCAAGGTTACGCACGACACAACATACAAGGGGCCAGAGAAGGCTCTGACACGGCTGAGTCTCAGGGACTAGAAATCAAAGGCAAATTTTCGGGGACACCCAAAGGACACGCAGGGGAGTCACACGAACAATACAGAGAACATTAAGCAAGTCACGGAGTCCACAAAGTCGGGAGGGAACAAAACACCATCATCGCCACGGGAGTAACAAAGGCAGGTTTTCCAACTGTGAGAAAATAGCGGCAGGAGAAACACTTTCGGGGGCCGTTAGCGCGGGCGACGTGAGAGGGGAGCGACATTTAGATAGCAGCAGCACAGCGAGGCTCACAGCACGAAGATGGCGGCGGGAGAGCGAGGGTCGGGGGGCCATGGAGCTGTCTGTCCAGTTGGAACGACCAGAAGTCACCCGGTTCGCCCGTCCTTTCTCAGCCCGGGGGACTGGGGCCGGATCGGGAAGCGAGTCACCCGGTGCCGGGCAGTCCCGGCTCGCTATCCTACTGCCTTCGACTTTGGAACCCTGGGAAACCTCTCTGAAAACAGTGCTTTAGAGCGCGTGCCCGGGGGGCACCGAGGATGCGGCCTGGAGCCCTGGCTCAGGGGGCTGGGGAGGGAGAATCAGATTTATTCCGTTTGGCCCCGGAGGGCAGAAGACAGATCAGTGGCGGCCGGAGGCCGGGAATCTCTTCCCACCACCCATCAGAACGCTCCCAAAGCGGAAGGGTTCGCCTGGGAGGCTTGCCCGGTCGGGCAAGGACCGGGTGACCACACTTGGGGATGTCGTCCCGGAGCACTTTTTCCAGTACGGCTTGGCCGAGATGACTTCTGGGATCGTTTCCAACTGAGACAGTTTATGATTCAGAGAAAAGGATGGTTTGATTAATTTCCGTACCACTGCCAATAAGCCAGGAATTATAGATTTCGATCTGAAGTTTCCAGATTCGATTTTCTCATAATTATTCGAATTAGAGCTTTGAGAATTGTTACTCACTCACTTAGTCATATATTCATCTTTTGGTATAAGGGCGGACAGCAAGGAAGGATTAATTTATGTTAGAATTCACTTCCTAAGCCCATGAATCTTTTCGAAGGTTTTAGCTCAAAAGAAAAAAGAAATTCAGGGTAACCGGATCGCTAAATGCCATTTTTCTCGTTTCATTTAAAATCGAGAAAGTTAGCTATAACAGAACTGAAAAGACAGCTGAACATATCCTCCACCATTTGTTTTTCTAGCCTCTGCCTCAGGTTTAAAGATGCCTCTGCATTTCCATAAATCTCTATGAATCTGTTAAAACATATGCACATTTATATACACTAAAATATTGGTATAAATTTTTCTTCTGGTGGTTTAGATGAAAAAAGTATAAAAATTGTCTCAATTGGGCTGAAAGCAAACACCAGACCTTTTCTCTAAAAGGTGAATATGGCACTTTTGATTTTAATTCGCCCAGGGAACTTAAAAACCAGATTTTGTAGGAAAAAAGAGCAAGCAGACACAGTGTATCACTTGTTAATCGATTATCTGGTACATAAAATATTTCCCCTGTCCAAAAGGTGTTTCTGTAAAAGATTTTGGGACCAATAAATTCTATTTAGCACATGGTCATGGCACTGAGACCTCGAGTTTAAATAAAAACTGTACAGACGTGTTGGAATGATGGAGGGAAAGGGACGAACCGAGAAAACAGCATATTGGCAAAACTACCATCAAAGTTCATACGTTGAACCCACGCTGTAGAAAGTGCAGTGATAACCAAGCCAGAGGGTTACAGTTTATATATACACATCTGTGGGCGTATATCTCTGTCAACATTACGGTGTCATACACCCAGACATCTGCCCCAAATCATCACAGCAGCTGCTCCGAGAGCGGCTGAACCTTACAAGGGGGATCGAGCCGGTTAAATAAAAGGGACTTCTGTACTTCTGTTTAGCATAGACATATATATTATCTTTCCTCATATAATCTTTTTGGTTCTAGGTACATCAACAATGTTTTTGGTTCTAGGTCCGTCAACACTGAATTATTACTTCGGTCTTGGTCCAGAAGCCAAGGTCTAGATCTGGGGTCATTTGGCTTTGGCTGCTGGTTGGGCAGCTGAGCCCATGCTTGAAGGCCTGGAGGCTCTCCAGCAGGCCAGGGGAGGAGCAGGTGGAGCGGGGTAGAGGGGCCAGACCTGGCCGGGGCAAGCCCAGTACTAGAAATAAGAGATTAAAGGATCCGTTTAACACTACGGAGTAAGGGGCGACTACCCTCAGTGGCGGGGTCCCCATGGAATCAAGCTCTACTGCACTTTTTGCAACAGGCTGCATTCTACATGATTAGTGGTTAAAATCAGATTGGAAAATACGGATTAAGTTGGGAAATGGTCGTTACAAAAATAAGATCATTGAAGAAGAGGAGAGTGTGAGGAGGGGGTCGGGGCCGGGAGAATGGTTTTTTCCCCATCTACGCAGCCGAGTTAATGCTTTGGAAGGGGGGGGTAACCCTTTTGCTTTGGACATGGGGAGGGGAGGCCCTCCGTTTACTTGGGGATGGGACAAACCATAGCACTGAGCAGCGGTTTTCAAAGCTGGTAGTGAGGGGTGATGGCGAATCCCAGGCACGAAGGGCAAAGCTCCCAACCTCCACAACAGTCGCCACAAGAAGGCAGGGGAATCTGTCTGATGGCCACGATCAATCCAGATGTGGAGGGTTTTTCTCCCAGATAGAACAAAGCACTCCTCAAAGGGGCTGCTGCCTCCAAGAGCGTCTGCTAAGGGCCCATTAGACAGAATCCCCTTGGCTGGCTTTCCGGAGCAGCGTTCGTGGCCACTGGGATTCGTAAAGAATTTTTCTAACAAGTCGCATTTCTGGAGAGCCTCCAAGGCTCCCAGCTCAAGCCTGTGAGGGGTCAGAGTGCATCAGCCTCCCAGAGTGACAGATGAGGGAAGGGGAATTGCCATGCGTCTAGCGCAGTCAGTGCACAGTCTGTGTCCATAAGGACCCTCCTGACCTGCCTGGAGGGGCTGGGCCCAGAGGGGGCCATTTAAGTCCAGCCAAAAGTCCCCAGGACGTCCTCTGCTCAGCTCTGCAGTGACCTGAGTGGGAGGGGGAATGAAAGGTGACTTCTTTACTTTGTATTTCTATTGGGGGGGTTGCCTTCTCTCACACTGCTTAGTCTTGCCTCCAGGAAGAGCAGGGCAGGGTGGGCTGCTAGGAATGGGACACTCCACCAACATCTTGGGCCTTTTCTGCCCGCGGTTCTACAAACTGGGATTAGGTAAGGGGAGGAGGAGAGGAGACCCACACACAGGTAAGATTTAGGGAAGAGGAAGGGAGGGAGGAGAGAGAATGGATGGACCTACAAGAGGAAGGAGGCGGACTCCCCCAATTAGCAGGCTAATTGATTTCCTTTTTTGTAGAGAAAACCACATTCATGCAACCTCCCTTCTCTGGTCACTGGGCCCATGAATACACTTCCCCTCCTTCTGCTTGACCTTGGAAGGTTGAACGAGGAGCAACAAGGGGAAGCAAATTTAGGTTTGAGGTTAGGAAAAATCTCCTAGCCCTTTGGGTTATCCCAATGGGTCACCTTGCGAGGTTCACCTTTATGGAGGTTTTTGAGCAATGACCACTTCTTAGTGTAGATGGGGAATGGGCTGGATTAGACCGGGGTTTTAACGAGGGTCCATAAACTTGTTTTTTTTTTCCTATTTTGATAATTTCGGTATAACTGCTTTCCTTTGTTGTAATCCTATAAATTTTATTTTATGAATTAAAAACAAAACTCTGAGGTGTCCGTGGTCTCCGGCAGAGCAGGCGGATGACCTGTCCGGAGGGGTGACAGAAAGGATACGTGTTTAGGCACGGGTTGGACAATCCGGCTCTGGGATTTTGAGATTCTGTATCCTGACTGCGCTGGGTCCGTAAAAGCAAAGGGGGCCCTCACAGCGTAGCACCTCGAATTACAAGAGGGGTTTGTTTTTCGCTCTCTTAAATTGGCACCGTTTATATTTAGGCCGTGAGGGCCAGAGAAGCAAACAAGAGGGTGACGACGATGAGAAAGTGATCAGAATTTGGTATCGTGAAAACGACTCTTGGGGGGCGGCCGTCCCCGTCACCCCGAAGCCGTAGGCGGAGGCCTTGGTGGCCGGCTAGAGGCAGAACTCGGGGGCGGGGGGCTAGAAAATCTGCACTTTGAAATGTATATATACAAAGTCATATATACACGCCAAACACATGCGAGACTTGGGGACTGTACAGAGAGGCACCGGGCCGATTACGGGTGCTGAGGGGGCAAGCGTTTTAGAGACCCGCGGGCCTGGGGGATCTGGAAAGAGGAGGAGGCAACTTTGGTCTTCCCTCAAATCAAAAAGCAGATCACTGGACAATGGATTTACACAGAAGCCGAGCCCAACCAGCATCCCTCAAACCGAAGCCGACCTAAGAGAAGAACCACCTGGAGTCATTTCAACTGAAACCAAGGACAAACGGACCGATTCCCATCCATTTTGTAAAGGGTATGCTCTAAAGAGAGGGAGACTTTTAAAAACAAAGGCTTTAAAACTCATTTTTTGTTTGTTTGTTTGTTTTTACAAGTTAAAAGCATTTTCGTTTTTAGCAGTGGTTACCAAGTGAGCGGAAGGTACGTTTCTTCATGGAGCTGCTTAGATCATGGGGGCGGCACCGGGGGCTCCCCAACGCCCTATAAGATGATGCACGTTTTTTTATCCTTGAAGGGGTTTTCTGAAGTCGGGATTCCCATGAGCAAAGGATCCCCCCGGGCATGCTCCTCGCAGTAGGACATGAGGTCCGCAGACGCCTTGGACACCTGCAGGACACGCGAACCACAGGGAGAGGAAAGAAGGAAAGAAAGAAGTGTAGAAAAAAAAAAAGTCAGTCTTCAAACTTGTAAAACTCGTCTGGATCCGGGGCAGGAGCTGCCGAATTAAAGACAATGCGGCCGGTATGTGGGCCGGAGTTCAAAAAAATGAAGGTTTGGGCCCAGAGCCAAGTTACCCAAGGCCTGGGTACAGTACAGAATCCGCACGGAGGCACCAGCTGAGCCAGGCCCGCTGGGTCCAGGCGTCCCCCCAGGGTGCCCCGGATCCCACTGGGAACGGGCCTCCCGACCTGGGTCTCTGGCTCCAAGGCTCCCGCCTCCCTGGCTTCCCAAGATGATGCGTTCGGATCCAGCGACTGCTCCTGGGGCTCGTCCCCACCGGGGACCGCGGGACCCCAGACTCTGGCCCAGCCCCAGAGTGTGCAGGTGAACAAAGCGAGCAGGTTTGTGCCCGAGTCACACGGGGGAGACCCGCGCCCCTGTGCCTCTGACGGGAAAGTCCTATGTTTCCACTGCCGCCGATTCTCAATGGGAGGGAATCTCAGGTCACCTAACTCAAGATGGAGAAACTGAGGCTCGGGGCCATGGGGCAGCAAAGTTAGGGCTGGAACCCAGGGTTCTGAGCCCTAAATCCACACCTACAGAGCCTCTCATTGGGCGGATGAGGAAACTGAGTCTCAGGGTGGTGAAATCACCTGTACAAAGTTACCCGGGGAATGATCCTGGCATAGCCAGGAGCTTTTAACCCTCACTATTCCCCCCATTGCTTCTGAGGGGGTGGGGAGCAGGGACCCCCGTATTCCAGCCTTTCTGGGGGAGCCCCCAAAATGGCATTCATGAGATGAAAAGCCAGGGGCGGAGACCACACAGTCCCCCAGACTGCCGGGGCTTCTTCCAGGAGGCCCGCACCCTCGTGGGGTTTTGGGGGAGCTTTGGGGGAGAGCCGGGAAAGGCGGGCGACCCCGGAGCAGCCTTACCTTGATCCTCTCTATGGACGCCTCCAACCTCAGCTGCTGCACGGTTCGCCGGGCCTGGGCCACGCTGTTGGTGTTGGTGGTCTTGCTGGACATCTTCGGGGAGGTTCTGGACGGGATCTGAAGGGAGACAGGGGCCACAGGGCTTTAAAATGGCGAGCTCGCTACATTCTGCAGAATCCAGAGATGGCGGCATCTCTCCCCCCCGCACCCAGCAGGCGCCTACTAAGTGCTTTGCTGAATGGAAATAAGTGGCTCAAGCTTGCTTCCCACAAACCGAGGCTTCTGTTTTTGCATTTGGATTGGGACCCGGAGAACCCGAGCATGAAGCTTCCTGCGCTAACTAAGCAGCTCGGTGACCCTGGCTAGGTCATTGTGCATTCCCCAGGCCTCAGTTCCCCAATCTGTAAAATGGGGGTTGGTCTTTTAGGATTACTTTCAGCTCTAAGTCTAGGTGCTGAAGAGCCACCTCTATAGAAGGAGACCCTGTGGCCGGCAGACTTCCGAGTATTCAGGCCCGGAGAAGAGCCCCAGATGTACTCAGGCGAAGCCGGGGCTCCCCAGGGGCTGCCGGGAGCCTCAGACGAGGTAAAGCCCATAAAGGCCTTTAGAAACCTTAACCACCAGTTATCGTCATTTTACCCACGTGCCATCTGTTGGGATTTCATTCAAAAAACATTTATTCAGCGCCGGACGAGTCCTGGGGGGACCCGACCTCCAAGCGGGGACACAGAGGGTCCCAAAGCGGGGGGGCGGCAGCTTGGAGAACGAGACCCGGCCCCTCCTGCCCCCTGCTCTGGGGGCCGGCCAAGGAGTGGAACAGAAGTATCCTGGAGGCCCCTCCTCAGGGCCCTTCAAGGGGACCACGCCCTGCCCCCACAGGAAAGGTGGGACCTGGACCCCACCTTTGGCCCCATCTGCAGCATCCGGGGATTGGCCAAGGCTGCCAAGCTGGCTCAGGGAAGCGGGGAGTCCTTAGGTGGGGCTCCCTGGAGGCTGGGCCAGGAAGGAGCCAGCCAGGCAGGGCAGGGAGGGGAGAAAAGGGGGTGTCCCAGCGAGGAGGCTAGAGCAGCGCTGGGGACGCCCCGAGAGATCACCGGCTGAGGCAACCGGGCCACACGACCAAAGCTCCCACCACCCCGGCTTGGGCCTTGGTGGGTTTTTAGGGGTGGGGTGGTGTTAAAAGGCCCTTTCGGGAGGAAGAAGGTTTTGGGGCCCGGAGGAACAGGTTTCCTGCCACGGGGTTTTGGGTGTTTCCAATTGGGGGAGTTAGAGAAAGGTAGAAATAGTTTTGCCCTTAAGGGAGTTTAATGTTTAGCCTTGGGAGAGGTTTGGGTCAAGGTGGGGAGGGGAAAGGAGGTGTTTATGAGAAGGGTTTTGGAGGACGGGGTGGGGGGGAATATATATATATATATATATATATATATATAATTATATAATTTTTAATTTAAATTAATTGTTTTTCCCTTTTCTTTCCTTTTTTCCTTTTTTTCCCCTTTTTTTTCCTTTCCCTTTCTTTCTTTTCTTTCCTTTTTTTTTTTTTTCCTTTTTCTTCCTTTTTCCTTTTTTTCCCCCTTTTTTTTATTTTTTTCCTTTCCTTTCCTTTTCTTTTCCTTCCCTTCTTTTTTTTCTTCCTTTTCCTTCCTTCCTTCCTTTTTCCTTTTCCTTTTTCCTTTCTTTCGCTTTTTTCTGTGACCTTGATGTACCCAAATATTTCCAGCAGCTCTTTTTGTGGGAGCGAACAACTGGAAATCGCACGGACCGGAGACGCCGTCCATAGGGACGGACACATTGAGCTTTCTGATTGCCATGGAATGTTATTGTATCATGAGAATGAAGAGCAGGAAGGCTTCAGGAAAGTTTGGGGGTTTAATAACGGAAAAGGGTGAGAGAGTTTCAAAAGCCGGGAGACGGCCCGGGGAAATCTGTTTGATCAACACCCTAGTGGGAACCTTGGGGTTTAAATGCCAAGGGTTGCTGCCTTTCTGAGAAAGAGCGGCCGGAGCCAGAATGCAGTCGGAGCCCGGAGGCTAGAATTGAAACTTCCGGGGCTTGGAGTTCCAACACCCGGGGCCGAGCCCAACACCGGGGCCGGAGCTCCAAACTTGGGGAGCCCCGGAACACTGTGGGGCCGGAGCCTGAAATGTGGGCCGGGAGTTCAACACTGTGGGCTAGAGCCTGAATGTGGCTGGAGCCCGAACGCTGTGGGCCAGAGCCCAAACACCGCGGGGGTTTCAAACCAAGGGCCGGACCCCAATAGGGGCCGGAGCCAAACATCGGGCCGGAGCCCAACCACCCGGGCCGGAGTTCCCACTGTGGGTTAGAGCCTGAATGGTTGGAGCCCGAACACCGGGCCGGGAGCTCCAAACCGCGGGGCCGGAGCCTTAACACCCGGGGCCGGAGTTCGGCCACCGGGCCGGGGCTTCCGAAACCGTGGGCTAGAGCCTGAATGTGGCTGGAGCCCGAACACCGCGGGCCGGAGCCAGAACGTGGGCTGGAAGCGCGCTATCAGGGCTATATTTTTCTCTGGGTTTTCAGAACACTAACATGGCGATAGTCTTACTGCTTGTTTACAATCTGTATGAAACTGTTTACTGTCACACAGGGGAGGGGAGGGCAGGCCAGGGGAGGGGAGGGGGGGAGGGAGAGAACTGGGAACTGAAAATTTTAAATTTTAAAAACTGAAGGTTAAACAGCTTTTACCTGTAATGGAAAAAGGAAGGCGCTCGTGTGAAGCCCTAAGTGCAGAGGTCCCGGGACCTCGGGGGGGGGGGGGTTCCAGATGAGGAAGGACTTAGGGGTCACTGGCACCGAAAGGTTGGGTTCCCCTGCCCTGCCTCTGTCGGACAGCGCTGGCCCTGGGCCCCGAGTCCCCCCGGTTTCCTCATTTGTAAAATGCAGGCACTGGACTGAGTTCCTCTGGGGAGATTCTAACCCTCTGCTCCCAGCACTCCCAGTGCCCCCAGCTGGTCAGGGTCTGAGGCAGGATTTGAATTCAGGTCTCCCTGATTCCAGGCCTGGGCTCTCACTCCGGCTGCCCCTAATGCAGGAGACACAAAAATTAAAACAGATGCCCCGGGGAGCATCCAATGGGGAGGGAAAGGCAAAAACAGGGGGGCCCACCCTGGGATACATAGGCAGGGAGGACCCGAGGGAGGGCAGCAGGATTTGGGGGGCCCAAAGGAAGGGGTGGCAAACCCAGGGAGGCTGGGCCCCATGGCCTTAGGGAGGGGCACTTGCTCCAGGCCCGTCTGCCAGGAATCCTGCACGGCAAGCAGGCCGGGGGGGGGGGCCTGGCTCGGGGTCTGGGGTCCCAGCGTGCTGCTGGGGTGAAACGAAGTGCCCATGGCTCCTCAGCATCAGAAGCAGGACCCGAACCTGGGAAGCCGGGAAGCTGACGCCAAGGCCCAAAAGAGGGAGAATAACTCTCCAAGTTCCAGGGTCCGGCACACAGTAGGCGCTTAATACATGCTTGGGACTGCTCCACTGCTTTGCATTCTCCTCGGAAGGGCCACAGCGGCCAGCTGGCTCTGTGGCCTTCTGGAGGCCCTCTCTAACCCACGAGCTCCTCAGGGGCCCGGGTACCGCCGGGTGTGCCGGGAGCCTGAGGAGGAGCGGCGGCAGCCAGGAGGGGTCCCCGGCTTTTCTCAGCAGCGGCCGCCGGCTGGCTGCCGGTCCCCCGTGGTTAGCTGGCTCAGCACCTGCTCCGGGCTCTCTGAAAGCTGCCCGCGTGGAAGAACAGGCTGGAACATTCTCCCGGCTCGGAGCTCACCATGTGGCCCCCGGCAGCCTCCTGAACCGGCCCATGCTGCCCTCTCCCAGCCTCCTTCCTTCTCCCAGGAGGAGGCTGGAACTCCGGGGCCTTGGAAACCTCTAAACCAAAGAGAGCTAGGCTTTGTTACAGGAGGACGCTCCCAGCCCCCGTCCTGGTGCAGTCCCTGAGCTGCCGGGGTGTGGCAAGCAGCGGGATCGGCCCGGAGCCGGAGGTCCCAACCCAGGGGCTCCCGCTCTGCCACACTGAAGGGTTTCTTCATTACCTCCTTGGGCTCTGTTTGGGGTTAGTGACCGGGGAGGGGGCGGTTCTATGGCATTCCACAGCCTGAGCACCTGCTGGATGCAAGGGGCTGGGAGAGGAGGAGGCTGCATCCAGCTTGCAGCTGGCCACCTGCAGGGCACCACGTGGCTGCAGAGGGGTCTTCCAGTGCTCCGGCTGGGATCTGGTGCCTGGTACACAGTAGGCGCTTAATAAGTGCTTAGTTACTGATTCTAGCGCTCTCTCATGGACGTCTCTTGTAAAAGGAAGGCGGGAGGAGATCTCAGACTCCAGGGCTCAGAGACACAATCAGTCCCTGCCCTCAGGGAGCTTTTGGTCCAGCCCCAATTTGTACTTTGGGCTCTTCCAGTTCCACCCAAGCTATTTATAGCCTTTCATGTGGTGGTAAACAAAGTGGCCTGGCCACTGCCAGGGCTCCCACCCACCCCTGGGGCCGGGGAGGAGCGGCTCCCACTGGAGGACTCCGCTGCCCGCGGCCCACAGGGGGTCTGACCGCCTCCCGTCTCCCTGGCTGTGTGGAGCTCCAGGAGGTAATTATTATTTTTTTAAATAAAGCTTATTTTCAAAACCCAAGCCTAGTTTTCCAAAGGTTCTCCCCCTTGCCCCCAACGCGGCAAGTCGTCCCATATATGTCAAAGGGGTGCGGTTCTAGCCGATTCCACAAGAAAAATAAGACCTAAAGACCCTCTGTCGGGATCCGCACTCGGGCTGGTCTGGGTGCTCTCCCCGCCACGGGACCCCCGGCCCGAATCCAAGGACTGTAAAGGACGCCGCAGCCCTCCGAGGGCTCTCTATCTGCCCAGGTGTGGGTGCGGGTCGGCCCGCCGGCTGTGTCCCCGATAACCCCTGCTGACTCATCTACACCTTGCAGGGCCTCAGTTTCCCCAAATGTTCAATGGGGGAACAGGACTCTGTCTCTGAGGCTCTCCCTGCGGGAAACTGTGAGGCTGGGACGGGAGCTGCTGGGCGGAAATCAGACTCCACAGGCATAGCCCCGTCCCTGGCCCGCCCCAGCGCCGGCTCCTTCGTCGTTCCCGGGCGGCGGGCGCCAAGGAGGATCTGGGGGCGCCCGGGGGTGCTGGTAGCACCCCAGGTGTAAGTTAGGCCTGAGGCGGCTCTAAGTCGAGCCCTTCGTGGGACCGTGGCCCTGAATGTTTGGAAGATCCGAACCCGAGACTTCTGGGTCCGGACCAGCTCTGGGTCAGCTCAGCCAGGGATGAGAACGGCTCCGGGTAAGGGTGTCCAAGGCGACGGAGAAACTGGACGGGGCCACAGCGTCCCCGGGCTCGAGGCCGGCCGGCGGCTCCAGAACAAGGCCGGGAAGGCGACCTCGGGCGCCCACGTCTGCGACCCAAGTTTTCTACTGAGCTGCATTGGCTACGACACTCGCGTGTTCTGGGCCCCTCCTGGGAGCGGGGCCACAGGGGGCGGGAGGAAGGAAGCCGGCCCCGACCTTCTGGCCCAGGACCGGGCCCAGCCCCAAGCTGAGGCCTCCAGCCAGGACCAGGGAGGGGGCAGCAAGCCCTCTGGGGAGGAGGCCCAAGGGAAGGGAGAGCCGCGGGGAGTCCTCCTGGTACCCAGGCCCCCCGGGCCCCCACCCCGGCCCTGATGGATCATCCCTCCGACTTTCAGAAGTCCTGGTTCCGCGCTTGCCCAGACGACCACTGGGAGCCTCAGTTTCCTTATTTGTAAAATGAGAATGTGGGAGTGGGAAGTTGGACTAGATCATCTCTGCATCTCTTCACATGTTCCTGCATCTATTATTTATTTGTTTGTATAAAGAGACAAGAGAGACAGAAATAGAGAGAGAGAAATAAGAGATAGTGACAGAGAGACAGAGACAGACGCACAGTGTGTCCCACAGAGGGAGCACCATGGGGAGGGGGCTCCGGTTCCCCTGACTGGTCCCCAGAGGGCCCAAGGCCTGGGGAGAGGCGCTCCCTCCGTGGGACCTCCCTGCCCCTCTCTTCCCCTGGCAGGCCCCCCCCAGCTACCCCAGGGGCGGCCCCTACTGTGACCCCCCCACACACACATGCAGGGAATCCACAGTCACCGGACCGGCCCCGGCAGCTCTGACACTCAGCTGAGAAGGGCCCACTGTCGCTGGCCCTGGGTGGCCCTCTCTCCAGCCCCCGGCTGGGCCCTGGGGGAGGGTGGGGGGAAGCTTCTGGCCTCCGAGCCACCCGGGCTGCACGAGGAGGGGCCCAGCTTCCCCGGGATCTGGTGGAGGAGCCCCCGCAGCCCCCACCCCCCAGGACCCTGACCCGGCCTTGCCGCCGATGTGGAGATCCACGTCCTAAGGGCCTCCCCCGGCTGTGTCCCCGCCTGAGCTTTCCCACAGCTCCCAGGGCCCAAGGCCTCCCTGGGTGCCGCTCTGGCCCACCCTCCTGGCCACGGTCCCGAGCGGCCCCGGGCCTGGCGAGGCTTCCCCGTGTCCCTGAACCCAAGAAAGCCCCGCAGACGGCTCAGGGCCGCCCTCCGCAGCTGCAAGGCCTGCTCCCCAGCTCTCCCATCAGCACTTTGATGTCTCCTCCTTTGAACTCTGGGAGACGCCCAGAGCTAGAGCCGGGTGTAAACACTGACTGGAAGTCGGGCCCTTTGGGAGCTGGTCCACCAGCCCGTCCTCCCCCGGGCTCCGTGACTGCCCCACCCGGCCATGCTCTGGGGGTGCAGCCCCCTCATTGCCATGCCCCTCGCCGTCGGGCACACCGGCCGTCCTGTACCCCAGCTCCCCGGCTGTCCCCCCACTGGCTCTCGCTCCTCCTCGAGTCCTGGCTGAAGCCCCCCCAGTTGGGAAGCCCTTCTGTCCCCCCCCCAGGGCTTTCGTCCCAGGATCGGCCCCAGCCCGGCCCCCAGGCACCCCCGGGAGAGCTCGCCCCCTTCTTTGCTTCCCAGGCTCCACCTGAGCTTCCTCACCTGAACAAAGGCTCGGGCCGCGGGAGCTCGGGTCCTTTATAAGTGGGGCGATGACGATGGCTTTGCAATATTGCGCGCAGGGATGTGGCTGCCTCAGTTTCCTCCTCTGCGGCAGGAAGCAGCCATCATCCCCTCTGGGAGAAAGCCCCACGTGGGGTCCCGGAGGCGGAGCCCCCGTCCTGCCTCCATTCCCCTGCTTGCTCAGCCATCCTGAGGGCCGCCCGTGAGGGGAGCTGGTCACAGCCTCACAGCCGGCTACGGCCCCATTTCACAGAGCACAAGGTTGAGGCTCCGCTGCACTTGCACACCTGTATGTGGCCTGTTTACTCAGGAACAGGTTCCTGCCCCCCCTTCCCTCCTCAGGGCTCCCTGAAGCCCGGACGCTGTGGCTAGAAGTTAGTCACCTGCCCACTCTGCTTAAAAGCTGGGCCTGTTTTATGGGCCTGCACGGTGAGCCACCTTTGGGGAGCCTCCTGGGGGCCCCCATTCCAGGACTCTGTGTGCCCCCCAGCACTCACCGTGGCCAGGTCTGAAGGAGAAAGGCCCAAGGACACGGGCACAGGGACACCGCTTCTGGGGGCTGGGGGGGAAGACCCGGGGGCGTGATGAGCACCTTTGTGCCCCTGGGGGCGGGGGCAAACCGCTGCCTCTGCCACAGCCCTGTGGGTCTGGCCTGGGGGCTCAATCGTGGTGGCCCCGCTGTAAGGGAGGGAACCATGGGCCTGGGGAGAAAGCGGGGCAATCTGGCCCCAAACTGGCAGGTACCGGTGCTGCAGGGGCCTGGCCACGGGAAACCCGCCCACCCACTCACTTGCAGCCGCTCTGAGCTCACTGTTCTCATCTGCAAAGTGGGGATAACCATCAGGAGGAGGTTACTGAGACCCAAGGTCCGCATCATTACTAGGGTAATTATCAGCCACAATAAGAACTCGGCTTTTTAAGGGTCACAAACCCCTCTGTCTCATTCAGTTCTTGCAAACCCCCTGACTTAGGAAGCAATGTTCCCCCATTTAGAGACAAGGAGACAAGGCTCAGCCAGGGGACGACTGAGGCAGACGTTTCTAGTCCTATGGGAACATCTACATCAACACAGATCAGAGAAATGCAAATTAAGACAACTCTGAGACACCACTGCCCACCTGTCAGACTGGCTGGCATGACAGGGAAAGATAATGCAGAATGTTGGAGGGGATGTGGGAAAACTGGGACACTGATGCATTGTTGGTGGAATTGTGAACACATCCAGCCATTCTGGAGAATGATTTGGAACTATGCCCAAAAAGTTATCAAACTGTGCATCCCCTTTGATCCAGCAGCGTTTCTACTGGGCTTATACCCCAAAGAGATACTAAAGAAGGGGAAGGGACCTGCGTGTGCCAAAATGTTTGTGGCCGCCCTCTTTGTAGTGGCCAGAAACTGGAGACTGAGTGGATGCCCATCAGTTGTGGTATATGAATGTTATGGAATCTTATTGTTTGGCAAGAAAGGACCAGCAGGAGGATTTCAGAGCGGCCTGGGGAGACTTCCAGGAGCTGGTGCTGGGGGAGGCAAGGCTCTCTCCTCCTTCCTCCCCCCCCAAAGCTCAGCCCACTCCGCCGCCTCTCTCTGGGACACTGGCTCCTTAACCCACGGTGTTTGAAGCTGCTGGAACCCCAGGCTCCTTGTCTCCCCCTCCCCTATTCCTAAAAGCCTAAAGGGGCCACCATGGGGCAGACCCAGCCGGGTTGCCAGGAGCCCTGGGAAACCACCTGCCTGCTTCTTCCTCCCCATCTTCTTTCCTCCTCTTCCTTCTTCCTCCCTATCCCCCTCTCCCCCATCCCTGCTGCTGCCTTAGAAAATTGGGCAATGTGTGGGATGCTCCCATGCAGGCTGCGGGTGCCAGGGGCGGGAGGGGGCAGAGCTGTTGAGGGGAAATAGCAAGGGAGCAAAGGGCCTTCCCCAGCCCTGGGAGCTGCAGAGCCTTCTCTCCCTGAACTGCTTCTTGTTCTGTGGGCATGATGCTCGTGCAAAGTACTTGTGCACAGTACTTGTGGACAATGCTTGTGCACAGTGCTTATGGATATGATGATGCTGGATGTTTGTGCAAGGTGCTTGTGCATAATGCTTGTGCACAGTGCTTATGGATGATGCTTGTGCACAGAGCTTTGCCCAGTGCTCATCCATGGTGTTTGTGCACGGTGCTTATGGGCAGTAATAATCACCATGCTTGTGCAAGGTGCTTGTGCACAGTGCTTGTGGGTGATGCTTGTGCAAAGTGCTTGTGGACAATGATGATGCTGGATGCTTGTGCAAGGTGCTTTGCCTGGCGCTTGTGCATGGTGTTTGTGCACAGCACTCATGACAGTGATAATGCTGGATGCTTGTGCAGGATGCTTGTGCACAGTGCTTACGGATGATGCTTATGGTCAGTGATAATGCTGGATGCTTGTGCAGGGTGCTTGTGGATGATACTTGTGCACAGTGCTTGTGGGGGATGCTTGTGCTCTGCCCCGTGCTTGTGCATGGTGTTTGTGCACAGTACTTATGACAGTGATAATGCTGGATGCTTGTGCAGGGTGCTTGTGCATAATGCTTGTGCACAGTGCTTATGGATGATGCTTGTGCACAGAGCTTTGCCCAGTGCTCATCCATGGTGTTTGTGCACGGTGCTTATGGGCAGTAATAATCACCATGCTTGTGCAAGGTGCTTGTGCACAGTGCTTGTGGGTGATGCTTGTGCAAAGTGCTCTGCCCGGTGCTTGTGCATGGTGTTTGTGCACAGCATTCATGACAGTGATAATGCTGGATGCTTGTGCAGGGTGCTTGTGCATAATGCTTGTGCACAATGCTTACGGATGATGCTTATGGTCAGTGATAATGCTGGATGCTTGTGCAGGGTGCCTGTGGAGGATGCTTGCCCACAGTGCTTGTGGGGGATGCCTGTGCTCTGCCCCGTGCTTGTGCGTGGTATTTGGGCACAGTGCTTATGGACAGTGTTCGTGCCCGATGCTTGTCCACAGCCCTACTGCATCAATCTACCCTTCCATTGTGAGGCAGCTCCTCACCTCCCTATCTATCTCTGGCACTTAGCACAGTGCCTGGCACACAGTAGGGGCTTAATAAATGCCCACTGCTTGACTAGATGACTGCTCAGGCTCCTGAATTAGGTGGCGGTCAGTGAGTCTGACCCCCGGTGTTGCGCAGGAGGAAACAAAGTCCCAGAGGTGGTCCTGGATCAGGGCAGACAGCGATTCCAGACAAGCCTGGAAGAACTGAGTTCGAATCCTGCCTCAGGGGTTTCCCTACGGCCCCTGGGCAGCCACTTTGCCTCCCTTAGTATGATTACTTGTTAATCACCATGATCAAATAACACATGAACAGTAGGTTAATTATTAAGAAAATAACTATAAATTAATCATTAGCCTTAATGCCCTCATTAGTAAAATGGCGGACACCAGGGCCCCCTGCCTCGCAGGGAGGGGAGGTGGGTGAGCCTTAAGCTCCGCTCTTTATCTTCTCTTATCTTCCCGCCATTGTGGCCCTGGGGCCCCCGGGAGCCGCCCCCACCCCCAGACCGGTCCTTCAGCAGCTTTTAGCTGAGGGCATTAAAGAGAACGCCCTTAAATGGCCTCAGTTGCCTCCTCTAGCACTTCCCAATCACCGGGCAGGGGGCTCCCTCCGCACCTGCCCCAGGCAGACTAGGGTCCTGCTTAGCCCCAGAGCAGGGGTGGCTGCGGAGAAAGAGGAGGCACTCAGAGGTGGGAGGGGCTCCTTGGAGGAGGCGGGGCCTGGAGGCTGAGCAGTAACCAGGAGGCGGGGCCTGGAGGCTGAGCAGTAGCCAGGAGGCGGGGCCTGGAGGCTGAGCAGTAACCAGGAGGCGGGGCTTGGAGGCTGAGCAGTAATCTGGAGAACCCAGTGATGGCAGCTGCAGGCTTATCTAACAGCTGCGCAGGGACCTGCTGCACGCGGCCTCAGGGTGCGGAGGATCACTGCTAATGGCTGTTGCAGAGGGCCAACAAACACACAGAGGCTTGCACAGAACGCGCTGGGCGGAGGCTCCCCCGCAGCCCCGCGGCTGCTGGCCCCCCCCCCCCCCCGGGGCTTCCTGGCTCTCCCCCGGGGCGTCCCAGCACATCCTCCACTGTTGGAGCCCCCGCTGGGGCCTTCCCGCTCTGCTCCAGGGGAGGCAGGGGAACGAGCCGCGCTGAGCTTGGTCAGCCATTATTACGGGCCGTGGTTCTGGACGGAAGGGAGGCAGGGTCCCACCACAGAGCGGGTCGTGTTTGGCCCTCGGGGGAGATCTGCAGTGTTTCACAGACTGAGGCTGCGGAGGCGAGGCTCCTGCCAGGGTCCACAAGAGGCTCCGTCCCCGGGGCTTTCCCAGACAAAGAACGGCTCTTCAGGGGGGCGGGGCCTCTCCCCGGGTTATCTCTGGTTTCTCCTGAATGTATCGCCCTTATTTGCACGGTCTCTCTCTTTTCCATCTTTCACCCCCTTTTGAAGTTCTGAAGCCCAAAAGTCAGGACCAGGTCCGGGAGGGGAACGGGGAGAGTCTGCTCTGCTCCGTGACCTCCCACAGAAATAGGGGCTCCAGGAGAGACTCCCCCATGAGGGAAGGGGGCAGGGAGCCTTCTGGAGGACCTTTCCAGGGGAATCAGGCTGGCGGGCCTAGATTGACCCAGGGGGAGCAAGCTGGTGAGTGTAGACGGTTCCGAGGGAGTGGGCCGGAGGGTGTGGACCTGCACGCTGGCAGGTGGCAGATGTAGACCGGCCTAGAGCATGAGGGCAATCTCGGAATTGTGGGAACAGCGCCACCCAGAGAGCCCACCAAGGAGCAGCTGGGGGCAGGAGGATGGCTGTAAACAAGGACGGCGCAGCCAGGGCCGCCCTCAGTGGCTTTTGCTCTCAAGTAAGGCCGGCGGGTAGAGAAGGCAAGAGGTGCTTCAGCCAGAGCACATGGGCCAGAGAACTAACTCCCACGTGCAAGAAAGCCCATTCTTTTACACCAAAAGGCTCGGTGGGAGAGCCATTGCCAGGAGACCGTCCCGGCCCACGGAGCCCGTTTCCTGTGGCCCCCAATGCCCTGGGGAGAATTCCAAAGACAGCGGGAGAGATCTGGGTCCCTTCCACGGTCTCTTACTCAATCTCAGCTGGGCACTCGCTGCTTCACGGCGGTCCACGGCTGACTTCTTCCCCAATGACCCCTCTCCCATTCACCACTGGCTGTTCCGAGCCTTGTCTTCTTCCCTTCAAGCCTCCTGCTCCATCCCACCTCCCATTGTTTCAGGTGAGGATCTTGCTTTAGCTCATGACCCCTTGAAATCATTTCCCATAATTCCCTTCTTCACAATAGAATCTGAAGAAGTGACTTTTCTCTTTAAGGTCAACCCCTTAACCATAAAGTCAGACCAACAAGCATTAATTAGGCACCTGTTGGGTACAGGATCCTGAACCTGTGACCCCATGCCCTCCCCATCTTTGATCTCTCTTGGTTTCCAGGCTCGCCTCAATGAGCCTGGCGTCCCTGACGGGGCGCCCCCCCAGTGGCCAAGTCTCCTCTCCCCAGGAAGTAGTTCATCATTCTTTGTGTCTGAGCTGCCACAGCACAGTGCCTGGCCCGCAGCTGGTGCTTAATAATAAATGCTCACTGAATGATTGATAGGGCTGAAAGAGACCTGAGAAGCATCCGTCATCAGAGTCTCCCATCCGCCACAAGCATCCTCAATGAGCCTGGAGTCACTGACGGGGAGGGAGAGGGAGAAGGGCCTGAGCATGTATGAAACGCCTACTATGCGCCAAAAATCGTACACACACACCTTTACTAACACTTGTACGTGCTTTACAAATGTCTTATACATGATCCTTATGATGACTCTGTAAGGTGCTCCTGTTATCCCTGTTTTACAGTTGAGGAAACTGAGGCAGAGAAAGGTTGAATCACAAGCTAGTGAGTGTCTGAGGCCAGATTTGAACTCAGGTAAAGTTCTCCACATTCTCAGCCTCCCCTCCCACAAGCCTTCTCTTTGGGCCTTTTGCAGGGCAGGAATGAGTCCTTCGCCCCCCGAGGGGCACCCACTTTGGTTCGGGTCCCGTGCTAACAAAACCTGCCGTTTCACCATTTTTCACATGGGTAGCTTTGCTTTTTGCTCCCAGTCTCCAGGACAGGGTCCCCATTTTAGAGATGTGGTCACTGAGTCTCAGAAAGTCCCTGAGATGGCCAGTCCCAGGTGGGGCGGGGATTGGACTCCACACTCAGCCCCGTTCCCCCATGCTTTACTATATTTTCACTCTTGGTAATTTTAGCTGGTTCTGAAGTGACAGGGTCAACAGCTGGAGTGACAATCTGCACACCGCCTGTGAGTGTGAAAAGGATATAGGATTTCATCCAGGGGGACAGCCTGCGCCCATCCAGAGAGGGCCTCCAGGAGGCCCAGAGAAAACCCATAACTAAGGGCTCACGGGGCCCCAGAGCAAGCCTGCAGCCGGCTCCTGAGGGCCTCTGGGAGCCCCAGAAAAAAACCCATAACTAAGGGCCCTCTGGGAGCCCCAGAGCAAGCCCATGGCCAGCTCCTGAGGGCTTTCTGGGAGCCCCAGAGCCAGCCCACAGCTAAGGCCCACTAAAAGCCCCAGAGGGAGCCCCGGCCGGTTCCAAAACGTCCCAGGCACAGTGCGAATCCAAGTCTCCCGGGCCAAGCCAGTCTGGGGGTGGTGTGGAGCCCCCTCCTCCAGGCCCAGGTGGGGCAGACGCCAGGAGCTCAGGGCCTGAAGAGCCGGGGCTCAGCTTCCTGCCGGACACTCCCTGGGGAGCAGCCAGAGCCCGAGGCCCGCTTGCTTCTGGTCGAGCTCAGCTGGTGGCTTCCCGGGACAGAAGTGAGCTGGGACCCACATTGTAAGTGGGCAGCAGTCCCTCCTGACCTTCCCCCCCCCCCGCCTTCCCCCCTCTTCCGCAGCATGGAATGCCGGCTTGGGGGGCCCCCCAGGTCCAGGCCTCAGTCAGTCGGACAACAAACCCTGATGTGCCTCACTGAACTCTGAGGCCTGCAGGACTGGGCCCAGCCTCATCTCCTGGGGCTCACTTACATCCAGCCCACAGACCAGTCATCTTCCTTCCTGCCACTGGCCAGGACACCCTGTTTCTGCATCTGACAGGCGAGGGCGGCCCTCGGGGACCTCTGAAGTCCCACAAGTGACCTGGGAAGCTTTGGCTCTGGGATCCCACCTTCCTGGGCCTCAGTTTACCCATTTGTAAGAGGAGGGGGAGGGGGAGAAGGCCTGTGCTCCAGCTGGCCCTTCCAGTGCCCCAGAGCGAGTCGGATCCCCCAGAAGAGAAGGGCAGAGCTGGAACAGGGGTGGCGGGAGCCTGGACCCAACAGCCCCAGTAAAGTCCAGAGCTTAAAAAGCCCCCGGGTCAGCGTTTTGCAGGCTCTGGCAGACAGGCGCAGCGGCTGGGAGGGGGCTGGCACCCCTCCAGATGCCCTGGGGCGGCTTGCAGCCCGGCCAGAGAAGGGCCATTGTTTGCAGACAAACAGGGGGAGGAGGGAGCCGCCCTCCCCCCTCCCCTACAGCAATGATTAACCAGGACTTTAAAGTGCCACTTTTCCCAAAGAACTTTCCTTCCTAAGGCTGGGGAGGGCACGTGGGCCCATTTGACAGAAGAGGAAGCTGAGGCAGAGGCCGGACAAGCTGGGAGGGGCCTTGGGGCCAGCAGGTTATGGCCTCACGCCATGGGGCAGCTTGGGGCCGGCCTATGTGGCATCAGGTCCCGGCTTCCCCTCCTGTGCTCCCAGGTCTCCTGGAAGGGCTGCTGGGGCAGCCTGTCCCTCCCGTCCCTCCCCCTCAGCCTCTGAGCTCAGCAGCCTCAGTTTCCTCATCTGTAAAACAGAGGGGGGGCCAGAGAAGCTCAAACCAGTAGGGGAAATGATCTATATTCCGTCACATCCGTCTCTCCAGCCCCTTCCAGCCCTAACAGTCTGGGAAAGCAGGGCTCCGGGTGCAGGAAAGATGCTGAGGCGAGGCCCCTGCGGGCACTGCTGGACCCCGTGGTCGCCGCTGGCTCCTTGTGGGCACTGCCGGCCACACGCCGAGGCTCCCACCAACCCCAGCAAAGACGCTCCCGAGGCCGGATGCTAAGCAGGGCGTCCCTGGCTGCAAGGGCGGGTCTGCATCGCTCCATTCATCCGCTCAGCTCAGCTCTCCTCTCTTCTCTCCATCTTTCCCTTCCTTTCCCTTTGTTCTCTTCCTTCTCTCCATCTTTCCCTTCCTTTCCCTTTGTTCTCTTCCTTCTCCTCTCCCATCTTTCCCTTCCTTTTCCTTCCCTTCTTTACCCCCCGTCTATCTCTCTCTCTATTTCACAGGAGGAGACCTAGCCAGACTGTGGGACATTGAAGACAGAGAGATCTCGCACCAGACTCTGGTGCTCTGAAGCTTTGGACCAGTCTCTCAGCTCTTCCCTGCCTGTAAAATGAGGGCAGACCGTGAAGGACCCTGGGATTTCCTCGGTGGGACCGGTCACCTATAACTCGCCCTCTGGGGCACTGGGACAGTGAATGACCTTGCCAAGAGGGAGGGGAGGCAGGACGGGCGGGGCAGGACCGACCCCCAGGCGGGCCTGCTCTGCCCCATGTTACCTCACCTGGGGGCCTGGGTACCTGGGCATTTTATGCCCATTTTGCAGAGGGGAAAACCCAGGCTTGCAGATATCAAGTAAAAGGCTGAGCCTCTTGAGGGGATGCCCAGCGGGGAGATTCTAGAAGTCCAAAGGCTCGGAGGGGTGGGGGGTCTGCTGGGGGAGCTTCTGAGACACAATCAATGAGCTCTTATTATGGGCAAGGGGTGGACCCCGGGACTGCCCCTGGAAGGGCCCTCCCCATTTTACAGATGAGGGAGTAAAAGTCACCTAAGCAGTACAAAGTGGGGGAGGAGCTGGAACCACCACAAAGCCAGTGCCTTCCCCACCCCACAACCCTATCCCGGGGAGACACAGCCCAACCTCTGCCCAAGGACCCCTAGGGGTGGCCGTAACCCGAACCTTTTTAGGGTCTCGCCCCCCCGGGGCCCTTCCCCCCAGGCCCGGGGCCCCCAAACCCGGTTTAAAGAAAAGGTGGCTTGGGCCCAAAAAAGCAAAAGGGCCCGGGGCTTTTGGGAGGCCGCAAAGGGCCCGGGCTGGGGGGGGCCGGCTGGGGGCCCCGCTTTGGGGGGCCGGGGCCCTTTTGGGGGCTCTGTGAGGGCCCGGCTCTGTGGGGCCTTGGGGCCCGTGGGGCCGGGGGCCCCCTTGAGGCCCCTCTGGAGGCCCGCTCTGTGGGGGCCCCGGGCCTTGGGGGCCCCCCCGCTCTTGAGGCCCCGGCCGGAGGCCCCGGGGCCTTGGGCCCCCCTAGGCCCCTCTTAGGCCCGCCGGGGCCCGGCTTGTGAGGCCCGGCCTGGGGGGCCCGGGTCGGGGGCCCGGGCCCGGGGGGGCCCCGGGCCCAAGGGGGGCCGGGGAGGGCCCGGGCCCCGGGCCCGGGCCCGGGGGGGGGCTCAAAAGGGCTTGGGCCCGGGCCCGGCCCCCCCCCCTTTTCCCCCGGGCCCGCCCGGGCGCCGGCCCGTGTTGCCGGGAGGGTGGGGGGCCCCGGAGGCCCTTTGGGGGGGCGCTGGGGCGGGTTCGGGGCGGAAAGGGGGGGGTTTGGGGGGGGGAGGGGCCCCTGGGGCCGGGGGGGCCCGGGCTCCCGGGCCCGGCCCCCACCCCCGGGGGGGCCGGGAAAGGGCCCTTCCGGGGGTGGCCGTCCCAAACCCGGGGGGGAGGGTGGGGAGGGCCCCCGTCTACTCCGGGGGGGGGGCGCCGGGGGAGCCGGGGTCCCGGGGGCCCCTGCCCGGCCCGCAACCGGCCCGGGGTTTGGGGGCTCGGGCAAGCCCCTCCTGTTGGGGCTCGACTTTCGGGGGTTCCCGGGGGGGCCCCGGGGGGGGACGGGGGGCCGGGGGGGTCCCGTCCCTTCGGGGAAATTTCCACCCCCTCTTTCTCGGGGCGGCCCGGGGGGATCCTAGCAAAACCCCCGGACAAGGCCAAAGCCGGGGAACTGGGCAGCGGAAGACCCCGGCCCCGGGGGCCCCGAGACGCCCCGCCCGGGGCACCCCGGGCCCTGGGAGGGGCCCCGGCCCCGAGGGCCGGGCCTGAGGAAATGGGGAGGCCCGGGGCCCTTGGGACCCCAGGGCGCCCCCTCCCCAGGGCGGGGGGGCGCGGGCGGGGCCCTTTTTCCGGAAAGGGCCGAAGCCCCGGGGGGCCCCGGCCTCCGACCTGGGAAGGGTTCTCCCGGCCCCCCCCCGAACCGGGGCCCAAGGCCCACTGGAGAGGGGAGGCCCGGGGAGGCCCCCAGGGGGTCCCCAGGGGGGGGCCCGGGAAAGCCCAAGGACCTGGGCAGGGGCCCCGGGGCCCGGGGAACGGGAAGGAGCGGGGGGGGGGGGGCCCGGGCCGCCCCCCCATTTTCCCGAGGGGGCGGGGCCTGGCCGCCCTGGGCGGGGCTTCTTCCCGCCTCTGCTCCGGGCCGGGGATGAGTCACGGGGCTGCCGGGAGGCTCCGGGCGGGGCCGATGCGCCCCGTGTCCGGAGCTCCTGCAGCCTCCTCCCGGCTGTTTCCTCCCTCCGAGTCCTGTTTGTCTTGGAGACCAGAACCTGGGGGAGGAGGCGGGGTCGGGGCGGGGGCGCCCCCGGCTCCCCGCTTCCGGTGGGGTAAATGCCCGACAAGGGGAGGGGCCGGGGCGAGGCCGCTTCCGGACCTTCCTGGCCAGGCCGAGGCCTCCCGAGGCCCAGGGGCCCGGTGTCGGAGGCCGGGCGGTCCGGGAGGGTCCCGGAGCCCGCAGGGTCAGGCCCGGACGGTCCGGGAGGGGCGCCCAAGCCAGAGGGTCTGGGAGGGTCCGGAGGGTCCCGGAGCCGCCCCCGGCCCTGACCGTGCGGTCCGTCAGGCAGGAGAGCATTTATTAGGCCCCTGCTGCATGCCGCGCAGACGGGACCTGGCACAGAGCCTGCCCTCCCGGAGCTTACGTTCCACCCGAGGAGAGTGTGTGGGGACACGGGCGTCTACCCCGGCCACTACAGGCCGCAAATCCGCGAATGAAGCCCCCAGCGGCTCCGGGAAAGCCTTCCCCGGAAGGGGGCGCTGCAGGGAAGCTCCGAGTTCTAATCCCCCCCCCCCCCCCCTCCCCCCGACATTGCGGGGCAGTCCCGGCTGTGTCAGCGCCCCGTGGGAACACTCACAACTCCCCACTGCTCCCTCCTAGGCCCGGAGGCGGCAGTTTCCGCCCCACTGATGCACACATCCCCGTTCTAGCCCGGCCTCGGCTCACCGGTGACCCATTTCATGGAGAAGGAAACTGAGGCCAGGGCTGAGACAAGCCAGGGCAGGCCCCCTTGGTCCACAGTCCGTTTTGGGTGGGTCTTCCGGGCGAAACCGGAAGTGGATCTGATTTCAATCCCGCCCCGCCCGGCGGCGCTGAACCTCACAGACCCTAAGTGGGGGTTTCCCACAGGGGTCCCGGAGGGGGTTTATTATGAGGAGGAGGATGATGGGGAGGCCCTGTGTCTTTCAAGTGTTCTTACTGCCCCCAAAATCCCGGGAGGGAAGTGCCGCTAACACCTTTTTAAGAGGGGGCTGGAGGCAGACTGGCTCAATTTCCTGTCCCGGCTAGGCCCTGGGATAAATAGGCTGGAGGATGGCCTGCGCCCGGCGTTTTTCCACAGACGGGCCCGGTTGGGGAGGGAAAAGTGAGGGAGGGAGGCGGAAGCCCAAGTTTTACAAAAGCCATTGTTGAGAACCAGCTTTACCTGTATTTGGAAAAACAAAATACTCTCGAGTAACTTTGAATTAAAACCTCCCAGCCGCTGCAGAGCGACCCCTTCCTGTCTCAGAGAATCCCAGAGCTGCAGGGGTGCCCCCAGTCCCGGCCGCCCCCCTCCCACTCCCCAGCAAGGGGGTCTCCCTCCCTGAAGAAGCTGGCCCCGAGCGCTTCTGGACATGGCCAATTATGGGGAAGCGCTCTCCTTCCAAGCGGAGTTCTACCCTTCGGCACTGGCGGCCGCCTCTGGTTTCTGTCCCAATTGAGCCTCGTCCCGCTTTCCTAGGAAATCTCTGCCGACATTCAAAGGCCGTGATGACGCGCTCCCTAATCCTTCCCTCCTTCAGACCCCCCCCCCATCCCCCAGTCCAGTTCCTCAGAATCATAAAACCGGAGGCCACAGGGGTGGACGGAGCCACGGATCTCGTCCAGCGGCTCCCGACGTGACAGGGCTTTGAGAGTGTTTTATTTCACGGCAGCCAAAAAGATCCATCACCCGGCGGCCCCACAGCCTGGGGGGAGCGCCCTGAACTTGGCGAAGCTGGTCCTGGTCGGCAGGTGCTGACCCGCCCCTCTGCAAGAGAAGGCAACTGGGGAGGGACGGCCCTGAGGGGCGCTTCCAGCCCCCGGCGATGAGCCCGGTCTAGAGGGCGGCTCGAAGGCCTTCCCCCCAGGAGTGGCCAGCAGCTGACCTCGAGCGGGGGCAGCTCACCCCAAATTCACAAGAAGTGACCATAGCGGAGACTCTCCCCTCCTTTCTTGCTAATGGGTCACTTCCTCCTAAACCTCCTTTGGGGGTTACAGACTCATTAGGACAAGAGCCCAAGTAAAACTCAATGCTGAAAATAAACAACCTCCCTGACTCCACAGTGAAGTGCCCCGAGGAGTAGCTAGTTCTTGCTCCCATTAGCCGGCATGTCCAGTATCTGACACTGATCTACACACGTGCGCACACACACGTGTGCACACACACGCCACCGAACATTTAACATCCGAGGGCATCTTCCTTCCAGCATGGTGAGCACAGAGCTCGCAGGTGGGCGGGGGAGTCCCGGCTCAGGGACACCGGCCAGTCCCTTATTTCTGAAGAACTCAGTTCCTGATCTGATACAGGAGGGAGCCTGCTCAAGCTGGTCTATGAAATCACTTGATTCCAAGAAAGTTATCTCAGTTTTTTCCCGTTTTTTAAAGTAAGGGACAAAGGCCAGGGATCCAGTTCCTTGTTGCACTCACTAGTATGAAAATATAATTCTTTTTTTCTTCTTTTTTAAATTAGTTGTTTCATTTTTTTTTCTGGTTACATATAAAAATAAAATTCTTTAAAGATGGAGATGGGATTTTAAGGGCATCCAGTCAACACAAAAGTCTCCTTTCTATGGAAGGATGGAAGCAGAAAGTGGGGGATCAATATGTCTAAAAAGGGAAAAGGGAGCCACAGAAATGAGGAAGAGGGTGAGAAAGAACAGCAGAAAAAGAACAGCCGAGAAAATCGAGGCCATAAGTAGGAGTGATAGAGGAGGGATGATGGGGGGATTTCAGTTCAACAGAGACAAACACACAAAAACCAGCTCTTCCTAATTTGGAGGCACCACAAATGTAACCCAAGTCTCCGCAAAGGTCACGAGTCATAGATTGTGGGCTGGAAGGGCCTTCTAGATTGGGGCTCAATCTGTGTACATTACGTTACATCTTTTCAAAACTATTAAAAGAGAACTGCTTTTCTTTAGAATATGATCTCAAGACAACTGCTTAATTCTTAGAAACTGTTCTTTGCCTTATTTACAAACATTCTCCTGAGAAATTCAGTCACCCAGTAAACATTTATTAAGGGCTGACTGTGCTAAACACTATTATTCAAAGCAAAAGAGATCCCCAGCAGCCCAAGAAGCTCCAAAGTCATGGGGAGACCCAACAATCGAGTGATTTAGGGTGGGGGGAAGGGGCTAGAATTGAGAGGGGTCAGGAGAAGCTTCTTATGGAGGAAGGGTGTTAGCTGGGGCCTGAAGGAAGAGGAGGGAGGGCATCTCAGGCCAGCAGAAGCCATCACCTGCCTAATGGTTCGGTGGAACCCTCACCCATTGACCAAAGAACATTCATTAAACACCTGGGTTTACAGATGGAGGCAGAAGAGCCTCTGCCCTCACTGGGACGTGGTGGGGGAGAAATGACATAATATATGGACAAAATGTGGCCAGCCTGAAGAGCTATGTTGTTATTATTATTGTTGTTGTTGTTATTCATAATTATATTGCAGTCACTGAATTAGCAAAGAGCTAATTAGGAGGGAGGCCAGGACCTCATTTCTTAGCCTGAGTTAAGCAATACATGTTATGTCAGGGCCCTTAACAAGGTTGCATGAAAAGTATGCAGGGAAAGGACACTCAGGGGAACGGAAGCTCCCTGAGGGCAGGTGAGAGAAAACTCAGAAGACAGTAAGCTCCCTGAGGGCAGGCCCTGTTCAAGCTGGCTTTTGCAGCCCCTGTTAAAGGCTGTTGACACTTCCTAGTACTTGCTCAGGGCATGGGATGATGGACCCAATTTGGGAGAATTGAAGAACTGAATTCTAGGGTCAGACCCCATCCTCCCCACTTGGGAAGTGTCATAGTGGTCATGTTCGAAAAGGTCAGGAAGCAGGAGGAAGATCTTCAGTGACAGGGGAGAGGTCCTTCTGGTCTTCCTCACCCCTTTCTTCTGTCCTTTCTCCTCCCTTTTTGTCTCTTCCTCTGCACATTTCTTTGGATTTCCATTCCCCTTTGCGGGGAACGATCCCACTGGATCCCCCTTCCTGCTCCCCCCCCCCCCCATTGGGATGAAGGCAGCTCTCAGGTACTTTTGTGATGCTTAAACTCTCAGGACCTTTTACTCCACCTGCATCTTCTGTCTTTCATACTCTTTAGTGTTAGAAATAAACCCACCCTCCCTCTCCATCTGAATTCCCTTCCCGTGTTCCAGGGGTCCGCACGCCTGCCCTTCCAGCCAGCGCCTTGTGGCCCAAGGCCGGAGAGGTGGATTTCTACACGTCGGGATCAGCATTCCTCCTGGTTTGCCCTTCACGCCACACGGTTCGGAGCTACCTGGTTCAGGGTGTCCTGAGGGACCTGGGAGAAAGCTCTCCCTCGATAGCACTATCTTACTCTGCCTGGACAAGTTACCGCTTAGTCCGAATAGTTTTTCAGAAGGTCTCCGATTCAGAGGCAGGAGGGACCCTGCACGCCAAGCTTTTACAGACCAGGAACCGAGGCCCAAAGAGAGGTTCCAGGGGGAAGCAGTGACGTTGGCAAAACCCAGAGCCTGGCTGTTGGGCTCCAAAGTCAGTGGTCTCTCAACAATTCAGCCCCTCTGGCCTGGACTCACTCCTGGGGAGTTTAGAGCCCGCCCTTCTGACCGGAGGCAGGCTGGGCACAATCCTTTATGGAGGGAACGCTAGGGGTCATGGGTTCTCCCACCACAAGGGCGGGCGAAGCTCTGAGCCGCGACATCTGTTACCAGCTCCCTTCCGCTCCCGAGGAATGCCAGATTCCAAATCATCCTCCTAGTCAAAGATCCACCCACAGACTGGGCCCAAATTAGCCCAAGGAACAAATGGGCTCCTTCCATGTCCCAGGTCACCGAAAACTCTCAGCAACTGGGACTGAACGTCGAAATCCAGGCTTGCAAACTCAGGCTGAGCTCTACCCCCTTCCTGTGTCCCTCCACTGTCCATGGGAGGCTCCAATGAAGGCTTGGCGGAGGCTGAATTTAATAATCATAATGGCGAGTGGGCGACAGCAGCCTCAGACTTAGGGAGACTCGTCTTCACGGCCCCCCATGACACCCACTGGAGGGTCCAGATCTGGAAAGGGAACTCCCTCTACCATCAATATCTCAAGCGTGGTCAAATAATAATTAGTAACCATAACTAATGTTGATATTGTATTTTGAGTTTTTGAAAAATCCTAGCTTTTTCTGAGCCTCAGTTTCCTTATCTGTAAAACGGGGCTAATCTAATCTCTAGGATTTATACCATATCATACCTGTACTAGTATTTCCTGTACCCCTAAAATGCCATCCGCACACTCTACCTGCCCTCTGGAACTTGCTTTCATCTTAAATCTCCCCCCATTCAAGCCACTTTCCCAGGGCCGGAGTCTCAGTGGATTTGAGAGATGGAGAGGGAACAAATGTCCTCACTGGCCCAGGGCAGGAATGTGGCTCTGGACCGTTCCCAGCCCATACCCAGAGCATGCCGCTGGCACCTGACAAACACAAACAAAACACAACAAGAGAGCAGACCGGCGGATGCCGGGCCATGGGACAAAGGAACCAGACCCCCAGAGGGAGGAGGGCAGAGATGTCCCCTTGGTCCCAACGGGCTCGGAAAGCCTGGAGCATGCAGGGGGCTAAAGGGATACCCTTGTGCAGGGGTTTCTGCCCTCTCAGGATGGCGAGGAGGGAGAGAAACAAGATAATTTGGTTTAACTCCCGCCTGTAAATGGAGGAGTTATATCCTCCAGAGTGCCTTGTTTTGGTGCAGGGGATCCAAGCTGAGATTTGGATCTAAACCCCTCCCGGGACCCTTATGACCCTAGGCAGTTTCTTCACCTGTCAAATGAGGGAGTTGGACCATGGGGGGCTTTCTAGCTCTAACCCCTATGAGTCTAAATATGTGCTGTTTCACTTTGGTAAGATGAGGAAAGCACGGCCCTGGAGACCTGGCCCCTTGGCCTTCCATGACCTGTTTCCTTATCTGTGAAATGAGGGAGTTGGACTAGCTGACCAATTCTTGCTCCATGATACCTTCTGCAAGGTCTTTCAGACTAATATGTACCTAAATATATATAATATTACATATATTATTTCACATACTATATATAATTACTAAATAAATGTAATAGATAACAGAATAACTGAAGATTATTATATATAACTAAATAGATAATACCATCTATATTATATATAATAACTAAAATATTATAACAGGATAAGTGAAGATTATTATGACTTTTGTAAAAATGGATCCATCTCTTTTAAACTCTGGCTTGCTCACAATCCCACATCTGAGGCAACGGTGGGATCCAATGGGCTATTTTTCTATTCTATGTCAGGGTCGACAAGTTGGGAAAAAAAAGGCCTCCAAAGTTGTGTCCGGCAGCTTGAGAAAACTCAGAACTCTCCACCACAGAGTGGAAATCTGAGAAGCATCTGGAGAAAGCAGCTAAGGACTCTGTGGGGCCGAAGGCTTGCTCTCGGCTTCCTGGCAGGTGGAGCATTTTAATCGTACAACATACCATACTGGGGGGAAGTGAAAATCCAACTGGCCAAAATGCAAATTTGGCGACCGGCCTTTCAGTTGTTGGGTTGTTATAAGGAAGGTATCTTGTCGACCTTAAAGCACTATATAAATCTTATTATTCATCTTATTAATTATTATAAAATTATAACTTACAATTATATATATGTACAGATATAGATATATATACATATATGTACATATGTATACAATCTATTTTAATTATAATATAAGTATTTAAGAAATTCATGAAAATTCAGATGGTGCATTTCCCATAAGTGTGAGATTTTCTGTAAGACAGAAACGTGAGTGCTGGTTTATATGTTTATAGCTAAAAGAAATAAACTCTACAAACTGTTAAGTCACTCAGTCTGCACAAGAACACAGGACAATAAATCTAGAGGCTCAGCGACCACCTAATTTAACTCCTATTTTTACAAAGGAAACTGAGGCCCAGGAACAAGCCCAGAATAACATGGATAGTAAGTATCAATGGCAGAATTTGGACCCTGGTCCAAGGCTTGTAAGAAATTATATAACTTGACTAATGGCTAGTTGGAGGCTGAATTAGAACTCAGGTCTTTTATTTGTATACCACTTGTTTTTGACTTTTCACTTGTCAATGGCAGTAAATGTGTTTTTAAATTTTTCTGTTAGAATCAGATGGTACTTTTTTTTTTTTTTTTTTTTAAACAACTTCACAAGTCCTAGCAATTCAAGAGTAAGATAAGAAACAGGTTGTGTCTGTGAAGAGCCAGGTTATAAGAAATCCCAGAACTTAAAGAGCCTCAGCCAAGAACCACTCAACGTTAATTGAGCATTGATAAGGAAGGAAAGGAAAGCTGGGAGAGAGAGTGGCCGAAAGTCTGACTGTACAAAGAATGATCTTTTTTCCTGTTCGGGATAAGCTATCGGTCAAGTTGTTACTGATGATAAGTGCTTGGGGATGGAGAGTCATGCTCCACGTGTCTCTGTTGGGCTTTGAGAGAGAATGAGAGGATTTCGATGTTATCTAGTCATGTGGAAGAAATTAAGGTATTTATTTTGCTGGAAAAAGAGACAAGGAGATGTAAGGGAAGCAAGGAGATGTTAGAGAAACAGAAGATTAAGATGAATACCTTTCTCTCTGAAAACATAGAGTTAAGAGCTCTTCTTCCTTGGATAAAACCCCCACAAGTCAGGAACAAGCAAAAGTCAGGGAGTCAGCCAAAAGATGCCGAGAGCAAAAAGGGGAACAGGAGGGAAGTAGCCACTCTTGCCTGTTAAAGCTTAGTAAGAAGGGTGCTTAATTTGTACTTAGGTGTTTACATTTTTTCTTATTATTGCATTTCAACAATCATGTTTCTACAAATTCATAAAACTAATTAGTGAAATTAAGAGATTGCTTAAAGATCTGTAAGGGAAACAAGAAGCTTTGTTGGCAGAAGTTGCCAGTTTGCTCCCAATCCCCCCCAGTGTTTTTAAAGTCTCCTTGAGAGTTATCAAAGCTTATGGCAACTGGCATGGCTTGGGTACCAGCTGCCGGGGGAATGATGGGAATGAGAAGGGCAGATATGAGTGTGTGTTTACCTCCTCCACCAAAAAGACCCAACAAAGGGTGAGGGTTGGGGACAGGAATTCGCTCCCTCTGCTTTTGCTAAGAGTGAGGCTGGGGAAGAAGAATGAGTCAGTGAGATCTTGGCAGCTGCTGGAGCTCCCCGTCTCTGTGTCATGGACAGGGATAAAGAAGTGACTAACAAAACAGCTGCAGATGCACGGGCTGGCCCGTGGGGAGGCCAAAAAGGGGAGGGCAGCAACAGAAGGTGGAGCTTCAGCACAGCCTCCCTGCCTCCCATTCATGATGCTAGGAGCCTGGATTTTTCAGGATGGTTGTTTTCTTTGCCAATGTGTGTATCAGTAATGTATGAGAGAGTTAAAGAGGAGAATGATTGTTAATTGAATTTCCATGATTTACTATGGATGAATGACTTCATTCATTTGACAAGCATTTATTAAGCGCCTACTGTGTGCCAGGCTACAGAAGCAAAACTGGCCCTGACCCTTGGGGCTGAAAATAGAAACTTGAGATTCTGAAGGTGAAGAGGGAGAACCTGTAGGGAAATAAGCTCCTGGAGGGAGGTACAGGGAACAGATCTGGCCAGAATGGACAGTGAGTCCAGTGAGGAAGGCTAGAAAGCCCAGAGGAGGGGGTGGGAAGCAGGCGGCAGCAGTCAAATACCACAGTGCTTTCAACACCAAGCAAGGACAGGTATTTCTCCGCGCCAAGGCCGCTTTACTTTGCTATTCTGTTCCAATTAAATACTCTGCTATTAGACTGACTTTCTGCCTGGCTTGTTGGCAAAGCATGTCCTGGATGGCACACAGAGTGACTGACTCTTAACCCCCCTACTGAACCCAAGTCACGGTGGGATTCTAAAATGGAGTATCCATGACAGGCTTAAAATGTTATTTGAATTAAAAGGGTCTGTGGGGTGTATTTAATAAAAAACAAAACATTATTTCCCTCCCTCATTTATCCCCAAGGCTGCAGATTCCTACTGTAGCCATGAATAAATAAGTAGCTGGGTGTGGCTCCTAAAACGATTACTAAAATGTCCTCAGGAAATAATCAAGCTGAGTCTGCCCATTGCCTAACACTTCCCAGTCCCTTACAATCTGACTTCTCCCATCATCACTTAACCAACACGGCTCTCTGCAAATTAGTAAGGAGTTCTTAACCTTCAGATCTGAGGCCTTTTCTCAGTCCATGCACTTCTTAGCATCCCACCCTGCGGAGCATCTCATCCTCCGGGACACTTGCCCTCTGAGCTTTGCTAGCCTGCTTTCTCTCTGGTGCTCCTGCCGGCTATTTTCTCAGGCTCCGGGTTTGAATCCTCATCCGGACCCTTTCCACTCAGTGTGGGGAGACCCCAGACCTCTATCTTGGGCCCCCTTCTCCTTTCTTTCTATATTCTAATCTCTTTAGCTCCTTTAGACTCAACTCTCATTACTAGGCAAATAGGACTACCAGTTCTAAATAGGGCATCCCAACAGCAATAATAATATAATCCCAATAATAATGCATCCTATGAAATTTATAAGAAATTATAATTTATCTGTTAGCCTCCCATTGGAAACTATTTTACATTTATATATTTTTTAGAGTCTACATTTGTTTTATATTTAATTTTCTGTGCACATGTTGTTTGGATTTGAGTTTGCATGCTGCATTAGGAGGGAAGAAGCATTTATAGAGTACCTTCTGTGTACCAGGCATAGTGCTGGGGCATTTCTTACAAATATTAGACAAAGATTTTCTTTTTGCTTTTCTTTGTATCTCCAGTGCTTCACACATAGTAGGTACCTAATAAATGTTTACAGACTAACCCTGGCCAGTCACTTAACCCTTTAGTCTCAGCTTTTTCTTCTGCAAAACGTGATAAGAAGAGCACCTTTTAAAAAAAGAGCCTCACTTGTTGTGAGGATAAAGTGGAAATACACATGGAAGGCCGTTGTAGACCTTATATCAATGTCATAGTTATCAAATTTATTGTATTAAAATTAACTCAGCCCACAATTATTATTATTGCTTCCCCCCCCCCCCCCCAAGATAAGCTCCTTAAAGGCAGGAAATGTTTCCTATTATGATACTTGTCTCCTCAGAACCTACTGCAGTACCTGACACACAGTAGGCACTTAATAACTGCACATTGTGTTTTTCTAGGTAGCTTTTAAAAGCAAATGCTGTCAAATAAAGGGCCCGAAAAGCCCTACTTTTGTATAATTAAAAGGCTTCCACATTTGCCACCTAGTTACTGGGTGTTGGGGCCGAACTAATAGCCTCAAACGCAACCGTGACAGCATCTTGCCAGACGAGGTTGCTCAAGAATGTGGGGCATTATTCCCATCACCACTTAGTGGGAGCCACTTTTCAAAGGCGTTTCTGTCTCCACTTCATCCTTTGTAGAGGAGCTGGCGCTTCCTGGCCTCCCTGCTCCTTATTTAAGCTGTTTGATCTGGAGGGGGAGGCTCGCCTGGGGATGGGGCCAAGGGGAGCCGCAGACCGGGAAGGGCCCGGGGAGCAGCTCCTGCAGGGGCTCTGGGAGCTTGCTTTAAAGTATCCTGATGCAAAAAAATATAATTAAAATAGTCTGATAACTATGTTCCGGTGTGTTCCTTTGTCATCTTAGGAAATGTATTTAATGCATTTAAAAACACTCCACTGAGGATCCACCACTGATGGCGCAACAAGCAAGACCGGGACCTCTCCATTTTACAGATAGGGAAATAGAGTCAGGAGGGAGCAACGACCTAATCAGCAGACAAGAGTGTTACGAGTCTCAGAGCTGCGATCGGAACTCATGAGCCGCCAATCCAGCGCCGACCCTAACTCCCCCCGCCTCATTCCGGGCTGTTTCCCGACTCCGAGCTCCTTCTGCAGCGGGATGCCCTGCGCGTCCAAGCGAGAGTCCCCCGAGTGTCAGGCTCGGACGCCGGGGCCACAGCTCGGAGTGGGGGGCTGCGGCAGGCCCGGCGGGCCCATCACGGAGAGCTTGGCGCCGGCTGCGTGAGGGACCCTGGGGCTCCCCGGGAGCCAGGGGTGACCGCAGCCGGAGCCGCCTCCGTCCCAAATCTCGGGGGCGCCCGCGGAGGGGAGGCGGCGGCCAGGTCTGAGGGCGGGCCCCGGCAGGGAGGTGACAGCGGGCTGGGGAGGCCGCCCCGAGAAGGAAGACCTAGCCCAAGCCGGAATTCCCGCGCTCAGCAGGCAGACGTCCCGCTCCCCGCGAGCCGCCGAGATAATTAAAGGCCCGGAGCAGGGGCCAATCTCGGCTCTTTCACATCGACTCCGCAGTAAATGACTTGCTGACAGAGGCAGAATTGACCTCCTCCTTAATTAAAAAAACCCTCCCACCCCCGCTGTCCCCGGGCCGGCCCCAGCCCCCAGCGCGGAGCGCCCCGATCCCCCAGAACCAGAGGGAGCGGGACTGGGCAGACCTTCCCCCGGCCCGGGGGCTGTGGCGGGCCCGGCAATCTGGGCGCCCAGTCTGGGGGAGGCTTCCACGAGGGGGCTGGGAACGCTGCGGGAGGCCGAGCGCGGGCCCGCAGGACGCCGGCCTGGGTGAACACGGGCACTCGGAAGCACGGGCCCCTCCGCGCTGCCCACCCGGGGCTTCCTTGGGGGGCCACCGCCCAGAGGAGCCCCGCCCATGTGGGGCGGGTGAGGGGAGAGACAGGGAGGCTCCCTCCGTGACGCTGGAGAGCGGCCCGGCCCAGCCACCCCAGGGCCCTCCTTCCACCCTGGGCCCTCGGACACTTCGCAGAAAGTCTCGGCCGGGCCGGGGCCTTGCGGGCAGAGCAGAGGCTGCCGGGCGCTCTCACACACCCGGAGGCTTTGGGGGCCGGGGCTCCTTCCTCTCGGCCTCCTCAGACCGGAGTTAGCCGGGGAGCCCGGGCAGAGGCTGGGCCGCCCAGCCGGACACCCGCTCCACCCTGGCCCAGGCACCGGCTCTGTGTCCCTGGACAGGCCACGGTCCCGGCTCGGCCGCGGTCACCTCCTCCATCAAATGGGGAAAAGAGCAGCATCGGCCTGGGGGGGCAGCGAGGCTCACATGGGACTGGTCAGGCTCTGGGCCAAGGGCCAAAGGGGACCTGAAGGCCGGCTCTGGGGGCTGCTGGCCGGGACCCAGCTCTGGGGTCTCTGGGCTGTCTCTGCCTCCCCCCTCCCTCCCTCTCTCTGTTAAGAAGTGGGATTTCACTGACTTGGCGCTCCAGGTGGGGAGAGGTCCCCCCACTAGTGCCAGCTGCATCCGTTCTATAACTCAGAATCTGAGACCCCCCCCCCCCAGGGGTTGCGTGAGCTGGGTCCCTGGCTGGGAGACCCCTGGGGCGGGCTGGAGCTCAGGGCTTCTGACTGTGGAGCCCGGATGGAGAAGGGGCCCCTGGGGAACCGGGGCTTGACTGGAAAGGGGTGAGCTGGTGCCGAGCAATGAGCCTTGATTAAGCACCTACTGTGTGCTGAGCACACAGCTTGCTCCTCCACTCTGGAATGAAGAGGTCCCGTTTGGACCCTCCCTCTGAGGATGCTAATGTCGCCTCCTGCCTCAGTTTCCTCATCTGTGAAACAAGAATTACCCCCCACCCCCCCCAGAGTACTTGTGGGGAGTGAGTAAGAGGAGCACTGTAAAACAGGCCTGGCGCACAGTAGGCCCTACCTGAGTGTTAACTGTATTTTCGAGGCCCTTAACTTTGGGGCTGCACTGGGGGGGGGCGGGGAAGGGGGGGCTCTGAGCTCCCTCTGGTTCTACCCTTAGGACCCACGGCTGCCACAAGCCTGGGACGCGCCCTTCTCAGTCCGCCTCCTGGAACCCTGGGGTCGGATGCCATCCATGCAAGGGGCCCTTCCCTCCAGGGGCCGAGAGAGCCAGGCCTGAAACCCAGAAGCCCCGAGTTCTAATCCAGCCTCAGACACCTGCGAGCTGTGTGGCCAGTCACTGGCTGCCCCGGGGTCCTCATCTGTGACATGGGGACAATCACAGCCCCGAGCCCCCCAGTCACTGTGCCGAGCCACCGTCCGCAGCAGAGCGCCCGGCACCCAAGCCTGACCCACCGCCATTGTTACCATCACTGCTCTTATACTGGCCCCCCTGAGAGAAGGTGAGAAGGCTGAAGGGCCGGCTCTTGGTTCTGAGCGTTCCCGGCCGGGCACAGAGCCGGGCACACGGGCCGTCGCTGGCCTTTGTTACACGGATTGGGGGCCGGCCCCAGTCTGGCTCCGGGCCCTCCCCGAGCAGAGCCAGAACGGGAGGGGGCGAGGCCCCGGGGGCTGGGTAAGGCTCTGCGTCCGAAGGGGGGGCGGCTGCTTCCGGGCCGGTCCGCTGGATTCTGGGGAGGGTCTCCTGCAGCCCCGCCCTCTGCCGGACCCCCCCCCCCCGCCCCCCAGTCTTAGAAGGAGCTGGGTTGGCGGCCTGGAATGCGCGCTATGCAAACAATGCCGGCAGGATGTGTGTGGGGGAGCAGCCGGGCTGGGGGGGGGCACGGCGGGGGGAGGGGGGAACTGGTGAGGGGAGGGGGGGCACCAGCAGGAGGCGGGGGCTGGGGGGAATTCCACCGGGCCCTCTGAGGCCGCCCACCAGTCTTCAGAGGACTGTCTGAAGGGCCTCGGCCCGGAACCGAGGAAGGGAGCCGGGGTCTGGGGCAGGACAGCACAGCAAGGACCACCCGTCCGTGGGATGGTCAGAGGGGCCGAGGGCCCCGGGCAAGCAGCACTCATTAGGCACCGAGAAGTCCCTCCGGGGCGGGGTGCAGAGAAGGCACCGAGTCTCTGCCCTCGGACAGCGGCGGGACCGCCCAGCCAGGGACAAATGAGCACTCATTAAGCGCCCAGAAGTACATGGGGGAGGAGACAAAGGAGGCCGGTGCCTGCCCTGGCCCAGCCAGGGACAAACAGGAAGGATAATTGGGAGGACGGGAGGAGGCGGGGACTCGGGAAACTGGGGAGCAGCCGTGGGGGCAGGAGCAGCGGGGGAGGGGGTGAAGCCCCGCCCCCAGTGCCCGAGGCCGCAGAGGGGTTCAAGGGAGGCCTTGACGACAGGTGTCCTGGGTGGGCGGTGCTCGGACCGGCCGCCCCTTAAAGGGAGACTGATGCGCCCTAAGCCCCCTCTCCGCAGCCTCTCTGCCCGCGGGGCCCGAGTAAGAGGAAACAGACAATTATTAAGCGCCTACGAGTACCAGGCACCTCACTGAGCACGATGCGAATGTTCTCTCATTTGAGCTTCACATGAGCATTATTCGTGTTTCAAGAACGGCTCCGGGTCGCTCCCTTAAGCGTCTAGGGCTGGATTTGAATCCAAGACTCTGGTTCCAGGCCCGGCGCCCTGCCCACTGCACCGGCCCGCCCCCCGCGGGGGGGGCCGGCGCCGGGGGGGGGGGGGGGGGGGGGGGAGAAGGGCTTCCCCCTCCGCCGCAGCTTTGTCAGGGTCTCCTCCCCGGGCAGCAGCGGCTGGTTTTGCCTTTCTCTGTAGCACTGAGCGCCTGGTCAGCAGAGAGCACATAATAAGTGCCTGCTGACTGCACACTCATAGAGCCAACTTTCAGCAAGCACGGCGCAAGTCTGTTTCCTAATCCATGAAACGGAGGCAGGAACATCCGCTACCATCTGCAGCGCGGGTGCCCGGCACACAGGAGGCGCCTAATGCATGCGGATGAGTGACTGCTTGGGGGAGCCCCAACACGAGTGCCTGAGGCTGGGGACGCAGCGCCGCCCCTCCCCCCAAACCTGCCTCTGGCCGGGCACTACTCGGTGGGCGTCGGGGCCTCTGCAGGCGCCGGGCTCAGGCATTTCCCTGGGGGCGGCCCGCGAGGGCCAGAGGCGGAGGACGGCCCTCGGAACCCGGGGCCGCCCCCCCGCGGCTGAGCGCGCGCCTGCAGGTGCAGACGGCCCGGGCGGCCTTCCTGCCCCCTGCCGGCTCCCAGCCTGGCCCCTCCGCTTGGGGGAGGGGGGGGGGGGCCAAGCCTGCAAGAACCGTCCGGACCGGGTCGGCCTCACCCGGTGACCTGCGGGGGGTCACACACGCGGCTGCCGGGCCGGAAAATGGGGGGCCCCACCTGTAGAAGTGGGGACTCCTGCCCAAAAGCTCCGTCTCCGCTCCCGCGGCCTGGGAGGCGCCGGGAAACTGGGGCGGAGGCGCCCCCTAGTGTCCGCTGCTCGGCGGCGAGCTGCTTACCTGGGCAGCGGCAGGCCCCCCCCATCCGCGCATGTACGTAGCTACGTCACCGTCCCCGCCTCCCCATCCATCCCTCTAGGACCCGTCCGTCCCTCTGTCGGCCCCGCCGCCGCCCGGTCCCCGCCTCCCTCCACAGCCCGGAGGGAGCGTCAGGGCCTGGGGGGCCCCCCGAGCACTCGCTCTGCCGCCTGTGCCCGGGGGGCGGCCTCTCCCTCGGGCGGCCCCCCCCCCGGGCCCCCCCCCCCGCAGGGCCTCCAGCCCCCCCCCATCCAAGGCCTTCTTCCAAGCAAAGTCTAACGGAGGCTGGCCAACAGCGACACCGTGTGGCCAACGGATGCTCCCCGATTCTGAGGTCCGGCCCAGAAAAGTGAAGCTGTGCCTCTGGGAGCGGGCCGGGAGGGGGCTGGGGGGGGGCTGGGGGAAGGAGCCCAAGCTTCCGAGGCCTGAGGAGCGCGGGTGACTCAGGCGGAGGGAGCTAACACTCCCAGGGCTCTGGGAACCGTGACTCCGAGAAGCGTCTCTGGCCCCGCCCCGCTAACGGAGGCCACGCCCAGCAGCAGGAGCTCCCGCCTCCCGGGAGGAGGATCCGCCTCCCGGCCTCCGCCAACGTCTCTGGCCCGACTTCATTGGGAGAGCCCGTATGGCTGCTCCGCCTCCTGCACCTGCAGCAGACGCTGGGCCCGTGCTGCTTCTCCCCGGGAGCTCTGCGAAGGGGATGGGCAGGGTCCTGCGGGGGCCGTTTCACAGTGGCCGCAGCCACAGGGTCCGGAGCCAGAATCTCACGGCCTGGCCGCCGCCCTGCCGCAGGGGGGGTGGGGGCTGGGCGAGGGGGCCCGGAACAAAGAAGGAGCAGGGAGCAAACAGTCACCAAGCACTTCCCACACGGCGGCACCGGGCAAGGGGTAGGGACCCCAAACAACGGGGAGGCCCCTCCCCTCAAGGAGCCCACAGTCTGACAGATGACACAGAACGCGGATGCCCACACGCGGCTTGTGACAGACAATCTGTTGTCTCTATTGTTTTATGTGGCGAGATGCGTCAGCTATGTCTTATGTACTAATGTATATGCTGTGATCTAACTGTCCATCCGTCTTCCTGCCAACCCATCTACTTACTCGCCGCTTCTCTGTCCTTCTGTCTACTGATCTACGTACACATCCACCTATCCATTTATTTTCCTCGGAATCCATCCATCCATCTGTCTACCTATCTACTACCTGATGTGTTTATCCCCCCCCCCCCCATTTATACATCTATTCCTTCAGCTACCTATCAATCCATCTACTTCTTTGTCTGTCCGCTTATCGACATCTATTTGCGCACACATCTATGCATTCATCTAACTAGCAATTCACCCACGACCTCTCTATCCATCCATTCACACGTCTGTCCGTCTATTCTAACTGAGAGGGAAGACACTAGTGATGGGGGTGACTAGAAAGAGGCTTCTTGCCTCTGGTTTGGGCGCAAAGGTGGCCAGGAGGGGTGTGGAGAGGAAAAGCACCCAGGCATGGGGGGCTGGGTGAGGAACCTCCAGGAGGCAAAACCTGATGCTCCTCCTGCTCCTCCGCACGAAGTCCCGTTGGCGTCGGGCTTGTGTCCTCCAGTCCCCAGACACCCCTGTACAGACTACTACAGCACCTTGGACAGCCCCGTAGGGGACACCGTGGTGCAGTAATAACCAACTTGCCATTTCTTCTATGTGGGAACGCTCCCCTTCACCAATGCTGATAGCCACCCACCTGTAATTTATGGCAGCACCTGGGATCAAGACCTGGAGGAGACGGCAGAGGTCTCTGGCCACCTGCCTCCTTTTGCAGTGGTCTGAAGTCCGCAGCTAGGGCCGATGTAAACAAGGATCGGACCCCAGAGCTTCTGATTTCTATCCATCGAGTGGGCTGCCCTTCGAGTTGTGTGGAGAGCAGAGGGGTTAAACGCCCGCCCTGCAGCACCCAGGGAGAGAGTAGTGATCCGCCACTGTGCCTCTCATCAGAGCTTCAGCGTGGGCAGCTTCCAGCGGGGAAAATCCCTCTCCCCTGCAACCCTCAGTTTCTCTGGAGTGTAGCCCGGGGAACTTGGAGTTTACACAGGGACTCCTCAGCAGCGTCATCCTGTGCACTTACAGATGGGGAAGGAAAGGATTCCCCCAACTCACAGAACTTAGCTAGGCCCCACTTTGAGTTGTGGCTTAAGTCTAGCCCTTTCTCTGACTGTCTCTGTCTTTTGTCTATCTTTGTCTCTCTATGTCTGTCTCTGTCTCTCTCTGTCTTTCTATCTCATTCTCTCTGTCTGCTTCTTTATCTCTATTGTTTTTGTCTTTGTCTCTCTCTCTGTCTTTGTCTTTATGTCTTTTGTCTATCTTTGTCTATTTCTGTCTTTGTCTCTGTCTTTTTCTTTCTGTGTCTTTGTCTCTATTTCTGTCTCTCTGTATCTTCTGTCTATCTCTTTCTATCTTTGCCTTTCTATCTCATTCTCTCTGTCTACTTCTTTATCTCTATTGTTTTTGTCTTTGTCTCTCTCTCTGTCTTTGTCTTTATGTCTTTTGTCTATCTTTGTCTATTTCTGTCTTTGTCTCTGTCTTTTTCTTTCTGTGTCTTTGTCTCTATTTCTGTCTCTCTGTATCTTCTGTCTATCTCTTTCTGTCTATCTTTGCCTTTCTATCTCATTCTCTCTGTCTGCTTCTTTATCTCTATTGTTTTTGTCTTTGTCTCTCTCTCTCTTTGTCTTTATGTCTTTTGTCTATCTTTGTCTATTTCTGTCTTTGTCTCTGTCTTTTTCTTTCTGTGTCTTTGTCTCTATTTCTGTCTCTCTGTATCTGTTTGTCTATCTCTTTCTGTCTATCTTTGCTTTTCTATCTCATTCTCTCTGTCTGCATCTTTATCTCTATTGTTTTTGTCTTTGTCTCTCTCTCTGTCTTTGTCTTTATGTCTTTTGTCTATCTTTGTCTATTTCTGTCTTTGTCTCTGTCTTTTTCTTTCTGTGTCTTTGTCTCTATTTCTGTCTCTCTGTATCTTCTGTCTATCTCTTTCTGTCTATCTTTGCCTTTCTATCTCATTCTCTCTGTCTGCTTCTTTATCTCTATTGTTTTTGTCTTTGTCTCTCTCTCTGTCTTTGTCTTTATGTCTTTTGTCTATCTTTGTCTATTTCTGTCTTTGTCTCTGTCTTTTTCTTTCTGTGTCTTTGTCTCTATTTCTGTCTCTCTGTATCTTCTATCTCTTTCTGTCTATCTTTGCCTTTCTATCTCAGTCTCTCTGTCTGCTTCTTTATTTCTGTCTCTATTTCTTTCTGCCTTTGTCTGTCTTTTGCCTCTCTTAGTTTCTGTCTCGCTGTCTCTCCATTTCTGTCTGTCTATTGTCTATCTTTGTCTTTCTCTGTCTCTATCTTTGTCTCTGTCTTTCTCTTTCTGTCTCTCTATCTCTGCCTTTCTATTTCACTCTCTCTGCTTCTTTATCTGTATTTCTTTCTGCCTTTGTCTTTGTCTCTGTCTGTTTTTCTCTGTCTCTGTCTCTCTCTTTCTCATTCTCTGCTTTCCTGAAGGGCTCAGCTCAATACTCCCCCCTGAGAAAGCCCCCTCCCCTCCCCGGCTCTTTCTCACAGTGACAGAGAAAACTAGCTGACCGAAAGTCTCTTTCCTGCGACCTCCCTTCTTTATAAAAGCAGAGTGAGCCTCTTGCGGGTAGGAAGTGCGAATTATCTTCCTCTATTCTCGTCACTTAGCCCCCCCCCCCCCCCCCCCCCCCCCCCCCCCCCCCCCCCACAGTAGGTGCTTCAAATACAGCTGCTGACTGAAAGATGCCGGCTCTGGGAATTCAGAGACAGGAACACAGCCACCTCCCCTCAAGGAGCTTAAGGTTCACACCAGTCGCATGCTGTGAATCAACAGAGTATGCACACAAAGTAATAGAAGGCGATGGTGGGGGAGATCCCTGGGGTCCTCATGGAGGAGGCGTCGCCTCAGCCAGGTTCTAGGAAGCTGAAGTGAGGATGACGGTGGCTCCACATGGGACCAGCCAGGGCAAAGGTTCAGAGGTGGGAGATTAACCATAGGACTTTCCCGGCACTTTCCAGTCTCCATGTCGAGGACACATCCCCTCCCCAGCCATTCCCATTCACAGAGTCACATCATGGCAGGCCGGGGCTCGGCCATTCTTGGGGAAGCCCCTCCCTGGGGTGGGCGACCATCCCCTCTCCAGGCTGCCCTTCCCAGGACGTCCAGCCAGAACTGCTTTGCAGCCCCCACCCCGGGTAATAATCCCTTTTTTTGCACCTCCAGCATCCTCTGCCCTTCTCCACCCTGGCGTGAGCCCGGCCACCCGCCACTGGTGGGTACGGAATGGCGGAGAATGCTCTGAATTGGAGAAGACTGGATCAAGGGCCCTTGTGATTAAAGGAACACCAAGAGGCCATTACCAAATGGCGTTGCCTTCCCAGGGGATTCATGGCCACTTTCAACAACAGAAAGGGGGATAGTGCTGACAAGTAGAGAGATGCCGTAGTTTCCCCTTCTATAAAATGGGAGAGTTGGATGATACTAAGGTCCCGTCTGTACGGCTGTTAAGAGTTGGGGGGTTTCTTGCTAAAGGGGGAAGGGAGGACTTACAGCAGAGCCGCATCCCTCACCCGCCTTCCCAGAATTAGCCTGGTGGCTCCTCCCTGATCTCCCTCTGGGCTGATATCTGAGAGGAGAAAACTGAGACTCCCCCAGAGCTCATGCCCCTGGGGTAGTTAAAAAACCTCAACCCTATTGCCTGGAGCAGTGGGTTCCACTATTCCTGGAAAAAAAAGCAGAACCAGTGGGGAAGAGGGAGAGGGAGGAAAAAATTTAGGACCATGAAATCGGGATATTTGCAAAGATGAGCATCCTCAAGAGTCGTCGAATTCTGGATCTTTTTTTTTTTTTTTTTTTTCACTTAATCTGTGCTTCTTTCACCTCTATTTTCTAGAGAGGAAAGTGACCCCTGGTGAACAAACACTCCCCCCAGGATGTGAGTCCTGCATCTCCAAAGGCTCCTCTCCGGGTTCAGCGGGATGGCCAGGAAGCACAAAGAATGGAAAAGGGGCCCTGTGCTAGTCAGCGAAAAGGAAAACATGCCCCACGCCAGTTGGAGAAGGCCACGAAGGTCCTCGTGGGTTCCTGGGCCCTGCCACCAATAGGAACAGGGTGTCTGTGGTAAGAAGGTCGGTCCCAAGAGGGAGCACAGACCCACCCAGAGGTGCAGACCAAGTCCGGGTCCAGGGAGGATCCGAAGAGGCAGGAGCTCCTGGAAGATCATCCGCCTGCCAACCATAGGATCGGATACTGTTGGGCAAGAGGGAGGAATATGAGGAATCCAAAGCTGTGAAGGAAGGATGGGTATGTGTGTGTATGTGTGTGTATGTGTGTGTGTGTGTGTGTGTCTATGTGTATATATACACATAGACACACACATACAGAGAGGGAAGAAGAAGGAGGAGGAGGAAGGAAAAAGAAGAGGGAGGAAAACGGAGAAAGGGGGAGGAGGACGGAGGAGGAGGGAGGAGAAGGGAGGAGGAAGATGAAGAAGAGGAGGAAGAAGAAGAGAGGAAATGATAAGGAATGAAGTAACGGGAAGAAAAGGAATGATATACTCAGCAATGAGAACAAAAAGATCACCAAATGACAGCAAGAACAGATGAGGAAGGGATGAGAGGGAGCAGGAAGTTGTTTACACTGCCTGTCACTGTGCCACAAGGTTCAGTCTGGCCATAGCAGTGGGGAAGAGGCCCCCTCCCCAGAAATACCCGGGATGTCGGGGCAGGAGCATCCACAAGGGAGAGACGGCGGCGATTGTGGCGGGACCAGGGCTCCATTTGGCACTGCCTTCATTCTCTGACTCTGGGAGGAAATGGCTTCAGCTGCCTAGGACTGCAGATTCAGGACTTTGCACCCCCGTTTCACAGGAGCCCGGAAGAAGTAGTGAGCAGCCCACCGCCACCGGCCAAAGAGCTTGAGGCACGATTCAAGTCCAGAGCGCCTCCTCTCCAGGCCAGCTCTCCATCCACTAGGGCAGGTGCCCGCAGGAACCACTTGGGTAATAAATACAAGTTGTCCCGGATGTAAAACTCCTCAGGGCTCCGTCCTGTCCAGGTCTAACCCCTTGCCCGGGAACTGGTTTTTCCCTGACAGATGATGATCCCTGTCTCTGGCTGAGCTGCCTTAGAACAGTCTCCCTGAGAAATAGAACCATTCCTGTCAGAACAAAGTCACCGGATTTCATCTCGAAGCTTCCTATTATGGCCCCAACCTGTGGAGAATGGAGCAGGTCAGATCTGCGGCCAAAACCCGACTCATTCACAAGGTTTCTGCTCACACAAGTAGACAAGAACACAGGAAGACTTCCCTTCCCCCTCCCATGGCCCGGCTCCTTGCATCTGATTCCCATTTTTCCTTTTAGAAAGAACATAAGATGGTGAAGGGTGGCCCCTGCTTAGCCAGGCCCGAGCCCGGCCCTCCTGCGGCCAGGATGGCAGCCAGGACGCGCCGGAGCGGAGATGAGTTACAGCCCGCAGGTTGGGTGGCCGGCCCCTACTCTGGACTCTCCGGGCCGGGGCTGGCGGGAGGGGAGCGGGTCTCAGGTCATGGGCAGCAGCACAAGGAGCCACGGGGAGAGACAGAGCAGCCACCCCCCCCAGGATTCTGCGGCTCAGCCGAGGCAGCGGCCGCTGGAGAGGGCAGAATGGGCATTATTTATCGCAACAGCCGCAGCTCTGTCCCCCCTGGGACCAGACGGGCCGGAGGTTCTGCCGTTCTCAATGACAGCTTTCTGCAGTCTCATTGGGATTCCTGCTCCTTACCCACCTGCCCTCGTAAATCACAGTTTTAATATAATTGGAAACGGCTCGAATTTTTAAACCCATTGTGACGGTCTCCTGCCGTCGCCCCCAGACTCGGGGATTTCAGAGGGAAACAACAATAATTCTGCTTTCAAATCCAGGATTATTGATAATGGAACAAAAGGCCTATTTTGTGTGTTCAAATAGGAGAACTAGGGCCTGGACAAACACTGTTCCTGTGTGGTACTCCAGGGGGCAGAGCTGGGCCACGTTTCACTGACAGGGGCCCTGGTCTCTGCAGAGTGGGCAGGCTCCTCTGCAGACTCTGGAGCCCGCCTTCCTGTGGGGCTCCAGGGCCGGCCTTTCTCTGAGAGCTCCTGGGCTAGCCTTCCTCCATGGGCTCCTGGGCTAGCCTTCCTCTGTGGGTTCCTGGGATAGCCTTCCTTTGCCGGTTCCTGGGCTAGCCTTCCTTTGTGGGTTCCTGGGCTAGCCTTCCTTTGCCAGTTCCTGGGCTAGCCTTCCTTTGTGGGCTCCTGGGCTAGCTTTCCTCTGTGGGCTCCTGGGCTAGCCTTCCTCTGTGGGCTCCTGGGCTAGCCTTCCTCTGCCAGCTCCTGGCCTGGCCTTCTTCTGCCAGCTCCTGGCCTGGCCTTCCCTTCCCTCCCAGCCACATTTTCATGCAGGGTGAATAGCCAGGTGCTCTCCGGCCTATATTTCTGCCCGTCCCATGGCATAGGCCAAGAGAAGGGAGCATGGCACAGGACCCGGCCGGGGGAAGAAGGGCTGAGTGAGCTGGTCCGCTCTTCCTCTTGCTCTCCCATCCTGCCAGGGTCAGTCTGGGCAACCCCCCGAGGTCTTCTTGTGCCCATCCTCCCGTGGGAATGCTCCCCTCTGGGCCCAGTGAGGACTCCAGGCCAGGCTTGGTCTCCAGCCTCCACCAAGTACACATGGGTTACAAAGAGTTATAGGAGGACCAAGTTCATATCCTGCTCCTGGCATCAGCCGGGGCAAGTGACCAAAGCTCTCTCCTCAGTTTCCTCATTTGTGAAATCAAGACATCTGCATTTACAGTTAAATGCAAATAATCTATAGAATAAAATTATCTGTGCTTTTAGATAACTACAAATTATCTGTAAAATAGCAAAATTATCATAGGTAACTGTAAATAATCTGTGAATTAATAAAATTATCTGTTTTTAGATAACTACAAATTATCCATAAAATAACAAATTTAAATTTGTTTTTAGATAGCTTTAAATTAGTAAAACTATCTGTTTTTAGATAACTATAAATTATCCATAAAATAAGTTATCTTTGTTTTTATAATTGTAAATTATCTGTAAATTAACCAAACTATTTGTTTTTTAAGTTACCCATAAAATAACAAATTTAAATTTGTTTTTAGATAACTGTAAATTATTTGTAAATTAATGAAAGTATCTCTTTTTACTTAACTACAAATTATCCATAAAATAACAGCATTATCTTTGTTTTAAATTATTTATGTTTTTAGATAACTACAAATGATTGTAAAATGATAAAATAGTTTTGTTTTTAGATAACTGTAAATTAATAAAATTATCTGTGTTTTTTTTTAAATTACAAATTATCTATAAAATAATAAAGAGCCCTTAAGGCAGCCTGAAGTATGGGCCCGGCACACAGGCAATGCTAAATAGACATTTATTAAGTGACTGACTGACCCTGATGTTCTGTTCAGTAATACCCGGAGTGCCCAAGGGGTCAAATCGAATAACGTATTTATGTCAAGTGCTCTGCAAATTTTTAAGTGCCGTTTATTATTTATATTAATTAATGACATAATTGACATTGATATAATATACTGATTAATAAGGAAGTGAGGGTTGGGATCTGCCCGAGTTCCCCTGCTCCTGACTCAGAGGGCAACGAAGGGAATGAAAATCCCTTACAAATCCTTCCTTGCGGGTGGGGATGATTTTCTTTTTGAATTTCGGCCTTTCCAGCCTATGAGTGTCAGGTACATAGAGGTCTGATAAATGGTCTTTTTTCATTCATTCATTCACTCACTCATTCATTCATTTGAGGCATTTTCCTTAGAGACTGGACTTCCCTGTGACCTGCCCAGATGAGAGCCACAGGCTGGGGGCTTGCTGGGACCCCCGGCGCCTCAGGGCAGACGGCAAGTCCAGGCTCAGTCTGCAGACCCAGGACCCCGATTGTGTGTGTGTGTGTGTGTGTGTGTGTGTGTGTGTGTGTGTGTGTGAGCTCTGACCCCCTCGTTCTCTGGAGGCGGAGTCCCCGGGTCTCTCCCGCCCCTGACCATGCGCTTGTGTCCTGGTGCCCACGCTCAGTGAGACTCAGGGCAGCGCTTGACCTTGGCCTGCCTTGCCGGCCACAGCTTCACTTGGAGAAAGCCGTTGCTAAGACACCTACTGTGCGCTGGGACCGTCTGCCCCAGAGCCGGACGCAGGCCCGAGGACGTCGAGTCCGTCCCTGCCGCGGCAGAGCGGGGCATGAGTGGCCGGCCCGTTCGAGGGACGCTGGGGCTCCTCGGGCCCTTGTGGCTGTGAGACCCCGACAGCCCGTTAAAGCTTGATGCAATCAGCGCTAGAGCTGGAGCTGGAACCCTCCCGGAGTGCCTGAGGCAGGATGCTCGGTCACCCTGCCAATAAAGGTCAAACCGAGCACTGCCGGGGTCAGGGGCGGCACTGAGGATGCCCCCTCCTCCAAGAGCTAAAGTGAACCGCTAGGTTGGGCATTCAAAGCCTCGCATACAGCAGGCAATTAACAGATACATGAGGCTCCCCGAGGGCCAGGTGGCCGGCAGCACTGACCCTGTGCTGAAACACTAAGGGGGGGGCAGAGGCAGGGCCGGCTCAGGGTCACCGGAGCTGACTCCGTGGGGGCCATGGGGCCTGGATTCAAAACCTGCGCTTGTCCCCCCACATGACTCTCATGAGGCTCCAAGCCCCTCCCACACTGTCCTCCAGGAGCCCGTCCACTCTGGCAGCCAGGCCCGGGCTTCAGGGTGTGGGGAGAGCTAAGCTGCCCCAGGGGGCGAGACCAGAGTTCCAATCCCCATTCAGACCCCGCCTGTTCACGAGTCACCGAACACTTCTCAGTCTGTTTTTCATCTGTCAAAGGGAGACAACAGTAGGGAGGAGGGCCCGGTGCCTTGTCCTGCAAAGTAAGAGCTGCGGAGTGCTGGAATGGCCTTCAAGGCCAGGGTCCGCCCCAGCCCCCGCACAAGAGAAGGAGTTTTCCTGGTATGTGAGGCCAACGGCCCTTAAACCAGATGGGGCAGAACACGCGAGATCTGACAGAGATACATAAAAACATACATTAAATAAATACAAACTAAATGAACCCAGACCAAATGCAAATTAAAATGTGAAATCCTCTGCTAACCTCACAGCACCAGACCTAGGCGAGCTGCTGTCATGGGTAATACTAATTATCCGCCTGCTATTACCTAAGTTACCGTGCTGATGGTGGTGACGGTAACGCGAGGTCTGCAAAGCCTCTGGACCGGGGGAGACTGCCCACGACGGAGCCGGGAGGGGGCCGGGCAGGGCGGGAGTGGCGCTCCAGATGGACGGTGGGGTCCTCAGACGGATGGTGGGGGCCCCAGACCCTCCGAGCACAAGGGGAGAACATTCCCGACCCGGACCCAAGGGCGGACAGCCGGAGGGCTGAAGAACGAGTTACTGCAACGAGTCCTTCCTTAGCCACCCATGGCTTTCTCAACGGATAGAGAGCAAATGCTATTATCACATATTACTATAGTAAATATGTTATATATCACAAATATGTAAATTTCTCAATGGATAGAGACCGAATTTTGTTATTATATAGTATTTCAATAAATGTTATATGTAATAAATATAAATATATACATTTCTCAATGGATAGAGACCAATATTTATGACTTATTTATATTTGTTATATCTAATATCTAATATATAAATTTCTCAATGGCTAGAGATTGAATACATGGTAACATCCAATCTCTATCCATTGAGAAACTTAAATATTTATAACATTTATTATATATAACACGTTTATTATAATATGTGATAATAACATTCGATCTCTATCCATTGAGAAATTTAGATATTAGATATTAGATATAACAAATATAAATAGGTCATAAATATTATATATTTTTAAACATAAATATAGAAATTTGTTAATGAATAGATTATTATATACAATAAGAATAAATATATAACAAACAGAAATATATACATTTATAAATATTATAAATATATAGATTTCTCAATGGATAGAGATTAAAAAGTATTATGTATTATAAAATGAATATATTACATACAATAAAAATTATAAATATATATATTTCTCAATGTGTAGCAATTAAATATTATGTTATATTATACATGCAATATGTAGTATAATGTTATAAATATATAGTTTTATATATTTTATAATTTTATATATAAATATAAATTTCTCAATGAATATTATATTATTATTGGGTTAAATTATTATACATTATATATAATAAATGTGATAAATATATAAATTTACAAATAAAAATATACATGTTTCTCAATGGACAGAGATTAAATAATATATGCTATTGTTGGGGGGATGAGGGGTAAGAAACTGGATATTGCAAAGAGGCCCTCATGCTAATTAAAAAGGTAGAAAATAATGGTATCCGGAAGGGAGCAGTGCCCAGAATCAGAAGGTCAGCTCCGAGGCAGGACTTAAGATTGCAGCTGTGTCCCCTTCCTCACTCACCACTCACCCCATGCTGGGCTTGGCACTCCATACCAGGAATCCAAGTACTAAGAATAAAATCATCTCATCCTCCCTAATGAGGAAGACAAATAGATTTAATATGTGTGTGTATTTACATGTTCACAAGAGCATTAATATAAAGTAGATAAAATAAAAATACAACCTATACACTAAAGCTCGGGGCAGATGGGGGGTAGTGCCAGTGTCAGGGCAGTATCTTCCCAGGAACGGAGGCCTATGTGGCTGAGCCAAGGACAAAGGAGCTTTCAGGGATGGAGAGGCCAGAGAGACAGGGTCAGGCGGCCGTAGGGGCCAGCGAGGTGGAGGGGGAGCCATTGGGGCCGACTCCTGCCCCCCGGCGTGACTGGCAGGCTTTGCTACTGCACTGCAAAGGTGAGTCACCGTGAAAGGTAACTCTAATAAGGTGATGCTATTAAGTAATTAATGTTATTAATAATAACAATAATTATTTAATATGTTAATATTATATAATATACAATAATTATTATTATACACAATATAGAATAATAATGATAATTACTTCTTGTTAGCGGTGCAAAGTCGAGGGGGGGGATTTGCATGTAGACACTGCTGCTTCATAATGCAGTTTCCAGGAACATCTTGGCCAGAATATACAAAAATCCATATATTTATAATATTTATACATTTATAAAATATAAATTTATGTATTTCTATTTGTTATATAACATATTTATTTTTATTGTACATAATAATATCTATCCATTAATAAATTTCTATATTTATGTTTATAAATATATATTTATATGTGTTATATCTAATATCTAATATACAAATTTTTCAATGGATAGAGATTGAATATATAATAACATCCAATCTCTATCCATTTGCAGGCCAGTCCCAGGTCTGGCTGGACATCTGGCGGGGGCTCCGACAGCACGGCTGGTACGGCCGCATTTCTAGGTTTGGGGAGGTGGCGAAAGTCCTTGAATCAACGAATGACAGATTTATTGAGAGCTGCCCATGTGAGGAGCACTGGGCTAAGGGGGCTACCAAAAATGAGGTGGTTCCCAACCTCAGGGAGTTTACGTTCTAATGGGAGAGAGACCCTGGCAGGGAACATGGCAAGGACAGGAGGTGGCGCTGTAGGGGAATAGACAGACACATTCCAGGGGCAGCATCGAACTGATCCGGGGTCCCCAACTGGAAACTGGAGAGAAAGGCAGGGAAAGAGCAGCTGCCGAGAGGATGCTGGATACATGAGGCCTAATGGGACTCCCACAGCCAGAGTATGTGCTCTCACCAATGAGAAGAAGGCCCCGGGCAGGAATTCCAGAGCTCAAAGGGCTAAGCTCTCGGGACCATCACTGTGGCACAGTGCCTGGAACATAAGTGTATTTAATAGATGCTCTGTCTCTCCATTTATCTTTCTCTCCATCCATCCATCCATCCATCCATCTCTATATCTATCATCTGTCCTGCTGCTCTCTATCTCTATCCATGCATCTAAGATCAACCCTCTCTCTATCACTGCCTATTCATCAGTCTCTGTCCATTTATCTTTTTCTAAGATCATCTACCTAAATGTTACCTGTCCATTGGTCAGTCTGTCTATCTGTTGGTCTGTCTGCCTATCCTTGTGTCTGTCTGTCCTCTCCTCCAGCTCGCCAAGCTTTCCTTAAAGGCAGCCGCACACATTCGCCCATATACACACCCATACACACCTGCCAGTATCTGGCCACTGTACCACAGGTCTTTGTGAAAGCTGAGAGGGACACTGGAGTAGAACCTTTGGGTTTCTTCATCTAGCTGGAGAAGATCTCTGAAGGACCCCTATTATCTCAGGGCTGCACTTACTGAATGACTCCAAACCCCCCAGGCTCTGGCAGAGGCCTCGGAGGCCCACCCCTACCCCACAGGCATTTCCTCTATGATACACCCCACACAGGGTCCTCCATCACTTATCCTCAAGGCAACACAGCCCCCACCCTGAGTCAATAGCCAATCTCAGTCTGCGAGCCTCAGACAATTGATCTGTTTGTTGAGAGCTCCGCTTTGTGACGCCCTGATATCGTCTCGCTAACTCCAACCAACAGATCAACTCCAGGAACAAATCGACTCCTGTCGATCATGCTGCTCCTCTTCCCTCCATTTCCAGTCTTGTTACATCTTACTCTCCCCTCCCTCATCATACAATCAGGCGCCGGGTCTCCGCCATCTCTCAACTGGAAGACTTCCTCCGAGGCCCCATTAGCCCATTCAGACTTTCGACAAGAATAGAGGAACGGGAGCCCAAGGGAAAGCCCAGCCCCGTCCCCCATATATATTTCAGACTCTGGTAGAGGAAGCTTTTATCCGCCCAGAACCTTGGGGAAAAGAAAAGTGAATAAGATCACACACGCAAACACAAGATATAAAGTGGCAGAGTCAAAATCAATAACCTCTCATTACCTATTTGGTGTTCATGGTGCAACACTGGGAAATCGGCGTTTCCCCCCACTCCGATTCTGGGGGAGGAGCACAGCTCCCCAAATGTCGAGGATGCATCAAATAATCACTTACATGTTGTCCCCACGCTATCTCTACCACTAGTCTATGAGCTCTCACACAGTCATTGGCCTTTCTTGGTACTCCCAGAATTTGGTACTCAGTCAGTGCTTAATAAATGCTCAACGGCAGACTGAATTGTTGAGATAATACAACATACTGCTTGCTAAGAGACGGCAGGTTCTGAGTTCCAAAGCTGATGGGAGACGGTTTCCTGGGCTCAGAAGAGCCGGAAGCTCGGGATTTAACTTCCAAGAGCTCCAGCAGCGATCAGTGGAGGCATTTATGTCTTGCAAACTCAAAGCAGCCTCTCTGCCACTTGCACTGATTTCTCTTCCTCCTCTCCTCTGGAGCCGAGCAAAATAAACACGACTGTCTTTCAAAGACTCATCCCACCTCCCCCAGACATCACGCCTCCCCAAGGGCTTCTCCCTTTAAAGATGCACACTCAGTGACTTTAACTCACCTCCATCCGATGAACCTTCCAGATCTGCCATCACCTAATTGCTCCTTAAGGACAGGTCCCAGATTCTCTGTGTCTGTTCTTCATCCCACCAATGGGAGACAACAGCAGACACCCCTCCATTACAGTCTAAATTAATTTTTTAAACTAACAAATCTATTTTCTCTCCCCCCAACTTCCTCCATTGAAAAAAGTCAAGCAAAATAAATTCAAACAGCCATGTCCAAAAGCCATTCGGTTCATTCTGCTGCCTCAGTTTGTGGCTTTTCCACCGGGAGGGAAGTCTCAAGTGTCCCCTTTGGAATCACATTTGGTCAGTGCCGTGATAAGGTTCCGTACGTTCAGAGAAACCTTCTCAATTTTCTCTGAGACCATCATTTCCTACAGCACAATGGCCGTTTTTGCACCGTGACGTTCTCCCAATGACAAGTACCCCCTTACTTTCCAGCATCTTGACAACACAAAAGGGGCTGCCTCTTGAGAACCACCATGTTGGCTACTCTCTCAGCCTCCCCCCTCTTCCAGTCTCTTCTCCTGGGTGGTCCACTCTGCTCCCCAGCCCTAGTGATGGTCCAAGGACAAGGAAGACACCATGTTCAAGCAGTTTGACCCCCCCCCAAGAAGATTTAAGAAGGCCTCTGCTTTCTGACTGCCTGGGAGGGAGAAGCACCCAGAGTTTTCAACACTTTTAGGGGGAAGGATGGGAAAATCTAATTATCCATTTCTGCTCTATTTGAGAACAGCTGGCAGGTGCCAGGCTTTCTGTCCCAATGGCCATCAGCGTGGCCCCACTGGCCCTTGTCTATCCACTCTAGAGGAAAGGGGATAAAATCCGGACAGCCACTGACCAAAGCTTTTGTTAGCCTTGGTTGGTCCCTTCTGTCCATGCTTAACTCTTATGACCCGACACCTCCCAGACTGAGCTTGTAGGTCCAGAGATAATTAAAGCTCACAGCAGGAAGGCCTGGTCAAGTCCATGCATCCCTCGTTGGAAGAATATTTTTAGAAGTGTGATAATCAGGGCAGCTGGGTGGTGCAGTGGATAGAGCACCACCCTTAAGTCAGGAGCACCTGAGTTCAAATCTGCCCTCAGACACTTAACACATCTTGGCTGTGTGACCCTGGGCAAGTCACTGAATCCCAAATGCCACAGTAAAAAAACAAACAAAAAAAACCCCCTTATAACCAAATATATGATTACAGTCATCAAAGATAATAAAGGATGGTAATATATTTGAGGACAGATTTGATAAATTTGAGGTAATTTCAAAGATATGATGGGGCACAAATATTATGTCAAGATCTCTGTGACAGAGGCAAGGGAATATGAAAACATCTGTGATTTCTCTGGGTCACTGAGTCATTGGTTATCGTGAATCCTTTTCTGGTTTGTTTATAATAAAAGGAGGTGGTACAATGCAATTAGGGGCTAGGGAAAAGAAAGGTGCATTTTCCCTTCTGAAATCCCTACATGGAACCCTTTCGGTGCCATGACATAGAGAGGCCTTGGAGATTACCTAAACCAACTCATTCATGGACCAGTGAAGGAACCAGGGCTGAAGCTGAGATCTGAACCCGGTTCCTTTCTCTGACTCGTGTTAACTGGTTGAACCATACCAAGCCTGTGTTTTATCTCAGCTGGCTGGCTGACTCATTCTGTGTCCAGGCCCCTAGGCTGGTGCTCACGCTTGGACATTGGCCTGAAACACCTCCATGGAAATCTTGGCTGCCTGCCCATCCCAATCTCCCAGACTGTTAGGCCTCCTTAAAACCACACTGGATACTGGGGTGATGCCCTTGTGTGGACACTGCTCCACTTGGGTTTAAAAAGTTACTTACACCCTCATGCTTCATACTAATTAGTTCTCTGGCTTTGATCCTGTATTATCACAACTTATGATTCTTCTAAGATCTTTATGGATCAACCTTTTTCAACCTTAAGCCCCCAATGGGGCATAAAAAGTTCCAATGGCTACATGACCAAAATATTAAAGATCCTATCATTCGAAAGTAGAAAATGACCAGGAGGAAAAACTATGACAAGGATGAAATTTCTTAATAAATAAATAAGGGACAGAGGTGATCATAAAAGCTGAACTAGAAAATGTCACTTTTATAAAACTGTAAAAGCCTTTATGCAAACAAAATCAATGCAGCCATAATAAGAAGAAAAGTAGTCATTTGGGAAAAGCTGTCACAGTAAATAACTCTGCTAATGGTCTAATATGTAAAGGGATGAGATAAGAATATGAGGCATATCCCTTTTCTTATCTTTCTGGTCTTCTCATACTTTATCTTCTCCCACATATTCTACCTCTCAGGGATACGAGACTATTTGCTATTTCTCAAACTTAACATTCCATCTCCTCCAATTCTAAATATCTTCTCCTTGCTGTCAGTCTCCCATGCCCAAAATATGCTCCCTTCTTCCTTTATCTATTCTTTGGCTTCTTTTAAGATTCATCAAAAGCTCTACTTTCTGCAAGAAACCTTTTTTTTTGCCATCCACCTGCTAGTGTTTTTCTAGTTTCATGATACATATGTTATATTACAGAGTTGCAAATGCAGAGTTCAGAGAAACTTGGGAAGTTCTGTATGAACTGGTTCAGACAGAAGTGAACAGAACTAGAAGAATAATTTACAGGGAGATCACAAGGTAAATAATAAACAAGAGACTTGAGAATTCTTTTCGATGAAGTGACCTACCCGGACTTTAGCAGTCCAGCAGGAAGCAGACCACAGACATGCTTTTAGACACAATGTGTCTTTGTTTTTTACTTTATTATGTAACTCTTTGTTACAAGCATGGCAGGGAGGTGGGATGAGAAGTTTTTGAAAAGTGACAATGTTGTAAAAAAAATTAATGAATCACTCAAAGCAAAAGAACCATGTCTATGCAAGTCTGCTTTACTCTGTTATCCCCCAAGCCCTAATATCCCAGACAGGGATGTTGTTCTAAGAGAGAAGAAATTCCTTCCCACTCACAATCACAATACAAAAGGAAAAGTCTCTAACTGTAAAAGTTCCCGCTGAAACGCATCCTTTTCCTACCCCCAAAATAGGATCATCCCTAAAGAATTCAATTAGTGCCTTGCTCATCGTGCCACAAGCAAACAGATCGTAAGAAGGGGAAATTTCAGGAGGACAAAAACATGAGTAAGAGCTGGGCGCGCTTCAGCCAATTCCGGGAGGAGTTCAAATTACTCGCTGTCTTAAAATGCAGATGTAACACGTCTGCAGTAAGAGGCCACGAGCCGGGGCTTGGGAATGGTGGGCTTACAGAAGAGCTTTCCAGGTAACAGAATCCCAGAATTCTGAGCTCCTCCAGACCAAGGCCTTCCAGAAGCAAAGCCTCCCTCTCTGAACCGTTATCCATTTTTGAATCGGGAATGGATGAGTTCTCAAGGAAGTCCATCAAGTTTTTGGATAGCTTTCTCTATCAGTTCTCTAATTTCTACCCATGCCTCCAGGTTCTGTCCATTGGGGAGAAGCGGAAAAAGTCTCATTCCTTTTATGCATTACAGCCCCTCAGATATATGAAAGCAGTGACTCATTCTATCTTCCCTGTCCCCGGAAGTCTCCTTTCCAGCTAAAAAGTCTTAGTTTTCCTCCATACATGGCATGTTTTCCAGCCTTTTTATTGTTTTGACCCTTTATCTTATGGACCATCCATCTAAATTGCAATCTTTTCCTTAAAATGTAACCCAGCCCCAACACAACACTTTAGATGGAGTCCAAACAAGGCGATACAGACTTTCCATTTTCTTGCCATTACTTATGCCTCTCTTAATTCAGTTTAATCTGGTTTCCATTTCACAACAGAGGACTCGGGAATGACCTTGTAGTTCCTCAGACCCTTAGATTCTTTCCCCAAGACAATGAGTGTTTCAGTCACTCCTTCCCCAGCGACCTCTGAACTGTATTCAAAGGTCTTTTGGTCACCAAGAAGAATGTACGTTTTTTTTTTTTCTGCAAGCATGGAAAACACCACAAATTATTCTAGGAAAAAACCCAAAGGTGAGTGAATAACCACTTAATTACAGCACAAGTCAAGCAACATTCCACTTGAATTCTTGAGTCACATGCAACTGCAGTTATTTTCTTTTAAAAATTAAACACAAAGGACTTACCGATAAGAGGCTGTCCGACACCGTGTTTTCAGGTTCAAATGGTCAAGGAAATCTGCAAGAGTATTAAAACAAACAGTCCAGAGTAAGCAAGCCAAGTTTTCAAAAATTGTACTTTCAATCATAAGAGACTGAAACAGTGTTAAGTGTTTCTACTTCAGGTTAAAGATTAGCAAAAACTGCATGGTCTATTTGAGTGTAAAGATATTTTCCCCTAGATACCACCAGTTCCTGAGGCATGTTGGTTTCAAGGTCACCTCTGTAACTCAGTCTTTTAAACAGTCAATCAACAAACATTTTTTAAAGAGCTTACTATGTGGCAGACACTATGCAACCATTTTTAAAAGAGCTTACTATGAGGTAGACACTATGCAACCATTTTTTAAAGAGCTTACTATGTGTCAGACACTACGCAACCATTTTTTAAAGAGCTTATTATGCGACAGACACTATGCAACCATTTTTTAAAGAGCTTACTATGTTCTTCTGAGGAGTGAGCGTGGGTAATGGGTACGAAATGGTGCTGACATCTTCAAAGTATCCAGAAAAGGAACAGAGAAGTTTGGAACAAATGATGGGGAGGGCTGTTTGGGACACACTGAGACTGAGATGCTTTTGGCGCATCAATGGTGATTGAAGAAGAAGGTCTGAGAGAGGTTAGGGCTAGATAGGAAGCCATGGGAAATCATCTGCATTGAAATGATGATGGAGCCCATGGGAGCTGATGAGATCAACTGATGAGATAATAGAGTAAGGCAAAGATCCCAGAGATGGCGGCTGGAGGGTGTAGTGGATAGCCAGAATACTGGATTAGGGTCAGAGAATTCTGTCTGTGACATTCATTAGCTGTGTGACTCTGGACAAATCCCGTTAGCTCCCTCAGTCTTAGGTTTATCATCTCTAAAATGGAAATAACAATAGTGCCTACTTCCCAGAGTTGTTGTGAATATCAAATGAAATATCATGTTTCAAATCTTACAGAAGCCATACCTATTATTATTTTGATAATATAATTATTACAGTAAAAATATCATTGATTTTTAAATCAGGGGACCTAAGTTTGAACCCCACCTCTCATATGCTGGGTTGTTGGAATCCTTACAAAGTGTTAACTCATTAGAGTTGATAGAGACAATAATTATCTAATTTAGAACAGTTCAGTATGATTGATCTGATCCTATGAGGAGATGTTATGGGCCAGAACTTGAAACAAGATACTAAGTGGAATTGAGGAGACAATGGTTAAATCTAGCTTAGGATTGATTTAATGGTATAACAAATAATGGTTTCCCAGTGATATAATTATTGGCGTGTACACAGTGTATAGCATATAAGCAAGAAGTTCTCAGGGCCAGACTCGGAGCACTCTGGGAGATTGAGAGCCAGAAGCCCTCTCTCGGAGGCAAGACATTCATTCCATCTTCCACCTTTGTGCTGGCTGGAAGTTGAAGAAAGCAGAGACAAAGGACAAGCTGCAAGAGCTCTTGGAATCAAGGAAGGAGAAAATAAACGTTTGGATTTTTATCAGCTGGCTGTATTTAAAGTGATTATTACTCTGAATCTAAACTGTCAATTTGGGTTGTGATTTATTTAAAGTGATTATTACTCTGAACCTAAACTAAGGCACATTTAGGGTTAAGGTTAGCGTCAGGAGTTAGGGTTAGAGTCGGGAGTCGCCTCCCGAAAGAAACCTGCTCCCAGAGAGAATGATCATATTATACAAAAGAAGAGAACATCACACTGGGTGACCCTAAGCCAGTTAATTTCCCTGAGAATGTTTGCTCACCTGTAGAAATGGAGGTGATCGTTTCTTTGTATTACCTTTTACTTTAGCTACTGTGAGGAAATTAAGTTCAATTCAATAAATATTTATTAAGTACCTACTATGTATCTGAGGCCCAAAGTCCCTTCCCTTAAGAAAAAGTAGCTTGTGTACTGAAAAGTGGGATGAGAAGGAAAGTAAAAAAATTCATTCTCAAAATGCAGCAATTGTTAGGAGGCAGCAGCAATCTCTGTTGCCTTTTCTATGACAGGATATCAGAAACAGTATTGATTGGAAAGGCCTGCCTTGAATTCTATAATTTACTCAGCTTTAATCCAATATGCATATGGGATTAAAGCAATCATACATTAAGGATACTTTCTGAAAGGTCTGACCACTTCTAGGCAAGCAGAACTCTTGGTTTTTTTTTTTTTTTTTTTTTTTTTTGTTGTTGTTGTTGTTGTTGTTGTTTTCCTTTCCTGGAAACCTGTAATCAATTTGCAAAAGCTAAAAGAAAGAAAACAGACAAAATCCCAGCTCCTTTAAGCTCCTGGGGTTTCAAATGACTTTCAAGACAAACATGTTTTAAAAGCCCATCTATTTCAGATGCCTTGAACATCGGCCACACATGCTCAGTCTCACCGCCCCCCAGGACCTCTGTTCACTCCCTGCCCCTAACTTAAACAAACATCTCTCTTTTCATATTGTCATTCAGGCCTACACAGAATCCCCTTCAGGCAGCAGCTAGAAGCATTAACCTTGAAATCTGTGTCTTTTCTCCCTGCAACAGGGGGAAAGACACAAACTCCCAGATCTGGGGCAGATGCTGACCTCTGGAGAGAGGCAAGGCACTTTTCTCGGCTCACGTCAGAGGTTGGACCATATCCCAGGCTGGGCCTAATCACTAACAGATTAATGCAATTTGCTCAAACATCTACCCTCACTATTACAGGCAGAATGGAACACACATCCTGAACCTCCCATGGAAAAGGCTGGCTGCCGAAACTCCTCGATTCCCAACTAGATTCTGCTGGCGTCTTTTTGAGCTCCTCCCATCCCCGTGCTGTTTAAAAAAAAAAAAAAAAAAGGATAATTTTTTTTCTAATATTAGTTCATTTTCAAAAATTCTATTTATTTTTGAAGGAATAAAAATCTGCCTTCTCTCCCTCCCAGGCCCACCCACTCTGAGAAAGAAAAACAAAGTCCTTGTGACAGATATGCAAAGTCAAGCAAAGGCAATTCCAAACTGGCCATGTCCCCAAAATACAGAGCTCATTCTGTACCCCGATTCCACCAGCTCTGGCAGGATGTGGACAGCATGTTTTCCAGCTCTCAAATTCCCCTTTCGTTTATGAGATATGGGGTCGAGGAGGTAGGAGGGGGGCAAAAAGGAGGCCTTGAATGCAGAGGACAAACCGGGCTGACTCTATCCATTAGCCACAATGTGTATTATGATTTTTCTGAGGACAGCTCAGGAGATCTGTGCTCTATTCTGTCTAGCAGTTCTGAGTCTCTGAGTCTCTGAGTCTCTTTCATGCTGACATTTCTAGCCTTACTCTCCTGGTTCATAAACACAAATGATGAGAGGAGAAGATCAAACTCAGAGATAAGAGAGGAGGGATCAGGGGATGGTCTTTATCCCCTCAAGCCAGCACAGAATCTGACATTCCCACTGCTTATCCGGGAGCCTCAGCAGTCAGAGGAGGACCCCCCCCTTCCTGGCTCGTGTGCCCTCCCAGGGTGCAGAGGCGATCCAAAGGGCCCAACACGGCATAAATGTCGGGGACCATCGTTACTGTGAGCATGCAGACATCACAGATCTCACGCAGTGACAGGCGGCACAGCGCATGGGGATCAGAAGCAGGAAGATTTGGATTAAAATCATGAGCTGCACTACTGTCAACACTTCTCATCTCAGTTCATCTGCAATCCCAGAATCTTCTGATCAATCAACAAACATTTATGTGGCACCTTCTGTGTGTCAGGCGCCGTGGTAAACACTAGGAATTTTAAAAAGGGGCAAAAATTCCTGTCCGGAAGGAGCTCACACGGGGCAGACGTGCCAAAAATTATGTACCAGTGGGACAAGAGCGAGATCGCCCTGGAGCACGCTCAGAGGGGACACTAAGAGGGCCAGGGAGGCTTCCTGGAGAGTGATTTGGGAGGATGTGAAGCCAGGGCAGCTGGGAGGAGAAGGGGAGGGAATAGGGGACAATGAAAATCCACAGAGACCCGGGAGATAAAGGGGCAAGTTGGAGGACTTCTGCCTGCCATCCTGAGCCAGGCAACCTGAAGAACCCTTCTAATAGATGCTGCCATCCCAAGTACTCCCAATCTCCAAGCTTCATGGGATGAAAAGCTTTCAAAGCGTAGAGAAATAATAGAAATAAAAATCATGTGAGAACAAGCCCAGGTGCGTATTATTTATCCCATCATCCTGTCTGCTACTTGAGTCATCCTGAGTGTATTCTCTGAGAGGGAACAGAAGATGATCTTAGATCACTGTATTTCTTATTCAACTACCAAAAAACGGCCATTTATCAGCCAGAACAATAATCTGTAAAAGATTAAACATAAAAGAATAATGGTAGGCTAGCAGTCTGTTCCCAGACTATTTCTATCTGAACACCATCAAAAAAGATGAGGAGAGGAGGCTGCACAATAATAACAGCTCGAGAACATACAAACAGCAATCAGGCTGAGACTTCAGGCCACAGGGCAGGGCTCTGGAGCAGTCACCCCGGATGCCTCTCACCACAGAATTATCTCCCCCCCACTCCCCAAAGTGGAAAAGAAGCTCTACTTGGTACAGCTGAAGAGCCTTCTCCACCTTCTCTCATTTTTTGTGCTTCTACTGCCAGCATTTAGCACAGCCTTGGCAAAAACACTTAATAGATGTTCTTTCCTCCCTCCCTTCCTCCCTCCTTCCCTCCCTCCCTCTCTCCCCCTTATACCTTCCATTTTCCCTGTTTTCTTTCTTCTTCCTTCCTTTTCTCTTTCCCTCCCTCCTTTACTCCCATCCTTCTTTCCCTCCTTCTTCCTTTATATCTGCATTGCATATATTTTAATGTTCTTTGTACTATTTCTTTCCCCACTCCACTCCCTCAAGGTAAGACATAACATCCATGAGTATAGAAATTGCATTTGTGTCTGTGAATCCTCAGCACTCATGTGAAGTGACTAGAACATGGCAGGCACTTACTAAATACTTTCTGAATACATAAGTGCTAGAAATTTGCTTGACAGACATAGTGGGTAACTAAATGCCCAAGGTCAAATAGCCAGGAAATAGAAGAGAAGGGCTTGAAATCACGACTTCCTTGAATCTAGGGACACTTGTCTTGCTTTTTTATTTTTAATTTTGTATTTGTAAAAGGACTGGCCAATGGGGGGCCCGTCCTTAGAGTAGACATCAAAAATACAGCGCCTGCTGAACCAGATGAAAATGTCACTGGGAAATATTTCACAAAATAAAAATATTCAAAACATGGAAAACATGACATTTAAAACTAAGTAAACAGGCCCCTGCAGGGAACCTTCTGTATGGATTGGTGGCTGCTGTTTGGGGTTGGGTTTGGCTCTGCTGCCTCAGAGTGTGCTGGGATTAGCCCTTACTGGTGGGTCCTGTGGTACCCGGATAGTCTTTCCTTCCCCTCCTGCTTCCTTCTAACAGGTGAAGGCTCAGTGAGCCCATTCTGGCCAGGAGTGACTGGACTGGGGGTGGGGAGGCTGGGAGGGAAGGCATGGACATAAGGCTGAATAGAAAAGGATTAACAGACTCCCCCCACTCTTAGTCCTTTTAATTTTCTTCTTTCTCTGTGTCAATCAAGACTTGAACTGGTCTGAGCTGCCAGGTGAAAGAGAGGGGCTTACAGCTGGCCACCAGATGGCCGTGAACGCATGGCGTCTCTGTGATGTTTGCCTCACTTGTGTTTATTCTTGTTTTATCTTAAGATAATGAACACCTGGAGATGGAATTAACCAGAATCTTATCTCGTGAGCTTCAAAAACATTGGAGCTGGTAACAGCAGCAGCCAAGTCCCTCCGAAGCCAAGAGGGCAGGTGGATGCAGGTCGGCAGGGGATCGCCTTATCAAACAAGACCTTGTACCACCATGGAGGCTGCTTTCCAGCCAGAATATGAGCCTGGTGGGGGCTGAGCCAGGAAGAACGAGGCGCCCCTCCGCTCATATCTTGTCTGTCTCACTACTTTATGTCTGAGCATGTTCATCCCAGGGACTTCGGGGATATGGAAGGGGAAAATGTGTCTCCCACTTTCTGGCTACTGTTCTTCTCAGTAAATACCCTTTGATAAAAGCCAATTGATGTCAAGTAAGTTGACTGATATTGGCAAACACTCTGTGTAGGGACTCCTGAGTAACAATATTAGAAGCTGCAGTAATCCCTAAGGATGACCCTAGAATACTAAGGATGGAATGGTCAGCCACACTTAGATGGCAGAAAAGGATTCTGGGAGTCCAAGGTGAGAGTTGTGTGTGTGTGTGTGAATACACATGGATTTTGTGTATATTTTTATGTGTGCATGTGTAGATGAATGCCCCCCCCCCCAATATAAGTCCTCTGAAGACAATTTTTCCCCCTTTATATATCTTACACCTGATACAATGTCCAACACATCATGACTGATTACTTGACTTATCCTGTGCTATAATTGTTAAAGGATGCCTTAGTGCAGAACATTGTCCACTGATTCAGATTAGGGCCTGCTGAGGAGCTGACGGTCTTAAGAGAGTTTGATTGGCACTTTGGGAGGCTCGGTGACCTCCCAGCACAGTCACTATGGGCCAAGGCTGAGACGCAATCAAGAGCTTCCCAACAAGGCCAGGTGTCTCACTCCCCTGCCATTCCAAAAATTATGTTCATTTTATAAAATTATTTTTATATGTGTATGTATATATATATACTAATAACTGCATACATTTATGTGTATCATTTTATGTGTGCATATATTTTATGTATATCATTTTATATGTGTATGTATATATGTATATGCATATATTTTATGTGTATCATCCTATGCGCATGTATATGTTATGTAATTGTATATATTATATGTGTATGTTAATAATTGCATATATGTATGTGTATATATTATGTGCATCATTGTATGTGTATGTTATATAATTGTATACATGTATGTATATATTTTTATATGTTTATGTTAATAATTGCATGTGTGTATCTGTATATATTCTAGGTGCATAATTTTATAGGTGTATGTATGTGCATGTTAATAATGGCATATGTGTATAGAGTTTGTGTATATCATTTTACATGTGTATGTATATAATTGTATATGTATGTGCAGATATTTTATATATGTATCATTTTTATGCATATGTATATATATACATAAAATTATATAAGTAAATATATATGTCATATATATATACATATAAATGATTATTAAGTGTGTTTCTCAAGGTAAGGTTATTTTAGCACTCCCATGCTTACAACTTGTACAGCTTTGGATAAATCATACCAGTTCTCAGTTTGCTCATCTGTAAAATGGCCCTTCCCAACTCTACCTCTAGGATCCTATGTGTTTTTTTTTTTTTTTTAAAGAATCTATTATTAGTTTCAAAAATGTGGTTTTGCTTTATTTTTCACTATTTAAATAAAATTAAGAAACACTATAAAGGAAAACTGGGAGGTTAACTAAACTCAGAACATTCTATTCTCAAGTCCTAAGTATACCCTTCTCTTAGCTCTTTTAATTCTAGCCACCATGTGGCCATGAGAGAGCTCCCGTGCACGCCCAGTCCTGAAGCCCACTTTTGTTTAAACCCTCTGGATTTCACCAAACAGAGTGTGTGAGACCGTTTCCAACCTTGGACACAGCGGTGAGATTCTGCACTTGTTTCTGCTGGGTTCCCGCCCCCCACCCCCTACTCCTTTGGAAAGTACAGTATAAACGCTCTCTCCCCTTCCCCCACGAATGTTGTGTCTCTCCATGGGTTGGAACCTCCAATGCAAATCCACCTACAGCCACGCCAGGGCACAGATACAACCTAGGGGACATCTGTCTCCTCCTAACCTGAAAGCCCCCAGGAAACCATTCAGGCAACTCCAAAGCAAAGATCTGACAGAATTATTAACCTGAAACCTCCCCATCGTACCCCGACTAGGGACATGCTCCGAAAAACACAGCAGTCCAGAAGGGAAGATTTCCATCTCCTCCTAAAACAAATCGGGTTCAAGATGCTTTGCACTAAGTTGGGCTTCAAATAACAAAGCTATAAATCGCCTGATCTTCCCCTAGCCCAATGGACAAATCTTCAATCAGCAACAGAGTACTCAGTGGAGGATCCAAGGATCCAAAGAACTGGATCACATCGTGATGCACTGGAAACATCCCTGGATTCAGAGTCAGAGAAACCGGTCCGAAAGGATGCTTTTTCCCTCATTACCTGAGTTACCCTGGGCTACACGCTTAGCTTTGTGGGTCAACAACAAAAGGACCGGCCCAAACAAGCTGTCCATCGGCACATTGGCGCTGGATGTTTCCAGGGAGCCCAGTAGAAGTGAAATGTACAGGGCCTGCTTAAGCCCCACAAACTACTTGCTTCAGTAGGAGTCTCCCAGCAGATTGTAAGAGTAGCTTTGAGTTGTTACTAAATCCTGTTTTACAATCATTCTGTTTGCGCAAGCTGTGTCTTCTGGTTAGCATTTCTTTGGTGTGTAGGAGTAAGTGATCTGTCCCCTGTTGGATTTGCATTTAGTATTTTTTATCTCCCCTTTTGGTGAAACACCAGAGAGGAGCCCCAAGTTACCAGGAAAGCTCTCTCCATATGCTGGGATTAGGTTTAATGAGTCGGAGTCTGATCCTTCTCATTACAGGACAAGCTCCGTTTCATGGAGTCCCGTCCAAATTAAGTGTCTAGGCACACAAGAGACGGGTACAGCACCTTGGCAATGGTATCTTAATGAAAAAAATAAAACAAGGAAATTTGTGGTAAAGCCTGAATTTGTACTGAGGGCAGGGACTATGTTTTTTTTTTTTTTTTACTAATTGTACTCTGGTGCACACAGTAGGTGCTTAATAAATGTTTACTAGGTTGAAGGCAACTTTTAAAATGAACAAACGAATCCCTGATAACCGTTGCCCCATTAGTCCTTGGCGTAGTAAATATAACATCTCCTCTGCTACTTAAAGGACCTTTGGTTTTAATCATGGAGATGTTTCGTCCACTCAAGCACACCAACATCCCTCTTGAGACAAGCCTTCAGTGCTTCTCTGTGGATCATTTCCTCCTTTCAGCTGAAATCTTCCTTGAGGGCAGGGGCCGCCTTTTCCTCTGCATCCCCTGGTTCAGCCCAGCGCCAGGCACTCCCTAGAAATTCCTGGTGACTGACTGACTCAAACAATGCGAGGGCCGACAAATCCATCACCCTTCAGTCAATGGGCCAAAGCTGGGCGATTTTCAGACAGCAGGCACGCTGCCCGGACCTGAAGCCTCCCCAACTTGTCAGAGGTCCTTCCAGAGCTTTCTCGTGACCTGACATTACCTCCAAATTAAAACAAAGCATCACTGGCCCCTGGGCCTAGAACTAGAAGGGACCCTGGTGGTCATCAAGCTGAACAGAGGAAGAAACTGGGGGCCACAGAGGGGAGGATTTGTTGGGGGTCGCCCTGCGGAAGCCAACCTGAACCCACTTCTGAAGCCCAAACCGGCTTCCTATCCATCACACTGCCCTGCTTCTCCAGGAGGACGTTAATCATCCAAATCCTGGCTAATTGGCATGCTGAGGGACTAAGGAGTTGGATGGTTAAACAACAAATCTGGATGACATTTAGTTCTCTAAGATGTATCATGCTTTTTTTTTTAATGGGGGGAGAGTTGTAGGAGGAAGGGAGGCTTTCTCTCCCTCAGCCACGAGACTCCAGAGTCATTCTACAAATATTTGGGTTATGTCCGCTGCAAAAAAGGAGCCGGGCTTGACAGTTAGGGGCAGAATACAGGAAGTGCTCGCTAGCCGAGAGCCCAGACCAGGAAACAACATGGAGTTTGCAGCTTTGGCTGCTGTCGGGTGTCTTGGTACAGACGTGTGGGAGAGGGAGCTTTCTCCACGCCTAGGATTCCTGCGGGGCGAAAAAGAGTTGGAACGAGTACTCGAGGGAGGAGAATAAATGCCAACGGGAGGGCTGCTCCCCCCCCCCGGCTCCCACAAATCTGAAAACCAAGGAGAATCAAGTGAGAAGGAAGGGAAGGTCCAAGCTCCCTTCTCCTTTATCCACGTCCATCCTCCCAGGATTCCTTGGACCACAGGGCACGTCGGGCCGGTCTGCTGATTTGAAGCAAGATCTTGTAGGCCATTGGATGGTGACAGGAAGACAGAGGGACATTCGGCAGGAAGACGGTCCGCCTCTGCAGCTGGCACGGTGGCTATCTGCGTCAGCAACACGGGGCAGGGCCTTGGGACCCCGAATGCCACGTGTGCTGGGCTTTTGTGAATGGAAAAGTCTGGGCTGCGGTCCCTTGGACCATTTAAATCTAGAAGACAATTTCATTGTCTTTTATCCACCCGGCACACAGTAAGAGCTTAATAAATGTTTAGGGAACAGTCAGCCTGGTGCTCCTCACTGCCACGGCCCAGGTTAAAAAGGGCTCCACTCAGCATCTGGAGATCCAATACGCAAGTTAGCAACTTCAGCAGCGAGTCCGATTGTGCAATAAGGTCATCCAATTCATCTGTTTTGCTGCCAGGCCACTGGGAGGACAATGGACACAGACCCTGTCTTCAAGGGGCTTACCTCATATTTATTTTACACGTATTATGTGGGCACGTATGTCTGCATACATGTAGTTATTTATCCACGCAGGTACATATTGTTTCTCCTAGAGAACGTAAACTCCCAGAGGGTAGGAATGGTCCCTTCTCTGAGCCTCACAGAGTACTGAGAGGGAGGTACACGTGGGTGAGTCCCAGACCTGGATTTGAGACTTTTTGATATGGGAACTTCCAGATGTGCCATCTCCCTCTACCCATGCAGGCGACCACTTCACTATAAGTTAATCTTAAGGCAGTTGTCTGAAGCTCTGATCTAATAAAGGACTTGTTCAGGGACACAGAGCCATAATTGTCAAAGGCAGAATTTAAATCTGGGTCTTCTTAACTTAAAATCTTATTTTATTAAAAAAAAAACCTAAAATTTCTTTGCTCTCTAGGGTACAGACAGTCCCTATTATTTGAATAGACTTGAGATAGATAGAAAGTGTCATCCGCATCTAAAGAGAGAACTATGGACACTGAATGTGGATTGAAGTATAGTGTTTTCACCTATTTTTATGTTGTTTGTTTGCTTTTTTTCCCCTTTCGATCTGATTTTTCTTGCACAACATGACAAATATGGAAACATGTGTAAAAGAAAATGCACATATTTAAGCTATATCAGACTGGTAGGGGAAGGAGGTAAGGGAGAAAAATTTGGAGCACAAAGTTTTATAAAAATGACTGTTGAAAACTATCTTTACGAGAATGTTGAAAACTATCTTTACACATGTTTGGAAAAATAAAATACTATTAAAAACCAAGGCCAGGGGCTGAATTTGGTGCTCTGGCCGGTTTGCCAAAGTTACCCCATGCTGCCTGGTACACAGTCGATGCTCATGAACGTGGGATGGGCAGATTTCTACTAATGGTAAATAACGCATATACAGAAAAGTAAGTAGAACCATTTGGAGAAATGCCCACAAGTGAGAAGATGGGAAACAACTTCTCGCCATATGAGTGAACGATTCAGCTGCTTCGTTGGCTAGTTTGCTTTACATAAGGGAAGGCCCAACAGGGGCAGGTACAACGTTTCTCCACATGGGGAAACGGTCTGTGTTCTATCAGTCTAAGCCCTGAGTTGACCTGGAGAGGAGTGTCTGATTGAGGACTGATCCCCAGGACACCCAAGTGGGGTTTCCACAATATACTTTTGAATTATTTCTCACTATGTTGCCTTTCCCAAGGCCTGTGCCATTTTGCATCAATAGAGGACTATGGAAAATTTGTGGGGTGCCCACCTGGAAGAGAAATATATGACCCCCATAAAGAAAAATGAAGCCCGACTAAAGAAAATGGCAGCAAGAGAGCAAAAGTTTGTTACCAAAACATTCACAGTGGGCAGGTAAGGAAGGGGGGGAGGGAATAATTGCAAAGAGAGAAGCTGCATTTCCGCTGAGCCTTCTGTTGCCAAGGTGGCCTGCTGCATCTCCTGAAAGTTTACTTTAGCACAGTATATGCTGATGAGGATAATTAAATAGAAACTGCAGGATTGCGGAGGTGGAAGGGACCTACCTATCAGAGCTATTCCATGGAGGTGACAAGATTTAGAGCTGCTGAGCCATCTAACACATCCAAGAAAGAATTCCCACTCCAACACCTCAGCAAACGTGGCTGACTCCAGGTGGCTCACAGATCTCTGCTACAGGGAAACTCATCCTTCCTTGAGAGCACATTTCATACTCAAACAGCTCCCATTGTAGGGTTTTTCTTTTTGTCTATCCCAAGGTGTCTCTTTATAATTTCCACTTATCGGACCTGGTCCTGCCTTCTAAGGTTAAATGGAAGTCACTGGATCCCTCTTCATGTGATGGTTCTTTGGACACTAAAAAAAGTTTAGTCCCTCCTGTGGCCATTTCCGTACCCAAAGAAAAGGTTTCCCTTCTTACAGCTAAAAAAAACCCCCAAAAAACAAAACCCTCCCCAGTTTCTTTAACTGCCTGGATTCAAGGCGCTTCACTTCATTCTTTGTTGCTGTTGTTTTCAGCAAAATTAACCAAAAGCCCCTATTTATTCCCATTTTTCTGGGCTGCAATTTCCCCTAAAATTAGTTCATCTACTGTTCTGAATATAATTTTAATCTTCTCTTGGAGATTATTCTGATTCTGATCATGCAGGATAATTAAACGGTTCCGTGCACAGACATTGTGGGGGGTTAATGGATGAGGTCATGTGGCAGAGGGGAAAGAACACTGGCTCTTAGTCAATGGTCAATAATCATTTATGAAGGGGCTCTTGTGTGTCAGACACTAACGAAAGACAGACAGCAAGGTCCAAACAGGAGAGAGGGGCGACAGTCAAGAGAGGGGAGGCTCTGGCATTGTTAGGGGATGCGGGTTTGAATCCCGGGATAGTCAGAGCCTTATGAAGCGAGTTTTATTGTTTGCACTTGACCAGATCTGCTCAGGGCACATAGCACCCTGCATCTTCCCCCCATCCAGCTCCTGAGGCGTCCCTCGGGCACCTTCACCCTTCCTGTTTCCTTCTCAGATGAACAGGATGGACCCACATCTCCACTTCCTTCCAATTCTAGGCCCTCATTAACCTTTAGGGCTGAAACCTGTGAAGATCCATCCAGAAAGGATGCACATAAAGTGCTCTGAAATCATGATAAAGACAGCGTGCCTTTCTCTAGGTCTGCAAAGAATCTCATTTAATCCTCACAGCCACTGGAGGAGGTAGGCACTATTACTGTTCCCATTTTACAGATGAGGAAATTGAGTGACTCAGTGAGCTCGGGGCTTCCAGATTCATCTTTCTCCTGCTTCAGACAGCTCAAAGCCTCAGGATGGGGCTGCCTTCCAGGGAGGGCTTTGGAGCTCTGCAGCCAGGGAACCCAGGAGGGCAGGATTTTCCTGCTCAGGGCAGTTGGTCTCCTAGTTTTCTGCCATCAGGCAAGCGCCACAAAAGGGCAGTGTTTGTTGTTGTGAATGGGGCCCTTTTGTCATGTGGCTCTCAATGCCCACTGTTCACAGGGTTTATTCTTAATCCTCTCCCCTGAGGATTTTCCCCACCCAATAGTGACTCTCAAGCCAGTCCCACGGGACCCACAGTCTCAGGTTTCCAGAGACACTAAAGAATGATTTTTCCACAGTCAAAGAGTCAGCATGTTGGAAGGGCGGCCTCCGAGTACTCTCAGGGACCGTCCTGGGCGAGTTCCCCCCTTCCCCCACTGCCTCTAGTACTCCCTTCTGCTTCTGCACAACTCACAGACTGCTTCTGGGAGGGGCGGAGGGTGGGTGCTGGAATGGGGTTCAGTAGCCCAAGTCACCGGTGTCTCACTGAGTCCGGCAACGTCGGGGAGATGGGGGTGGGCAGGGGGGCAGAGGGGCATCCGGCTGGCGAGGGAGGAGAGGGTGGGGCTGGGTTCTCTGCAGGTGAGTGAGGCTCACCGAGCTTCCAGCCTGCCCATGAAAGGAAGAACCCGTCTGGGCAAAGGTACTCTGAGGAGGAGGAGAAAGATAATGAGGCAAGACAGCGCTGGATGAGGATTATGTCGAGGCAGAGCGGTCACTGGGAAGACTTGGGAATCATGCTAACATCCGGCGCCAAGTTCTGAGTAGGCCCCAAGGTGCCTGCACTCGGACGAGAGAGACAAAGGGGAGGAGGTGGTTGGAGGAAGCCCAGGAGAATGTCAGGTTATCAGGATGGGAGCAGAGGCAGCAGCGGTTGGATCACGGTCTCAGAAGTGGGAAAGAGAGCTAGAACCTAAGCAGCAGTGAGGGACAGGCCAAGGAGACGGCCATCGAGTGACATGGAAGCGAAGGACAGCGGCAGTCTGGAGAGATGGTCATAACTCGGCGAGTCCAGCTCTGGGGCAGAGAGCTAGAACTCAAGCAGGATTCTAGAAAACAAGCAGGTCTCAGAAGTAGGACAGAGAACTAGAACCCAAGCTATAGTGAGGGACGGGGGCAAGGAGACAGCCATCAAGTGACATGGAAGCGAAAGACGGCAGCAGATGGCAGAGACGCCCACTAACTCGGCGAGTCCAGCTCTGGGGCAGGAATGGCGAGAGACCCCCTTCTGCTGGGGAGGGAGAACCAGAGAAAGATCCGCAGGGGGCTCCCCAGACTCTCAGAGCCGAGGGGAGCCTGACTGGATGCCCCTCAGGAGTCTCCGCCACCACACACACAGTAAAAGCGGAAGGTCTTCTGGTGAAGGCCGGTGTCTGAAGGATGTTCGGCTGACAGGGGCCATGACACCTCCCTTTGAGGACAGGAAGATGATCCAGGAGCTAAGTGGCCCAATGGAGATCAGGAAAACTTGAGCTCCTAAGTGAGGCCTGGGCCAACATTTCTCAGTCTCAGTTTCCTCATCTACAAAATGGGGATAATCTTGTAGGATTATTCTGAGGATTAAATAAATTAAAGCCTTAAAACACTATCTACTAATCGTGATGAAAAGGAGAATTTGCTTTCTTCTCCTTGGTTCCAGAGAACAAAGGGAGAAGCAATGTCTGAAGCGGCAAACAAGGCTGAGTTGTGATTAACCGTGGGAGCCCTGTGTGGGCAGTGCACACAGTAGGCGCTTAATAGATGTTTACTGATTGACGGACCAATTTTCCTGGTTTTCTGCTGTTGTTTGTTACTGGCCATAGGGCCAAGCCGATGAGAATTTAGAGCACCCAAGAGCTTTCGGGATCCCTCTGCCAAGCTCGCTTCCCCTTCATGCAGTTTTACCCTCTTCCCTTCTCACTACTTGGCTGAGGGAAATATTGTGACACAGTCCTTGGCTTGGGCGGGCGCCAGCTCCAGGGCTTCAAGAACACTGGGACGCTTGAGCTGCAGGAAAGGGCTCCCTCTACAAAGTCTCTTTTCACAGGCCTTCCTCCCAGCTGCTTATTCCCCTCTCCCCCACCACGTGAACATTCATAAATGGGAGCTACATAGCCCTCGAAGGTCGGAGACCCTTCACAAAGCCCTCTGTGAGTAACTGGTACTACCTCTGTTTTTACAGACAAACAAATCGAGGGTGAGGGGAGTCAAGTGACTTGCTTAGGATCATTTGACTAGGGACAGAAATAGCATTTAAGGCAGGTTTCAGTTACTCTTCAGTCCAGGAGGAAAGGGTTTCAGGCTGAACCAGAGCTTGAGGAATCAGTGGCCCTCTCCTAAATACTCTGATGCTTCCTTGTCCTGGGAACGCTCCCATTTCCAAAAGCATTCACCCAAGGTGACAAGACGACGAAGCCTCTAGGGTGGACTTCACCCTTTGGAACAGGAAATCATCGGGCCAGAATTGCTGTAATCAGCAAAGGAGCAGCAGGAAGACTGAGCCATGGACGCAACATGGCGGCCCAATCATGGGCCAGGGGTAAAATGGAGCTTTTGATGGTGATGGGAAGCTGGGTCCACTGGAAGGCTTCCAGGAGACACCCAAGACAGAACTCAAAGAGAGATGAAGACTCCCAAAGGCAGATCTGATCTCAATGTAAAGAAACGCTTCCTTCCAAACATCAGAGCTCCCGCGAAGGGGGATGAGACGCCATGTCAGGGAACACGCTCTTCCAGAGAAGGCTGGGATGCTCTCAGGTTCCTGCTCAGTTATGTCCTGTAAGCTATTACGGACTTGGGGAGTTCTGATTCTGTTACTACCCAAAGCATGGAAAGGAGGATGAAAGCAAAGAGTCAGGACCAGCTGAAGGGCCAGAAAAACCGGATCATGAGGAGAGCTCCAGGATCTCACTGGAGGACAGCTGGCTGCTCTTGACCCGTGTTCTAGAGTAGTGTGCTTTTCACCACGAGTTAATAGTGCCAGCCGGGCCCTTTCTGCTCTTACGGAGGATTAGTGGGCTCATTTAGGGTTAAAGTATATCTTTGCTCCAAGTATAAAAAAAAAGGATGCCCAAAGCCAGAAAATAATGTAAATAAAATTAAAGACCTATTGCAATTACTTTAAAAGAATGTTCATGTAAAAACAGGCTTAGAGATGAAGGACACGCTGACGCACAAGAGTGGGGAGGTGGCGGATAGTTCAGAGACACCTTATCTTGGGGCTTGCCCAAGAGCATGTAAACTACTTGAAGGTCTGGGGCTGTGTTTGTTTTATTTATCTCTGTATCTCCGGGGTCTAACATTGTCAGTCAATCATCTGCATTCTTAAATGAGCTTTCTGTATGTGTGCCGGCTGCTCCTTTAGGCTGCAAGCTCACTGAGGACAGGAACCATGTTTTGGTTTTTTATGTTTTTATAACTATTCTCAAAGTTTAGCACATGCTTGTGTGGGTGGTTAATACATGTTTAATGGACTGGATTACTGGATTGGGAGGTACTATGTGCTAGACATTATACTAGGGCAATCTTCAAGCAATATAGTAAAGTACTAGCAGTAGCAGTTATTGGGGTAGTAATAGCTATTGCTAGCACAACTACTGCTAGTTTACCATAATGCTTTAAGTACTATTACAATTACTACTGATATTACCAATTTACTATGTTGCTTTAGTATATTGCTCTAAGTACTACTGCTACTATAATAATTACTACAACTAATACCACCAAGTTTATCATATTGCTTTAAGTACTAATACTGTTATTACAACAATAATTATTACTGCTGCTACTACTAGTACAACTATCACTACTGCTAGTTTACTATAATGCTTTAAGTACTATTACAATTGCTACTAATGTTACCAATTTACTATTTTGCTTTAGTATATTGCTCTAAGTATTACTACAATAATTACTACTATCACCACCAGTTTACTATATTGCTTTAAGTACTAATACTATTACTGCAACAATAATTATTACTGCTACTACTACAACTATCACTACTGCTAATTTACTATAGTGCTTTAAGTACAATTACAATTACTACTAACATTACCAATTCACTATGCTGCTTTAGTATATTGTTCTAAATACTACTACTACTGCAATAATTACTACTACTATCACCACCAGTTTACTATATTGCTTTAAGTACTAATACCATTACTGCAACAATCATTATTACTGCTACTACTACTATAACTACTACCACTACCAGTTTATCATATTGCTTTAAGTATTATTACAGCAACTAACTACTACTACTACTACAACTATCACTACTGCTAGTTTACTATAGTGCTTTAAGTACTATTACAATTACTACTACTAGTACTACAAGTACTACAATAGTACTACTACTATTACAATTTACTATGTTGCTTTAGTATATTGTTCTAAATACTACTACTACTACTACTACAATAATTACTACTACTACCACCACCAGTATACCATATTGCTTTAAGTATTAATACTATTACAACAATTATTACTGCTACTACTACTACTACTACTACTACAAGTACTACCACCACCAGTTTATCATATTGCTTTAAGTATTATTACAACAACTAGTAGTTACTAGTACTACAACTATCACTATTCCTTGTTTACTATATTGCTTTAAGTACTACCACAACACTAATTACTACGAGTTTATTTCACTTTATTGTTTTAAGCACTACGACTACAACAGTATTACTGTTATCAATACTACTATCATACCAGTTTACTATATTACTTTAAGCACTATTACAATAACAATAATTACTACTACTACCACCACCACCAATTTACCATATTGCTTTCAGTACTAGTACAACTACTACAACAACTAGTAGTTACTACCACTACAATTATCACTACTACTAGTTTACTATATTGTTTTAAATACTTCCACAACACTAATTACTGCCAGTTTACTTTATTGTTTTAAGCACTACTTCTGTAACAGTAATGATTATTACTAATATTACTATCACCACCAGTTTACTATATTTAAGTACTATTACAACAACAATAATTACTACTATCACCACCATCAATTTACCATATTGTTTTAAGTACTACTATAACTATTACTAGTATTACAATTAGTAGTTACTACTGCTACAACTGTCCCTACTAGTAGTTTATTATATTGCTTTAAGTACTATTACTATAACAATTACTACTACTACTACTACTACTACCGTTCTACTAATTTACTATATTGCTTTAAGTGCTATTACAATAATTATTACTATGGCTACTACTGCTACAACAACCATCACTACCAGTAGTTTACCATATTGTTTTAAGTACTATTGCTATAACAATAACAATAATTACTATTAGTACTACCAGCTGTTTTAAGTACTACTACTACTACTACTACTACTACTACTACAACTACTATTACTATTATCACCATCACTACTATTTCTTATAGGTGTATCTTGAATTTAGGTCTTCTTGAGATTATGTAGAACATCCTATACCACGCTGCGTTTACATAGAAATAGAGACTAGATCTGCCATTTCCTTGGTATGGGGAAGTCCTCGTTCATGAATTCTATGTAATATTGTCTGGAACAATGAGAGGTTAGAGGACCAGCCCAGGCTCCCAGGCCAATATGTGTCAGAGACGGGAGTTGACGTGGGCTTTCCCTTTACCAACGCTCTTTAAACCCCAGGCCATGCTGGCTTTTCTCCCTGTATACCACAACTCTATGGGAGCAGTTAAAAATGGTCTGCTGTTCCCACCTGAATGTCTGAAACTATCTAAAGGACAGCAAAATGGAAGTCCAGGAACTCTGGAGTTAGAAGACCTGAGTTCTAATTCCACCTTAGACACCAGTATGATATTGGGCAAGTCATCCACTGTTCATCTAACTGTTCCGAAGGACCCTCTCACCTCAGCCCCCCAGGTGCCAATGGTTGCTTTGTAAATCCCAGTGCTCTGGTTTTTCCCAATAATTTTCCTTGACCTACTTGCCAATAAAGTATATAGCAAAATGCCAAGTCTAGAACCCCTCGATACTTTCTCATTGGATGAGATTTGGGAAATATTCAAGTAGGGGACAGCTGCATGCCCAATTCTTTTCCTGTGGGATGATAACGAAAGACAAGCTCGTGTTCTTTGTAAAGCCGGACACAGAAGGGTGTTGTCCTGCCAGGGGAGGAGACAGGGCCGGCTCTGTGTGTGTCTCTGAAAAGACCAGCCCAAGAACGGCCTTCTTCCCTACTCCCAGCTCTGGGGTGCTGCTACAAGCCCTCCACACTGGGCTGGCACAGATTGGGGCATCTGCCCAGCCCCCACCCCCAGCTGCCCAGTGTCTGTGTACCCGGTGGGTCCCGGCCCTGCCCCACCCTTGGAAACTGCCCCCTCTGTGATTCCTGCCTTTGATCGAGCCCGGAGGACCTGAGGTCTGTTATTCATTCTTCCTCCTTGTGACTTGGGCAAGGGCCACCTCCAGCACAGACACAAAGAGATTTCTCTCTCTCAGAACTGTGGGACAGTGGAAATGAAAACAGCTCTGAAAAAACGGGCAGAATGATGATGCGGACGCTTGTACTTCCTGAGCAAAGGTCCCAGGGGTTTTATGGCCACTGGGGGAAGGGTAATGGAAAGAACGCGGGACAGAATTAGAGAATCATCATGGAACCCTAGAACAGGAGGCGTCCAAGCTGAGGCATCTAGGGACGGCTTCTTAACCTTTTTTGTTAAGACTTCATGGGTGATCTGGGGTAAGCAAGACCTGAATGTGAATCCAGCCTTGGAAACTCACTATATTACTATATAGTTAATTAACCCCCACTTCTTTCATTTCTTCAGCTGAAAAGTGGGGATAATAGTGCAAAAGGGGAGGGAACAAACATTATTAAGTGCCTACTATGTGCCAAGTGCCATGCTGAGGGCTTTACAAATATTACCTCATTTGAGCTTTGCAACAGTAGTAACCAATGCGCTTATCATCCTCCTTATATATGCTATATACATCATATATAACACATACACCCTATTTACTATGTACATCGCATATAGTATAACATATATATATATGTTGCCCCACTTAGAGTCACAAAGACTCATTTTCCCTGGTTCAAATGCAGTCTCTGACATTTATTTGCCATATGACTCTGGGCAAGTCACTTATCCTGTCTGAGTCATCTCAGAGGAAGGAATGGGCATGAGAAGGAAATGGCCAAGTATTCCAGGATGAAAATGATTAAACAACAACAAATAGGTGGAGGAAACTTCTGAGCGGAAAGTTCCCTATTCGGGGCTATTCAAAAAAATTACAACCGATGACCAATATTTATCTAAAGCTTTAAGACTCTTTCCTTACAAGAAACGGCAATTTCATTCATTTAGGAACCTCAGCAAGCACGATCAGAGCAGAGCAAAGGATCTTGGAAGCTCTTAGGTCTAACATGGCCCTGGTGAGGACCCAGAGATCCCGAGACCTTTAGGAGTCTGGGAGCTGAACTCAGGGTCTCTGACGCCAAATCCTGTGCTCTCTGCACCAGGTTAGGTTTCTTCTTCTTTGTTAGAATATAGGCTTCCTGAGGGCAGGGGGTGTTCTGCTTTTATTTTTGATTGCTCAACGTGTAGCATGGTCTGGTATACAGTAGGTGCTTTACTTTAAGCTCTAACTTATTTAGATATGAAATATAATAAATGTGCATCTTAAATTTGACATCCAAAACAGTTCTTTACAATAATGACCATGCAAGATCCTACTAATCTTAGATGAAGGATTTTACATGGGGGATAAAAGAACATTTCAAATCAGGTGCTCTGGGTTCCAATCCAAGCTCTGTTATTCCTCCCTCTGCCTGGATCTCAGTTTCTACACTGGTAAAAATCAGTTGGTTCCCTCAATAATCCTTAGAGTAGTCCCTTACTACTCTACATCTGTGATTAGTACAAAGCAAATAAATTCCTCAAAGTGGGGGGGGGAGGAGTTTAATTGTTTTCTTTGCATCCATAGTGTACACAGTAGGTGCTTAATAAGGATTCTCTTATGTGGTTCCTAGCAAGGACATATCCTTTCGGAATGTAAGCTCCTAAAGAGCAGGGGCTTTCACTTTTGTTTTTGTATGCCTATTGCATAGCTTGATGCCTGGCATACAGTTAGTGTTTAATAAATGTTTGCTGACTGATTGACAGCACGGTATCTAGCACATAGTGGGTACCCAATTGTTCTTAAAATGCTCGATCTAGTCTCGCTGTATTTAGAAGGTAAGCAAGCTGTGTTCTGGTACCGGCTCTGTGAGGGTGTCCCTCAGGGTGGGCCACTCGTCTCAAACCTCAGTTTCCTACAGAAATGGTCAACGATAACCACGTGCCTTCTTGTCTGTGGCTCTCTCTAATGCAGCATGAAAGGCCCTTCGAGCCCCAAATTTCAATATTTCTTTTTCTATTTATCACTTTAATTTGAGCTCACAAATCATTTTGGTAACGGGGCCCAATGTTAATTAACGCAGAGACCGCGAATGTCCCCCTCTGCTTCCATCCGGGCACTTTCCTCGCCAGTTCCCACGGGCCATCCTGACCCCGACAAGGGCATCGCTCCATTACGTGAAAAAACCCTGGTCCTGGGCCTCAGTGAGAACAGAAACTCAGAAACCGAGCAGGGAGAAGCAGCGTGAAGCTACAAATTCAATCAGCTGTGAAGAAAGGGGGAAAATGTATTTTGAAAAAACATAAAAATAAAACCTACCACTTCCAGGCAGAAATCCAAGCAGAGCCACTGCAGGCCCAGGGCTTCCAACAAATACTTCTGGAGCTTCCTTCCTGCGGTGCCTTTGACTTTGGAACAACAGCCTAAACTGATAGTGCGTCCAAGGGCTGACTTTTTGAACTCACTGTACTTTGTCCAGAAGGGTTCCTGATCTCGGAAGGGGAAGGAAGGGAAGGGAAGGCGGCGGGGAACTTGTCGTTCCATCAGAGTCGATCCACCGGCTTTGAAGGAGAAAGACAATCTGGGCGATCCTTACTTTTAAATGAGAGAATCACAGAATTCTGGAGCTGGGGAGGGATTCAGAATGAATCCTTGTGGACTGTTGGGGAGGGGCTAGGAAAAGAAAGGCCGAGGTATGGCCCTGGGCCTAGCAAGGGCCCTTCTGGATCTCTGTCACCAGAGGGAGCAAGGAACAGCCAAGAAGCCGGTGTCCCACCGGCCATATTTATGTTTCATTGCCTTGGCTGTTTTTGCTCCTCTCCAAGATGCTGGAATAAGATAAGCTCCTCAGGTCAAGGTGATTCCTCCAGCCAGTCTGCACAGCTTTCTATGCAAAAAGCCAATCAAAGGAGCACCGGTGAATGCACTAGGCTGGGGGCCAGGTTCCCGACTCATAAAGGAAACCGGTTGTGGGAGGAAGAGTGAGGGAAAAAGGATGGAGAGAGGCTAGGGAAAAAGGAAGGAAGTAAAGAAAGAGAAGGAGGGAGAGAGGAAGGGAGAAAAGGAAGAAGGAAGAAAGGGAAAGAAGGGAGAAAGGGAGAGAGGAGGGAAAGAAAAGAAGGAGGAAGGGGGGAAAGAAAGGAGAAAGGAAGAGAGAGGATGGAGAGAAAGGAGAAGGAAGGGGAAAAGGGGGAAAAGAAAAGAAGGAAGAAAGGAAGGGATGGAAGAAAGAAAAGAAGGAAGGAAAGAAGGAAGAAAGGAAGGAAGGAGAAAGAAAGGAGAGCGGAAAGGAAAGAAGAAAGGAAGGGAGATTAAGAAGGAGGAAAGGAAAGAAGGAAGGGAGAGAAGGAAGGAAAGGAGGAAAGAAGGGAAAGTAAAAAAAGAAAAGGAAGGGAGGAAAGGAGGGGAGGAAAGGGGGAAAGGGAAGCGAGGGGGGAAAGAGGGACAAAAGAGCAAGGAGGAAGGAGGGAGAGGAAGAGGAAAAGATAGGGATGAAGGGGCCCAAGAAGAGGAGAGAGGAGAGGAAGATTAGACATGGGAAAGGGAGGTTGGTGCTTTCCCCAAATGGAGCCCAAGAGGTTTCTTCCCAGGGACCCAGGAGTTCGGAGAATGAGGCAAGTGAGCCTGCTTAGAGGAGAGGAGAAGGGGGCCCACACAGGGCAAGGCTAGAGGTTGAATTCTGAAAATTACCCCAAGTTCCTCACCCATCTCTTTTCCTTCCTAGAAGCCCCAGGCCGGCCCGGTCCTAGGAGGCCGAGCGAGCTGCCGCCTGCCAGTGGAGGAGTTTTGAGGCGTGGCCGGACCACCAGGGTAGGAGCTGAACTGGGCTTCGGGCCCCCCGCCCCCTTCCTTCTTCTTCCATAGCTCCTGCAGGAAAAGGGAAACCCCGCCTTCTGGCCCGCTTGAGGGAGGCTTCTAGGAGGAGGACTGGAGGCCAGCCCCAGCTTGGAGGAGCTCCTGCAGGAGGAGGACCGGAGGCCGGGCCCTGGCTGAGGGGGAAGCTCCTGCAGGAGAAGGACTGGAGGCCGGGCGCCAGCCCAGCCTCATCCTTCCCAACAAGCGGCGAGATTCCGGGAAAGCGGCCTCCTCCTTTCTGCCCGTTTTCTGCCCGTTTCCTGTGTGTATTTTTATCCAGTTCGAGGCCATTAAAAAGTCCCTGGCCATTTTCACTCTCAGTTTCTCACCAGTGACTGGTTGTTCCTTCACCCAAGCACTGCCAGGAAAGGGGCTGGGGCTGGGGGAGGGGTCCCGGGGCTCCGGGGGGCAGGATCTGGGTGACAGTCGCTGGCTGGGTGACCTGGGATAAGCCGCCTAATAACTGCTCTAAACCTCAGGTTCCTCATCTCAATAAGAGGGGGTTGACCAAATCAGGCAACTAATAAGCATTTATTAAGCACCTACTGTATGCCAGGCACTGTGCTAAGTACGGGGACAAAACATGAGGCAGAAGTCAGTTCTTGGACTCAGGGAGCTAACAATCCAGTGTCCTTCCCTCTGTCCATTCATCTGCGTGGGGAGGGAGACATTCACACCCGTCTCCAAACTGCCTCTTCCCCTTAGATCATCCAAAGGATCGTGGAGTCCTTCCCACAGACGCTGCCTCTTCTGGCAACCAGGAAGCTGCTGGTCCCACTGCCAGCTGACCCTCCCCACCTTCTCTCAGGCTCCTTAGGTCTCCCAGAGACATCGGGCTGCAGGCGATCACTGGCTGGGCCTGGGGACCCATCCCTCCCTTCCACACCCTCCTGGCTCCCAGCAGCTTCCTCCTTGGGAGGAGGCCAGGCCAGGCTCATTCTCACCCAGGGGGCGGACCATGGGTTATGGGAGACAAACCCCCCACCCCCTTCCGAGGCAACCTGCTCTCTCCAAAGAAAACAACACTTTGGGGGGGTTCTATTTCCCAAATGGCAGATCAGAGGCTTCGATGGGTGCTCTTATTTTCAGACTCTCTGGGCCCCGTCCCCAGGGGAGGCTGCTCTCTGACCTCAGAACTATCACCCCTTTCACTGATTATCCCCCCTGCAGGGAGGCCTTAACTGAGGCCCATCGAAGACAAAACTGGGATTAAACCTGGGAACCAGTTCACAGGTATAAAGCAGATCACTTGGGGGAGCCAAGGAATGGCAGGTGCCTGTGGAATGGCCAAGGCCGAGGGGGTTCCTGGAACGTGGAGAGTCAGAGGTTGGGGGTCCCTGGAATTTCTAAGAAGGGATCCATTCACTCTCCCAGAAAGCTCCACGACAGAGAAGGTGAAGGAGCCCCACAGTAGCCCCCACCCCAGAGGGTCCCGATCACACAGGGAGGGGCAGCGGGGCTGGATTCACACTCGGGACCTCGGGCTTGTTAGCGGTCACTCTTACCAAGGCCTCCAGCACAGGCTCCTTGGGGAACTTCCTTCAGACACTTTCCCCCAAGATAAAGCTGAGGGGAATGATCTGTTGGGAGCCTCCTGTTCTTGGGGTGGGGGAAGGGGGAGGGAGGCCATGAAGCACGCCGGCCCCACCCCCGCCATAAAGATCACACTCTGGCTGAGAGAGTGAAAGCAAAACCCGCCTTCCACCTGGGAGCTGAGCTCACCTGGGCCCACAGAAGGGTTCGAGGAAAGAAAGACGGCGCTGCCGGTTCTCCAGGGCAGACGGCCCACACGGATGTCCCGCTCTCCCTGACCCCACGGCTCCCCCAAACTATCCCTCTGCCCAGGCACCCGGACGCTTGCCTCAGGCTCTGCCGGGCCCCTGTCCCCTCAGGCACCAGCTCCCACCCATCCCACAGCCTCCGCCTTAGCACAAAACTTCCACCCCCTCCCGGGGCTCCTGAGCAGCCTTCCAGCCTCTCCTTTCTCCAATTGGCCCCCTCCTGCCAGAATCGTGGTCCTAAATCCAGTCCCATAACCCCCTGCCTGGAAATCTGAGGGCCCACAGAGTGACCCCAAGTCCTCAGCCTCGTTACCCCCAGGACAAACTAAAATCCTGCTTGGCAATGGAGGCCCTTCTGGCCTCTTCCTTCCTCTCCACTCTTCCTCCACCTCACCTCCTTTTCTGGACACTCTGAGCCATGCTGCCCGGCCCCTGTGGCTCTGGGGGTCTTCTCTGGCCGTCCCCATAACGAGAACTCTCCCTCCTCATCTCCTGCACTTTCTCTGAGCTCCAGCTAAAATCCTACCTATTTTTACAAATTATTTTCTTTATTTTTCTGGTTACACATGTAGATTAACTTTTTTTTTCTGAGGTAATTGGGTGGGGTTAAGTGACTTGCCCAGGGTCCCACAGGCAGGGAGTGTAAGTGTCTGAAAGCAAATTTGAACTCAGGTCCTCCTGACTTCAGGTGCTCTACCCATTGCGCCACCCAGCTGCCCCGATAGTAACTTTTAAAATATACATTTCTTTTTTCTTCTGCAGTTTTTATTTTTTTATTAAACCTTTTTCTTTTCAAAATAGACGCATGGAGAATTTTTCAACATTGACCCTTGCAAAACCCTGTGTTCCAATCCCCCCCTTTCCACCCTCTCCTTGAAGCCAAATAATCCAAATTATGTTAAATACCAAATATGCTTTCCTTATGAATCATTTTGAGAGAAAAATCACAAATGGGGAAAATCATGAGAAAAAAAAAAAGAAAAAAGAAAAAAAAGGAACAAAATCCCCCTTCCAACGGAAGCTTGACCTTCCCTCTTAATTCTGCTGGCTTCCCTCTGCGGATCCTTTTCTATTTTCCCGTAATGAGCTGGGGCGGGTTGTTTGCCTCCTGCCCCTTCTGTCAGACCGGGAGCTCATCAGACGGCCAGAGTCCCCCCAGACTTGGAAGGAGCCTTGTCAAGCCGGGGCTGCTTCTCTTCAGCCCTGCCTTTGGGGGTCCCCAGCCCCTGAGTTCTCCTAGAGCTGAAACGGACCTTTCAGAGCCTCCAGTTCCAGCCTCCTCATGTCCTAGAGGAGGAAGGTACGGGGGTTCCTTGGTCAAGGTGACATGGCTGGCAGCCGCCGCAGGGCGAGTACCAGTTTCAGGTCCCCTTCCGAGGCATCCCCCTGACACTGTTCTGGTCAGCCTATCGCCCCTTCCCTGCCGTTTTCCAGTCCCCACTGCCATTTCTTCCCCCTTCCCTGCCATTTCTCCTCCCTTCTTTGCCATTTCTCCCTCCTTTCCTGCCATTTCTCCCCACTTCCCTTCCATTTCTCCCTCCTTCCCTGCCATTTTCCATTCCCCACTGCCTCTCCCATTCTGCTCTCCCAAGTTACTCAGCACCTCTGGTGATAGAGAGCGACAAGGATCATTTTGGGGAGGTGTCTATGGGTGGGGAGGCGAGGCGTGATCCTAGAGCCTCACACTGTGATTCCTGCTTGTCCAGTTGTCCCGGCTTCTGGGAAAACTGGAGGACCCAGGGCATGGTCAGAGTGGGCTTTTATAACCTGGGTCATCTCCACAGGGGACAGAATTGGACGAGATTTCTCCCGCCTCCTGGCCCTCTGGGAGCTCTGTCTCGGTAGTCTAGGCCCAGTCTGGTATGGTGCCCCCAAAACTCAGATTCAAGAATCTGAGTCAGGAGGACCTTCAGCATCCCCTCTATGACCCACCTGACAATCTGCTCAAAGCCCCTGGGCAGCCCGTTCTCTGCCTCAGAATTCACAGGGAGATTTTCCTTAACACGGACCCAAAATCTGCATCTGGAAATCCCTCCTTCCTAGATGTTCTGAGCTCCGCCCTCCGGGACCAAGCTCTCTGACTCCTTCCATCCTCTTCCTGTGGGTTAGACTAGAGACCCAGAGCCTGGTGGTCCTTCTTGAGACAATCTCTGGTTTACAAACGTTCTCCCCAAACTGTGAAGCTGAGACTTGAACAGGACCCACCATAGGTGGTTGAAAAGGGCACAGAAGAGGCTGATGAAGCCCTTCGTCCCGAAGGCTCCGGCCCTCTGAAAGTGACCAAAGCTGCCGGAGCAGTTTTTGGTTTGCCATATCAAGGAATGACCCCCAAATCCTTTTATCAGGCAGACATATCCTGCAGGCCGGGAATATGCCCCCAAGTTTCAAACTCATAAAATCTAGTACCTTTGTATTATATTTGATGCATGTTAACAACATGGCCCTAACGGCGGCTCTTCTCCACAGTGAGGTGATTCAGGCCAGTTCCAACGCTCTTGTGATGGAGAGAGCCACCTGCCCCCAGAGAGAGGACTGTGGGAACTGAACACGGACCACAACATAGCATTCTCATTCTTTTTGTTATTGTTGTTTGCTTGTATTTTGTTTTGTTTCTCACTTTTTTCTTTTTGATCTGATTTTTCTTGTGCAGCAAAATAAGTGTATAAATACGTATACGTATATTGGATTTACATATATTCTCACCATATATTGAACATATCTATTGGACTACTTGCCATTTAGGGGAAGGGGAGGAAAATTGGAACACAAGGTTTTGTAAGGGTCAGTGTTGAAAAAATTATCCTTGCGTGTCTTTTGAAAATAAGAAGTTTCAATAAAAAATAAAATTTTAAAAATGGTCCTAACTCCAATGTATGTATATATGATGGTTTGCACTTTACAGAGACTTACAGATATCATCTAATTTGGTTCCTACAACAACCCTCTGAGTCAGGCAGTTTAGGTTTCAATCAACAAGTGTCTGCTTGTGTTTCCTATAGAATCGATGACAGACTTAGAGATGGAAGGGGTGGGAGTGAGGGTGGAAAGAGCTACAAAAACAAAGAGCGAATAAAGCTGCATTCTATCAGCTGTGACAGGCGACCCCAGGTACGGGACGGATGCCACATTGGGACCCACTGGCTAAGCAAGGCAGGTGCTAACAGTCATCAGAGGAGGTGTGACAGAGAAGGGGGCACGAGCCGCGAGAAGAAACGCCTCAGGAATTCTGGGAGATTGAGGGAAGGTGGCCCCTGACTGAGAGGGCTGGGGAAGGTGGAAGGCAGAGGCGAGGAGGAGCAGGGAGACCCAGGGACAGAGGATGTAGAGCACTCTCGTGAAGTACGAGGAGATTCTTGGGTCGGGGGATGACGGGGTCAGAACTGCCTGAGAGAGATTATTTGGGGGGAGGAGGATGCACTGGGAGCAGGACACCTGGAGAAGAGCCTTCCCCAATATTCTGAGAGCTGGGGTCAGAGGCAGTGACCACCCGATCGAGAGAAGGGGGCAGACACCATACCGGTGCAACAGACAAGACTTAGCAGCTGGTGGGATTCGGGGAAGAAAGAGTCTAGGGGAGCTGGGAGCTTATAAACCGAATGACTGGAAAAATTCGTGGGTTTGATGCTGGGTTTGGAGTCAGAAAAAATTGTGTTCAAATCTAGTTTCAGACACTTACTAGCTGTGGGATCCTGGGCAAGTCACTTCTCCCTGCCTGCCTCAGTTTCCCTCATCAGCCAAATGGTGGTAAAAACAGCATCTACTTCATAGGGTTGTTGTAAGGATCAAACGAGATACTCATTGTAAAGCATTCAGCCCATAGGAAGTGCTATGTGGTTGCCAGCTATCCTCCTCCTCCTCCTCATCATCATCATCCTCATCATCATCATCAATGGCAACATCCTCAAAAGAGAGCCTGGAGGAGCTACAATGTTTGGGAGAAGCAAGGCTGGGCGAGTAGCACTTGCAGGATCCAAAGGGCCCCGGGCCCACATCCAAAGGGAACCCGGGGGGGGAACAAAAAAAAAACGGAAGGGGGGGGGACCCGGGCCCGGTTTTGGGGGGGAAAACAGGGAAGGGGGCCCAAAGGGGGCCCCCCCCCCCCCAAAAAAGGGGGCCCCCCCCCTTTGGGGTTTTCCGCCCAAAAAAAAACCCCCCCCGGTTTCCCCCCGGGGGACCACCAAAAACCCCCCCCAAAAAACCCCCCCAAAAAAAACCCCCCCCAAAACCCAAACAATTTTTAAAATAAATTTTAAAAAGGGGGGAAGGGTTAAAAATTTTTCCAAAACCCCAAAAAGGGGGAAAAAAAAGAAAGGGGGAAAAAAAAAAAAAAAAAAAACAAACAAAACAAAAAAAAAAAATAAGGAAAAAAAAAAAGAAAAAAAAAAAAAAAAAAAAGAAAAAAAAAAAAAAAAAGAAAGAAAAAGGGAAAAAAAAAAAAAAAAAAAAAAAAAAAAAAAAAAAAAAAAAAAGGGAAAAAAAAAAAATAAAAAAAAAAAAGAAAAAAGGGAAAAAAAAAAAAAAAAAAAAAAAAGAAAAAAAAAGGGAAAAAAAAAAAAAAAAAAAAAAAAAAAAAAAAAAAAAAAAAAAAAAAAAAAAAAAAAAAACCCAATAACCAAAAAAAAAACCCCCCAAAAAAAAAAAATTTAATTTTAAAAAAAAAAAAAAACCCAAAACAAAAAAAACCAAAAATTGGGGGGAAAAAAACCCAGGGAAAAAAAAAAAAAAAAAAAAAGCAAAAAGGGGGAAAAAAAAAAGGGGGAAAAAAAAAAACCCCCGGGGGGGAAAAAACCCCCCAAAAAAAAACCAAGGGAAAAAAAAAAAGGAAGGGAAACCCCCAAAGGCCCCCCCACCCCGGGGCCCCCGGGGAAAAAAAACCCCCCTTACCCGGCCGGGCCCGGCCGGGGGCCCCCAACCGCCACTCCCCAAAAACCACCCCCCCCCCGGAAAAACCCCCAAAACCCCCCCAAAAACCCCCCCCCCCTTCCCCCCCCAAAAGGGCCAAAACCCAAAAACCCAAAAACCCAAACCCCTTTTTTTAAAAAAAAACCCCCAAAAAAACCCCAAACCCCCCCCCCCCAGGGGAACCCTCCCCCCCCCCCCCCCAAAAAACCCCCCCCAAAAACCGGTTTAAACCCCTTTAAAACCTTTTTCCCCCACCCCCCCCCCCCCCCAAAAAAGTTTCACAAAAAGGGGCCTTTCCCAAAAAACCCCCTTAAAAACCCCTAAAAAAAAAACCCCAAATTTCCTTCCTTTAAAAACCCCCGGGGCCCAAAACCCCAAAAGGGCCCCCCCCCAAAAAGGGACCCCTTTTTGGGGGCCCCACCCCCGGGGCCAAACCCCCTTCAAAAACATTTCCTTCCCTTTTTTCCCCCCCAAAAAAAAAACCCAAAAAAAAAGGGGAAACCCCCCAAACCCCTTTGGAAAAACCCCCCTTCCCCAAAATTTCCCCCAATAAAATTTAAAAGGGGGCCCCCCCCCAAAAAAACCCAAAAAAAATTTTTTCCCCCAAAACCCCCGGGGCCCCCCCCAAAAAAGGTTTAAAAAACCCCCCCCCCCAAAAAACCTTTCCCCCCTTTTTAAAAAAACCCCCCAAACAAAAAAACCCCAAAAAAAACCCCCCGCCCTTTCCACCCAAAAAAGGCCCGGGGGAAAAAAAAACCAAAAACCCCTTATTTTTTTCCCCCCCTTTTCCCCAAAAAAAATTCCCTAAAAAACCCTTAAAACCCCCCCCACCCGGGTTAACCCCCCATTCTTTTTTTTTGGGAAAGGGCTTTTCCCCCTTTTCCCCCCCCGGGGGAAATTTAAATTTTTGGGGGCCCCCCCCCGGGCCCCCGGCCCAAAGGGGCCGGGCCCCAAAACCCCGGCCCCCCGGGGCCCCCGGGCCCCCAAACCCGGCCCCCGGGGGACCCCCCGGGCCCCCCGGGGGGCCAAAGGGGAACCGGGCCCCCGGGCCCCGGGGGCCCCGGGGCCCCAAACCCAATTCCCCCCCCAAAAAAAAAAAAAGGAAAAAAAAAATTTTTTTTTTTTCCCCGGGCCCCCTTTTTCCCCCCAAAAAAAAAATTTTTGGGCCAAAAAAAACCCCTTTGGCCCCAAAAGGGCCCCCTTTCCCCAAAACCAAAACCCCCAAAAACCTTTTTCCCAAAAATTTTTTCCCCCAACCCCCCCAAAAAAAAAAAAACCCCTTTGCCCCCCCGAAAAAAACCAAAAAAGGGGAAAAAACCAAAAAAAAAAACCCTTTTTTTTTGGAAAAACCAAGGCCCCTTTAAAACCCGGAAAGAAAAAACCCCCCCTTTTTCCCCCCTTTTTTAACCCCAAAAAATTTAAACCCCCACTTGTTAAACCCCCCAAATTCCCCCTTTCCCCCCCCCTTTGGGGAAAAAAACCCTTTTTTAAAAAAAATTTTTAACCCCCCCTTTTTTAAATTTTAACCCCCAAATTTTTTTTTTAAAAAAAAATTTTATTAAATTTTTAAAAAAATTTTTTTAAATTTTTTAAAAATAAAAAAAAAAAAATTAAAAAAAAAAAAAATATTAAAAAAAGGGGGAAAAAAGGTTTAAAAATTTTAAATAAAAGGGTTTAAGGGAAAAAGGGGCAAAAATTTTGGGGTTTTGTTTTTTTTTAATTTTTCCCCTTTTTTCCGGGGTTTCCTTTTTCCCTTTAAAATTTTTTTTCCTTTTTTTTAAACCGGGCCCCCCCCCCTTTTTTTTTTTTAAAAAGGGGGTTTCCTTAGGGGGGGGGTTTTTGCCAAAAAACCTTAAACCTTTTCCCCCTCCCCCTTTTTTCCTCCCAAAAATTTTTGGGAAAAATTTTTCCCCAAGGAAATTTTTTTAAAAAGGGGGGCCCCCAAAAAAGGGAAACCAAACCCCCCAAAAAGGGGGGAAAACCCCCTTAAAAAGAAGGTTTTAAAAAGGGGGGGAAAAAATTTTTTTTTTGGGAATTTAAAAATTTATGGGAGTTTTTTTTTTTTTTTTAAAAATTTAACCGGGTTAAAGGGTTTTTTTAAAAATCCTTAAACCCGGGAAAAACCTTTTTTTAAAAAAATTTCCTTTTTTAAAACCCCCCTTTTTTTGGAAAATTTTTTTCCTTCTTGCCTTTTCCCTTTTAAAAAAAATTTTTTTTTTTTTTAAAAATAAATTTAAAATTTTAAAAAAAAAAGGGGAAAAATTTGAAAAAAACCCCCCTTTCCCGGGGGGGTTTGGGAAAATTAAAACCCCCCCTTTTTAAATTTTTAAAATTTTAAAACCCCCTTTTTAAAAAAAAAAAACCCCTTTCCAAAAAAGGAAAAAAAGGCCGGGAAATAAAATTTAAAACCCCCTTTTTTCCCTGGCCCAACAGCTTTCCCCCTTTTTGGTTTCCCCCCCCCTTTTTTTCCTCTTTTAAACCCTTTCAAAAAACCCCATTTTTTGGCCAAATTTTTTTTTTTGGCCCGGGTTCCTTTTTAAAAGGGGCCCTTTAAAAACCCCTTTTTTTCCCTTTTTTTTTAAATTTTAAATTCCAACCCCCCTTTTCCCTTTCCCCCCTTCCAAATTTCCCCTTTTTTTGGGGGGGTTTTTTTTTTTTTTTAACATGCTTTGTGTATCATCCACAGAGAAGATGTGTATTAGGAGAAGCTGTAAGGAGGAGATGTCTTCATACTGATTTCTTCAAAGCCATTTTACTGCAAAATTCATCAGAGTTTATTTATAAGATATTTTCTCATTCTTTTTTTGAGAAAAAAAATCTGATCTTGAAGGTGATCATGGTAATGGCTTTGGAAAATGGCCAGTTTAATACTATTGTATGAAACCTATTTATAAATCATACATTAACAGCTGGCATCAGATCCTACTTTCTCCTCCTCTGGATTCAGCAGTGACACATCTTTTTTGGCAATCTTGCTCTTTTTTTCCCTTTCATTTTCATCTTAGAATATTGATTACATTCTATCTGAGTTCGTATTAGAATATTCTTGAGGAGCTGTGTTCAAAAATGACTTAATCCAGAAGAAAAGTCTGATGAAATGCACTGTGTTTGCATTGGGCCAGACAGATGCAAGGACAGCAAATGCCAACTGCCTCATATAATAATGTGAACAAAATAACCACTCATATTTATATAGTGCTTTAAAATTTATACAACACTTTCCTTAGAACAACCATATGAAATGGACAGTGTATTGTTACTGTCTCATTTTATAGATGAAAAAAACAAGGCCTGAGGAGATCATATAGTTAACTGCCCTCCCCTCTTCCTCTCTTCCCTGTTTCGAGAGCCGGCATCCCCACCCTTCTGGTTCCCCAGGCTCACAACCTAGAAGTTGTCCTGGATTCCTCACTATCTCTCAGCCCTCACAGCCAAGCTGTGGAGAGCCCCATCAATTTCAGCTCAGCATGCTTTCCCCTTTGCATCTTGTAGATTTCACCTGGGTTACATCTCTTGTGGATTTCACCTGTGCAACATCCCTCATCAATTTTACCTCTGTAACATTTCTTGGGGATTTTTACCTCGGCAACATCTCTTGTGGATTTCACCTCTGCAACATCTCATCAATTTCACCTCTGCAACATCTCCTGTGGATTTCACTTCTGCACCAAGTCTCATCAATTTCACCTCTGCAACATTTTTTATGGATTTACCTCTGCGCAAACTCTCCTCAATTTCACCTCTGCAACATCTGTTGTACCTTTCACTTTTTCATCCTCTCTCGTTATTCACCGTCTGCAACATTTCTCCAATCTGCCACCTTCGCTTTTCTAACACTGCCCCCACCCACCCTTCATCATCACCTCATGCGGGGATCTTACTGTAATAGCTGCTGCCGCTGTCTCTGTCTACCTGCCTGCTTCAATTCTCTCTCTATTCCAGTCCATCCTCCATTCAGACACCAAAGGGATTTTCCTCAGACACAGTTCTGATCATGTCACCTCCCTGCTCAATCTTTTCCAGAATCAAAGCCATATAGGCCCTCCAAGCCTTTTATTACTTGACCCCCTCCTACAATCCCAGTCTTCTTAAATCTCACTTCCCCATTTGTACTCTTCAATCCAGTGCCCGACTTCCTGGCAGTTCCTCAAGCACTAAATGGCCCCTAGGCATTTTGACCAGCTGTTCCTTATGCTTGGAATGCTTTTTTCCCTTATCTCCATCTTCAGCCTTCCCTGGCTTCCTTCAAGACTTTGCTCAAAGCCCCTTCTACAAAAAAGTCCTTCTAGGTCTTTATTGATGTTAATACCTTCCCTCTAAGACAATCTCCTATTCAAACTGTCTAAATCTTATAAGTACATAGCATATCATCTCCTGTATTAGACATGTGAACTCCTTGGGAGCAGGAGAAAAAGCCAGAGTACAAAGGCTAAAGTTCTGGGCCTTAAGTCAGGGAGATCTGTGTTCAATTCGGTCTCAAACACTTAGGATTGGAAAGGAACAAGCATTTCTATAGCACCTATGTCTAAAGCTAGATCTTCCTGACTCCAGTCCCAGGACTCCTCGCTGCCACACCGAGCTGGCTATTACTATGATCCGGGCAAGTCATTTTGCTTGTTTGCCTTATTTTATAATAGCACCTACTTCACAGGGTTATTGTGGGGAGCAAACACTGCTTGTTAACTGGGTGAACTGAGTCCAGGTTAAGGTCTCTTTCGGTAACATTTTGTTAATCTCAAAAGAAACCAGAACTAGGTAAACCCTTCTAATTCTAATGATCTAATGAAGGTCAAAGCAGGAGGGCGAGGCAGGAAGTCAGAGACAGGTTCAAAGGAGACAAAAGGTCAAGTCCATGGAGGTGAGTACAAGCAGATATGCAGGGGCCAGTGGATGGACTGGCGGCAGTCAGAATAGGAAGAGAGCCAGCAAGAAGGAAGAGGAGGAGGAGGGGCAGGAAGCGGGCTCTCCTCTCTAGCCAAGGCTCTCTTGAATGCCGGCTGCTGTACTGACCACCTTGGGCCACGGCCATCAGCATCACCTGAAAACTCCCAAGTCTCCCAGAGCATCCTGGGGCAGAGGCAGAGGCCTGGGCACCATGGAAGGCTTCAGCATCCTTCTGCATGTACTACACTAAAATGGCAATGCTTGAGGGATCATCATCAGATGTTTACATACAAAATAAGAATGCTTTCGCAAGAGGACCTTGCTCTAAACTGTACATGCCTGAAAAGCCATATTCAAACCTGATTTTCAAATTCAAATCTGAAGGCTGGAAGGTCCCCCCATCTTACCAGAGCCGTGTAAGGTCCTTAGCTTCTTTCCAAACACAACTCAGGTCCCACCACCTACATTATTCCTTCACCTGTTGACCCCTAGTTCCCCCACTCAAATTTTATATAGTTTTGCATTTATTTGTCCTCAGTGTTAAGTTGTCTCCCCCAGGAGGATGTGATCTCCTTAAAAGGCAGAGACTATCTCTGATTCTGACAGACTGACTGTGTGACCCTGGACAAACAAGTCCCTTAACCTTTAAGCCCGGTGAGTCAAATTGAAATGGAAACAGATCCCTGTGGCCAGCATGTTGACTTAGAAAACCACAAATTAACATTATCTGAGTTTTACTGTATTTTTATTTATTTTGTTAAATATTTCCCAATAATATGCTAATCTGTTTGGGGTACCAACTCGGGGATTTTGTAGGAGTCTGCCCCTTCGGCCCCTAAGCAATTCTCTAAACCTATCATTTGCAAAGCTGGTGCCCTATAAAGGTAGAGAGCTTTCTCACCCGGAGAGAGTTTCCTGTACCGATCTAATCACAGCTCCAGCCTCCATCCTTCTCCCATAGTGATTCTGACACACTGTTGAACTGAATAGAAATTTCATTTTAAATGCTATAGGGAAACTTGTTATTTAAAAGGAATTCCACGGTTAATCCTTAAGCAAATGTACCTGCATGTCTGTAAATTTTATCTATTTCTCTATTCGCCTTTCTTTGTATCCCCAGAGCTGGGACAGTGTCAGTCAAACATTAAGAGCTTAGTGTCTATCTCAAGTCGTTAAGTATTTATTAAAGCGCCTACTGAGTGCCAGGCTCTGTGCTAAGTGCTGGGAATGAAAGGAAAGACACGGTTTCTCCTCTCAAGGGGCTTACAATCTCACGGAGGAGACTTATAACAAGTTAACCAAAATGTACAAACAAGCTCTCTAAGGAAACAATTAAGGAAAGTTATTTTGTAAGTGTCAGCTATTTATTATGTTATTATTCTCTGAGATACTCAATAAAGGGCATGGAAAGAGCGGAGGAATTCGAACAGGAAAGATCCTAGAATTAAGTGGGGCTGCAAAGGCTCCCTGCAGAAAGGAGGATGGTGGTTGGGGCTTGAAGGAAAGCAGGAAGCAGATATAAGAAAAAATCTGGCCGGCCCAGGGGCCACGCCGGAGATACCCGGTGTTAGGAGATGGAGTGTCTCGTGTAGGGTGGGAGGGAGGCTCAAGTGGGCCCACATCTGGAAGCCCTCTGCAACCTTCTCGCCTGACAGAGGAGAAGACATGGTTTGTCCAGGTCACAGCAGGAAGTCGAGCAAGATTGTCAGGATTCAAATCTGTGTCCTCCTCCTAAGTAAATAAAGACTTGCCAAGTGGAACCCTGCCAAGGGCAATGTCCATCCACTCATAGATGAGAAGCGATTCTCAGGCTGACAGCCTCTACTTTGCATCCTTTCTCTTGGGTTGGGAGGAGGAAAGGGCGGAGGGTACTTAAGAACAGACACCAGTTTAGCTAAATTGTGGACATTATTTAAACCCAAGCCAATTTCCCACAACCCACTCTCAAAATATCGAGCGGCAGCAGGTGAGGCTCCATCTGCAGGGCCGAGTCCAAGTAAGAGATCATCAGACCATATGTTTAGAGCTGGAAAGTCACAGAGACCATTGAATCCAACCTTTTTGTACAGATGAGGAAACTGAGGCAGAACAAGGCAGGATTTGAACTCCCTTCCTAAAGGCAGACCACTATCCAGCCTATGCTAGAGAGATTCTTGTCTGACTTTGGAGATGATCTTTAATCAATCACAGTTCATCAAGCAATGAGCATTTATTAAGTGCTCCAGGGAATACAAAGACAAAGAAAAAAAATGATCCCTGTTCACAATGAGCCTACAAGACAAGTGCACATGGACCATATGTGGAATAAACATAAAGTGAAGAAAGACAAATAGCTACAAAGTAGTTAAGGAGGAAGTTTGGGAGGGAGGACACCGTAGTGGAGGGGTATCAGCATAGACTACAAGGGAAAGGCAGATGTGAGGGATTAGCTTAAAAAGAGAGAAGGACTTGAGCTAACAAGAGGCAGCATGGGATGGGGGGGATTCTCCACTTCTGGGCATCAGGGACCCTTCTGGCAGTCTGAATGAGCCCATAGAAGTGTCCTTGGAAAAACTCTTCTAATATTTGAAGAAGTGCTCAATTTAAGTCAGAGATGATGAAAATAAAGACGTGATCCTCCCCTACAAGTTCATGGACTCCCCAGGACCCCAAGTTAAGAACCTCTGGTAGAATGGGACAGAGTACTGAGCCAAGACTGAGAAAAGCTATTCTGACTTGTCCAGGAGCACACTGCCGGTATATGCCTGACACATGATCACCCTCCCTCTCAATCAGCAAACATGCCAATTACAGACGATCGTCGGCTTTTCCGGAAATGGAGTCTTCAAGTTCACTTGTTCTATGTTGCTCAAAGTCTCAAAGGTACCTCTCTTTAATAGTTTAATGCAAGCTTTTTAATGAGCTGGCAGTCTTGTACCCCCTGGGACCCATCCCAGCCCACCAAGGTTCTTTCAAATTAATTTGGCCAGGAACAGTCTGCAACTGCTGTTGCAAAAACCTTGCTTGGAAATGGGTGGCAACCAGACCCTAATGGTTAAGAACTTAAAGCTATCCCATAAAGCTTAGCATGAGAAGTGAAGCATCCTGGGGACATGGGACATATCTCTGAAGAGATGGGGAAACCAAGGGTAGGCAGAAGAGAACACAGGCGGACCCAGCCTCTCTGGGTTTTTTTATACTTTACCCTACATTTAAGGCCTTTCTCTACCTCATCTGCTTGTCCTGGTCCCCTTTTTCCACGGAATGAGAAGGGAAGGAGTTTACCATTCTCAATGTTTAGGGTGAGAATTTTAAGGGCCTGTCTCCAAGTTCCAGAAACAGTGTCAAGAGGGCAGGGAGTCCTCTTGAGGATACCGAGTCAGTGGGGATAAGCGAGTTGAAGAAGCTTTGAAAAATCCCCAGGTGAGGGAAATTAAGGGATTTAATGAGCTTATAGTTCATTATAGATATGCACATGTGCGTTCAATCACATACACTTCATCGGGACTTTGCATTCTATTTTAACATTGACTACACCCATACATTGTTGGTGAAACTGTGAATTGGCCAAACCATTTGGGAAATCAGTTCTGGAATTCTGCTTAAAATGAGGCATAAATGCCCACATTTTATGACCCAGAAAGTAACCCAAAGGAAAACAGAGACAGAAAGACAGAATCCATTTTCACCAATATATCCAGAGTAGTACTGTTTTGAGCTAGCAATGGAAGAAAAAATGCTTATGAATATAATAAGAATGTTAATAAGATATAATAAATACAGGGAAGCTGGAAAAAACATAAATGAATTTAAATAAACAGATGCAAAAGAACATAAAAAGAAAAAGAGACACTGGCTAAAAACAATTACCCATGGAAATGGGGGGAGAGCACAGAATGGAAGACGTATAATCCAGAGCTGTAGAATGAGGAGCCATTAGTTTGGCATTAGAGAAAAGGGGAAAAGTAGTCCCCTCCCGTCATGGAAGAAGTGAAGGGCTATGGGTATGGAATACAGCATCCACTGTCAGATGTAGGAGGGGATGAGTATTCTGTTCTTTTGAAAAGGAGAGGAGATGGGGCATATTTGGAAATTAAGGTGATTTAAAAACAAAAGATATTGTCCAACAGCATCAATAAAAATAGGATTCAAAGTAAGGCAGCTAGGTAGTACAATGGGTAGAGTGATGGGCTAGATTCGGGAAAACCTTATGTCAAATTTGATCTCAAGATACTTAAAGGCTGGGTGATCTTGGACATGTTACTTAACCTGTGCCTCAGTTTTCTTATCTGTAAAATAGCATAATAATAGCCCCTATGTTGCAGGACTGATGTGAGGATCGAAAATTGTAAAGTGCTGAGCGCAATATGTAGGTGCTACATAAATTTACTCTTGTTATTTCAAACAAAACACTATCATGACAATGTTAAAAATAATTACCCATGCATATGCTTTGAAAATAAAAAGCTTAAAAAAAACCCCACTATCACAAGCCAGGTAATTCTTCTTGCCTCTCTGGCTTCAAGATCTCAAGCAGTACATTCTCTCAGAAATCTCCACGTATAACCGAAAAACACGAATTTCTAACTGGCATCTATTTTTTTGCCCTCATTTCCAACAAGAAATGAAAATAGGCTTGAATATTGTAGGCTCGGGTGAAGTTCTCAGTCCATTAAAATATTAAAACAATCCGTTATGCAAATACGAGACAAAATTTCCCATCACAAAGTAGCCCTTGTAAGTTTTTCCCTTTTGCCTTTAAAAAATATGATCCTGGGATGATCAGTCAGACATCACATATATTCTGGCAAACTCAGCGATGCGGCGGAAGGATCTTGGGTGCGACAGTGGCGGAAGTCCCGGGTTCTAGTTCTGCCTCCCCCTCTAACTCTCTAGGCCCCAGTTTGCTCATGAAGAACGAGAAGCTGGCCTGTCTCTAAGGTCCGGGCCACTGCTAATATTCTAGGAGCCTACAGCTAATTAAATTCCTGTTTGCATCCCCAGGGAGTCCCTCTGAATAGTATTGGACACTTAGGAATCATTCATAAAGTACCCAAAGCCACTACTTCCTTTCTCATACTAGAATTAATTAGGATGACAGAGAAGTCCCTCAGCAGTTTCCAAATAGCTCTTTTAAACAACTGTCTTGACATTTCTGGAAGTAACGCAAACGAAAGGTCGGTGGCCGGAAAAGTAGCTGAATTTTGGGCCATGCAGCTTGGACCTCAGTTTCCTCATCTGTAAAGATTTCCTAGGATCCCCTTCCCAGCTTCTGAATGCAGTAAGGGCTGACTTCATTCACTGGGTAAGTAGATCATATATATTAAGGCGAGAGGGACCTAGGAGACTATCAGCCGTCATTTTGACAGATGGGGAGACTCAATAGACCTGTGAGGGCAGTGGTAGCCACAAGGGTGGGACTGGTCCCACTTTTACATGGTCAGGACTTATTTCTTTGGGGCCTGCCCTACTTCCTTTCCCAGCTCCCCAAAGTCTGTGCTAATGAACGTGACTGTTTGAAGAGATACTCTCATTTGGGAATTACCTTTTAAATTGGAAAGATAACACTTGATGAAATGGCCCTCTATTCTCTTGGCTGAAAAGCCAACTTCAAACTCAATGAACAATGAGGCAGAACTCTATTCATTACGTGGTACCGCAGTGCCACGGGGATGCCAACAGTCCATCATGCAAATGTATCCGGCGTTGGGCACCGGCTCCAGAAGCTGAAATCTCTTGTTTTAGGCAATCCGGGTGAGGTTCAGAGGGAACCTCGTTCCCCAAGCTGGAGTCTGCTGCCAGGCTGCGCAAGGGCAGTTTGGGGTTCGATTCGGCCGAGTTTTCACTTCCCACCAGGCTTGCCATCAGGGATCACGTCCCGCCCCGAGAGGATTGCCTTCCCTAATCTGTTTATTTCATCAGAGCTTCAGGAGATCGGATTAAATAGACATAAGGAAACTGGACAAACCAGGGACCTTTTACAAAGGGCACTAGAAACCCCAGGCTGTAAATAATCTCATTCTGCATGTGAAAACCGAGGTTTTATTTTTAAACAAGGAAGGAAAAGAAGCCCCTAATATTCCTAATTATGTCCCAGTCTTTGACTGGAAAGTGTCAAAGACCACTACTCGAATTAACAAGCATTTATTAAGCACCTACTACATATCAGGAACCCCGCTGTGCCCTGGGGACACAATCTGAAGCCTAATATAGTGTCCGGATTTTTAGTGTACCATTTAAAGCTCTTTACTGCCAGCCCCTTAATTCAGATCTTTTGACACAAAGAGGCAGCCAAGGCTGGACTATCTGCTGATTCTCCCGCAGGCCACATTAGCTCCCATCATCTCCCTGTCTTCGTCTTGGATGTTCCCTGCTTCTAGAATGCTCTTCCTGCCCGGCCCCCAAAGCTCAGAATGGTCAATCCTGCTTGCCCTTGAGACTCAGTGCAAATTCCACTTTGCTCAGAAGAGCTTCCCTTCTCTTTCTCATCTTTCTGTCCCCTTCCTACTCTTTTCCTCTGAGCTGTCTTCCATTTACTCCATGGTTACTTGGATGTGAGCTCCTTGAGGACAGGGACAAAGTTCTGGCCTTTCTTTGTCTCCTCAGGGCTCCGCCTAGTGCCTGGTACACTGTTAGAGCTTAATAAGCGCTTCTTTTTGTTGCCTCCCAGCACTGACCAGTAACGGGAGGTCACCAGCACAGAACTGGGGCCATGACAACCACGTCCAGAAGAATAATGGGACACCATCCTTCATCCCCCAACCCAGCCACCCACACAAGCTGGCTCATCTGCCACCCACCCCATTGCTGAGCTCCCCAACTTTCAGCCTTCCCAGGGCCATCCGCCCTTCCCGGTCATCTCTCTTCTCAATGGGTGGAATCTTTCCCCCTGCTGGACTCCTTGAGCATAGGAAAGGCCTCTCTTTTTTAGTCTTTTTATCCTCAGCCCTTAGCACAACACCCGGCCCACAGTCAGCACTTAATTAATAAACACCATTTTATTCAGAATTAGAACAAAAATGCCACCAACCACAAGGTTCTCAAATTCAGTCACAAAGAGACAACAATAACCATGAAATAACAATAACTAGACACCGTGTAGCACCTGCAAAGTGCCTCGCTGGAGTCTCACCCCATTTTACAGATGGGGAAAAGTCACCACATTTCCACAGATTTTTGGGAACATGAACACCAATGTGAACTCACCAATGTAGAGCTGGAAGGAGCCTTACTGTCATGGGCAAAAAACTGGGTGTCAGGAAATTGGGGATCACGAAAGCCCAGGTTTAAGTCCTTCCCCAGTCACAAATGATGGGAATCACTTCACCTGTGCAGGTCTCAGCTGTGTCCCTTCCAGTTCTGAATACCGGGGCCCAAGCCCTGGCTACCGGGACCCTTCGTCTTAGAGGTTGCAAAGCGCCAGCCCCCAGCTCCCAGCATCCCGTCCCCCCACTCCCCCAGCAATCCTCCTCCTGCTCATCTGCCTTTCTTTCTGGGCAGTCGGTTGAGATATTTATTAAGCACCTACTAAGTGCCAGGCACTATGCTTAGCACTGAGGGGGGAGGGTAACAAAAAAGGCAAAAGCCAGTCCCTGCCCTCCACAGACATAATGGGGGAAAACAATAAACATCCAAATCCGTGCAACCAGCCACAGAGAAATAGGAAGAAGCAGACACCATTAATGGAGGAAAAGCACTGGGATTCGGAGGGGATGGGGAAGGTTTCCTGTAGACACAGGTGGGAGGCTCCTTAAGGGAAGAGGCCGGGGGCCGATGAGGCAGGGGCAGCTTTTAGGCGTGAGAGGCAGCCAGGGAAAACAGCCTGTGCTGAGGGATGGCGTGTCTATTCATGAGACTGTCACCGAGCAGAGGACGTGCCATGAAGAAAGGTGTGGAAGGACCAGAAAGGGAGGAGGGGGCAGCTGGAAAGGCCTTGAACGCCAGAGGACTGGGTTGCGGATTCTGCAGCCAGCCGGGAGCCAGCCGAGTTATTGAGTCTGGGGGCCAGTGAGGGGAGAACGCATGGGAGTGGGGAGGGAGGGAGGGAGGCAGACGGCCCCGCCAGGCGGCTAGTACAATAGTCCAAGCATGATGTAATGAAGACCTGCATCAGAGTGGGGGCAGTATGAGAGGAGACGAGGAGCATCATGGAGAAATGGTGCAAAGGTGCAATCAACAGGCCTGGACAACAGATTGGCTCTGGCTGGAAACAGAGGGGGGTGGAGGTGGAGGAGGAGCCCCAGACTCTGGCCCTGGGGGGGGTGTTGTCACAGGAACAGGGAGAGGGAAGGCTTTAGGGGAGAGAGAAGAAGCCCCTGCTAAACGTCCCCTTCTGCAAGATTCCTTCCCGAATCCCCTTTCATCCTAATGCCTCTGTTGATTAGCTCCAATTTAGCCAGCTAATGGCTTATTTGTACCCAGCTGCTGTCTCCCCTTCACACCGGATTATCTTTTGCTTTCTCAGGAGCCCAGCCCTTAGCACACAGTAGGTGCTTAATTAATGCTTACTGCCCCATCCCTCTAGCCCAAGGTCATATGATAGGAGAGGCAACGGCTAGCTTCAAAGCCAATTCTTCAGCCATGAAATCCTGGGCTCAGTCCAATGTACCAGATTTTTTTTCAGTGGTCTGAAAAAACAGGATCGCGCAAGTGACTCCCACCAGCCCCCGGCTTTCATTTTCTCCCCCTTTTCCTCCCCTTCTGGGGGGCTGGTGTCCATTTCATTGTTTTGATTGACCTGTCATAGCTCCTTTGGATGGTTTTAATGATTGATTGGTTTCCAGATAGCAGCTGAAGCCTCCAACCTGTGTGTGTGTGTGTGTGTGTGTGACACACACACTCTCATATATTCTCTCCCTCCTGTCTCATTGTGTCTCTTCTGTTTCATTCTCATTCTCTCTCTCTCATTCAGCTGAATCCTCCAACCTGTGTGTGTTTGTGTGTGTGTGTGTGTGTGAGTGAGGGACACACACACACACACACACTCATATATTCTCTCTCTCCTTCCTCTCATTCTGTCTCTCTCTTCTATTTCATTCTTAATCTCTTTCTTTTGTTTCTGTCTCATTCTCTCTCTCTCATTCAGCTGAATCCTCCACACACACACACACACACACAATTTTCTCTCTCTCTCTCTGTCTCATTCTCTCTCTTCTTTGTCTCTACCTCATTCACTCTTCTATTTCATTCTCTCTTCTCTGTCTCACTGTCTGCTCCCTCTCCAGGCCTTCCTCCTGGCTCCGATGAAAGAGCTCCTTTCCTTCACAGGCAGGTATTTTGAAGAGGGGGCCGCTGGAGCTTAATGCACCTTTTAAACCCAGGGTGGGAAAGCACCCTTTTAAAATAGGAGAGGAGGAGGCCCGAGAGCAGAGACACCCGTGGAGATCTGGCCTTCTGGCAACCTCCGAAAAGATTCATTATAGACAATATATTCAGTCTGGGCTATAACTGTGCCAGGAAATGTAAACAGCCTGTCCCCAAAGGCAGGAGGTGGGGAGAGAGGAGTAAATGATGGGAAGGAAGCTGATCCTGAAAAGTTTATCCAACTCCCCACGTTCGACTCTCCAACAAATTCCAAGTTTCTTTCCCACGCCAGGCCCGCCATTTAACAAAAACAGGGACCGTGAGGGGCAGGAAAGAACAAAAAAGCGGCCTCCGGGGCTGCCTTCCCGAGGGCCTCTCCCGCTCTCGGGGCCCTCCAGGCGGGGCTGTTTTCAGGCTAGCCCCTCCGGGGAGCCGGGCTCGGGCCGGGGGAGCCCTCGGGGCGGCCCCGGGGCCAGGCCCGGCCTCGTCATTTTCACCTCTCGGCCGGGAAATGTCGAAAGTTTCACTCGGGAAAATCTCAACTGCAACTAACACTTCCCTTTCCTCCCGGGGAGAATTTTATGAATGATCCGAGTAAAGCTTCCCAGGCAGGAGCACACTGCGAGGCTCCGCGTAAGGCAGGAGGGCCGGGAGGGGGGAGGCGGCCCCGGGCGGCCGGGAGAGGCTCCTGATGGCAGCGGAAAGCTTCCGTGGGCCATCCCCGCCGCCCACCCCTCCCGGCCCCTCGGGCCGGACCGCCCGGGCCAAAGGCAAGCCCAGCAGCCGCCCCTCGGGAGGTCGGCCGGGGTTTTCTCCGCGCCACCGCCTCCGTATGGTCGGGGAGAACACGCGTGGCCTCCCCCTCCCCCCTCCGAGCCGATCCCGCGGTGCGTGGGAAGTCCTGGGTTCCTGTGTCCGTGGCCGGCCTTTACCACCACCCCCCACTTCCCCAGGCCTCGCTTTTCCCACGCCAGCCTCTGTCCCCGGATGCTCAACCTGGGTGTCCGCTACGCTTGGGTACCCTCCTCCCCGGCTGCGGGGGAGGGGGGCTGCGGAAGGGGGTCCAGAACGCGAGAGGGGCGTGGCACTCCCCAGAGACGCCCTACGTCAATCTCTCTCTACCGCAGAGTGGTCCCCCTCGAGCCCCCCGGAGGAAGGGCAGCGCCCTCCCGGGGCCGGATCTCTCGCCCGTGGCCCCAGCCTAGGGTTAGGGGGCATCCCGGTGGAGGACGCGTCCAGGGCAGGGCAGGGCAGCGTTTCTGCTTTCCCTTCCCCATCCCCCCCCCCCCGGCGGGCACCACCCGGCCGGGGTCCGGGGCTCCCCCAGGCCGGGGCGCCCCCTCCGAGGCTTTCCGCCCAGCTCCCGCGCCCAGGGCGCACGCACGCCCTCTCCTGGCCTGGGTCTCGGGGCGCCCCGTGCGCGAAGCCAGTCTCCGCCCTTCGGGACACTCATGCCTGCCTGCCTGCTTTCCTTCCTTCTTTCCCTCCCTCCTTCCATCTCTCGTCCGCCCCAGGATTCCGAGGCGCCCCCGCCCCCCAAATCCCTGCCCGCTGCCGCGCCCCGCGCTCGGCTGCCCCCGAGGGGGGCCCTCGCGCCCCCCGGCCGGCGTGGCCTCGCTCACCTCCCTCCGCAGCAGCTGCCCAGGGACTGTGGCTGTCCGGGCGACCAGAGACTGCTCCGACCTCTCCGCCTGCTCCTCCGGTCCCGGCTCCGCCTAGCTCTGGGGGAGGCGGGGCGCACGGACAGACGGGCGGAGCGGCGGCGGCGGCGGCGCCGGGCTTAGCAGCAGCTTTGGCCCAGGCTCACTTGCCCCCGAGGCTCCCTCCCTCCCTCCTCCTCTCCCTCCCCCGCTCGGCTGCAGAGCCCGTGCCCAGCGCGCCCCTGGCACCAGGGCCCACAGAGACCCGCAGCACGCTGGGCTGGGCACAAGTGGGCGAGTGGGGCTCCCATCCGGCAGAAGGAGCACCCGGCCCGTCCCTGGCCAAGGCTGGCCCCCTTATTTAAGGGCCTGCGGCCCCGCTCCCCCCCAGGCCCGATTGGCTTTTCTCGGGAGCTGGCTCCAGATGTGTCACCCACCCTGGGGCGTGGAAGGTCCGCCTGGGGCCCCGTCTCCGGGCCGGGCGCAGAGCCAAGCCTCCTCAGTGGCAAACAGTCCGTTCTGGGGTACTGGGGGTGGCCGTGCAGGCTTTCCCCTCATTGAGGCACCCACCACCCAGAAGGAGCGCCCCCTAGGCTGGGGGCATGTGGCTGGCGAGCACAGTAGGCGCTTGGCTAAGTGACTGCTTGCAGGGATGGGAGAGGGTGTGATGGGAGAGGGAGGGCAGGGCCCGCAATCTCACCAAGCGAATTTCCTTTGGCCCATGTTTGAACAGAACTGGGAAGGCAGCAGCAGGGCACACATGTCCAGGTGGGAGTGGGTGAGTGAGTGGGTGAGTGTACACCTGTACCCAGCTCCATGGGGGTACTTCACTGGGGTAGGGAAGGAACCCCGGGCTGGGAAGCAAAGGGCTCCCACCCTCTCCTTTCTAGGAGAGTGACCTGGCGCTTCTAGCCACCTCCTGTGCCTCCTTTAAAGTGAGGGGACAGGACCAACTTCCAGGATCCCTTCCAGCTCTCAGCAGGCCCGGCCAGTGCTCCCCCACTGACTGGTGGCGTAGTCACATGACCTGGGGTCAAATCCAAATACAGCCACATACTCTCTGGGGGTATTTGGGGTACATGGAATCACATCTCTGAGATGGTGTTTCCTCCTCCAGAAGATGAGGGGATTGGACTGGCTGCCCGCCAAGGGCCCTTCAATTCTCCACAGGGGTGCCCCCTTCGGTGGCCCATTCCTGGGTAGCTGAGCCTCTTCCTGGCTTCCACTCACCTCCCTTCACAGCGCCACCCTAATTCAGACCCTCGACTCCTTTCTATCAAATTATTACAGTAACCCCTAATGGCCTCTTTGCCTCAGTCTCCCCCTTCTCCAAAAGCTGTGATCCCCACATCAGCTTTTCCAAAAGCTAGGTCTCAACCTATCATCTGCCATCCCCACATCCTAAACCTACACACTCAATAAACTCCCTGGGTGCCTTGGGACCCCAGGATGAGAGATCCTTAGCCTGGCGTGTGCTGAAACTCTCCGGAGGCCTGACCAAACTGATGGGCCCCTTTTCAGAATCAGTTTTTTCAGCACAGCAAATAAAAAAGGATTACAAAGAAAACCAATTAAATCAGTTGAAGTTCACAGTCAGAAGCTCTGTTCCAGGGTCAGATACAAACTCCTCCTCGGCAGAGGGGTTTCAACCCCTTCCCGCCCTCATTTACAGCTGAAAGCTTCCCACTATTCTTGCTACTTCTCACCCCCAATCTTCCCCGTCCCATCTGAGATCTGGGCACTGTCTGTCCCCCATGTCTGGAAGGCCTTTTCCCTCGATCCTATCTGCCTCTGAGAGCCCCTAATTACTTTCAAAGCTGAACTCAAGCACCACTTGTGGGCCTGGCCTGCCTCCTCCCCTCCCTCTCATACCGGAGGCATGTTTTTGAACATAATTGTTGCTGTCCCCATCAAATGGGAGCTCTCTGAGGGCAGCTTCATTTTTGAACTTCCTATACTTAGCACAGAGTCCCTTTAAATGCTTATTGGCCGGTAAGAGTTTCACCAACTATATTTTCTTTGTCTACAATTTCAATGGCCCGTTGGAGGGGGGGTCACTGCACCCGGGACGGGCCCTCAAGCGATGGTACAAGCTAGCCATCCCCCACCCGTTGTGATCTTCAGAAAATCGCTCTGCCTCAGACTGAGATAAGCTGTTTCATGAAAAAGTTTCAATATTAGTGATCTTCGTCCTGATAAAATTTCAAATATAAATTTCTGTCTGTGCCCTGAATACTACACACAGCAAGTTTGGAACATTGGAATCGACTTAATTTCCTGTTTTACTCTAAACTTGTCGCACCCCTTGGTGCTGCGGGCACCCCATCTTCCCCTCCCCAGGAGTACTTTGGGGTTTCAGCATTATATTTAGAACACAGTGATTACAAAATGACTGTGAGAAAGCCAGGTGGGGGATATTTATGTTCACACACTTTGACTTGAAGTCAAAGGGCAGACAAAGGGAAGACCGGCCAGTTGGGGCCTGGGTGAGTAAGGGAAACGTTCATAATCCCCAGAAGCTTACCTTCTAGGAGGGGCTGCCTTGTCTCCTGCTCTCCTTTTCTTGGCTCTTGCTTGCCACGTTCATCCGGAATCTGTGAGGGAAAAAAAATTAAGAGAACTTAGGTTGAGGAGGGAGTGAAGGAAGAGAAAGAGATGATTAGAATGGCCACCCACCCACATTAGAGCTTAATAATGGGGATCACTGAGGAGGCAAGAGGCAGACCAAAAAAGGGACCCTCTCCCTTCATGTCTTATCCCCATCAGTAAAAGGAAAGATTAGCTCAGATAGAATATCCATCAGTGTTCCATACTCTAAAATGGGGTCCTCAAACTTTTAAAATCGGGGGCCAGTTCACTGTCCCTCAGACTGTTGGAGGGCCGGACTGTAGTAAAAACAAAAACTTTGTTTTGTGGGCCTTTAAATAAAGAAACCTCATAGCCCTGGGGGAGGGGGATAATTGTCCTCAGCTGCCGCATCTGGCCCGCAGGCTGTAGTTTGAGGACCCCTGCTCTAAAACATGTTTTCTCTTCTCAAAAAGCTCTGGTGCTAATAGGGAAGAGCATGGGGCCATTGAAGTTCCAACAAACCCAGCAAATGGGCCAACTATGGCAGGGAGGGTGATTACAGGCCCCTGTCAGTGACTGAACCAGGAATAAGGAAAAGTGGCTGGGAGAAGCCAGGACCTCTGGTAGACATTGACCTTCCAGGAGGATTGGCTATGATGGATTAGGCTACTAGCTATTTGTAAAAAGGGCTGAGTGGGAGGAGGCTTGGAACATCTGAGCCCTTCAATAGTGTTCCTTTAACTTCTGGGATTTGGGGCACACGTAGGAATTATTTTGGGGAGGGCTCAGTCTGGATGGAGTTCAAGTGCCGGCCCACACGTCTTTGAGGGTAAATATGTATAGTTGATGGTCGTCTCCTCATCTAGTGATGTAGGTAATAATGGCGGGAGGAAGTGACATCAGTAGGATCTCCTCTGACCCCTTGTGAGACCAAGAGACTGCTTGGTTGAATTCACAAGATTTGGGGCTTCATGAAAGTCACCACATGTCAAGATGACCTACACAAGTAGGGGATGGAGTTCTCTTGTGTAAGTTCTTTGTGGTTCCGATTATTGAGTCATTTTAGTCACATCTAGCTCTTCACGGCCCCATTTGGGCTTTTTTTGGCAAGGATACTGGGGTAGCTGGTCATTATCTTCTCCAATTCAACTTATAGACAAAAACCCAAAAGCAAGATGGGCTGAAGTGATTTGCCCAGGATAGCTAGTCAGTGTCTAAGGCTACATTTGAACTCAAGTTTTCCTTATTCTATACCGAGCACTCTATCCACTGCAACACCCAGCTGCCTTTGTGAATTCTCACCTATATGTAAAACATTGGTACTCAAAGTTGGCTGAGGGACAGAAAACTGTCCTTGAAGAGGGCACAGATAAACCCACTGTTAAAAACCCTTAGAAGTGTCCCTGTCACAACATGGCAGAGAACTCCTGCCCTTCCTTCTCAGGTCTCTCTTCTATGTCAGGGAGATGTTGTGACTGTGTCCTAACATGGAAATCAGACTCTTAACCAGAGGCTCATGAACTCTATCCTCCCAATTCCCTGAAGAATTGAATTGCTTCTGACTCCTCTTATCCCCCAAATCTCCATCCCCAAAGGGTCTTCGAGATCCAAATTCCCAAGTGTCTCTAACCAGTGGACTGTGGCATAGCGTCTGGTTGGTTACCCCTCATCCTCAAGGACTTATATACGCTAATGGCCTTTTTTCAGCCCTCATGTTACTTAAGCTCTCTGCAGCCTTTAACACAGATGATCGCTCTCTCCTCCCTGATAATTTCTCTCTAGGTTTCCTCAATACTAGTCTCTCCTTCCTCTTGCTCTTACCTGCCTCCTCAGGCAAGCTTCTTTTCTCAGGCTGGGTCTTCATTCAAGTCATGCCCACTAACTCTGGATCTCCTCCAAGGCTCCTCTATTTTTTCCCTTGATTATTTTGCTTGATCTCATGGATTCAAATTATCATCTCTATCCAGATAATTCTCAGATCGATTCTCTCTGTCTCTCTGTGTATGTGTGTCTCTGTCTGTCTCGGTCTTGTGACCTCTAATACCACATTTCTGGCTGTGCAATGGACATCTTGAAATGGATGTCATATAGGCATCTTAAATTCAACATGTCCAAAACTGATCTCGTTATTTTACCTCTAAAGCCTCACCCCCTTCTTCCCATCTTCCTCATTTCTGTAACCACGGTCATCTGCAAGGCTCCCAGCTTGGTGCCCTCTTTGACTCCTCACCATTTCCCCTTTCACATGTTAGGGCCTATCCATATTCCTTATCTTTCCTGAAAGTTCCCTTCCTTCCCCTGACATGGCTACCACCCTGATGACACGGCTACCACCCTGATGACACGGCCACCAGCCCTCATCACCCTGTGCTCCGACCATTGCAATAACTCACTGGTTATGCTCTCCCCATTCAGGTCCATCCTCTGTTCAATCACAAAAGTCACTGAAATATAAGTCGTTCTCACGCTCCCTGCACTCCCGTGGCTCCCCATCACCTCCTAGATCAAGTACAAAATCGTCCACTTAGCATTCAAAGCCTTTCTGGCTTAGCCCCTTCTCCCTTTCTAGGCTTCTTCTCTAAGTACTCTGTGATTCAATGACACTGGCTCTTGGATGCTCCTTGAACAACACTCTCCACCTCCCACCTTCTGACAGTCTCTGGCTGGGCCCCTTCTTCAGAATGCTCTTCCCTCCTCATCTCTGCCTCTTGACTTCCCTAGATTTCAAGTGCCAGAGAAAATACAGGAAGCTTTCCCCGTCTGTTTGATTGTAGTGCTTTTCTTCGGTTGATTATTTTCTACCTAGCCTGTGTACCCTGTTTAAATGTCATCTTTGCCATTAGGTTGTGAATCTCTGGAGGTCGGGAACTAGCTTTTGCCTTTCTTTGTATTCCCCTCACTTAGTTAAATGCTTCTTGATATGCTTTTGTCACGACTACTCCTCCCTACTTCAGTCATGACGTTCATGCATTTATTCAAAGTATCATGCTTCCATGACTTTGCTTTCGTATTCCTTTTGCTTCTGTGGTTAGGAATAAACAACTGTGTATAGTTTGTTACACTACGCTTGTGAAGTCGCTTCTACAACAGCAAGCTTTTGGGATCCATATTCATGGAAGGCAGCAAAGAAGGGAAAGGGATTTTTTTTTTTTTTTTTTGCCAGTGGATGATGGTACAATCTTTAAACATCTAACCGGATAAATATACATATGATTTATACTTAACTGACAAGAGGGACGATGCCAACTATGCAAAGGAAAGAACGAGGAGCCAGAGCCAAACCTCCAAGAAGCCTAAAGAGCTTAAGTTTCCCTGAAGTTCCCTATAGTAGTGGAGCACCTGAACACTGGCTACAGTGAGTATGGGAAGGCTACTACATGACTCTCTTTCATGACCATGGCTAAGTTCTTTGCCAGCAGTGTCCTTTGGTGGTTCAATTTCTATATAATGATGATGATGATGATGATGATAAGAGCATTAGTATAACATTTTCTTAAAGAAGCATGATGATACAAACTAACAGACACGGAGGCCAAAGAAGTCTCCAAACCATCTCAACTTGTTTTTAAAATCTTATGGTGAAAGGTAATAGGAGAGGATGAACAATGTTTTCATGTAATATAACAATGAAACACAGCAAATGGGGAAAATCAATTTAAAGATACCTTCGTAACAGAATCAATGAAACAGAATCATTCTGAGATCTTTTAAGGATGAAACAGGAAGGGTAACAAACTGGTGAAAAATGGAAAAGATCTGTGAAGAATTTTCAGACTAACTTTTTATTCCTAAGGACAGTATCTCCAGAAGGTTGAGCTGATAATGTCATAGTCTAGGAAACAGTTCCTGAGAAAACTGAAATGGCAAAGAAAATCAAGATGGAAGCAGAGCTGGACCAGACTAAGATTTATCAACTAGAGATCCATGCTAAATATGATGTACATGTAAGGACACTGAGGGTTATGTTCCTAAGATATCTATCTGCAAGAAGGGAGGATGTCAAAGGGATGGAAAATATCTCAGACCTTATTATTACCCCCCAAAAGTGAGTGAGAGAATAATAATTACTAACCCATATACCTACTTCCCCATATATGTATATGTGAACACATACATATATGTATATTTACATACAATTTATTTGCACACAATTTTACTTACATTTATCCTTGATAAAGTTGTGAAAAGGCAATAGCAGGATTTCACAAATGAAATTCTATAATAGGCCACATCTTTTAAAACTATGCGTATCATGGAAAGATGTTGCAAATACAAGATTCTGTTTTCCTTGTTGATCATTAAAAAAAGATTGATAGAGAACACCGCCTCACCCCACCTCCCCTGCCCTCAGAGGCTGATGCCCAACATTATGTCTATCACGAATATGTTAAAATTATTTATAATTCCATATAATATGTAACAACAGAAAAAGTTTGTTCCAAATATCCGCCACCTACTACTGATGTCATTTTGAACAGGTCACAAACTTTCTGGACCTCACTTTCCTTATCTATAAAATGAGGGGTTTAGACTTGAGTGGTCTGTGATGCTCCTTCAGATTCTTACTCTATGTCAACCTGTTAAAAAAATCATGTTACTGGGGCAGGTAGGTAGCACAGTGGATAAGCACCAGCCCTGAAGTCAGGAGGACCTGAGTTCAAATCTGACCTCAGACACTTAACATTTCCTAGCTGTGTGACCCTGGGCAAGTCACTTTACCTCAATTGCCTCAGCAAAAAAAAAAAAAAAAAAAAAAAAAAAAAAAAAAAAAAAAAAAAATCATCTCACTAATAGATTAGGTACACAAGGCACAGTAGTAAATTACCATAGTAATCTATTGTTTGATTAACCCAAAGATTCCAGTTTCTGGGATAAGAACTCACTAATTGACAAACACTTCTGGGGAAATTGAAAAGCAATATGGCCGAAACTACGCACAGACCAACAATTCACACTGTATGCCAATAAAAGGTCAAAATGGGTACATGATTTAGACATAAAGGATGATATCATAAACAAATTAGGAGAGTATAGAAGAGTTTACTTGCCAGATCGATGGAGAAAGGAAGAATTTTATGAACAAACTATATATAGAAAACATCATAAAATGCAAAATGGAAAATTTTATTACATTAAATTAAAAAAAAAGTTTTGCACAAACAAAACCAATGCAACCAAGATTATAAGGGAAGCAGAAAGATTGTTTTCCATCTTATAGCCAGTGTTTATGTTATTTCTCAAATAGATAGAGAACTGAGTCAAGTTTATAAGAATACAAGCCATTCCCCAATTGATAAATGGTCAAAGATTATAAACAGGTAGTTTTCAGATCAAGAAATCAAAGCTATTTAGAGTCATATAAAATGGTATAAAGCATGATTAGAGAAATGCAAATTAAAATAACTCTGAGGTAACAGATTACCTAATATGAGAAAAAAGGGAAATGATAAATGTTGGAGAAGATGTGGGAAAAACTGAACATTAATCCATTGTTGGTGGAGTTGTGAACTGATCCAATCATTCTGGAGAGTAATTTGGAACTATGCGCAAAAGTCAATCAAATTGTGTATATCTTTTGATCCAGGAATACTACTACCGATTATCTTAAAGAGATCATAAAAAAGGGAAATACAGTGGAACCCCAGGTAGCACTTTTTGTGGTTACAAAGAATTGGAAACTGAAGGAAGCCCATCAATTGGGGAATGGCTGAAAAAGTATATGGATATCATGGAATACTACTGGGCTATAAGAAATGATAAGCAGGCAAATTTCAGAAAAACCTGTAAAGAGTTACAGGAGCTGATGCTGACGTAAACAGAACCAGAAAACATTATACACCACAACAACACTGCGCAATGACCAACTTTGATAGATTTAATTCTTCTCAGCAATGCAATGATTCAAGATCATTTCAAAAGACTTACAATGGAAAATGGAATCCATACCCAGAGAAATAACTACGTAGTCTGAATGCAAATCTAAACATATTATTTGTGTGTGTGTCTGTGTGTGTGTGTATGTATCTTCTTCCTTTTGTTCTGTTCTCTCACATGACTAATATGGAAATATGCTTACATGACTGCATGTGTATAAGCTATATTAGACTGCTTGCTTCCTTGGAATGGGGCGGATAGAAGAGTAGGAGGGAGACAAAATTTGAAACTCAAAATCTAATAAAAAAGAATATTGAGGCAAGATTATACGATGATGAATTCTGATGGATCTGGCTCTTCTCAATATGATTCAGGCTAGTTCCAATGGTGTCGTGGCGGAGAGAGCCATTTATACCAGAGAGAGGATATGGGAAAACTGAGTATGGATCATGACATAGTATTTTCACTTTTTTGTTGTTGTTTGCTTGTTTTTGTTTTCTTTCTCATTTTTTCCCCTTTTTGATCCGATTTTTCTTGGGCAGCAAGATAACCATGGAAATATGTGCAGAAGAATTGCACATGTTTAACCACTGGGGGAGAGGGAGGAGGATGGAAAGGAAAAAAAAATCTGGAAAACAAGGTTTTGCATGAGTGAACACTGAAAATTATCTTTGCATGTGTTTTAAAAATAAAAAACCTTAATAATAATAAGAATGTTGAAAACTATCTTTACATAGAATTAGAAAAAAATATAATTTATCCCCCCAAAAGGATCATGCCACTTATTTCTTATATGACTTTAATCCTCAGTTTCCTCATCTATCAAATGACAGAACTGGACTAGATCATTTCTAAGGCAAGAGTTATTGACCTTTTCTGGGTCACGGACCCTTTCTGTGGTCTGGCAACACTTATGGGCTTCTCAGGATATTTTTAAATACATAAAATACATAAGATTACAAAGGGAATCAAGTATATTGAAATAAAGTTATAAAACACTTTGAAAAGTTTGTGGACTCCACATTAGGAATCCTTACTTTAAGATCCTTTCTAGCTCAAAACCTGTGGTCTTGTGAACCTACAAATTGTGGAACTTAAAATAGGGCTCTGTGTGCTCAATAAATATGTTTGCCACTATCATTCAAGAGGAACCATAAAAATCCAAATGAAAAAGGGAGTCCTTAGAGATGGAAAAATCTTCCAGATAATCCTTATGGATAAAATTATGCAAATTGCATTAAACCTGAAAACATCGAAGTCTAAATGAGATCCATAACCATTCACCAGGTTGTGCCTAATTATCCATGCAGAAAAATTAAATGGACAAAGACTGTGTATTGTTTAGAGGATGGCGTTTCAGTGGATAGATAACCCATAATGTCTATCCATCAGGATATAAGATGGTGTGCGCAGAAGGCAGGCCGAGTGTCCCGGGAAGCTCAGTCCAGATCTCTGCGTGTCTCTGAGTTCACTAGACACTCTAGACTCTGTGAATGGACAATGAAGTGAGCAGAAAGAAGAAAACTCATTGGACTGCCTCTGGGGCCCACTGAGATCTTACAGTGATCTCAGATTTTCCCTAAAACAAAGAAAGGCCCATCTATTTAACCTCAAAATTCTCCCAGTGTTGTGGGTCTGCGAATCATGGAATACTCCAATTTCCATAGAATTGAAGCTGAAAATCACCCAAAGAGTAGTAGAGAGGTGGATATGAGCAGAAAAATGAACTGAAGAGGGAGAGTAAAGAATAGCATTGGATATTTCCTGGCTCATGGGGCAGGGAATTATGTGTATGTATATATATTTTATATTTATATAGACATATGTATATATTTATAGATTTGGAAATTGATTTGGATATGAATATAGTTTATAGAGATAGAAATAGATGATGTAGATACAGACATAAACATAGATTTAGGTACAGATTTCTAGATAGAGGTATAGTTATAGATATAGGTACCAGCAGTTCTTACTTTACATAAGTGGCCCACTCTGTAGACCTTTATATAATGTGAATATGCCCATAGATGTGGAAAGGGAGGGAGGGAGGCAGGAAGGGGGCCTCATGCCCATGGAAGGAAGGAACCAGCATGTTTCAAGGACCCATGACGGCTGAGGACAGAGAAGCAAGGGGAGGAGGAGGAGCATGGGGGGCAGGGACCAACCACATGGGGGCCTAGCTGGAACTTGGTCTCTCTGTGTATCTGTTCTCCTTTCACTTGGAGGTTTTTTTTTTTTTTTTTGGTTGTTGTTTAGGGTTTATTTTTGGTGGGGGTAGGAGGCTGCAGAATGCTGAACCAAGGATAGGAGTGGGGGGAGCAGGGGGAGAGAGAGAGAGAGAGAGAGAGAGAGAGAGAAAGAGAGAGAGAGAGAGAGAGAGAAGGAGACAGACACACAGAGAGAGAGAGAAAGAGAGAGAGAGAACATAATAAAATTTATATATTTTTTTCTTTTTTGCACGGAGATTCCTTTCAGAATTCTTTATGTAAAGTAGAATTTATGCAATGTGAATTTACGTAAAGCCCCATTTGCTTGTATAGGTGTAGGTGTAGAGATGGGTATAGACACAGCTATGTAGTACAGCCTCTGGACTCACTCTTCCAACTCATGCTCTAAGTTGCTAAAGTCAACTCTCCAAGGGGACCTACCCCTGCTTCTCCCCTCAGGGTTCTAGGTACTACCCTGAGGGGTTGGGGTTTTTAACAAGATGATTCATGAGCCCCCCAGCTGATGTGCTCTCCTAATATAAACTAACATCAATTACCTTTTCCAGACAGTTACTTACTAAGAAGTATAGCAAGGACCAAAGTGCATCCCCGCAAAAGAAGGCGATATAGTCTCCTCTACTGGCCCATTTATTTTGGGAGGCCTATAAAACGGAACTTTAAGTGGTTGCTACAAAGTATTCCTCTCTCTTCCAACTCAGCCACAGTAGACTTGCTGGCTCTATGAATCCTTATCTCTATTGAAGATTCCCTATCAAATTCACGGGCCTGGCAGGATCAATGGATGATGTGCTTCCTTGCTCAGCTGGGCTTGTTTCTTCCTAGACTGGATTAAGCAGGTTTCTCCTCAGAACGGCTCTGCAGTCCCCTCACTGAACTTGGCCCCTGTGATCACTAGTTCTGGGGCTAATGGTTATCAGTAGGATCTCAGATAGTTTTAACAGGCCTTCTCAGTCTCACTGCTCATTTGAGCTCTTCCTTTAATAAAGTCTTAGTCTTTGATCATCTTTTAGAAATTCTAATCTCAGGAGATTCATTCATCTAAAACTAAGAAAAAAGAAACATAAGGGAAACAGAGGCACTATGTGCTTATGGAACCATGGTGGCCAGGTAAGAAAGTTGTTCAAAGTTTTTCCTTTTCACTTAAAAGCTTATTGTCAGTGGACCTTGGTCCAAATCCCAATCCAATCTTTCCAATTTGTGCTATCTGGAAGAATCACTTGTCTTTTGATTTTCCTCAGTTATGAAATAAAGATTCATGGCCTCTAAGAAAACTTCTTCTCCAAGATTTTTAAAGCCTTTCTTTCTAGATGTAGGAATCAAGGCTCAGAGCTATGAAAGGGATTTAATACCCAGCTAATTGCAGAGTTGAGCCTCTAGAACCCAGGTCTTTTCTTTGGCCATCTACTGTAGCCGCTACTAAACTATGCTGCCTCTAGGCTGGATGATGTTGGGGAAGTCCTGTTACCCCTTTTGGGGCCTTCTCTTGCCCTTTCAGTAAATGAAAAAGTTGGACTGGATGAATTTTAAGATCTTTCCTAGATCTTGAATTCTGTGACTCCTTAATATATATATATATTTAGTAGAGAGGTGGCACAATGGATGGAGAACTGGACTCAGAATCAGGGAGACCCGACTTCAAATCCTGCTTGGGACACTTAGGAGCTGTGTGATTCTGAGCAAATCACTTAATCCTTCTGTGTCTCAGTATCCTTCTATGTTGTTACTGTTCTCAAAAAAGAACCAAGACACAGGGACATGCAAGTGAACTGAAATGAGGGAGGGCTGGGCAAGGTCACCTGTCTCACTTTCCCCTCCAGAGCCATCTGGGTTCAGTGGCCAGATAGAGATCAGGACAAGTGGATATGGCCCTGGATGCAGTGGGAGACCTTAGCCTTTTTAAACTAAGTTGATTGAGGCAACACCCATTCAGTGATTAAGGCAACTGAAGCCCAGAATCTCCTGTTTCATCAATGGGAGTAATAACATTATCTGCCTCCCTGGGTTGAAAGGGCCAAATGACTTAATATGTTATATAAGGTGCTTTGTAAATGCTGCTGCTGCTTATTATTATTACAACTTCTCTTTCTCCTTTTCCTTTCCCTCCCCATTCTCCTTTTCTCTGGGAGCCAAGCAGGTATGCATGCAGCATCGCCTGCTGTCACTACTAGTCTCCTAGCCTACAGAGACTACAAATCCCAGCATGCAAGGGCAGGCTGGTTCTTACCTTCTTCTAGCTGTATCTCCCTCAGCCCCAGCACAAGGTATTTAATCAATAGCTGTTTATTTTGTCGTCTCAGTGGCTTGCTGTTGTCTCTATGATAATATGTCTCCCCCTTTTCTTTCCCATCACCTAGTCTGGTTCACATCCACCTTCCCAGCCTTATTTCCTATCATCCCCTTATATTCTCTGTTTTGGCCCCAATGTTTTTCCTGTATTCACTCAGGCAGCCATCTTTTTCCCTCTATGCACATGTAGAGACCATCCTTCAGACCTGAAATATATTTCCTTTTCAGGTCTACCTGACAGACTCCTTCCATGAAGGCTTCCTGGGACTTAAATTTTCCTAGAGCACTGTGGATCTCTCCTTTGCCTGATAATTCTTTACTTTCTTCTATTATATTACTTCACATCCACATCTTACATCTGATAGTGGATTATAAATTTCTGGAGGGGAAGTTATGATTTTTTAAAATTTTTGTTTAAATTTTTGTATCTTAACCAAGTATCTTAGCCATTTCCCCCCATCAATCTGGACCTGTGATTTCATTGATGTAGTCAAGTCCTGGAACACAGATGTGTAATTCCTAGAACACAGCTTATAGTCCTTGTGTGTGGTGAATTTTTCCATGATCACACAACCAGAATGTGTCAGACAGGACCTGATTCTGAGGCCAGAGCTTTACCCATTGTCCCATCTTATCAGCACTATCACCATCATAACCTTAGTATTCACAATTGTTCCCAATTCCATCCTGCTTTGTTCCCAAAGCACTTTTCTGACAGCTCTGTAAAGCAGGAAATGTGGACATTATTATCCTCATTTTATAGAGGAACCTCCCAAGACTCAGAAGGAGAAGGATCTTGTCCAGGCTCATATAGTTCTCTGGTGGCCACGCTTTGATTCATGGAGGCCTTCTGCCTCCAAAGCCTATGCTCTCTTCCCCAAGTTAGGCTGCTTTTCCTTGCTCTTCATCCACTTTCTTGTTTGTCCTTTTCTTTTCCTTTTCTTTCTTTCCCTTTATTCTCTTTTCTTGGCCCAATCCTCACTTTTGTGAGTAACCCTAAACATAATAAAGGGTCCTGGACTCCCGTCTATGGACAAAATTGGTCCCCTTTCATCTAAATATCCGAGCAGTTAGAGAAATCAAATCTCTAAAGTGCAAGGGTAAGGAAAAGGAACAAGAGTTTCTTTCCAGTAATTCTCATGAGGTCTATGAAATTAATGAATTTGGAGCCATTGTGAGCTGATTTTTAAAAATATATATATAGCTGAACCTTCCTCCTTTATGTACCCAGTGGGGGACTGTGTGTGGATTCTTGCACATAATATTAGGCTTAGTTGATCTGTCAGTTTTGCGGTACTGTTTTATTTTTTTCTCCTTTTAGTTTTTTGTTATGACGGATAGCTCTCTAGGAGGGGGAAGTGAAAGGATATATTTAAACATGAATGTGATGTGAAAACAAAAGTTATCAATAAAGGTTTAGTGTAAAAGTAAATTCAAATGTAGAATTCTACTATTTAAAAATAAATCACAGCATATCCCAGGAGCAGCCTGGGTAGAAAATGACAACTGGATACATAGCTTTAAAGTCTACAAAAGCCACTTCTCCACATCTCCTTTGAACCTCGTAACAACACTCTCTGAGAAGAAAGGGCTATCAGCCTCATTTTACAAATGAAGAAACTGAGACAGAGAAGCTAAGTGATTTGCTAATATGTATGTGAGGTAGAATTCTAACCCTGGCCTTGCCACACCATCTTACTTCCCACCTTAATACCACACATGTCAGTTATTATTATTATTAATCATTACTTATGAGATCATAGATCTAAAACTGGAAAGCCCCTCAGAGGTTGAGTCCAACTCCCTTATCTTTCAAATGAAGAACTTGACATTAGAAAGTTTAAGTAGCAGTTAGTGGTGCAGTGGATAGAGAGCTAGACTTGGAGGCAGGAAAACCTGAATTCAAAGCCTACTTAGGTACTTACTGGCTATGTGATCCTAGGTAAGTCATTCTCTCAGTGAGAGAAGACTCATTTGTAAAATGCTTGGAAAATGTGGATAATGTTATCTACCTTACAGGCTTGGTTCTACAGGCAACTGAGAAAACATATATAAAGTACTTTGCAAACTATAAACTACAATATCATTGTTAGTTGTCATCATTTTTGTCATTGTCGTCGTCGTCATCATCATCATCATCACCATCATCATCATGATGTGACTTATCTAGGGTCTTACAGCAGCTAATAAGTGTTTGGAGTGGGATTTCCTGCCTCCAGATGCAATACTAGATCTATTACTAAATAACCAGTAGATAAAGGGGTTGAAGGATGGAAGGGAGAAGGATGAAAAAAAATTAAAACAAAGTCTGTAAATAGTGTCAAGTTCTTTTAAAAAGAACAAACAGACCTTTAAAGCAGAGGGTCTTAGTCTGAGTTCCACAGATCCCCAAGGGGTCTATGGATAAATTTCAAAGGGTCTTTGAACTTATCTTTTTAAAAATACATATATATTTTGGTAGCTCTTGGTTTAATTAATTTCCTTTGTAAATTTTTATAGTTTACTGTAATGCATTTAAAAACAGAAGCCTGAGAAAGGGTCTGCAAGAGCCCCATGACTCAGAAGCCCTACTTTAAAGGATGTGGAATGGGATCCCAGAGGAGCCTCTTTGGCCAGTTCTGCCTGTCCACACTCGAGGTCTATCTGTCCAAACCTGCTCCTGGGATTGGGGAGAAACACCTTATGACTCTCTCCCCTGGCTTCAGGCTCCCAAACTGGTTCTTCTGCTCAGTCAGAAGCTGCCATGTCACTGGTGGTGAAGGCCGGAAAGTGCCCACAGTTATGGGATTCCCCAGATGATGTGGGTTCCTCCAGAGGCAGCTGTAACCATTCACCTGAGCCCTGTCCTCCAATGAGGGAAAGCAAGCGAAGTCTGGCTGAGTGGATGCCCAGACCTGGGAAGAGGAGCTCCTTCTGAGCTCTTGCCTTCCCGCCTGCAGCCACCTTCCTCCACTTCCTTTCTGTGCTCAGTAGCTGGAAAAAACCTGGCTTCTGAGTAGGATGAATCTGAGCATGAATCTCTGCTCAACAATTTACAAGCTGTATTCTTGAATGAATGAACTAATGAATGAATGAATGAGCCAGCAGTCTTGCTGTAGATGCTGGAGTATACTCCCAAGAGGTCAAAGATGGAAAGAAAACACACTCACATGCACACACTCACACACATTCACATTCTCATTCTCTCTCTCTCTCTCTCTCTCTGTGTCTCTGTCTCTGTCTCTCTCTCTCTGTCTGTCTCTCTCTCTCATACACACAATCTCATACATATATACACGCACACACAAACACTTTCACACTCCTGCACACACACACACACACACACACACACACTCTTACACTCATATTCAAACACAGTATCCCACACACTCATACACTCACATACACACTTTCACATTCGCATGTACATTTATACACTCTCTCTCACATACATACACACATATACACACTCACATTTCTGTGGCTGCAAAAAATCCAAACTAAACCCAACTGACTGAAACAAAGTAGGTGCCCATCAGCTAAAAGATGGCTAAAAACATGAGAAGAGAGATGGCTTGACCTGGGGCCGAAGAAAGAGCCTTGAATGCAGAGTCAGAAGATGTGGGTTCAGATCCCACTTCTGACACTTATTACCTCTGTAATTTTGAGCAGCTTGCCTCCTCTCTCTCTGCACCTCAGTTTTATCAGCTGTGTAACATGAGGGGGATGCACTAGATGATGCTGAATCCGGCTCAGGTCTATGATCTGAGGAAAGTAAAGACTGACCTTCGCCTACATTGAACAGAGAGGAAGTGAAGCTCCTTCCTTTTCTTGGAGAGGTGGGGACTAGGGGTGCAACATGTTGAATACACTGGTAGTTTTGCTAAACTGTTTTTCTTAGTCAGAGAAGGTTCACTAGAGGTGTGTTTAGGGCTTGGAGAGGGCTTGTCTCTTTAGAAATGATTGTAAGAGAAATGCAAAAAGCATCAATAAAGCATTAACTAAAATAAAAAAAAATCCTGCAGTCACACAGAGATGGGTGGGGGATCCAGGTGTGGATTGCTGTTAGGATGAAGAACCCAAAAATTGAGTCCCAGAATTCCCCCTAAGTGCTGTTCTCTCTATTGCTGAGATCACCCACCATCCCCGGAAATACACGAATCATTTCTGACCTGGGGCTCCAGGCAGACAACGGCCACGGCCCCATCCAGACACTGCAGAGGTCCGTATGGCTTTTGTTCAGGAAGCATCTGAGTGGGGTGGTTGACAAAAAGAACATTTCTGTCGTCCCATTTAATTACTTAGTACCCGAGCACATTGCCAAACTCCCGGCTGGCAGCCAGCCCTTCGGATGAGGCTCCCGAGATGGGCAAGGACCCGTTGCTCTGCAGGCTGGCAGGAATCATTGTCTTGAGTGGCCTTTCTGAGTCATTGCTTTGAGGCTGCAGGCCACCAAAGGCAAGCACCCCCCCCCCCCACACACACAGAGAAAATAATGCTATCTGCCCAGAGGCTAGGAGATGAGAAACAAGAGGAAGCTTTTGCAGAGTCAGGACTGCTGCTGAAACAAGATCACTTGTTTGTTCCTGCACTCAAAAGAATCCGGGTCTGTTTTGTTTCTAAAAGTGGTAGGCTGCATCCGTGACGCCCAACATGGTTGGAAAAATAAAAATGAACATGAGGAGCCTGATGTGCTCTCCCCTTTCCCTCGTCTAGCCCCCCACCCCATGGCCAATCAGTGGCCAAGTCTCCTTCGACTCCCCAACATTGCTGATCTTCATCATCTTTCCTCCACTACCCTCATGGTGGCTCCTCCTTTCCTGGGCTTTGCTAGAGCCTTTTTTAATTGTTCTATGACCTTGGATAAGTCAGCAAGTTCCACTGAGTGAGGAGGAAATCAGATCAGACCTTAGTTTACCCATTTTCCCCAGAGGAAGGTGGGGATCTTAGATCCTTTCCAGCCTCTCCAATCCATTCTCCATGTAGCAACTGAACTGATGCCCTCAGTCTTCACCTCCTCCCTAATTCCCTTCAAGGCTCTGGTGATGAGCCAGCTCCTACAGGAAGACCTTTCCTGATCTTCTCATTTGCCCTTGCTCTGATTCTTCTGGTCCTTCCCCTCCCCCAGCTCCTACCCACACTAGGGAATTGACTTGGTATGGATTTTTATTTATTTCTAAGTCCACACATTATTTCCCCTGATAAGATGTAAACTCCTGGAGGGCAGTGACTGGGGCTAGGACAGGGACTGAATGGAGTGGATTTTATGGTGCTGTATGTCTTTGAATGACATCTCCTGTTTGGGGGGGGGGGAAATGGCTTGGATTTTGGAAACTTGGAACTTTTGGTTCTTCTCCTGAGCTGGGATCAGGCTCAGAGTCTCCTGAGCAAAAAAAGGGGAGAGAACAAATCCCGAGGAGGGCAGCAATGATGGGCTTCTCTGGACCTGAGAAGCAGCAGTGTGCATGAAAGTAGGGGGGACCCTTCGTATCCTCTTCTCAAAACTATACCTCTGGTAAGCCTGGGAGACAAAAGCTGAAGAAGGAAACAGCATGGTCTAAAGGTCACCTTTAGGAGGCCGGTGCCTCCTCAGGGGATTGGAGACTGAGATAACCAATCCATCAAGAAACTTTGTTTAAGCACCTACCAGGTTCCAGGCCTTTTGCTAAGTCCTGAGGATGCAAAAAGACAATCCCTGATCTGAGGGCACTTGCAATCTCATGGAAGTAGCTAGCGGTCCTTCTCCCCTTTCCAGCCATATCCTTCTATTCTGTTAAAGTGATCATCTTCTTTCTCTAAATGCCTGGGTTGGATGCTGTCCTTCGCATTTCTTCAAGTCTCTGTTAGTGAGCTGAAGATATAGGACAGGGGAATAACCCAGGAGAGAGTGATCTTTCCTGGAGCAGGGTCTGGATCCCACTGGGCCCTAGTGACCATAAAGGGGCATCCTCATGAGCCACACCAGCAGACCACGATTCTAAAAAGTAGGACTTTTGTTTGTGTTACACTTGTTGTTTGGAGCTTCTTCTCCACGGAGGCATTTCTTTCCTTCTAGGAAGGCTGGTGTCTATTTCTGCCTTATTATTATTATTATTTTTAAAGCACGGAAGGCCCAATGGATTCAGGACTACTGTTTTGAACATTATACCAATCTTCAAGCTAATTAGGCGGCTCTCTAAGACCATTAAGTTACCGAGCAGCTGCCAATATGCACTGGTGAGAGATGTTGCCTACACTGATGAAATCACAGTTCTAGTACAAAAATTTTAATGGTTGTTAGATTATAGCAATAATAATAATGATTCAAATTTGTTGTTGTTTACTTGTTTTCAGTCATGTATGATTCTTCATGACTCCTTCTGAGATTTTCCTGACAAAGGTATTAGGTTTGCCGTTTCCTTCTCCAGTTCATTTTAAAGATGGGGAAACTGAGGTGAGTGGTGAGTGGGATTAAGTAACTTGCTGGGTCACACATGTGACCCTGGCATTCTGCGCACTCTGGCACCCCCAATTCAAATTTCAATAGAACTTTAAGGTTTGCAAAGCATTTTACATACCATCCATGTAAACGTTTACACACACACACATATACACACACATAGCAATTTATATTGTGCTGTGTATTATTATTATTATTTTATTTTTTCTGAGGCAATTGGGGTGACTTGCCTGGGGTCACATAGATAGAAAGTGTTAAGTGTCTGAGGCTGGATTTGGACTGTACTGTGCATTATTGAGAGGGTTAAATGATATCTACATTGCGTGTGTATGCAGGGAGACGGATAAGAAGTGGCCATTGCAATAGTCCAGGTGAGGAATGACGAGGATCTGACCTGGTGGCTGTGTGAATGGAGAGCAGCTGGAGAGGTCATGGGTTATTCATGGGTATTAGGGCTTAGGAAAGCAAGAAATAAAGCACACCAATATGGCCAGGTGGCTGCTGGGGCCCTCAACAGAGGCAGTGAAGTTCACAAAAGGAGCAGGTTTGGGGGGAAAGGTTAGGAATTATCTTTCAACTGTCTTGATTTTGGGACTCATACAGGACATTTGCCAATGGGCAGTTGGACTGGAGACTGGAGAAAGGTTAAGGCTCGAGCCATAGACATGGCTATCATTGGTACAGGATTGTTAAATCCATAGGAGCTAATGGCAGATGACATCACTCTGGGAGCACCTGGAGATGGAAGAGGACCCAGGGCAGAGCTTTGTCACAGACCCATTACTGGCGATGTGGGCTCTATGGTGATTGAGCAAAAGGGACCTAGGTGTGGTCAGGAGGGAAATCAGACAAAGAAGGCTCCTAGCACAGAGGTGAGAGCTGATTCAGGAGGAGGGGTTGGTCACCAGTGTCAGGCTGGGGGGAGACCCCAAGGATGAGGATGAGAAAACAGAGTTGTTTGATGGGGCAATTAAGAGATCACTGTGAACTTGAAAGGGTGTCGGTTCAGCTGAGCGAGGAGTCAAGAAAGGGGAAGAAGTCAAGAAGGGGAAGCTGAAGGAGAGTGGGACCCTTGAGGGAAAACAGATGAGCAAGGGATGAAATGATAGCCCTGACTCCAGCTGATGGAGAGTCACTGGAGACCACGGAGCGGGGAAATGACACGTCAGACCTGGACTTTAAAAAATCACTTTGGCAGCAGTGTGGACGATGGATGGGCGAGAAGAGACACTTGATACAGGGAGACCAATTAGAAAGTCAGTGCCAGAGTCCAGGGGAAGGAGGGATGGTGAGGGGAGGAGGGATGCACTGGGGGGAAAGGTGAGGGAATTGAAAGCCATCTCCGCCTGCTCATTCTGTGTTTTTCACTCTTACCTACTAACTGATGAAGAGGAGGGGGCAGGGGAGCCTTCTCACTCACTGGCTCCTTTTCTAGAGCTCAGAGCCTGCTGCCATGGTGATGGGAGGATACGGTGTGGGGGAAGGGCTGGCAAGTTGATCCGCACAGCTCCTGCAATCTGTGGAGCTGGTTGGGTGGAACCTCCCCGAGGGGGCCCAGCCTGGAACAGCCAGCCCCGGAGAGAGGAAGGGGGTGGGATATCTGGGCTGCCGAGAGGGAGGAAGGGAGGGGGTCCATCGCCCACCTTGATGCCGCCTTGCCGCCCACCTCCTGAAATCACTCCCCAGCTCTTACTGGGGAGCCCGACTTCCACCATAGTGAGGAGGTTTATGATTTCACTGGCAAAGGGAACTCCCAGCTGAAAAATCTCCCTGTAGCAGCAAGGATCAGCATTTTGTCTGCATTGGCTGTCTCAGGCAGTGTTCCAGGACGCCAAGAGGTTCAATCATTCACTCAGGATCACACAGTCAGCCCACATCGGGGGTCGGTCTCCCTGAGACTCTTCCTGGCTCCCAGGCTGCCTCCATTGTAGCAGGCATTCCCCTGGGTGGGGCTCCGGCACTAGTTTATGTCCTGGAGCCCCTGGCAGGATCTGGGGGAGTCACTAGAGCCTTCTCCCATCATGATTTCAACTGCATAAAATGAAATACGGAATGCAAAGGAAACTGATCACACTGAGATCTATCAAAAGATTTTAAAAAATGAACGGGCCCTGGATTTAGAACCTGAGACTTGGTTCTAAGCATCACATTTAGTCCTTTCCTCCAACCTGCAAGAGAGGTAGCTGTAAGCAACTTCCATTTAATGGCTGAGAGGCTGAGGCTCAGCAGCTTGCCCAAGATGCCCGCGTGGTCACTGGGAAGCCAGCCCCTCGTTCTCCTACTCCTTCTATTGACCCATTCAGTGCCTCATCCTTCAAGCACAGATCTATCGATTCTCAGCCTTAAGTAGACCTGAATCTTTTCAGGATTCAAAGATGGTTTTAAGGAACTTCAGAAGCTCTTGGGGCTCATCTCTCCTCCTTGTTCTTGACTTGTTCGGGACAGGCTGTTCAATCTCTATTTTCTGAGGGAAAAGGAGGTAGGAGGTCACTCCACAATTGATTATATTTGTCAATATTAGGTAGAAAGGCAGCTATAAGGGAAAAGTGACTTTTTGTTGCAAGGTTCCCAAATTCTTGGGGAGACTGGCAGGCTTCTGCTCCCTCTATTGGGGCTCTGGGAAGGATTCTGTTCCATGAAAGCATCTCTCAAAAGTCTAGGACCATAATCCCAGGGGTTTCAGAGTGTGAAGAGACCCAAGGAGCATCTAGACCAACCTGGGCCTAAAAGAAAATCCTCTTTCCCCTGTCTACACTTAGTTGTCATCCTGCCTTTGTTTAAGGTTCTCCTTTAGCTTCTGGATAGATTGAATTGTCAACAGTAGACTGGTGGGTAAAGAGCTGGCCTTAGGGTCAGGAAGATCCCAATTGGAATGTGGTGGTCAAAGCCTGATATCTTAAGGCCCCAGGCAACAAAGACTTCAACTTGCAGACAAATTGCTAATCTACACCAGTGAAGGGGACCTTCCATGTGGGGAGTTCCTTGCACCAAAAAAACAAAACAAAACAAACAAACAAAACAAAACAAATCAGGTTCTGATTTCATCAACAGAATCCAGGTTTTTTCCTGGCTAAGTCTAGAAATCTAATCACTGTGCTAGAAGGCTTCCATAAAGTACTTCTTCCCAAAATGTATCATTGCTTTTAACAATCTTTCTTCCTTAAGACTCCCACCTACTTCGTCTGCCCCTCTCTGTGGGCCCTCCTACCTGGTATCTCAATAACCCTGTACACATCCTATCTGCTCCCATCAATTTAACCTTCACCAAGAAAGGGGTATTGTCTGAGCCTCTGTGCCCCTCCTAGCATCTAAGGCAATACAACTGTGGATTGTCCCCTCCACCTACCATACTCTTCCTTCAAATTTCTGCCTTCAAAGTCCCAACTCCTCACATTTCTAAGGTTTGTAAAGATTTGCATTTTCCTCCTAACAATCTTGTGATGGGAATATCTTCACCATCACCCCCACTTTGCATTAAATGGACAAACAAGACGACAGGTGGTCCTTTGTCAGTAGTTCCACAGCCAGTGCACTTCTCACACAGGATTGAAATAAAGACCTAATTAGCAAGTGGCCTACGTGTTGCTCTAGGTTCTACCAAAGTCCGAGTTCCAGCCTCCCAGCAGACTGCGCCCAGAGTTATAAATTAGATTCCCGAAGCCTGTTTTAATTCATTCCGTTAGTGCATGCTGTGAGTCATTTATGGTTAGCATTTCTTTCGGGTATGGATATAAATTATCTGTCCCATGCTTGAGTCATATTCTTCAAGAACCTTTTTCCTTTCTATTCTCCTTTTTGGGGAAACTTTGGATATGAACCATCACCTAAGCCAAAGATGTCAAATTAAATAGAAAGAGATCTCTGTTGGCTCTGTGTTGACTTAGAAAACCACAAATTCACATTATCTATGATGTATTCTTTTTTACAAGAATACTTGTCACTTTTGACTTAAGCTTTAGATTATTTTTCCCCCAGGTGCATGTGAGGTAGTTTAATGAGCTAAGGTTTCAGAAAAGGGAGTCTCACCCTTCTCGTTAGAGGACTCCCCATTCCTGCCTCCCAGGATGAAACCTAATTCAAACCTGGGTCCACAGCAAGGGGATAAAGCAACGCCCCTGCCCTTCTAGGCCTCCTGACAGTTCCTCCGTATTAGTCTTAAAGGATCTGCTGATGTTTATGGTCGAGGAAAGAAAATGTAATAGAAATGGAGAATTTAAAACCTCATCATTGGAATGGATCCAAGCCCACATGTACCCTCTTTACCCCAAACCAGAGGAAAACCAAACATCAATGTCACCCCTAATGAGTGGTTATTTGGTCTATACTTGAAAACCTTTAATGACAGGGAGCCCAAGACAATGCACTCCCTTCTTGGCCAGCTATGATTTTAAGAGAAATTTTCCCTTCTCTTGAGTCTATACCCACACAGACATCAGTCCTTAGGTTCACTCGCTAGGGTGAAACAGAACAAATATCTTCCACGGACCATGGGTTCTTTGAGGCTGTTTTGCCTCCTTTTGTATCCCCAGTGCTTAGCACAGTGCCTGGTGCATAATAGGTAATTAATGTTTACTGACTGATTTTATTATTTATTGATGTTCCATATTTAAAGAGATTATTCCTAATCCTTATAAGTCTTCCTTTGTCCAGTTGATTAATAAACATTTACTAACACATGTTTATAATAAATGTTATGACAAATAATTTAACAATATGTTCATTAATAAATATTTGATTGATGTTCCATATTTAAAGAGATCGCCCCTTTCATCTTTGCATTAATTTTTCCAATCAGTGGGCTGATAAACATTTATTAAGTGCCTACTAAGTGCCAGACAGTGTGCTGTGCTCCTGCCAAACAGGAGTTTAGTTCCTTAGTTCCTCCAATGTTCCTTCTTTACTATGGTTCTGAGAACTAAGCCGTTGATTTTTCATGACCTTATTTGGGATTTTCTTGGCAAAAATACTACAGTGATTTGCTTTTTACTTCTCCAGTTCATTTATTAGATGAGGAAACAAACAAGACAGTTCCCAAGATGACACAGTGTCTGAGGCCAGATTTGAACTTAGGAAGATGAGTTTTCTTGATTCCAAGTCCAATGCTCTCCTCACATGGCACTCCCTAGCTGCCCACTCTTCTGGTTGCCCGCCTCTTTATGCCCTGCGATTTATCAGTAACCTATGATATGACATCCCAAACTCTAGATATGTGGTTAACTTAAACAAGAAATCCTAATTACAAGGAAACACATTTATACACATCACTGAAACTGGGGATTCATGAATGAAATGCATCTTGGGAAAGAGTTTTGTGAGTCCACTTATGCCTCTGTGTGTAGGGGGAACACTATCCATCGACTACTATGTGCATCTGGTCCTGACTATTTAATGGTAAGGGCTTGGAAAGTTATTGGAGACATACGGAGATCCCAGGGTCACCGAGCCCAGAAGTGTCAGAGGTTAAATTTTGTATTTAAGGCTTCTGCCTTCAAGCCCAATTGTGCTACATGCTACAAGAATATGGCTTATTCAATAAAAGACTAGAGAAAGAGTTAAGGAGTGTTGTAGTAGGAAAAATTAAGAAGATATACTGAGAAATTTGAATTAAAAGAAGTAATTCAGAGAATATTTGGGTTAGGATAAGTAGAAAAAAAAAGAAAAGTTAAATTAAATTGTTGGGGCCGAGGAGTGCTATAGACCACCCAGACAGAAGGAAGAAGCTGAGAAACAAGAAACACTGGGAACAGAAGTGCGCTATGATTGTGATCGGTGACTTAAACTATCATAAACTCTGTTCAAACTCTGCCCACCCAAGACAGGGAAGTGGGTACGTTTGGGACATGTAGCTCTCTTCTCATGGTCTTTGACTTCCCAGAGATGACTGACAGATTCAGAAATCACCATCTCTACTGGGTTTTTGAGTATTCTTTTCCAGAAACAGCCGAGCTCATGGAGAGCAGTTGGGCACTCTCTTCCCATCTCCTCATTCACTATGAAGCCTAGTTTCCGGTTAATCAAGTTTGTCCTTTAAAAAAAGGAATAATGTGATAGTCTTGTATTTCCCAAAGTTGATGGGAAGAAGTTAAGGGAGGCTACTGTGTGGTCCCGGATGTGTGTAAGCGGTAGTCTGATGAATACTTCTAGAGAAGTTAATGAAATCATTGGTAATTAGAGCTGGAAATGACCCAAGAAATTATTTCATCAAATCATCTCATTTTACAGAGGGAGAAACCAAGTCCCAAGAATCAGAAGAAGTGATTCCATGGCAAGGGAGTGGTGGATTCAAGAATGAATCAATGAATGAGATAAGCATTTATGATGTGTAAAATGCTAAGCTAAGGACTAGAATATAAACAGAAAAGTAATCTTAAGATCACAGAAGAACACAGATGTAGAACTGGGAGGGACTTGAGCAACCATTTTGTTCTTTTGCTTCAGTGAAGCCTTTCTATCCCAAGAAAGAATTCATTACCTCCCATTTGCATTTTATATGTCCGTTACTTGGTTGCTGTATGCCCCTATTAGACTGTGAGCTCCTTGAAGGCAGGGCTATGATTTTGCTTCTCTTTGGATTCCCAGAGATTAGCACAAAATAAGCATTCAATAAATGTTTACTGACTAAATGAGAGGTGAACCCTAACTTAGTATTTTTTTCCATTTCTCTGAGCTCTCAGGTCCCTTCCTGAGAAATGAGCCCTTTCTTGAATGAATTCCTCCATCCCCTATAACTGCTCATCTCTTCTCAGACCACATTTAGAACTTTGTTTCCTGACATTGGTCAAATGGAAGGAACATTGATTTTGAACCAGTGTACAACCTCAAAGCTGTGTTCAAATCCCGGCTCAGCTCGGACAGATCCCTGATCTTGTCTTCAGTTTCCCCATCTGTAACATGAGGAGGGAGGTTGTACTTCCACCTCGGCTTTCTGATCCTATGATGTTAACTTTGTATCTCCCTTGGTGGCTAACACAAGGCCCTGAATACAGTAGTCACTTAATAAGTGTTGTTATTATTATAGTAAAAGAAAATAATCAAATAGTCAACCAATGAACTACTGAACTAAGGACCAGAGGACCCACGTCCAAATCCTAATTCTGCAAGTTACCAGCTGTGTGACCTTGGGCAAGCCAGAACACCTCTCTATAACTGCTTTCCCAGTTTTAAAAATGAAGGGGCTGAACGATTTTTTTTGGTAAGATTCCTTCTTCATCAAGAACACTGTGATTCATTGATCCATCATCATTTAACAGTGTTTTACAATTTATGTTTTTATTCTGGTCCTAACAAAGCCAAATAAAATGAGTATTACCAGATATGCAGTATTAGAGAAAGAAGCAGTAGATCATTAAATCCAGTGTGCAAATCATTTTATAAGTCCATCATCACCCATCTACACACTTCCAAGAGTTCCAAACAAGCAAAGGAACTCAGGATTCCAGACTTCCTGGTCTCAGTTGTCCTCTTGTCTCTATCACTCTGCTCTCCCTTTTCCTCTCCCTCCCAGCATCTCTGTCTTTGTCTCTCACATTTTTAAAAATTCATTTTAAACTTAAACATAAAACAGGAAAAGGAAAAAACACATTTCCACGTACACAGAAGAACATAAGAGAATTCAATTTCATTTTAAGAAAAAAAAAAAAACTAAGGGGCAGCTAGGGGGTGCAAGGGGTAGAGCCCTAAATTCAGGAGGACCTGAGTTCAAATTTGACCTCAGAGATTTAACACGTTCTAGCTGTGTGATCCTGGGCAAGTCACTTAACCCCAATTGTCTCAGAAAAAAAAAAAGAAATGGGGAAAAAAAAGAATAAGAAAAGAAAACCAACAAAAGAGCAAGGAAAAGAAAAATATCTTTGAAAACAATGTGGAGTTAGGTTTTCTTTTGGTCTCTGCTGTGCATTTTTTACTTTCTTTTTCTCCCTCTCTTCCCCTATCCCTTTCTCCTTTGCCCAAGAGACTACAATTAAATGTGGATATATATGTACATACACACATATACATATATATATATACGTATATACACACATACATATATATGTGTAAGATCATATTATACATAATTCCACATCCTCTCCCCTTCTCTGAAGGTAGATAGCATCTTCTTTCACAGGTCCAAGTCTTTCCATGTTTTTCTAAATAAACCAGCTCATCATTCCTTATATCGTAGCAGTAGACTGGCTATGAAAGCTTCCCCCACCCAAATTTTCCATTTTCCTTGAATCAATGAATGAGACAAGCATTTATGATGTGTGAATAAGTGCTGGGATATAAACAGAAAAGTAATCTTAAGATTACAGAGGAGCCCAGATGTAGAACCAGGAGGGACTTCAGAGATGATTCTGCTCTCTTACCTCACCCCTAATTTTCTACCTTCCTTCTATTCTTGGCTACTTTGGTTTTATTTATACAAAAATTATTCATTCCAAGCAATTAAATTATTTATTTTACATTCAAGATTGCTCTTGCTTTAGAATAAAGTTCAAGCTCTAGTACTGCTGACTTCTTCCTTTACATTTCTCTCTCACCTTAATTTCCCCAACCTTCATTCTCTCTTGCTAATATTCCTCCACAATCCTTTCTGCCCTTTCCTTGAGAACTTTTCCTCAAAATTTCCTCTTTTCTTTATCTAGAATCAAATAATACCATAGAACTAAGGTGTTTTCTAGAAGGTTACATTTATTAGAATTTTGAAAGACCAATGTTTTTCCTAGTTCTAGAATTATATTTTTATTTCAGTCCAAAATCTATCCCCTCAAATATGGGAATAATCCCAAACTCTCACTTTTAGATAAGGCAAAAGTGATGATAGGATCACTACTCAGAGGCCCTATCTTGTACAGGCTGGATGAATTTCTCTTTAACAGATATTGAAACAATTCTTGAGATTTAATTGATTCAGGGGACTAAAGGTTTGTCTATTGATGTAGTTTCTTGGCATCCATGTACAAAGAAAGTCAAGGCATAAAAAAAATCAGCAGCAATTCCCTTAGGCTTCTGATTAGCAGCAGACCCTCCTGGGCGACCAGGAGGCAATGTCCAGCTGAATCACTGTTGTGTCCTTGCTAAATATTCTCTTTCTTATGGCTGAGCCAACCTTCTTTGGTTAGCTGTCAGACATTTTATGAGTGTGTCATTTCATGCTAATCCCACACCTGAGATACCAGACCATTTCTCGTTAAAACTTGCCTAAAGAAATGTATAACAAGCTAGGGATTTATCCAGGCTATAACCGTTTCACTTTTTATTCAGGAACACAGAATATATTGCTGGAGAGAGCCTGTGATTTGAGTGGGTGGGGGAGAAAGCTACAGCTTGGTCCCTGATCAGCTGTGGGATTTTGGCCAGGGGCAATCTTTTTGTTTTTCAGTCTACACAATTGAAATAATCAGATTTTTAAAGGCTTTTAAGGATGGAGATATCAAGGCAGAAAGGAGTGGAATGGCTTAGAAAGCTGAGGTAGAAAGTCGGTGGAGGAGGAATAGTAGGAGGGTGAAAGGCTTTGAGCCACATTTTTACAACGATCAGGGGAAAGAAAAAAGTGAAATGGGCTCAAAACAAAGATTTAGGGATATTTCAGGAGGCTGACTCCAGGTATTTGAAGGGCTGTCATGTAGGAACAGGGATTAAAATTATTCTGTGAGGCTCAAAAGGGATAAATTTAAGAAAAGCTCTCTGACAACAAGAGCTGTCTGAAAGCAGGGGAAGTAGTGGGTTCCTCCTTCCTGAAGGCCTTCAAGCAAAATCCAAAGGACCACTTGTGGATCAGATGCCCAAAGACATCGTTTCCAGCTCTTCTGGGTTCTGTGACCTGACTAAGGTCTCAGGGGTAAATTGTAGAATTGGGATTTGAACACAAGTCTTTGGACTGTGAGCCCAAAGAATTATCCAAGACATTGAGTCATCTTACCTAAAGCAAATCCTAACTTTGAAAAATTAAAAGTATTATGCAATTTTTTGATTGGATTTATAACTTCTAAGGAATTGCACAAGAGAAGTGTCATAGCCCTGGAGAGAGATTTTATTGTCCGAGTTGTGAATTAAAGGCTGAATGAAAAAAAGTGCACATATTAGATACTTACTATATGCCTTGAAACGCTTTCCTAGCTTTGAGTCTTTGTGAGTCTCTTAGCTTTTCTCATCTTCCATGTAATCATCAGTAAAATGAAGATGAAGTCTCTTCCGGCTCTGGGAGGATGAACCTATGAGAATATCCCATGACCCTCTCCTGATAATCCTACCTCACTGGCTCTGGGGTGATGAACCTATGAGAATATCCCATGATCCTCTCCTGATAATCCTACCTCACTGGCTCTGGGGTGATGAACCTATGAGAATATCCCATGATCCTCTCCTGATAATCCTACCTCACTGGCTCTGGGGTGATGAACCTATGAGAATATCCCATGATCCTCTCTTGATAATCCTACCTCACTGGCTTCTGGTAAGCCCCAAATAAGAGCATGAATGTAACATTTTTTGCAAAATGTAGAGCATTATGTTATTATCACCCACAAGCTTTTATTAAATGTTTACTGTATGCCAGGTACTTTATTATTACTATGAATAGTGACAATACTTTAATTTATATCTCTGAATATACTGAACTACACGAGTTGAGTACATACACACACACACATATATATATATATAACTCTATATATTATTTATCATGCAATACAGATAAGAGTCTCCAAATTCAAACATACAAAGAGATGGAAAAGTTGGTGAGATAGAGGGGAATGGAGCCATTGGGGGATGATGGGAATGGCATTCAATTTCTGCTCAGAATGCCCAGCCCCATTCCTGTTCGGTTGCTGATGGTTGTGTGACCCCATCACTTTCCTTGTCTAGACCTCAGTTTCTCATCTGTGAAATGGCAGTTTGGGCTGGATGACGCCCAGGGTCTCTGTGACCCACCCTCCCAAGTCACTTCCCATTTCTAGGCCTTTGTTTTTCCATCCATGGAAAAAGGGTCTGGATTGGATGAGCATCAAGTTCCACTTCAGCATCACATCTACCCTCATGGGACCATCCCAAATCTTTCCCCCTCTCATCTCAGTTTCCTCATCCGTACAGTAAGGAAACAGACCTTAGAGATGCTCAAGTCCACCCACAGACACTTGCTCATCTCCATTAGGGCTCATCAGGATTTATCAACATTTCTTGAATTAAGGCCTGCGGTCATTTTCCACCAGATGGCGTTGTTTCCTTAGAGGACCTTAGGCTGGGGACCATTTATTAGACAACAGTGTCAAAAAAGGAGGAAGTGGACTGGCTGTCTGTGAAGGTGGAGCCAGGCAGATTCTGGTCCTTTACCAGTCCCAGGAAGGATGGCTGCCAAGTGGCCTCCCTAGGCAACGTAGCAACTGCCCATCAATGCTCCTGGGCTGCAGGGGGAGGGAGGGGGACTTCAGAGCAGAAATCAATGGAGATGGCTGGGAAGGGCTTCAGCTGCCTGGGGAAAAAAACTATGGTCAAGATTTTGGAGGAGGTAGAGTGGGGAAGGTGGGCTAGTGTAGAGGGGTCCTTGTTGACTGGACCCTAAGGGAAGGTTTAGGCTGGAAGACAAGATGAATGTCAGGCAGCTCCCTTCCCATGTGAATAGCTTAGGGCAAAGCTCAGGTTTGCTCACAGGAGAGATAGGGCTGCCTTAGAAAGGACAGTCTCTTCTCTTCTCTTCTCTCAGTGATGTCTCTCCTCTGCCTTTCTCTCTCCCCCCTCCAATCCCCCCTAAACGCCTCCCCCTAATGTTTGCCGACATAGGTCATTTTCTACGTATTATCTCAAGCTGTCACACACATGCGTCATTCTGGGAGATTAGAGCCCGTCTTCAGCTCGGAGAAAACTGACGCTAATAATTCACATTCATACAGCACTCTCGGGTTTGCAGAAAATTCCCAGGTGGTTGGTCTGGAACCGAGAGGGACCTCAGAAAAATGAGGAAAGAGAGGCTCAGGGGAGGTAGGAAGACATAGGTGGTAGTTTGCAGAGCCAGGATTTTAACCAAGTTCTGTCTATTCCATGATGGCTAACCAGAAATGGATTCCTTCTCCATGAAGAAAAGAGCCTGCATATCACTGAAGTCAGAGAGATTGAGACAGGAAGCTGGAATTCAAATTGGCTTCAGAGGATTATTAGATGGGTATCCCTGTGAAATTAATCAGTAAATATTTATTAAATGCCTGCTATGTATCAGGGATCGGGCTAAGCCCCGAGAATACAAAAGGAGGGCAAAAGCCAGAAAACTCACAGTCTAATGGAAGTCATTTAATCTCTATCTGCTTCAGGGTCCTCTCATCTGTACCATGAGGAGAAAACCATCCAAAGCTTCCCAGAATTGTAGTATGGCTGAAGTGAGATAATTCATACAAAGGGAGAAGGGATGGATCTAATTTTATTAACACAGAAAACTCAGGCTAAGCAGCTTAGCCCCTGCTCTGAACTTGGTTGTATCTGAGGGTTGCCTGAAACACTAAAAGATGAAAAGTCAGTGATTTGTCTAAGGTCACTAAGTAAGTGATTTGTCTAAGGTCACATAGTCTGTCTGTGTCTGAGATAGGATTTGAATCCAGTTCTTCCTGGCTGGCTGCCTTTCTATACCTTAGCTGCAAGGATAAAAATGAGATAATACTCTAAAGGACTTCGTACACCTTAAAATGCTACATAAATGTTAGCTGTGGTCACCACCAACTCCATTATTATTATTACAATACATCACCTCCGTATGGGGTATTTTGCAAATCTTCAGGTCCTATGCACATATAATTTCTCATCGTCTGTATTATTGCTCATAAACTTATAGACTTGGAGCTGCAAAGTAGCTCCAGAAGCCAAGTCCAATGCTCTTCTTTTACAACTTAGGAAACTGAGACCCAGAGGCATTGTGATTTGCCCAAGTCATGCATTCAGTGTCAGAGACCAGATTTGTACCCAAGGTCCTCTGTCTCTGCCTCCCACTCTCTATTCATCTCATGGCCATTACCTTCAGGAGGAACAAAGGTCCCTGTAAATGGATGTCCCCCAAATCTAAGCTATTACAGTTTAAAACCATACCAGGACTTTTAGGACACCATGAGCAGCTGGTTGGCCCATGTGCCAAAGCCTGATGGGGTTTGGAGTGACAAAGATGAGGAAAATTCAGGGCCACCGGACAGATCGTACTGAATCCAGTTACATCTGGCTCGGTCGTCTCTGTCCTTCCATCCAGAAATCAATTTAGAAGCATCCCCACAGCCTGCCTCCATCCTGCTTCAGAGGCAGGATTTCTCAGCAGGTCCCTTCTGTTGGACAGCGACAAGCTGGCCTCCGGCGGGCGGAGCCAAGCTGCTTGGAGCAGCCATGCATCCATCCCTCAGGGAATATGGACACAGCCAGAGCTGGCTCCCTCTCCTCACTGCTGCTGTGTTTATCTTCCCAAGCTGCCTCCTGCGGCAGCCCCCACTGCCTCATCCTTCATTTCTCTTTATCAACCACTTGGCCTTTTCAGGGCTTTAAAAAAATCAGTGCTTTTTTTTTTGATGGGAGGTTTATTTCCCTCCCTTTCAAACTCACTCATATTCCTGGAAGGGGGCTCGTTTCCCATTTTCTGTGAGGGGTTTTGGCTTTCTCTTAAAGAGGAAAGAAGAAATCAGGAAAAATATCTGGGATCAGGGAAAGGAAAGGTTTTTACTTCTCTATTTTGGGTTTCGGTTGGATCAATAATTATATCACCAAGTCCCATTTCTGTAGGTTTACAAAGACTTTCCTCACACAGGTGACTACCTGTGAGGTAGAGAGTATAGACATTACTACCCCTGTTGTCCAGATAAGGAAACTGAGGCCCAGAGACTTTTATTTATTTATTTTTGCCTATGGGCTCTGAGCTGGTTAATGCTTAAGGCAAAATTTGAATGGAGGAGACAGTGGGGCAGAGGAGAAAGAGGGCTGGATTTGGAATTCTAAATTCACATCCTAGCTCTGATACTTGCTCCTTTTTGCCTTTGGATGTCACTTAGAGACTCTCAACCCATTTCCTTATCTATGCCCAATGTAGGACATATAGGGAGGGATGCAGCTGAATGAGAGGCCCCCTCCATAAGTCCCAAGCTGGCGGCTGCTGTCCGTGGTAGCTTCCAAGCTGGCCCAAAGCTTGGCAAGCAAGAGCAATAAAAGGAAAGAGAAAAACTTATGGTCTGAAGCCATCATTCCCCAATCCTCCTTAATTCCAGTGTTTTCCTCCATTAATCACTTCCCAATTATCCTGTGTCTAGCTTGCCTTGTATATATTGTTTATATGTCGTTTCTCCTTTAAATCGTGAGCTTCTCGAGGGCAGGAGCTGTTTGTTGCTTTTTTGATTAACCAATGCTTAGCCTAGGCTTGACAGTGTTTATTAATTAATGAGCCAGGAAACTGGGGAGGAAGATCCTGCAAGGTGGGCTCTCTTGGGCTCCTTTGCCCTCCTTCACCATTCCATGCTGTGGGTGGGAGGCAATTTGTACCTTATATAAAATGAAGAGCTTGGGTCAGACAGCCTTGAACTCTCCAGCTCCAAGGCTGTGATTTTATGGCCTGAATTCAGATCCTGACCCTCCTACTTGCTACTAGGTGACCCTGGCTAAAAACCATGCATCCTCTCTTAAGGCCTCAATTTTGGCATCTCTAAAGTGAGGGGGCCATTTTGTTTTCCAGCTGAGGCAAATGGAGCTCAAAGAGGGGAAATGGGGCAGAGGCGAGTAGGTGAATGCGTGTGTGTAATGGCAGAGATGGAACTTGAACCCATATCTTCTGGGTTCAGTACTCTCTCCACTACAATAGGCTTTAGGTTCCTTAACTGGGAAATGAGGGGAAATGGGCACATGCATAAGTATAACTAAGGTAGAGTGATTGGGGCTTTGACCAGGATAACTTAAAGGATGCAGACAATATCCCCCTGGAAGTGCTTCTTCCTTAGGCTGCTGTGCTCCTAGGGTAAGGAGCACTGTTGGCTTTATTTCAGGAAAGCTTCCTCCTCACTCCCATCAATGTCACCCGACTTCTTGACTGAGGTGACTTAATAATCAGGAAGTACCAGATAGAGGCAAGCTGGGTGACCCTGGGCATTTCACCTGTGTCTGACTCAGTTTCCTCATCTTTAAAACTGGGATAAGACTTCAACATATTTAACATGTATTGGTCAACCTGCCATCTGGGGAAGGGAGTGAGGGGAAGGAGGGGAAAAATTGGAACAAAAGGTTTTGCAATTGTCAATGCTGAAAAATTACCCAGGCATATGTTCTGTAAATAAAAACCTATAAATATAATAAAAAATAAATTAAAAAAACAAACAAAAAACTGGGATAAGAACAGCATTTGTCCCACAGATATTTCAGAATAAAATGAGGTGATAAATGGAAACTGCTTTTCCAACCTTTAACCACCACATTACTGTGATCTATGTCATCATCAAGCCTCCTCAGTATTTCTAGTCTATGTCTTTTTCTTTTCAGCCAAGCTCCCACAGAGCCAGCCGGCCATCTTTGCCTCTCTTCCCTGGCAGGGTCTGTTCTAATACCTGATGGGCGGCCTTCTCAAAGGCCATCAAGGCTCAGCTTTGAGCAGCAGCCGCTTCTTCTTGACTCCTTTGCCCTGTTTGACATTGATATCGACCTCTGCGCTGGGATGCTCTCCCTCCCTGAGTTTTTCTGATGTGGCTCCTGACTCTACCTGTCTAACTACTCCCACTCAGTTTTCTTCACTGGATCGACACGGATGTCTCGCTGCCCGTGTACGGCCATTCCCCAGGGCTCTGTCCTGGTCTGGCCCTCTCTCTGCGTCTCTGTCTCTTTGTCTCTGTCTCTCCCTCCCCATCTGTCTCATTCATCAGTTCTCTTGCTTTCATCTATCATTTCCACGTAGATAACTCCCCAATCCACATAACCAAGGTCTCGGCTCTCTCCTGGGCTCAAGTCTCATATCACCAAACACCACCTGAACGTCCCATAGGCATCCCACATTGATCGTGCCCAACCAAAGGCATTATCTTCCCCTCCACAGCCATCCCCGCTCCCAGCAGCACCGAGTCCTTCCAGTTACCTTGGTTTGGAACCTTGGAATTATCCCAACTCCTCCCCCTCCTTCGTTCCCTACATCCAATCTATTGCCAAGTCTCATCAAAGCTCACTTGACACCATCTCTCGATCTCTTCCCTTTCCATGGAGCTCACGATCCTCCTCCCCTGTCCCCTGGGCTACTGCCGCAGCCTATCTTCCTGTCCCCACTCCCCCCAACCCATTCTTCTCAAGCTGACAAGTTAGTGTTCCTAAAACACAGCTCTGATGAGATCACTGTCACTCAGGAAGTTTCAGTAGCTCCCTATTATCTGTAAGATAAACTGCAATCTCCTCAGCCTGGAAGTGAGCCTTCTATAGACTGGATGCCATTTTTTTTTTAAAAAGTTTTCTTAAGATTAGGCCTGTTGGCCTTGAAGCCATCCTGACAGTTTCCCCCTATGAAAGGGTATAAGCTAGTGACTTAATCAACAATGCACTGGGTCTAAAATCAGTAAGATTCATCTTCCCGAGTTCAAATCCAGCCTCAGACATTTACTAGCCGTGTGATCCTGGGCCAGTGTCTCAAGCCTATTTGCCTCAATTTTCTCATTTATAAAATGAGCTGGAGAAGGAAATGGTAAAACATTACAAAATCTTTGCCAAGAAAACCCCCCAAATGGGATCCTGAAGAGTCACACGCAACTGGAAAACAAGTGAATAACAACAAGCAAAGCTTATGGAACATCCTCGTGGAAAAAAATATTGACAATATTTTCCAAAGGTTGGTATAGCTGGGACCCCCAAATAGCATTTTTTCTACTAGCAGCTTATTGTTTTCTTCCTGATAATAATCCTCCTCAACATTTTACCCTGATCCCTGATTTGCAACTAGCCTGTTTCAGGGGAGTAGAGTAGAAGTCACCACCTGGGAGCACCCTCTCTCTGCTGAGCAGACTTATGGCTCCGTGCCGTGTATGTGCCAGAGCTTGTACATCAGGTCCCCTTTTCCTGTCTCTCTTCCCCGTTTCCCCCCTGCTCACAGTAAAGCTTTACATTGAGTTCACTCCCATTATACACGTTATTCTCAATTCTTGTATTCTCCTTTATTCCCCCCCCTCCTTAGACAAAGTGGGGACCTGGACAAAGGCTTAGTCTATTGACAGCAGCACCTCCACTTGGGGGAATGATTCAGGATTAGATACAAGGGTCTAGGAGGAAGCCTTCATCCTGCTGGAGGGACTCCCTTATGCCAAAGAACTGGCTCTAAACATTAGACTTAAAGAGCCTTTCTCCTCCACTCTCCACGTTTTTGCCACAGATGGCGCCCATGTCCAATATGTTCCTTCTCCTCCAATTCTTAGCTGTCCTAGCTGCCTTCCAAGCTCAGCTCAGGGGCTGTCACAGATGGGAGCTTTTTCTGCTTCCAGAAGTTGTCGGGATACCTTTCCCTCTGTATTTCTGTCTCCACATACATTCTCTCCCCCAGTGGAACGCAAGCTCCTTGAATTCAGCCATTTTCTCAGGTTTGTCTGTGTATCCCCTGTACCCAGCCCAGTGCCACGTATGTAGCAGGACATTTAAACTGGTTTTGTTGAATTGTATCTAGGGTCCCTTCCAGCTCTACAACTCTATGATCATTAAAGTGAGAAGCTGAGAAGGGAGACTTAAAAAAAAATCACTATTTCTCCCATCTTCGCATTGTTTAGCACAGTGTCTGACACACAGTAGGCATTGCACTAATGTCTGTTGACCAGCTGACTTGTTGGGTGCCCCACACCCCGCCTCCCCAAAGCTGCCTCTGCCAGGCTTTTGCATAAGGCTGTCCTTACTTTTCAGGTCCCCTAGTTACCCTCAAGGCTCAAAGAACAGCAAAAGACAATCCCTGCCCTTGATGAGCTCACACTCTAATGGGGGAAATAAATACAAGCAGCTATGTATAAACAAGCCACATCCAGGATAAGTAGGAAATAATCCACAGAGTGAAGGCCTGAGAATTAAGAAGGATGGAGACAGTCTGCCTGTGGAAGGTTACTTCTCTGGAGAGCTGACTGTGTGAGAGTCATGTATAATTAGCTGAGAAAGGTGAACTGGGGCTAGCTTGCAAAGCACTTTAAATACCAGATTGAGCAGACTTAAAAACCCTTCCCAAATCCATAAGGAACCCCTGGAAGCAGAGGAGGGAGATGGCAGACCTGGGTTTGGGGACCATGTGACCTTAAGTTAGGAAACCCAGCATTAGTCAGCTTAGTCCCAGAGTGAGGCCTCCTGAAACACCTGCAAGCTGCTTTGGACTTCACCTCCAAAGGGCTTTCTGGGTCAAGTTCATTGGTCTCTTCCATAATCCCAGGCTCACATTCAGCCAATCAGGAAGGCTCCTGCCTATAGGGGACCTACTGATGCTTTAGACTCTTTTCCATGACAAATCCCGATTAGCTCAACTTTTTCTGCTCCAAGCAGAGAGAGAATAATAATAAGACAGAGTAGAATTAAACTTCTTCTTCTTTAAGAAAACTTCTATGTAAACAAGAGTCTCAGAAGAGATTGGAGGGGGAGGCAGGGAGACCATGGGGAGGCTGCTGTAATAACCCCTGGTAAAGTGATGAGGACTAGTGGCTGTAGGGGGGAAAAGAAGGAATAGTATGAGGGATGGTGGCAAGGCTGGACTGACAAGTCTTGGCAGTGGATCAGGTACAGGGAAAAGTAGGATTCCAAGGTGGTAGGACCTCCTCACAGGGGTACTTCCTTTGCTAGATTGTGAGCTATCCTTTAAAAGTAAGAAAACCATGGGTTTTAAGCATGGAGTCAAGAATTAGCAGTTCTTGTAACTTTTGGGGCATATAAGGAGGTTTAAACTCCTAAATTTAGATTCACAACCTAAGGTTTTTGTTAAACTATATTTGCAGTATGTGGGGCCAAGAATGAATTTAGGGCCGATGGAAATAATTAGTAAGGGTTCCGATTCCTTTTCATCATGGGGAACTTTTGTCTTCCTAGTTTCTATAAACCCCTGTTGAAATGTCTGGAAGCTCTCCTTCCTCCCCTCTATCTCTCAAAATCCCTCAAGGGCCACCTCCTACATGAGTCCCTTCTTATCCTGAAAGGACTCAAAACCAGAGAATAATAGGAATAACTAGCACTTATATGATACCATAAGTTTCACCAAGCGCTCGCCACATTCTCTCACTTGATTTTCATAACAAGCCCACTCTTCTCCTGATTTTATAGATGAGGAAACTGAGGCACACAGATTTCAAGCAAAGTCTTTCCTCGGGCCACACAGCTAAGTAACCTGCAGCTGAAGCAGGATTTGAACTCTGTTCTTCTTAATTCCAGATTCAGCAATGTAGCCACTGGCACCATTTGGCCGTCTCTTAGCTCTAGAGCCCAAAGGGAACTTGGAGGCCGTCTATACCAACTCCTTCATTTTCCCAGATGGGCAAATGAATGTCGAGGGAAAGGAAGTGATTTGCTCACTTTGTCCAAGGGATTTGCACATGCCAGAGGTGGTTTGGGAAGTCAGCTTCCCTGACCCTGGAGTTGGGGGTCTGACTTTCCCATCCCAGGCTTTCCCTTTAGAGAGGAAGAAGGAGTTATCGACACTTCCAAAGGTAAAAGAAGCAAACCAAATTAATTCTCTGTTTAAGGAGACTGGGACATGTGTAATTCATTTGAGAAAGACGTTTGTCAAAGGTAGCGGCTGCCATTTTAAATGGCAAGCTTCATTTATCTGGAAAATGCACTTATGGGCACGCCAGCAACAATTCTGCAGGAAATCGATGAGGCATTTGGGAGACCCATCACTGAGCCGGCACAGAGGGATGAGGGAGCGGTGATGGAGGGCTTCAATTATCCAGACATCTGCCAGAGCTTTCTCCCTGCCAAAAGCAGATGAGCTCACTAAATTCATGGTTTACCTTAATGATAATTTCATCCTTCAAAATGGAAAGGCGGCAAAGATAGGAATCGCTCGTCTGGATTGGATTCCAATTCACAGAGTCATAAATTTCGAGCTGAAAGGGATCTCAGACATCCCCAAGTTCAAGCTCTCTTCTGTGAGAAAAGGGGAGCTTTTGACTTGTCCAAGGCCACACAGTTCTACAGCAGGGAGGAATTGGCTGCTGAAGTCCTGAGGACGTTCCTGGGTCACGAGTGGCTTAGAATTCCCAGTAAAAGACAGAAGAGCTGGATATGGTCCAATGAAGACCTAGAACTGGGGATGATTCGGTGGGTTCAGAGAGAAAACAGGGAAGGTTCATGGCTCAGAACCCCCCAGTGGAAGTCCACGAGAGAGGGATGAGGTGATCACCAGGAAGAGATTTCAGAGGCAAAGGGAAAGGGCTCTGATGAGGCAGAAAAGAGGCAGTTGTTCGAAGAGACAGATGTGGATGTCTGGGGAACTCACAGAGCAACTTCTACTTCTGACACGCGCTGAAGATGGAAGGAAAGGCAGGTAATGGAGGGTGAATGCAAGCGCCCGGCACGGTCTGGTGAGAACCGTATCAGGAGCACTAAAGCTTGCAGAGAACTGACACAGACGGGAAATGAGGAGGAAAAGGAACAAGAGGGGGATCAAACAAGGACAGAGCCTCTGATCTGGGGGGAGTCAAAACCTGGGTTAAAATCCCAGCCCTGCCACTTCTCTTGGGACACCTTAGGCCGGCTGTTTCATTTTTCTGCATCTCAATTTCTTAAGTATAAAAATAAGGGGATGGATGAAATGACCTTTGTGGTCGCTTTCAACTTTAAATCTGTAAGTACAGGAGCAACTCCAAGGAATGGAGCCGTATTGAATTTGGAGGTAAGGGTCATGGGTTCGAATCTTAGCTGCCACTTCCTATCTCTGGGGCTTGGTTCTTTCTCTGTAAAGTGAGGGGCCTATACTTTGGTCTCTAAATCTATGATCTAATGGCTCCCACTTGCTGATCAGGAATACGTATGCCCTTGAATGTTAGATAAAAATATTGGATAATAGTAATAATAGTTTGTATTTTGATAGCATTTTAAAGACTGCAAAGCACTTTACAAACGCTCTTTTTTAATTCACACAGCAACATGGGGGGAATACTGTTTATCAGGCTCATTTTACAGATGGGGAAACTGAGGGTAATAAGTCAGGTGACCTGACCCAAATCACCCAATCAGTGAGTGTCTGAGGCTGGATTTGATCTCCATGTCCAATGCTCTATCCACTCTCCCACCAGCTGTTTGGGGAGTCAAAACCGGCTACTGCTGAGGGGTTAGAGCTTCATGGGAAAAAATAGGCTGCCTCAGGCTGGAGAAAGATATCATGGTGTTGTGACCAAAACGTTGTCCACAGCGAGACCGTGGTCACACACTGAGTCCGGGACCATGACCTGATCTTCCTATTCCGCTGTCTTCATCGATGACCCTCTTTCCATCTGCCCATCCTCTTCTTGGAAGTATTCTACAATGGTCAACCAACCTGACCCCCCCTCAATCTCCCAACCCTAAATGCACTGCTTCCCTAAGAGCAAACCCCATAATTTTGTTCTTCCCATTCTCCTGTTCTCATTCGCCTCGACCTTGTGAGGGAGTATGTTGGAGCTACATCTCCCCTCACTTCCCACTGTTCTTCTTGGAACTCCCGGTTCCATAATCAACAACCTTCCTTCCAGTTTAAACTTTTCTTTACTACTTGGGATCCTCTGGGGGACACTGCATCTCTGGTTATTCTTTCCAGAATTCCTATACCAGCTCTTGTGCTATCAGGCTCATTAGTCCAAAGGGGGAGATCAGAACCCTTCTTGCTCCCCATTTAACTTCCAGCCTTTCTTGCTGACCTTTCTCAGAAATCCTTCTTGAATCTACTCCTATTTTCCACCCAATTTCAATCCTGGGGGATTTATTCTTCCTTCTGTGATAGCCAGTATTTTTCCTACCCTAACTTCTGCTTTTATACTCCATGCTGATGTTCTATTGATTGTCCTAATCTTCCATTTCTTCCATTTTAAATTTCCCTGGAGAACTTCCACTCCAACTACTGCTCCCAGGGATGCCCACACCTTTAATGTTGTCATTGACCATAAGTGTTCTGCTTCCTTGATCAAAATCTCTGAAACCTCCTCATCAGGATGATCAATTATCATTCCCTCTCTCCCTATGCCTCATGGCTCCAAAACCTATTCCCGATTCTCACCAAGGCCAGGAAACCTTCCACCTTAGGAGATGGCCTAGGAATCTCCTAAGCCCTGGTGACATCTACCTTTCTCCTTTACCTCCGGTCCTTAGTCAAGCCCTCATCTCCACACTGTCCCCTGTTCTCAAATCTGTCATCCTATCGCTATTACACCTTGCCATTGACCATTCCTGGATCATTCCTGGAGTCCACCTGACTCATATGTTCCTACTCCAGTGATGGTGGGAACCCTGCAACCATTCTGGCTTCATGCACTACTCACTGATGATCCGTAATTTCACCGGGGTCCTCATGATGATGGCAGAACCCTTTGTCTCCACCCTAACGGATTCTCTCTCACTCACCACAGCGACCATCTTCAACCATTTCTTCTCCTCAAAAGGCCTCCATACTATTCTCTTCCTCTAACTTTAGGCCCCTCCAAGCTCTTTCCTGTAAATGCCCCCCTTCCTTTCTTCTTCATCTCACATAACAATAGCCAGAATTTATATAACATTTCAGGTTTTTCAAAGTACCCTACATGTGCTCTCATTTGATCCTTGCAACAACTCCGTGGGGTAGGCAGTATTATTATCTCCATTGTGCCAATGGGGAAACTGAGGTAGACAAAGTGACTAGCTCAGGGCCCCATAATTAATGTGTCTAAGGCAGGATTTGAATTTGGTCTCCTTGACTACAACGTGCCATCTGCTTCACTTACTGTGATGAAGAAGAGGCCCTTCTCACCAAGCCCATCCCTTCTATATTGATTTCTAGGGGAATGATAAGTTCATCATCATTCTTCTCAAGCTGTGAAATCCAGAAATGAATACATTACCTCAGATGAAAACTGGTAAAGACAAATTATAATGGGACCTCCTTGGTCCTGGAAGCTTTGTCATCTCACTGCCCATTCTCACAGTAACAGTTTTTTTGGCTGACATTGCAAGGCTAACTCATATTAAACTTGGAGTCTCTTGAGACCCTCAGCTCCTTTTCAGAACAGCTGCTTTCTAACTATGCTTCCTCCATCTGCCTTGTGTAGAATTGGGTAACTAATGCTCTGGGTGGCAGCCAAGAGTCAAAGAGATGTAGACAGCCTAGAACACTGGGCCAGACCTGAGATGACATTTAAATCTCATACTTGGATGCAAAAAGAAACCAGTTTCTTACAAATAAGATGGAGTAGGAATGGTAAGGCCGTTTTAAAATGAAGATTGGGGTTTTAGTACATGAGTTCTTTGGCTCTGAGACCATTAGTCCTTTTCCAGTCTCAATCTACCCAGTTTTGTTAGCAGATTACCCAAATATCATCCCCTCTCCTCCCATCTTCAATCTCTCCAAATGGATTTGTTCCTTCCCTGATGCCCAAATTTCCTTCGTCTTAAAAAAAAAAAAACCCAACAAAAAAACAAAATAGCCCCAGGAGAATCTCTCAGCCCCCCAAGCTATTGTTCCATGAGTCTCTTTTCCCTCTCTTGAAAATGAGAACTGACCGAGTTGCTTCCACTTTCTCTTTCTGTCTTCTAAATCCTTTGCAATCTGTCTTCTGACCTCATCACTCAATTGAAAGTGCCCAATTTAATGGCTTCCCCTCCGGCTTCATCCTCCTTTATCTCTCTTCTTCATTGGATAATTAATTCCCTCCTCCTCCTGGGTACTCTACATTTTGTGTTTTCGTGATCCCACTCTTATGGTTTTCTTTGTAACTATCTGATCACTCCTTCTCTGTCTCCTTTCGTGAATCATCAATCATGTCACCCAAGTGGATGTACCTTAAGCTTCACCACTCCTTCCCCTCCCCTCTCATTCTCTCCCTTGGTTACCTTGCCAGCCTCTTCTGTGTGCCAATGAATCCCAAATCTCCATAGCCAAACCTAATTCCTCTCTCGAGCTCCATTCCAACATTGCCAGCTCTCTACTGGAGATTTTAAACCGAATGTCCGAAAGATACTTCAAAGTTAACACACAGAAAACAGGACTTTTCTTCTCCCCAACAGGCTCCTTTTCTGAACTCCACTATTATTGTCAAAGTTATCATTGGTCACCCAACTTCAAAACTTTCAGGTCATTCTTAGCTCCTTACTGTCACTTTCCCTGTATATTCAACCAGCTCCTACTTTTTGTTATTCCTCCTTATCTAGAGCTCGAGGAGATATTAGACACAGAATCCAATTCCTTCATATGACAGATGAGGAAACTGAGTATACAGAGGGTTCGAGTCTCTACATGTTATCAAGCAGACCAAAAATGGGACTGAATCTCCAAGGACTTTAGTAGCTTTTCCATGCCCAGAAATACTAAGGGAGGAAGGTTACTGAAAGGCTCAAATTTCCTAAGTCACCCAGTCAAAGAACATGACTAACTGCCAGTTCCCAAGATGTTTCCCCTGTCCTGAATCTGCATGGCACCCTGAACCTTGAGCTTCCCTCCAAGTTCCTATTGCCAATACCTGGTCTTGCTTGATCAAGAGAAGAACTCTAACAAAATTCCCAGGCTTTACCAATTTGGGGAGTGCTGTCCCACCAAGGATTCCAGCAGAACCGACCCATTTGCATCTCTCTGATTGCCCATTCTTATTGTATTCTCCAGCAGTAACACTCATTTGTATTCCTTTCTGCCGACTCCTGTCTTTGTGCCTCAGAATGTTCCTTGGCATCTCAAATCATACTCAAACTCCATGGAGGCAGAACTCAGTATGATAATAGATGATGAGAAGAAAGACTTGTATTCTTGGGTCTTATTTTTTTTTTTCCCTCCCAAGGAGGATGATCCCTGGATTGGAAAGGATGGAACCAATAGATCAGTCAAAAAGCCTTTATTAATTGCCTACTTTGTGCCAAGCACCTTGAGGTAGAGCACTTAGGTGAAATCTAAGTAATGAGAGAATAAAAGAGCTCACAAATGAATGATGTAATTGCTGAGCTACTGAATGTGGTCTCAAACATTGTGGAAAAATAGAAAGGCTGCAAAACCCTAGATCACAGACCTAGAAGGACTTCTCAGGTTGTCTGGTCTCGCCACCTTATTTTACAGCTGAGGGAACTGAGGCTCAGGGAAGCTGTATGGCTTGCCAAGGTCATGCAGGCAATAACTATCAGACACAGGATTTGGCTTTTCTGAGTCCAGAGCCAGAATTCTTCCCAATGTACTCCATGACCTCTCAGTGAGATTTAGTCTTAAGAAGACTAAATTTGGAATCAGGGGAACCGAATTCAAACAGTGCTACCCCTTGTTGCTACTATTATCTTGAGCTAATCACAATCTTCCTGGGTCTCAATATTCTCATTTGTAAAATGGGCAGGGGAGTAGACTTAATGGTTCCTGTGCTTCTTTCTAACACAAAACTCATAATTCTTGTAGTGTCAGAATTAGGGGAAAGAAATCTGATTTTAAAATAAAGTGAGTTGGAGCATGCAAATGATGGGTCTGTGAGTTTGACCTCAATTTTTGGCCACTTTTTAGAAAGCATAATTAAAACGGATGATTTGGGAGGACCTCATTTTCCAGAGAAGGGTGATCACAAAGAAGCAGCATGGCTTAATCCAGAGCAGGGCTTGCCGGATTAACCTCATCTTCTGTTTGGACAGTCTGCTAAACCCCAAAATTAGAGAAATGCTGTCTGTGATATGCTTAGATTTCAACAAACATTTGACATGTTGCACAATGGAAAGAGACCCAGAAACAATCAGAAGGCTTGGGTTTGAATGCTGGCTCTAGCTCTTGCTAGGGTTAGGAGCGGGCATAGTACACAGAGCAGGGGTCAGGCTGATTCACCTTCTCAAGTTCAAATCCAGCCTCAGACATTTGCTAGTTAGGTGACCCTGGGCTGTCCCTTCACTGTTCGTCTCAGTTTTCTCATCTGTAAAATGGCAAACCACCCCAGCATCTTTGCCAAGAAAACCCCAAATAGTGTCATAAAGAATCAGATCATCAAAAAACCCTACTAATTATTACCTAGAAAAAAAAAAAGGTAAGTTACTTCACCTGCCCAGAACTCAGTTTCCTCATTTGTATAAATAAGGAATCAGATAAGACCGATTTCTAAGATCCCTTCCAGTCCCAAATTAAAGACCTTGGGATGCCACTTATTCTATATGTTCCCCAGGCTTGTAGTGAGGCAATGTTAATGCATGATGCAAATTCGAGCTATTATTATTTCAGAACTGTACTGCTCTGAATCTAGGATTTTCATTTGGAAAGTTTTAAGTAGAACAGAAAGTCCATTCTACTGAGTGCAGTCAGTTCTAATAGCATATTCAGAGAGAGAGAGAGAGAGAGACTCTCCTTCCCCCTCCCAGTGAGATTCAATCCAAATGAAGAAGATTACAGCAAAGACAGACCATGGATTAATAGCTTTCCACAATTCCTTTAGTTGTCAAGGAGACACCTCTTGAAGCCTCTTCTTATATACTTAAATACCATCAGGCTACTTTTATATCTATATTAGATGATTATAAAGTTCACAGTGTGATTTTCTTACTAGTTAACAACCCCATCACCAAATATTCCATCCGCTGCTGAAGATGCACTTATTCTCCCCCAGCTTATTTTCATATCTCTAAAGCTGGAGGGTCCTTTGGAAAACAACCCCCAAATTTCACATCTAGGAAACTGAGGCTGGTGGAGGAAATACTTTGCAAAGGTCACACTGATAGTAAGCATTGGTCATAAACAGATATACATATATATTAAAATACATATTATATATATATGTATTTTAAATACTTAGGACTGGCTAGCACTGGGCTCAGCTCTTGACAATGCAAAAGGAAGCAAAACAGTCCCTGCCCTTAAGAAGAGACACTATGCAAACAGCCATGGGCAAGCAAGATACTGACAGGATAAACTGGGATAAGCAATGGAAGGAAATCTCTAACATTCAAGAGTTTTTTGCAGAAGGTGGGATTTTAGCAGGGACTGGAAGGAAAACCAGAGATGGAGATAGGGAGGGAGGGAGTTCTCCACCTGGGAGACATGTCTGGAAAGGGCGTGTCTTGTGGAAGGGGCAGAGTTGCTGGTGGAGTTCAAATGGAGGGGCTCTGACTTTCTGGGTGATCCTGGGTCCATCGTACCAGTTTGGGGGTAGCACTGGAGGGACCCCAGACACCCCAGGGTCACCAGCCCAGGTCCCAGACAGCACAAAGACAGTGAGAATTCCACTGGGATCGAGCCGCCAGACAAAACCTTGAGAAAATGTCTAGGAGACTACACGCAGAGATGGGAGGCAAGGCAAGAAAGCATTTTCCTCATTAGGGCAGCTGCGGGAAAGCCAAGAGCTGTAACACTTTCCAGCAGAAAGTGGTGAAAGGTAATTAGGGGCATGTTGGGGAGAGAACCGCTGGGCCCTCCGAGCTGGTTGGCAATGCTTCTGCAATTATTGACTAAGGCTTCTTCCCTACAGGGACTGTTCGAACCTTTTTGTCTGGGTTTCAGCTCCCACCCACTCTTTAGCCCCCCTTAGAGCAGACCGAGGATCCCATGAGTGCAGGACGGAAGGGCTGGGATGGGGGGCGATCCCCACATCTTGCTTGGCTAAGTTTGTGAGAAGAACCAGAACAGCAGATAGGAGAGTGATGGAGCCCTTCACACAAGCTTCCACAGAGATATTTCCTTAGTTCCTGAAAGCTTTGGGGAGAACCTACATTAGTATAATTGCAGGTGACCCAGAGGACAACAGAGAAATGCAAAGTGGGCGGAAGGAGGTTGCAAACATATTACAACAATGAATTTAAGCAGAATCAAGAAAACGATATACACAATGACTATAATAATGTAACCTAAGAGAACATTTTAATGGAATTGAATTCTGTGTAACTGTAATATCTGATCCAGGCCCTGGAGAAGAGATGAGGAAACAGACCTCCCTTTTTTCCTTGGGCGAGATGGGGGGAGGGAACCATGGGTTTAGAAGGCTGCACATCTTCCCCACAGGATAACCCCATTGGTTGTCTTTATTGAGCCGCCTTTGTTTTTGTTTTTTTGCTATGAGAGAAGACTTGCTGTGGATGTAGGTGGATATAACGACTTTGATTTAGAAAACAAAAGGCATCAATAAAGCTTTCGTAAAGAGAGCTCCCTCTTCCAGAGCCAGGCTGATTATATCTACCCTGGAGAGCCCCAGTATCTCTTTCTCAGCCTCCATTCTGGCAAGCTCCTCCCCCACACTGTTAGCTACCAGTTCCATTTAACCAATTAACATCAATTACCTTTTACAAAGGGATATTTATTTCAAAAAGGTAGTAGGAAGAAAGCACAATGATTTACTTTCAATACTTGGAGGGCTCCACTTTCCCTACAGCACTTGGGTCTCTAAGGGATGTGGGCTGAGACTCAGTCCAGTTTCTCCACAGCAACATTCCCATTAAATTCAGATCCGACTTCCCTGCAGGATGAGTCCAAGTCCTCCTATTCACAGACCACATGTTGGTCCCAGAAATGAGATGTACAAAACCTCCCCACACTTACACTATCGCCTCCCTTCTCTCTCCTGAACACTGCCAGGAGAAAGAAAACCAATCCAAAAAGAAGATTTGCTTCAGGACTGAGTTTTTTCTACACCTCCACCCCACCCCACCCCTGACAGTCAAACAAAGAGGCAACTTCACCATGGTCGCAGAACAGAACCAGTTACAAAAAGGTCTAAACCTGAAGATGAAGATTAAAGCTGGGAAGTCTCTGCCCAGCCTCCTAAGGCCTTTGCTTATTGGTCAGTCATTTGTTTGTAGTAATAATAATAACAATAACAATAATAATAATACCAATGACTTTTACTTGAGAAATGGAACAAAAGACACCACGAAAGGCAGATAAGGCTATATAGGCAGAGGTATCCTCAATAAGGAGTGGTAGATAATAGACGTCCTGAGGAGAGCCCTGGTCCCCACAAACCATTAAAAAACTCACAGGAAGGGCTCCATGGTGATGAGTAGCTCCTCTATAGAGGATTTATGGGCAGCAAGGACACACAAGCTGGCACTATATGACTGGCTCACAACTCCTACTAGTAAAGAGACTACCCACCTAGATTAAAGTCATGGATATCTGAAGCTTTCTAGACCACACCTGTGATTTCACCGGCACACAGAACTCCAGAGAAGGAAACACTCTTTACTGATGATGAGAACTGTTGGCACAGGAACCCCCTGCCAGTGGCTGCTGGAGATCCAACCCAGAATGGGTGTCCCATCGTGAGAGGGTGACACAAGGAGACAGAGGTTATTGCTATTCTGACCTCTCGCATTGTCTGACTTCTCTCTCTTCCCTCTGCCTCCCATTTATCTCATTCCCAGTCCACAAGCAACACCTGTGTCAGCAAAGGTTGCCCTGCAGCTCCTTCAGATGCTATGATCCACAGCTATGGAGGCTCTCAGAGAAATGACCTGCTCCTTAACAGAAAACAACTTAGAAAAATTACCTGACTTGCCCAGGATCATAGCTATTACTTGTCCAAAATGGATTTGAACTCTAGTCTTCCTGCCTCCAAATTCAGCACTCTTATCTGGGTTACCCCCAGTCATCCCTAATTATAACACAGCCCTTTAAAGTGGCAATTATTATAAAGCAGCAGCCCTGCTGCCGGCCAGTTCCTGCCCCCATTACCCTGGGAAGCCATCCCTATGGAGATTTGACATAGAAACTACCACTGTACATGGGGGGGGGGGAGGGGAAGTTGACACTTATCACCCTAGTCCTGCCAAATAATTCAAAATAAAAATTGGTTGCAGTTTTATCAAGATAAAGAGCATTCAATGTGATGGGTCACCCTCTGCTTTGCTGTTGTATCCTAAAGATCATGTGACCTTTCCATCCGATCGACACTTTCCTCACTAGCCAGAGCTCCTTGAAAGGAGGGATAGTTTTCCTTTCCCCCAGAGCTGAGAATAATATTATGCACATGGTGAGCTCGGACTTATTTTTTCTTTGATCCATTTGTTCATCCATCTCTCCAATGGCATGGCAAGAGCCTTTCCTCCTCCTTTTCCAGAATAGACCTAGTAATGATACGGTCCTGCTTTCATGGAAGAAGAAAGGCATGGAAGAACAGAGAGAGAGTGGAGGTTATGGCCCCAAACCCCAAAGGTAATGACATGGACTGATGATATGGACCAGACATTGGCAGAGAGAGGGGGTAGACCATGGTAACTCTCACCGAAGCTAAAGGGGATGGAGATGGACGCCCACTGGGTGGTACATGGAGCTCCCAGATTTTCCCTCTCACCACCCAGTAAGTCCACTGGAAGCTTGGGGCTGGTGGGGAAAGTCTCCCAGACTAACAGAAGTGTGGGCGTTTGTGTGTTTGGTTTCTGAGCTGTGAAAGTCACCTTCAGATGGGTCCCACAAGGGTGTCCTTCATCAGCTGGTTCCCCAAGAAAGAGGACTGGGCAGCTGCTGCGGGAGGTCTCCACTTCCAAGAGCAGGGATAAGGGGCTGGGAAGCCACAGGCAAAGGCCACCGAATCTGATGGAATATACTGGGACAACAGAAGGTGGGGCAGAGGAGGGAAACCCCGAGGGGCAGAGGAGCCTCGGTGGGAAGCTCCCATGAGGAGGGAGCCCCCCCTTCCTGGTCCAAATCACCCCCAGGGTAGGACTAGGAGTCAAAGAGGTTGCAAAGGACTCTGGGAGAGAGCTGAAAGTAGAAGGGTTACTATTACTGAAACTTTTTTTCATACCTTGTAACTGTTGCACTTACCTTGGGGAGTGTCAGACAGAAAGATTCCCAGATCATCATCAGGCTCAAAGAGAGGGAAGTACTTTTCCCTCCCTAAGCTTACAATTTAGGAAAGTTACCCAACTTGCCCAGGATCACAGCTGTTACTTGTCTAAAGCTGGATTTGAACTTGAAAGAAAGGGAAGAGTATGTGGGAGGGGGAAAGGGGATGTGTGTGAAGAGAGTAGCTGGGAGAATAGGAGTCAAGGGAAGGAAGGAGAGGAAGCCCAGAAAGGGGGGGGCACGGGGAGATGGCACTGGGAGAGCGAGACAGTCCTGGGGCAAGCTCCGAGTTGAGCTGAGGGAAAATGGGCCTCTGGCTTCTAATTTTCTTCTTTTAATTCACTCAGGATCGTTTTGGATGATTAAAACTGTTTCCCCTAAGTTGGTTATTTGAAATGTGGCTGGTTCTCTCTCATTCCCTGCTGACCCGCCCCACTGCCAGGCCTGGCAGACAAATAAAGTGACCTTTGCAGGTGATTGGGCCCCCTCTCTGGCTGCCATTATCTCTCTCCCCTAGGGCACTGGCCCTTCTTTTCTCACCCTTTAAGGAACAGAGGCAGGGTGGGGAGAACTCACAGCAGCTGGGGGTTAATTCTAGCCGGGCTTTTTGATTAAATTGGTGCAAAGGTCAGAAGGACTTAACAGTGGGACTCCACCAAGACCCAAGGTGGCCAGTGCATTTAATTATCCTCATCAGGAGAGGTGTAATGAAGGGCAAATTCAGTTCTTTGTGTGTGGGGGGTGGGGAAGAGGAAGGCAGGCAGCAGAGGAGGGGGAGCAAAAGATGATCCAACTATGGGGTACGGTTGCAAGGGAAAGTGGGCACTTAATGGGGAGATAGGGGTCTAGAGAGAATTGCCAGGACAGGTGGATTAGGGTGACTGTGCTGTGGAGCTGCATCATTGGAGGCCCGAGAGACAAGGAGTGGGGGAAATGGGCACTAAGGTGGGGAAGCAGAGCATCCCAATGGTTATTGTGTCAGCATCCTGAAGCAAAACCCTATTTACTACCTACTAGTTAAGGCTCTTTCAAGCCTCCCCCCGCCCCATACTTTTTATTTATCAATTAATCAATCAAGAATTTGTTAGCACTCACTCTGTACTGGGCACTCTGTTAGTCTCTGGGAATACAAATCAGAAATGAAAACCAAAAGTGAACCAGCCCTTATCCACAAGGAGCAGATATTCCAACCAGGATGATGACGTAAGATAATAGATTTACAGCCAGGAAAGGATCGGAGGTCACCAAGCTCAGGGGTTCTTCAACTGAGGTTTCCGAGTTTGTTTTTTAAAATTTTTCTTTTTTCCCCCCAATACTATTTTATTTTTCCAAAATACATTCAAAGATAGTTTTCAACATTTTCCTCTGCAAAATTTTTTTCTCCATCCCTCTCCCCTGCAAGACAGCAGGTAATCTAATATAGGTTAAAGGGCTGCCACAAACATTTTGGCCCATGTGGGTCCCTTTCCCTCCTTTATGATCTCTGGGAAACAGACTCAGTAGAGACACTGCTGCATCAAAGGGTATGCACAGTTTGATAGCCCTTTGGGCAAAATTCCAAATCGCTCTCCAGAAGGGTTGGATCAGTTCACAACTCCACCAACAATGTATGAGTCCCAGTTTTCCCACATCCCCTCCAACATTTATCCTTATCTTTTCCTAATATCTTAGTCAATCTGAAAAGTATGAAGTGGTACCTCAGAGTTGTCTTAATTTGCATGTCTCCATTCAATTAAGATTTAGAGCATTTTTTCATATGACTAGAAATGACTTTAATTTCTTCATCTGAAAATTAGCTGTTCATATACTTTGACCATTCTACCAACTGGGAAATGGCTTGCATTTTTATTTTTATTTATTTAAAAAATTTTTTTTTTATTTAATAGCCTTTTATTTACAGGTTATATGTATGGGTAACTTTACAGCATTAACAATTGCCAAACTTCTTCTTCCAATTTTTCACTTCTTACCCCCCCACCCCCTCCCCCAGATGGCAGGATGACCAGTAGATGTTAAATATATTAAAATATAAATTAGATACACAATAAATATACATGACCAAACCGTTATTTTGCTGTACAAAAAGAATCAGACTCTGAAATATTGTACAATTAGCTTGTGAAAGAAATCAAAAATGCAGGTGGGCATTAATATAGGGATTGGGAATTCAATGTAATGGTTTTTAGTCATCTCCCAGAGTTCTTTCTCTGGGCATAGCTGGTTCAGTTCATTACTGCTCCATTGGAAATGATTTGGTTGATCTCATTGCTGAGGATGGCCAGGTCCATCAGAACTGGTCATCATATAGTATTGTTGTTGAAGTATATAATGATCTCCTAGTCCTATGGCTTGTATTTTTATAAATTTGAGTTAGTTGTCTATACATTTTAGAAACAAAGCCAGTAAAACACTCCCTGTAAAATTCCCTCCCCCCAGCTTTCTGCTTCCCTTTGAATCTTGGCTGCATTAGTTTTGTTTGTGCAAACCTTTTTAATTTAATGTAATCAGAGTTATTAATTTTGCATTTTATAATAATTTCTAATTCTTCTTTGGCCATAAATTTCTCCCTTCTTCACAGATCTGAGAGGCAGACTATCCCTTCTTCTCCTAATTTGCTGATAGTATCATTCTTTATGTCTAAATCATGAACCCATTTTGACCTTATCTTGGTATAGGGTGTTAGATGTTGCTTGATACCTAGTTTCTGCCATATTATTTCCAGTTTTCCCAGCAATCTCTGCCAAATAATGAGTTCTTATCCCTGAAGCTTGAGTCTTTGGGTTTATCAAACACTAGATTATAATAGTGATTGATTATTGTGTGTATTCCACTAATCCACTAGTCTATTTCTTAGCCAATTCCAGATGGTTTTAATGACTGCCACTTTAGTTTTTGGTAATGGTATGGCTAGGTCACCTTCCTTCGCATTTAAAAATATTTTCATAACTATTTCAATATAATTGATTTTTTGGTAATCCTACACATTTTGTTTAAAACATTTAAAGACATGATTCTGAGGAGTCCCTAGTTTTACCTATCTGTCAAAAGAATGCCTGATGAAAAAAGTTAAAAATCTCCAATCTAATACAGTCTTTTAATTTTGCAGAGGGTGAACAGAGGCCCTAGGTTAGACAGAGATCAGATACATCCAGGTAAGATGGAAAATGGTTCATTCAATATGATCCTAGGGTTACAGGGAATCATTTTTACACACACACACACACACACACACACACACACACACACACACACGAAACATTCTCTGCCTTGCTCCCTTTCTCTGCTTGCTGAAGATAGATTTTACATTAGCCACTCACTGGCAATGTGACCCTGATAAAGTCACTTGTCAAGTTTATACTTCGGACATAGTTGTTTTCATGCTTTCCCTTCCATTAGACTGTGAGCTGCTTGAAAGCAGACTGTCATTTGGCTTTCTTTATATCTCTAGTAGATAGCATACAGTAGGTGCTTAATAAATGTTTATTGGCTGTTGCCTCAGTTTTCTCATCTCTATAATTTCAGGGTTGAACTCATTATCCTCCAAAGTCCTCTCCAGCTCTAAATCTATGATACAAAAATTTATTCTTCAAGATAGGCTTTATTATTCTCATTTTATAGATGAGTGAACTGAAACAGTGGATAACAGAAGTATTTGCTTGGGGCTACAGAGGTATTTGAGGAAGAATGGGAACCCAGGTTTTCTTACCTCTAAGAGCAGCTGGATACCCACTGTGCCCCACTGCTGCCCTGAGGCTCCAAGATTACAAGTCAGAGCTGATTTGCTTATCCACCCCAGTAAAATGAGTTTCCAAACTGGAAATTCTCCACATTGATGAAGTCAAATGTCAAGACCCCTACCCCACCCCCAAAAGTTTCCAACCCTGTCCTATTAAAAAGAAAAGAAGAAAAGAAAGGAAGGGATGGATGAAAGGAGGAAAAGAAAGGAAAACAGAAAAGAAAGCAAGGAAGAAAAAAAGGAGGGGAAAAAGGAAAGAAAAAGGGAGGAAAGAAAAAAGGAAGAATAGCTGGGAGGAAGAGAAGAAGAGGAAGGAAGAGAGGGGAAAAGGGAGAAAGGAAGAAAGAATACGAAGAAGGGAAAAGGGAAAGAAGAAAGGGAGAAAAGAAAGAAGAGATGAAGGATAGTTGTAAGGTAGAGAGGAAGGGAAAAAGGAACAGATAGGAAAGAAGCGAGAAAGGAAGCAAGCAAGGAAGAATAGGAGAGAGGGGAAAGGGAAAGAAGAAAAGGAGGAAATAAGACAGGAAAGAAAACTGTGAGGGAGAGAGAAAGGGAATGAGGAAGGAAGAGAGAAAAAAGAAAGAAAAGCAAGGAAGGAAGAATAGAAGGGAGGGGAAAGGGAGGAAAGAAAAGAGAGGAAGGATAGCTGGGAGGGAGAGAGAAAAGGAATGAGGAAGAAAGAGGAAAGAAAGAAGGGAGGGAGGGATGGAGGAAGGAAGAAAAAAGAAAGATGGAAGAAATAGACAGGGACAGAAGAGAGAAGCAGAGAAGAAACAGTTAAGCGGAGCTGTATGGTCTGGGACTGTGCCTAACAGAGTGGGTGACCTCCACTCTTCAACTGACTTTTCTTAGAGGAAGGAAGGCTGTTTGAAGCCCAAGCCACCTGGAACCAGGCCAGGTGCCCGTATTTTATTTGCATTCTATTCTCCTTTAGCGCAGCTTCGTTTACATTGTTGCAGGGCTGGCCCATAGATCATTCTCTTAGTTCTGCTCTCTTTCCTCTGCATCGGTTCTTTCAAGTGTACCCAGGGCTTTCTGAATTCCTCTCATTCATCATTCCTTATAGTGCAATAATATTCCATTACCTTCATCTGCCATAATTTGTTCAGCCATTCCCCAGTCATCAGAGCAGAGCTCCAGAGCGGGAAGAGACTTCAGATGTCACTCAGTCTAAGTAGCACATTCTAGCAATGGGGAAACTGAGGCCCAAGGGCCCAGGGGCTGAAGGCACATAAATAGTGAGCCTGCGAGTTAGGCAATGCAAATATTTTAAAGCTCATTCTGTAGACAAGGGAAATGAGATTCTGGGAAGTTAAGTGATTCACTCAAGATTACTTGGCTAATAAATGATGAAGCTGGAACTAGAATTCGGCTTCCCTTAATACTTCCCAGCTGCTTTTGTGCCATGCTTTCTTCTCTCTGGCCATCATCCACCTCTCCCCCTCATTGGCTTCTTGGACTCTGCCCAAGGGCGATCCAAAGGAGCTTTTGTTTTATGCTGCAGAGGCCCAGGTTTCTACTGCCCTTCCTGGACAGCTCCCTATCATGTCCCCACATGAATTCCATGTATATGTTCCCCCATTAGAATGGAAACTTCTTGAGGTCAAGGACTATCTTGCTCACTTGTCTTTGTATCTCCAAGATTTAACACAAATCCTGCATATAATAAGCATTTAATAGACGTTTTCTCTTTTTCCTTCTTTCCCTCTCTCCCTTCTATCTGATACAGACATAGATATAGATCTGAGACTCATGAGCATAAATATGGTAACTAAATCCATGGGAGCAGGTAAGACTATTGAGGGAGTGAGGAGAGAAACTCTTCATGCTAGAGATATCTTTAAATTTCAGTGGCAAAAGATATATGAGGAATCATAAAAAGAAACTGAAAGAGAATCAAATTAAAAGGAAAGTTGAGAGAGTGAGAAGTATAATGGGAGCCTAGGGAAGAAAGGACATCAGAAAGGAAAGAATAAACGGTCATTTCAAAGTTTATAAGAGAAGTTAAAGAGAATAAAGATTGAGAAAAGATAAGTGGAGGTAGAACTTAATTGATCATCAGTAATGTGATTTGTTTAATTTGACTAAATTTATCTATTTTTATAAGGATTTTGTTTTTCTCCTTTTCAATTTGTAGGAGGATTTAGGAGGCAATGGTTGTTAGTGATAGTATTACCAAGAGAAAAAAAAAGAAAGACTAGAGGGCTATTACATAATTTAAAAAATGCAAATAAGACAACAAAAGGACAACATAAGGAAGCACAGATCAGCAGGACAGCTTTGAAAGTAACAAGTTGAAATTCTCATGTACTTAAAAAAAATCAGGCTGTGCACAAACATAATAGAGGTTCTTGGTTTTATATACAATCTTTTTTTTGTGTTCTGCTTTGTAGGTAGAAATGTGAGTTTTTTGGAGGTGGTTGTTAAGAATAAAAATAAGATTGCTAGCTGTTTCAGTAGAATGGTTGGCCACAGATGCTTATAGGTTCTCCCTCAGTCCAGTTGTAAGTGCTTGAGAAATGTTTAAACTAGTAAGTAGTAGTGAGAAGACTTACCTTCTTGGAGCTCAGTAGTAAAAGGGAGGAAAAATATAAGATGATAGTTTGGGGAGAAAGCAACAGCAAGATCAAGTGGAAATTCTTTGTGAGGATGAGAGAGTCTTAGCCATGTCTGCAGGATGTGGTGAGGAGAATGAAAATGAGAGTAAGAGAGGAAAATGCACAGGGAGCAAGACCCCAGAGGAGCTAGAAAATGATCATTGATTGGAGAATGGCTAAACAAGGTGTGATGCATGAATGCAATGACCATTTATTAAGTTGTATGAAATAATATGATGAAAACAAAACAAAACAAAACCCATGGGGATACTTATGAACTGATGCAAAGGAAAGTAAACAGCACTAGGAAAACATTATGCATTGTGATGATAACAATATAAATGGAAAGAACAACCACATGATAAAGATTGAATGCTATGAAATTATAGTGGTCACTGTTGTTTCAATAAAAAGAGATAGGAGAAGCTACCTGCCTTAGATTCTCTGTCAATGTGGAGACCATGGTTGTAGAACACTTTATAATAACATATTTTTTGATATTTTGCTTGGTTTTACAAAACTTTTTTTCCTTCTTCCTCTTTTATTTTTTAATATAAAGGATAGCGTTCTGCAGGAAATTATATTTTCTGGAAAATGAGTAATGTAAAAATAAAAGATGTCAATAAAATTTTTATTAAAAACAGAAAAGCTGATTCTTGGCAAGGAGGAGGGTCATCTCTCCCTTAAAGGCAAGTCAATGAGAAGAGGATTGGTGAAATTATAAAGGGATTCTGAATTGTGGAATAGAAAAGAGGAAGGAGCTATTGATGGATGAATATATTACCATGTAATGAACAAAACAACACAAATACACACACCATAGTTTGAGTTCCTCTTTCTATTCATGCAGGTGACATTTTGTTCAAGGGTATATTCAGGGGGTAGGAATCACAGAATGTCAGGGTTGGAAGGAGCAAAATGCTCAATTAATTCAACCAACATCAGATCTCAATTGCACAGCTGGCAAATGGTCATCTAGGCTTTCCTTAAAGACTTTCAGTAAGTGAGGACTCATTATTTCCCAAAGCAGACTATTCTACTTATAGATAGATCCAGATATTGGGAGAATTTCCCAAATGGATGGAGAGTGGGAGATTTTGCATCTTGACCCAGCTCAGCCTTAACTTATTCTATGGTCTTAAATGATAGCTTTCCCTTTCTGTGATAGTTCCCTTCTGAGCTACTACTTGGTTCTGATCGGTCTTTCCAGCACAGACTTTCTATGTCTATGATCCCTGATCTTCCAGGCTCTTTGAGACTCCACTGCTCACTCGATACTTGGCTGTTCTTGCATGACTTTCTTCAGATTCTGCTTAGAAAATGAGAAAATCCAGCTTGATGAGGGTCACATGTTTACTCATCCCAAAGTCCACCATTTTGGTTGTAATTTAATGTTAGGAATTTCTAAGATGTCACTTGAAACTGATGTGGTACATAAATAATAGATCAATCGCTCAATTAACAAGTATTTAGCAAGTGCTTATTAGAATGCTTAGAACTAAAAATTGCAAAAGAGAACTGCTATCTACATTTGAGGAGTTTACATTTTAAACAGTACAAAATAAATTGATGATCCTTTGACTCTTTTAAAAATATCATTTGGTCTAAGTTGATGTCATCAGAGTGAGAGTCTCTGCCTGGTCATAGCCAGTGTGATGAACTTGAAATCAGATTTCAATTCAAAGTGGCCTAATTTAAGTACCTACTAATGTGTCAAGCACATAGCTGTCCCCAGGGAAAGTAAAGGGAGCTGGTTGACAATATGTTTCTAACTCTCTTCCTCAGCCCCAGAGGAAAGAGAACAAAATCCAATCAAACCATGCCTATTTTTTGCCCACTAGAGCCTGCTTAGAAGCGGGACTTTCTATCAATTAAGCTCTTCTCCCTCTCTTTAAGTGGAGAATGTCTCAAGATTCCTGATTCCTAGGAATCCAGTTGATAGCTCCCTTGATTAAGAACCAAGAGCTTATCTCAACATCTAGGAAGATTCTTTTCTCTGTTGGTTCAGGAAGTTTACACAAATATACATGCTTAAAATTAGCTATTACCCAAATTATGTAAGCTAGAGGCCTCTGTTACAAAGGAGGTTTTCTGTGATCATTAGAGACTGGACTTTTTAACCTTAGTACTCTGCAGATTTCTGCTAGCCAGTGTGCTTCCCACAAACCCTTCTGTATTTCACTAACATCAAAACAAGCCATTCCTAACATTTTAACTTTGAGTGTAGGTTTTATAAGAAGAAGAATCAAATCAAAATAAAGGAATAAAATTAAAGCACTGCAAAGAAATGCATCAGAAATGGATGCCAGTTGCCCCCAGCTAAAGCAAGAAGCAATGAGAAGAAAAGGAGGGAAAATATCTTTAGCAGATTTTCCTTACAGTTCTTAGAGGAGTGATTGATTGCTCACCAAGGTTCATACGAGTTATTTTTGATTCCAAAACAGTCTATCCCTATGCCTAGTCTTCCGTACTTATTCTCTCACTTTTGATATCATATTCTAAGTCATTAATTGATTCCCATAATTCTGAAACTCAGTTCTCATGATTGCTTCCATCAGAGTAGTTCAGTCAAAAAATATCTGGGAAACACCTACTATGTGCCAGGTACTGTACTAAGCACTGGGGATATAAAAAAAGGCACATATATTCTAACCTTTAAGTAGCTTACAGTCTTATGTGGGAGATAATATATAAACAATTAGAAACAAATAAGGCATAGAAAGGATAAAGTGAAGATATTTAACAGAGTAAGACACTAGAATGAGGAGGGGTTGAATGGAAGGGCCACTTGTAGAGGATGGAAATTTATCTGGGATTTAAAGGAAGCCAGAAGGCAAAGATGAGGAGAGAAAGAATTCTAGGCATAGGAGACAGTCAGGATAAATGCCCAGTGTTAGGAGATGGAACATGGAGAGACTTGAGGCAGGTAGATACACCAGGGAATTACTGCAAAAGTCTAAGTATGAGGTGATGAGCGCTTGCACCAGGGTGATGGAATGGCAGAGGAAGGAGAAGGGATGTTCAAGGATTGCTGCAAAGATGAAATTAAGGAGATGTTGAACAGGTGAAATTGACTTGACATGTTAAAGATGTGTGTGAAATTACAAGTAATGCTGTAGAGTCTTGGAGTCTTGAAGAGATAAAATTAATCCAAGATGCTGCAGAGATGAAATCTGTAAGAGATGCTGAAGAGGTGAAATCTATAAGAGATGTTGCAAAGGTGAGATCAAGGAAGCATGTTGCAAAGTTGAAATCTGTAAGAGATGTTGCAGAAGTGAAACCATAAGAGATGCTTCTGAGGTGAAATCAAGGAGAGATGCTGCAAAGGTGAAAACTACAAGATGCTGCAGAGGCAAAATCAAGGAGAGACTCTGCAGAGGTGAAATCTACAAAAGGTGTTGCAAAGGTGAAATCAAGGAGACATGTTGCAGAGATGAAATCTATAAGAGATACTGCAGAGGTGAAATCTACAAGAGATGTTGCAGAGGTGGTGAAACCATAAGATGCTTCTGAGGTGAAGTAAAAGAGAGATGTTGCTGAGGTTAAATCTATAAGAGGTGCTGCAAAGGTGAAGTCAGGGAGACATGTTGCAAAGATGAAATCTACAAGAGATGCAGCAGAAGTTCAATCGAGAAGAGATGCTGCAGAGGTGAAATCAAGGAGAGACTGCAGAGATGAAACTATGAGAGATGTTGCAGAGGTGAAATTAAGGAGAGAGTTTGCAGAGGTTCAATCTACAAGAGATGTTACAGAGGTGAAATCAAGGAGAGACTCTGCAGAGGTGAAATCTACAAGAGAGGTTGCAGAAGTGAAATCTTCAAAAGGTGTTGCAAAGGTGAAATGGAAGAGACATGTTGCAGAGATGAAATCTATAAGAGATACTGCAGAGGTGAAATCTCCAAGAGATGTAGCAGAGGTGAAGCCATAAGAGATGCTTCTGAGGTGAAATAAAAGAGATGTTGATGAGGTTAAATCTATAAGAGGTACTGCAAAGGTGAAATTAAGGAGACATGTTGCAAAGATGAAATCTACAAGAGATGCTTCTGAGTTAAAATCTACAAGAGATATTGCAGAGGTGAAATTATTAGAGATGTTGCAGAGATGGAATTATAAGAGATCCTGCAGAGGTGAAATTAAGGAGAGAAGCTGCAGAGGTTCAATCTACAAGACATGCTACAGAAGTTTGATCTACAAGAGATGCTGCAGAGGTGAAATCAAAGAGAGACTGCAGAGGTGGAACTATAAGAGATGCTGCAGAGGTGAAATCAAGGAGAGAGGTTGCAGAGGTTCAATCTACAAGAGATGTTGCAGAGGTGAAATCAAGGAGAGACTGCAGAGGTGAAACTATAAGAGATGTTGCAGAAGTGAAATTAAGGAGAGAGGTTGCAAAGGTTCAATCTACAAAAGATGCTGCAGAGGTGAAATCAAAGAGAGACTGCAGAGGTGGAACTATAAGATGCTGCAGAGGTGAAATCAAGGAGAGAGGTTGCAGAGGTTCAGTCTATAAGAGATGCTACAGAAGTTCAATCTACAATAGATGCTGCAGAGGTGAAGTCGAGGAGAGACTGCAGAGGTGAAACTATAAGAGATGCTGCAGAGGTGAAATTAAGGAGAGAGGTTGCAGAGGTTCAATCTACAAGAGATGCTGCAGAAGTGAAATCAAGGAGAGACTGCAGAGGTGAAACTGTAAGAGATGCTGCAGAGGTGAAATCAAAGAGAGACTGCAGAGGTGGAACTATAAGAGATGCTGCAGAGGTGAAATTAAGGAGAGAGGTTGCAGAGGTTCAGTCTACAACAGATGCTGCAGAGGTGAAATCAAGGAGAGACTGCAGAGTAACTATAAGAGATGCTGCAGAGGTGAATCAGGAGAGACTGCAGAGGTGAAACTATAAGAGATGTGCAGAGATGAAATTAAGGAGAGAGGTTGCAGAGGTTCAATCTACAAGAGATGCTGCAGAGGTGAAATCAAGGAGAGACTGCAGAGGTGAAACTATAAGAGATGCTGCAGAGGTGAAATCAAGGAGAGAGGTTGCAGAGGTTCAATCTACAAGAGATGCTGCAGAGGTGAAATCAAGGAGAGACTGCAGAGGTGAAACTATAAGAGATGTTGCAGAGGTGAAATTAAGGAGAGAGGTTGCAGAGGTTCAATCTACAAGAGATGCTGCAGAGGTGAAATCAAGGAGAGACTGCAGAGGTGAAACTGCAAGAGATGCTATAGAGGTGAAATTAAAGAGAGAGGTTGCAGAGGTTCAATTTACAAGAGATGCTGCAGAGGTTCAATCACAAGAGATGCTGCAGAAGTGAAATCAAGGAGAGACTGCAGAGGTGAAACTGCAAGAGATGCTATAGAGGTGAAATTAAGAGAGAGGTTGCAGAGGTTCAATTACAAGAGATGCTGCAGAGGTGAATCAAGGAGAGAGGTTGCAGAGGTTCAATCTACAAGAGATGCTGCAGAGGTGAAATCAAGGAGAGACTGCAGAGGTGAAACTGCAAGAGATGCTATAGAGGTGAAATTAAAGAGAGAGGTTGCAGAGGTTCAATTTACAAGAGATGCTGCAGAGGTGAATCAAGGAGAGAGGTTGCAGAGGTTCAATCTACAAGAGATGCTGCAGAGGTGAAATCAAGGAGAGACTGCAGAGGTGAAACTGTAAGAGATGCTGCAGAGGTGAAATCAAGGAGAGACTGCAGAGATGAAACTATAAGAGATGTTGCAGAGATGAAATTAAGGAGAGAGGTTGCAGAGGTTTAATCTACAAGAGATGTTGCAGAGGTGAAATCAAGGAGAGACTGCAGAAGTGAAACTATAAGTGATGCTGCTGAGGTAAAATTAAGGAGAGAGGTTGCTGAGGTTCAATCTACAAGAGATGCTGCAGAGGTGAAATCAAGGAGAGACTGCAGAGGTGAAACTATAAGAGATGCTGCAGAGATGAAATTAAGGAGAGAGGTTGCAGAGGTTCAATCTACAAGAGATGCTGCAGAGGTGAAATCAAAGAGAGACTGCAGAGGTGGAACTATAAGATGCTGCAGAGGTGAAATTAAGGAGAGAGGTTGCAGAGGTTCAATCTACAAGAGATGCTGCAGAGGTGAAATCAAGGAGAGACTGCAGAGGTGAAACTATAAGAGATGTTGCAGAAGTGAAATTAAGGAGAGAGGTTGCAGAGGTTCAATCTACAAGAGATGCTGCAGAGGTTCAATCTAAAGACATGCTGCAGAAGTGAAATCAAGGAGAGATTGCAGAGGTGAAACTGTAAGAGATGCTACAGAGGTGAAATTAAAGAGAGAGGTTGAAGAGGTTCAAGCTACAAGAGATGCTGCAGAGGTGAAATCAAAGAGAGACTGCAAAGGTGAAACTATAAGAGATGCTGCAGAGGTGAAATTAAGGAGAGAGGTTGCAGAGGTTCAATCTACAAGAGATGTTGCAGAGGTGAAATCAAGGAGAGACTGCAGAGGTGAAACTATAAGTGATGCTGCTGAGGTAAAATTAAGGAGAGAGGTTGCAGAGGTTCAATCTACAAGAGATGCTGCAGAAGTTCAATCTACAAGAGATGCTGCAGAGGTGAAATCAAGGAGAGACTGCAGAGGTGAAACTATAAGAGATGCTGCAGAGGTGGAATCTACAGGAGATGTTATAGAAGTGAAAATATAAGGAATGCTGCAGAGGTAAAATCTAGGAGAAATGCTGCAGAGGTGAAATCTAGGAGAGAGGCTGCAGAGGTGAAATCTACAAGAGAGGCTGCAGAGGTGAAATCTAGGAGAGATTCTGCAGAGGCAAAACCAAAAGAGATGCTGCAGAGGTGAAATTAATGAGGGAGACTGCAGAGGTGAAATCTACAAGAAGAGAGGCTGCAGAGGTGAAATCTAGGAGAGATGCTGCAGAGGTGAAATTGACAGGCCTTGACAACAGCTTGGATATGAGCTTGGATATGGGGGGAACTAGTAAGAAATCCAGGTGCCACCCAGGTTGTAAATCTGAGGGCCTGGGAGGATGGTGTTGTGCTCCACAGAAATAGGAAAGGTTGGACATAGGGAGGCATTGGGGGGAAAGATAATGAATTCAATTTTGGATTTTAAGATATTCATGGGACATGATGTCTGAGAGGCAGCTGGGGATGCAAGATTGGAAGTCAGGGCTGGGGTAAGATAGGGAGACATGAGAATCAGCAACCTAGAGATGGATCCATAGTTCTTCTTGCCCAGGTTTATCTCTCCCCAGTTGTTTTTAAATGTCCCTCCACGCAGCCTCACTAATCAGTTTCACAATGAGGTTATTTCACTGTGTGGACTACAACACCCAGAATGCTTAGCCAGCTAGCGTCTGTATGCTTCTTCCTTTGCCTGCAATGAATCAGCTCTTTTTATGGGCAGGTTACACCAGGTCCTAGGCTAATACAGACAAAAATGAAAGTTTCTGCACTCTAGGAATTGTGTTCCACGATGGGGAAACATGCCACCAGATAAGTAAATATTTAAAAATAGACAAAAATGCAAAGGGATTTTGAGTGGAAAACATCAGCAACTGGGACAATCAGAGAAGGCCTCTTGGTGGCCTTTGAGCTGAGAGCCAGATATTCCCAAAGGTAGAGGTGAGCACAGGGGGCATTCCAGGCTATGCCAAGGGACAAAGGAAAGTGACATAATGACATTTAAGGCCCTGGGAATAGCAAGCAAGGCTGGAACATGAACTGAATAAAAGGGAATGATGTATCATCAGTCTGGAGACATAAAATGGAGCTGATCATGAGAGGATTTAAATACCAAACAGAAGAATCCGGAGCTTTTCTTGGAGGGGACAGTGAATGAGTGAGGAAAGAAATGTCCTGATTGTGTTTAGGGACTATCAGTGAGGCTACTGTGTGCAAGATGCATTGGAGTAGGAAGGAACCTGGGTAGGACAATAATGATGAAAATGATGATGATAGCATTTAAAGTGCTACACATAGTGCTTTAAAGTTAGCATTTTATAAATATTATTTAATACTGAAAACAAACCTAGTCCTGTTAAAAATCTCCATTTTATAGATAAGGAAATTGAGGCAGAGAAATCTGTCCAGTCACACAGCTAGTAAGTGCTTGAGGAGAGATTCAAATGCAGTTCTTCCTCACTCCCAAGCCCAGTTCTCTAGTACAGGATACTCTTTGCTGTGTTTTATTCATTTATTCTGGGGGGATTTTCTAAATTTCTAAAAGGCAGCTAGATGACACTATAGTACACAAGTGCTGGACCTATAGTCAGGAGGACCCGAGTTCAAACTTGTTCCTGGCATGTACTAGCTGTGCGAGCTTGGAGAAGTCACTTTACCTATTGCCTCATTTTTCTCATCTGTAAAATAGGCTGGAGAAGAACATATAAACCCCACTAGTATCTCTGCCAAGAAAATGCTGAATGGGATCACAGAGAGTGACATGACTGAAACAAATGAATAACAACAGTACACATTTCTAAGGTATTATTAGAAACATGCAGAACAGAAATAATACACCAAACAATCAATGAGGATTTCTTATGATTCGTTGTTGTCCTTTACTTCTTGAAGTATCAAACCTCTGACTTCATAGATGCTATTTTTCTCCCTAATGACATCCATCATAGCCCCTGCTCACCAGAGTAAATCTTTGACTGGAGTTGAAGCTAAAGAACCTCCTTATGTGGTATCCAGTCTTCTGATGATATACCCTGTAACTCTGGCCTGCCTTCCCCTCCATCCCCAGAAATGGGCTCAACCTTGCAGACTTTCATGCTTGGAAAGTGCTGCCAGGGACTGTGCTTTAGCAATCTAGGCTTTGAGATCCCAAAGCCACTTTCCCACCTGGTGAAGCTTTGGAGGAGGATTCTAGTATCCTTTAATCAAATTGAATAAACTTTAACTGAATCTAGACTATAAGGGAAATGATGAAAAGGAGGGATAAAGGGAAAAGAGCATTTTCATTCCTCCAACTATTTGGTATTGGCTCAAGAATAGATAAACAGATCAGTGGAACAGATTAGACAAGAAAATATAAAAACAACAGAACTCAATAACCTGGTGTTTGATAAAATGGAAAACAGAAATTATTTAGGGAAAAATGTCCTGTTTGATAAAACCTGCCGGGAAAACTGCAAGATTTCTGGTAGAAATTAGACTTAGACCAACAACAGTCTAAATGGATATACAACCCTAATATTAAAGATCATGATAAAAAAAAGATAGAACAGAAACAGATTCTAGACTTCTCAAAGCTACTAGTAGGAGATATATCCTTAACTAAACAAGAGATAGAGGCAATTACAAAAAATAAAATAGATAACTGATTACTTGAAACTGAAAAGCTTCTGTACAGATAAAATTAAGGGATTTAGCATAAGAAGGGAAGTGGTTGAGTGGGGGAAAAATCTTTGTATCAAATTTCTCAGATAAGAGTTTGGTAGTCAAGATTTACAAATGCTTGTGTGCATATGTGTATGTGAGTATATCCACATATATCCACACATTATATAACAAATTAATATAATAACCTATCATCTAATATGATACAGTAATTCAATAATATTATACCCAATATACAGTAACTATTCTTCAATAGATAGTCAAAGGATATAATCAAACAGTTCTCAAAGGAAGAATTACAAAGTTTTCATAACCACACAAAAATGTTCTAAATTAGGAGAAATATAAATCAAAACCATCCAAAGGTTTCACCTCACACCTTGAACGTTGACAAAATGACCCCCAAATGGCACCAATGTTGGAGGGGTTGTGGAAGGATAGACATACTCTTACACCACTGGTGGAGCTATAAAATGGTCAAAGTATTTTTGGAAAGCAATTCAGATTATGCAAACAAAGGGACAAAAACACCCATACCCACTGAACTGGTTTCCATTATTGTTCCTTTTAAGGAAGTTATGGAGAAGGGAAAAAGTCTCCTTATACTCCAGTTATCTCTTCCACATCATGACTTTCCCCATTGTGTTTTAATATATCACAGATCAACAAAAGAAATTAAAAAGGGATTTCTTGGGAATTTTGCAAAGGTAGCAGATGGAGAAAAAGTTTAGAAACTCAGAAATGCACAAACTACATAGAGAGTTTTGTATAATAACTCATTTCATCTCTTAATACTATAATAATTTTTCTCTGGTCTTTAAGGGGATGGTCAGAAAATTTTATGCAGAGTTTCTGGATCACAAGAGTGCTGTGCTCCTGCCCCCACAATATGGAAGGGATAACTGTAGTATTTTTTGTGACAGCAAGGAAATGGAAACAAAGTAGATGTCTATCATTTGGGGAATGACTAAACAAACTGTGGTACATGAATGTGAATGAAATGTTACTCTGCTGTAAGAGATGCGTGTGATAAATGCAGAGAAGCATGGGAAGATCACTATGAGCTAATGCAGAGCGACCTCTGCAGAACCAGGGAAACAATCTACACAGGAACTACCAGAAATGTCAATGAAGTGCAAACACACCCTAAATCCAAAGGAAAAAGTAAATTCTAAGACTATAAATTTATAGAGATCAAAATTATAAAGCTCAAATGGGACTCAAATGAAGAGATATAGGAAGATTCTCCCAATTTACCCCTTGATAGAGGTGTGGGAGGTCTATAGAGGTCACACACTGCAAATGTTTTCATATTTTTAAAATATATCCATCAGTTGTTTGATTTTTTTTTCTCCCTTGAAAATATTGTTTGTCATATGAGATGGCTCTGGGAGAGAGAAAAGAATAGCAATAAATTTTATATATATATATATATATATATATATTTATTGTTAAACAATCCATCATAGTGTTTTTTAATATATATTATATATTTGTAATATATAGAATATAAAATAAAAACAATCCATCATCATGTTTTTAAATATATAATATATATTTATGATATATAATATAAAATATATATTATATATTTATATATTAAAAAACACCCTGATGGTGTTTTTTAGGGGGAGAGATGGGCTGTGATAGGACTCAAGGTCATCTTGCTAACACTGATCACTTTACTGCTCTCTTGGCCATTTGTATCCCTGGCCTACAGTCTTTGCTTTTATCCCTTTCATTGCTTCAGATCTCAGAAAGTCAGCTTCACTATTTGACAAACAGGCATAAAAATACCCATAGTCTCTATCTGGCTTGTATGTTGTAGGGAAAGAGAAGCAATCCATGGAGCCCCTCAACGTTAATCCTAGAGATGAGAGATTCTGTTGTTATTAGCTTGCCAATTGATACTAAAAACCCTGCTCTGGCTTGAGCCTGTGGCTTTTAATTTGGTGGGACCAATGCAGCTCCTGGGCCTTTGATTTCCTTGGCACGAGGGATTCCCACCATGCAGGCTGGGACCTTCTCTGGATCTTTCCCCAGGGCATTGGGGGCTTGTAACTTGCTCAGAGTCCCAGGGTTAGAGTTTGGGACACTAGACGATGCTTTCCGGGCCATTGCTCGTTTTCTTCCTTCTCTTTTGCTTGGTTCCAGATACATGAAGCTGCCGAGTAAATATCTTCGGATAGAGGAGGCGACCTGTAGGCTCACTTGGAGTGTGAGACTAATGGAAGGAGTTCTGGATTTAGAGATACTTCTTAACTCAGCCTGTGGTGCCCGCCTCGCTGAGTGGCTCCAGCCCCGGACGGGAGATAGCATGCTCAGGCACCGCGAGAGAAGGGGCCCGTAGGACGTTTGGTCCCCACCTTCCTCGAGACACATCTCACAGCCCTCGCTTCGGGGCCAGCAACAACTGAGGCAAATAGTTTCCCTGTTTTACATGCAGCATCAAATGGTTCTATTTTATCTTCCTGCATAATAAATGTCCCCATAAAAATGTTATGGTAATGGGAAACTTTGGATGCGTTTTTCATCTCCTGTGTCACCCTCTCTCTAAAAGAATGAAGTTGATAAATTGTTTTATGTACATCTCATTTTAGAACTCAGTTAATCTTTTCTTATTTTAGCCTGGCTCTGCTGAATGCTCACAGTGTTGGAGTTTTGGCCTTGGAAGGTTTGGAAAGCTTAATATAAAACCCTTCTAGAAAAACAGAATCCTCTGAAGCCTTTTTCTTAATAAAATTGAGTAATGCTATTTACGTGATAACAATGGCGTGATTGTCCCGAAATAAACACGATACATCATGTGCAGGGCCTCATTAAGCAACTTAACCATGTCTGTGCTTCCACTTAACGGGAGGGATTTAAAGGCCTGCTTAGAAGAAATGTGTCAGCATTTTGCAAGGGAAAGTTCTAAAACCATCCCAAAGCCACTTCTGAGAAATTGTTTTTACTCATTAAGTCTAATTTCCGGTCTGATGGGCCCCAAATAGGGATCCCTGGGGTCAGGGATGCTACCCTTGTAGAGTCACAGAACTTCAGAGTGGAAGAGGCCTTTGGGGCTGGAAAAGGCCTTAGAGGCCGGAAAGCACCTTCCTGGGGCCGGGGAGAAAATGATGGATTTGGGCGTAGAGGAACCTTCCTGTCTCCAACTCTGTGATTGCTCCTGACTGCCCAAGCAGTGCTTTCCAGGGTGCTTTGGTCCTTGACCCGTGAGTCCCACTCCCTACCATGTAAGCTTCCGGCTTACCTTTGGCCCTGTCCCCTTTGTAACAATAGTGATGGTTAACATTTATATACTGTTTACTATAGGTCAGGCTCTGTGCTAACCAACCATAACAACCACCCTGGGACAGAGGTGCTGATGTCATTCTCATTTTACAGTTGAGGGAACTACAGGAGAGGTGGCCACGATCACACAGCTAGTAAGTATCTAAGGCTAGATTTAACCTCAGGCCAACCTCTTGGTGGTCCCATAATTTCCCATGAATCCAATGATCATTTGGACTCCGAACTCCCCGTCTCCAGCTCGCACAATCCTGCCTCTCCAGCTGCCTGCTGGGATATCCCCGCCTTGATTTCCCATAGGTTTCTAACAGAACTCGGGGCACCTTCCCCTTAGCCCTCCCTGGGCAGATCCCCAGGCTGGAATCCTTCCTCACTCTTCTTCCCCCAGCTTCCTTTCAGCTGCCGGATCCTGCAGGTTCCTCCCCTGCTCAGCACCCCCTCCTTCTCCCCCCGCCCCACAATCTCTCTGGGACCCCTGCCTGCCCTGTTCCAGCAGCCTCCAACTCTTGTTCTCATCCCCCTTCCTCACAGCAATATTCCACAGACGGGGTCTGGCCATGTCAGGGCCCTGCTGGGCCCCTGGCTCTGTCTCCTGTTGACTTGGGGATCGTACCCAAGGCCCCAGTTTGTCCCCAAAGGTCCCCAATCTGGCCCCAGCCCGCCCGCCCCGCCAGCCTGATCCTGTCCTCCCCTCCTGCCCACACGACTGCGCCAAACCCACAGTAGGTCAGTGCTTGTTTGTTGATGCAAACCTTCCTAATGTGTGTAAATCCCTTCTCCTGCCTCAACAAACACCGGCTTGGGAGCAGAAATGAATCTGTCTCAGATAAATGAATTGGTTTTGGATGTTCCAGGACTTTGCAGCACCTTGGGCTGTCACGCTGAATGATGGGCCTGCCGGACCGCAGTGTATGCCCAGCCAGAGAAGGGAGACAGGAGGGGTAGGGGAGGGCCCCGGCCTTGGGCTCTGGGTCAGCTCTTAAGCACACGCTGCTTTTGTGACTGTGGGCAAGGGTGGACTCTCAGAAAGGAGCTCGGACCCCAGCTTCTGTTCAAATTGAGCCCCTCAACTGAATCAGAAAGCCCCCAAAACACACAAAATCCGACCCCGCTCCTATTCTGGTCTCAGGACCGGGACAACAAAAATGGCCACGGAAAAACCTTCCCTCCCCTCAGAGAGCCTCCACTCTCATGCAGGGAAATGGCCTCCCCACAGAGAAGTGGACAGACACACGGTGGGGTCACCACCCGTGGGGGAGACGTTCTCTGGGGGCAGTGACGCGATGTCCGGACAGGTCCTTGCGGCTGTCCCTTCAGGGAGGGGGGATTATGAGGCTGCCAGGAGCGGTCCATCCCGTCTCCCAGAACCCCAAGCCCAAAGCCCCTTCCCCTTCGCCTGCACCCTGGAGAGGGCTAAAGCAGCTCAATATCCCCAAATTTCTACTTAACTAAACTTCCATCATGCTTGATGAACCTGGTGCCCAAAGCATTTTTTCCTAATCACGTCCAGACAGGACCCAGGGCTTCTTGCTCAGAGCATACAGAATCAGCCGGCTGCCTGCGGCTTCGATGACCTTTGGGGGGTTTCTGCTCGCTTCCAGAGAAGCTCAGCTACCAAATCACAGCATATCAGAGCTGGCAGGTGCATTTTACAGGGGAGGAAACTGAGGCTCAGGGGAAGAGTGGGGCTTGCCTAATATCACTGAGTGGTGAACAGCAGAGGCAGAGCCCAGGCGAGGTCTCGGGCCCCCCCCCCGGGTGCCTCACAGTAATGCGAGTTTGCCTTGTGCTTTTCAGAGATGGAACCAGACAACAAGCTACCAGTGGTGGGTGGGTGAGGGAGGGTAGATTGGGGAAGCTGGTAACAATGCCCTCCTCAGCTAGGGCCTGCCTCGAGACCCCAACATCGGGGCTGCCCCCAGAACAGGATGACCCAACCCCTCTCTTCTCCCATTCCTGGGGACCCCCCACCCCTGCCAGGATTCCTCCCTCCTACCCGTGCCGGCCTGGCTCAGACCTGACGGTCTCCACGGCGTCCCCCACCAAACTCACTTATGGACGTCGCGCGGCTGACGGATGGAGCGGTCCGGCCTTCTGCTGCTGCTGCTGCTGGCCTGGGCCCTCGCTCCTCACCATTTAAAATCCCATCCTGAACTCTGGCTCCCGGATGCTGGTCACTTCTCTTCTGACCTTTTAACGTTTGTGAGGTTATCTGCCACTGGAACCACCATTGCCACTGGAATCACCGCCATTGCTACTATTTCTGCCATTGCCACCATTACCTCCATTGCTACTATTTCTGCCATTGCCACTACAGCGGCCACCATCAGCACCTCCTTCCCCTAAAACAAAGGAAAAAGGCAGAGTCAAAAACGGGAAGCCTCCCTCGGACTTTGTGCTGCTTCGGTGGGGAGGGCCTGTGGCCCCTGTGTTCCTAGCATATGAAAAACTGCATAAACGTCTCCCCCCTTCTCCCTTTCCCTCTCCCTCTCTCTCTCTCTCTCTCTCTCTCTCTCTCTCTCTCTCTCTCTCTCTCTCTCTCTCTCTCACACACACACACACACACACACACACACACACACACAAACAAGATTGTTGAGCTAAGGTCCCTGAGCCAGAAGGAACCTAGGACCCATTTAGTCTGGGTCCCTCACTTTACTAGGGAGGAGATGCAGGTGCAGAGAAGTTAGGTGACGGCCCCCGGGGACGGGGATCCAGGGGCTTGTGCTGCTGATTTCCCAGAACTGGTCGGGGAAGCATTCTGCAAACTTGAAAGTGCAGCAGATGGAGACCCCAGGCAGGGAGCAGGGGGGCCCCACTATCTCTGCCAGAGGCAAGCCCTGCAAGAGTTGGATCCCTACACAGGATGGCTTCCAGTGGGCAGTTTGACCTGAAAGAGATCCCAGTGGCCTTCTGGGCCAGGAACATTCCCCCCAAATGTGCTGTGATTTTGGGGGGGTCAAGAACAATCCCCTCCCACTGAGGGGCTTCCCCTTCTCTGCGGCTCACAGTCATAGAGAATTCCCTAGAAGCATGGGGGAGTGACCTGTCCTATGTCACATGGCCCGGCCGGGGCCTAGACTGAACCTGAATTCAGGCCATCCTGGTCCTGAAGCATCGGCAAGTTCCCCACCTCATTTACAGATGCAGAAACTGAGAGGAAAACCCAATGAAATATCCTAAAGGATCGGGAGGATTTGTGCTGTAGGGTAAGGACCTGGGTTTGAAAATCAGCCCTTACCCTATGACTGTGTGATGTTGGGGGAGTAAGTTCTCAGCCTTTGAAGGGAATACGCACTTATTAAGCACCTGCTCTATTCCAGGCCCTGTGCTAGGGGTTTTAGAAGTATCATCTCCTTTAATCCTCACAATAATCTCATGAGATTGAGCTATTATTATCCCTATTTTTACAGCTGAGGGAACTGAGGGAGAAAGAAGCAAAGGGACTTGTCCAGAGTCATACAGTAGCTCCCAAGAGTCTGAAGCTGAATTGGAATTCAGGGCTAACAGTCTACCCCTCTTATGGCCTAGCTGCCTCTGCTTTTTGGGGTTTTTGGGGTCCCAAAGGAGAAAGGAAGCACGTTGTAAGCACTTGGCCCTTGTGAAAGGCTCCGTGGCCTGAGCTGTTCCTGCCGGGGCTCCCGTGTGGGTCCAGTTGCTCCCCTCTCCTGGGGGCAGCGCAGAGCTATCCCTGGGGCAGGTCAGGGATGGAGAGGCCGGGCTGCGGACAGGCCATCCCGAACTCCTCCTCCTCTCCCCACCTTCTCTGGGCTCTGGGGGCTGACGTCACCCTCCGGCCAAGATTTGGATTTTCGTCCCGTCGCCGGCCTGGCCCTTCTTGAGCTGAAAGCTCCGAGTAAATCAGCGCCGCAGACATCAGGCTGCACACGGATGATCCCGGCCTGTCCAGAGAGGGGATTATTTGTCGGGCTCCGAACGGATCACCGGGATTTCCATTTGGAAAATTGCAAAGTTAGCTGAGCCAGAGACAGAAGCCGCGTGGCCTGAAGGCAAAGTGTGGGGCGGCTTCTTAAAGCCATCCAAGGCCACTCTTCTCACCCACACTGTCCCCCCAAGTAGAAACAGCTCTGCAGGGATCAGAGCCCCGAGTTCCAGTGTCCATTTTGTCATTTTATGAGTCATGAGAACTTGGGGAAAAATGAAATTTTATGTCTAGGTCCAGAAATTTGCAAATCCCAGATGAGAAAACATGGCCCCAGAGCAATTTATCTAAAGAAGTTCTTGGGGTAATAGTGGAGCCTAAGCCCAGTAGGTTGCAGAGAGCCCAAAATACTACCGTTGTCTTAGGCTATGAGAGCAAAGACACAGTTTGCAAGAATTAGGAAGTCTTGCGGATGTCCTTTGTTCTAGTCAAGTCAGCATTTATTAAGCACCTGCTGTGTGCCAAGTGGACACAACAAAAGGCAAGACCAGTCCCTGCCCCCAAGGAGCTCACAGTTTCACAGGGAAGACAACATGCAAATAGTCACATCTTAACACAATCTACACAGGATCCATGGACAATCTGGAGGCGATGTTGGAGGGAAGGTGCAACTCGGAAGGAGAACTGGGGAAATCTGCTTGCAGAAGGTGGGGTTTGAGTGAGACTCGAAGAAAGCCAGGGGAGCCGGAGGGTAAGACAGCAGACAATTCTAGGCATGGGGAAAAGCACAAGGTCAGCGCCGGGGTGAGGGCAGAGGGCAAGGCTGGAAGGGCCTGGGTTTAGAAGCCAGGCAGACAACTTTGTTTTCATCCCGAAATCAGTAGGGAGCCAGAGCCCTTGACTGAGTAGGGCAATGATACTGTTGGACTTGGATTTTAGGAAGATTTTTAATGGCTTAGCAGAATATAGACCTGAAAGGGAAGAGAGTTGAGGCACAGAGACCACCAGCAGACTAACGTAATCACCCAGGATGAAGGCAAAGGCTGGCCCTGCACCCTAGGAGCTCAGGGCGAAGAAGATTGAGAAGTGGCAGAGTCTGGGTGATGAAGGGCCTCGAATGCCAAGCAAAGCATTTTGCATTTGATCTCTGAGGCAATCGGGAACCACTAGAGTTTCCAGAGTGAGGGCTAACACAATCAGAGCTGCCCTTTAGGGAAATCACTTTGGTGGCTGAAAGAAGGATAGCTTGGAGTTGGGGAGACTGAGGCAGGCAGACTCCCGGAGGTCCTTGCAGGAGTTCGGCCATGAGGTGCTAAAGGCCTGGACCAGCATGGGGGCCGTGTCAGGGAGGAGATGCTGCAAGGGTGACGCTGGCAGACCTTGGCAACACCTGGATATGGGGGTGGTGGTGGCAAGAGTCAGGAGTCCAGGACGTGGGAACAGCATATGCAGATTGGAGCCAAAGCTTTGCAGGGTTAAGTCTGGACTGGGACTGGAGAGAGAGACGGTCTACTCTGAAACCCAACGGGCTAAGGCAGGAGGGTGACCTAGGAACGGAGTGGGGGTGTAGGCTGTAGGGGTCGGGGTGGGGGATGGAAAACAGGGGAACCCAAGAGAGAAAGGCAGCATGGTGGACGATTAGCATCAGATGCAGGATTTCAGCCTCCCTGGCCTGGAACCGGGAGCCTTAGTGGGAAGAGCAAGGCTTTGGGTAGCTGAGGGCAGGCCACATCTTTGGGGAGCCTCAGGTAGGAAGGATCTTGGGAAGCTGGGAAGCATCAGGGAAGGGGACCAGGAGAAAGGAAGGCCTGGAGCTGCTGCCCTGGGAAAATGGATTAAAGCAATGGAAGTGCTTAATCAATCTATTAATCATTCAATAAATATTTATTAAGAGTCTACCATGTGGCAGGGATTCTGCTCAGCTGTACAGACACACAGAGGTAAATGTTTACCACCTGCTCTCAGGGGGAAAATGTACACATGAAAGCTTTTAAAATGAAAAATTATCCTTTTTGTTATATTTTAAGTTCCTTCCTCCCTCTTCAAGCCACACTAGAGGCCACAACTTGACACAGACATAAAGTGATACAGATAGATATACATGTATATATAACATACATACATGTAAAAGCTGTACACGCTCCTATTTCTCTAGAGGTGGATTCCTCCATGGCTTCCTTGTCATGGATTTGAATATTTATAATACTCAGGACAACTTGGTTCAAAGTCATTGCTGTTTCTGTATACAACCTTCTCTCGCTTCTGCTCTTTTCACTCCATGATTTCCTGTAAGCCTTCCCTTATTTTTCTAAAGCTGCTCATCATGTATTATACCCCGTAGTATTCCATCACAATCTCATACCACCACTCTTTTAGCCATTCCCTGACCGATGGGCAGCCTCTCAATCTCCAGTGCTTTCTCATCACCAAGAAAGCGGCCATAAATATTTCAGTTTAATTTACATTATTAATATTTTCCCAATCACTTTTGTAAAGTCAATCAACGAAATGATAAATCAAACCTTGATCTATAGTGTTGGCTGGTTTTAAACGCTCACACTGAAAATTTAACAGTCAGTTCTCATGAGTCAGTATAAACAGAGTCCAGAATCCCCCAGAATTTATCAGATTGGTAAAAATTATAAAGGGAAAATGATAAATGTTAGTGGAACTTCAGAAAAATGGGCGCCTTAGAACAATGATGATGGGCTTATGAGATGAATGGTCCAGCCATGCTGCAAAGCAATTTGGAATGATGTCCCAAAGTTCCTTATTCAATCTTGCAGAGCCTTTGACCCAACTATATTACAAGAGCTATATTCAAAAGAGATCAAAGAGAGAGGGAAAGGATGTATCTGTACCCATTCCTTTTGAAGTCCCTCACAAACTGAAAACAAAGTTAATAATTACCTATTGGGAAACAGTTAAACTAATTATGATATAAAATATTATTATGTCATAAGAACTGGCAAAATGAGTAATTTCATAGGAAACTGGGAGGGGTTTTGTGAACTCATGCAGGGTGAAATGAGCACATCTAAGGGAACAATTTATACAATGACAAGAGCACTGGAGAAAAACACCTTTCAAAGATTTTAGAGCTCTGATCAATGCAACAATAAGCCATGAGTGCAGAGGAAGGAAGATGAAACACATCGCCTACAACGCCAGAGAGGCGATAGGCTTCAAATACAGAATGAGACAGATATATTGGACTCAGCCAATGTGAACATTTGTTTTGTTGGACTGTGCTCACTTCTTATGGATTTCTTAAAGTTGTTCAATAAGGGGGCCAATGAGACAGAAAGAGAGGGAGAGGGAAAGGGAGAGAGTGTGAGAGGAGAAAGAAAAACAGGAGAGCAGAGAGAAAGAGAAGATGAGCAAGAGTAAAAAGGAAGGAGAGAGGGAAGGAGTGAGGAAAGAGAGAGAGAGAAATAGAGAGAGAGAAAGAGAAAGAGAGAGAGTGAGAAAAAGAGGGAGACAGACAGAGAGTCAGAGAGAGAGACTTGTAATGATAAAGGGAATGATAAAGGGAAAATAAACAGTAGGAATTTATAAAGGTAAAAGTGAAGCAGTCCCTGCTACCTTCATGGAGCTTTCATTCTAATGGGAGAGATGTAAGATACATATAAAACACACACAAATTCCCCCTTGCGTGGAAAAACCTATTTAAGTGGGAGAATTATGCAGGAGCTGGCGGCAAGCATTTCTGCTTATTTTCAGATCGAAGAATCAGGAATAATGAGTAGAAGCTGAAAAGAAGCAAACTGAGGCTGGCAAATTATAACAAGGAAAAGTTTCCAAACAATGAGTTTTCTCAGAGAGGAATAGGTTGAATTCTTCAAGCAAAGGCTGAAGTTCACTCATTTATAAGAGATTCTGAAATGGGGATTCCAGTTCAGTGATAGGTTAGAATCATGTCCTCCAAGGTTACTTTCAACTCTGAGATTTTATGATTCTATAAAATCACGTCCCTTTTTTGGACATCAATTCCTTATCTGTCAAACTAGGATAATAATTTAATCCTGAAAACCTCTTTTATTTTATTTTATTTTATTTTTTCCCATAGGGCTGTTTGCACTTTTAAGAGTTTGGCTCCCAGGGGAAGAAATCTTTTTTCTGGAGGGAGACTGTCCATTCCAATCAAGGCTCTAGGAACTTATGTTCTCCCCTTCCAGGAGGAAAAGTTTTGACTTCGTTTTGTCAAATAGTTTTGACTTAGTTCAGTGATGAGGTGTGATCGAGCTTTCAGTAAGAGCCGCAGAAAAAAAAGCTTTTTACTTCAAGCTTAAACAGCAATGACAGAATCCATTTCTCTACTTCTAAGAGGGAGCCCCTCAGCTGAGAATTCTAGTTAAGGGCAGAAATCAAAGCTCCTCACCTGCTTTCTAGTGAAGATGCACCCGAAGCTCCCCGAAGCCCAGCAGAACATCAGAAAGCAGGGGATCGGTGGGGAATAATACCTGGCAGAGGCTACACATCATGGGCACACAAGCTGAGAAAGCTCCGTGCCTGGCAGAGACCATACACTTCAGAAGACCAGTAGGTAACAGACATTGTTAGAAGAGCACGAAGACACTGCCAGAAGACGTTGGCGGTCGTAATGTTACAGGCAGGAGCTATTCCTCTTTGTGTATTCTCTAACCATATGCCTTTTCCTCAGGCTACTACACTAATTGTGTGCATGTTTGTGGGACAATGTGCCCAATGTTTAGGATAAATATGTATGGGGAGAGAGTTAATTGTTACTTTACTTACTAGACAGTTTCACTAAATGTCTTGATTTGGAACCACTTGCCCAATATTATGGCCCACTAAGAAACGTGAACACAACCAAGTTGAGTTGTTGAGTGGCTGTAGACTCAGAGTCCCTTAACCATGGGTGGCCTTGGCTGAGGAGTCTATCATGTACATTGGGTGGGTCCTCAAAGACTTTATCAACATAGCTAACATCATTTCTTACCTTGGACCCTCCCTTTGTACGTACCCATCACATCCAATTTTGTATCAGAGCTGTCTGTAGTATCTCCCTCTTTAGACTCTGGGAAAGTTAGGGTCATGTCTTATCTGATCTATCTCCCTTCCAGGCCATATAATATAGTGGATAGAACCTTGTAATTACAGTCAGAAAGACCTGAGTTCAAATTCTGTTTTCATATTTATTAGCTATTTGACCATGGCTTTAGCTTCTTTGTGCCTCAGTTGAAAAATTTAGAAAATGAGGACAGTGATACTTACGATATCTGGCTCATAAGGTTATTGTCAGGTTCAAATTATGTATGTGTTTCTCTGTCTATGTATATAGACACACAATATAGAAGTATAATGATCTTAGTTCAACTTAATAAGCTCTTATTAATAAGTGACTTTTATTATAGTGCTGTAGAGTGCACAGATCACTATATAGACACACACAGCATAATTATCACTGCACATATCACATATATAATATATATGTATAATGATCTATAAATTATACAACACTATGTAAAAGTGACATTACTAAATCTTTGTTGAACTAATGATAACAATTGACTGACAAAGAGTTGTGAAGTTTACAGAGTACTTTGACTCTGTGAGGTGAGCCAATGTTTCATTGATCCCATTTTAGTTAGACGACTTCCTCAGAATCAAGAGATGGGTCCAGGCTGTCAGACCCCAAACTAGCGTTCCTACCACAAACCCACAGCCTGACAAGGGTGGTCCGAGTTTCAGGGACCACGGCTGTGGGTTGCCCGGCATTATTTCAGAAGGAAGGTTGGGCTGACTGGTCAGTGGCAGGGCTGGCTGGAGACAAGGGGGCCTTGGTTGCAGTGGAATACTGGAGAGCCTTGTGAGGGGGAAGGAGAGGACAAATTGGGAGGGAAAAAAACCAAGAAAAGCCTGCGGGATCAATCTCTCACTGAGTGAGAGGAGATGACGGGTGTCTGGCTAAGGTTCCCTGCGGTTGGTAGTGACTTTTGGAAAGGTACCACAAAATCAAATTAGAACTAGGCATCTGCTGAACACAGGCAACGTTTCAATTAATGGGCAGCTGACTTTCTGGGAGAGATTAGTGTCATTTCAAATCCTTGCCCCATCCCTGCTTTACAGGAATACGGAGGGGAGGAGAGGAAGAAAATGAGCTCTGCAGAGATAAATGACATATACATTTTGAAAGGAATTATTATTGCTATTAATATCAACCTAAGAAATACCTAGTACTTGTCTTTATCAGAGAATGAAAGTCTAATCCAGCGAAATCCATGGTAACCAGCCGGCTTGGAGTGGGATCTCAGGGTGTTACAATGGAGGGGGGGAAGCATAGAGAGTTGGGTTTAGAGGACAAATCTGAATCCCGGTTTGATTTATGAGCCGTGTTTTCACAGACTGAGAGATTTCATCGAATACGTTAGTTAATCCCACCGGCTTATTCTATGGAGGGAAACTGAGACCATGAGTTGTTAAGTGAGTTTTCAGGAGCTAATTGTAGCTATTGGCTAACATCTGGGTGGTTCTCTCAGGTCAGGAAAGCACGTCATACCTCGGATGTCCTTTGAGCTGTAAAACTGTGAGCCAGTCCTGTTATTTTATTTTTTACTGAGGCAATTGGGGTTAAGTGACTTGCTCAGGGTCACACAGCTGGGAAGTGTTAAGTGTCTGAGGCCAGATTTGAACTCCTGACTCAGGGCTGGTGCTCCATCCACTGCTCCATCCAGCTGCCCCCATGCTGTTATTAACTTTGAACTCGGGGCTTCCCGATTCCAAACCCAGCACTTCGTCTATTGAGCTGCCCAAGGCAGCCCCTGTAATGCCAGCCTCCTGGAGTCTCATTTTCCTTCCATGTGGAACCAAGAGACCGCACTCCGTGGCTCGGAGATCTTTTCCCAGGGCCAATATTGCCAATTCAACTGTCAAGGCTCATCATGGAGTCGGGGCTTCCTGAAGCCTATGGAGCCGGCTCCAGAGTGACTTTTATGGCTCGTCTCCAGGCTGGAAGAACAAAGGTATGGGCCCTGCTGGAAGGGAGAATGTCACAATGTAATAAACACCGGCTTATTACATCGCGGCGGAGAATGTCATCAGTTAATGAAAATAGAGCGCTGGTGAGCGTCTCTGGTGGGCACCTGTCGGGCTTGGGCCGGCCGCAGCTCAGGGAGGGGCCGGGCCGGCGCAGCGCCTTTGTCCTCTTATTCTCTTTAATTACTTTTGGCCAATAGTCACTGAAAGCGGGAAGGAAGTCAGCAGATCTGAGTCATTCCGGGAACCAATGGGCTTCCTCCCAGATCCGTGCCCTGGAAGGGCAAGCAACGCATGGGAAACCTCTCAGGCCAGGACAAAAGGGCAGGATGGGGGCTCTCCTGGGTGGCCGGACCCCTGGGCTCCCTGCAGCCTGGAGCCTTCTTCTGTAGGGGCCCAGTGGCTGCCACACACCAAGAAGCCGGGGACCGCAGAGGCCATTGGGAGAGCTCTCCTAACTCAGATGGCCTAAGCTGGCCCACTTGCCCTGCCAACCTTACAGTGCTAATTAATAATAGCTAACATTTACACAATGCTCCAAGGGTTGCAAAATGCTGCTCACACATGCTCCTTTGCTGGTCACAGTTCTCTTGGGAGGTGGGGCTATTTTTATCCCCAATTTACAGATGAGGAAACTGAGGCTAAAATCCTTTAAGTGACTTGGGAATTTCCAAAGCCGAGATTTAAACTCGGTTCCCCACTACTAGCTGCTGTGATGATCAGTTCTCCCCACTGAGGCTCTTACAATAGACAATAGCCCCAGATCCCTTTCAGACTAACTTGTCTGTCTAGACACACGTCCCGCATCTTTTACCTGTTAAATTGATTTTTGAACCCAAGTGTAAGCCTTTAAATTCATCCCTATTGAATTATATCTTATTAGATTCAGCTCCATCCTCCGGCCTGTCAAGATATTTTTGGATCTGGACTCTGTCATTCTCTGTGTTCGTTATCCATCCCGTGTTTGTCATCTGGAAATCTGATAAATGTGACATCGACACATTCATCAAAGTCACTGATGGGCAGGCTTTTCACGGGACCCCCCGTGGTCCCCCGGACACCCAACCGGAGACCCCTCTGCAGGCAGACCCGGGGCCATTAGCCACGGCTCCTGCTGCCTCCAACCTAATTCCAAATACATTTACTGTAATTGCGAGACAGTCTAACTCTCCTTTCCAGAGCACTGACCAAAGAGAGACCCGATCAAATGCTTTGGCTAAAAGTCAACCATGTGGAGATGTCTCCTGATTTACTGCTGCATCGTCTCGTTCGACAAGGCAAGGGGGGTCAGCTAAGGCCACGTGTACTTTGCTTTTCAGTAATTTTTATTGACCTGTTTTGTTTCTACGTGACCTACACTTTCCAGTGGACTCCCTGGCTTCCCTCTCCATCCAGCCAGCCCTTATTCAGAAAGAAAAAAGAGAAAAAATTCAATCAGCTCAGTAATCCTTGCACTCTGACCTTTGTTTGAAATTTTCTGTAGTGTTTCACATCCAGAGTCCTCCAGGTCTGCAAAGAAGGGACACAAAGAAGGGTACCTTCTTGTCTCTCTTTTCTGGGACCAAACTTGGTCCCTCCAGATATACAGAATTGCTTTCCATTTGTTTGATTCTTGCCGTTCTTGCCCTTTACATCTGGGAATTGTTTTCCCACTTCTGCTGACTTCACTTTGCATCAGTTCATGTTGATCTTTCCAGGTTTTTCTGTATTCATCATATTGTTTCTGTTCCATTACATCCCTCAATCAATAGACATTGATTTTGTTTGCAGGTTTTCACCATTGCATAAAATGTGCTGCTATAAACATTTAATGTCTTTCTTTTTCATCACTGACCTCTTTTGTTTTCAAAGGGTCTAAATTTTTTAACCTCTTTATCTACATAGGACAGGTAGGTGTTGAGGGATAGAGTGCCAGGCCTGAAGTCAAAATCAAAAGTCAAAATTTGAACCCTGGTTCAAATCCTACCTTAAATATTTACTAGTTGGATAACCCTGGATAAATCAATTCACCTCCATTTATCCATCTGTAAAATGAAAACCACAATAGTGTTTCCTCTCCAGGTTGCTGTGAGAATAAAATGTTCAACTGAGAGAATATAGCTAAAATGCTTGGCCAATCTGAGTATGCCATATAAATGCTAATTATTATTATTGTGATTTTAAACTCCTGCAGTGGCTAGATTTCTTATACATAAGTGCACATGCAGATGCATTTTCCATATATACATATGAATACTGATCCATGTATGTGCATGTGCAAGCCTGAATACACACACCCATATGTAAGCTGCTCTTAGGGAAGTCCTGCTGGCTGCCTCTTGGTCGGTCCCACTTTCTTTTCCAGATGGTCACTGACCAGTTCCTTCCTAACAGTCTTGGACCTTGCAGGAGACTTAAGCTGAACTCACCGGGCTTTACTTTGCAGCCTCCATTCTTTTTTGCTCTCCGAGAAGCTCAGCAGTCACTCTTCTTCAGCTGGGTGATGTCTCTTCCATCTTCCCCATCTTTCAAGTGTTGCTAACCTTACTAGTCACATCTGTCAGGTCCTCCTGTACTTTGGAGATCATTTCTTCCTCCTCACAATTGCTTCTTTCTGATTTGGATGCTTCTACCCTTCTGATGACTCTAGCTTGGGGCTCAAAAAAAGGAAAAGGCAGGGGAAGGGGCAGAGTGGGATATGTCAGAGGTCTCCGCCCACGGAAATGAGAACCAAAGAGCTCAGGCGTGAGGAGACAGAGTCCAGGAGGAAGCAAGGAAGCAAGATGGGGAGCAGAGTTGGCGTCTGGGTCTGAGCTGCTCTTGCCCACTGTATTCCTAATTCCACAGATTACCCAGACACATCAGAAAGCATCTGGAAGTGCTCACAGTGCTGCCCAAACCAGAAAAGGAACAGCCTTTCAGTGATTCCAGTTCTCACTCTATCCCAAGACCAGACCCTGTGCTTGGAGAGCACCCAGATCCATGTTCTTGGAAGTCAGTAAGATTTGAATTCAGGCCCCTCTTGGATGAGGAAAACAAACCACTAGATCTCCAAGAGCCTCATTCTCCTCATATGAAAACAAAAGGGTTGGACTTCATGGTTAAGCAGATCCTTCTTAAATTCAAGTCAATGATCCCATGATCTCCTGATGATTGAGTCAGTTAACTTGTTAGCCATCTGTTTTTTTAAATACTAGCCTTTTATTTTCAAAATAGATGCAAAGACAGTTTTCAGCGTTCACCATTGTAGAACCTTGTGTTCCCTCCTTTCCTTCCCCCACCCATAGACAGCAAGTAATCCAATATATGTTAAATGTGTACTTCTTCTATACATATTCCCACATGTATCATGCTGCACAAGAAAAATCAGATGAAAAGGGGGAAAGAGAAAGAAAAAACAAATCAACAACAAAAGGCTGGAAATACTATGTTGTGATCCATATTCAGTCTTCTTTCTAGATGCAGATAGTTCTCTCCAGCACCAACCTATTGGAATAGGCCGGAATCACCTCCCTGTTGAAAAGAGCCACATCTGTCAGAATTGATCATTGTAGAGTCTATTTGTTGCTGTGTATAATGATCTCCTGGTCCTGCTTATTTCTTTTCTTCTTGTTCTTTTTTTTTTTTTTAATAGCTTTTTATTTACAAGTTATATGCATGGGTAATTTTACAGCATTGACAATTGCCAAACCTTTTGTTCCATCTTTTCCCCTCCTTCCCTCCATACTCTCTCCCAGATGGCAGGATGACCAACACATGTTAAATATATTAAAGTATAAATTAAATACAAAATAAGTATACGTGACAAACCATTATTTTGCTGTACAAAAAGAATTGGACTCTGAAATATTGTACAATTAGCCTTTGAAGGAAATCAAAAATGCAGGCGGACAAAAATATAGGGATTGGGAATTCTATGTAGTGGTTCTTAGTCATCTCCCAGAGTTCTTTTTCTGGGGTGTAGCTGCTTCAGTTCATTACTGCTCCATTAGAACTGATTTGGTTCATCTCATTGTTGAAGAGCCACATCCATCAGAATTGATCATCATATAGTATTGTTGTTGAAGTATATAATGATCTCCTGGTCCTGCTTGTTTCATTTAGCATCAGTTTGTGTAACTAACTCTCTCCAAGTCTCTCTGTACTCACCCTGCTGGTCATTTCTTACCGAACAATAATATTCCATAACATTCATATACCATGACTTATTCAGCCATTCCCCAACCAATGGCCACCCACTCAGGTTCCAGTTCCTTAGTGTTGGTTATATTCTTTCCCCACTATTGTTGTTTTTCATCCTTCATTTCTGAAGAGGGTCAATCACATCATGGGACAGGAAAACCCAAATTGGGCCAAGTCAATGAGCATTTATTTCACACGTACCTTGGACTGGGCTCTATGCTAAGGACTGGGAATCCAGCTGTAAGCAAAAAACATGGTCCTTACTCTCTTGAGACCTTACATTCTAATTGGAGAAAATAACAGGAAAAAAGGGACTCGAAAGCAGGGGTGACAGTGGGAAGGGAGGACATCCATCTAGATAGAAAAGGGGAAAATTTAGACAGTCAGGAGCAGATCCAGGAGAAATATGTGCATGGTTGGCCTGGGAACTTCTTAAAATGGCCAGGAAGGATGAAGAATGAGCAAAGGTCATTTGGTGATTAAGAGCTCATCGGTAACCATGGAGAAAACAACTTTTGTGGAATTATGCTTTAGAATAGAGGGAGAGGAGAGGAAGTGGAGGCTGCTAATCTAGACAGCTTTCTCAAAGAATTGAGAAGAGAAGGGGAGGAAAAAATACAGGTTTATTAACAGAAATATTGGATCAAATGAGGATTTTTTTTTCTAATAGTTTTTTAGTAGAATCTCTGGGGTTCTCTAGGTATACCATCATATCATCTGCAAAGAAAATGAGGATTTTTTTTTAGGATGGGGAAGACCTGGTTATGTTATTTTGTATCAGGGAAGAATTCAGCAGATAGGGAAGACTGAATATTACAGTAGATATGACATGGCATATGCTGGAAAAAACAGAGGGTGGAAGTCCAAGGATGCATTTGATGGGTGATCTTGGCAAGGAGAAGAACTAGCTCTTCATGGGAGACAAGGGTGAAGGAAGGGATAGGGGAGGAAAACATCTGAGTGCTATGAGATAGAGGCAGGAGCTCCCAGACAAGGACCGGGAGTCTGGGAGAAGGCAAGTATAAAGATGTGAAAAGGAACAACCAGATGGATGATGGGAATGTTTAGTGATGGCAGTGAAGTAGGGTGTGCTTAGGAGTAAGGGATTAGCCAATCACCTTCCACTTCTTACAATGCATACAAACAATGGGCACTCAAAAACACTGTTGGATGTTGTTAAAGATAATCACTTTTTAGTTCTTGTGGAAAAACAAGGGTTTGGGTAGTTGTACCCCCAATTTGAGGCAACAGTGCAATATGATAACCAAGAAAGTGGTTTCAACTTTCACTTGCATTAATTAAAACAGAATGATCAGGGGTGGGAATAATCATTCTCTACCTAAGTCAGTACTGTGAGCCAGAGATGGAGGAAGGATGCTCAATAGGTCTAGAGTTACTTCATTTGGTAGGCTCAAATTGTCTATTCATTTAAATCAATTATTCAATCAATAAACATTGATTAAGCACCTACTCTATGCCAGCTATTATGGTAAGTGCTGGGGATACAAAAAGAGTGAAAAGACAGTTTGTGTCCTCAAAGAGACTATAATCTAATGGTGGGGCAATAAATTGAAAACAAATAAATGCAAACCAAGTAATATAGAGGATAAATAGGAAATTAATAACAGAAGGAGAGCACTAGAATGGCAAGGGATTAGGGAAGGGTTCCTATAGAAGGTAAAATTTTAGTAGAGACTTAAAGAAAGGTAGCAGGGTTGATAAATGGTGTGGATGAGGGATAGTATTCCCAGCATTTACAAATAAATTTGTTTTGAGCATTGTGATCCCATGCACTTGTAAGGGATGTTGGTGGCCACCTTGAGTAGTGCCAGATACTTATATTAGCAAATCATCTGGGTGGGGAAAATCAGCCAAAAAACTGAAATGTTCTCTCAGATTATACTCAGGCTTTTTGTTCCAGGAACAAATCTTGGGCACAGCCCCTTCAAATATCTAGGTATAGTATTCAATTTGTCTCCAGAAAGTAGAAATAGCACTTATGGCTGGAAATTATAAGAATGCAGACTTAATTTTATCATGAGTAAAAATTTTTCTGATAACGAAAGCTGCCCCAAACCAGAATGCTTTGCCTTGGATGTCATATTACAGCATTTCCAGGCTGCCCACAGATCAGTCTTACTCCTACCCTCTAACCTCGTCAGATTTTTCTGCTTGCTGTGTCCCGTACCCAACCTTCTATGGCTCTCTCATCTTGCTTTTGCACAGGCTGTCTGCAATACCTAGAATGCATTTCCACTCAACGGCACCACCTAGAACCCATTCAGGGGTCCTTTCAAGAGCCTTTTCTTAAAGAAAGCTGTTCCTGATTTCCCTGTTCTTTGTGCTCCCTCCCATTGAGGCTGTTGAGGCAGCAGGAGATTGAGCATTTAAGCCTGACATAAGGAAGATCTAAATTCAAACATGATCTTAGTTACTTGCTAGCTATGTGATCTTGGCCAAATCACTTAATATCTGCCCACTTCAATTTTTTCAACTGTAAAATAGGGATAACAGTACAAACTCTACCTTATAGGGTTGTTGAGAGAATTAAATATTTGTAAAACGTTTAGCAGAGTGCCTGGCACATAATAAATTAATAAACATTAATAATAAATAAAAAGCATGAACAAATATTTGCTTCCTTCCTCTGAAATTAATTTGCCTTTATTGTATATTATTTCCTATTTACTTCATGGATACATATTATTTTCGGCAGTAGAAGGTACATTCTTAGGGGTTAAGGCCATTTAACATTTATTTGTAAATGCTGGGAACACTATCCCTCATCCACACCATCTTTCAACCCCGCTACCTTCCTTTAAGTCCCTACTAAAATTTTACCTTCCATAGGTGCCATTGAGTGGAAATGCATTCTAGGTATGGCAGACAGCCTGTGCAAAAGCAAGATGAGAGAGCCATAGAAGGTTGGGTACGGGACACAGCAACATTGTGTGTTGGTAGACCCAACATCTAATCCAGTGTCTTACAGCTAATATATGCTTAGTGATTAGTTTTCTTCATCACCTAGAACTTGTGTGTGTGCGCGAGAGAGAGAGGAACAGAGAGAGACAGAGACAGAGAGAGAGAGAGAGAGGAAGTTATAGAAAACTCCCACTATGGAATATTCCCTCTACCAATACAGATCAGCCACTCTTCTGCAACATATAGAGTCTTACTTAGGGAATTTCCTCATACACTGAGAAGTAAACTGACCTGGCCAGGGTCACAGAGCCCATTGGTGCCAAAGGTGAGATCTTGACTCAATTCTTCCCAATTCCACCTCTCTAATGTACCACAACTTCTTTCTGGAACATAGTAATGATGATGATGATGATGATGATAGTTAGCTTTTACATCCTACTTTTAGATTTGCTAAATGATTGAAAAAATATTATCTTGTTAAAGTTTCCCACCAGCTCCGAGAGCTAAATGTTATTATTATTCTCATTTTACAGTTGGGGAAAATGAGTGAGACTTGCCAGAGTCACACTGTAAATGTCCAAGGGTAGATCTGAACTCAGTTCTTCTTGACTCAACACACAGGGAGCACATAATGATGACTAAATGTTTGATGGGTCATAAAGGGTGGATGATGCTATTGTGGGAGGCCAGGGATGGGCTTCTTGCTTGGGGAAGGATTTGGATGTAACGTCCTCCAGTGTCCCAGGGAATTTTCAGTTTCCATGATGGGCAGAAAGAGAAAGGGACTGAGGGCTGAAGTCCAGCTCTTCCTGCTTTGCCATCCTGCAGCTGGTCCAGCCCTCTCTGGTAAATCAGCTTTTGGGTAATCGCTGCACAAAAACACTGATTTCCTGTTGGGGTCAGTATACGACACAGTGTTTTCTTTGTCTTTAGTTATTCCCCAGGAATTATCCTAGGAAACTAATTACACGGCACCCTGCTTAAAGGCTGGCAAAGCCCCGTCTCCCCACTTCCCATCTCATTTCAAAGGCAGGCTGATACAATGGACAGAGCGCTGGTTTGGGGACTGACAAGTCCTGAGTTTGAATCCCACTTTGGAAACTTCCTGGCTGTGGGAGACTCCGGTTCTCCTCAGATCTCACTGACCACCTCTCAGGTCCCTTCTAGCTCTGAATGATTCTGTGAACTGCCCAAGGAACCTGTGAACTCCAGCACTGGGATCAGAGGAGGAGATGCTCTTTAGGAAAGTTGAGCCACCTCTTTTTGCCATCTCACTAATATGGTGGCAGAGGAAAGACCCAAGATGGGGGGGGGGGCTGAGATTGTGCCAGGGCCCTCCCTCCCTGCCAACTCCGCCCCGCGGAGCCTTAGCCTGTGACTTGGTCATCACAGACAACATCTTTAATTTCTATCTCTGTCTGATTCTGTCTCTGTCTCTGTGTGTCCCCTCCTCTCTCATAATTTCCAAGTTAACTGAGCAGAAAAAAGTCCCTGGATTCCAATAAAGAGGGTTTGGTTCATATAAAGTTTTGTAAGAATCCACATATTTATGTGTCAGGGGCAGCTTCTATCACATATGTGTGTGAGTGGACAGGTATGTTTGTGCTCATGCCCACACGTGTGTAAAGGGAGGGTTGGAGAGTAACCACTGGTGTCTATATGGAGATGGAGGTTTATATTCAAGAGACAGAACAGACAGTTGGAGAATAAACAGTTGGTGTGGAAAGGCATTTGCACTTACACATGTGTGCAAGTGAAAAAAGCAGGCTAGAATATAAGCCATTCACTGTGAGTGTGTGTGTATGTGATTGTGTGAGTGTGTGTATATGTCTGAGTGTGTGTGTGTGATTGTGTGAGTGCGTGATTGTGTGTGTGGTTGTCTGAGAGTATATGTGTGAGTGTGTGATTGTGCGAGTGTGCGTATGATTGTGTCTGAGTGTGTGTGTGACTGTGTATATATGTGAGTATGTGTGAGATTGTGTGTGATCATCTGAGTGTATATGTGTGTGTGTGTGTGTGATTGTCTGAGTGTGTGTGTGATTGAGTGTGTGTGAGATTGTGTGATTGTGTGTGTGTGAGACTGTGTGAGTGTGTGAGTGATTGAGTGTATATGTGTGTGTGTGATTGAGTGTGTGTGTGTGTGTGTGTGTGCGTGAGTGTGTGAGTGTGTGCGCACTCAGACATGCAAGAGGGGCCATAATCACGTTTCTGATCTCCCTTTCCCCTGCCTGCGTAAGCGAGCCCACGTCAAACAGCACGGATAAGGCGAGGCTGCGTCATCAGCTGCTGGATCCCTGGGCATTGGTATTCTCCCGCCGTGCGTGCTTCTTGCCCGCGTCTGGGACTCTGCCTGGCCCTGGAGCCGCGGGAGACTCACGGAGGGGGCGGGGAGGGCAGAGCCCAGAGCCCTGCATCTGGGGAGGATGGAGGGAGCTGCGGAGGGGAGGTGGGGGCAGGGCTTCCGACCATTCTCTTCTAATCTCCTTGCTTGGGAGACTCACAAAACACCAATTTTTCAGCAGCCGGAGAGCAGAAAGGACATGATTTAGGCAGACAGCTCCCAACAGCAGCTGCCGACAGCAGCAGCCCTAATAAAGTAGGATGAGGTGAGGGAATTGGGGTTTGGCGCCTTAATCTCCCCCATCTGCAGGAGACAGTGCCTTGAAGTCGGCTTAATGTTTAATAATAATAACACTAATAGCAGCATCAGCTTGCATTTCTGCCCCTTTACCTGCAGCATCTCCTGTGAGCATCACAACAGTCCAGGGAGACAGGAAAGGGGTGTTATTAATCCCCTCTTCTGGGTGCTGTCATTTGACCATAGGTTTTGCTCCTCTGGAAAGGGGAGAGTCAGAACCGGAAGCCGATTCTCCTTTCTCCATGTCCAGGATCAGGCAGGGGCAAGGCCGGGGTTTGTCAGTAGGGAGATACTGATTTAAGGGGTTTCAAGGAGCTTCATTCACCCTGATTTGCAGGGTCCCCCGAGTCAAGATACTCAATGGATTCCCATTCTGAGCCCCTACCGATATACATACAAACATATATATATATATACACACACATATACATATTCCTTGTAATACTCAGAGGAAAATAAAGCAATTATTCAAAGCAAAGGCTTTTATTTTTAAAAATGAAAATGTATTTCAATTAACAAGCATTGATTTACTCTCTCTCCCATCTCTTCTCATCCACTGGGGAAAAAAAAGAAAAGCTAAATCCTTGTAACAAATATGCAGAGTTAACCAAAACAATTGATCATTCTGACAACATTCGAAAATGTACGTCTCGTTTTACTTCTTGAGTCCAGCAGCAGCAAGGAGATGCCGTGGTAGATAGAGTTCCTGGCCTGGAGTCACCTGAGTTCAAATCTAGCCTCGGATGCTCACCAACTGTGGGCCCCTGGCAAGTCAATTTATCTCTTTGCCTCAGTTTCCACATCTGTAAAATGGGGTCAACAATAGCATATCCCTCCCAGGGTTTTTGTGAGGACTGAATGAGATCCTAATTGTAAAGTGCCGAGCAAGGTTCCTGGCACATGGGAAATGCTTCATCGATAGCAGCTGCCGTTATCCTCCTCCTCATTATTGCTACCTCTGGAGGTGAGCAGCAGGATCATGGCTGGGCATTGCATCAGGGCTTGTGCCAACTTTCCCTAAAAGCCTTAGGGCCTGCAAGCAAGTGACCATCAGGGGCAGGAGCAAAAGCACATGGGGGACAGTCGGAGCCACAGCCTGGGAGAAGTCGCCATTCTCTGCTGGCCGGGCCCCAGGTGGCTTCCCCGATGACACTGCCCCAGCCGTTCTGGGCCTGACGCTGTTTGACCCACCTGCTGATGCCCCCTGTACAGGTGGCTTTCTCAGGCAAAGGCTGAAGCTGCCAGGGTCATCTCAGTGGTCATGGGGCCATTGGGGAAAGCCTAAGGAGCCTTTTCAGAGTCATGCCTTTAAATGCATAAAATAAAATACACAGGTCTACAAAGGAAACCATTTCCACTGAAAACTAGTTCTCTACCTGTCTGTCTATCTCTCTTTCTATATCTTCTAATTAACAGAATCAAAAAAGAAACTCTCATTTATGGAGTGATCTGCATGTTTCTTGTTTTATATAGAGAGTATTAGGAAAATTTTTGTTCCTAAGTGCTAAATTCTTTTCTCTTTTCTTTTTCCCTCTCTTCCTCTCCTCCCTTCCCTTTCTCCTTTCTTTCTTTTCTTCCTCCCTCCTTCCCTTTCTCACTCCATCCCTTCCTTCTTTCCCTCCTTTCTTTTCTTTCTTCCTCCATCCCTTTTTCCTTCCTTCCTTCCTTCCGTCCTTCCTTCCTTCCTTCCTTCCTTCCTTCCTTCCCTCCTTCCTTCTTTCCTTTCCCATCTAGTCACTTCCACGGCCTTTCATAAGAGTAAATATACTCTTATGAAAGCTTAAAACAGTTTTGAATTCACCCTTACAAATAGAATGCATGTTTCTTAAAGACCAAAGTCTTTGGTTTGAGTCTCTGCTTCCCGAACACCAAGTTCAGTCTCTTGTACTTAGCAGGTATTTAATAATGCTCTTAACTCTTTACAAACATCAGCTTCCACTCCAGAGCTTGGTCCCTGTCCCAAACCTTTGTGTGGCTGCACCTCTTTTTGGAACAATTAAAACACAGCACCCGAGGGGTGTCAGTGATCACTGGGAAAAGAATGTTCATGACACAATGACAGTAAATTACATTTTTATGGTATAAAGAGCTTTAATAATAACAATAGTCAGTACATAGGGAGCACTCTTTACAAAGTCCTTGACAGATTATTTCCTTGATCCCCTCTACAATCTTGGGTGGTGGGTACTATGATTATTTCCATTTTCTAGCTGGGGAAATTGAGGATGAAAGCAACCAGATGATATACCCAGGGGTCACAGAACTAGTAATATCTGAGGCAGGATTGAGTCCAGGCTTTCCTAACTTTAGGCTCCACATCCGGCTGCCTCTAGCTGAGGAACAGAACATCCAAGAAGACACAGTCATTTTGGCTTGGGGACAATTAGGGCTCGGGGACATGGGGAACTTGGTGGCAGGAGCTGAGTGGAAGTCAAATCGTTGCAGAGTCACCCTAATCAGTCCTTCCTCTTCCTCTCTGAACCCTTCTTTCCTTCTCCTTGTGTGTAAAAATTAGAGGAAGGATTAGTTGGGCTACATCTGAGCCCCAAAGGCTGAATGAAAGAATGAAAAAATGAATTCACTGATTTGGGTCTCCCTGTCTTCACCAAGGATGATTCAGTGACTCCTAATGAGAGGGGACAAAGGCAGGATCACTCTCAACAGTGGTCCATCAGCGGAGCCCCCTATAAGGCAATGCAAAGCTGTCTTTTGAAACACTCAAAGGGGGATTTCCAATGAATGACAAAAAACATTTATTAAGCACTTTACTGTATGAAGGGCACTGTGTTAAGTCCTGGGAATATGAAATCAGAATCAAGGCAGCTCTTTGAGAGTAAGAATTGTTTTTGGCCTTCCTCTGTGTTTCCACCTCTCAGAGAAGCTCTGGATGGGCGGAGTAGGTGCTTAATGAATCCTAATTACCCGGACAGTTCCCCTCCTCAAGAAGCTTACATTACACAAACAGGAAGTGATGGTTCCGAAGAGAATTATGGGCTGGAAAGTAATAAAAGTAGTGTTTGGAGAAATAGGAAAGTTCTTTTGATATGGCCTTCACTTGGGCAATGGTGGAGTTTGAGTTGAGTTCTTTACTTAGAGCAAGAAAAGGAGGTGGGGAGGAAATCTGGCAGGTGAAAGAGTAACTGGGGTGAAGATGAGGGAGTGAGAGCTGGGGGGCTTAGCTCCTCCAAGGCCTGGGGTGTAATCGCCTCAAATTATTAGAACCGAGGAGAGGCGGTGAGGAGGCAGGTCAGTGGGAGACACAATTTTCAGGGTCCACCCCCTTCAAGGCTGTAGAAATGAACTAAGAAACACCAGGGACCTCCAGCTCTCGAGCAGCCCACAATTCTCGTGGCCTCTGTTTCATTCTTAAGGCATAAATTATTCACACTGTGCTTATTAGGACTTTATCCAGACAACTTAAAAACAACAGAAAACGCTGGGGGTGGCGAGGGAAGCGCAGGGAGAGAACAAGGGCCAGCCAACAGCGAAAATGCCAGGACGGCAGCAGTCCGCAACCTTTTTTTGAGAACAGGACTCTGTTCTTTATTATTACTAAAAACCTGTTTAACGGAAATTCAAAGACTCTTTCTTCTATGAGACAAACAGGAAAATAATGGGCAAATTGAATGTTACCTAGTTATTCTCTCCCTGCTCTCAGGAAGGGGGTCTTGACCTTTGATTTCATTGGCACAGCTGAGATCTGCTTAAAAAGGCCAAAGTCTCCTACTGCAGCCAAGGCCATCTCCGGTCATCTCCATCTCTCTCTAGCCATTGGACCTAGATGGCGCTGGAGGGGAAAGTGAGGCAGGGGACCTTGCCCACTTTCCCTCGCTTATATCCAATTCACTTCTATGTCATTCCTAAATCATAGCCCTCTTTGAGAATGGAGGACAACAAGAGCCTAGGGAACTCCCAGGTGAGCAAACTCCCTCCATCAATGCAGCTTGGTACCTAGGCTGTGACCTAGAATCTTATCAAGATGGCCAAAACACCGAAGGGGCAACATCTGAATTCAGGTCTTTCTGACTGGGAAGCCAGTCTTCTCGTAGGGGGACCCCTTTTTTAATCATATAAACTTTTCATGGACTCGCACATTACAGTAGTTGTACAATTAGCGTCTGTCGATGGAGAAAATTCATGAACAAAAAGCTGTTTGGAATTCAGTAGTGCTTTTAAATAAATTTGTATTTTATTCACTGCAGCAGCATCTGCATACATTTGAAAAATAGTGCGTCTTTCTGAGAGGCATTATTTATTCAGCCTACAGGAGGCATGCCGGCTTATTTATTATACTGAGTCATGTTGCATATTTTCACAGAGCTAAAGAGAGATCAAAATGACGATGTTCAGTGTGTTTATGGATTTGAGGACCCCTCGTGATACCTTTGGGGCTCTTTAGGGGGATGCTGCCCACTGCAATGGAATCCTTCCACCTTCTATACCAGCAGACTCTTCTTTTTCTTACCTTTGACTTCTAATCCCCTTGTCTTTCTGTCTATAATTCCCTATTAGATACTTCTCATCCTGGCCAAATACCAAGGCTTCCATGTCAGTCAATGGTCAGTCAATGAGTACTTATTGAGATCTTATTATGTGCCAGGCACAGTCATGAGCAGTAAGGATGTAAAGAAAGGCAAAAAGTCCTTGTTCCCAAATTTATGTCCTTCTTTCCCTCCCTCCCTCCCTCCCTTCCTTCCTTCCTTCCTTCCTTCCTTCCTCCCTCCCTCCCTCTCTCCCTCTCTCCTTCCTTCTTTCCTTCTTTCCTTCCTTCCTTCCTTCTTTCCTTCCTTCCTTCCTTCCTTCCTTCCTTCCTTCCTTCCTTCCTTCCTTCCTTCCTTCCTTCCTTCCTTCCTTCCTTCCTTTCTTCCTTCCTTCCTTCCTTTTACCCTTCCTCCCTTACTATTATTCTTCTTAGAGGGTATCACAGAGCCAAAATTCTATCAAGAGAGGCAGTATTCACACAAGACATCGACAGTGTGAATCTCAGAGGGAAGGCTTTAGCAGTGGAGAAGGGGGAGAGGAGACTGGGCAGAGACCTCTCTCACAGGATGAGATTAGGAGTGAGTTCTGGAGGATGTCAAGGAGTCCAGGAAGTGAAGGTGATGAAGGGACCAGTCAGTGAAAAGGTACAAAGCCAAAAGATGAAGCGCTTTGTGTGAAGAACGGTCCATAGGCCCATGTCTCTGGATCTTGGAGAGCAGGAGTTAAAGAAGACTCACAAGGTAGCTGGGACCAGATTCCAAAAGACTTTAAAAATTGCATTTGTTCCTGGAGGTTCTAAGGAGGCCCTAGAGCTTATTGAATGGGGAGGATATGGTCAGAGCTGTGGAAGACCCATCCTTCATCTGTGAGTGGAGAGAAGGGAAATGTCTGAGTGGTATGAAAGCAGACTCAAGGCATAGCAAGAAATCGTGCAGGTGGAGTGAGTCCAAATGAGGAGGTTTTGAGCCTGAATGATGGGGTATGGTGGAACCTGTGGCAATTCCTAGGGAAGTCTGGAAGGCAGAGAGAGGCCTTGGGATGGGGGAAGAGAAGGCATTCAGTTTTAGACACGGAGTTTAGAATGTCCCATGGGCAGCCAAATATGTGAGACTGAAAGTTCCGAGGATTAGAGTTCAATAAATGGATTGGGGAATTATCTGCATAGAGATGTTCATGGAATCTATGGGAATTGATTAGATCTCCAACAGAGTGGAAAGGAGAAGAAAGGGGACCTAAAACACACTTGTGGGGGTGGCTAGGAGGACTGGCCTGGATTAAGAGCCAGCCAAGCAGGATTAGGAGAAGTCCAAAAGGGAGGACTTAGTTCAAGTCCAGGGGACTGGACTAGCACTAGTGGTGCAGGGAAATAGGATGATGGTCCGGACCACTACCAGGCTGGAGGAGGAATGAGAAATAAAGGTCAGGGAGAGCATCCAAGAGGAGAGAATGATCTCTAGTGTCTCAGGCTTCAGGGAATCCCGGAAGGATGAGGATTCGGCCTTTGGATCAGGCAATTACAAGAACACTGGTCAGTCACTTTGAGGACTGCCATCTCAGATGGAGGATGACCTTGGGAGACTGACTACCAAAGGTTTAAAAGAGATCAAGGGGATAGAAAGTAGAGAGAGCCAGTGTGAGCAGGGTTGCAAAGAGTTGAAAGGGAAGAAACAATGGATGAGAGTTGGTGGTTTGGGGCAAGCGAGGGTTGGCTTTTTGGTTTTTGTTTTGTTTTCTTTAAGGATGGAAGAAAGGATGGATGACATCTCTGTAAAGAACAAGGGAACAATGAGTAGTTCGGGAGAGATTGGAAATGAGAGAGAGAGAAGAAGGGGAGAGGGGGCAATTTGCTGGGGAAGATGGGATGGGGTGGGCTGACTGTGGCAAGGAGAAGGGGCACCTCTTCAGGTGAGCTTGGGGTGAAGGAGGCAACAGTGGGAGGACTTAGTGATGAGGTTCTCAGTTGAAAGAATGAAAAGGGGGCTACAGGAGGATTGAGGAAGGATGTAAAGCTTGATAAATGGGCTTGGGGGTCTATTCTTAGGGCTGGCTTCCTGAAAAGAAGCTTTTTTCTGGTAGCAGGGTTGACAGATCTCCTTGCAGGAGTCCAGATGCCGACATGCTCCCGTCTCCATTCTCCAGAGTTTTGCAGCCCAGTGTAAGGGTTTGGCCCTTCATATTTGATCAGATTTGCAGGTCACGAGGGGCAATTTGTAGAGACAATACACTGTGATTGCATTTACTCCTGGTGGAGGGTAAGCTTTTCTGCTGCCAGTGGATCATTCTCCAGCTTAGAAAGGATATCAAACTTTGTGTAGACTCATCTGTACCGCCTAAAGGATTTGGAGTAGCTCATTTGCATATGAAAAAGCCAAGAAAGCATCTGAAGTGACAGCAGAGATAATGAATTTGCCCCAAGGCCATCTGTACCTTTTCTCCAGCCATTCAACTGTACAGAACCACAGAGAACCTTAGAACTAAAAAAAAAATGATGGGGGGGGGGAACCCCAAACTTCTGGCCTGTTTGGTGATTTGAGGCAAATGACCATGCCTAGTTATGACCTAGTTTGCAGAGATGAAGGTTTGGAAAACAATTGAATAGTTTCCATAAGTCAGAGTGAGATCTCTTAGCCAGGTACCTAGCCACACAGATTCCCTGGAAAGACCCAACTCCTCCCTCCTTCCCCTTCTTTCCTGTTTTCAACAAGCTAAGCCCCCAAGGTTACAGAACTAGAGAAGCTACCTTCAGTCCTGTCCCAAGATCCTCTGAGCAGAGCAATTCTCTCCCCAAGGACAGCACCTAAATTGGGAGCAGAAAGTAGCAGAAACCAAAACTATCCATTGGAAGGGCAACCCAGGGAGTCTAATGGGTAGCTGGGTACCGGAGATGCTGTGCCCAGGGAGGAACAAGCAAGCAGGGAGAATAAGTTCTGCAATTTGTGACCGGCACACATGCCCGTGCCCCTTACGTTATGACCACGTTCTAAGTTTGAACCCATCCTGGGTTCTGTGGATGCTGTGCCCATTTGGGACAGAATATGCCCCCGATTTGCAGGATGAGTGTTTTTGTACCTGATCTTTTTACCATGGCATCTCAGTGAACCCCTAGAGCCAAGCCTGGCCCAGTATTTCTTGGGGTTGGAAGTAGCACCTGGGACAGCGCTCAGCTGCTCTGGGGGAAGGCAGGGGATGCAGGGAAAAACTGGGAATGCCCTGAGCTCTGTGAGTGATGCTGATGTGAGCAGGAAGCAGAGTGTCTAAGCACTGCAGGATGGCAAAGGTGGAAGGCTATGGAGAAATAATGAGCCCACACGGTTTTTGTAATGAGGCTGCCAAGGTTCTAAGAGGAGACGGGACTAGCGCTAGTGGTGCAGGGCAGCAGGATAGTCTGGCCCACTATGGGCTGAAGGAGGAATGAGAAATAAAGGTCAGGGAGGCAGGAAACGACCCCACTGGTGCTAGGGCGTGCACTAAAAGGGCCACATCAGGTCTCCAGGGGCTCCTAAATCTCAGCATCCATACACCGGGGACTGTGGAACAACCATTTACCAGCTCCCAGTCATCACCCTGATGCTCACAAGAACCCTATGCTTCAGGCATTATTTCCATTTCACAGATGAAAAGCCTGGGAAAACCCCCCAGGGAAGGCGAGTGGTCTGCTCAACGTCAGCCAGGCAGCAAGGAGGGAGCAAGGACTCGAGCCCATGGCTGAGGGTTTCAAGGTCTGCACTGTAGCCACTCCACAGACAAATGCGGTTGACTCAACACTGCAGTAATTCTCTGATTGAGAATCTTGGCTGAGCTTTCAGGAGTTGGTTTTATCATTCCCACTGGAAATTCAAGAACACAGAGAGCTTTCCAACTCTTGAGAATGAGACCAAGAGCTGGGGTTCAGACAGTGTTTGAAAAGCTGTGGTTCTGACAGTTTTGTACATTAATGTGGAGGTTCTCGGGTTGAAAACCAGGAATAGTTTATCTGGGACACAAATCTTTTCCTTTTTTTGAGGGGGAGGGAATGAAGGTAGACAGCAGAAGGGCCGCTTCTGCTGAGGCACCACAGGGGCAGTCACACTAAGAGAAGGGGCAGTCAGACTGGGGGTTGGGGGAGATGTTGGACCCCTCAAGAGAAGAGTCATGGCAACATGACCCTGGATGGTGGTGCCCGGGCCTTGCTCCACCACAATGGCAGCACCGTCTGGCAAAGTGTGAGGATGATGGTCATATCCCCAGACTGATTCCCTGGGGACAAAACCCATTCACCCCATGGCAGCTACAGCTCTAGACATCTCCCAGTACTGTAACAGAGGAAGCTCGTCCTTCCATGTAAATCTTTCAGACCATGTTAAAGTCAAAGCAGCCAACCCTGAGCTGCAAGCTTGGGAGTTGGTTGTTTTCCTTCTGAAGTTTGCTAATGAGGGCTAAAATCCTGCAACTATCTATTGGCTATCAGTCTCAGGTAGGATTTTCTATTTGTTGACTATTCTCTCTAGGGTTAAAGTTAAAAACTGCTGAATCTCCCATCTTTCTGAGCCAGAGGAGGGAATGTTTCCTTAGCATTTCTCCCTCCATCTAAGGGAGGGGAGGCAAAGAAAGGACCGGGCTATAAAAAGATGCTAGATCTGAGAGCCTGTGAAGCCTGCATTGATTTAAGGCCCACATTTCATACAAGTCTAACATGATAGAGTGGTTTTTCTGACATGAACAAGAAATCAAAACATCCCAAAAGAGGAATGGGAAAAAAATCGAAATGTTTGCAAAAACCCACTGCCAATGGTTTAGGCGTTCCACCCACCAGTCTCATTGTTTGCAACTCAAGGTAGCAATTGTAAAAATTTCCCTGATTGCAGATGTTCAGCATCTGCCCCAACTGGGAGGGTTGCAAAGGAAAATGAAGCCGACCCTGTGTGCCTTAAGGAAGGCCCCATAGCAAGGAAAAGAGTCATCTCAGGTACCAGTGAACAAATTCTGACCCTGAGAGACGAAGTTACATACTTAAGGTCACATTAGTAGTAAATGGCAGATTATGATCTTTGATTCTTTTTTTTTGGGGGGGGGGTAAGTGACTTGCTCAGGGTCACACAGTTAGGAAATATTTAGTGTCTGAGGCCATATTTAAACCCAGGACCTCCTGACTTCAGAGCTGGTGCTCTATCCACTGTGCCACCTAGCTGCCCCATGATCTTTGATTCTAAATCCAATACTCTTTCAGCTTTACTGCTCTGTCTCACTTAAAAAAAACTTTATGGATATAGAAAGAGTAGAAGGAAGATAGAGAGAGAAGATACAGAAAAAAGAGAAAGAAGGGAGGAAAGAAAGAGAAAGAAGGAGAGAGAAGGAGAAAGAGGGAAGAGACACAGAGATAAAGTGAAGCAATTTAGCACCTGTACTTTACATTACATATTACAATATTACATAGCTATACATTTCCATCTCTGCAAAAAGAGAGAGAAGTGGATTTCAACTCTTCATGATTGTTCCTTGCCATTTGCTTTTATTTTCTGCAGCCCCTCTACCAGTATTTCCATTTTTGCTCATTTGGGGAGCATAAGAAATCGATAAAATTAATTATATTTCCTTTCCGACTTTTTCATGGTCAGTCTTTTATATGGTTACTAATAACTTGCTCTTCTTTAGAAATTGTTGGTTCATTCCTTCAATGATGTGTTTATTAGGGAATAGATCTTAGACTTACATATTTTTCTTATCCACCATATTTTCAGATGAGAAAATCTTTACTCTGTACAAGGAAGAGACCTGAAAAGCCACTGGTCAAATGCCTCCATTTTACAAAAAAGGTAACTGGGATTTAAAGGTTAAGGTCCAAGGTCACATAGCTAGAAATTGTCAGAGGTGAAATGTGAGATCCTCTCCAATGTACTACACTGTTGCTCAGACCCTATTAAAGGTATTTTATGCCAAGAGTTGGAGTTTTTCTTTCCAGTTGATCCTTTCCTTACTTATTGGAGCTGCATTGATTGTGATCATGCACAGGCTTTTCATTTTCACCTTCCCTTCTTCCACTGTTTAGTTCTCTTTTATGTCAGTATCCCCCATTACAAGTTAAGTTCCTTAAAGGTTGAATCTGTCTTGTTCATTTTTACATGCATTTACCAATGCTTGATAAACAGAGTTCATTAAAATGTTCTTTTTATTCATCTCTCTCTCTCTCTCTCTCTCTCTCTCTGTTTTTATTTCTCTCTGTCTCTATTTCTCTCTGTCTCTGTTTCTCTCTGTCTCTGTTTCTCTCTATCTCTTTCTCTCCCCTATCTTTTTTACTAATAAGTCTCAGTCTAAGGACTTCCACCTACTACTTCCTCCAGGACCATCTGAGAGTCTATGAATCTACAAACCAAACTGGGCTAAAGGAAGGAGTTCCAAATGGATCTGTTTCAAGACCATCTAGAGAAGGAATCATTGATTCTAAACTTGGCTTCATTCAGAACCCACCACATCAGACTAATTTCATTTCCTTTACAGATAAGCTTACTGAGGAGTGAAATCGATAGAGTTTACCTAGATTTTAGTCACAAATTTAATAAAGTAATTCATACTTTCCTCTAGAGAAGACTGAGACATGCGGATAGATGATAATGTAATTAGAATCATTTAGACTTGGTTGAATGGCTGGACTCAAAGAGTAGTCATAAATGGATCTGTCAAATTGGCAAGAAGTCTCCAGTGGTGTGCCCCAGGGATCTATCCTTGGTCCTAATCTAGTTAGCATTTTGATAAAGGCATGGAGAGTAGCGATGACTTGAGTAAGATATACATGATGTGTTTTTAAAATCTGCAGATGACAATGCTAGAGGGATCGCCAACATACTGGATGACAGAGTGAGGAGCTAATAAGATGTTGACAGGCTAGAGCACTGGGCTGCATCTAATAAGATGCAGTCCATTAGGGATAAATACTGAGACTTATGCTTGGGTTCAAAGCTAATGTCATCGTGAGCTGAGTGAGAGAGTCAGAGCTTGTAGGAGTGAGTATTTTTTCCTCCTCAGCAGACCAAATCTGGAGTCTCCTGTTGGGTAACTGGCACGCTGTTCAAGTTTACCATACACTGGGCACTCTTCTAAATGCTAAGCATGTGAAGAAACCCCCCAAATCCAACCTCTGCCCCCAAGTTGCTCCCGGTCTACTAGGGGAGACAACATGCAAACAAGCCTGGAGAAACAAGATCTGGTAGATGGGAGAAACTGGAGGAGAAGTCACAAAAGGAAGGGTGGGAGGGTTTAGAAACAGGGGGATGTGCCCATTAGTTGGGCATGTCAGAGTGAAAATCCTTCCCGGGCCGTGTTAGCCCCCTTGGCCTCCAGCTCTTCAACTCTGTGATTCTCAGAGATCCCGAGCTCCTTGAAGTAGGAAGCATGACTGGGAATTTTTCCCCTGCAGTTTAGCATTCAGGCCAGGCAGACACCTGGCTGAGAAGTGTTCCTTCCTGCTCCTGCCGATGAGAAAGGGAGGGTGACGAAGCTGCTCGGGAGAATACTAAGAAATGGGGGGCGGGAAGCAACCCATGGAGTTTAGGATTGGAAAGGACATCTCCTAGTCCAGCTTTCTCCTTCTGCAGACCCTGATACTGCTTTAAGGTCTGCAAAACACTTTCCTAATATTTTCTCGTTTGATTCTCACAATAAAAGTGAGTGCCGGAAAGTGGGGGCTGCTAATACCCCCATTTTGTTGCGATGGAAAAGGAGGCAGACAGATCACTTAGCTAGCAAGTATCTGAATAAGCAAGTCTTCCTGGATCCAGACCCACATCACTGTACAAATAAATGCTTGCTGACTGATTTCTTGATTATAGATGAGGAAACTGAGACCCAGTGGCCACCGCCTTAGCCAGGGTCACACAAGAACAAGGGAAGTCGTGTGCTCTGATTTCAGATCTAGTACTCTTTGGCATTTGACCTCTTTGTCTCTGTGTTTGGGCAACTCATTCCCTCCTGGGACAAATGATTTTTTGTTTTGTTTTGTTTTGTTTTGTTGGGAGGACAGTTGGGATGAAGTGACTTGCCCAGGGTCACACAGCGAGTGAGTGTTAAGGGTCTGAGGCTGAATTTGAACACCGGGCCTCCTGACTTCAGCACCAGTGCTCTCTCCCCTGTGCCACTAGCTGCTCCCCACACCCCCCTCCCCACCTGGGACAAATATTTTTGCACTTCTGGCTCGGTCCCGGACCCTGGGAAGATCACTGGGATGAATTGCTAGGATTTACCCAGATCCATTTACTATAAAATGGGAATTTTGGATTCAATGAGGTGATATACAGAGTTCACCGAGAGTATAAGTGCAGGGGAAGGAGGCACCCCTGGAGTGGTGGTCTGGCTTAATGGTGAACATGAAGAAGATCTGGATCCAAATCCTGCCTCCGGTGAGTGCTTACCAGCTTAGGGCCCCCAAGTTTCTCTGGGTCTCATTTCCTCTTCTATATAACATATAATAAAAGGCTAGTAGACTCTATGCTCCCTAATGTACCTTCCAGTTCTAAATCCATGATCCACTGAGCCTGGGAATTTCAGTCCCTTGGGAAAAAGCCCCAGTTGCACCGGCCTGGTTATGGCTCTGAAAAAAGGCACCCTAAGAATTGTCTCTCCCACTCCTCAGTTCCCCAGTAGCTAGAAGGAGCCGAAGTGTGGACTTCTCTGGGAAAGGGCCCCGGCTCTCCCAGGAACGGCTATTTTCACTCCTGAGCCTCCAACAGAAAAAGAGCCCATTTCTTTCAATCTTTTCTTCCAATGACAATCCTCTCCGGGAGGCTCTCTCCAAACTCATCAAGGCTCATTTACATGGAGGTGTTGTTCCAGGAAAGTTGCTGAGTCTACTGGGTCTAAGCCCAGACACTCTAATCATCAATACTGCGGCCCCAGTGGCACAGGGAAAGGGTGAGAGATTTAGGGTTGCCCGCTGCCCTTGGCCAAGGACACGAGCGTCTCCCTCGGCTCCCGGCTGGGTTCCCAGCAGGGAGGGAGAGGGATGCCCGAAGCCCTGCTTGTATGGCTCCCCGGCTTTTAGCATTAAAGAGCACTTTCCAAACCTTACAGGTTGAAATGTCACATTTCTGGAGAATGACGTGTGCAGGGGAAAGAGAAGCGGCTTGGGATCAAATCTCGGGTCTCTCTACCTGTGTGACTGTGGGGAAATCAAAGTGCCTCCTGGAGCCTCTGTTTCCCCATCTGTAAATGGAAAATTGGACTCCATAATACACCACAGGCTTGTTAAGTCCCACTGTGAGCGAGGCAGACCCTGTCCCGGAGTACCACACAGACTTAAAAGTCCAATCTAATTCTAAGTCTAGGGATCTAAGTTTGATTCCGACCTTGGACGCTTATTGGCTGTGTGAGCACGAGCAAGTTACCTAAGCTCTCTGTGCCTCAGTTTCCTTCTCTGTAAAAGGAGAGCACTGGATGACCTCCACAATCCCATGCAGCTCAATAGCTATGATCTTATGATACTAGCGGCTACCCTGGGGGCAAGCCTTCCAGAAGCTGGACGATGAGGGGCTGGGGAGGAGGAAACAGTGGCAGGGGAGGGGGGGGATACGGTGTGATGGGAGGGAGCATGGCGGTACTGGGCAAACAGAGGGGGCTCTCCACACTTATCGGTCAGCCTCAGGTGAGCCACAGAGCTCCACTCGCAGTCAGGCCAGCCCGCTAGGATCTGCCAGAGCTTGTGTGCTCTTGACACAACTTTCCGGACCCCTGGGCCACGGCCACACCACGAGACACTGGGGCTGGGGGTGAGCAGGGAAGGATGACAGCGGCTCGCGGCCCTGCTCTGACTCACCAGTCCTGTCGGTGCTCACATATATTGCTCATGCTGTCAACTGAGGCCCAATAAACCTCACTCATCAATTAGGGAGCCTCCAAGTCTTTGGGAAGGGCCACCTCGGGGGCTTCCTCTCCCGGCCAGCAAAGATGGCTCCCGGTGGAAAAGAAGGAGGTGAAGGGAGTCCTGGGGGATTAGGGGGGAATTGGAGCAGCCTTCCTATGGAACCTTCTTTGTAATTCCTTCCGGTAAATTATCATATTTGTGGAGCCATAACTAGAGCAGATTTCATGAGAACATTAACACTGAATAAAAATAAAAACAATGATTTGCATTTATGATATTATCAGACCTTCACAACAATCCTGGGAGGTAGGTGTTATTCCCCATTTACAGATGAGAAAACTGAGGCTGAGATGGAACGATTTGCTCTGAGTCACCCCGAATGAAGCTGGATTTGACCCCAGGTTTTTCTGCCTGAGGTCTTGGTGTTCTGTGCATTGAGTCACATTAGCTGCACGGCTGCTAAAAATAGTTTAATCTACCCCATCAGGGAGTTTACCTATAGGTAATAGGGAGCCAATGCAGTTTATTGAGCAAGGGGTAGAGGAGGTGACATGGTCAGACCTAGATTGCAGAAAAATCAATTTGGGAGCTGGCTGAAAGATGGCTTGACACAAGGAAAAAGTTAGGAGTCTTTTGCTGTAGGAGTGGGAGTTAATAAGTGCCCGAAAGGGCATTTGTAGGGAAAGAACCAAAAGATAGAGAAAGAGAAAATATTAGAGAAAGAAAGGAAGGGGTGATGGTGGGGGTGCCACACTGGAGGTGATGGGTTCAAGGGCATATGATGACTGGTTGACTCTGTCCAGGGCAACCTGTTTATCAGAGATGAGAGCGTAAGAGGAGAGAATGGAGGATCTAATGTAAAGAGAAGAGAATGAAGGCAGATATTCCGTCGAAGCTCTGCTCTCCTGACTGATGACTTTCCTCAGGGATCACCATGTTAGGAGGGACCTCAGACATGCTTCAGAGCACTTAAGCCTGGACTTTGCCAATGGATCTGCCTCGGCTGCCCCTTAGCCCATTTCCCAAGCTCCCTTTCCACATTTCTTCCATTTGTCATCTTCCTCCTCCAAGGGAGAGACTGTCTTGTTTGCTTGTATTTATATCCCTAGTTCTTAGCACAACGCTAGCATATAGTAAACACTTCATACAACTATTTTCTTTATCTAATGCCAACCCCCCTTTTCTCTCTATGTCTGTCTCTGTCTGTGTCTGTCTCTCTGTTTCTCTCTCTCTCTCTCTGTGTCTCTGTCACTGTCTCTGTTTGTGTCTCTCTGTCTGTCTCTGTCTTTCTCTCTCTGTTACTCTCTCTCTCTTTCTGTCTCTCTCTGTGTGTCTTTGTCACTGTCTCTGTTTCTGTCTCTGTGGGTGTCTCTCTGTCACTGTCTCTGTTTCTGTCTCTCTCTCTGTCTCTCTGTCTGTCTCTATCCGTATCTATCTCTCTCTGTTACTCTCTCTCTCTCTCTCTCTCTTCATGTCTCTGTCACTGTCTCTGTTTCTGTTTCTCACTCACTCTGTATCTCTCTGTCTCCCCTTCTCTCTGCCCTCCCCTCCCTCCTCCTTCCTCTGTTTCTCTCCTATACAAATTTAGATTAAAACACAGCCCTTGATGTATCTTCTACTTGTCCATCTCCCCATTCTGCGCGGTACATGTGCTCAGAAGTGTTGGTTCATGATACTCTATTTCAGGGATATGAGTCCATCAATCAAGGCCGTGAACTCCATCAATGTAAGTGCTCTCTCCACCGGCCCAGGTCACAGCCCTGCCAACTTCATGTTAGCAGATGAGAAATAATAGTTTTTAGACTGAAAGGGACTTTGAAGCCATCAGAATCAACCCACTCATTTTACAGATGAGGAACCTGAGACCCCGACAGTAACTTGCTCAGGGTTGCAAAGCTGCCCAGTCTCTGGATGGGGCTTTGAATTCAGGCCCTCCTAAGTCCAAGGCCAGTGCTCTCTCCCGGTACCTTTCAAGATGGTGCCGTGAATGGCTGTCGTTAACCATCACACCGGGGCAAAGCCGGCGGGCTGATGAGCCCCACCTCCATTGAGGCTATCCAAAACCTGTCCAGTCTGAGGCACCCGACAGAACTCGTGCTCCAAAGGGGCACTCTTCTGGGGTACCTGGTTGCCAACGCTCCGCTTAGGAGTGTGAAGGAATAGTATTATTCTGAGAGAAGTGATGGACACAAGAGATTCAGAGATGTGTGGGAAGATTTATGGGAACTGACGTGTCACAGGTAAACAGGACCCAGAGGACAACAGACGTGGTGATTATAAGAGCAAATGCAGAGATCAATAAAGGAAAGTTGGACCTTGAGTAACAGGTAAATCAACGGCCTTTCCGTAGAAGGGATAACGAAAGGAGCCTTCTTTGTGACCGAGAGTGGGGGACTACCAAGACAGGAGTAGTGTATACATTATCAAACGTGGACTATCAGCTGCTTTGGCTTAATCTTATTGATTTTCCTTTTCTAGGGGAGATTTCAGTCTAGAGGTGAATGGGTGGGAAACTGCTATGATGTAGAAACAAAAGGCCCCAAGAAACCATTTTTTTTTCAAGAGAGAGAAGGCAGGTCACCCCTAAGTGGCCATGAGGCACCAGAGGGACACTCTAGTGGAGAGGAGCACTTAATATATCATAATTTCCCACAATAGCTGCCATTTTTATAATGTCTTAAGGAGTTCAAAGATCTTTTATTACAACAACTCTGTGAATGAGGAAAGGAAGGTATTATTTTCACCTGAGAAAAAATAAGCTGAGAGGCTCAAGTAGCACACAGCCATCCCTTGCTACAGACTTAACTCTGGGGTCTTCAGATCTGACACCCAGTATTCTTCCCATGACACCACTGGGTCTCCTCATCCTCACCTCTTAGGCTAGAGGAGTTTCAAGGCCAGGGATCATGTTTCAGATGTCCTGGTTGCTGATGATGACCACGGTAAGAAGCCCACTGACTGGCTGTAGCTATTCAATTACCAATGGAGTTATTAGTTGTCTCTAGCTGAAAATGGGTGGCTATGGGACATCCTTTCCAATTCCTGATTCCCTAAGGCCTTATTACATTGCAGATATAAGCTCAGGATCCCAAAGAATACAGTTGTGTTAGTCCCTACCTTATCTCCTTCCCTTCCCACCAACCCCCAGATTGCAGGTTCAGATTTTCATATTATCAGTACTTGCATAAATATGCATGTCTATTTACATAACTTTCTGTTTGGGAACAAAAAGCCCTAAATCCAAGCATATCTAATGAGCCAATCAGTACACGTGAGGGCAGGGTCCTGGGAAGGAAGAGCTCACAAAGTGGGGAACCTCGGCCCTGTCCTTCTCCAGCAGAAGCCAGCTCCAACTGAGGAGGGAGAGGGGCTCCTAAGGACACCTTCTTTGGGAAAGCCAGAACATTTAGGAGCTGGAAACAGGGGACTTTGTTTTGGCTTCTTCACTAGAGTCCCTGGCTGAATTACACCTACATTGTATTTCCCTGCTGGCTCATAAACAACTCATGTTCTCTGGGAGTCAGGGGAAAAAAACAAGCTGAGCTAGAGTGTATCTGGGGAAAGCAGCCCCAATACCTTTCCTGTGCAGCAAAGTAGTGAGGCATTTAATAGGTGAAAGAAATCCTCCTATGAAGCAGGCAGACATAGGAGCCACTGGGAAAAGGCTCGCTCCCTGATTCATTGCCTCATCTCCACTAACCTGTAAATCGGGGAGAGGGCGAAGAAAGTGGATGGGTCTGGTAATCTGAAACTAGAGTTTTAGTTCCAGCTCAGGTAGGACCTGTATGACTCCCCTACTCTGGACTTCACCTCCTCAGATGCAAATGAAATAAAAAAAGAAATTAGGTCCATTCCTTATCTAAAATCTTTTATTTATTCACAAACCTTGATCTAGAAGGGACCTTAGAGATAATCTAGTCCATCCATCTATCCATTTATCAGTCTTTCCAACTATCTATCCATCCAATTATCCATCCTCTATTTATCCCTCTACCCATTTATCAGCCCATCCATCCATCCATTTATTCCTCCACCCATTTATCAGCCCATCCATCCATCCATTTATCCCTCTACCTATTTATCAGCCCATCCATCCATCCATGTTTTTATCCATCCATTTATCCACACAATCTATAAACATTCCTTAAGTGCCTACTAGGTGCCAGGCACTGCACTAAGTGTTAGAGTTATTAAAAAACCTCTCAAGGAGCTCACACTTTAATTGGGGAGACAACATGCAAATGGATATGTGCAAACAAGCTATTGATGGTATAAATAGGAAATATTTAACAGAGCAAAGCCATTAGAATTAAGAGGGGTTGGGAAAAGCTTTCTGTAGAAGACAGGATTTGCATAAGGAAATGAAGCTCAGGAAAATAAAGTGACTTTAAAGTTTATCAGGTAAGGGAAAAAAACAACTTGAGACCCAAGTAAATGCTACAGGCCATCCTCAGCAAACCAAGAAGCAGTTTTTCCTAACACGGTATTTTCTCTCATTTCCCATCTCCCTGACTTTGTACAGGCTGTACTCCATGCCTGGAAGGCTGTCACTTCTCCCTTCTGTCCTTTAGATTCCTTCAAAGTCAAGCAACTCAAAGTCAATCACATGTGGATTTTCCTGATCTCCCCCTCCAGATTCTACTGTCTCCCCCAACACACTATCTCACATTTATCTATGTTTACGCTGTGACCACCCGATGGAACAAGAAGCAAGAGTGGAGATCAACGAGAAGATTCATCACAGACAAGACTGTGACATCAGTGGGACACATTTGGGAGCCTGCACCATGGGTGACATGCAGTGTGTGAGGATGGGCTGCCCAGATTCCCTCTCTATTGCTCCTCTTCCCATCATCTCAGTGTAGATCCTCTTCCCCCACTAGAATGTTTTTGGGAGATCCCAGACTTAACCAGAGGTGGGAATGTTTTATTGTTCTTTTTCTCACTTTGCAGTCATCTTCAGGCCATGCTGGCTCTACTCGGACCATCACCTCTTCTTCGCTTTCACCAGAATCTTGGATTCCACTCAAGAGGTCTGTGGGAGCCAGCTCAACCTGGATGAGAGCTGAGCGTTCAATTTTCAGCCTGAGCATTTATACTTTGGAAATTGGCAAACTCTATAAAGCGAGGCTTGATTTACTGTTTTATTGATCATCTAGATTTAAGAAATGGTAGAAGAACATTTAATAATGCAGATTAAACTTAAAAGCATATTGTGCATAGTTTTTGGGAGAGAACCACTCACTAAATATTTATCTGCATTCTCCTGCCTCCATCCCAAGTACCCACTGGACTCGTTCCCTTTGTCCTGCCTGAACCCAGGCTTCTACAGTACTTAGAGACCATCTGCACTCTAGGCTGCCATATATCTTGCTCCCACTCCCACTTCCCCCATTATAACAAGTTCCTCAAGGGCACAGATGCTTTTACTTCCTTGGTTTTATAGCATATCATTTATAAATTCTTTATGTATATCATTCATTAAATGCCCTTTGCTAATTAAGTAATTGTGTCTTCTTGATAGGGTGCAGCTTCTTGGGGAGATGTGGTAGGAACCTTAAGGCTACCTGGCCTTCCCCCTAAAGAAGAGCTGTAGTTCCACAAACAAAGATAGCCGCCAGATAACCATCTATGAGTCAGTAACAGCAAAATTTCTGGGACAAGAATGAAGTCCATCCCAGAACTCTCCTCAATTCTCCCTCTAAGCCATACAATTAGCATATCAATGACATGAAGCACCAGATCTCTCTATTTTTCCTATAAATTTATCTTCCTGCTCCTGGTTCTCTGCTAAATTCTTTTTTTTTTTTTAACAGTGGAAAAATATTATATTTTTTATTGAAGCTTTTTATTTACAAAGCATATGCATGGGTAATTTTGCCAACCTTGACCCTCGCATAACCTTTTGTTCCAAATTTTCCCCTCCTTCCACCCACCCCCTCCCTTAGCTGTCAGGTAGTCCAATACATGTTAATTATCTTGAAATACATGTTACATTCTCTGCTAAATTCTTTTGGAACTTAGCCCGCTTCAACTGGCGTCACAATTGGAATTAATTTTGGCCCCTGACTTGGAGATGGGTTCGAACTTGCAAATTCTTTGGAGATACTTTGTGACACCAGTCTGGAACCCCAAGTTTTTGGGTCTCCTTTGAACCCCAACATTCTGAATACTAATGAATATATTGGTGGGTGCTTATGGGCTCTAGTTTTGAGTGGGTATAGACCCACAGAGTTCCACAGGCAGCCAGATGGTGAAATGACTAGGATACTGGGTTTGGACACCAGAAGACTTGAGTTCAAATATGGTCACAGACACTTACCGGCTGTGCGACACAGGGCAATTCACTTGACCTCCATCTGCCTCAGTTTCCTCTTCTGTCAAAAGGGCATCATAACAGCACCTTACTCCCAGGATTGAGAGGATAAATGGGAAGAGATCTGTACAACCTTAAAATCTCCTATAAGCTCAGATAGCTTTGTCTAGAGAAGATGGTAGGTATCCCTCCAGTATTACATGTGAAATGAAGGGGTCAGACTAAATGACTTCTCAGTTCTTAATCCTTTTAGTTCTAAACTTTTGATCCTATAATATTATGAACATCTATATTTTACTGTAAACTCCCTGAGGGCAGGGTTATGTTTTGTCTAAACCTCAAAGCTCCCACAATACTTAGCATGGACCTTTATGTCTTCACCCCTGGTGACTGGGGACTTGCCTTCCAAGTCAGAAACCAGAAGAAGTCAGAAGTCCATCAGCAACAAGGCTGAAAGAATCACATCCCAGAGCTTTTCATCCCTCTCTGCTGGAGGTTGGGGGCAGGGGAGGAATAGTTTTTAGATCACAGTCTAGTCTAGTGGGTCTTTCTTCTCCTCAGCCAGTCTTCCCAGGCGACTCCCACAGGACACCTCAGCTGCTCAAGCTCACAACTCCTCTCAGCCACTCCCTGTGTTTTTGTGCCAAATTCTAAACAGATTTCCACAGCTCCCAGGTTCCCATACTCACTAACTCTTCTTGACACTCTCAATCTCTAATTTCCTGCAAGCACACAGAGGGGAAACCCACTTACTACAATCACAACTCTCCTTTGAGGCCATCCTGCTTACGCCTCCTAACCACAAAGCCATATTCACCAGCCTGCAAGTTATTTCCCGATTCGCCTCAATATCTCCCATGGAGCTTCTGCCACTCACTTCCCCTTGTAGTGGCATCCCCGTGGCAGCCGGAGTCGGAAAAAAGCTGCCATCCTGACCTTGTCTTCCCCTTTCTCAGTGTTTTAGCTCCTCTCCCACACTCATGGCATGCTGAAGACACTACTGTTTGAAAATGTACTGAAGGAAATGAAAACCCTGCTCTTTTAAACTCTGGGATGGGCTGAAGGCCTCGGCCAGCTGCTTGGAGACAGACCCTGGAAATGTAGCATATGAGAATCTTCCCCTTCCCCAGTGGCACAGACCATCTGGGTGAAGTCAATGGTGGATTCTGTGGTGCAAAAAGAGGGTTGCAGCAGAAAAGGCTCTCTCTTAAGGACTCCTACTGAGCTCTCCAGTCAAAAGTCACAAATCAATAATGGGAACAGACAGGAGCAGCTGAGTGCTTCAGCAGCTGGATAGTTCCAGGAAAAGCCAGCCAAGCAGAGTACACTGGGATACGGTTGGTTATTCAGAGCTGGTTGATGGCAATGATGATAGATGGGGAAAAGAGATGCTTCTGAATACAGTGGGCTGAGCACAGTAACCTTCTTGCATCTAGAGCTACTTTTCTACATGGACATCTGAGTCTCTATTTCTTCTTCATTTTTGCTTCTGGCACATAGAAGCTCAGCGTTGGAAGGGACCTCAGTGGCCCTGCAGCCCAATCCCTACGTGATAAGAATTTCCTCTCTCATATACCCAACAAGAGGTCCCCCAAACTCTCCTCAAAGACCTCCAACGAAGAGAAGCCCACCACCATTCCATCTCTAGACAGCTTAATTAAACCATTCCCCCCCCCCCCCACCTCTGATGTTAAAACCTCAATCTGCTTTTTTGCACCTTCTACCCATTGCTCCTAGAATGATCTTAGGACTGGAAAGGACAAGGAATACATGAATAATAAAGAGTTGATACCCAAGGCAAGTAAGGAAACAGTGCACTTGATGAATTTAAATCACTAGGAACAGATGAATTGCATTCTTGGGTGCTGAAAATGCTGAGCCACGGTGAGTGATTGCTGAAAGGCTGTGGAGGATGGGAACAGTTGGACCAGATTGGATAAGGACACGAATGGCTTCTGCAACCTTCAGGCCGGTGCCTCTGACTGGGGCCCCGTCCATTTCAGAATTACTATTAAAGACATAGCGAACATTTAGAAAAGGGGAATGATACCAGGCTGGCCTTGTTACTACAAGTCTCTTATTTCCTGCCTTCCCTCTGAAAATATCTCCAATTTGTCTTGTAAGTGCAGTTGTTTGCATATTATCTCTCCCATTAGACTGAGAGTCCTTTGAGAGTGAAGATTTTTTTTTTTTTTTGCTTTTATTGGTATCCCCAGAATTTAGCATACACCTGACACACAGTAGGCGCTTTAGATGCTGTTTGTCTTAGTTTCTTCTTTTGGCAAGGACACAACAATATGGGATAACTGACTATAACTGGCCAGATGTGGAACTGGCTGAATGGCCAAACCCCAAGAGAAAACATTAATGGTTTGTTATCAACATGGGAGATGGTGTCCCAGTGGAGTGCCGCGGAGACATGTGCTTGTCCCTGTGCTGTATCAATGACTTGGGTAAAGGTCTCAATGACATACTAATAAAAGTTGCAGATGACACAAAGCTGGAAGGGATAGCCAATACACTGGATCATAAAGTCATGATTCAAAATAAGTTTGGAAAGGTAAAATAGAGATTGGGCCAAAAGTAAACTGAAACTTAACTGGGACAACTGTAAATCATCTTTGGGTTCAAAAATCAATCTCCCAAAGATGGGAGAGGCAGATCTCAAGCTAAATTAGGAGCTGGTAGTATCAAATGGCTGCCAAGAAAGTGAATGTGCTCTCAGGGTAAATCAAGAAAGATATAGTGAACAAGACCAGAGAGGACCTAGTTCTGTGAACTGTGAACTGGCCAAATCATATCTCATGTGTTTTATTTATTTCTAAGTGCCACAGTTTTTAGAAATCATATTTCTACCTATTTTCTGAATATCTACACGTAGATTTTCCATTGACAACTCAGATACAAGGACCAAAACTACTTCCTGTTACCATCAACGTAATCTGATTTCTCAAGGTCAATTAAGAAAACATTTCTTAAGTTCTTATGATGTTCAAAGTACTGTGCTAGGCATTGAAAATATTGATAGAAAAATAGCTCCTGATCTTAAGGAGCTGACATTTTTTAAGTAAGAAAATTTATCTTTTTAAGTGATCAAGCTCTTTTAAATTAATTAAATTTATTTATATAAATCAAATAAATAAATAAGCATTTTTTGGGGGACGATCAAGCAACAATAATAGCTAGCATTTATATGGTACCTGCTATGTGCTAGGTATTGACACAAAGCTAACACTTATAAGTATTATCTCATTTTGATCTTCACAATAACTCTGGGAGGTAGTTTTTTTTTTTTACAGTTGAGGAAACTGAGGCAGAGGTAAAGTGACTTGTCCAAGATCTTACAAAGGTTTGCATTCAACAAATTGACTCCAGAGGCAGCTGGGTAACACAGTAGATAGAGGGCTAAGCTTGCTATCAGGAAGACTTATCTTTATGAGTTTGTCTGGCCTCAGATACTAACTGTATGACTCTGGGTAAATCAGCCCTCTCTGCCTCAGTTTTGCATGTGTAAAAAAAAAAAAATTAAAAATGAGCTGGAGGAAGAAATGGTAAGCCAATCTAGTTCTTTTGTCATGAAAATTCCAAGAGGGGTCACAAAGAATTGGAGATGACTGAAAAAAACTGAGCAACAACAAATTTCCTGACTGCAGGCAGCATGATGCTGCTCTATCCACTGTGATACTTAGCTGCTTTCAAATCATATACCCCAACTACTGGAAAAGAAAAAAAAAAAGAAAAATTAAAAAAAAAGGAAATAAATACAGTCAAACAAAAAATATATGTCCTTATTTTGGCCACATCTGAAAACACGTCTCATTTTGTATGTCAGTCTATCACCTCTTGGTTAGGAGGTAAATAGATCCTTCATCACAGTCCTGTGGAATCCTGCTTAATCATTTCATTGGTCTGAGATAAGTCTTTTAAAATTGACTTTTATTTATTTATTTATTTTTTTAACAATACTGATGTATAGAGTGTTTTCTGGGTTGCGTTCACTTCAGTTCATATGAGCCTTCCCAGATTTCTCTGAAACTATTTTTTTTAAATAGCATGATCCAGTACTCAACTGCATCCACATGCCATAATTTGTTCAGCCATTTCCCAAATAATGAGCAACAACTTAATTTCTAGTTCTTTGATACAAATTAGGTGCCATAAATAGTTTGGTACATCCAGGATAGTTTCCCCTTTTGTTGATTGCTTTGAGATACAGGTCCAAGGCTATGCACAGAAGCGGTCCAAAGTGCTTTTCAGAATAACTGGACCAACTCCCAGCTTCATCAATAGTGCTTTGATATACCTGTTTTCCCACAGACCATCTAGGATTTGTCCTTTTCTTTTTTGTCAACCTCACCAATCTGCTGGGCGGGGGAAAGAAATCCAGAGTTGCTTCAATTGGCATTTCTCCAGGTACTAATGAAGTCAGAGCATTTTATATGACTACAGAGAGCTTGGATTTCTTCCCTTGAGAACTGCATGTTCATATCCTTTGACCACTTATCAATTGGTGAATGGCTCTTATTATTATTTTGGATTAGTTCCTCATATAACTTGGAAATGAGACCTTTATCAAAGATGCTTGCTGCAAAGACTTTTCCCCCAGTTAACTGTTTCCCTTCTAATCAGAGCTGGCACCATCAATGTGACTTTGATACCACTTTTAGAAAGGATATTAATAAGCTAGAGTGTCCAGGGAAGGGCAATCAGGATGATAAATGTCCTTGATTGAGATGGTGCCATTTGCAGGCTAGTTGGAGGACTTAGGGAGGGGGATTAGCTTGAAGAAAAGAAGATTTTGGAGATACAAATGAAGTTTCTTTTTTATTATTCAGTAGTATTTTATTTTTCCATAGATATGCAAAGACAGTTTTCAACATTCATCTCTGAAAAACCTTGTGTTCCAAATTTTTCTCTCTTTCTTCCTTCTACATCTAATGTAGGTTAAACATGTGCAGTTTTTCTCAACATATTTCCACATTTATCAGGTTGCATAAGAAAAATCATATCAAAAGGGAAAAAAGCACGAGAAAGAAAAAAAAAACACAAGCAAACAACAAGAAAAAGGTGAAAATACTATGCTTTGATCCACATTCAGTCTCCATAGTTCTCCCTGTAGATGCAAATGGCCCTTTCCATCACAAGTCTAGTCGAATTGCCTAAAATCACCTCATTATTGAAAAAAAGCCAAGTCCATTACAGTTGGTCATCACATAATTTTGTTGTTACTATGTATAATGTTCTCTTGTTTCTGCTCAAGTCACTCAGCATCAGTTCATGTCAGTCTCTCCAGGCTTTTCTGAAATCAGCCTGTTTATCATTTCTTGTAGAACAGTAATATTCCATTCCTTTCATATACCATCACTTACTCAGCCATTCCCCAACTGATGGGCATCCACTCAGTTTCCAGTTCCCCGCCACTACAAAAAGGGATGCTACAAATATTTTTTACACAAGTGGATCCTTTTCCCTCTTTTACGATCCATATGAGTTTTCTTCCAATATTTGGGAGGACTGTCATGTGGGAAAGACTCGAGTCTAAAATGCTAAAACTAGGAATCACATGCAGAAGAATCAAAGAAATAAATCTGAGGGACATGTTCTTAACAATTTTCACATATGTCAGATTAAATGGCCACCAACATGTCTTCCAATGTCTAGTTCTATTATTCTAAGATTTTCTAAGTTGGACTTAGCTCATTGGGGGCACAGAGTGATCAAGATAATAGGGTCCTAATGACCGACCATCTACTAAATTTTGGTCAGTTTGCAGTCTTTCCTGGAGGGAGCACTAGCTCTTAAATTCTGGATCCATTCATAAGGCTAGACTCTGGGCTTACAAAGACCAAGTTTGATCATGCAAGCTTCTCAAAAATCTTATATTTTTGTTTGGTTTTATACTACATAGAGCTGCCTCTAAAATATAATATTTTGTAATAAAGCAAATATACCTTATATTTAGGTCTCCATAGACATGGATAAAAGGATCCCCAGTTTCAAAACAAGCAAATAATTTTATGGCTTTTTTCTAAGAATGACTTGTACTTGAAAAGCTCAATGACAAATCAAAACAAAGTAGTGTTTAATCTTCTTGGATAGCAAACAGATAGAGAAATTGAAGTTCATAAAGGTCTTTAACTCATCCCTAGCTTCTTGGGGAGTAGAGAAGCAGACCTAGAAGTAGAATCTTGCCCTGCTGATTTCTGCTGATCCAGGTATTAATAAATGATGGAGAGGTTGATTTAGAGCTTGAAGAAACCTTATAGACTTTTCAGTCCAACCCTGGAATCAGAAAAATCACAGAATTTGAGTTGGATATAACCTCAAGCACTATCTAGTTTGATTTATACAAGAAGGAATTCTCAGCATAATGTATCTGATCTGTTCTCTTTAAGCTTCTGGAGGGAGAACCTATAGCCCCTTGAAGCAACATATTTTTCCTGATAATTGAGTTTCTTTTTAATACCTTGTTCCTAGATCTGCTCTCTGTAGCCATAAAGAATAGGCCCAATGTCTTCTCAATAGCTCTTCAAATACTTAAACATAGCAATCATGTCCTTGTCCCCAGAATCCTCTTTTCTTCACTCTCTCCATCTCCAGGTAACGGATCCTCACAGGACATGAGTTAAAGGTCCTTCATTATTCTGTTTGCCCTTCTCGGGACACTCTCCATTTTATCAGTGTCCTTCTCAAATGGTGATGTCTGGAATTGACCACATCTCCCCAGATGAGGTCGAATGCACTGCCACCTCCCTGTCTGTGGAAGCTCTGCTCCTACTGATGCAATCAATCCTAAAATCCCTTTCAGAACTGTCTCTCCATTCCTTCCCCATCTTACATTTGTAGGGTTGATTTTTTACATTTACATTTACCCCTATTGAATCAGGTACTTATTAAACTCAGCCCAATGCTTTAACCTGCCAAAATGCTCTGTCTCTGAGCCTGTCATTCAGCTGGTCAGCATTCCCTCTCAGCTCTGTATCCTCGGCAGATCGGACAGGCACGTCATCTCTGCCTATATCCAAGTTATTGACGAAAACAGTGAATAATGCAAGGCTAAATGCATCTTCCTGAGATATTCCTCTAGACGCCATCCTGGCATTGAACCACTGACAATTGGTCTTTGAGACTGGCCATCCAGTCACTTCTGATTCTATCTCATGCTATGATTATCTGGTTCACAGCCCTCCATCTTCTCCACAAGAATTATATGAGATGTTTTATTAAAAGCTTTTTAAAAATCTATATAGATGACGAAACTGAGACCTAAGTTGGTGACTTGCTTAAAGTTACACCATTTCATAAGATCATGAGTTTAAATCTTAAAAGGGCCACAGAGACTATCAATCCATACCAAATTCATTCCCAATTTGACAGATGAGGAAGTTAAGGAATGGACAATTGCAATGACTGGGCTCAGGGGTTTGGAACCCAAGCCCTCTGACTGCACACTGGGGGCTCTTGCCACTGTGCCCACTGCCTGTGAGGAGCTCACTTGATCTTTCTTAGTTTGCCTATCACAAAGCTCCCATTTGGACAGGCAGGCCATTTTTCACTCCCACTCAGTGACATTTTGGGGGAGGTTTTTATTTTCCTAATGATTCATCTGAGCCAGGATGAGGTACTCAGTCTGGCTGGGGCTCCATGGCTCCTGATGATCTTAATGGGCTCTGGGGAATGGTGGGTCAACACCTGTTCTTTGGCCTTCTTTTCTTAGTCACGTTCATCCTCGAGCTTTGAAGAGATGTTTGTGGGTCTTGCCTCTGAAGTGTCTTTGAATACAACAGCAGCTTCTCCAGAGAGGAGAAGGGTAGAGAAGTGAGGAGGGGGACCCGTGCCCAAGGGGACATGACCCCCACAATGCCTGATGAACATGCCCATGGCAGGGGGGAAAGATCTTCCAGGTCCCGAGTGGGAACTCCAAGGGCCCAGAGGAGAGACAACCAGTCTTAAGGGGTCTCTCTGGAGTTTGACACATAGGGTTCTTTACTTAATAACCTACCCACCCTTACCCACACAGCTTTTATTGAAATAGCAGCCAACCAGCCTTGGTCAGAAAATCTCTCCTTTGGTCCTGGTAGGAAATATGAACCATTTTCTCTAACCTGCTTTGGAGGGAATTCACATTGAACCAGACCCACAATCCAACAGGTGGGTGCCGAGCGCTTCCGCCTGGCATTTGTGCTGGGGACCACAGGAGAATTCTGAACCATGTACAGACATAGTCAAGAAAATGGAAACCTCACAGTCATTTGTGGCCCAGTGATTTGGCAGCAGAGGAGATGGTTCAAACCCCAACTCTGCTGCTGACAACTTCTGTAAGCTAGAGCACGACCCCTTTCCCCAAGGCGTATAAAATTCAGTCAGTTCACAAGCACTTATTAAGCCCTTACTATGTGCTAACTATAATAGATATAAAGAAAGACAAAGACAGTTCCTGCTCTTAAGGGGCTCAGAACCTAGTTGGGGAGACTTGTAAGTGAACAGGATATGCATACACGGGGTAAGTAATCTGAGCAGAAGAGATAATTATAGTCATAGGTGTGTATGTATGTGTGTGGGTGAGATTTCAAAGAGATATTGGAGTAGGAGAAGACTGAGGGCAGAGCTTTGGACCATACTCCCACTTAAGGGAGAGGAAGGGCAATGATCACAGAGGGAGGAAAGACAAGAAAAGGAAAGTTATGGGAGCCTAGCATGGAAAGAATATCAAGGAGGAGGGGGTGATTAGTGCTGTCAAATATGGCTGAAAGATGAAAGAGGATAATAACAGAAAAGTGTCTAAAGGGATATGACAATGAGAAAGTGATTGGTTACCCTGGAAAAGGCAGTTTCTGTGGGGAGGTGGGGATACAAGTTAGATATTATATACTTCATCATTTATGAAGAAGGAAAGAAAAAGGAGGGTGAGGAAGAGAAGGAAGAGGAGGAGAAGAAGAAAGAAGAAGAGGAAAAGAAGGAGGAGGAGGAAGGAGGAAGAGGAAAAGGAAAAAGAGGAAAAAAGAAGAAAGAAAAAAGAGGAAGAGAAAAAATGAGGAGAGGAGGAGAAGGAAAAAAGAAGAAACAGGAAAAGGAAAGAGAAAAAAAGAAGAGGAAGAAGAAAAAGAAAAACAGAAGAAAGAAAGAAGAACTAGAAGAAGGAAGAGGAAGGAGAAGAAGAAGAGGAGGAGGAGGGAAGAAGGACAAAAGAAGAGGAGAAGGAGGAAGAAGAAGGAAAAAAGAGGAGGAAGAAGAAGAGGAACAAAAGGAATAGGAGGAGGAAGGAAAACAAAGGCAGAGAGAAGAAGAAGAACAACAACAAAAACAAGAACAAGAAGAAGAAGAGGAGGAGGAGGTTCAATTTTAGTATATTATTAATTGGGTGGCATAAATATTTTTATTTTCCTTTTACAGGAGAAAATTGAGGCAAAAAAAAAAAAAAAAGCTGAAGTGAGCTGACCAAATTCTCCCAGGAACTGTGCTGAGGCTCATTTGCCAGTAGCCCCTTTGCTCCTGTCTCTCCCCTTCTCCCCAGCCCGGACACGACCCTTCTGCCCCGATCATCTTCACGGCCACAATGCTCTTCTCTGTCACCTCTGCCTTCATTTCCAAATGCTTTAATGCTAAGATGCTGCCCCGGCTCTTGTTCTCTTCTGGGAGAGCGAGCAATCGGATAAATACTAATGTAACCAAGCAGCTGCTTAAATCACAGATAGGTTAAGTGCCAGGAGGTCTTTCTAAAAAATAAATTAGAATCTGCATGATAGCCACATTGCTTGGGCCCGAGTCATGCTTGGTCATTTTGAGCAGATCTCTATCCACTAAGTGCCTGTAAAAATTCTCTCCCCAAGTTCTTGGCTCCCACATCAGCCGGCTTCCCATTTATTTTCTTGCTTCCTTATCTCCAGGTTTCCAGGACTTTGTTAACTCAAAAAATGGCCTCAAGAATCTACCTTTCTGGCCATTTTAATGGGATTTTCCCACATGTTAGCCTCAAAAAAAAAAAAAGAAATAGAATTAAGACCCAGCAATACAACTACAATAAGTTTAAGCAAGACCTAAGCCTTAGAGACTCTTGAAGAATCTAAAGATCATCAGTTTAGAAGCAGAGAGAACCCTAGAGGTCACCTCTCAGAACTCCTTGTTGTAGAAATGAAGAAACTGAGACCTAGAGAAGTTAAATCATAAAGAGCCAGAAAAGGCTGCAGTGATTTCCTAAGAGCAAAATCCAGCTTTAAGAGGAAGGAAGGTGGGAGGAGGCAAACTCCTTGCACCACGGAGTAATGAGGGGAAAGAAAGGCTGTCCCCCTGCTGCAATGGTGAGAATCATGATGTAGAATAGCCGACTTATACTTAAGGATTTATATGGCGTTTTAAGTTTGTAAAACACTTTACGTACATTGTTTCTTTTGATCTGCATCGATGGAAGACATTTGTACCATATTCATCCGGCCTTCCAGGGCTGGAAAAGCCATCTCCTCTGTTTGGTACCCCCTTCATTTTACAGATGAGAAAATGAAGACCTAGGAAGTTAACTTACTAGAACTCTATACAGCTAGTAAGTATCACAGGCAGCATTTGAACTCGCATCCAGTTACTCCAGAGCTGCTGATCTTCCCCCTGCCTGCCTTTCTGCTCAGTACGACACTTTATAGACACATGTTCTGTTTAGGGACTGACTGCAAGGCTACATGACCACGATTCCATGATCTACGACACATACAGAGAGGAGGAAGCACAAGACTGGTAGGGAGAGAGATAACATGACAGAGTAAACCCCACTGCCTGAAATGATTACACAGGGTGTCAGAAAAGGGGAGCATTGAAGATCATTCTCAAGTGGGCCATACAAGGGATGGGATGATATATCATTGAGTAAAGTAGCCCCAAGTAAGAAACTCCCAGCTCTAGGGGCAGTTGGATGGCACAGTGATAGCCTTGAACTCTGGAGGACCTGAGTTCAAATCAAGCCTCAGACACTTTAACATTTCCTAGCTGTGTGACCCTCAGCAAATCACTTGACCCCAATTGGCACACACAAAAAAACTCTGTGTTGTGTTGATCAGACACAGTTTTAGCTGTTTTCCAGACCCCTGTCCCATGATTTTGACAGCTGAGAACCATTTTGTTATACTTGGAGCTCATCCACTCTTTGTATCTTGTTTGCACATTGCTTCTGCATTGGAGTGGGAGCCCCCTAAAAGCAGGAACTGTTTCGATTTTCTTTGTACTCCTAGCCTTTAGCACAGGGTCTGACACGCAGCAGATGCTTAAAGATATTTGTTGCTTAATCTGGCTTTGCCAATTTGAGCCTTCTTCTGTGAGAAGCGAAGCCTGGGCTGCAGGATCGCTGGGGTCCCTTATGAGAAAAAAGGTCGCCAGTTGTGACCATCACTGGGAAGGCCAAAGTATCTGAGTTCCCTGGTCACAATCTGCAAACGGTAAACATTCCCTCCCCCCGGCCCAGCCTAACACATGCAAACAGACTTGCACACACACAAACCTCAACTTTCCCTTCTGTATTATTATTTGAGATCTTGAGCCTTCAATGAATCATGAGTATAATCATCTAACCACAAAGGACAGTGGGATTTTCTGGCAGTGAGAATATATGCCTTTGTAAGAAAAAACAAATAGTAGAACATGCCCCTCATTTTCTTCTCTACTCCCCATCATCCCTCTAGCGCTCTTGGTCGCTGACTATTCTTTGTGGCGCTAGTTCTGGTCTGAACCTAGTGCTTTTCTCACTCTATCACTGAGGCCTCTAAGTTTGAATTAGTCCTTTAAAATTCTTGGGAAAGGAGCTGGGACTTCTTTCGGAACTGGAATTAGCCTTTTTAGTGCGGAACTCCTGGGTGATGTTCCATGGCCCAGAAAGAGTATTATTTGAATATTTTGATGCTTATAATGCTCAAATGGTTCCCTGACTCATTGCCGTGGATGTTTCCTTTTCTAGGTCACTTTGTCCCCTTTCTATGTTTTAGAGTCAAGGAAGCTACAACCTAAAGACATTAAGTGAATTGTATAAGATCACATAGGTAGTAGGTGAGAGAGGCAGGATTTGAACTCAGAATCTCTAACTGTTGCAAAGCCAGTGATCCACTGCAACACATTAACTGCATCAGGCTGCTACACAGAGCCAAACACACAGGCCCCGTGCAGACACATAGCAGGAGCTCCTGGCTTATGGGAGAAGATTCTGGAAGAAGACCAGAGGGGAACTTCAGGTAAATTTCCTCATTTGACAGTAAAGAAACCAAGATCCACAGTAGAAAAAGTAACCAGCCTAATCTTATAGAACTGGGAAGTGACAGAGCCAGTATTTCAACTCGGTGACTTTGATTATGACATGTCTATAAGTATTTGAGTCAGGACAGGAACCCAGATCTTGGCCCAAGTCTGGCTCTTCCTGTGCCACTTATCTTATTGTCCAACCATTTCAATGAACCTTCATGACCTCATTTGGGATTTTCGTGGCAGAAATATTGGGGTGATTTGTTATTTCCTTCTCTGGCTCACTTTTAAGATGAGGAAACTGAGGCAGACAAGATGAAATGACTTGCTCAGGATCACACAGTTAGTGTCTGAGACCACTTTTGAGTTTAGTCTTCCTCATTATGGGCCCTACACTCTGTCTGCTGCACCAATTAGCACCACCTACAGTGTCTCTGTTTTCCAGACTCCTCCACACTTAAGATGCTGTTTCCTTGGAACTCCTGGATATTCTATTCTATCCATTTACAGCCACTGTTCTGAGAAGGGGGTCCAAGAAGGTGTCTGGCTTAGACAGTTATATAATTTCTACCATTTGCCAGGTGTTGCGTGAGAGACTAGGGGTACAAAGGCAAAGCAACGAGATAGTTCCTGTACTCGTGGAGTTTCCCGTCTATCTGGGCAGAAAACTCCCACATAGCAAGGTAGATACAAAACAGACAGAAGGCAATTGGGGGAAAGGCAAAATCTGGAAGGTAGTGAATGAACTGAGTTCAGAATGGGGGGAGTTTGGAAATCCAGAATGGGGGGAATCTATGCAAAGGTACAGAGATGGGAGATGAGGGGACCAGCTGGAAAGAGAAACTGGGGCTAGATTTTACAGGGCTGGAGACACCAAGCAGACCTGTCCAGGACCAGAATGCCTTTAAATGGAAAGAAGTCACTTTGTCCTGCCCACCACAGGAGAGTCATTCGAAAAGAGGTTTGCAAATATTCGGGAAAGAGATTTTTAAAAGCGATATTTTTTAGAAGATTCAATGGGGCCAATGAAAAGAAAAATGAAACCGCTGAGTTTATTTTTCTAATTGTCAGCAGGACCATCGATACTCTTGGCTACTGTTTACACAGGTGGAAGGAAGTCCCCCTTGGCTTTCCATTGATTCCACGCCTGGCCATACTCATCGCTGGCTGGACGTGGGAAGCTGGTGGTCTGTGGCTGCCGAGAGAAACCCAAGTCACTCTTTGGTAAACAAGGATAGGGAATATAACTAACTGGCTTTTGGTTTCCTTCCCAAAATAGATTAAAATGTTCCTGTGTTGTCTTATTTATTTATTTTTTTTTAATAATCAAAAGCTCCATGGACTTGGAATTAGAAAAGCTGGAATAGAATCCTTTTCTCCCTACTTAATAGATGTGTTCTTCAGCTGATCCTCATGGAGAGGTGTGCGGGGATGATGAATGATGGACAGATGGCTAAAAGTCAACATGGCTGCAGAAAACGGTGTGGCCCAATCATGACCATCCATTCCAGGTATTGGCTGAATCTCAAAGTCAGAAGGGCTTTCTCTGGCCACCTGAGCTCCAAAACAGGGTCTCTTAGTGGCCTGGGAGGCAAGACATGAATGGTTAACCAATTAGAGGTTGCGTCCCATCCTCCTTGCAGCTGCTGAACATATGGCTTTGTCTCCAACACACACATGTCTATTCTGTCCAACACTGTCATATGACACACATCCCAATGCCATTATCTGCCTCTATCAGATCCAAGCTTTGGCACCTTTAGGCAATTATAACCTAACCCCGACCGGGGCATTGTAACAGCTGTCATTCAGAAATTGGAGACTACTGACCACTCCTACTCTTACTGGATAAATGATTCTCTCTATGATGTACCCAAGTGTGAAACCTTTCTGTACTGACTTTTGCAGCTTTCCCTCAGTATTTCTGATTAATCAAGCTATCTGTCTTTTGCTTTAAAATTTGCAAAGCACTTTATATATGTTTTGGCACTTGGTTATCCTAACAGTCTCTTAGTGGGGAGGAACCCGAGGCCAGGTGAATTACCCAGAATCCTACAACTAGTAAGTATTTGAGACAGTTTTCCTGCTTTCAGGTCCACCACCAAACTGCCTCTGCCCTCTCCAGCCAAACTCAGAGAGCCCATAAATGAGGTGGTGCAGAAGCCCTGTGTTTTATGTGATAACGGAATTAGGGGAAGAGAGAGAAGGGAGGGAGCCATGTTCCATGAAGAGAAACATCCCCTAGGCAACAGCATTTGGCAGTGCCCCAACGATCTAATCCAACAAGCCTTTATTAAGTAGCCACTATATACAAAACATTTTCCCAAGGGCTAGAGATACAAAGACAATTCCTGACCTCAAGGAGCTTGCATTCTAGTGGGGAAGGGATGCTACATGGAAACAGAAAAACATATCAATCATTATTTAATTAGAGAGTTAAATAATTAAGGGAATCAGATTTTTTGTAGGAGATAGTGTATGAACACATGAGCAGAGCTTTGAAGAAAGTGCTGTGGGGCACAAAAGTATGGATAAGGAGGCGTAATGTTGAGTCTAAGCAATAGGAGGTGGGACAGGTGGCTTTGAATCAAGGTAGGGTGAAGGGGAATCAATTATGTGAACTATTTGGAAAGGTGGGCTGCAGGCAGATTCAAAGAGCCATTCAATACCAAACTGTGTTTTTTTTCCTATATTCAATAGGAAGCCATTGAAAGTTTTTGAATAGAGGAAATATAAGTTGGACTTATTTTAGTAAGTCCCCCCCCCCCCCCCCCCCCCAACAGTAGTGTCAAAGAAAGATCGGAGAAAAGAGACTGGAAGCCAAGAGTCCAATCAGAGGCTATCGTAATGGTTCGACTAAGGGGCAATAAGGAGCTGAACTAGGGTGAAGGCTGTATGAGTGCGGAGAAGGGAATGGCTGAGAGATATAGTGTGGAGGAAAAATCAACAAGACTTGGCAACTGGTCGGATATGGATAAGAGAATAAGGTAAGGGAGATGAGGAAGAAGGAAGCTTGAGAGACTAGAAAGATCATATAAGCCTCAACAAACAAGCTTGAAAAAAAGGGTTAAGGCAAGGAAGTACCAAATCCTGCTCTAGAGATCATGAACTTGACATGGGTATTGCACATCCAGGTGGAGATATTCAACAGGCAGGTAGTGATGTGGGACCGGTACTTGGGAGAGAGAGGTGGGTTGAATATATAGATTGGTAATCATTTGGTAATCATGTATATCGGGATGGTAACTGAACCCATTGGAGTTGATGAAATTGAAAGGGCAATGTCATGAAAACCTGGAAGGAAAATGAAGACAACAGTTTAAAAAGCTGCAAAGCTAAAGGCAATGCAATTATGGATGCTAACTTTTGTGATTCTGGGAAGTCACTTAATTGCACTTAGCCTCAGTTTTTTCACCAATAAAATGGGAGAAGGAGTGATAATACTTGCAAGACCTACCTTACAGGGTTGAAAGAATAAAAATAAGAAAATGAATGTATGAAAATATTTTGTTATTAATAAGGGTTGTGTAAAAGCAAAGACAGTTCACATGCTGATCAAACTTTCAGATGACAGAAAGTTGATTTAAGAGTGCCTGGGCAGACAAAAGCTCTACATAGCATTGCCCACAAGTCACTGGGGGAAGAGACCCGTGACTATTCCTCTCAGAGAATGAGAACAATATATCCCAGAAGCTGTGAAGGGGCTGTGTGGTCTAGTGAAATCTCTGACCTTGAGATGTTGGTTTAGAGAAAGCAGAAGGAGAAGCTTATTGGTGCCTTGCCTAATTCCTGCTAGAGCTAGTACTGGTGGCAGAAGCAGTCTTGATGGCTGGCTGGCAAGCTTCCAGGATGCTTTCCCATCAGCTTTGGTGTGGGCCATGCCAGTGCACTTTCTCCTTGCTAAAGTGACAGAGTCAGACTTGTATTTTAGTAAGTTTTTTTCCCCCCAGAAATAGTGTCAAAGAAAGATTGGAGAGAAGAGACTGGAAACCAAGAGTCCAAATAAGAGGAAACTTCTTAAGAACTGATTCCCATCATGAAAAGCCATACAACCAGCTTACATATCCCTCAGTTCTAGTACAATGATTTTTTTTACTCCAAGAGAGATGTCCATGTATAGCTATGTCTGCCATGAGTGAGTGGGTGATCCCACCTTTTTTGTTGTATTGGGAAGCAGAAAGGCTTTTTGGGAGTGATTGGGTCCTTCTGTGATGGGAAGAGGCAGCAGGGACTGGACTTGTATAGAGAAGTAAAGAGATGATTTGCTTTTGAAATCTGTGGGAAAGTATGACCCTAGGTGGGATAGGAGGGAAGACTCATCATTTATGTCCCTATGCTATTTAAGTAACATCTTTTACTCTGAACTCACTGTCTTCTGATTGATTAGTTGGTAAAAAGAACCTCAGTGGGGGCTCGTGGTTTGCTACCTAAGAGGCTACAGATCTGGAAGAACTTTCGGGGGACCTGTGCCTAGGTTGCCTAGGCTACCCAGAGAGAGAGAGAGAGAGAGAGAGAGAGAGAGAGAGAGAGAGAGAGAGAGAGCTAATAACTGGATGACATAATGAGGATTCACCAATAGGGACAGATAACAGGGAGGCAGATTTCTGTTCAAGCTGTTAAAAAATGGATTGTACCATTTTAAGGGATTGTAAATTCTCATTCTTTGGAGGTATTTAAATAGAATTGGGAGACCACTTGGTAGGAACATAGATGGAATTGCTGACTTATAGATGGGCCGGACTAGATTACCCCTTTGTCCTCTTACACTAGTGAATCCCACTGCTTATGCCAAAGATGGGACGGAGGGCTTAGAGAAAAATCGTTTCCTTTGTCCTCAGACCTCCTGAGAATCTGCTTTAACTTTCACACTGCCAGGGCTAGGCCAAGACCTCTATATTTTGGGGTCTCCCTATATCCTCTTTCCTCTTTCTACCTGGGAATTCTCTAGCTGCCACTGTTGCCCATTCTCCATCACTGAGAAGAAGTGAAGTGATGAGGGCTATCAGCTTCCTGAACTCTCCCTACCTTGCCTATCCCGCTGTTCCCTACCCTCACCACAGTGTGGACAGTTTGGGGAGGGGAAGATGAAGGAACCAAGGGAAGGGAGGAGGCCCTGCCTGGTCCTTTCTCCAGGAACCAGTAGTTGTGGGCAGAGGAGATCACGTGGAGTGGGGACACCTCCGGCCTGTTGTGCTGATTACCACCGTTTCCACCATCTTGTTCAATAATGAAATTCGCCAATTCTACTCTGACTAAGACAGTTCATAGCGGGGCATTTCCTCCTCTGGAATTCAGGTCTTTGCTCCAAAATTTATTCCTCTCCTCCGTGGTGTGGAGCAATTACTCACAGCTCTGGAACACTGCATTTCACACAGAACAGGGTTTAGGGTTCAGCCAAAGGACACAGAGTAAATCATCCAGCCTCTGAAAAGCAAATGGTCTCATCTCGGCTAAGTTATGCATTTGCGAGAACATCAGGCAGATTTTAAATATAAATGGAGCTGAGCTGAGAGAAAAGCCAGTTGGAGGGGCACCCCCACTTCCCCAAGGAGCCCCAGACACCCTCCCCCTCAGGAGTACAACTGCACTTGGAGGGCGTCCATCTCAGGCAGCCTATTGGCGGCAGGACCTCTGCTGATTCACCACGCCGTAGCATTTAGGGACCATTGAGTCCAAACCGAGCACTCCTACAGCCGATCCTCACATGGGCTAGTCTACGTTCTCATCATCCTGGTCCTCCTTTTCTGAATACGCTCCTGCTTTTCTACACTCTTGATGATTTGTCTGACAACTTGTATTTATTAAGCGCCTACTATGAGCCAGGTACAAAGAGAGATTAAAACAAAACAAAACAAAACAAAACAAATTAGCCCTGCCCTCAAGGAGCTCCCAATCTAATGGGGGAAACACCTATGAACAAACAAGATATGGATACGATAAACTGGGGATGATCAACAGAGAGAAAACATTCATGGAGGGGAATCCTGAAAGGTTTACTGCAGAAGGTAGAACTTTAGCTCGGGACTACAGAAACCAGGAGGCAGAGATGAGAAGAGGTTAAGGTCCAAACATGAGGGATGGCCAGTGAACATGGATATAGTGCATCCTCTAGGGGATCGCATTACCCGAGGGCCGATTGTGGGGTGATGAGAGGAGGAAGATTGGAAATGGAAGATGGGCTTTAAATGTGAAAGTGAGGGTCTTCTATCTGGTCTCAGAGATGAAAAGGAGACAAATAGGAATGTGACACAGTCAGACCTTTGTTTTGAGAGGATCAATTTGACAGCTAAGCGGAGGCTGGGTTGGGATTGGGAGAGACAAGGCAGGCAGACCAAAGCGAAGGCTATTATATTAGTCCAGTCAGGCTTCTCGCCTTCCTCATTCCCAAAATGTTTTGTCAGCCTTAAAAGCAAGATTTCCAGATTCACCAAAGTACCATCCGAGAAATTTCACAGCAGAAGAGAGCCTATTGTGATCGGTCTCAGGATGAGGACATTATTATATTCATCTCCATCACACTATCATCCTTACCATAATCACCACCAGCATCACCTTCACCATCACCACCACCATAATCACCACTACCATCACCATCATCTTCATCACCATCACCACCCCACCATCATCTTCATCACCATCATCATCACCCCTACCATCATCTTCATCACTATCACCATCATCACAACAGCTAACTTCTAACTTTTGTATGACCACTTTAAGGTTGGCAAAACTCTGCGTTTGTGTTGTTTTCATTTGATCCTCATGACAACCCTGTGTGGCAGGCGTAATTATCCCCACTTTAGAGAGGGAACCTGAGGCTGGCCTTGCACACAGACCATACTTAATAATGCTTATTGGTTGATTGATTCTTAGAGGGCTTAAAAGGCTTGCCCAAGACCTCATGGATGATTAGGGTCTAATGTGAGATTTGAACTCAGGTTTTCCTGGATCCAAATCCAGTTCTGTGTCACTCTGCCACTTTATCAGAAACACAGTATTAGAAAATTCTGTATAGGAAAAGGCCATATGATCCGGGCTCGTACTCGAGCTAAACTCTTTGAGAAAAGAACATTACTGGTCATTCTGACTTTTATTTAAAAACTGCCAGTGAGGAGGAACCTGTTACCTTGCCCAAACTCCTTTTCGAGTAGCCCTAATTATTATCAGATTTTAAATACATAAAACCTACACTTGCCTTTCTGAAACTTCCCACCATCTCTATTAATTGAGCCCTCTGGGACCCCGCAGAATGAACCTAATCTCTCTTCCACATGACAGCTCTTCAAATGCTTGAACACAACTGACATGTCCCCCCTGGGTCTCCTTTTGTTTATAAGAAACGTTCCCTGTTCTTCCCCCAATCCTCACATGGCATGTTCTCCACTGTGCTTATTATTCTGGTCACCCTTTTCTGCACATGCTTCAGCATATCTCGGAGTCTGAGAAATGTGGTATCCAGAAGTAAATACAGCCTTCCTCCTGTGGCCTGATTGGAACAATGTGTATTGCAGAATCATTCAGCCTAGGAGAGAATTAGCTTTTTGCATTGTCATGCTATGATGCTGACATACTGAGCTTGTAGTCCACTAAAACCTCCACTTTTTTTTCCAGATAAACTACTTGCCTAGCCGTGCCTTCCTCTACTGAATTTATGAAATGGATTTCTTTTTAGAAAGCTATGTCTCCAATCTTACATTTTTTCCTGTTAAAATTTCTCTTTTGGCCCAATATTAGAGCCTGTCAAGATATTTTGGGATCTTATTATTGTGTGATTGAATGAGTTAACTAACCTTCCAAGCTTGTAACATCTGGAAACATGACCAGAATGCCACATATACCCTCATCAGTGACACTGAAAAAAATGTTGAAAACCACCAGGCCGAGGGCAGATACCCGGGGACACTTCCTAAGGTATGTCTCTCTGAGTTGATATGGCTCCAGTAAAATAAAATCTCCTTGAGGATATCTTCAAGTCATATCAAATAAAATCAACAAGCATTTATTAAACACGTTCTATACATCACGGATTTGGTTAATGGCCACGGAACCCTGGGTGGGAATTGCACCACAACAATGGTGCCATGGGCTGACAGAAGAGAATGAAGTGACGTGCATGGAGGATGGTGACTTCTGTCTTTTGGCCACCTGGGACAAGCCCCATTTACCCCATGCTAGGGACAGCTCAGGATATTCCATATTACCAATAAAGAAGAAACATTTCTTTTTATTTAAATCCTTTAGACTACGTTAAAGTCACAAGTTTAGACAAATGAAGCCCAGAAGCACTTACTAATCACCTATCATGTCAGGTACTGTGTTATGCATAATGGATACAACTGAATAAGTGAATACTTTTTGGGTTCACTCATTTAACCAGTTTTAAATCCACTTAATTCTCTTAATTATCCATATATCTCTAACTTAACACACACAAAAGATTCTGTCCAACATATTGATGAACTCTAGGTACATGTGGCCAACAATTGGGTGTACTGGTCTGGCGATTCCATTCAAAGGACTTTAGAATTGTCAAGTTGGAAGTGACTCTAGAGACCATTCAGTTCAGCCCCTATCTGAATGTGAATTCTCTCTGTAGCATATCTAACATATCAGCCTTTAGCTGAGAGCTTCCAATGAAGAATACTCCAGTGCTTCATTCGGCAGCCCACTCCAGTTTTGAAAAGCTCTGACTGCGAGGAAGGTTTTTCCTTATCTCTAGTCTAAATTTGCCTCTTTGTGCCTTCCACTTCTTGCTCCTGATATTGTTCTGGGGATCTAAACAGAATGAATTCAATCCCTCTTCTGCATGATATTCCTGCAAATATGTGAGGGTGACTATAATATTCTCTCTGTGTCTTTTCTTCTCCAAACTTAATACCCCCAACTCCTTCAAACACCATTTCTGAGTCAGCAAAGGACATGGCTCTCATAGCCCTTTCTTGATGGAGCCATGCTTGCACTGGGGTTTGAGTTTGGGTTGGGATTGCTTCTTTTTCCAAGTACTTGAAAAATAAACCTTTTTGCAGAGAACCAAAGAAATCTTGCCAGTGAGCAGATCCTCCCCTTTTCCTAGAAGATGGAGGTGTTGCCTCTCCTTCCTGGGCTTCTCTGGCGCCTCCCTCAGCCATCACACACTACTGCCTTTCAGCCTCCTCCGATGGAGTTCATCTCATCGTAACAACTTCTCTTCACCAATGAGTCCTGACCCTCTTCTTGTTTATGGTCATAGGTCTCCACTCCCTGATAATCATTTTAATGCTTTTTTCCTATTTAGTTAAAGAGCACTGAAATAGAGAACTGTCTTTCACCAATGCAAGTACAGCTTCTTTGTAGCTTACAGTCCTGGAGCACTGAGAGGTGAAGTCATCCAGCCAGACACGTCAGAAGGGAGTCTTTCCAACTTTAAGGCTAATTCCCTCTACCCTCTGATGCCTCTCATATGAATAAATTATTGCACTAACTATGAAATTTCTTCTTTCCTCCATTTTTCTCCCTTCTTGTCTCCTCTTGCTCTCCTCCCTTCCCCCCTTTCTTTGCCTTCCCTTCTTCCTTTCCTTTTTTCTCTTTCCCTTCCTTCCCCCTTCCCTTTCTCCATTTCTTCTCTCCTTTCTCTTCCCTTTCCAGTTGGGTGTTTTGCACAGGACTACCACTAGGGTATGCAGTCAGGCAAATTTTTTTTTTTTTAATTTCTTTTTTTGGTCAACCCTTGTCTATATAAAAAAATTGATTATATATATTTTGCAAAATTCTTGGATCCATATAAGGTATACTTATCTATTGATGAAGATTTAGAATAATGGGGAGAGATAAAGTGCCATGGATTTGTTTATTTTCCAATCAGGGCTTTGTTCATAGTGTGGGCAGGGCTTTCACAGTTGCTCTAGGGTGAAGACAAGTCAATTTCAGAGCAAGGATGGGTGGGTACCAGTAGCCGAGCTCACCCAGTTCTAAAAGCTAAAAATGTCTTTTCTATGCTAAGGAAGACCATCTGATGTCATATTCTTCTGAATGAAGCAGCAGGATATCAGCTTTGGTGGCTGTGTGACAAAGTCAGCAGGGACCTGGTACCTGACATGGTATAAGAAGTTGGAGAGCCTCCATACGTAGCCATCATTTGACTAACTAAATCATGACACTCATTTCAGACAATCCTATTCACCAACTATGCAAAGGTTTTTGTCTAAATCCTTCTGGTAAATGTTTATCTTCCTTATTGCTAATGAATTGTTGTTGCAGTTGGAAAGAGGCTGCATTTTTATATGTTTAACAAATGAATTCAAAACTCTTGGAAGATTTTGAAGTCATTTCGAAGCCTGCCTTCAAGTTTTTAAAGTCTGAAGCCAGGAGAAATGTTATTGGTGACAGGCACATCATTTTCAGTAATGAAAACTTAGTTTTTAAATGTCTTGCTAATTGTGATGGCTTCGTACTATCATTAACTAATATCGCAAGGCACACATATACACTTGAGGTGAAGTCTAGCATTAACAATAATGACTGTAAATTCATATTCCAAATAATTTTCTTGATGATTTTGAATTTTGGGGGAGGGAAATGTCTTGTCAAATATGATTAGCTTGCCATTGTTTTTGCTTCATAATGGGTCTGACAAAGAGTTTGTGGCAGGAGTAGGTGGGGTGTCAGCTCTACCTTTTTTTCTCAGTTGACTATGTTTGCATTATTAAATTCTCTTGAATCTTCAGTTTCTTTGCAAGAAACTTTTGAATCTACTTGTCCATCGACTGAAAGTGAGCTTAGTGAAAACATCTGGAAGCATCTTGTGATGGGCAAGGAGATGGAGCAGAAAGGAGAAGGGGTTGAGTTTGAAGCAAGGCAAGGGAGAGACTGAAATGGCAGGTGGAGGGTCAAGTTTATAAAAGGGCTCTCTCTCTTTTGTGAAGAATATCCTGAAGGCTTCCCTCCATTCCTATCCCTCACCACTCCTACAGCAGCTTCTTGGGTGGCGGCTCAGTTTAAGAAGTAAGGTTTACTAGAGGGTGAAAATTTACTGTTTAAAATAAAAGATCAGGACATTTTTGGCAAGAGAGGTCTGCCAGCTATATTCTCCCTGGGGAACATTGCTTAATATATATTGAGCCAAATAATATTTTCATTCAGAGTTAATGACCCATGAATACCTGAGTGAACAAGTTCTACTTTAGCTGTGAATGATTTGTGAAATACCTCATTAAACCCTGTTAATAAGCAGATTGTCTGACACGAGGCCCTCCGCTCTCCAAACAAGCAATAAGGACATAGCCCTGTGATAATTGATGTTCTCAGGAGAGTCTAATCTACTGGGGGCTTCAGACAATGAGACCAAGAGGTAACTCAACTTGAAATGAGAAGAGGTACGGTAGCTAGTCAGTAGATCCCAATAAAAAATTAACAAGATTTTTTTTAGTTATAGTAACTTTGGGTTGGAAAGGCCCTCAGAGGTCATTGGTCTAACCACTATTCATTACATGAATCTCCTCTACAGCATTACTGAATATTTGAATACTTACAGTGATGGGAAACTCATTATCTCATGGGATTGATTGCCTGTTCCACTGATGGACAGTTTTAGTTGTCAAAAGTTCATTCCATATTGAGTAAAAAAGCAGCTTCAGCACCACTTTCACCAAATGTTTTCCATTCGCCATCTTTTATCTCCTACACAGTGCCTGGCTCATTGCAAATGTTTATTAAAGAAACAAATGAATCACTGAATGTCAGCGTCGGAGGATAACTCTGGCAAGTGGTCAGCCAGTTTGTGCCCGAAGCCCTCTGGTGACAGGGAAACCACTCTCAAGTGCATAAGTCACTTGTCTGCTCTTTCTCACTCTATAAAATGGGTATTGGGTGAATGAGATTTGTTAGAATTTATTTTTAATTCTAAATTTAATCAAAAACCCAATGACATGGACATTCCCACTTATTATACATCAGACGACAGATCTCTGTTGAGTACAGTGTGCTTTCCTTTCTAAGCAGAGATGGCCAGGTCAGAATCAAGGCAAGTTCAAGTCATGCAAAATTCAATTTTGTGTGAATTATATAAGGATACCAGGGCACATTCAATTCAAGGCAAAATTTGAAGAATATGACACATCAAAAGTTTTTACATGCTGCTATATGATGACTCTGCCATTGTTTATCCTCATATTGTCTGAAAATATTATTTGGTTCAATATATATTAATATATTTTGTTGTATGGCTGTGTAACACATTACCAACAGTTGTGTTAGTTCTTTTATTTATTTATTTTTTTCTTGTCATTGTTTTGGAGGCAATTAAGGTTAAGTGACTTGCTCAGGATCACACAGCTAGTGAGTGATTGAGTCTGCATTTGAATGCAGGTCTTCCTGATGACAGGGGTAATGCTCTATCCACTGTACCACCTAGCTGTCTGTGTTAATTCCCTTAAAGAAAACCTTTAACAAAATGGACAGAGGGCAGACTGCTGCCCACATAGAAAAGAAGAGGCTTGTTCTTACATTAGAACAAAACCCCGATGTAATTGAATGGCATGAATGTGGTCAGAGGAACTCAAAAGTAGGATGAAGTGCTGTAATGCTTGAATCTGTGATATGGAATATTAAAAGGAAAGGGAAAGGTGCCCCAGCTTTTTGTGGTTTGCAAATGACTGAAAGGAATATAAATGTTACGGTGAGAGGAATGGAGCATCTTTTAGTTATGCGGATCGAAGACTGCAATAAAAAGAAATAGATTCCTTTTAACAGAGCAGCCATTCAGACAAAGGCTTCAAGTTTATTTAAGGCGATGAAAGAAAATGGAAATGAAGCGGATAGTGAAGCAACTTTTTACAGCAAACGTCGGTTGATTTGATCACATTAAAAATTGAGTTCAATTGTATAATGTTAAAAATCCCAGTGAGTGCAGATGAAAGCTTCACACGTTAATACCCAATGTTTTGAAGAAAATAATTGAAGAAGATGGATACACTGATCAACAAATTTTTAATGGAGATGGAATAGACTTAGCCCGGAAAAAGATACCTTCTAGGACTTAACATTTCTAAGAAAGAAAAAATTCAACATGGATTTAGCTATCTAATACTATTAGTGAGAGGAAATACAGAAGGGGATTTCCCATGAAAGTCAATGCTTATGCTTATTTATCGCTTTTCAAATCTCTGTGCTCTGAGGAGTCGCAACTGTTAATTGCTTCCAGGTCTTTGGCGGTAAAATAAGAAAGCATAATTGCCCAAAGCTGTTTCTGAAGACTAATTTTCAAGTTTCAGCTCAGCTGCTGAAAAACATTGCAAAGACAATAGGATCTTGTTTAAAGTATTACTGATTTTAGATAATACCCCAACCGATGCCTTGGTCCATAGTATGAGAACATGAGCCTGGAAATTTGCCAAGACGTGGCTAAGGTTCTCTAGACCTAGCAGCACATTTATAAAGAATTTTAAAAAGACAAGAGAAGATGGGTGAGTCTATGTAATGATAACATTTTCATTGTCTCATTTATATATATTAATCTTTTGGTATGATATTCAGTCATTTAATTTTTTTCTAATTTTGCCTTGTATAGCTACTCTATTCCTTTGTAGCAAACTTCAATCAGAAATGCAGTCTTCTTTTCTTTTGTTGTTATGTGCCTTCTGGGACCAAATAGCACAAGACCAATCCCCTTTCTGGGAGATCACCTTTAAAATCCTTGAAGGCAGCTCCTATAACTTCGCCATGGTCTCTCTTCTCCAAACCAATCATTGTCATTTTTTTTTTTCTATAACAATAATGCCTCATATTAAATTGTCTTTTTAAGACTGGCACATCCCTTTCTTTAGAACAACTCTTCACATACTTTATTACACCAGCCTTGTGAGCTGGGTGCTATTATTATTAACCCCATTTTATAGATGAGGAAGTGAAGGTTCAAAGAGATTAAATGATTTCTGCAGTCACACAGTCATTTGCTATCAAAACCAGGGCTTAATCCAAGTTTTTTCTGATTCCACATATATATCTCCCAACTCTACACATTACGTGATACTTCCTTTTGACTCGTATACATGTTTTTAAAAGTCCTTTCTCCATTCTGTTCCCTTTCCTCTCTAAGTCTACTAGATTAGTGATTTATTTTTCAAAATTGAGCCCAATTGCTGTAGCTGTGCTCTGGCTAGAGCTATCCTCTCATTCTGTTTGTATTTCAGGTAGAAAGATCAGTACCACAAGATCCACGGGCATAAATGGCACCTAACCTCCTATTCATGTCTCTATATGGGCCAGCCAAGAAGGTCTTATTTAGAGGGATGAGCTTTTTAAGTACATCTTGACCCCAAGAAAGCAGAAGTATGAGAAAGAGATGGAAATAACCCAGCTCTACATCAGTATCATCCTTGACTCCTTAACTCTGCCTCAGCCTGCAAAATTCACTAAGTAGCTAAATCGTGCTGTTTCTATTCTCTACGACATCTTCCAAATCTGTACTCTTGTTTTTTCCTCACAGCCAGAACCTCCCTGTTTCAGCCTTTTATTATCTCTCACCTGGACTATTGTAACAGTCTCCTAATTTGTCTCTCTGTCTCATGTCTTTCCTCTCTGCAATCCTTCCTCCCCAGCTGCCAAAGTGATCTTGCTAAAGTGTGTCTGGAGGAGGTAGAGTGAATATAATGGTGCAGCAGGAAGCAATGGCTCTCTTACCACATAGCTTCAAAATGATATAGAAAATGCACCAGGTCAAATCCTGATTGGAAAATCTAAAGAAACCAAATCACAATAAGTGACTTTTCTTTTTTTTTTTTTCTAATAATAGCCTTTTATTTTTCAAAATACAAGCAAAGATAGTTTTCAACATTCACCCTTGCAAAACTTTGTGGTTCCATATTTTTCTCCCTTCCTCTCCATCTTCTGCCTCCCCCTTGATAGCAAGTAATACAATATAAGTCAAATATGTGCAATTCTTTTAAATATGTTTCCACATTTATCATATATACAAGAAAAATCAGATCAAAAGGGGAAAATGAAAGGAAAAAACCAAGCAAACAAACAACAATAACAACAAAGGTTAAAATACTATGTTGCGATTCACAATCAGTCCCCACAGTCTCTCTCTGGGTAGAGATGGCTTTCTCCATCAAAAGTCCAACGGAATTGGTCTGAATCACCTCATTGTTGAAAAGAGCTAAGTCCATCAGATTTTATTGTTGTGGCCATGTACTATGTTCTCTTGGTTCTTCTGATTTCCCTCAGCATCAGTTCATGAAAATCTCTCCAGGCCTCTCTGAAATCATCCTGCTGATCACTTCTTACAGAACAATAATATTCTATAACATTCATATACCATAACTTATTCAGCCATTCTTCAACACCTGGGCAGCCACACAGTTTCCAGTTTCTTGCTCCTACAAAAAAGGGCTGCTACAAACATTTTGGTACATGGGGGTCCCTTTCTCTTTTTTGTGATCTCTTTGAGATTCAGACCCAGTAGAGACACTACTGGATCAACGCATGTACTCAGTATCATGGCCCTTTGGGCACAGTTCCAAATTTGACTGCAGATTATCTTTTTGGGACCATCTAATGAAGTGGAAGGATCCTTTCTTAGACTTGTGCTTTAAAATGAACAAAAGAAAGCACAGGAGATTTCCAGAGAACCCAAATTGAGTGAGGGTTCTCTAATTTTTTTAGAAACCAGACTGTGGACTCCAAGTCAAGAATCTGTGCTCCAAGATCCCAAACTCCAGATTGACTGTGACATTCTTCACTAGAGATGTTTCTCATACCAACCATTCCCAAGGCTAGAAGAATAAGCAAACAACAAAAAACAATAATGGCAATAAGAATCTCAACATAAAAAAAACTATTATAATGACAGAGAAACGCTAGACACAAACTTAGAAAATGAGAATGAGTCAAAAAACCTACAAGGAAAACCTCAAAAAAAAAAAATGTAGTGTAGACACAGGTCCAACCAGTATATCTGGAAGAGATAAAGTAAGAGTTTAAAAAGGAGTTAAATTGATTTTTAAAAACCAAATTAGAACAGTAAAGGAAAAATATGGGAAAAGAAATGAGAGCTATGGAAAAAAGATATGGAGAGAAAATTGACAGCTTGGAACAAGAGGCATAAAACCTCACCCAAGAAAATTGCTCCTTCAAAATTAAAATTGATCAAATAAGAGTTCATGACTCCATGAGGCATCAACAAATATGAAAAGAGAGCCAAAAGAATGAAATATAGAAGGAAATGTAAGGTATCTCATAATGACTGACCTGAAAAACAGATCAAGAAGAGTTAATTTAAGAATCACTGGACTGCTCAAAAGCCATGATCAAAAAAAAAAAAAAGACCCTAGACGTACTATTTTAAGAAATCATAAAATACAACTGTTCAGTTTCTTAGAACCAGAGGGCAAATTAGATATAGAAATGATCTGTTAGTGGTGGGGAACTTGGAATAAAATATTACTGAAGACAAAAGATTTAAGCTTACAAACAAGAATAACTTGCCCAGCCAAATTTAGTCTAATTCTGTAGGGGGGAAATGACCCTATAATGAAACTCTTAGCATTACTGAGTAAGATACCAGAGGTGAATGGAAAATTTGACATGTAAACATAAGAGTGAAGAAAAGTATAAAAATATAAACACGAGTGAGTATTTATAAGGGATTAAACAAGGATAAGCTGTTGACATTCTTATGCATGGAGATGATACATGCAGTCTCAAAAAACTTTAACATCATCAGGAAACATATATCATGTTTAATTAGACAGAAGACCTTAGTATGATCTAGTATGTTTGGATGATCATAAAGGAAGTAAAAGGAAGAGAAAAATGGGATAGAAGGAAAAATAGAAAGAATGGGGGGGGGGTAGTTTCTCCTAAATGGTGTGCACAAGAAGAAGTCTAAACAAGGAAGAAGATTTGGGATGACTACATGACACTTGAACCTAACTCTCAGCAAAACTAGTCCAAGGAGAGAAGATTGCACACACACATACACATGCAAAGAGAGAGAGAGAGAGCCAGACAGACAGACAGAGAAAGATATAGAGGCACAGAGACAGAGAGAGAGGAGGGAAGGAAAAAGTAAGGAAGAAAGGAAAGGAAGAAGGAAGAGAAGGAGCAAGAGAGAAATAGAATGGAAGAGAGAGAGAGTTGAGAACAGAAATACATTACCTCAACAGCAAAACAAGAGAAAGGGTCAAAGGAAAGGAAAGAATAAGAAAAAGGGGAGATTAAGGAAGGGATTAATCAGAAATAAAACAAACTCTTGAAAAGGTGGCAGCAAATAAAGAGCAGGAAAAGTTTAAGAGAATAAGATGGAAGGAAATACATAATTAACAATAGAACTAAATGTGAATGGATTGAACTCACCCATAAATTGAAAGAAGATAGCTGAATGAATTGTAAACCCTCATCCAACAATATACTGTTAACAAGAAATATATTTGAAATAGAAAGATACACATAGTATTAAAATATGAATAAGAGCAGAATATATCATATTTCAGTTGAGTTTTTAAAAAGGCAGGGATAAGAATTATGATCTCAGACAAAGTGATAATGACAAAAGATCTAATTAAAAAAGAGATACGGAGAAACTAGATTGAGACAACCAATTAATATCAATACCAAACACATATGTGCCAAATGACACAGCATCAATACTTAAAGAAAAAATTAAATGAATTATAGGGAGAAATAGGCAGTTGGGTAGGCACAATGGATAGAATGTGAGGCTTAGAATCTGGAGTTCAAATCTAGCCTCTTGACAGTTAGTAGCTGCATGACCCTGGGCAAGTCAGTGAGTCTTATTTGCTTCAGTTTTCTCATCTGTAAAATGAGCTGAAAAAGAAAGTGTCAAACCACTCTAGTGTCTTGTTCAGGAAAAACCCAAATGGGGTCATGAAGAATCAGACATGACTGAAATGACTGAACAACATGTTACATGTGGAGAAATAGACAACAAAACTATGAAGTAGGGGATCTCAATTTACTCCTTTGTGGTCTCAATAAATGTCTTTCTCTCTCTCTCTCTCTCTCTCTCTCACACACACACACACAGAGAAATATAGATAGGATTTTAGAAAAGTTAGACATTTTAGATTTTTGGAGAATATTGAGTGGGAATAGAAAAGGATATACCCAATTCTCAGATGTGTATAATATCTTCACAAAAAAATGACCACTTATTAGGGCATAAAAACCTCATAAACAAATGTAGAAGTGAAAAAAAAAGATTAAATCCTTTTCTTACTGACCATAATGCAATAAAAGTTATATTAAATATAGGGCTTTTAAAGCAATAATTAAAATTAATTGGAAATTAATTCTGCAGGAATGGTGCATTAAAGAATAAATCACAGAAGCAATAAATAATTTCATTAAAAATAATGACAACAATGAGACAAATACCAAAATTTTGGATATGTGACCAAAGCATTCTTTTGGGGAAAATTTCTATCTCTAAGTGCTTACATTAAAAAAACAAAGAAGAACATATAATAAAACAAACTGGACAAGTAACTAAAAATGATTATAAAACAAAAATTCCCAATTAAACATTAAAATAGAAACTCTAAAAATCAAAGGAAAAAAAATAGCAAAATTGAAAGAAAAAATAATAACAGTGAATTAATGAAAATTACTAGGAGCTTTTTTTTTTTTAGAGGAGACTTTAAAATAGACAAGCAATTAGCTAACTTGGTTTTTAAAAGAAAGAAGAAAAGTAATTTACCACTATCAAAAATGAAAATAAGGTGAATTCACACCTAATGAAGAAGAAATAAAAGAAACGATTAAGAGCTATTTTGCCTAATTATATCAATAAAACTGATGATCTAAATGAAATAAGATATATTTATAAAAACACGAGTTTCCCAAATTAAAAAAAAAAAAAACCAGAAAACAAAAGATTGAAATTTAACTTAGCTTGAAATTAAACAAGCCTTAAATTCATTCCCAAAGGAAAAAAAAAAAAAAATCCAGGACCGGATGGATTTACATGTGAATCTTTTTTAAAAATTAAAGAATAATTAATTCCAATTACTATTTGGAAAAAAAAGGGAAAACCTAAATTAAGAAGAGTTGAAACAGAGAAAAAAAAAATATATAGACTGGTATATTTAATGAAGATTGATGCAAAACATGTAAAAAAAAATGTTATCAAGTAATCAAATAACCTACCACAAATAACCTACCACAAAGATTTTACACTGTGAACAAGGGAGATTGCAAGACAGTTTCAATATTAGGAAAATTATAAACACAATTGACCATATTAATAACAAGGTAGCAAAAATGATATATTATAGCAAGAAAAGATACAATTAGCTTTCTTGTTAGTAATCTTCAAAAGCACAAGAATAAATGGAGTTTTCCTTAATATGATAAGTGGTATCTATCTAAAACCAAATGCCAGCATTATCTGATGTGGGGATAATGGAAGGATTATCTCTGGGATAAGGCAAGGATGTGCATTTTCACTATTACTATCACTTCAGTATGAGAAATGATAGTCAAAGCAACAAGATAAGAAAAAGAAATCAAGGAAATAAAAGTAGGAAAAGAGGAAACAAAATGATCGCTTTCTGTAAATGATTCAATAGTTTGCTTGGAGAATCTTGGAGTCAACTAAAAAACTAATTGAAAGAACAACTTCAGCAAAATTGTAGAAAATAAAACCCCACAATTCAAGAGTATCTGTGACTATAATACTGCTAAAGGATTTATTTTTCTTACTTTCTCAGTGGAGACTGGGAGGTAGGAAAGAAAGAGAATTCAGACCTGAAAATAAAATAAAATTGAATTTTATTTTAAAAGTACCTGAGTGACCTCATCATTCTCCTGCTCAATAAAATCCAGTAGCTCACATATGAACTCATCTGTTTTGCATTTAGAGTGCTCCATATTCTGGCCCCAACCTTCCTTCATCTTCCTTCTTTCCTTATGTGATGGTGATGCAGTCACATCCCAGTCATAGTCCCACCCATTGTGAATTCCCTTTTCTTTCACAAATTATCAATTTATCTTGTATTTCCCCATCTACAACCACATCATGCTGCTTAGCAAGAGGAAGGGAACACGTTTTCATTAAGCATCTACTATAGTCAGGCATTGTGCTAAGAGTTTTACAGATATCATCCTATTTAGTTCTCACATCAACTCTAGGAATTATGATGGCCATTTTGCAGTTGAAGAAACTGAGGCAAATGGAGGTAATGACCTGATTGAGTCACAGCTAGTAAGTGTATTAGTCTGGATTTGAACCATATCATTTTGATTCCAAGACCAATGCTATGACTACTGAGCAAATTAGCTGCTTAGTATGTAAGCTCTTCAAGAATAGGGTATTTTGTCTTTGTATCCAGAACCTTGAGCACTGTACATAGTACACCAGAGATTAGGGCACTAATAGGGAGCTGATCTGGAATTTCACTGAGAAATGAGAAAACTCCAATTAAGTCCCTAGGAATTTAAGCACTCATTGGGCACACGTTCAGTTCTAACTATGTGGGCTGGCATATTCTTAGTCCTCAGCATCCTTTGAGAGTCATCTGGGGCACTGCTGGCAACAATATATGTTAGGGGTGGAACCTGCACCTAGGTCTTCCTAACTCTGAGGCCAGTGATCGAGTCATGATTCCATAGGTGCCTTTCATAGCACATTACAGATACTCAACAAATGTTCACCAAATGAACAAACATAGGTTTTGCCATGTCTCTTAGTGACTAATGTTAGATATTCAGGGAAAATGCAGAACAATGCAATTTCATTGATGACTTCATCATCATCGTCACCGACATCTCTTCCACCATTACCATCGCCATCATCATCACTACCATTACCATCATCACCACTGCAACTACCACCACCATCACCACCATCACTACTATCACCACCATAACTACCATCATCATCACCATCATTACCATTACCACATCACCATCACCCTCTTCCTCCTCATAAAGCTAATGACTATTCAGCTCTTTAAGTTGTGAAGCCATTTATAATTGCCATTTGATTGGAACTGAAAGGATTTTGCCTTAAAATACAGAATTTACCTGAAATCCAAAGACATCTGAAGAATGGATTACCCCATTGGGTAAAGCGTTCCTCATCACTGGAGATCTTTGAGTAGACATTGTGCAACCACTTGTTGAGGTTTTTTCAGGCTAGTTTATGATTTCAATAGGAATGGGTATGGATGCTAATCTTTGAGTTTTTCCTAAATGTTCTAACCCATGGGCAGACACATAGAACTCCAGGAGTTAGGCTCTTTTCATTTCTACTTTTTTTTTTTTTTCAAAAATAACAGTGGAATTAAACACACACACATTCTCATTTGTCTTTGGATTTGCTCTTAAAGCGGCCAACACGTGGCGATGGAAGCAGAGCTGCTGGCCGATCGTATGTTTTCCAATAATGAGCCAAAGTGCGGGGGATAGTATAGAAGCAGTGCCAAGGGGATAACAATTCAGATGCAGAAAAAAGCATCTATAAATGGGTTTTATCCCCAGCAGCGTAGCTAATTTTATCCTGATTACAGTTTTTAGCATTCAGAGAAAATTGGGCTGAAAAATACTGTGTTCTCCATCCTCACTGATAAACAGCATTTCTTTATTATGGGTTAGAAACAGGCCATGGTCCAATGGGTAGTGGGGCATAATGGGGATAGGAAGGCTAGCGTGGGTCTCTCTCCCATTTGGATTATTGCTCCCACTGTTGTAACGTCATTGACGTTGAACCTAAGATGATTCAACTCTTTGTCAACACCTTTGATGACAATTCTACTATTTAGATGTTGGAAACTCAGAGAGGTCCACAGTCTCTTTGGGGTTCTTCAGCAGAAGAACTTATCTGATACTTAGGTGGAATGGTTAGTAGAGGTGCAAGACTTGGAGGCAGGAAGAGCTGATTTTGAGTCACTTCATCTCTGTCTGCCTCATTTGTAAAATGGAGGCAATTTTAGCACTTAATATACAGGATTATTGGGGGAGGTTGAAATAATTTCTATACATATATATGTGTATATACACCTACATATACATATTTATATACATATATACACACATTGCATATGTATATATAGTTTTGCAAACCTTAAAGGATGATATAAATGCTACTTTTATTGTAATTATTATTATTCTGGAACCACCTTGCCAGCGGTTTTACCTTCATAAACTTTGAGAGTTGGATTCTTCCATTCAGACACTCACTCAAGCATCTGGTTTGCTCCACCATACTTGTTGTGTTGATTCTAGACACATCAGACCTTAATGCTGGAGCCCAAAGGCAGTCAGAAGCTGTCTAATCCAAGCCTTTCATTTTACAGAGAAGGAAATTGAGACTCAGATAAATGAGGTGCTTCACCTAACAGGGGCTACAGCTAATACTTGGCCTGGAAGTCAGAAGGTGTGGCTTCACATTTTGATTCTGATGATGAGTTGTGTGACATTGGACAAGTCATTGGAGTTTTCCAAGGTTCAGTGTCCTCATCTCTAAAATAGGGATAAGAACAGGATCCCCTTTATAGGGCTGTGAAGAATAAATAAGAAAATCCATCTTAAATCTTCCTGAACCACAAAGTTCCATGTAGATAGGAGTCATAATTATTATTATAGAAGCCACCTGAACATCTCCAGATGTCCAAAGACAAAGGAAACATTTAAAATTGCACAGAGAAATCTATCAGCTCTAACTGGGACTAAGCCTTATTCAAGTTGACATTAGTTCTGAGAATTTTTTTTTTTATTTCAGTCACTAAAGTTACCAAGATTCTAAAAAGCTAAATGGCTCACAAGAGCTTATTAGTGGTGGAGTGGAACAAAAGAACTAAAAATCAGAGGAAGTAAGTTCAATTCTGTTTCAGATACTGGCAAAGAAAAAGGACAGGGTGCTGGTTCTTGGAGCTAGAGGACCTGAACTCAAATCCGTCTCAGACACTTATTCATTGTGCCCCCTTGAGTTTCTTTACCTCTGCACAGTTTCCTCATCTATAAAATGGGGAAAAGAATAGTCTCTACTTCCCCTGGGTTATTATGAGAATTAAATGAGATATTTGTAAAGTGCTTAGCACAGTGTGTACACAAAAAAGACACTTAATAAATTTCTTTCCTGCCTTTCTCCTTTCTTCCCTCTTTCCTTCCTTCTTCCTTCCTCTTCCCCTTTTTCCCTTCTTTTCCTTCATTCCTTTCTCCTTCCTTCCCTTTTGTTCTTCCTTCTTTCCCTTTTTTTCTTCCCTCCTCTTTCTTCCTTTCCTTTTTATGAGTTTTCTTACTTGGGAGATCAATATACCAAAGAAGTCACAGCTTTGAATTTAAAAAAGAAAGGAAGGAAGGAAGGAAGGAAGGAAGGAAGGAAGGAAGGAAGGAAGGAAAGGAAGAAAGAAAGAAAGGAAGAAAGAAAGGAAGGAAGGAAGGAAGGAAGGAAGGAAGGAAGGAAGGAAGGAAGGAAAAAAGAAAGGAAGGAAGGAAGGAAGAAAGAAAAGAAAGAAAGAAAGGAAAAGAAAGAATGAAAAAGGAAAGCAAGATAGTTTTATATGGGTCTTCACTAATGCCCTGACAATGAGTTCTCCATCTTAGCTTGTGGCGCTACTCACTTTCTCTCTATACCCCCACCTCCGGGGAAGCTGATGGATTTGGGCAGTCCAGACAGCATGGAGAAAGCAATGTCCAACAGAAAGTGGCAGCCCGGAACTTAAGGTCTGCAAACTAGAGGTGAGGGACCCGGGGCTGGAATGGTGACAGGGAAGTCACAGGATGCACTTTCTGCTTGGAGATGAATTAAGCAGAGAGTACAGAGTATTCTTCCAGGGGCAGGCCTCCAAATGGAAGAGCACCAGAGTGAAGGATTTCCTGTTCTCCCCAGCTAGGAAAGCCTTGTGGCATGAAAGGTCTCGAATATTCATCTAAACACTGGCCCTAGCAGATGTGGGGGGCAAACACCGGTTCTGTGCACTGTCGTACCGTCTGTTTTCAGGAGAAGCAGAAGCAGGAGTCGAGGAAATCACACTGTGCATTCCTTGGATCGCCCAAGTTCAGAAGGGCCCATGGGCTGCAAGGAAACTCATGGGTCTGTCTGAGGGAGGCTGTGGGTGTTGATGAATGCTCGGGGTTTTATTATGTATTGTTTTACTGCTTGTATTGATTCTATGCCAAGAGTAAACACTATCTGGCAGTTAACTACGCCTGTCCGTTCCAGTGGGGAGCAATTCCATTACGCCAAGGTCATGGGATGAGAGTTAAGTGAAATATAGCCTGATCATGCAGGACTGAGGCGGTTTCTTGTAGAATGGAGGTTCAAGAGTTGATTATAAGTGGGCAAATCCATATAATCTTTCCCGACCGCCAACAACTAAAATGGCCACCTAGACATAAAGCAATGGAAGGTCATTTAATGTCTGAGGACCCGAGAGCTTGGTATTTCCTGAACACATATTCCCTCCTCCATCTTCCAGAGGGTAAAGAGTATATAAACAGCAGGCTAAGCATAGAGCTAGCTTAAATAGCCTAACTAATCTGCTTGTCTCATTTATTGGCTATTTCTTGCTGTCTCTGTCCTTTGAGGTGGGGTGGGAGAATGTATACCTAGCAGTGGGAAGATGGGGTTCACAAGCATTGGACATTTAATCACTTTTCTCAGCTGATTCTGGAATGTTAACCCAAACAGGTGAACTGAGTCATGGTTCCCCCAATAATGTGTTAGTATCCTTGTCTTTTTCCAACCCCCCCCCCCCCCCATAACTATTTCCATCTCCAAATTTTCTGCTTCTGGGTTTCTAAAATTTGCATTTCTTTTATTTTTATGTTAGCAGAAACACAATTTCATCTGAAATGGTTTGTCATTTGACCATTTATTGGGGAAGGGTCTTATTCTGATATTTATTTGAATTCCCACTACATCTTGGACATCTGACTTCACTCATCAGTGATATCTGATACAAAAGCTTATTTCTCACTTTCAACTTTCTCTTATTTTATTTGTATTGATTTTGTTTTACAAAAGGTGGATTTTGTTTTGTTTTATATAATCAAAATAATCTATTTTGTTTATTGTGTCTTTCATGTCAATTTGCCTCTAATAGCTCTATTACATTTTTGGTTAAGAACACAGAGATGAGAGAGACCCAATTTCTGTTTTCAAGGAGCTTATAATAAAGCAGGGGAGGTTAGATAGGGACATAGATATCCATAATACAAATGAGAATATGATAAATGCAGAGAAGAGGCAAAATCAGGTGCTTGGAAACATGGAAGCCAGTGGGATCAGTTTCATTGGGGAGGCAGGGGAAGAGGAAGAGCTTTAGGGAAGGGGTAACATTTGAGCTGAGCCTTAAAGGCCACATATAGATGGGCAGATTGAACAAATATATAAAAGCAGAAAAGGGCCAGAGGAGAATCAATTGGGAGAAGGGAAGATATTTATCATGGAGAAAAGCTGGAGGGATGAGGGTAAGTGACAATAATAGAAGAGGAAACAGACTTGCAGGATCATCCATTTACAATTAAAAGCCTGTGAGTTCAGTGCTCTGGTGCTACAGATTAAGAAACCGAGGCACAGAATGAGTTAGGGAGCTGGGAAATGGCTGGTTGATTGGAATTCAGGTCCTCCTGACTCTTGTGTCCAGGATCCCATTCACCACCCCACACTGCTATTTGTTTTGCTTGGTTTCAATGGGCAAAACCAGGAGTGGGTGGAAATTGCAGATAAAGACACATCCCAGACTCTAATACAGGAAATAAACAAAAACAACTCCCCGCCATTAAAACTTACTAAAATTGGAATGGGCAACTTCTCCCCCTTGAGGCACTCCTCCCAGAACTCCTCCCATAAGCCCACTTAAGGAGGAACCCAGGCCAGCCTTCCCTACACTTCCCACCCAGTGACACTCCCCTGGTCTTTTCTATAATGGCCACAACCCTCCCTCATTCCATCCAATTCCCATGCATGTCATGCCATCCCCTCCCTGATGTCATGGTCTTGGAGAGTAAAGGATGAACAACAATGGCCCTGGCCTTCTCTCTGTAGTCTGCAGTTTTAGTGGCTTCCCCAGGAGATTATAAGCATCTTGAGGGCTGTCTTTCTTTTTCATATTCCTATCCCCAGAGCTCAGCACAGTATCTGGCACATGGTCTGTACATAAGGTTACTGAGGGACTGACTGGCTCACCACCTCCTAGGGATGTTGTCATGAGGATTCTTGCTTTGGATTAGACAGCCTCCTTCTGACTTTGGGTTCTGGGGACTGTGGGACCCTGGAGGTTCAGAGAGGCCGACGGTGACCAGCTTTCTAGGTGTTGATCACAACTCTCCTATTTCAAGGATAAAGACAGGAGACCTCTGGGTCTTCCATGCTTGGTCCAGAACAACCACTCCATCGGAACCTGGCCTTAACAAAAAGACAAGGAAAGGAAACTGAAGCTAGTGAGGTGGTACATTTGACAGAATGTTGAGTCTCGAGTTCAAATCTAAACTCAGATGCTTACTAGCTAGGTGATGGGCAAGTCACTTTATCTCGGTTTACTTCAGTTTCTTATCCATAAAAATAGGAGTAATAATAGCAGCCACCTCCCAAGATTGTTGTGAGGATCAAATCTGATCATATTTGTAAAGTTCTTTTTTTGCAAACTAACAAAATGTTAAGATAGTTATTAAATAATTTCTAAAAATATCAATAAGAAACCCATCCTATGTTAACACATTTTTTTTATGAGAAATAACATTTTCCAAAACTAAAATATTATTGAGAAGAGTAGCATTGTTGTATATTTCCCCAAACTTTTTTAATGTCCGGCTTCATCAAAGACAGCTGGATTCTCTTATCTGATTCTCCTATCTGATTCTCCTATTCAGTCTGTTGTGAGATATTGCTTTGGCTGGAGTCTATGAAGAAAATCTGGTCTCAAACAGACTGGGAGTTACAAAAGAGGAGGAGTATTTTAGTCCATAAATAATATCTTAGTATGACTGAAAATAATCTTGACTTCAGAGAGCTCCTTAGAAGGGTCTCAAAGCCCCCAAGTATCCTCAGCCCACATTGTGAGAAAGAGATTGTCCCAGAGGTTCATTTTAGCTGCAAATCTCTGATCCTCTGAATACTTCTAGAAATAAAGGATATATTCCCCCAATAAAAGTGGACAAATGCAAAGTTACACATAATGACTTTCTCAGCAAAGCTGAACATAAGAAATAAAATGTCATTATAATTAGAAGCCTGGATTTTGATAATGGCTTTGTGAAAATGAGCATCTTTAATTTCAATGCTTCTGTGAGCTAGGGAAAGAAAGGAGCTTTTTTCCTGGGATAGATTTAGAGCTAGAAGGAACTTTGGGAGTAGGGATATGCTATCAAATGTTTAATAACTGGCTCCCCAAAGAAAATATGTACCCTCAAAACATCGTTAAATTTAATCTAGGTTATTAACATTTTTTCCTATAGCTTCCTCCAATCTTTCTAGATTAGAGACACAAATTCAAGCCCTGATTTGTTGTGTTTGCTGATTCTGAGATATAGCATATGGCTGACGTGGAAAATTTAACAATCGGCTACCTGACCGGAGAGGGCACCAGCCTGCCCCTGCTTGGAGGTCATCCAGTTTAATCTCCTCATTTTACCAATGAAGACGATGCTCAGATACATACAACTAGTAAGTGATAAAGCTGAGATTTGAACCCAGCCCTCCCTTCTTTCCACCATATTGTTCCCATTCAAACAACAGGGTTCTATTCCATTATATTCCATGAGAATTATTTGAGGAAGTAACATAGACGAGACTGTAATTCATGTGAAGTGAAGTGAAGTCAATCCAGTCCCGCCAGCCCAGTCGATTGCTCATTAATTTATTTTGATGTTTGGATTTCCAATTCCAAACAGGTTATCTGGCAAATAATAGGCATTTAATAAGTGCTTGTTTAATTAAATTAACTCAAAACATTGATTCAACATTTCTAGTGTTTGAAGCACTCTAGTAGTCAAGAGGAACATGGTCCCTGCCCACAATGAACTTAAAACCCATTATGTTTAAAAGAGATGATTGCTGGGGTCTCTAAGGAAAACCTTTATTAAAAAAAAAAACAATAAAAGTAAGGGAGCTCTTATTACTTAGCAACATGATCAGCTCTTCTGCAATGGAAGCAGGTCTTCTTTAGTCTGAATAAATCACATCTCCCACATTTGTATTACTATTTTTTCCCAAGTCATGGAGATGCTAATGTGAGTAGTGAAATACAAAGTCATTTAAAAGTGCTAATGAATTCATAGCTTTTTGTGTCATCATATATTTTCTCAGTCAATAGATGGTAATAGTACAACTTTTCTCACGTCAGGGCAAAAGGAAGTTTTAGAGATTAAAAAAAAGCTACTGGTATCCACAGCTGGATGATGCTCAAGGGGCTAGTGGAATTCAAATCCCAAGAATGTTGCTCAATGAGCCTTAATGGAGACAAGGAAATATTGCCTGGAAATGTCTTCTTAAGCAGAGAGTCTTGGGTAGGAAAAGAGAAATTCAGTTCCAGGACCTTTTTATTAATGGCCCCTGGGTGAGGGTAGGGACAGATTAATCAGGTGCTTATAACAAAGATGGGGGCCACAGCAGGGTCAGAAAATGGTGAGCTTCTCCGTCCCCAGGCTGGGCAGGTTGTCGTTGTCACTGCTGTTCTTTTTAGCATCATTAATATTGATCGACCCGGACAATTAACCAAACCACCTGTCTAACCTCTCACCATCTGTTTCTCATTCCTACAGGAACTCCCTCATAGGGACACCACCCTGTTCTTTCTCCGTGTTTAAACCACTCATGGAGTCACTGAATCATAGGTCAGAGCCAGAAGTCACATGAACCAGCGAGTACCTAAACAGGGGTCCCCTCTCCAACAGCTTCCATAAGTGGTCATCCATCTTTGGTTTGGCCTCCAAATCCATTCATTAACTTTCAATCAGTGAGTTCCCAATATTCATTATGTGTTTCCAACACAGGAGACCAGCTAGCTGTTTCCTCTCTGGCCATGATCTTCATCCTTTCCCTTCAAGAGCCTGGGACTCTCCCCCTGGCTCCACCAGTTCTGACAGTAGAAAGAAAAGCCAGTTCCAAGTTAGGAAAACAGCACGCACATGTGGATTTATCGCACATCTGTTTCTGGATCCTCCATGTGTCTGCAACATCCATGGGACTCTTTGCCTATGCAGGTCAGAAGCTTCTCTTCAACTCTTAATCTTAGAGAATTGGTTTCTCACTAATAAATACAAAATATATGCAAAGGATTTTTGTCTTGATTTTGTTTTGTTCCCTTTGGAGAGGACTAGGATTACTGGAAGGCACCAGCAGCTGGGGAAATCAAGAAAGGCTTCATCTAGAAATCGGTGCTTGATCTGAGCTTTGAAGGAAATCAGCAATGCTTAGAGGAGGGGGAGCTTGGCTGTATGGTAGCTAGCTCCCACAGAGGCGGAGGAATCTTCCAGGGTGAGGAAGCTGCTGGAGGATGGAGAAGTCTGGAGAAGTAGGATCGGAGCCAGGAGGAAGCATGAAGAGAAATAACAAAGACCGAAGGTGGAATGCTATGCAGCATGGCAAAAGCAGCTGGCGTAGCCCTTGCACCATCCGTCCTTGGCAGTCCTCCTCCAAACCTGGCTCACCAGCTCCAAACTTTACTCACGCCAGCGGAGCTGAGATTTTTCCCGGAGTGGGGGCTTTGTCATAGCTATCACTCTGAGGGTCCCATGGGGAAAGACTAGTGTAAAAGGGGACATATTCCTACTCTCTGTCACTATCAACAATCAGTAAACATTTAGTAAGTATCTACTCTGTTCCAGGCACTGAACTAAGCACTGGGGATACAAATGTGAAAAAGGGAAAGCCATGGCCTCAAGAAGCTTATAATCAAATGGGGGAAAACACACAAAAGAAAGCTGAAAAGGGTGTGGAGCTTGGTGGAGAAGTAAGTCCAAAGTAACATAGGCAGGTAGGAAAGATCTTCCAGGGCTCTCTCCTGTAGCCCTTGAGCCCCAACATGTGTGCTTCCATTTACACAAAGTCATCATAACGCCATCATTGACTCTTTAACAGAAAACATTTAATAAAATAAGAAGTCAAAAGCAATAAAAATAAATAAATATAATTACCCAGAAATATCTGATGTGGGGAGGGAGAGTGGGAATATACTTAACAGTAAGCTAATAGTGACAAGTGCATGAACAAAGGAACACAAATATACTTGGAGCAACTGCGTGACTCTAGATGTTAGTAATCACTTTTTGGTAGTCTGCATCACATATTACCCATCTTCTTCTAAACCTCTCTCTTTGCCTCTTGGAATAAAGCCACTGCTATTCTGTTGCCGAAGCTGTATTAAGTTCTTTTAGAATTTAGTGGCTATAGTAAGTTCTTTGAGTAAAGCAGCATCATTATATGCTTTCAGTGAATCAGCAGGTCCCATAAGTCTAGAATTTATCATTATAACCAGGTCTATTAGGCCTATTCTGTATGGACTACAAAGAGTTTTTCCTTCTCAAGCCACAAAGGGCAGTAATGGAAAATCCAGGCAAGGTTCTGAGAGGTTTCTTCTCTCTCAATCTGTCAGTAGTGAGAGGACAATGAAATTTTTCTCCCAATCACTCTTCAAATAGCACAAGTTTCTGTTTTCTTCAGTCAACTCTCAGCAAAACAACACTTCCAATAAGCACAACTCTCTGCAAAGCCTTTCTTTACCTCCCTGAATCTCCTTCTCAAGTCATAACATAAAGGTCAGCAAGGATATGGCCCTAAAGGATTTCTCAGTAAGGGAAGCCTTAATTACCTAACCAAGTGAGAACATTTCTTTTTCTCTTCTTTCTTTCTTTTTTAAAAAAGCATTTTATTGACAAAACATATGCATGAGTAATTTTTCAACACTGACCCTTGCAAAACCTTCTGTCCCAAATTTTCCCTTCCCTCCTTCCTTCCACTCTCTCCCCTAGATGGCAGATAATCCAATACATTAAATATGTTAATATATAGAGAACATTTCTATTTAACCAATCAAATAATCAATCAATCAACCAACAGTGTTAGGATACAAAGCCATAGGATAAAATGGAGGGAGGTTCACAGGAGGCACGTTTGGGTTTTATATAATTTAGCAAAGCAGCTCAGAACACAGCGTTTGACCATGTAGTACCATAGGGATGAGACCCATCCTGACAAAACCTGGGAGGAAATTGCTGGGCTCTCTGGGTGGGAGGAGAAGGTTGAGTTTTGTCACCTCTTCCCCTTACCCATCACCCAAAAAAGGACCTGGTGAACCTCAGAAGGTTTGGACTTCCCATCAGAGGCTCCAGGAAGGAGAAAAGAGGTTTTCTAGGACCAGAGTTTACCTCTCTGCCAAATTTGCCCTCTAACCTTGAGCTCAAGGTCCCTGAAACTCTATAGTAATTATGGGAAAGTGTTCTTCCAAGATTTTTTTTTTTGGGGGGGGTGTAATAGAGGGAGAGTGATATCTGTGCCAACTGTTATCAATATATCACCTTGGCAAAAAGACATTTACAAAAGCTAACTGAGTCTAGCTGATTAATTTATATCAATTGATTATTAATGTGGAAAGTTTGCCGGTGGGGGATTATCATGAAAATGGAAGCTACTTGAGGGCAGGCACTGTCTCTTTTTATTAATTATAATTATTGGAAGTAATTGTGCTTAACACAGTTCCTGGCACATAGTAGGCACTTAATAAAGGTTTTTTTTTTAGATAGGATTAGGCTTGTGATCTGTAGTATTGGAATCCCTCCCCAAATCTCAGAGTCTCCTAAAACCAAATCTGAGGGGAGACATGGTAATCTGGGGAGCTACCTCACTCATCTAAGTAGGGGGGTTGAGAGAGGAAGTCCAAGACGTGCTATACCTATAATTTCTATATTCTAGGGCTGTTGTGGAGGGGGAGGGGAACTTGCAAACTTCCAAGTATTAGGAAAAAAAAACCCAATTATTCTTATTCTGAGAACTTTAAGCTGGTCCGGCTCAGAAGGAATTTTTTACAGATAGATAATTTTTTTCAGTTTCTTCAGTTGTCTTGTCTCCTGATTTGACTTCTAGTCCCTTAGTCCTTATTTACCAGTTTTTTGTGCTGTCTTAGTATTTGACTTTTTATTGTGACATAAATTATTGACGATTCATTACTGCTGTGCTATAGCCTGAGTGCCTGGCTGAGTCATAAAATTAGAATTTCTACTTAGCAGGGGATGAATTGCTGGAGTATATTACTTGTTCCTGAACCAAATCATAATTGAACTGGGCTTTTAGCTCTCTAATATGATAGGTAACTCTGACCCAAGTCTTTGGAAGTTACAGTCATTTCAGTATGAAAACTAGATGCTAAGTATTATTAATAGCACAGTGCCAACTTCAAGATTAAAAAAAAAAAAAGGGCTGCTGTCCAGCCATGTGATCAATCTGGGGCAAGTCATGTTATTGCACAGAGTCTCGGTTTACTCTTCTGTAAAACTGACTATCTGATCCAACTCATCAAGCATCTATAGCACCTATTAAGTACCAGGAACTATATTCTATACTGGATATATCCAGAGAAAATGAAGCAGTACCTGCCTTCAGTGATTTTTAGATTTTCCTGTTTTATCTTCAATGATTTGGCTGGATTCCCTCAAAGGTCCTTTAGGGCTCTCTATTGAAGATTCTAGGATCCACTGCACTTAACACATTTTGGCTTGGATTAGTATTATATGAATTTTTTATCCTACTATTAAATGATACTTGAGGGCAGATATGGTTCCATTTTTCACTGAGTACAATGTCTCATAAGAAAGGAGGAAATTAGGAATCATCTAATAAATCACTAAGTATGGATCAGGCACTGTGTTAAGCATCCTAGGAGAGAGGGGTTATTACTACCCCCATTTTACAGTTGAAGAAAGGTAGGTGGGCAGCAGTTGTTCAGGGTCACACAACTATTATCTGAGGCCAGATCTGAGTGGGGGAACTGTACAGATCCTTGCACTTAAAAGGACAGAAGGATTTCACATACTTCCACCCCTCCCAGCACAAATAGGAACCAGAGGCTTTCAAGACAGGGAGAGATCAAAATGGTGGAGGCTCTCCTGGGTAGGACCTGCCACTGAGTTCATTTGTTCCTCTCTAAACATAATGAACTTGAGTAAAGTGAGGTTCCATCAGAGGTCCAGCAACAAGATAGCAAAAGGAGAAAAGCTTCTTCTCAAGTCCTGAGTCCAGTTTCTGAGCCTTTATTTCATCATCAGCCCAACTAGATGGATGACTCAAACACCACTTGAAAATAAACATCCTCATTACACAACTTTCATATTGGCTAAGATGACAGGAAACAATATTGATGAATGTTGAAGAGGATGCAGGGAAAGTGGGACACTGACACATTGTTGGTGGAATTGTAAACAAATCCAATCATTCTGGAGAGCAATTTGGAACTATGCCCAAAGGGCTACCACACTGTACAAAATCCTTTGATGGAGCAGTGTTTCTACTGGGTCTGTATCCCAAGGAAATCCTAAAGGAAGGGAAAGGACCCACATGTGCAAAAATGTTTGTGGCAGCCTGGCTTGTAGTGGCAAGAAACTGGAAACTGAGTGGATGCTCAACAATGGGAAATGGCTGAACAAGTTATGGGATATGAATGTTATGGACTATTATTGTTCTATAAAAACAATCAGCAGGATGATTTTAGACAGTTCCTGAAGAGACTTACATGAACGGCTAAGTAAAATGAATAGAACCAAGAGAACATTGTACATGGAAACAGCAAGATTATATGATGATCAATTCTGATGGAAGTGACTCTTTTCAACAATGAGATGATTCAGGCCAGTTCCAATGACCTTATGATGAAGAGAGCCATCTGCACCCAGAGAGAGGATCGGGGAAACTGAGGGTAGGGTCATGGAAGAGTATTTTTACATTTTGGTTGTCATTTGCTGGCATTTTGTGTTCTTACTCATTTTTCCCTTTTTGATCTAATATTTCTTGTGCAGCAAGATATTTATGGAAATATGTATAGAACTGCACATGTCTAAGGGAAGGGATGGGGAGAAAGAAGGGGGAAAAATGGAATACAAGGTTTCACAAGAGCAATAATGTTGAAAATTATCCATGCATATGTTTTGAAAATCAAAACCTGTAATAAAAACTTTAAAAAGGAAGTTGCAGGTCCTATCTACATTTCTCTGATTACTCAAAAGCAGTCTGACCTGTGCCTTTCCTAGAACTCATGGGAAGCTTCTATACTTTCTGTTACCTTGCTGAGTCTCAGAGAGGCTGTAGAGTAGATACTTTATCACATATTGTTTTATATTCTTCCTATGACAACAGTAAAACACCGTACGGAACTCAGCAAGAGTCTTTCGCAGTGGCAACAATGACATTATATCAAGATCTATGGCTGGACAGTAGTGAATGAACAAATAAATTGAAAGATCATTGACTGAATAATCACCATGGCCAAGTATTGTGCTAAGTACTGGGGACACGAATCCCAAATCCTGGCAGTCCCTGCCCTAGAAGAGCTTACACTCTAATGGGAGAATATAAGCTATAAGAAGCTCCAGAATGTAGGCAGATGCTAAGTGGAGGGAGCCCATGGGCTCTTTGGCAAGATTGGGGGATGGAGAGGATTCCGATGTAAGTAAATCCACTTCTCTGGAGGAGTTTGCACAGCCAATCAGAGAGAGGCAGAGATGGGGGGGAAGTGTCTACTCCTGGACAACTAAGAGTTTGGGATTTAAGTAAACAGTGAATAAATATAGCATGGAGGTGTTCATTTTGTTCAAAGTCCCAGGGCTATGGATACCAGAATAAGCTGGTCCCAACCCTCAAGGGGCTCCCCTTGTAAAGAGGGAGAGCAGGAAGATTTTAGCCACAAGTCACTTAGAAAGTCTCTGGATATTTAGGGTTCAGCTGTTAATGATTCTTCCTTAAAGTCTCTTCAACTGATCAAATCCTATCCGTTTCTGCTGGTGAACCACTTGACAGGGTCAAGGACTTCCATGACTGGTATTTTTCTTTTCTGGGAGCAGCTGGAGGAGTGGCTGTTGCCAGGCTTCCTCTCCACGGGGGTGGCTCCCCAGGATAAGGGCTGAGCGCTGGTCTGGAAACATCACTATTCCCAAAGGTCCCGGGTTGTCTCCATAAGAGTCTGAGGGGAGACGGTGGTCACGGCACTTGTGATTGTTTAACTTGCCTGGCATATGCTGCCTCCTGTCTCTCCCCCAGGGTGCCCTGCTGCTGCAGGCGGGCTGCCTTGTCTGCCCCGTGGGGGGTACTTGGTTGGCTGGTTGTAAGGATGGCTCTCCCTTTCTCCACTAGATTTGCTTTCCTGCTTGTTGTGTGTGTGTGTGTGGGGGGAGGCTGAGCTGGAACTAAGACCCAGGTCTCCTGTGCCCATCTGCCTGTTGGCAGCAGTTGGCCACCTTTCCTTGCTGGTAGTGTTATAGTCTAATACTTCTGCTCAGCAGGGTAAAAAGCACCAAAATCTCTGCGGTAAATGCACCCAGTGCAAACCCCTGATCAACAGGCTCAGGTTAGTGGCTAGAAGTACAACCTGGGGGATAAAATGTTCAAATCTGCACGAAGCTAACTTGTGCATTCATATTGGACAAGAGTCAGAATATCTTGCTAGAACATCAGGTTGAATCAAATAAGATACAATTTAGTAGGAATAAATGTAAAGTCTTATATTCCGGTTCAAAAAATCCTTTGCTGATTCTTCCAAATGGAGATGGCATCTGTTCTGATCTCCTAACACTTCATAATCCTTCTCCTAATTAATAATATATTTATCTAGAAAACAAGTCTCATCACCTCCTACTGCAGCATAAACTCCTTGGATGCAGGAACGATGTTTTACCTTACTCCCCCAAATGCAGATCGGTTTCTGAAAGTGAGGTGCTTGAAAGGAGAACATTGTGTAGGAATTCATTAAAGAATAATACTGGTTTCTTAGTGCCCTAAAGTTTTACTTAATTGAGATTTGGAGGAAATATGGAGTCTTTTATACATTTGTTATCTTTGTCATGACCTCCTCTGGCTTCTGACCAATGATCAATCAATCAATGGGCATTTGGTTGAAGATTTTGAATTATTTAAAGATAAATTTATTTATTTTAAACATTTATAATTCTTACTTCCCCCTCCCCCTCCCACTGAACAGAAACAATTCCCCCACCCAATAAAACTCTGTAAACATACAAAGCAAAACAAATTCCCACATTGGCCATGCCCATTTCTTTCCGCACTTTTAATTCATCAATTCTGGTAGGAATGGGTGGTATATTTCATTTTCTCAATGGTCATTCATTGTGCCAGATGCTGTGGTATGGATTAAGGATACAGAGACCAAAAGCCCTGCCCTCAAGGAGTTTATATTCCATCCTGAATCTATTTAAGTGCAGCCCCTATTTCTAGCCAAGCACAGAACATTTATAAGAGACTCTCCTAATTGTGCAGGAGAATACCGACACAATATGATGTGTTTGAGGAAGGTGTGGAGTGGGTATAAGAGCTTTGGAGAGGAAACATGTTCTTCCCGCTGTCTTTAAGAAGAGATTTTCTTGGGGACTGATGAGATTTGAGAAAGAGAGAGAGAAGGAGGAAGAGGTATGGCTAATGGGTGATGGGGTACCTCGCATAAAAAGCAGTCAGAAAGCTATTATGACTGGATTATTACATGGAGGAGAGTGTTGCATAATACAAATGGAAAGGGAGAGGGGGAAGAATGGGAAGGGCCTAGCTTTTGATCATACAAGTTATCAGAAGCCACTGAGTTGGGGTAGCGGGTGGTCAGACTGACACTTCAAGAAAAATCACTTGGACCACTTGGTGGGGGTTGTCCGGCACTGGGGAGTGACGTGAGGCTGGGAGACCAAATAGGAAGCCACTAGAATGGGCCAGAGGACAAAGGGATAGAGGCGAGATGCATCCTGCAGGTAGAAATAATGAGTCCTGGCGGCAGAATGCCTGGGACCTGATGGGTCTAGGAGGAGGGTGGTTCCATTGATGGAGATGGGACCATCTGGAAGAGGGCTGGCTCTCTTTGGAGCACATTGAGTTTGAGATGACCCCATGCTGGAGTGGATGGACTTGGAGCCAGGAAGACCTGCCACAAGTGTAAGCTATGTGGCTGGGGGGGAACCTTCCTGAACCTCAATTTCTTCATGAAAAATGGGTCTAATATTGCCGGCCCCACCAGCTCCCACAGACGAGGAGTAGAAAGTTCTCTGTAAAACTTACAGTGCTACAGAAGGGCTGGCTGTTGGGTGGATGAACATGGGTTAAACTTTCCAGGCCCCTGTTTTCCCCAACCACAAAGGGGATAATTAAAAACTGCCCTCCTTCCCGCTGCGGGCTGTGAGGCTCCGGGGAGCTAATGGGCCTGGGTGTCATACCTTGCTAAGCCCTCCATGTGGGCGTGCGGGCGTGTTATTATTTTTAGAATGCCGAGCCCATTGTCTCTGGCCAGGGAACAGAATATTCTGAGAGATGAGCTCTCCTGCGTCAGTCGGGAGCCTTTGTTTCCTTTTCATTATGCCAGATCCATTGCTGCCCTGGCCTTCCATTCAGGGGATGCAGAGAAAGATGCTTCTGGGGACCAGTTATTCTTAGAAGAGGGGCCAGTTTTAGCAGCCAGATGAATGGAGAGCCAGGGCCAGACCTGCGTCAGAGATAGCCTCGTCCCTAATTAAGGGGTTACCATGTTTACAGGGAGATGTATGTCTTTGTAACGCCGCTCTTGGAGACGGGTAGAACAGTCGGGGGGCAGGAGACCCCGGGCGGGCAGCACCCGGCAGCAAGGCCCGGCTCAGCTCCGGCCGCTGCTGCTTCCGAGGGTCGGCCGCTGCCAGACAGTCCCGGGCCCTCGGCAGCCTCCTTCCAGTCTCCCTGCTCCGTCGGGACCGGAGGGACACACTGGGACACGGGGGACTGGAACATTGCAGAAGCTATCCTGCTTCCACTCGGTGTCTCCATCTCCTTCTCTGCGGCTGGCTCCGGGCTGCCTGGAGCCTTTCCCAGAAGCTCCCGATCCCCCCGATCCCCCCGATCCCAATGCAAACGTTAGTGCCTGATGGGTCAGGCTTTGCACACAGGTCAGACACGCTGAACAGATCTGGGAGGTGGCTGGGATGGAGCTGCCACATCTGTATGATGGCCGGGAAGGGGCTGTCAAAGCGGCCGTCCTGCCAGACAGTCCCTATGGTAATTGAAAGTAAATGAAGAATTACAGGAGGAGGCCTGGGGGAGGGGAGCCAGGATGTTCTGTATTCTCGGCCTGCCCAGGAGCTCAAATCCTCAAGCAGGGCTATTGACAGCTGTCAAAGAGGCAGGAATGGGAAGGGGAGCCGCGGAAGGACAGCTGCGGCCCCGGCCTCGGCTGGCAGACGGAGCCGGGGAGCTGGGGCTCAGGGAGCTGAGGAGCTCCGGGATGGAGCTCCTGGGCCGAGCTGCTGAGAGATAGCAGAAAATCTCAGGCTGGCAGGGAGTGAGTGAGTGAGTGTGTATGAGTGTGAGTGTGTGTGTGAGTGTGCATGTGTGTGTGAGTGTGAGTCATTGTGTGTGTGAATGTGTGTGAGTGTGAGTGTGTGTAAGAGTGTGTGTGTCTGTGTATGATTGTGTGAGTATGAGAGTGTGAGTGTGTGTGTGTCAGTGTGTGTGTGTGAGTGTGAGTGTATGTGTGAGTGAGTGTGTGTGTGTGTGCAGGATCACGCTTCCCAAGCCAAGGACAGACACAGCTAAATAGGGACCATGTACATACAGAGCAAATATGAAATAATGGGTGCAGCGAAGGGCACCCACAAAAGGCCGAAGGGATGGAGAAAAGGCTTCCTGAGGGAGGGAGCAGCCGAGCTGTGCTTGGAAGTAAACTACAAGACTCGGGAGGAAGGAAGCAAGCATTCATTAAGCACCTACTATGGACCAGGCAAACCAGGTCAAAAGCATGTCCTCAGGGAGCTGCAGTCCATCTGTAAAGACCACACACAGGATCTGAGGGCGTCCCAAAAGGCTCAGTGTGGTTTTTAAGGGAGAAGGTGATGCTCTAGGTTTAACACGCTAAAACTTTTGGGGTGCCCCAGAAGCAGGACAAGGGGGAACCTTGGAGGGAAGGCTCTAGCAGGGAGGGCAATTAGGATTTGCTCAGAAGAAGGAGGGGGGACAAATGGAGACCATGGGGGGACAGCCAGAGAAAATGCCAGGAAGCAGGAGGGGTAGGAGTAGGGAGCTGTAAGGGCCAGGACCTCTATGGGACCAATGGCCTGGACTCTGCTGGCACAGAAGGGGAGGCTTGGGCAGGATGCCACCCTGTGAGAGTGGCACAAGAAGCCCCCGGGGGGAAGCCCCCCCCACGTGCAGGTTGGCAGCTGCACTGCCAGGGCCCTAACATGGGAAAGACCCCGGGTCAAGGGGCAACGCGAACCCAGGAGTGCTGGTCTCTGAGCAGCTCTCATCCCCCAGCAAGGCTGCTCTGATAGCGTGTGCTCTCCTGTCAGATCCTTTGGAAACCCAGGGACACGGCCACATCGAGACGAGACACAGGCGCGGACTCTGAATACAAATCACTCTTAAATATGAGCGGCACAGGCTGCTCCTCGTGAAGCCAGCGAGAGGCTGGGGAGTCTCTGAGAGAAGCCTCCAAGAGCAGAGAGGCTCAGCAGAGCCCTGCCAGGGACCAGGGCACAGGGACCAGGGCACTGATCTCTGAGTCCAGAAGGTCTGAGCTCAAATCCTGCCCCCACCCTTCCCACGCCACCTAATCTCTCTGCTTGTCACCTTCCAAATCTAGGATCCCATGGTCCTTAGCACATCTAACCATAATTGGGACACTCAGTTATCTGGAAGCAGGGAAAGAAGTACTAAGTACCTATTATGTGCAATGCTTTACAAATATCATCTCATTTGACCCTCACAATAATCTTGTGATGTAAGTGCTGTAACTACCCCCATTTTACAGATGGGGAAACTGTGGCACAAAGCCCTGCAAAGGCTCACCTGGGGTCCCACAGCCAGTGTCTGAGGCCACATTTGAACTCAGGTCTTCTTACCTACAGCCCAGTCCTCTCCCCACTTTGGCCACCTTGCTGGGGTTTAGTTTACCACAGACGGCTGTGTTTGTAAAACATCTGAACTCCCCTTGCAGTAGAAAACTTCCCCGCCCCCCAGAGCACTGAGTCAGCCCCATATGTCCGGCTTCCTTTCCCAGAGCTGGGACCGAGATGCTTAATCTTATGTCCTTGTCACCGAACGTCACCCCTGTGACTTGCATGCGAAAACAAATCCCTCATCTCAAAAGAGATAATCAATCAATAAACTTTTCCTAAGTCCTACTATGTGCTAGGGCAGCTAAGTGACACTGTGGATAGTATTGCACCTGCAGTGGGGAAGCCTCATTTTCATGAATTCAAATCTGCTCTCTATACTTCCTGGCGGTAGGATCTTGGCCACATCACTTAACTCTGCCTCGGTTTCTCATCTGCAAAAACAAACTGGAGAAGGAAATGGCAAATCGCTCCAGTATCTTTACTGAGAAAATTTCAAATGGCATCAGGAAGAGTGGGATACAACCAAACAAAAACTACCTGTTGAGTTAAGAATTTTTTTTTTGATTAAATATTGGAGAAATAAAGAGGCAAAAGATCTCCCTTCCTTAAGAAGCTCAAGATCTGGTGAGAAACTCTGCAAAGCTCTTAGCCTGGCCGGCACACAGACGGTGCTTCCCAAAGCCTGCTGGCTTGCTCGGACCAGCTGAGGCTCAGGTTCGGTTGGCAGCCCTTGAAGTCTCAGTGTGATCTCACTAGGAGCAGACCTGGGCACTGTGGAGGTGATCTCCCCCAAACCCCTCCGCTCATGGACAGCAGAACTGGGATCAGAACCCCGAGTCCAGACTTAAGGCCGGTATTCCGGCCTTCCTCGGGGCAGCCGGGGCAGCTACGGGATTTGCCAGCCATGGTCTGCAGCAAGATGATACTCAGCAGCCGCGTCTCCGCTGGGCACCTAATGGAATAAATACCTGTTGAACTGAATTGCCCGGAAGACAGAAATTAATTGCAGAAGCATTTCCGAGAGGCGCTTCTCCTCCATATGGCCGAGCTGACAGGCCGGGCCAATTATGGCGCTCCGCTGGCCCGATGTACAAATGCCCTTTGAGTTACAGGAAAATCACCTTGAGCACATACAGCACGTTTGTACCTTCTGGGGAACCTTTATGTCTGGGATCTCACCGCCAACCCGGGGCCACTATGCACACAGGGCAGGACCCCGGTTCTTCACCTGTTTTACAGATGAGGAGACAGAGCCTGAGAGGCCAAATGATTTACTATGGGCTCACAGAAAGGGCGACGCAGCCGCGCGCCGAACCTTGTCCCCTGACCATGGGGCCGGTGCTTTTCTCAGTGTCTCGTGAGAATGTCACCTTCCAACTCTTTGGAGAGATTCTTAAATTTATGGGGGTGGAGGGTGGAGGGTGGAGGTGAGCAGCTTGTGGAAGGACTCTGGGTCTTTGTGATGCTTGGAACTGGGCTACATCTCTTAGAAGGCTATGTGAGGCTCCCCTGTGTGATCCACGCACATTCAGATTTTGTGGACGCCCGTTTGGAAGAGAAGTATTGGCAAGACTTAGGGCTGTGATATCCAAGGAACATCCCTTTTTTTTTCCCCTGAGGCAATTGGGGTTAGATGATTTATTCCAGGTCACACAGCTAGGAAGTACAAGTGTCTGAGGCCAGATTTGAACTCAGGTCTTCCAGGGCTGGTGCTGTATCCACTGCGCCAACCAGCTGCCCCTCCCAATCCCCCTTTTTTACTTAACTTTGCTATCTTACTTACTCTGATTTCACGTATTGGTTTATTCTGGTTCAAAGTCAACGGGATAGGGGCTCGGAGCCGCGAATCTGAATACGCCACACAAATAAGACCCCAAACCTGAGTGGGACCGAAAGGGATGACCAGCTAGAAGTGGGAGGCAGTGGGATAGGTTACACTATTAAGCCAAGATCTCCTCATTATATTCTCATATAACCACTACCAACAATGAGAACTTAAAAGCCGTTTAATTTCCCTAGGTCTTGCTTTCTCCACTGATAAAATGAAAGCATTGATCTTGATCTCTAAATAGATAATAACATAGTAATTACATAAAATAATATAATGACATAATGATAAAGAACAGAGTAATAACATGAGATGCTATTAGGAGATTGCCACACCAATAATTAGATTCTATCTATAACGTCCTCAAAGCACCATTCTGATAGAATCACACAGACTTAATAACTTTTTTAAAAAAGGCTTCAAAAACTATCTAGTCTAGTCCATCCCTAGGTAGAAAGCTTTTCTAAAGCATCACTGATAAGGATCATTTGTTTTCCCTTCTAGGCCGACTACCTGATGAGGCACCCATAATACTTTGGGGCATAAATAATTATTAGACAATATTGAAAGGGAAAATTTTCCCACTCAAATAAGGGTTTAGAAACCAAGATATATGAACAACTAACAGATTTTACATACAGAGACATAGATAATGAATATGTAGTATGTGCATTTATATAGATATATCTCTATCATTTATCCATCTATTTTATCATTTTTCTCTTCATATATATATATATATATACACACATGTGTGTATGTATGTATATATATATATATTTATATATATATAGCTTTTGGAGATAGAGATCTATTTATCTGTCTGTCTGTCTGTCTATCTATTTCTATCTCCAAAAGCCATTCTACAATAGATCAATAGTCAAAGGGGAATTATAAGCTAACAACAAACATAAGAATTGCCCAAATCATTAGTAGGAGGAATTCATTCTAAACAACCTAATCCCACTTTCAACAAATGGGCAAAGGTGAGAATAGATGTGATGAAAACCGTGAATACATTAGTACTGGAGAACCTATGCTAGGATGTGTCTTCCTGGTGGAGTTGTAAAGGATTGCAATCAGTCAGGAATTATGCCAATAAAGTAGTGAAAAGGTGCAAACTTTTTGACCCACAGATTCCATTCCTAGTCATATACTCCAAGGAGATTTAATAAGAAGGAAGTCCCCATGTACACCAAAGGATGGATAGCAGCACTCGTGGCAATAAAACATGGAAACAAAGTTGATGATCACTGATTGGGGAATGGTCAAATGAACTGGGGTACATGAAGGTTAATGAAATATCACTATCTATAAGACTGGTAAATGTGATAAATATGGAGAAATATGGAAAGAATTCTATGAAGTGATGCAGGTATAATTCAGAGGAATGAAAACAATTTACAAAATGATTGTACCAATGAGAATGGAAATAACCATAAAAACAGAACACTCAAAAATGAATATTTCAGAATTACAAAGAAAAACATCTTGAAAATGAAATATGAGAAGATACTTTATCCTTCTAAAACTTAAAAGATCTACAGATATGAAATACAGTACTTATGTTCAGATTTTTTTTTGATATGTTAATTTTGCAAGATTTTTTTTTTCCTTGTCTCCATTCTCCCATCCTTCTTTTTTTTTTTGGGGGGGGGGGATGTTAGTGATCATCAAACATTCTTTTGTTATATAGAATGGCTCTTTAAAAGGAGAGGGCAAGGAAAGAAAGGGTAATGGAAGAAATATAAACAATACAAAAAATATAAATTATTTTGGTCTTCCTTTGTGCTTAGCCCAGTGCCTGGCACATCATAAGTGTTTAATAAATGTTTGTGGAAGGCAGATTTCAGGAAAACTTGGAAAGACTTGGACAAACTGACAGAAAGTGAAATGATCAGAACCAGGAAAACATTGTACTTAGTACCAGCAACAACATGTGGTGATGAACTAGGAATGACTCAGCTCTTTTCAGCAACACAGTGATCCAAGTACAGAGAGCTCCCAAAGGAAAATGCTATCCTTATCCAGATAACAATCTGATGGACTCTGACTAAATATGCAAGCATCCTTTTATTCACTTGCTTTATTCTTTTTTGTGTCCCCCCTCTTTTTATCTGTTTCTTCTTTCACAACTTAGACTATTATGTTTTATATGATACACGATAGCACATGTATCACCTATATCAACCTGTCTACCCTTTTAGGAAGAAGGGGAAGAGAGGGAAGAAGAAAAATAAGGAGCTCAAAATCTTGTAAAAATTGTCTTAACATGTAATTGGGAAAAATAGTTAAAAAATAAAGATGCAGCCACCAAAATAAATAAATAAATGCTCTTCCACTGAGATCATCTTGAATTTCCTCTCTGTAAATCCCATCCTAGTTCTATTCCACTTGCCCAGGGCTTGGCACACAGTAAGTGCTTCATAAATGCTCTAATTCAATCAAATCTATTTTACAGAGCTGTTGTGAGGCTTCAGTGATACAAACTCTACAATAATGGGCTCTAGAAACAATAGTTGTTTTGTTTTTTTATTTTTATTCCCCAGAAGGTACCATGAACTACATGGAAGCATTAAGTTACAGCCCTAACCTCCCACCCACTCCCATGGGCCCTACAAGATTTTAAGGGGCCATAGGCTGTGTGTAAGCAGGGGGTTATCCAAGGTCTCAAGGAGTCATGAGCTTTTTTAAACACCAGATTACAGATCCCTCGGCTGCCCGGCTTCTCTCTGGAGCTGACCAGTCTAAGCCAGTTTTTGCTAACCAGCTCCATCTGCAAGTCCCAGAAGCATATACCATGAAGGGCTCGTTCACTCTGTCATTTCTGCTTGGATGACTTATTTTTTTCTCTTATTCCCTGCACAATTTGGCTTTTCTGTCTCGAAACCCAGCCTCCCTCCCTTTTCCGGCTCCTTTGGGACGAGAGGGCTGAGTTTCCCTGCATGAGAGTGTTAATGTATTCTGCGCCCCGTGGCTCCCTTCTCTGGCTGCTCTGTCTCATAATTAGCTTCAATTTTGTCTAGAGCAGAACCCCTAGCTTGCAACCCATGCTCTCCTGACAGTTTTAGTCTCCTGGATTTTAACCCTCCAGGAGGCACGGAGAGGAGATGTGGAAAACAATGGTGCTCAAGCCAAGAAGTCTGGGTTCTAGCCCTAGCAATGGGGAGGGCAGGGGAAGGGGGGGGCCTCTATGATGCTACACTGGGTGGTGAGGAAGGTTTAAATTTCACCTCTGACCCCAGCTCTGAGAGCAAGGGGCAAGGGATTTAAGGATAGGAAATCAGGGTGGGGGCAGGACGGACTCCATGGCTCACAAGGCCCCTTCTGTGCTAGGACAGGACTTCTTAAGCACGTGACCTGGGACAAATGACCTCTGCTTCCTCAATTGGTAAAATATGAAGGTAGACGCAGGGGAGCGCTTCTTCCCCCCGAATCCACTCATTTGTATTTTTTTTTTCATTTCATGACTGTATTTCAGAAGAATTGGTTCCTGTGTAGTCCTGAGTATTTTGTTTACACATTAAAAAACCATTACTCATGAGAAGGTGTCTAAGGCTTCCCCCACCTGCCAGCACACAACCCTTTGCCTGGACGTGCCTTCAGAGTCCTGCCAGTGGGAAAACGCAATCCAGCTCAGTGGTATTTATTTATTTATTTATTGTTATTTGTTATTTTATTTTTTAGCAGTATTTATTAAAGCACTCTTATCTGCAAAGCTGTGCTACTGGGCATCGGAGAGACAAAGACCTCCACTTAGCCCTCCGTCCCCCCCCCCCCCCCCAAAAAAAAATGCTCCTTCCCCTCAAGAAGCTCACCCAGGAGGTGCTACAGCATTCAAACAAATTATCCAAGATAAGCTGAGGAGAAGGCTAGAAAGGGCAGAGGGACCGGACCCAGGAAGCGTCATGGAGGAAGGGGCATCTGAGTTGGAGCTTGAAAGAATATAAGACCAAGGCAGCTGATGTAGTGGATAGAGCAGCGGCCTTGAAGTCAGGAGAACCTGGGTTCAAATCGGCCTCAGACATTTAACACTTCCTGGCTATGGGAGCCTGGGCATTAATTTTTTTTTTATTATTTTTTAATTTTTCTCCACCATGGATTTGTGAACCACTAACCACCTCTCCAAATTCCATGTCTTTCCCCCCTCTTACTCTCTCCATCTCCCCAAACTTCCTTCTTTCCCATTTCTTCAAACTGCCTAAATCCTAATCCTGAATTTCTTCCCCTTTCCCCCCCCTTCCCCCCCTTCCAACTTATGTAAGAACTTTTGGACAGCTTTCTTCTACCTCCTTGACTGATGGTCTGAAATGAGAACTGGTTTTATGATGAGAAAATCTGAGTTCAAATCCTTGCTCCCATCCTTACTATCTGTATTCCCCTCAGTAAGTCTTATCACTTCTCTGAACCTCAGTTTCCTCAGTTGTAAAATAGCAATAAAATTAACTACCCAACACGATTATTGTGAGGGAGAAAATGAATTGTGAACCTTAAGGTGCCTTAGGAAGATGAAGTGCTATTATTGACCATGCCCCACAACTCAGCATTTTTCTAGGTTCAGAACTGAAGAACTCAGATTGAGGCTGAGGGAGAAAGAAGATAATTCCTCTGAGAGCCCAGCTACAACACACATTCATTCACTCAGTTGTTAGAGGCAAAGCATTTTTGAGCTAGAAGGGATCTTTTAGATTATCTAGTTTTATAGAGAGGGCATCCAGGTGGCAAAATGGATAGAATGCCCATCATGAAATCAGGAACACTCATCTTCTTGTAAATGTTTTGTTTATTTTTGTTTTTATAGGGCAATTGGGTTTAAATGACCTGCTTAGGGTCACACATCTAGTAAATGTTAAATGTCTGAGGTCGGTTTTGAACTCAGGCCCTGCTCTCTCCAGGACCAGTGCTCCATCCACTCACTGTACCATCTAACTGCCCCTGGAACATTCATCTTCTTGAGCTTAAATCCACCTCAGACGCTTACTACCTGTGAGACCCTAACAACAACAATAACAATGCAGCTCTGAATTATTATCCTGTGCCTAGCCCTGTGCAAAGTGCTGAAGATATCCCTCTGTGTGACCAAGGCCCGGACACTTGTCTAGAACTGGAGGAACTACGTTCAGATGGGCGAAGGCGCTTGGCCGTCTCGGACCTGTATAAAACCACTGGGCTCATTTAATTAGGACCTGAAAGTAGGTGCGTGGATTCCAGCCAGACCCTTCCGTGTTCCCACCAACTGCAGAAGGACAATGAGTGAATTTCAGAGGACCCGGGCGCCCTGGCCGCGTCCTTTGGACGGCAGTCTTCCAAGAATAAATCATATGTGATGAGGAAAGACAGATCTGAGCCTCCTTATGGGAATCCGGCACAAAATGGACATCCTAGCCATCCGAAGGACTCCAGCAACGAGATCGGGGGCCGGGGGCCGTTCTGCCACAAAAGCTCCCCAAGAAAAGCCCACTTTGCCTTCCTGGCAGTAATCCATAAAAAGTAGAATATCAAGTGGCCAGGCTGGGATCAGAAAGAAGTGTGTGTGAGTGTGTGTATGTGTGTGTGCTGTGTACGTATCTGTATTGTGCACATATAGACATATACATATATGTCACCCCCCCCCAGAACATCAGCGGTAGATTCTCCTGAGAGAAAGAGGCCGCTCTTTCAAAATGCACATCGTGTCCAGTGGGAGAACTAACCCGTGGGAGGTTCTGAACGCCAGCATGAGTCGCTTTCAGAGCTTGTTTCCCCCAGGTGAGGACCTCTGACCAGGGAGGAAAGGGAGCTTTGAGAGGAAAGCAGGAGGGTCCCCAGGATGGGAGAGAGGAGCTCAGAAAATTGGCAGAGAGGAATCGGGGCTTTCTGACCAGCAGAGGGTCCCCACCGGATGAGGGAGTGTGGAAAGGGAGACCTTGGGCAGGCTCTAGGATAGGGAAGTGTGTCGGGGGATCTAGTCAGTGTCCTCCAGGGTCCAGGCCTGTGGCTAAAGTTGGATTAACAAGAAGCTACAAGGAGAGCCTGATTCAAACCCCGTTCCTAATGTTTTCTATGTGGGGAACATCTAAGCAATCCCTCTGAGACTCATTTTCCCCATCTGTAAAATTAGAATAAAACCATCCACAGTCATGGGGGCAGTTGGGTAGCACAGGGGCTCGAGCTCTGGAAATTAGGAAGTGCTAAGCTCAAATCTGACCTCAGACATTCATTAGTTGTGTGACCTCTGTCTGCCTTAGTTTCCTCATCTCTAAAACGAACAGAGGAAGGAAATTAGCCACTACAGTGTCTTTGTCAAGAAAACCCCAAATAGGGTCACAGAGTCAGACATGACCGAATAACGGCACCTGTGATGAGGACTTGGGTTCAAATCCTGTCTCTGACTTGTGCTTCAGGGAAGTCTGGTGGAAGATTCATGCTGCTAGAGGGATTTTTCCTCCCAGGGGGTGCCTTACACTAAAGAAATTATAGGACCAGTTAAAAAAATACCCCTCTCACCAGGTTGTAGGAAGGCGCAAACAAGATAATATATGTAAATGCTATATAAGTGTCAGGGATTATGAATGTCCATTGATTAGAAGTCCTTCTCCCTTCCTGACGCTGCTCTCCCAGGATGCAATCTGCAATTCCATTTAATTCAATAAGACTCCAGGAGCAGAGATTCTGGTGATAAGTTTTATACGGGGGCCGTACTTTACAAAGCATTTAATCCTACTGACGGTATGCAAGGGGTAGGTACAGCCTGTATAATAAGGGTTATGATAATGATAACAATAACTCACATCTCCAGGCTGCTTTTAGGCTTGTGTATTACAGCATTCGTGCTTCATGAGAACCTTGGGAGGTTATTATTCCCATTTTACAGATGAAAAAACTGAGGCAGGTAGATGTTAATGACCTGTTCAAGCCGTCAAAGCAGGTTTTCCTCCTTCTAAGTTGATCTAACTATCCTCTAAAGTTCAGAGAAATAAAGAAAATTACTCAGGATGATTCAGCTAATGGATCCATTCAGCTAACAGGCCAGTTCTATTGGGCCGGAGTATTATGGGGATATAGGACCTAATGATACCTGTATTATTAACCAATATGGCAAACAAGGGGAGAATCATATTTCTATTATGTATTTGTAAAATTAGGTGTTGGGAGGACATGATCTCCTCAAGCCCAGACCTAATTTCCTCTTTAGGGGGTATGACCTTTGCACTTCAGACCTCCCAGAATTCTAAAGTCAGAAGGCACCTCAGGGTTCTTAATATAGCTGTTGGTGTCTGCTTATGTTCCAGGTGTGTCTGACTCTCCATGAAGCCATTTGGGGATTTTCTTGTTAGAGATCCTGGGGTAATTCGCCATTATTTTACAGATGAGGAAACTGAGGCAGGCAGAATGAAGTGACTTGTACAGGATCACACTGTCAATAAGTGTCTGAGGCTGGATTTGAACTCAGGAAGATGAGTCTTCCCTGGGGATCCCCAATACCTTCCCAAGGAGCCCATTCTTTTTCGGGACAGAGCTCATGGCTAGGAAATTGTTTCCACCTCCAGCTCCCTCAGCACTTCTCACTTGGCCAACGCTCTTCCACATCCATCATCTCCTACTCTCTTTTTATATTCCCAGTTCCCCTCCAGCAACTCAAGGATCTTTGCTCTCCCACCTCCCTCCCAGACACCTCCAGTCTATCCGTGGCCAAGAACTGAACTCAATTCCCCATCAAATCCAACCAATGTCCTGCAGTTCCACCATTAGAGATTTTACTTTGGGGGGAGCATCTGAACCAGGATTCCTTCCCACTCTGCAGATCCTTCCTCCCACCTTCACTAACAGTGTTACGACAGAGGCAGGAGAGTAATCCTCCCCTTCCTCAGTTTTCTCATCTGTGAAATGGGAACGATAATATGACTTTCACTTCCCACTTCACAAGGCAAATGTGACAAAGTGAGAGGCCAATCGGGAGGTTGGCCCAACCCACTCTGTTTGGTGCTGGTTCAACAGCCACCCTTCCCAATAGCTTGGGACTCGATGTGTTTTCCATCCGTTATCCCGACAGCACCCAGGACACATTTATTATTCCGATTTTTACAGTGGAGGAAACAGACATTAGAGAAGCAGTAATGACAGCATTTGTATAGCTCCTCATCCAATATTATCACATTTGATCCTCCCAGCAATCTTTCAAGGTAGATGTTATTATTATCCTTTATTTTGCAGATGAGGAAACTGAGGCAAGTGGATGGACAGCATTGACTTGCCCAGGACCACTCAGCTAGGAAATGCTTGTGGCATTGGAACTAAGGTCTTCCTGACTCTAGTGCAGAGCTCTGTCTTCACGGACTCCTCTTATTAAAAAAAAAAAAAAAACTGCACAGGGTCCCCGAGTGACAGGAACCGAGACTCTGCTGTTGGTTCTCCCCATTCCCCCCCCCACTGTTACAGAAAACATGTATGTTCAGTTTGTCTTCCAAGTGATTCTGCAGTTAGATTTTGAAGCCAGATTTTCGTGGAAAGCTCAAGGGGGGAAATGAGCCACAACATGGAGATCTATGAAATGTGGAACGTGGAGACCCTGGGAGCCGGGGGGAGAGGCAGAGTTTGGCTAAGCCGGCGAGCCTGCCCTCATGGAGCTTCCACTCGAGCAGGGAGCTGAGGCCCCAACCCCAATTATGACTCAGATTGTAGAGGACAGGGCCTGGGTCATCTCAGAAGCCGCGAGCGGGGTCAGTCCCCCCCTCACCACCCAAGGAGCCTCTGGGGCTCACAGCCAGATTCTGGGGGGGAGCTAGACTTGGGGGGACCCACTTAGAAATTTTGGAAGCCAACTCCCCAGAATCAGACCAGTTTTCTCTTCTTAGCAAAGGGGCTGGTGTGGCTTGTTCTTAGAGAATCTTAGATGGGGTTGGAGGGGCGAGTTCTTGCTTTGCACCACACACCCCCCCCACTTCCTAAGGAAACTTCTCCTCTTTCTCCTAATCTGGGCTAGTTCCCAACCAGTCCAGGTCGGAATATGTGCAGGTAAAACATGATCATCATGACATTTAGCCACTGACATACAGCAGGTACTTAATAAATGTTTAATGAATTGATGATGATGAAAACAGGATAACAACTGGCTTAATAAAAGTACCTCTTTCTCTAAGGCCTTCTCTGATCCCCCACCTTTTAGCACTCCCGACTCTCTGTAATTGCTTTATTTTGAATATGATATTTTGACTGATCTGAAAGCAGAGGGAGGGCTGGGTTCAGGGAGGGAGGGCCGGCTCCAGAGTGGGAGGGCTGGGTCCAGAGCATTGTGCCTTGAGCCTGGCAGCCTCCAGAAGGAGGGAGGACTCTGCAGAGGACAGCAGAGAGAGCAGAGGAGATTCATGACTTCTCTCTCCCAGCTGGCTTTTCTTCCTCCCCTCCACGCCCCTTCCCAGCAAAGCCCCCACACTGACGCCAGCCTCAGCAGCAGGCAGGGCTCAGCTGGTGTCTTCCGACTCGGAGGCTGGAGGCCGGGATCCCCCACAGTTCCCTCACACGTGGAGCCCACGAGCTCTGGGTCCAATATAGAAGCAACCCTCTCCTGACCCTCTTGTAGCCTCAGCCTCTGATTCATTCTCCAATCTGGAATCCGTGGAGGCAGAAGAGGCAGCTTTGAACCCTGGCCCTCCTGTTTGCTGCCCTTGTAGGGAAAAGATCCCCGGCTGCTGCGGCAGAGAGCTGGGATTCACATCCCACTTCCGACACCTGCAGCCGTGTGAATTTGGGCGAGCCACTTAATTTCTCTGGGTCTCGGTTTCCTCAGCTGGAAAGTGAGGAGCTCATTGGTCCACCTCTGAATTGGTGACTGGCTTTAGGAAAACCCATGACCTCCCTTTTTTGAGTCTCAGTTTCCTCAGCTGCAAAACTATCCCTAATTCTTAACCATTAAACTATCCAGCCAAACACAGAAAGTGCTTCCTTGGGAGAGAACGGGTCTGAATGCGTTGAAAGCAAAAACTGGAGGCCCATTGTTGGTCTGATGCAAAGGGCCTTATTTTCAGTTGTGGACGGGACCAGCAGGAAGCTCCCTCAGCCGGTAATCTCAGGAGCCAGGCCTTGTCAGCCCCCAAGTGGGAGTTAGACGCAGTGCCTGGGAGGCTGGCTCCACTCTGGGGCTACAGACTCATGGAAGGGACACTGAGGAGCCTGGAGACAGGGACCGTTTCCCTTTACTAAAACATTATTTTCAACAGTAGCACAGTGTCTGGCAAACACCAGGCACATAATAAATGCTTCCAGATCTCAAGGACCCCAAAGAGTTCATTTCTCTTATGGGACCAGTGTAGGGGTTCATTCTATGGGAGGTAGGGAGGCAGGATGGTTGGGGCAGGATGCTCTCTTATGGGGCTCCCAGACTCCAAGGAGGCACAAAATGAAAAAAAAACATAAAGAGCCAGGTTCTTGGCCGAAATGCCCCCCATTTGTCTCCAAAGTGCCGCAGATTAGCCCTCCCTGAGCAGCTGTTGGCTTCTGCCTCCTGGATGAAGATGCATCTCCTCCCACAGCTGGATGCTCTCTAGTCTCCTGTTGGCCCCTCATCCAGGGCCACCCCTCAGCACCGGAAGATCTGGTTAGGTTACTTATGGGCAGCCAGACTATGTCCCTCCCCTTCCCCCACGGCTGGCCAGTTGTGCCTTCTCCTTGTCAGACCAGCTCTGCTTCTCGAGCTTCACAGTCTGTGCATTCTGCGAGGTTCCATGAATTATCATTCGTCCCCCCCCTCCCCATCTCTGTCTGTCTCTCTTCTCTCTCGGTGTCTCCGGCTCTCTCCTCTCTGTGCTTCTGTCTCTGCTGCTCTCTGGCTCTCTCTCTGTTCCACTCCCCAGCCTCTCCCTGACTGGTTCCTTACTCATTACATGCCCAATCCCCAAGGATTCTAAGAAACCCCTTTGCTTGACTTTGCCATCAGATTATGTCCCGTCTACACGCTCGCCTCCACTTCCTCCCCGTCCATCTCGAGCTCTGGCTTTCGAGTCCGTGACTCTTCTCCAGGCAACCCACATTTTCAACCACTCCCAGTAAGGACCTTCCCTCTATTCTGTGCGATTCCGTACATTATCAGCTGCTCCCTCCTCCCGCCCTCTCTCTGCCTTTGGTTTCCATGATGGCTCTGCATCCTGCTTCCCTTCTACTTTTCTGATAGCTGCTTCCATGTCTCCTCTGCTCCCAACTCAGCAGCTCCTGTGACCTCTACACCGATCATTGGCCAAGCCATTTGCCAGCTCAGTCCCTCCCTGAGTTCCAGCTTTATATCCCAGGCCTTCTACTAAGCAGGACCTTCGGGGTCCTACTAGCCCCTTAAACTTCCATCCACAACTGAATTCAGTCCCTTGCCCACCCCAAACCCATCTAGCTTCCAACTTTCTCCATTTCTCCTTCCTGCTCCTACCCTCCTGCCTACTGAGTTCTCTAATCTGAACAAGTGTCTAGTCTCCTTTACTCCCTACTCCCCCAAAGTCCTCCACTACACAACTGCTTCTTCCTCCCTCCCTTCTTCTCTTCTCTCTCTGTCTCTGTCTCTCTCAGTCTCTCTATTTCTGTCTCGCATTTTCCTCAGCATGCTTTTATTACATAGGAATAGAGGAGAAATTAAGAATAATCATAATTCTTCCCTGAAGGAAAGAAAAATGGCCTGTTTTCTGAGCTCTGTGCTCTCCTATGGGTCTCTGCCCAGACTGCTATCAGAAAAATAGATGGCAGGCATGTGGGGAAAAATAATTTCCTTTGTTATTCGAGCCAGGCCGGCGATGATCTAGCTTCTTAATAGAGTCACCTAAATGGGCAGCTGACACAAAGAGAAAACTGGGCCAAGTTCCACTTAATTTAATTAAACGCAAGTAACATTTACTAAGTACCTCCTATGTGTAATGCACTGCGGCTGGCATTAGTGGCGAGGACCAGAGAGAAATAAGGCTCGCTCCCTGGAGACGGTTAACCTGGTGAAGGGCAAGTAGAGGGGACATGGAGTGACTTCTAAGTCACTGCGAGGTTGTCCTGAAGAAGGATTAGCTTCACCCTGCTCAGCTCCAGGGGGCCACCAGCAATGGGCGGACGGGACATAAAACCGATTTTAGTTTGGGGTCAGAATCCACTGGCTACAGAATCCCACAAGTCCCAGTGGTTTCCATCACTGCAGGTAATCAAGTAAAGACCTGAAGGCCGTATCTCAGGGATATCCTGGAAGGGAATCCTGCCTTGGGTGGAGGTTGGCCATCTCACAACTCTAAGCAGCCATGATTTGATGATGCTCAATGACAAGAAGCTAGTCACCATAGCTAGTATTTTTGTAGCATGTAAAGCATCTCAAAGCACTTTCTCAATATTATCTTACTTTTTCCTTCTCAATGACCCTGGGATGTACATATATGATGTATATAATATGTATCTAATATCATCTTTTCCTCTGAGGACTTTTGTTTTTCTTCTAAACTCAGCTCAAGCAACATATTTTACACAATCTCATAGATAAAGAGTTGAAAAGAACCTTCAAAGTCATCTATTCCAACCCTTAATTTGACAGATGAAAAAAACTAAAGAGCAGAGGGGTTAAGGGAATCTGTCCAAGATCACAAATCAGGATTTGAACTCAGGTCACCTAGCTACAAACCTAGCATTATTTCTTCTACGCTTTTCTGTAAAGGAAATGTTGCATTGGCCAGAAATTGAACCTGGGTCAGGGAGGGTAGCTGTTTTCAACAGAGCCTCGTATCCCTGGCCACTGCCTCCGCTGCTGCTAGTAGCAACGGCAACAACGACAACAGTTATACATCACCTTAAAGTTACAAGAATTTTGTACCTATTTTGTACATATTCACATGTGTACATGTTAGCTCTCCTTATAAAATGTACATTTTCCGAGTCCATTTGTGCCCTCAGCACCTGGGACAGCACCTGGTGCTCAGGAAATGTATTTCAGTAGATGGACAGTCCTCTATTGATTTCTGGGTACTCTTGGTTCTCCTCCTAGATGTTCAACCATTTCTCTGTGTAGCCATTGCTTTGTTGCTTGTTCTCTTTCTTACCCTTTCTTACCCTCTGCATGTTCGGCCCTTGGTCCTTCCCTTTTCCCCCACAAAGCACTGAGAAGAAGACATGGGATAGGATATACTCTAACTTGTTTTACCCCCAAAATGTCTCCTTTTTTCACCACTTCCTTCTCCACCATCAGGAAAGCTGATGTGCAGAATAATGACAACAACAACAAAGCATCATTTAGTGACTTTGCTACAGACCCGTGCTCTCAGGGAGGCCTTTGTGCCGGACATTTTATATATTCTGACCCCCGGGAAGCTATTCCCAAGTCTCCACATTCCCTGGAGAGAAGAGGGGCAAGAGTGGCAAGTGTGTGTGGAGCGCAGCTTCCCGAGTCCAGGTCCCACATTTTCTCGCTAGTCTCCCTGGCTCCTTCCCGCCAGAGGCCTTTCCCACGCAGTTCAGCAGCTGCTTGCTCTGTGTTCTCCCACTCCAGCAGCTGTTCCCACTCCCCTTTTGCTTCTATTTTCTTCCCCTGAAAAATAACCATTAAAAAACCCTCCAAAAATAAACTTTGGTTTTAAAATGAGGCTATTATTTATTGTCTCAAAACAACACAGAGACTGAACTTTTCAGAAATGGATTCCCTCATTATTCCACCCCCAGGACTGAAGGAGGGACTCCAATAGGGAAGGGGCTGACTTTATCTTCCTTTTGGGCCCCTTTACCTAACTTTGAGAGGAAATAAGATCATAGATTCTGAGCAGGAAAGGATTTCTAAGATCATCTAGTCCAGCCCTTTAATTTTGCTGATGAGTAAACTGAGGCCCAGAGAGGGCAAGGCACTTGCTGGAGATACACAGACACAGTATCTAAGTGCTTGTTCCTAATGCCTAGGATAGTGTTGGGCCCATGGTACTTAAGGGATGCCTGGTGAGCTGAACTCGAGTAATGAGGAAGATCCAGGCAAAAGCACACAGTCCCTTGGATGATTGGGACTCAATTTTCAAGCCTCTCTCTACCCTCACCTCCCCCAAATTCCCCTTCCCCCAAATTCTTGACTTGGTAGCTTGTGTGTGTATATATGTGTGTGTGTGTGTGTGTGTGTGAATGTGTGTTTTGTGTGTGTGTGTGTGTGTGTGTGGTCTTCCCCACTTAGACTGTAAACTCCTTATAATCAGAGACTGTCCTTTTGTATTTGTAGTTGTTTTCCCAGGGCTTAGGACAACATTAGGCACATAACAGATGCCTAATAAATGTTTACTGACTAACTGGCTACTCTTTAAAGGAGGTTTATACTTTGCTGGAATCGGGGAGATTTGAGTTCCGATTTCAGCTCACTCTTGTTAGCTATATGGTCCTGAGCAAGGCCCCTCATCTCTCTCTGCTTCTGTGTCCCCAATTATAAAATGGGGGTAATAACAGTACCTACTTCCCAGAATTGTTTGGAAGATCAAATGAGCTATTTGCCCATCACATTATGCACACAGTAGGTACTTAATAAATGCTTGTTTCCTTCCTCCCTACTCTTCCTTTTAAATTTTGTATCCAGCTTCTCAGATGCCAAATTTATATTTCTAAACCTACATCTGTCACTTTCCTGCTTACAAATCGTTCATGGCTCCCTGTTGCCTCTAGGATAAACTGCCAAGTCTTTAGTTTGGGTATTCAGAGCCCTTCACAGCCTGGCTCCAGGATGATCATGGGCATGAAACCTCAGACTGGCGCTATTTGGTTTCTATCTTTGGGTCCCTAGTGCCAATCTCTTACAGGACATGATACAGAGTAAGCATTTAGTAATTATTGGCGAACTAAGTAGAGATATAGATAATGTCATGATATTTCAAAGATCAATAGTACAGTTTTCAAGGATTATCCCACTGACCTCTATGGCTGAACTCATAGGAGGAGTTAGAATCCATCCATAAGCCAAATGACTTGCTCTGTGATATGTAAAGGGAAAGAAATCAGTGCCAGACACGATGAAGACAACTCCACAAAACTTGGCAACAGAATGTGAGAGAAAAGGTTGGCTTCAGGTGGTGAATCTGGGTGCCTGGAAGGATAACAGTAGCCTGGACAGAGGTCAGGAAGTTAGAAGAAAGGAGTGGAGGAAAAATAATGAGTTCTTTTGGGAACATGTTGAGTTTGAAATGCCTGGGGAAAATCCAGGAGGAGAAGTCTACTGGGAAGCTAGGGATGCAGAGCTGGATCTCAGCTAATCTAGTCAACTATTCTTGGAGGAAAAGTCTATCCAAGTCAATAAACACTTACTATGTGAGGGACACTGTGAGAGATACTGGAAATACAAAGAATGGCAAAAATAATTCCTACCCTCAGAGTTCTCAGTCCTATTTATCAAGCATCTGCCATATTCCAGCTTTGTTAGATCCTAGAGGTACAAAGATGAAAATGCAATAGTCATTGTCTCAAAGCATCTTAGGTGGAAACAACATATATGTAGGCAAATATAAAGTAATTCTGGGGAAGAGGGGGAAACTAGCTATTGTGGGAAGAGGTGAGGAATCAGGAAAGACTTCGCCTAAGAGGTGACACTTGAGCTGAACTTTGAGAAAGACAGGGATTCTAAGAATAGAGAAGGACTGGCAAATGGGGCAGAACTTGTGCAAATGCATGATGGGAGACAAGTCATCGGATGAGATGGACAAGAAGAGGATGGAAGTGGTTGGATGATAAAATGCAAGAAGGGGAAAGATGTGGAAGGAGCTTGGAAGGGAAGTGATATTACTTCCTCCATTGTACAAATGACAAAGTTGGATTTAGTGAGGTGAAATAGGAAGCACCAGAGGCGTAATTTGAATCCAGGTTTTCATGACTCTTAAGGCCCAACCATCTATCCACTCCACCATACTGTGTCTTCAATCCAACAAGCTTAATAAATGCTTGTTGAATTGAATTGAATCACTCCCCCTTTAGACTTCTTTTTTAATGAGGAAAATGATTTTTCTTTTCTAGCCAATAAGATTGCATTCCCTCCGGGAACATTACCCAGTTGTGAACCATGCCTCAGCCTCTGTTTGCAAGGAGCGAACAGATGAGTCGATTGACTGGGTTAATGTTTGAGTTGCCAAGTTAAGAGCCAGAATAGGCTTCCCAGAGAGAGAACTAAGAGTGTTGGAGGAAACTCTGCCTCCCCCTCCTCCTCCCCGCCCCACGCCTGGCCAACGTGCCTTCTGCTGGCAAGTTTTCCCTATAATGAAATGGTACAATTATCTGGGACCAGGCTTCTGACTCATAACTTTATCCTCCATGACTCCTTGCTGGCTGAGAGTAGCAATATTTCATCCCTGTTCCACTTAAGTCCTGAAAATTAAACCCATAGCATCCTCTTTGCTGCTCTCCCTTCCTCATCAGCTCCTGCCCCCACAGGGTCATATCTAGGAAAGGAAAAAACAGGCTGGCAGAGGAGGGACTGCAGTGAAAACACACTTTCCAACAGCATCTATCTCCTTGCTTCCTAAAATGGGTTTCAGGTAGATGGAAGCCACAGAGCTGGCTTTACCTATTAGTAACTGGGCAAGGTTACCTCCTCTCTCGTCTCGGAGGGTTGTGAGATGGCCAGAGAGTCGTGATGTCCTCCCAATCCTACATTCTCAATGTTCATATTCAGTCCTTTATACTCCAGATCACTCAATGAACGTTTATTAAATATTTACCAGGTGCTATCTTGCAAAAATGATTGAAAATGTACCTCAAAATCAGTCGATAAATATTTATGAAATACCTACTATGGGCTAAGCACTGTGCTAAGTGCTGGGGAATAGAAAGAAAGCCCTCAAGGAGGTCATAGTTTAATAGAAGAAACAAGATGCAAATAGCTACCAACACCCAACCGGAGACAGCATAAATTGGAAAAAATCAACAAAGGAAAGTCATCAGCATTAAGAGGAATCAGGAAAAGCTTTTCATAGATGGTGGGATATAAACTAGGTGTGGAGGAAGTTGTGGAAGCAGGAGATAATGAGAGAGTGTGTTCTAGGCATCGGGGACAGAGACTATGTCTGGAGGTAAGAAATGGAGTTGAGTTTTGTCTGTGGACCAGCAAGGTCAGCATCACTGAGTAGAGGAATATGTGATGAAAAGTGAGGTATAAGAAGACTAGAAAGATAGGAGACAGCTAGATTACAATGGCCTCTGAGTGCTAAACAGAGGATGTTATATTTGATATGAAGCATTTGCATGATAATCAGGCATTGGGGCTAAGGCCTTGGGATGAAGAAGGCTCCTAGTGAGGCAGGGGGCTGGGCCGGCAGCAGTGACGTAAGCACACATATTTTGAGGCCAGGAAATACCTCCTCACTTTGCCCCGATCCTCAGGACCAGAAGCTGAAAACTGACCAGCAGGATGATTTAAGGACTGTAAAAAAAAATTGTTAAATAATAAATGCAAATATGTTACATTTTGTGGTTTGCTTAAAACTGTGAATAGTCAGATTACTGACTCATCAAAACTAAGGTCAGAATTACTTAAAAGAATAAGAAAAGTAGCATACAACTAAAAAATTGATATTAAATTAAATTTTTATTGAACTATTTAAGAAGTAACAAAAATGTGTAATGGGCAACTATTTAAGGAGTGACAAAAATGTGTATTGGACAATTGAATTATTAAGGAGTAACAAAAAATATGAAATGGGTAATTGAACTACTTAAAAAGTAATAAAAATGACAGGAGAAATGACATTACCTCTTGCTATAATAATTTTGTCTAGAATGTCAATTAAATTAATTGACATTAATTGTCACAATAAGAAGATCTGGAAAAATGGTGTGCTGGCAAATGTTTAATAGCCAGTTCACAAGGTGGGAAAAAGAAAAATGGACACACAACACACTTTTAGATTTGATGTTTGTATTATTAACATTTTCCCATCACTTTTAAAGTCTGGAAATCATCAAAAGAATAAATCAAGTCCTAATTTGTAGCATTTACCTTTTTCCAAGAATAAACGTTCACAGTATAAACTCCAAGATATTAAAACTCAACAATCGGCTCTCTCTCAAGAGTGCTACAAGCCAGCTCTAGCATCCTTCTGTCTAAATAGCCCCGAATACCTTAGTCATCAAACATTTAATTCAAAGTTGACACCAAGTTAGAATATGAACTAATTTGTAAAATCTTACAATGAAGGATGGTCGACAATGATGAACAACAGCATCTCATTAAGAGGGGGAAGCAAGTAATGTAAAACTAGGTTGTTGATTTTTAAAAGTTTGTTATCTAACTAAGGGGCAACTACATGGCACAGTGGACAGAGTATCAGCCATGAAGTCAGGAGGACCCGAATTCAAATCTGGCCTCAGACACTTAATACCTCCTAGTTGTGTGACCCTGGGCAAATCACTTAACCCCAAATGCCTCAGGCTAAAAAAAGATATCTAACTAAGCAAAGTTATCCCAAGAATACTCAAGGATGAAAATGGAAGATCTGTCAACTAAAGAAAAGCAAAAAAAATGTGCACAAATCACTGTAATGCCCTATTTTCTCATTAAGGACAAGGAAACATATGGACCCCTCACATCACAGTTTTCTGAAGCGGGCAAAAATGGCAGACAAGAAGCTGGATTGGACCCAATGTCTATAAAGGCGATCTGTGCTGGAGGTGATAGAATTATGAGGTTATTAAAGAAATAATACATGGAGCACTATAATGAGGATAAAATATCAAAAGCATGGGAACAATGCCAGGCTTTATTCATACTGAAAAAGGTGACCAAAAGAACAAGAACAACTCCAGACCTCTCCCTTTACTCTCTTATCTATACAAAATCTTTCTGAGAGTCATCTCTACATGAATCAAGGACATTCTCAATAAGGGTATTAGGAAGGAACAAATTGGCTTTCATAAATGGTATTCAACAGTAGACCACGTCACTATTATTTCACAATTAACTGAAAGATGGAGAAAAGATCCCATTATCTTTTTCTTTACTGATTATGAAAAAGCACCTGAGCCAGTATAACAAAATTCTACCTCACAGGCTTTTAACAAAAGCTACCTCCCATCCGTATAGCCGGAACTTTCAAGATCCCTTGGAAGATGGGTCAGAAATATTCCTATTTCATGACCATCTGATAACAAACATCCCATGAAGCACAAAACAAGCTGCCGTATACCCACCCACAGTACTCACCACTGGGACAGAGGAGTCCCAGCAGTGCATTCTTTGAGGATGGTGAAGTCCTCCAGAGGCCAGCAAATAAATATCTGCCGATAGCATTGCCTTGGTCACCCCAGGCTCCATGACAAGAGGAAGGGAAAGACTAGGATTGCCTTTGGGTGACTCGATGCTCCTTTGGGGACAACACACTTTCCATAAAGCAAAGGCCCATCTTTTAAAAACTAACATTTTACCAGGCAATGAGAGGTGGATATGACTTACTGCCTCCGAAGAACTAAAAATCAATATCCCACAGGGACAATGGCTGGGCCTTTAGGAAATGTGCTCAGGTGCACCATATAACCAATGAGGAATACCAAAGATCAGATTTGAAGGACATCATCAAGGAATTCTTTGAGAGTAAGGGGATGAGCTGGTCATGTGACAGGACAAGAAGTAGACATCCAGAAGTCCTTCCTGACGTTCTCATCAGGAGACAATGAGGAAGGCTCCAGAAAGTTGGGTAGACCCTCTGTGGTATACTTTGGGGAAGATATGGACAAAGCAGTAAGGCAAAGGCAAGCATAAATAAATCGTCTGTGCTGTTGAAGGGAACTCTTTAATCGATGGATTCAAAGATCCATTAGTACATTTGAGGATATTCCATTATTTTAATTGTATATGTAAGACCATACAATGGCTGGTCAATGCAAAAAGTTCTTGAAAGGTCAACTCTAATGAGATAAAATTTAATAGAGAAAAATGTAAAGTTATACTTGAGTTCAAAAAATTAATTTCATAATTACAAGATGAAGGAAGTTTAGCTACGAAATGGCTTGAAAAAGATCTGAGAGTCTAAGTAGATTGTAAAACAATAGAGTGACTTGGGAGCCAAAGAAACTAATATAATTTTAGGTGGCATTTTAGGAAGGACAGTGAGAAGCTGAAGAGTGTGCCAGTGAGAGTAAGGCAGATAGTGAGGGCCTACACATGAGCTCTAAGTAAAGGAACAGGGTGTGCTTAGTGTAGACAAGATAAGAATTAGTAGAGACATGATCTTTAAAGGGTTCTGTTTGAAGAGGGATTAGATTGGTTTCATGGTACCAAAGGGAGGACTAGAATCAACAGGTTCATGTTTTAAGATGGTTAATGTCTAAGATAAACATCCCAGAAATCCAAGCTATCAACAAATAGAATGTCTCAGCAGGTGATAGGTTCATCTCTCAGGTGAGGCTATATACAAAATAAAGTGGGAATAATTATCAGAGGGAAAATGCTAGAATTAAGAAAGGGTGGGGAAAGTGGGACTTTAGTTGGGACTCAAAGGAAGCCTGGGAGGTCAGAAGTAGAAGGTAGAGCATTGCAGGATTGGGGAAGAACTATAGAAAATGACGGAAGAAGAGAGATGGAGAATATCATTCAAGGATCAGTCAGAAGGCCGAGTCACTGGATGGAAGAATAAAGTATAAGGAACAAAGACAGGGGCTAGAATGTAAAGAGCTCTGAACTGCAAACAAAGAATTCTGTATTTCATTCTGAAGGTAATAGGGAGCCACTGCAGCTTATGGAGGAAAGAGTAGCATGATCGCACCTGTGGTTTAGGAAAATCACTTTAGTGGCTAAATGGTGGATGGACCTGAGGTAGGCAGACCCACCAGCAACTACTGCTACAGTCCAGGTGAAGAAGGTCTGCAGCAGGTGGGGGCAGGGGTAAGGGAGAGAAGGGGGTGTGTTTGAGAGTATTTAAAAGTAAAATCAACAGACCTTGGCAACACCTTGGATGCAAGAAGGCGAGAGACATGAGGAGTCCAGTTTGACTCTGGCTGGGAGCCTGAGGGAGGGGAGGATTTTGGCATCACAGGGGAAAGAACACGAGCTCTGCTTTGGCCATGTTGTATGTTCTGGACATCCGGTTTGAGATTTCTGAAAGCAGTGGGACCTGTGAGCCTGAAAGTCCGCTGAGAGACCGAGGCTGGGAGGATCGATTAGAGGATCATCAGTGAGGAGACAGCAACTGAATCCAGGGGACCTGACGAGATCACTGGGTGATGGGTCCAGAGGGAGAGGAGAGGGCCCAGCACAGAACCCTGAGGGATCCAGAGCGTCGGAATTACTTCCTCAGAGAGGTTCTACGTTGGGGAGATCTGCTGAGCATAGAGAAGGCACCCAGATGATTTGCTGAGGATCATGACTTTCTTTTTCAAATTGGGCAGGGAGAGTTAGGGGTGGGAGTGAGTGTGACAAGGGCTGGTCAGAGGGATTCAGTCCTTGGAGCTTGAGCCTTTGTGCCCAGCCTGCTTCCCAACAATGGGGCGGAGGGGTCGGGAGCCCATTTCTAGGAACCGGTGATGGCCCAAAACAGAGGGTCCTGCCACTATCACAGCATCCACATGCATTTGGTGACTGTTTCCCAGCCCTTCATTGTGTGGTGAAGAAAAGCCTTTTTAATTGGCTGCTGAGCTGGAACTGGGTGTGTAAACAAAGGGCACCGACCAGTCAAATCACTCTCATCCCTGGTGGTGAGCAAGAAAGAAATGGCGCAAGCCCTCAAGTAGCGAGCGGGGGTGGAGCTAGCAACCTACTTCCCCCCCCCCCCCCCAGGATTTCTTCATGCTCCACTGTGTCATTCCATCCTGCTCTTAGAATGAGTGTCAGGGTTGGAAGGAAGCAGACGTGACTTTCCAAGGCTCGAAAGGTTAAGAGACACTGGGGAGGGGCAGACCCCCCATTCTAGAAGGGGATCACCCCAGCAGCCAAGCCGTGGGAGCAGCCTGTCCATGGACTCCGCCACACTTGAAAGTAAACCTGGCTGTGGAAGTGTTTTCCAGCAGCCTTTTTAGATCTGTGCTGCTCTGCCCGGGACTGGGGGAGCGATGATGTGCCCTTTTCTAGCAGCCTCTTTAGATCAGTGCTGCTCTGCCCGGCCTGGGGGAGCGATGATGTGCCCCAGCCTGGGGGGGAGGGGACATGTTGGTTTTTTCGATAACCTTTCAGGAAATACTCCTTTGTAAAAGCTAATTGATATTAATTGCTTATCAGAAATGTTGGGAAGATACCAGCTTGTTAAAGGACACTAGGGAGATGTTAACCATAATTGTCAAATGATATTGGAGCAACTTCCTCAGTAATTGGTTTTAGCAGGAACGCACTGGGAAGGGGGCTTGGGCTGATCACATTAAAGGGGTTTCCTAGAACCCCGACTCTGAAGGCTCGACTTTCTGTGGAGCCGAGTTCAGAGAAGACACCAAGAACTAATGGAGGCCCCTAAGGCTCTAGGGGAAATTTGAACTATTTTTCCCCCACAAACGTATCGTCAATTTTTGGAGAACGAGAGCTCCATCTTTTAGGTGGGAGGGAGACGACTCATACCTCTCTTGCCACAGAGCTAAGGGAGGTGCAGCCGCGCCTCTGCTCTCGTGAATGAAGAACTTCCAGATTGCGAAAGGGAGCCAGCCTCATGGCAGGCACGGAGACGCACATGGAGTTGTTTTGTAAACCTTGGAAACAATTTTCAAAAAATCCTCAAATGAAGGGAAAAAGACACGTCCTCCAGATTGCACATCTCTCCAGGATGCCAGATTCGAACTCGGGGAGACGAGTTCTCTTGACTCCAGGCCCAGTGCGCCATCCACTGCATCATCGACTTGCCTGTACTATGTTTACTTGTACATATGTACACACAGATCTAATAAGTACATACACAGATCTGTGTGTCATTGTGAATATAGAATACACACACATATTGAGAGACAGAGAGAGATGGAGTCAGAGACACACACACACACACACACACACAGAATGTGTGTGTGTGTGTTTAAGAGAGAGAGAGAGAGAGAGAGAGAGAGAGAGAGAGAGAGAGAGAGAGAGAGAAAGAGAGAGAGAGAGAGAATATGAGAGCAAATGAATTCACCATCTCTGGACTCCCACTTCTGGCTCACAATGGCAGAGGATAATGTCTAATTCACCTTTAGGATTCTAGAAGTAAAAATGAAGGCTTGGGAGTTTCATGAGCTGTGACTCCTGAGCCCCTAGCTGGTGAGCTAGCCATTAGTAATCAACCAATAGAAGTCTATTAGATTTCAGAAAAGAGATTTACACAAAAGGTACAGAATCAAGGTCAAAGTCTCCCATCTTAATCAATGAACAAAAGAAATGAGTGAAAGTTTTACCACTGGTGGAAAGGGAAGCCAGAGAAGGAGTGTCATTAGGTCTCTCGGAGAGCCAAGATGTAAAAAGAATGGGAAAGGGGAAAAAAAAATCAGAATGAAAGCAAATTTGTTACCGATGGAGCTGGTACTCCAGAGAGTGCAGTGGGAGGGGTGGGTACCTTTAGAGTTAGGCATTATGGGAAGAAGAGGCTGGGTCAACGGAGATAGGAATAAGAAAATGGGCACTGGGGGGTGGACAATAGGTTTGGACAATGACAATGGGCAGTGGTGATACAGGATCTCTGAGTTAGGGAGAGTCAGACCAGGTAAGAATTTATTAACCATAGCCAGGGGAGTTTGGGGTTCAGCCTCGCGATGCGGTTGTCTTCTTGGGGTGTCAAGAGCTCAGGAAAGAACACAAACCAGTGAGCTGTGGAACAACATTTCTCTCCTAGGCCTACATGCAGACAAGACCAGAAAAGTGGAAGGACAAGGAAGGAAGCTTTCTCTTGCCCTATAGCAAGATGAAGCCAGATCAGAAGGCCAGCATGTGATGGAACGGATCTACTAGGATCAGTCAATTCAGGAGGATTATCCCCAGATCACACGTGCTATTTACACAACATCCATATTAACGCTACATGCAGAGGACAAAGAACAATTATCTGGCAAAGCGTCACCTGGCAGGCTAATGTCACAGCTAATGAATGGATTACACGTGGAGGATCTCTCCCGTGCTCACATCCTGATGATGCACGCAAAGGATCATAAGACACACACAAATGCAGAGAATGCACAGGTCATGGTGCCAGAGTTGGCAGCTTATGCAGTAATTAATAAGTTATCGTTAACCGAGGTTTGCCAAAAATCAAGGAGTAATCGAGACAGTGCGAGTGGCAGTCCACCCATGACATTAACACGTACGCAAAGAGACATAAACAGCAAAACAATAAATGGAAATTAATTCTGGCACATACAGTGGCCAATAAATATGACAGCATAGGCAGCAACGTGCAAGGTGTACACGACATATGCAAGAATTAGTAATTCTTATCTGCTTGAACATTTATAAAACACTTAATAAATATTATTTCAGTTGATCTTCACAACAATCCAGGGCACCAAGGGAGGGGCAACAGAACAATGCGTCTCTTAGATCCCTACAATCTGGAAGATAAGTGGAGAGAGCAGAAAGGAGGAAGCTCCCTCATGCCCTGACAACAGCATCATGAGGCCGGCACCTGACAGAATGGGGAATCCATAGATTCAGGAGGATTATCCCAAGACCACATCAAAGCCATATTATTATTACTGGCATTGTTATCCCCATTTATAGTTGGGAAAACAGGCCTTCAGAGAAGATGCCTGGAGTCACACAACTAGTAACCGTCAGAGGCCAGATTTGAACTCCCATGTTCCCGACCCCAGGTGTCTCATTGTTATTGAGCCATGTATAAAAGTTCTCCAGAAACATTGTGTGAACCCGGTCGACTGGCTCTCCTTTCTATCCCTGTTCCGGAGCTGGCTGGGGGTATGGGAGAACCTTCCAAAGCCAAATGATTGGTGAGAGTCCAGGCCGGCTATGGCTTCCAAGCTCTATGGACTGGCTCCCAGAGGTCTCTGGACAAATTTGGGCAGGAAGCGCTGCCTTGGAGTCCAGCTCCACCCCAGGACACATCTGAGCACCTGTTCAGTTGGCCACAAGACTATAGAGAACAGCTGACCTGAAGCATTACTTTCTGAGTTTCTAGTTCAGGAAGACTTAACTGCCCTGATGGGGGATGGGGGGTGGGTCTCTTCTCAGAGTCTACTGGGCTGATTGCCCTTCATCTCTACCTTCCTCATCCTCAAGATCCCTTCCATGGCAAAAAAGTCATTACAATGAATGTGGCTATTCTGTAAAAAGACACATTTCCTTGATGGACCCACTTACTCCCATCTTCTGGGAACATCCCACTTTTAAGGAATATTATTGCCCCTTCTTGAAGTACCATCATTTGTTCTTGTCATGATACTTTTGAGTCGAAGTCACAGCTTGTTGGTGAGCCTCCTTCAGCTGATTGGGAGCATTTGCATCCTCTCTAGCTTCCAAGGCTCCAGAGCATAAATCAATAGGTGGGCATAACTGTTGCCCAGACATCTGGAAATCTGGTGCGAGATCCGTGGCCCATTCCCAGTGGGATTGTTTGCATTTGTTAGAAATGCCGGTGTTGACTCTACTGAGATTTTTGGTTCACTCCCAGTGATCTGAACAGTTTCATCTACAATATTTTTTATTACTGTCAATAATATCTTACATTGTTTTGTACTGTAAGGCTTGTAAAATTCTTTGTGATCTTCACAAAACCATTGGGAGGTAGGTACTACTCACCCCCATTTTACAGATGAGAAAACTAAGGCAGAGAGGGGTTAAATGACTTGCCAAGAAACAAAGGACCCCAATTTAAATCTTGCCTCAATACTTCCTAGCTATGTGGTTATGAGGAAGTCAATTTGAGCCTTGGTTTTTGTAAAATGCGGTCGATAATGGCACCTACCTCCTGAGGTCACCAGGAGGATCAGGTGACATACTCAATATGGAAGGGACCCCACAAATGTAGGATGTTTTTCCTCGCCCCCTCAGCCTGGTGCTCGAGAACAGCTGTCCGATAATCATCTGTTGATTGGATCTGTTTGGAAGATGCTGACGCTGATCTCCATGTTATCTGATCTCTGTTTCTCAGGCTTCACTGCACACGTAATCCTCGGTTCTTCCTCACCTCTGTGCTCATTGGAAATGTGAGCCTGCACCCTGCCACTGGCCCAGGTTTGACCATCCTGGGACCAGGTAGCAATCTCGCTTTTAAAAGATGCTCCCCAGTATTTCCAGTGAATTTTAGGAAACACTGAGTTTATTTTTTAATTTGTTTTGTATTTTTTTGTTTAATTTGTTTACATTTTGTTTAAAAATGATTTATCGAGCATAGGAGTCGGATGACTCTAAATTGGGCTCCTCCAGAATTCATTTTCTTGGCTTTATTTATTTATTTATGCGGGCTGCATCTCACGTCATGTTTTGGTCTGGTTTGTTTTTCAGTGATGGGGCCTCTCTTTCTCACCTAGGCTAGAAGTACGTGGTACACTCAACAAGCCCAGGCTTTCTGCTGATTGTCATGGAAACTTTGACCTGTTCTATTTCCAACCTGGACCAATCTGTTCCTTCTCAGCTAACCTGATGTGCTCCCCACCCTGCTCCCAAGGGTTCTCCATGTGGGTCCCACCTTTGCCTGGACTCGAGAATGTACAGCAAACTGCACCTCGGAGCCCCAGAGACTCTCCACTCTCTCAAGTGCCTGAGCTGCTAAGCAAGGCCTCTCAGTTCTGAGAGGGGAGTCATATTTGATTCCTGTTTAGATGGCCTGTATGTCTCCTTTAGTCTTTTTCTTTCTTTTTTGGCCAAGGCAATTGGGGTTAAGTGACTTACCCAGAATCTCATACAGCTGGGAAGTGTTAAGTGTCTGAGGTCGTATTTGAACTCAGGTCCTCCTGACTTCAGGGCTGGTGTTCTTTCCACTGCGCCACCTAGCTGCCTCTCTCCCTTAGTCTTATATCCTTAATCAATCAATAAAAATTTGTTAAGCGCCTACTATGTGTCAGGCACTGTGCTAAATACTCAGAATCTAAAGAGAGGCAAAAACAGCCTTGGTCATACAGGAGCTCACAATCTCCATCGAACACCTATGTATAAACAAGAATAAATTGGATACTCAACACAGGGGAGACACCAGCGTTAAGGGGGATCAGAAAAGGGTTCTAGTTGATGATGGGATTTTAGCTGAGACTTGAAAGAAGCCAGGGAAGCCAGGAGGTAAAGCTGAGGAAGGAGGGCATGAGGGGACGGCCAAGGGAAAAGGATGGATCTGGAGATGGAATTTGCCAATTTTCCTGAATTTCTGTACTTTTTTTTCTCTTTTAAATTCAATCAAGATGCTTTTAGGAGTTTAGATGAGAAGCAGCCCAAAGCAAGAACTGAGAAATATTTAATTTGGGCTAAGTGTGTGTGTGTGTGTGTGTGTGTGTGTGTGTGTCACACACATTAATAACAGCACAAAGGACAATCCAACCTTTGGAAACATAGCAGGAAAGGAGGGAGTCCATTTCCCAGAGGGTCCAGACTGTGTTCCCTCCTAAGCCTGGGAAGTCTGGGGGATAAAGATTCAAAAAGAGTAAGGTCCGTGGCCCTTAGATTTCAAGCTAGAAAGGATTTAGAGAGCACCCAGTCCAATCCCCTCATTTTCCAGTGGAGGGAATAGAGGTAAGGGATTTGCCCAGGGTCACAGAGCCAATAAATATCTGAAGCCACATTTGAATTGGGGTTTTCCAAAGCCAGAACTCTGTTTACTACAGCACTCCCTCGCAGCCATGGGCTACATACATGGAGACCAATGCAGCTCATGGTTCTCCCCTTTTGGTGAGTAGGAGGCAGAAAGCAGGGAAGCTGAGGCAGCCTGTAATAGGGGCAAGGGAGAAATCCAGGCAAGAGAGAACAGTTCAGGTAGGATCAGGGAAGCCTTCCTGGAAGAGGGGGCATTTCAGAGAGTGAGACACAAGAGTTAGTGAGTTTGGTAGCTACAGACCAGAGTGCTTCTGCCTTTTGAGCTGCAAAGGCATTTACCAGCAACTTCAATGGTCTCAGCTAAGGAACCATAAAACTCAGTCTTTGAGGACTGGTGGAAAGAAAGGAGGTCATTTAGCTTGGAGGAGGGAAGCCCCAAGGGCAATGTGAGAAGTGTTTGATGGTGGACTGTGGGTTGGAGGCTTAGACTTGGTTCAGATACTCACTTTGACCCTTGATGAGCTGTGTGATTCTGAACAAATCCAACAGTCACATTGAACCTCAGTTTTCTCATGTGTAAAATGAGGGAGTTGGAAAAGATGCCCTAAAAGGTCCCTTCTAGCATTAACATCTATGATTCCCTGAGAAGATCTAATGGTTTTTGTTTTTGTTTTTCAGAAAGATTAGGAATTAGACTCTAGAAGGCAGGAGCAATGGGAAATAATGAAGAGCAATGAGAAGAAATTTCAAATGGGTATAAATTAGGCTCAATTCCAGGAAGGTCTTCAGAATTGGAGCCGCCCTCTTTTCGTGATGTCTAAGACTTGGAAACTGAGAAGATGCCCACTGATCGAGCCCATCGATGGAGGAATGTTTGAACAAGTTGTGGTGGATGATTGTGCTCCAAGGAATGATGAACAGGATGATTCCCCAAGAACCTGGGAAGATTTCTATGACTGATGCAAAGAAGAGTGAGCAGAACCTGAAGAAAACCGTACACAGTAGCAGGAGCATTGTATGACTCCCAACTGCCCATGACTTGGCCATTCTCGGGACTCCTTGCGATCCGAGACAATTCCAAAGGATCCAGGATGAAAAATACTACCTGCTTCCAGAGAGAGGAGTGATGGAGTCTGAATGCTGATCAAAAATACTATTTTTCATTTTGTTTCTTTCAGGGTGTTTTTTTGGCTGTGTTTTCTTTCACAACATGACTAATATGGGAATATGTTTTGCATGATTGCACATGTATAACCTACATCAAATTACTTACTGTCTCTGAGAAGGGGGAGGGGAGAGTGGGAGGAAAGAACTTGGGATTCAGAATAAAAAAAATGTTAAACATTGGTTTTGTGTGTAAGAGGGGAAAAGAATCAAATATATTATTTTTTAAATTTGGAGCTTTCCCAGAGTGCAGCGGCTGCTTTGGAAGATAGGTATTCACGCAAAGGCTGCCTGGTCACTTGTGGGGATGCTCTCTAGGGGACTTGTGTGGATCCAGGTTAGACTCAATGCTGCCTGCGGGTTCTTGTGCCTCTGTAATGGATTCTGTGATTTGACTTCAGTTCTATCTGGTCTACAATAGGGCTTAGAAAGCTCGGCTGACTTGAGTTCCAATTCTGCCCTTCCTCTTTGCCAAAGCTGGGTGACCTTTGATAAATCACTTTCCTCTCAGAGACTTTCCTTATCTGTACAATGAGATGGTTGGATCAGATAACCTAGAAGTTGCCTTAAGCTCAAAAAATCTGGTCCTGGGCTCTGTTCTGGGGACTGGGTGCTACCTTCCCTAATGCAGCCAGGACCAGTGACCATGGACAGCTCCACACTCTGTGGCGCCTCTTGCTCCCTAACACCAGCATAAGGGCTTCCCATTTAGGAAAGCCTCCGTGTGGACTGCAAGCAGGGGTACCCCAGGGCTCCCCCTTTTAGCCTCAGAGGCTCTTGGGTCTGGCGAGCCTTTTCTTGCAGCAGCCAGTTGACACTTCCAGGACGGATGAGTCACATCTCTAGGCGAGCACGGTATCCATTAGCATAACTGAGTTTGCACCCAATCTCTCGCCCAAAGCGTTCCCTAAATGCCTTAGCATTTAGTTATGAAATATGTTCTTCTCCCTCGCCTGGAGGAAAGCCTGCTCGAGAATTACTTATACATAAACATACTCTGATACTCTGATGCATAGATGGCAGCGTGAGTGGGTTAGGAAGGATGGATGCGGGAGATATTGCGGAGGAGCCATTGCCAGGACTCCTAACTGATGGGATGAGGAGCGAGCCAGGAGGGGCAGAGGAATCACAAAGGTGAACCCAAGGTTCAGGGCTATGGGGACTGAGAGGATGGCGCTGCCAGCAGCAGAATTAGGGGATCAGAAAGGCTCGGGGGGATGTGTGGGGGTCAGGGAAGGTGTGTGACTCTGGTGGGCTGAATTCCAAGTCTGGAGATGTCTGCGCCATTTTGGACCTCCCCACTAAGGGTTCCCAAGTGTCTCGGGGCCAGCTCCACATGGGATCACTCCGAGCCATAAGGTTTAAATAAATGCTGTCTTTAATCAAAACACTTAAATACTCCCAGGTAAAACCAGTCTCTAAGGTGGAGAAAAACAGTTCATCAGAAGGTGCCAATAGGGAAGTTAAAAACACAAAACAAAGGTACACCCTGGGGCTTTAGGAACTCCCCAGCAGTCCCAGAGCTGCCTTTCTAACCTCATTGCCCAGAGGGCCACAGCTGGATCCCAGAACAATCTACCTGGGGGCAAAGTTAATTAAATCACCTCAGGTCTGCTCCATTGCTTCGGGATCACAACAGTTGGGTTGGTATTATAGGCAAAGGAGAGAGAAAGAGAGAGAGGAGAGAAATGGAAAAAGAGAGACGGGGGAGGGAGGAAGGAAGGAGAAAGGAGGGAGAGATAGAGGGAAGGAAGGAAGACAGGCAGACATACAGAGACAGAGAGAAAATGTGTGTGTATGTGAAGGGAGAAGTGTTATCTCAAGCCTCCTCAGTTCCACCACTGTCCATACCATGAATGTACTTTCCTATCTTCGAGTCTTTGCTCATCTTTTTCCCTCACCAGGAATGCTCCCTCCCAATCCCTGTCAGCTCAGTGAGAGTAAAGACTATTGCATTTTCATTTCTCCAGTGCCTAGTACAGTTCCTGGTACACAAAAGGCGCCTAATAAATGCTTTTTGCGTGATTGCTACTTTTCTTCATCTTGAAAACAGGCTCCAACCTTTGATCTTTATAATTAGAATTTGCCTTTCTCCTCTCTGAACCCCTACTATTCTATCTTGTTCCCACCTCTCACATGGTACTAATTATTTTCTACTTTGTAAGTAAGGAATGTGTTGTGGTCATTGGGAAATGTAGTGCACAGAGCACCGGACTTGGAATCAGGAAGCCAAGTTTAAATCACCACCTTCAATTCTTGCTGTGTGACCATGAGCAAGTCCCTGAGCCTCTGCCTCAGTTTCCTCATCTGTAAAATGGAGATACAGACAGCACCTGCTTTACAAGGTTGCTGTGAGAACAAAAGAGAGAATTTTTTGACATGCAATATGTTAGTTACTGTTATGTCTCATCTTTTCCTGTGCTTCCATTTGAAATCTTTGTCTTTAATGTCACTAATGGCCTCTTAATTACTAAACCCAGTGGCTTTTTCTCAGTCTTCATTCTTCTTGGTGCTGTAGCTTTGGCCATTGTGGATGGCTCTTCCAGGTCCCATGGCCACTCCCTCCTGTGGGATACTCCTCCTTGCCTGTGTGACCGCCAGGCTGCCATCTTGAGTTTCTGAACTTGACTCTCTGAACTATCTGTGCTTGGATGGACTTCCCACGTGAGAAGTCCCTTCTGCCCCTTCAGTGCCTCCTCTGCTTGGCTGGTTCCTCCCAGAACCTCCATTTTGGGGAACCCATGAAAAGCAGCCTTGTCTTTATTCATCTCTAGATCACCCTCTTGACTGTCAATTTTCCCTACAAGGGCAGAAAGGCCAAATGGAGAGACATCTCCGCTCCAGATGTTCACATGGACTACTGTGTGTCTCACCCAGGCTAGAACCTTCCAAGAACATACTGATCTACTCAACCACCTGATAGCCATGCTATCTATACCTTGCCCCTGACTTAATGATGTTCATTTGATCTTCAAAAACTAAGAAGAATAAGTAGCCACAATGAAGGCAGAGAAGTTTACCCTGGAAGCCCACTTCACCCCTAGATTTTCACATTAGATGTCCAATCTGTCTCCTCCCCCACCCCAGTTTTTTTCAGTTTCCTTTAAAATATCATATTTCCTCGTTGGGGAGCTAGATAATCCAGCAGATAGAGTGCTGCGTCTGCAGTTAGAAAGACTCATCTTCATGAGTTCAAATCTGGCCATAGATACTTCCTATTAGATCCTAGACAGGTCACTTCATCCTGTTTGCCTCAGTTTCCTCATCTATAAAATGAGCTGGAGAAGAAAATAGTCAACCACTTCAGAATCTCTATTAAGAAAACCCCCTAAAACATGACTGAACAACCACAACAAAAGTTTTCCTATTAGACTTAAGCTCCTTGAGGATAGGGATTCTCTTTCATCCTGCTTGTATTTGTATTCCCAGAACTTAGTACAGTACCCTGCACACAGTTGGTGTTTAATAGTTGCTTACTGACTTGACCGTCTCCATGACAGAGTCATCGTCCATGTCCTATTCCCTGCAGGACATGAGGACAGACTCCAGATGTCTGCAGCCAACCCACCCCCTTTGAACATCATACATTCAAAAGGAGGGTCCCACAAGTCTTGTCATCATTCATTAGAATTCAGGTGTCCTTCTCCACTCTTGCCTCTCCCACTCTCTGCTCCATCACTTGCCAGCTCCCATCATTTCTCCCACTGTAGCTCTTGCATCTGTCTCCTTCTCTTGATGTATTACAGCACCAGCATAATTCTGACTCCCATCTCATTCCCCCTAGAATATCGCCAGTGTCCTAAAACCTCCTCGAATACAACTTCTCTGATCCAGCCTCCATTCAACCACCAAACCAACATGTGGCAAGGCCGGCTCTGAAATTGCTCAAAGACCTCCAGTGCCTCTCCATTTCCTCCAGGATCAATTCAAGTGCTTCCGTTTTGCTTTGAAAGTTGTTTGCTACCTCATTAGTCTACATTTCCAGGCTGATCATCATCTCACTTCTGCCCACCCCATCCCCAAGCTCCCTACCAGACCAACTGGGCCTTGCCCTATTTCTCATGCATGCTGTGCCACGTTCCCAAGACTGCCCCTTTTCAGAACTCTCTCCCTCCTTTCCTCTACCTTTTGGTATCCCCGGCTCACTTCAAGGCTCAACTCAAGTGATCCCTCCTACAAAAGGCCTTTCTGGATTTCCTCAATTTTTCATCTCTCCCTCCAATATCTTGGTATGTGTTTTGCCTTTTCCTACTTGTGTCTCCTCTGGTAAACTGTAAGCTCATTGAAGATTCTCTTTGAATCCCCAGGACCCAGCATAGTACTTGCACATAGTAGGAACTTAATAAATGGTTGTTGACTGACTGATCGACTATGTATACATTGGTTTGGCCGACCTATTTGAGCTGCAGAATCTGCTGCTTTGCTTTATCTTTGTTCATTGAGCATCTAGCACAATTTGCAATACATAGCAGGCTCATAAATTCATCTTGACTACAATGAATTGGTATTTGAACCTAGATTTTAACAAAGCATTGGACAAAATGTTCTATGGACAACGGAGGAGGGGATTTGGGCTCAGGGATGCACAAGGTATTGCCTGGACATCTTCTAAATTGAAAATTGTTGGTGGTTTTTTGGTTTGTTTTTCTGTTGAGCCTAGCAAGGCACCTTTTCCTGGTCAGTATTTGGCTCAATGAAATATGGTTGGGAGCAGTCTTTTTTTCTCATTGGCTGAGTAGCTGGAACTATTTAAAATGACTTGATTTCTGTATCCCAAAGAAGATTTTAAAAAGGGGGAAAGGACCTCTATGTACAAAAAATACTTAAGGCAGCTCTACTCTAGGAGCAAAGACTTAGAAATTGAGGGGATGTCGTCCATATGGGGAATGGCTGAACAAACTGTGGTGTATGATCATGCTCTTGTGCTATAAAATATGATGAGCAGGATGCTCTCAGAAAAACCTCGCATTTTGTTTTCTTTCTCAGTTTTTTTCCCTTCTTGATCCGATTTTTTTCTTGTGCAGCAAGATAATTATATAACTATATATACATATGTTGGATTTAACATATATTGTAACATATTTAACATGTATTAGACTACCTGCCATCTAGGGGAGAGGGTGGGGAGGAAGGAGGGGAAAATTTGGAACAGAATGTTTTGCAAGGGTCAATGTTGAAAAATTACCCATGTATATATCTTGCAAATAAAAAAGCTTTAATAAAAATATAAAAAGGAAAAACATGGGAAGACTTCCATAGCTGATACAAAGTGAAATGTACTGTGGACAAAGTAACAGCAGTGTTATAAGATGATCAGCTATGAATGACTTAGCTATTCTCAGCAATACAATGAACCAACTCTGAAGGACTCATGATGAAAAATGCTCTCCATCCCCAGAGAAAGAACTGATGCTGTCTGAATACAGATTGAAGCAGATTTTTTTTTTACTTTCTTTACTTTTCTGGAGGTTTTTGTTTGTTTGTTTATTTGTTTTGTTTTTTGTCTATTTTCTTTCACAACATGAATATTATGGATATGTTTTGAACATTACATATGTATAACTTATTATTGAATTCCTTGCCTTCTCCATGGGGGATGGGGATGAAAAGGAAGGAAAGGAAGGAATCTGGAACTCAAAGTTTCAAAAACAAAGGGTAAAAAATGTTTTGTTTTGTTTTTTAATCTTTAATTTTTGGCTTTTTGCTGAGGCAACTGGAGATAAGTGAATTGTCCAGGGTTACACAGCTAGGAAGTATTAAGTGTTTGAGACAGATTTGAACTCAGGTCCTCCTGACTTCAGGGCTGGTTAAAAATTGTTTTTACATGTAACTGAGGAAAAATAAAGTACCAAATAAATAAAAATAAATAAATGAATAAAGCTACCTGTTTGAATAGTCTGGCCTTTTCTATATCCTATCTAAAGTTGAGGGGATACTTCACTCCCTCAAGTAACATAATACAGTAAGAAGGGTAGAGGTAGGAGAACCACCCCTTCTTTCATCCCCCAAGCCAAATGGTTTTGAGGAACAGGACTGAGACCTGGGCCTTTTTAATTTGCCCCTTTCAGTTCAGGTTCGAGGAATGGAGTCAATGGCCAAAGACTTCAAATTGGGGCAATTGGAGAATCCAAAAATCCAGGCTAGGTGTTACAGCCAGCCCAGTGGTGAAGCTGTAAGGGTTCCAGAAGCAAGCCCAGCTGGCCCCTATTCTTGAACCCATCAGAAATTGAGCTAACCTGTAAGTTTAATTCCTCCCTCTTCCCAGAGATTGGGGAGTGAGGAATCATGCTCTCAGGCTGTTGGCGAGAAATGTTTCTGTGTTTGTTCTTACTAAATCTCTGAAGTAATATACAGTTGTAAAACCTAATCCAAAGTATAACTGTGAAATGGAGCTAGGGTGCTGGTCAAAGGGCCCCTAAAATGAGGGGAATACAATAGATGATGGCTTTCTCCAACAGAGATGATAGACTCCCCAACTCCCTTAGCGTACAAGAGAAGTGGGGGAGGTAAAATATAAGTCATGTTAAAATAAAATGGCCCTCTTCCCAATAAGATCAGGAGTGAAACAAGGTTGCCCACTATCACCGTTACTATTCAATATTGTATTAGAAATGCTAGCTTTGGCAATAAGAGTTGAGAAAGAGATTAAAGGAATAAGAATAGGCAATGAAGAAACCAAATTATCACTCTTTGCTGATGATATGATGGTATACTGAGAGAACCCTCAAGATTCTACTAAAAAGTTATTAGAAACAATCCACACCTTTAGCAAAGTTGCAGGATACAAAATAAACCCACATAAGTCATCAGCATTCTTATATATCACTAACAAAACCCAACAGTCAGAGTTACAAAGAGAAATTCCATTTAAAGTAACTACTGATAATATAAAATATTTAGGAATCTATCTGCCAAGGGAAAATCAGAAACTTTATGAGCCAAACTACAAAACACTTTCCACACAAATTAAGTCTGATCTAACCAACTGGAAAAATATTAAATGCTCTTGGATTGGGTGGGCAAATATAATAAAGATGACAATACTACCTAAACTAATCTATTTATTTAGCGCTATACCAGTCAGACTCCCCAAAAACTATTTTGATGACCTAGAAAAAATAACATCAAAGTTCATATGGAAAAACAAAAGGTCAAGAATTTCAAGGGAATTAATGAAAAAAAAATCAAATGTAGGTGGCCAAGCTGTACCAGATCTAAAATTATATTATAAAGCAGTGGTTACCAAAACCATCTGGTATTGGCTAAGAAATAGACTAGCTGGTCAATGGAATAGGTTAGGTTCAAAGGACAAAACAGGCAATAACTTTAATAATCTAGGGTTTGACAAACCCAAAGACCCCAGTTTTTGGGATAAGAAGGCATTATTTGACAAAAATTGCTGGGAAAATTGGAAATTAGTATGGCAGAAACTAGGTATTGACCCACACTTAACACCGTACACCAAGATAAGGTCGAAATGGGTTGATGACAGGCATAACGAATGAGATTATAAATAAATTGGAAGAGCATAGGATAGTTTACCTCTCAGACCTGTGGAAGAGGAAGGAATTTATGACCAAAGAAGAACTAGAGATCACTATTGACTACAAAATAGAAAATTTTCGATTATACCAAACTGAAAAGTTTTTGTACAAACAAAACTAATGCAGACAAGATTAGAAGGGAAGCAATAAACTGGGAAAATATTTTTACAGTCAAAGGTTCTGATAAAGGCCTCATTTCCAAAATATATAGAGAATTAACTCTAATTTATAAAAAATCAAGCCATTCTCCAATTGAAAAATGGTCAAAGGATATGAACAGACAATTCTGATGAAGAAATTAAAATTATTTCTAGCCATATGAAAATATGCTCTAAATCATTTAATCAGAGAAATGCAAATTAAGACAACTCTGAGATACCACTACACACCTGTCAGATTGGCTAGAATGACAGGGAAAGATAATGTGGAATGTTGGAGGGGATGTGGGAAAACAGGGATACTGACACATTGTTGATGGAATTGTGAACACATCCAGCCATTCTGGAGAGCAATCTGGAACTATGTTCAAAAAGTTATTAAACTGTGCATTCCCTTTAACCCAGCAGTGCTACTACTGGGCTTATACCCCAAAGAGATACTAAAGAAGGGAAAGGGATCTGTATGTGCCAATATGTTTGTGGCAGCCCTGTTTGTTGTGGCTAGAAGCTGGAAAATGAATGGATGCCCATCAACTGGAGAATGGTTGGGTAAATTGTGGTATATGAATGTTATGGAATATTATTGTTTTGTAAGAAATGACCAGCAGGATGAATACAGAGAGGATTGGTGAGACTTACATGAACTGATGCTGAGTAAAATGAGCAGAACCAGGAGATCATTATATACCTCAACAACAATACTATATGAGGATGTATTCTAATAGAAGTGGATTTCTTCAACAAAGAGAAGCTCTAACTCAGTTTCAATTGATCAAGGATGGACAGAAACAGCTACACCAAAAGAAAGAACACTGACTGGGAAATGAGTGTAAACTGTTTACATTTTTGTTTTTCTTCCCGGGTTATTTTTACCTTCTGAATCCAGTTCTCCCTGTGCAATAAGAGAACTGTTCGGTTCTGCACACATAAATTGTATCTAGGATCTACTGTAACCTATTTAACATGTATAGGACTGCTTGCCATCTGGGGGAGGGGGTGAAGAGAGGGAGAGGAAAAATTGGAACAGAAGTGAGTGCAAGGGACAATGTTGTAAAAAATTGCCCTGGCATGGGTTCTGTCAAAAATTATTTAAAAAAAGAGAAAAAAACAAACAAAAAAGCATCAACAAATCAATAAACATATATGCACCAAGTGGTATAGCATCCAAATTCCTAGAAAAGATGTTAAAAGAGATGCAAGAAGGAACAGAGAGGAAAACCATACCTTCCTCTATCAGAACTAGATAATTGAAACACAAAATAAACAAGAAAGAAGGGGATAAATAAAATGTGAGAAAAGTTAGTTAGGTACCTTTGGAAAAAAATTTAATGGGGATAGCAAGGAACATACTTTTTTCTCAGTATTATGTGGAACTACAAAATTGTCCATGTATTGGGCATAAAAACCTCACAATCAAATGCAGAAAAGCAGAAATAGTAAATGCCTTCTTTTCAGATCATTATGTAATAAAATTATATATAATAAAAATAAATAAATAAAATAGCCCTCACTGGATGGAGGAAACAAGCATATTACATATTCTGTATAAAAAGGAATATGCTGTATCATATGACCAGAAGCTAGACCCTGGTGTTTTTGGTCACAGAAGTCTGTGAACCAAAGAAAAATTTAGAAAGCCTCAGTACAAGGCAGTCCCGTCCCTTCCTTCAGTAAGAAAATGAAAAAAAAAAAGTGCTAAAAATCAGATTTTTTTTTTTTTGTAGAATCAACAAACTTTCATCGACATGTTAACAGCACAAATGTGAGATCCTTTGAAAATGACCAAAAAGTGGACACATCGCTGGAGGGAATGCATTATGTCAATCTTGGCTTTTTGCTATAAATGAAAGCAGAAGAAATAAGGAAATTGCAGCTCCGTGGAATGATGGCTCTTAGATTTTCCCTTGGAAAGGCAAAGAAAGGAGTTGGCAGTGTAGGTTTTATCATATGCTCCAAAGCCTCAAGAAATATTATTTCATAAGACATTTGGGCTTCACATATTGCAGTCCTAATGATAAGTATCTGTGAATACACCACCATGAAAATAATTGCAGCTTGTGCACCAACATCAGTTGCTAAGGATAAAGTGGTGGAGAAATTCTATAAAGAATTTGATAAAACCTTCCAAATCAAATCAACATACTCTGATACTTGCTGACTTCAATGGAAAGACAGGGGGAGAGAAAGATGGGGAAAAATATACGGTTCGGCAGGAAAAATGAGAGAGACCCCAAACTTGTCGATGATACAGAAATCTCACACTTGTGTAGCATGAACACTTACTTTAAAAATAATTAGCTAAACGGGTCGACACTAGATATGGCAAGTACCAAATACCAGCCCAAGGAATGACACCGATGACATTTTAATAGACAAGAAAGACTTAGTATGGACGTGGGAGTTATCCTTGGGTCAGCTGTCTGTTCAGAGTCAGACTATTGATTCATCAGAGCTCAGATAAGAATTTATAATAAACAAGAATAATAATGAGAAAAGGGTATGAGAGATACAGTGAAGAAGATTTAACCCTGAATTATTTAAACAAGCTAGAGCAGGCCTATATACACCATGGAAAATGGACAACAGAAATGACATCCCCAGTGATTATTTTAAACCACTCAACCCTTGGTTGAGAAGTTAAACCAATGAAAATAATTACTTCATGGAGGAGACTGAAAGAGCCCAGAAAGCTAATAACTGTAATAGCTAATAACTATAACTAATGCTTACATAGTGCCTTCTATGTGGCAAGGCACCGCACTAAACACTTTATAATTATTATCTCACTGGATCCTTGCATGAACCCTGGGATATAGATGCTATTATTCTTCTCATTTTACAGATGAGGAAACTGAGGCAAACAGAAAGTAAGAGACTCATTCAGAATCACAGAGTTTTTGCCAAATGGAGAAAAATGTCCAAAGGCAATATTTGGTTTGAATATGAATTCAATTTAAAAATCTTAGCAAAAAAAAAAATTAATGTTGACGGATGATCGTAAGTATTATTTTCTCCTAAAACAGAGAAAAGCTTTGGAAGGTAAAATCAGTTTACAGAAAGCTTGCTAAAGCATTGGATGAATCAAATATGAACATTTTACATTTTATGGGTCGCATACAGCTGTGTACAGTCAGATCCCAGACTCTCAGAGGCAACATGACATCATTCTGGTTAAACATCTGACCTCACTGCCAGGAAGGCGGGGCTTTAAGTCCAATCTCTGACATATACTGTTTGTGTGACCCTAGCCAAGTCACTCAGTGCCTGAGAAAATAATCTAAGGATATAAATCACAAAATCAATGTTGATGTGTCTTGGTAGAAAGGAGCTTCTGCGCCAATGAGATAAAACACCAGTGATGACAATAGAAATCGAATGATTTCTCAGATATCTATATTTTTTTGGGGCATAATTTCCTCCTCCTTTTTTTTTTTTTTCAGACCTAGGTAGCTGAAGAAATGGCATCGTGGGCTGTATTTATAGGCTGAAATTTTGGCCCAATTTAAGGTTGTTGCTTTTAAAACCCTAACTGAATCCTTCAGGAAACATCATCTGGAAGACTTCTACCAAAGCCAGAGGCAGAATGCAGATCACCTCCACATAAAACAGCCTCGTCATAGCTTCCTCAATGTAACTTGTTTTAAATGAAAATGCTTGCAAAATCACGTATAAAATCTCTAATTTGGGGGCAGTAAATCTCCAAGAAATCATTCCCTTGTCCCCTTTTTGCTTTTTCATGTACAATGATGATGGTCATAATTCTCTGTTTCAGTTTGCCATTTGCCACTTTCAAGGTGGGATTGTTCAGATTTTACCCAGGAAGCACAGGACAAGATCATCTAGCTGTTCTCTGTTGGGTAGGCTCAGGAAAATCAAGCTGCTAAATATTTTTTGTGCTGGCAAATGGAGAGAAACCGAGGGAACCAGCACCAATTTGGTTTGCTCGTTACTAAATAAATCCCCAAATGTGAGGAAAGGTTACAGGAGACTGGGCAGATCTCTCTTGGAGAAGAAAGGAATGGAGGATAACTTAATAACAGCTTCCAAGAATGGGGAGGGTAATTATGAAGAAGAAGGTGACCAGCTGTTCTCCATCCCAAGAGAACTCCCTCTTTCCCACCCTCAGGAGAATTCCAAAAGAGACGAGGACACCCTTCCTTCCTCTGTTTTTTTCTCTCTGAGGAAGGAAAAGAAATGGGGGGGGGGGAGATTTCTGGAAGTATCCTTTTTTAAGACAAGCTATCCTATCTGTTGGCTATGTCCATGCCATAGAAGAAGCATTTGAAGAAACTGGGAATGTTTAGCCAGAGGAAGAAAAGATTTATAGAGGATCATGGGATGAACAACACGGTGGAGTAATTCTTTTCTATTATACTGCTCCAATCCAGCAATCTTGAAAGCAAGAAAATATTTGCTAAACTAGAATAGCTAAAGCTAAATTCACAAGAAAATAGAAATAATACACAACAGTCTCATGAAATAATATCAGAAAACTACAAAATAAGAGTTTCCACTCAACGTATCCAAGCCCAAGCAGTGCAACCAATATGGAGGACAGCCAGTGAATTGTCACGTGAGAAGAACAGCGAGGCGGCCAGTGGATCAGAGTAAGGAATGAGGTGGAAGAAGATCACAAAGATAGAGGGACCAGATTCTGAAACCCAATGAATAGTGGATGCTGGAGGTCATAAGGAACTGTTGGAGTTTATTGAATATGGAGGATAACATGGACAACTAGACACCTCATCTCCTTTCTGAAGCTCCCTCTCATTAGGGCCATGCAACTGAAGGCTTTTGGGGATGGCCAGCCTTTGGGATCTGGGCAGAAAGGGAAAGGGAAACTCAGCAGGGTCTGATGACACTTTAGAAGGAATGCCAAGGCTGAGACATTGCTGGGGTGCCTGAGGAAGAGGAGTTGCCATTTTCCTTTGTAGCAAAGCTTTCTTCTCTCATCCTGTCAACGTGGTTATCTCTTTTAAAAATATTATATGATAAATGAGAGCCACGTAACACGCACAACTTCGGGCTTAGGCAGATCTGTCTGCAGCTTATCACTGGAGGTCGCCCTCCCCATCCAGCTTCTCCTAACAGGGAGGAAATACTAGGACGTAACAAGTGCCTGCCTTTAAAACACAGAGCGGAGCCAAATCCTGCGTAAAAGCCACAGAGTTGGGGGGAGGGGTGGGGAGACGGCCTGGGAGAAAAGGCCTCAGGGGCATAGTCAGCGCCACAAAGGCTAGGAACCTGCAGGAGAACACTGGTTAAATGGTTAAGAAAGGCATAAATATTACAATAAATATTGGGGCGTCCTGGGTCGCGGGGATGCGCCTGCGGAGGAACCTCGCCCACCTTTGCACACAGGGAAGAGGAGGTAGAGAAGGAATTAAGAGCTGGTTAGTAGCCCTCCGCGGCCCACACAAGATAATGGTACAAATATGGCATCTTACCTTATAAAGGCCTGATGTAGAAGCCGTCTCGGTAAAGGGTCTCGCCTGCGATCTGCTGCTGTTGCACCCTGACTGCGGGATCCGGGACACCGCCCAAGGCCTCCGGCTGCTCACTGCTGCTGCTGCCTGGTGAGGGCCGGGAGGAGCTTGCCCGTGGGGGCACCTCAAAGGCAGCAGCGTGACCTCAGTCATCTCCCCGGGCAGGTGGCTCAGTCCAAACTCCGGGACTAGCAGATGGAGATCATTCAATGACCAGGATGTGAGCCCTGTGCCGCAGGGATCTACCTTCAAGAATAGGGATCCGCCTTCTGGACCGGGGATCCGCCCTGTGGATAGGGGCGGGGGATGCTGGGGCGCAGGGATCCGCCTTCTGGATCCTCCTCTCAAAGAGCGATGCGCGCCCTCCCGATCCCCTCAGCTTTCCTAGGCAGGTCCCTAGACCAGGGTGTTGGATCCGCGGCAATGGCGCAGTCTCGTGCAGGGAGCCGCCCTCTGGACCCATCCCCAAAAAGACAGCTGCGGCTGCGCCACGCCCTCCCAGTCCTCTCAGGTTTCTTGGGCAGCTCCCTCTACCAAAGCTGGGCAGTGCGATCACTCTATGACCAGGATGTGAGTCCAGTGGCGATCTCTCTATGACCGGGATGTGAGCCCGGCGGCAGCAGCGGCGAACACTCTATGACCACCATATGAGCCCAGTGGCGCAATCTCCGCCAGGGACCCACCCTCCGGGCCCATGGCCACCATAGCAACAGCTGTACCCTCTGCCGCTGAGCTCAAGTTTCCCAGGCAGGTGGCTGAATCTCAGCAGACTGGCCTGGGAGCAGCGGGAATCTCTGGGGCCAAGCTGAGAGCCCCGCGGGCAGTGCAGTGTCCTCCAGGGATCCGCCCTTCGGACCCAATCCCGCGGCATGTCCTTCGGGAGGTTCCCGGCCGGCAGTTTAACTAAAGCCGCATTACGCCAGCCGCGCCTGCGGGAGCCTGCAGGGGTCCGCCCTTCGGACCCAATCCCGCGGTATGTCGTTCGGGAGGTTCCCGGGCCGGCAGTTTAACGAAAGCCGCAGAACGCCAGCCCGTGGTACGGCGCAGTGTCCTCCAGAGATCCGCCCTTCGGACCTGCCCCGCGGCATGTCCTTTGGAAGGTTCCCTGGGCCGGTAGTTTAACTAAAGCCACAGAAGGCCAGCCGCGCCTGCGGGATCCTGCAGGGGTCCGGCCTTCGGACCCGCCGCGCGGCATGTCCTTTGGAAGGTTCCCTGGGCCGGTAGTTTAACTAAAGCCACAGAAGGCCAGCCGCGCCGCGGGAGCCTGCAGGGGTCCGCCCTTCGGACCCATTCCCACCAGGGCAGCCGCCGCCCTCCGGACCGCTTTAGGTTCCTTAGGCAGGTGTCCAAGCAAAGCTTCCTGGAGGGAGCCAACGAGGGGATCACTCTATGACCAAGATATGAGACCAGTGGGGCAATCTCCGGGGATCCACCCTGCAGACCCATCCCCAGCGCAGCGGCGGCGGCTGCCGCCCGATCATCGGTTCCGCAGGCGGGTGGCTCCAAACAGATGGGGATTGCGGGGGCCTGGCCATTTTCTTGGCTGTCCTGGGGCGCGCCAGCCTCTCCGGATCTCCCCCTTCCCTTCCCTTCCTCAGGCGCCCTCTCCACATCTTGGGCGGAGGCAGGTGACTGCGCAGAATTTTCCGAGACGTAGCCAGACCTCTGGAGAAGAGGGCGCGACCCGCGCTGACTGCGCATGTGCGCTCTATCTCCTGCCGCAGTTCCCCCAGGGGAGGCGGAGGGGCTCCGCCCAAGGAGATGGTCCCCTCGCAAGAGAGACTTCCGCCTGAGCTTGTGCGGGTCCGCCTCAGGTGTGCAGGGGAGGCTGACCTCTCTCTGATGGAGCACCTTCCGTCTTCTGCCGCGTAGGGTGGCCGTGAGGGAAGGTGGCAGGGATGAGCCCACCATGGGGCCCCGCCTCAGTGCCCAGCTTTTCCTTCCCCTCCCGCTGCAGTCGGGAATGAGGAGGGAGACCCTCCTTTGACCCACGGACTGAGCATGCGCAGCCACCTCCTGCAGCGCATGTGTGTCCCTCAGACAAGGCTGCAAGGGGCCGGCTTTGTGTCTGCCACTTGCAGTAGCAGCAGCAACAGTGCGAGGCAGCTCCCACCCCCGCTGCCAGCCTGCGCTCCCACTTGCACTTTGGAGAGCATCAGGTGCGAGGAGGTGGAGAGGCTGCAGTAGTCCTCCCGGCCGGCTCCGCTCTGCCCTCTGCGCGCTGCGTGCTCTGGCCACTGGACAGTTCTCTCCCACCCCCGTACCTGCTCTTTGCCCACTCTCCACAGGTGCGTCCAAATGTCCCCCTTAGGTGAAAACGTTGCCTCGTTTTAAAGAAAAAAAAATTGGTAACTCTCTGCCCCTCTTCCTCACCTCTGGCACTGAGGTGCCCTTGTCACTGTCTCCCCCTCCGGCTCACGTGGGGAGCTGACCCAACTCTCCCTGCATAAGTGAGCCATTTCCAGCCAATCTCCTTCAACCGATTTCCCCCACTCCATGCAGGTCTAAGGAAATCACACTCCGTCCAATAAACCTCAATCGTTCCCAAGGTATAATTAGTCAATCAATAAACATTTACTAAGTGTCTACTCTACTGTGAGTCAGCTAGGGGCGTCCGGTGGATAGAGTGTTGGGCTGAAGTCAGCCTCAGACACTTACTAGCTGTGTGACCTTGGCCAAGCCACTTAACCCTGTTTGTCTCAGTTTCCTTATCTGTAAAATGAGCTGGAGAAGGAAATGGCAACCTCTCCGGTATCTTTGTCACCAAAACCCCAAATAGGATCACAAAGAATTGCACTCAACTGAAAAAAACACCTGAATGCTGAAATGTGTCCGGCTCTGGTAAACTCTGGGAATGCAAAAAGAAGCAAAAGACAGTTCCTCCCTTCAAAGAGCTTACAATCTAACTGGGGAGACAACCGACAGACAAATCTATACAAGAAAAGTAGGAGAGACTTAACAGAGGGATTCAGTCTCCAGCATCAAATATAAAACCTTACCTCTGCCTGTTAAAGCCCCACTCCTAACTCTGCAGACTTCTGACCCCTTCTGACCCTCTGCAGTCCAGCAAACCTGGCTTCCTGGCTGTTTCTTCTACCACATGGTCCTCCTGACTCAGGGAATTTTCACTGACTCCTCCAAGATCCGGCTTTTCCTCTTTTTAGCTCTTGCTGGGCTTCCTCCCTTCTATTTCATCTATCCCATCTATTTCAATCTATATGGAAGCAAGAAGCCATAGTTCCATCTTTCCTCAGCAGTCTTTAATCTTAGAGCCTTCCCTCGGAGATTATCTCCTTTTTATCTGTAGCTATCTTGTTCATACAGGGTTGGCTCCCCCATTAGTAGCATGGCTTCTGAGAGAGGGATTAGTGTTTCTGGGCCAAGCCTGACAATAGAGGCGGGATATAGAGGGAGCTAGGATGGAGTAGCATTTTATATACCCAAAACATCTTGATGTGAGAAGAACCAGGAGTAAGAGAAGGGGAAGGATGAACAACAATGGGCTGAAGATGAGAATAGTGCATGACCCCAAAATGATATTGTCATCTGGATGTAGACCACGTGGACTGAAAGAGGAACTGGAGGGGACTTAGAGCACAAGGCTGGCACAGAGTTAGGATATACCAATAAGGAGGAAGATTGATTATCCAGCAGATTAGGTAGTCATCCTTGATTTGCCTTAATGATAATTTAATCCTTCAAAAGATAAAGGAACCAAAGAGGGCTTCAAGTATTCTGGATCAAATTCTCACCAATTAGGTGGAAATTACTACTGAGTATAGTAGAGAACTGATGGGGGCGTGTATGGCCAATCCACTTTAGGACTTGCAACAGAGAAAAGGGAAAGCATGCAATAATCTCACATGTTCCATGGTTTGGGGGAGAACAGTTGTCTTTAATTTTTTTTTATCAATATAGATGATTTTTATATTACCTTGATTTAAGAATATCTCAATCCTCTCCTACTCAATCCCTTCTAACCAAAAAGAAAAAAAAATGGATGAGCAAAACTAGTTCATACATCAAAAGATTCTCATAGTATACACAATGCTCTACAAACATAGTCCCCCCTATATTCAAAAGAGAGATGGATTTTTTTTCATCTCTTCTCCAAGGCTAGGATGATTCATTACTTTTCTTTTCTTTTGTGTTTTTAGGAAGAACAGAAGTTTAGAAAATGGAGAGGTAAGATCCTAGGGACTAAAAATCTGCCAAGAAAGGAACCCAGTATTCATGGGATACACACAAGAATGAAATGCTGAATATATGAAGAAAAACAATATTAATGAGAAGGAAAAGGCATTTTGTAAAGAAACTAATATGGGGGCAGCTAGGTGGCTCAGTGGATAGAGCACCAGCCCTGAAGTCAGGAGGACCTGAGTTCAAACCTGCCTCAGACACTGAACACTTCCTAGATGTGTGACCCTGGGCAAGTCACTTAACGCCAATTGCCTTAGCAAAAAAAGAAAGAAAGGAAGGAAGAAAAAAAAGGAAGGAAGGAAGGAAAAAAGAAAGAAAAGAAGAAAGAAAAAAGAAAGAAAAAGAAACTAATGTGAATGAACAGGGAGCTCCATAAGCAAATTTAATTATGAAAGACATATAAAAAAGAAAACCAAGGATGAATGAAGGGTGAATCTAAAAGCAAACCTGGTCCTTTTTGAATTTCATTAATAGAAACATGCTATCCATTTTTAGAAAGAGAACTGATGAATTCAGTGCAGATTGAGCAGTCTTTTCTTTCCTTTCCCCCTCTACTCTGCTCTTTCTTTCTGTACATGGCTAAGGCAAGAATTTGTTTTGTATTACTGCACCTATTTGTAATGGGCTTTCTTTTTCTTCCCTTCTTATTGGATAGGGAAAGAAGAAGAGGTGGGAAGAGAATTCAGAACTGAAAGTAAAATAAAAATTGAATTTTAAAGAAAAAAACTTCATCAACAGAATTTTTTAAATGACAGAATATCAGAGTTAGAAAAGTCCATCTATTTCAACCTATATACAAGCAAACTCTATTCATTAACATATCTAAGGAGTAGTGAGTCTATTTTAAAGACACTCCCAGCTAAACTCCTGGTGATACAGACCTTTCCTATATTTAGAGGAAGATCCCTCTGTCTCTGAGCCTTCAACCTTGTCCTCTGATTGGCCACTTCATCCCAGAACCTCCATTTTGGAGGAAGTATCCAAGTCTGTCCCATGCTCACTCTTCATTCCTCCTCTGGCCATTCTCCTAATTCTCCCAACTTCTCTTTCAGACACTTGCTCACCCACCCTTGGTTTTCACTTCCTTCTCATGTATTGTCTTGTGTGATTAGAATGCAGGACACAAAATCAGAAAGCCTCATCTCATGAGTTCAAATTTGATCTCAGACTATAACAGTTGTGTGACCCTGACCAAGTCACTTCAGTTTATTCATAGTCAAGTGGAGAAGGAAATGGGGAGCCCCTCCAGTATCTTCACCAAGAAAATCCCAAATGGGGTCACAAAGAGGACACGACTGAAAAACAACACAATTAGAATATAAGACAGACAGTCGGGAGTCGGGAGTCTGCTTGTATCTGTATTCCCAAAATTTACCACAGTGTCTGGCACATGGTAAATACTTAATAAATGCTTGTTGACTGACTTCATTTTAAGTGAAGGAAAAATCATTATCTCTCAAGGCAGCCCAATCCACTCTGCTATTGCTCTAGTTCACATAAAGTTGTCCCTGAAATGAAGCATGAATTTGCCCTTCTGCAACTTTAAGCTGGTGCCTGGAACAGTAGGTTATTAATAAAAGCATGGTGATTAATTTACTATTCCTTGTTCTGTTCTCTGGGGTCAAGAAAAATATCTTTAAGCCTTTGTCCACATGAGAACCATTTGGATACTTGAAAACAAAATCATAAAGTCCTCAGTCTTATTCTCCAGTTTCCTCCAACCTACCCTGCCCTCCTATACTTGGAACTGGAGCCACCTGCTTTGTAGCAGGCAACAAAAGGGAAGAGAGCTGGATGGAACTGGCCTCTGGAGACACAGCACATGGGTGGATAAAAGGCCTTAGCACTGTTGTGTTCAGGCCTGTGGGAGCCCAAGAACTCTGAGACTGAGACCATGTTTAAAGACCATTTCTTTCTTCTTTCAGTTGCAAAGGAAGACGAGAACTGATATCTCCCAAGAGATGAAAGCAACAGCTTCAGAATCAAAAAAATAATAGAGGACAGAGGAGCAGCCATCTAAGAGTACTGCTATGGTGACTACTGTGGTCACACATTGTGACCACAAGTGAACCACAGTGGTTCACAGGTTTGCCAGGGAGATCAAATGCCAAGGGCTACAGGATGGAGTCTCACAGCTGCCTGCCCATGGAGAAGCCCTGGCCAGTCAGTTCCTCCTCATCTCACTTCCCCTTTACTAGCTCTCTCTGAGCCCCTTTCTTATTCTGTGTTTCTTTTCGACAGAATGTTTGCTTTCGGTATTGACCAAGTAATCTCCAAAGAAACTGCTTTCTCAAAGGTATCATTCTCGATGAATGTGTATTTTTAAGGAGATTAAAAGAAATAGCCAAGGAAGAAGCTGTGTTCTCTTTGAAAACAGAGAGCAGAGGAAAACCTCTTTCCACATTTCTGAGTTGATCAAATGAGGGCTGAAGATGAACCAAAGAGATTCTGATGATAAGTAATACTGAAACTCTTCAAAAAGCAGGAAAGAGGAAAAAACATGAATCTCGAACTCCAAGAGAGCTACACTCAATCTTAAAATGATACACCTAGAGTTTGGAGGCACTCCAGAGAGGATGTATTCCAAGCCCCTCTTTTTACCGATGAGGAAACTGAAATTTAGTTTCTTAAAGGAGATTTTGTCTGGGTATTTCTGGCACTTGAACCTGCAGCTCGAACACCGGCTGGCACATAGTGGGCCCTTAATAAACGCTTGTTGATTGATTGAATGATAGGTTATCCAAACTCAATTAGAGAGCAAGTTATCAGAGTCAGGATTTCTCTTCAGCTCCATGTCCCCTTCAGCCTTCCATGTTCTCTCTCTCTTTCATGCTCACTAAGATGAAAAACATTAAGAGGGAAACCAATTGTACCTGACCCAGGTGCTAGAAGTTATAGAGGTGGGGGGTGAAGGAGACTCAGGTTTTTGATTGGGATTCACTAAGCATCCTTGTTAGGGAAGGCTTCAACACCAGGGATCAGACAGAACTCGGTGTCTGCAGTGCTCTGACTTCTCAGCACTCTGATAAGGAACTTGAATCTCTAATGAAATTTAATAACCCCCTCCTGGAGAGCACCTGCTCCATCTGTCAGGACTGTGCTTAAAGTCAGCATTTTTTTTGGCTCCCAGCCTAAGGATAATTGCCGTACATCCAATTAGAAATGCTAACATTATGGTGGGTACTTCTAATTGAAAAATCACAGCGCTGCCCCGGGACTTTGAAGCCGAGATCTCGAGGGCTCCTTTCTACCTCTGGCTCCTCTTGCCCAGTTGCCTCCTGCCTTGTGTTCTCTGGAAGCCTGGCAGGCCCCTCACTAAATGTGGATTGATGACAGCAGCTGGAGGCCACCGTACACCTCTGCTATTCTGAACCGCCCAGGACACAACAGCCCTAATAGGAAACAGGTGGATCCTGGGAACAAAATGTGCTTTTGAATCCTTGGCAGAAGCATTCAGGCACACCTGTGCTTAGCGGTGGTTCAATATGCATATGTAAATGAGCAGTGAAAAGTGACCACTATGCAAATAAAGTACTGGGAAATAAAGTTTTGTTATTGGCCAAACCCTTGGTTTTTGAACTATTGCACCATCTGGGTGTACAATCAAGTTAGAAATTGGAGAAGAATCGGGGCTGGCAAAAAAAACCCCAGCACTCAATTACCACATGACTGCTGTGACACTTCCCACACCAGCAGGGGCATACTGGAGCCAGCTCAGACTGGCTCTAGGGAGCTGGTTGTTAAATTTTCAGAGCGAACATTTATACTTTGGAAATCGGCAAATGTTACCAATCAGGGTTTGATTTATTGTTTTGTTGATTTCTAGACTTAAGAACGTGATGAATAAAATATTACAATATAGATTAAACTTTAAATTTCACCATATGTACTTAAAAAAAAAAGAACTGAGTGTTAAACATTTAATAGCACATCACTAGTTCAACAGGCTCCCCAAACATAATTCTACAGCTTTTTTCATTTTATAATATGTAGCTATTTGCTCAGCTAATAAATATTTCCTTGAACCTTGTACATGAGTAAAGATAGTGAGATTGATGATTTAACTAACCTGACCCTAATTTAAGTGTTAAGATGTTCAACTAATCCATCAATCATAGACTTTAGGCTAAGTGTGAAAAGTTATTGAAAATCATTTAATTAAGTTAATGACAGCCAGACAGGAAATCTGTTCCAACTGACTGATTTTCATCAAGCCCTCTGAGCTCAGGAGAAAAGCATTGTTCGCTTTAAGACCAGGATTTTTAGAAATAAGAGGAAATGTTACTTTCCAAAACACCCATGGAGAAGAATGACTTGATATGGGGAGGGGTATGGAGAGAATTTAGCTTCATCCTTTAATCTTCTCTCCATCCCTTAGACTATAAGGGGGTCTTTGTGAGCTTCAAAAGGGCCAAAAGATTTTAGACTTTATATTATTCCATCTGTCCTGAGAGCCAGTGACAGATATGGATGTGTATTACTGCCTTTACCAGCAAAGAAAATATACTGTACTTAAGGGGAATTTCTTGAGCATATGATCAATGGAAGAAAAAGAGCTCCAAAATGAGAAGCAATGAGTGACCCCTTTGCCACATGTGCATTCTAAGTTTGAATCCACTTTCCCCTGAAGAAGGTGAGTGTCACAGACCTTGAGGGAATGGTTTATACCAATTCTTCTTAACATATCACCTTAGTGAATACTCCTTTCTGAAAACTAATAAAAGTTTTCTAATTCATTGACAATAGCCGTAGGAAGAAGCACACACAAAATATCACTCCAGTCCATCTTTGATGTTTCTAGTTGTGAACCTATGAAATCAAAAGCATGAAAACCATGTTTGATGGCATTCCATATTGAGAAAAATGCCCAATATTAGTGAAAAAAAAAAGACAGGGAATGCAGGATGGTCAGGACCTGCTGCTGCTGCCACAAGGGAGTTTTGCCCTGTCTAAGTCAATTCTAGGATCTTGGATCCATGGAGACCTCTAACTTGAATATTTATGATAAGGAACACTGTTGCTAAATGCTGGGAGTACAAAAAGAGAGCAAAGACAGTTCCTCCCCTCAAGGAGCTTAGTCTGAAGAGGGAGACAACCTGTAAAACAAATCTATACAAAGCAAGCTCTGTAGAGGACAAATGAGAAATAGTGATCAGAGGGAAGGCATTGGGATAAAGGGGAGTTATGGAAGACTTCCTGTAGGAGGTGGGATTTTAATTGGAGCCTAGCGAAATTCAGAGAGGTTGGTAGACAGAGTGGAGGGGAGAGAGTGTTGCAGTATAGCAGGAGAGGATACCCAAATCCTATAAAGCATTGGTCTTGTTCAAGGAACTACCAGGAGGTCAGTGTCCCCACCATGCTAGGGAACCAGGTTGAAGAAGCATTTGGGAAGGTCAAGACAATTCAGGCAAATTCAGGGGAGTATCTTTTGAACCAAGAAAGACTAAAATAAAACCAAGTTGCAAATAAATATTGAGGATGGGAATTCTCATGGAGTCCATCAAGAACCAGAATAAGCTAATATAATCCTCTTTCCATCAAAGCCTGGAATATTGTGTTGAGCATGACTGCTTGCTGCATATACAGAAAAAGTTCTGGCTTTTGAATGGCTCAGAGACATCTCAGCTTATGCATAAGTGGAGAAGGGACTGTCTTTGGATTGAGAGAAATGGCAAGAGAGTATATTTTTCATTGATGGATAGAGCTTTTTAGCACTATAGCTACGTGGGGAAACAGACTCTAATCCTGTCCTTTGCCTTCTGGCATTGCAAGCCTCAAGAGTGCCCCAGCAGATCCCTTGCCCACTTCCTCCTCCATCTGATTGTTTTGGGGAGCTGACTTCTTACCTTGCTTATGGAAGCCTCATCTACTCCAATGTATTCTTTCACCTACTGAAATCTATGACTTCCCCAATTTCTGTTTACTGTTTTTTTTAATTAAAAAAAAAAACTTTTTAAAGATTTAGATCAACGTTCATGCAACCAGCATTAGGTAGGAGAAGTCTAAATTCATAAGAGAAAACTAGCTATTCTCTTTCCCAAGGATTGATTGGGGAATGTATTTTTTATTCTGAATCCCTAGGCTAGATGTGTTTGATATGTGGTAGGAGATATAATTTAGGTGGCTGGCCCTCTGGGAGACAAGAAAATGAAGGAAAGAGATGACCCAGCCATGGATTCTGCCTGTTTCTCTCCCAAGTGGCTGTTGGTGGTATTAGCACAGCCCTTCCTTTGTGTCCAGAGCTAGAAATGACAGACTTCCTTGGATGTTAGACCATATTTTAGGCCAAATAGCGAAACATTTCACGGGTAAACATGTAGGACAGCCATTTCTAAATTACCCAGCACAATCATATATATATTGCACATAATGATGCATCTGAAGCTGATGCTTGGCTTTGTAGTTCAGAAACTATGGCACCCCACCACAACCTGAAGTGTGTCATTACCGTTCCATAGAACAGAATCAGAGGAGGCAGGAATAAGAGCCCACAGAATCACAGATTTCTTTTGGAGGAAGGTAGAATTGGGTCTATTATTAGCCTCTTTAGCCCCTGAGTATGGCCAAGACAAAAGCCCAATGACACTGCCGATTCACCGTAGATAACCGAATCCTAAACAAAACCATGGATAAAATCTGTCGACCTCCCTCAGACAATTAATAGTGACCTTAGTGAAACATTCTGAATTAGCAACCTGGCCAGTATGCTTTTCTCCCTCCTGTTAGGGATGCAGATCAGTATCAGCTTGTCTTTTCACAAGAAGGCCACCAATATACCTTTCGACAGTTCCCTCGGTGTTATATAAATAGACCGGTTATTGAACATAGAATATTCAGGTAGAGCATAGATGGCTTATCTCTGCACAAAAGGTTTTATTTGGCTCACTATGTAGATGGTGTTCTGATTAGAGAAAACAACATGAATATAGCCTTAGATGCAGTGTAGCGGTTAGTCATTCGCTCGAAATCCAGGGATGGGCAACCTGAGATGATAAAATCTAGAGGCCCCTGAAGGCTGTCTGCTTCCTAGGGATAATCTGGGCCTTGTGTGAGCCAGTTAAAAAGAAAATCCCAAACTTCAGCTGGCCTTCTCTAAGGAGGTATGGCAGCCATTGATTGTGGGTGGGGTCCCACACCACAATTATCACCGTTACTAGTCCCAATATAGGAAGTCACTAAGAAAAGTATTCAAAGGGGTCAAAAGTCACCACCCCAAGGTTACTTCCCCTTGTGCCCACCAGACAGGAGATGACAACAAATTGAGAATATGCTGCTGGGTCTCTTTAGACCCATGCTGGGTTCATTCGGATACAGATAATCCTAAATTTCAAGTTAGTTATTGGTGTAAGAAATAGCCTGTGGGTGCTGCTAAATGTGCCCCTTGGGGAGGTGATCACTCACTGCTTTTTCAGTTGAAGGGGGAAGGCAGACATCTCCAATATTTATTGAACACTCCTCCCAAATGGCTCAATTCTCCATAGCAGTCCCCTGTGCTGCCCCAAATAACCGGTGTGTAAATTTAACAACCAAGTAAACACGAACTAACTTGTCTCATAAAGGAAATGCCCCAAATCACTCAAAAAAGGAGCAGTAATAATAATAATGGGGAAATCACTAAGAGTCTATAGAAATATACCTATGAGAAAGACTGTTTGGAAAGTATAAGCTATATGATCCTGGGGATGGCTGGGATCAGACCCCAACAGTCCAGTGGGTGCCCAAGGTCAGACCCCTGGGAAGAGAGAGCTTGAATCAGTGTGCTGATGCAAGAGCAGGAAAACCTACGTACCCCTGGTTAGAAGGCACATGTCTAAAAATGGTATACCAGAAGCTCTATGAACTCGAGGAGAGCTGGTGCAGAAAGGAAATGGCAGATTAACTTTATCGATCTCATATTATTAAGGGAAAAATCTATTTAATCAGTCTTGGAACATGATTGCAAGTCAGTAAAGCTTTTGCCTGTGAGAATGCCGATGCCGGATCCAAGGTTAAAGGATTAGAACATACAATCTGATAATTTCATGGTTGCCCAGTTATATTTGGTGTGGCTGGGGCACAGACTTCTCCAATGATCCCACAGGAGCATGGGCCAGAGACCAAGGGACTCCCATCCCCTTCCAGATCACTTTGATGGCCCATTGGATTCCCTACTGGCCAAGGAATGAAGGAGAGGGATTCTTATCATGGGTGGGCACACTGACTGAGTTCTGAAACAATTAACAGAGACCAAGAAACATAAATTATCCCTTTGCTGCTTGGCTGGGAAATACCACTTACCTCTCCCATTGCAATACTGTCATGATAGGCTCCTTTGACATTTATGAACCTTAGCAAGAAGGGACTTCTAAGTTTTCCTCAGGGCCCTCTGATGGAGGGCCTCCTAACTTGGCCCTTCTCCATCCTTGGGTCTTTGGGAGACCAGAACAGCTCTCTCACATTGGGAGCCAGTACCATATCCTTGGAACATTAAACATGGCAGGCATTTCAGAAGGGCCCGGTGGTTCTCTTGCAGCTCAGACAACCAGAGCCAAACTGAATTTTGCTTCCTCTTTTTCAGGGCTTCCCATCTAGGGCCCAGAGGAGCCTAAGACTTAGAAGGGATGAGTGGGGGCTCATGAAACATCAGTCACTGCAGCACATTTGGCCCTGACCTTTTCCATGGGGGACACCACCTTAAAGTGAGTTCCCCCAGCGGCTAACTTCCTCACTCTCCTTCCTGATGGCTACTGGGCTGCTTCTAGGTATTCTTCCCATAGTTTTGGTTTTGCTGCTGTCATTATTATCTACTCTTCTATGGATTAGATTCCATTGCAGCCAGCAAGTCATTGGGCAGGTCTGCCTCTGTTCCTTTCCTGCCCCTAAGTCTGTGATCTTGTGACTAGCAAGAAGAAATGAAATAAGGGAAGTTTAACGGAGCTGAGCCCCAGATCAATCCTGGACAGGGACAAAGAAAATAATGGAGAGGGACTTCCAGGACTTCTGGGCTCCAAGGCTGGTTGCCCAGTCAGGTCTGTTGGGAGGTTCATAGGTGACATTTTATACAAAAAACTTTTCAAAATTCAAACAACTCTATAAATATCTTCTCATTTAAAATCTGATCATTTTAACTGAATAAATATGTACACATATATTGTATTTAAGATATTTTTACCATGTTTAACATATATTGGGTTACCTTGCTATTTAAGGGAGGGGGTGGAAGAAGGGGGGGGATTGGAACCCAAGGTTTTGCAAGGGTAAATGTTGAAAAATTATCCATGCATATCTTTTGAAAATTAAAAAGCTTTAATAAAAATAAAATATGATCATTTTAGCTACAAGCCCTAGGAACCAAAGGGTCCAATGCAATTCTGACTAGCAACGCAGGCTGCAGGGCACTGTTGTATCATCTGAGGGAATATAGGTTGGATTTCCTTTCTGCTTTTCCAATTCTCTCTTCTTTAACTTAAATCCACTTGCCCTTTAAATAACCTCATTCCAGCAAGCATTGTAAATATTTTCCCAATAAAGAAAATAATCAGAACCAGCATTGAAAGTTTTCAAAACTTTGTTATATTTTCCCATTTAATTTTCACAATAACCCTCTAACATGAATATGATGTGTTTTACTTTCATTTTACAGATGAGGAAACTGAGGCTTACAGAAAATAATTGATTTCACCAAAATAATCCTTTGTTTCCTCTCTCCCCCAGGAATCAAAATACCCCCTGGAAAAGGGCAAATGAAGGAAAATATAAATATCCATTCCCACCTCCCTGGGAGCTGTATTTGATAACCCATAAGGGTACTTATATAATGTACACAGGCAACAAAACCTTTTATGCATGTTGAGTTTAAAATCTGTTCAAGATGTGCAGTGTGAGATGGTTAATAGGCAGTTTAAGAGGAGATTAGGGCTAGATAAATGGATCTCAGAATCATCAGTATAGGGATGATAGTTGAATTAATGGGAGCTGATGAGATTATCAGTGGAATAGTTTAGACAGAGAAAAGAAGAGGATCATGGGCAGAGTTCTGGAGGGTACTCGCCTTTAGAGGGAAGACCCAGAGGCAAATCCAGCAATGGAGATTGAAAGGCAGGAGTCAAATGACCCACAAATGAGTGGGAAGAGAACCATGAAAGAGCAGTTTCATAGCAATAATGTCAAAGAGAAGAAGGTGATCAAGAGTGATCAGAGAGGTCAGGAAGGATGAGAAGTGGCAGAAAGAAGCCATTAGATTTGGCAGTTAAGAAATCATTAGTAACTTTGGAGAGAACCATTGTAGTTGAACGATGAAATTCAGAGCCAGACTATGGAGAGTTTAGAAGAAAGTGATAGGTGACATTCTCAAAGAGTTTAATCACAAAGGAAGGAGATTTCAAAAATGACAACCAGGTTTGGAGGACAGGTAGAAACAGAAATGTGTGCTTGCAGGTAGTAGGGAAGCAGCAAGTTGACAAAGAGAGGAGATAGAGTCAATATGGTAGAGTAAGGCAGGGACACACCTGAGCACTCCAAACAACCTGAAGAAATGCCTCCAAATGAATTCTGTGGAAGAACTAACATAATTCACAGAAGGTGAGAAGACTGAATAACTGCTCAGAAGATAGAAGAGACATTTTGCTGGCACTGACTACAGGATTCTTTTGCATTGCCCAAATGGAATATATGTTACAGGTATAGCTTGCAATAATGGGGTGAAAAGAAGCACTAGCCCACTAGAGCAGGGAGCTAAAAGGGAGCAAAAATTCTTGTCACAGGTCCAAGACAGAAAAGAGTGCTTATGGTTGCTCACAGACCAGAGCCCAGGCCAAGTAGCACTGACCAGACCTATCCTTACATCATATTACCTTGAAAGAACTGAAAACTTGCAGGTCCCCAGAATTAGTTCTAAAAATAGTAGCATGAAAAACATGAACCTTGGGACAGTGTCCCTTCCAGTCCAGGGGCAGAGCCCAACTTTAACATTAAGTTAAAAGTCAAGAAATAGACTGGGGAAATGAGCAACCTTTCCCCCACAAACAAACAACAATAACAACAAAAAGGGAAGTTGATCTAACGGTGACATGGAAGATCAAATCAGAAACTCAAAAGAAAACAACAACATCAGAACAGCTCCATGTGAAGTCTCAAAGAAAAAGGTGAATTGATGTCAGGCCCAAAAACAATTAGAAGAGCTCAAAAAATAATAAAAAAATAAATAAATAAAAGGTAGAACAAAAAATTAGGAATGAAAATTAGAGTAATGCAAAAGAATCATGAAAAAAGTGAACAAGTTGGTAAAATGGACAAAGATATACAAAAATTCATTGAAGGAAAGGATTCCTTAAAAAGTAGAATAGGCCAAAAGGAAAAGAAAGTTTAACAGCTTACTGAAGAATACAATTCCATAAAAATTAGCATTGAGCAAATAAAAATTTATTACTCTATGAAATATTCAGAAACAATAAAATAAATTTAAAAGGTGAAAAAACAGAAGAAAATATGAAATATTTCACTAGAAAAACAATTGACCTGGAAAATAGATTGAGGAGAGAAAATGTAAGAATTATTGGACTACCTGAATCCTATGATCAAAAATAAAATCTGGACATTGAAATTATTAAGGAAAAATGCCTTCATGTCCTAGAACCAGAGAACAAAATGGAAATTAAATGACTACCAATCACCTCCCAAAAAGATACTGAAATGAAAGCTAATAGGGACATAACAGTCAAATTCAAGAGCTCCCAAAGGCCAAAGAGAAAATACTCTCAGAAGCCAGAAGGAAACAATTCAAGTTTCATAGAGCCAGTCAGAATAATGCAAGATTTAGCAACTTCTACATTAAAGGTTTGAAAGGCTCGGAATATGATATTATTTTCTTTTCCTTTTGCAAGGCAATTGGGATTAAGTAACTTGCCCAAGGTCACATAACTAGTAAGTATCAAGTATCTGAATCCAGATTTGAATTCAGATCCTCCTGCCTTTAGGACCAGTGTTTTATCTAGGTGTCCCAGAATATGATATTTCAAAAGGTTTAAGATTGCAACCAAGAATCACCTACCCAGGGAAATTGAGTATAATTCTTCTGGGGGAAAATGGATAATTAATAAAGTAGAGGAATTTCAAAGATTCCTCATCAAAAGATCAGAAATAAGCAGAAAATTTGATTTTTAAATACAAGACTCCTGGGAAGCATAAAAATTGTAAACAAAAGAGAGAAAACATAAGAAATTCAATAAACTTAAACTGTTTACATTCCTACAAAGAAAGAACTTTACCATTATTAGGATAGTTGAAAGGAGATAGAGGGTGCAAGTATGCACCCTCTTATGATGGGATATCTAAAAAAAAAAAAAAAAAAAGAGAGAAATAGGGATGCACTGGGAGAAGGAGAAAGAGAGTAGTAGAATGGGGTAAGTTATCTCACACAAAAGATGCATGAAAGAGACAATAGAGTGAAAGATGGAGGAGAGTAGTGAGCAATGCTTGAATCTTATTTTCATTGAAATTGGCTCAAAGAGGAAATAATACCCTAAATTGGGTGTAGAAATCAATTTATTTTATTGGGAAGCAGAGAGAAGGGAGAGAAATGAAGGAGGATTGATAGAAGGGAGGGAGGGAGGGAGATTGGAAGAGGCATTGGTCTGAAGCAAAACACATGTGAGGAGGGACAGGGTGAAAAAGAAGAGAAGAGAGCAAAGAAGGAAGCGAGAGAGAGAGGGAGAAAGAGAGAGAGAGAGAGAGAAAGAGAGAGAGAGAGAGAGAGAGAAGGAGAGACAGAGAGAGAGACAGAGAGAGAAAGAGGGAGAGAAAAGGAAAAATAGAAGGGAAGGAAATACTCAGATAGTAATCATAACTGAATATGAACTCACTCATAAAATATAAGTAGATAGAAGAGTGGATTAAAAACCACAGTCCTACAACATGCTGTTCACAAGGAACACATTTAAAGCAGAGAGATTCACAGAGTAAAGCTAAGGGTCTAAAGCAGAGTTTTATGTGCTTCAAAAGAAAGAGTTGGAAATCATGATCTCAGACAATGCAAAAGCAAAAATAGATCTAATTAAAAGAAATAAACCATAAAACAACATCTTGTTAAAAAGTACCATAGACAGGGAAGTAATATCAGTACCTAACATATATGCAACAAATGATATAGCATTCAGATTTTTAAAGGAGAAATTAAATGAGCTTTAGGAGGAAATAATGAGGTCCTTAACTTTCCCCTCTTAGAACTAGATAAATCTAACCAAAACAAAAAAAAAACAAACAAAAACAAAACAAAACAAAACAAAACAAAAAAAAAAAACAAGAAAGACTTTAAGGAGATATACAGAATTTTAGAAAAGTTAGCTATAATGGATCTTTGGAGAAAACTGAATGGGAATAGAAAAGGAATATATCTTTTTTTCAATGGTACACAGCACCTTCCAATCTTTATTTATTTATTTATTTTAGCATATGTTGGCATATAAAAATGTCACAACAAAGTGTAGAAAAGCAGAAAGATCAAATGTATTCTTTCCATATCATGATGCAATAAAAATTATGTTCAACAAAGGGCAGTTGGAAAGATAGAATAAAAATTAAATGGATTAATAACCTAATCCTAAAAAACACGAGTGGACCAAAGAACAAATCGTAAAACCAATCAATAATTTCACTAACAAGAATGACAACAATAAGACAATACATCCAAATGTGTGTATCAACCAAGGCTGTATTTAGGGGGAAATGTACATATCTAATTGCTTACATCAATAAAATGGAAAAAGAGCAGATCAATGAATTGTACATGCAACAACAACAACAACAACTTAGAATAAAAAAAATTATATATCACAATTAAGCACCAAATTGGGAATCCTGAAAATCAAAGGAGAAATTAATAAACCTGAAAGCAAGAAAATCATTGAATAAATAACCCAATAAAATAGACAAACCATTTGTTAATCTGATTTTTTTAAAAGATAGAAAGCCACATTACTAGTATAAAAAATGAAAAGATGAACTTCCCACAAATGAAGAGAAAATCAATTTTGTAGCTATTTTGCTCAATTACATGTCACTAAATCTGACAATCTAAAAGAAATATTTACAAAAACTTGAATTGCCCATATAAACAAAAGAGTTCTACTTAAATAATTCCATTTTTAGAAAAAAAAATCAACAAGCCATCAATGAACTCCCCAAGAAAAAAATTCCCAGGGCTAAATGGATTTCCAAGTGAAGTCTACCAAACATTCAAAGAGCAATCATTTCCAATACTGTTTAACCTATTTGGGGAAAAAAGGCAAAGTAGGAGTCTTACCAAATTCTTTTTACAATACAAGTGTGATATTAATACCTAAACTAGAAAGAGTTTAATCAGAAAAATAAAGTGACAGACTAATTCTTCTAATGCACATTGGTGCAAAAATTGAAATAAAACACTAATAAGGAGATCATAGCAATACATTGTAAGGATTGTACACACTCTGACCAGGTAGGATTTGTACTAGCAATGCAGAGCTGGTTCAGTATTAGGAAAACTATAAACATAATAGATCTTATCAGTCACAAAACCTACAGAAATCATGATTATCTCAAGAGATACAAGAAAAGCTTTTGGCAAAATACAACTCTTATTCCTATTAAAAACATTAGAAAACATAGGGATAAATGGAGCTTTTTAAAAATATGATAAGTAGCATCTATCCGAAACCATCAGCAAGCATTATTTGTAAAGAGGATAAACTAGGAGCATTCCCAATAAGATCAGGAGAGAAGAAAGATACCTCTTATCACCACTACTATCCAATACTATACTAGAAATGCTAATTAGCAATAAGAGAAGAAAAAGAAATGGAAAGAATAGACAATGAAGAAACAGAACTATTACTTTTTACAGAGGATATAGCATCTTACTTAAAGAATCCTAGAAAAGCATCTAAAAACTAGTTGAAATGATTAACAACTTTAGCAAAGTTGCAGGATATAAAACAAACCCACATAAATCATCAGCATTTCTGTGTATTACTAACAAAGTCCATCAGCAAAGATAGACAGAGGAATTCCACTAAAAATTATAAGACAATATAAAATATTTGGGAGTCTACCTGCCAAGACAAACTCAGGAACTATATATGAACACAATTACAAAGTACTTTTCACACAGATAAAGTCAGATCTAAACAAATGGAAAAATATCAGTTGCCCATGGGTAGACCAAGAAAATATAATAAAAATGACAATTCTATCTGAATTAATTCACTCATTCAGTGCCATATCAATCAAATTATCATAAATTATTTCACAGAGCTAGAAAAAAATGATAAAATTCATCTGTGAGAATTAAAAGCCAAGACTATGAGGGAAATAAATGAAAAAATATATAAAAGAAGATAGCCTAGCAGTATCAGATATTAAACTACATTACAAGACAGTAATAATCAAAATAAACTGGTACTGGTGAAGAAATGGAGTTGTGGATCAATGGAATAGATTAGGTACACAATAGCCAGCAAATGATCACAGCAAATGACACAGCAAATTCTAGTTTTTGATAAACTCAAAGATTCAAGCTTTTGGGATAAGTGTTCGCTATTTGACAAAAACTGCAGGGAAAATTGAAAAGCAGTTTAGCAGAAGGTAAATATAGACCCACATCTCACACCATATCCTAAGATAAGGTTAAAATGGATACATGATTTAGACATAAAAGGTAATTCCACAAGCAAATTAGGAGAGCATGGAATAGTTTACTTGTCAGATCTGTGGGTAAGGGATGCATTTATAACCAAAGAAGGAGAGAGAATCACAAAATATAAAATGAATAATTTTGATTATATTAAGTTAAAAGGATTTGCACATATAAACCACTTGCAGCCAAGATTAAAAGGAAAACAGAAAGCTGCAAAAAATATTACAGCCAATGTTTCTGATAAAGGCCTCATTTCTCAAATGGATAGAAAATTGAGTCAATTTATAAAAATTCAAGTCATTCTCCAGTTGATAAACAGTGAAAGGATAAAACAAGCAGTAGTTTTCAAACAAAGAAATCCAAGCTATCTATAGGTATGGAAAAAAATGCTTTACATCATTATTGATCAGACAAGCACAAATTAAAACAACTCTAAGGTATCTTCTTATACCTATCAGTTTGGTTATGACCAAAAAAGGGAAAATATTGAATTCAGAGGTGATGTAGAAAAAATAAGATACTAATGTACTCTTGGCAGAGTGGTAAACTGATCCAACCATTCTGCAGAGCAACTTCAAACTTATGTTCAAAGGGGTTATAAAACTGTGCTTGCCCTTTGATCTGGCAGTACCACTACTAGGTATTGATCCCCTAAATCTTTTTTTTTTTAAAGGAAAATGATCTATTTGTACAAAAATATTTATAGCAACTCTTTTTTTTTTTTGGTGGTGGCAAAGATTTGGAAATTGAGGGGAAGCCCATCAATTGAGAAATGGTTGAACAAGTTGTGGTATGTGATTGTAATGGAATACTATCATGCTATAAGAAATGATGAATAGGGAAACTACACTATATGCCAGCTATATTAATCAATATTGCTTTAAACTATTTAAAATAACTAGATAGTATATGTTTGGAATATTGCTATGGTATAGGAAATGATGAATTGATGAATTTAGAAAAATATGGAAAGACTTGGACTTTTGAAGGATGATGTTATCCACTTTTAGAGAAACAAGATAAACAAGCATAATTCAGCCTCATTTAAACATATATGGATGTATATATGCATATATGTATATAATTCTAGATGTCTATGCATGTATATGTGTATATATGTGTATGCTTAATTGGGGAGATCTTGGAGGAGGAAAGGGAAAAGATAATAAAGTAAAATGTGCACAACAGAGAAAAAAGAAAATCTACAAGGAAGCCGACTAGATGGGTAGCTCTGAGTACAATATGTACTCTTTATTATATAAGCTTTCTTGAAATGGAAATTTATTGTTTTATATTTTAAATCCTTTCATATTCTGCTGTGAACATGGCAACGTTGTTTTCTTTTCTATGTTGTATATGAATTTTCAATAAATAAAAAAAATGATGAGCAGGATACTTCAGAAAAACCTGAAAAGACACATAAACTATTGCAAAATGCAGAACCAGGAGCATACTGTACATAGTTACAGCAAGATTATGTGATGATCAACTGTGATGGACTTAGCCCTTTTCAACAACAAGACAATCAGAATAGACTTGTGATGGAAAGTATCATCTCTGCATCTGGAGAGAAAATCATGGTGACTGAATATGGATCAGAGCAGTAGTATTTTCATTGTTTTTTTTTCTCTTTTTTTCTGTTTGGTCTGATTTTTCTTGTACAAATATGGAAATAAATTTAAAAGAATTGTACTTATTTAAGCTATATCAGATTGCTTGCTGAATTGGAGATAAGGAAGACGAGAGAAAAATTTGGAACATAGAGTCTTACAGAGATGAATGTTAAAATTATCTATACATGTATTTGGAAAATAGAATACTATTGGAAATTAATTAATTAAATAAACAAAAATTGTACTATGATCAGCTATGAATGACTCAGCTGTTCTCAGCAATACAATGATCCAAGATAATTCTAAAGAACTCATGATGAAAAATGCTATCAACCTCAGAGAAAGAACTGATGAAATCTGAATGCAGATCAAAGCATACTTTTTCATTTTTTTGTTTGAGTTTTGTTTCACAGCATCATTAATATGGAAATATGTTTTGCATGATTGCACAAATATAACCTGCTTATCATCTGAGAGAGGGGGGTGGGAGGATATAATGAGAGAGAAATAATTTGGCAGCCAATTGGAAAAAAAATGTTAAAATTTGGTTTTATGTGCATATGGAGAAAATATTATTAAGATTAAAAAATGTAAACAAAGAGAGTGAAAATGATGGATGGAGGAATCTTCTGGAAAGGATGGGATAGAATGGGATCACTGGTACATGTAGAGGAATTTGTCTTTGTAAGGAGAAGGGTTCTCTCTTTATGTGTAGTGAAGGAAGAAATAATAGCAGATGATAGGTAATAGGAAGAAAGAAAAGAAACTCCCATTAAGTTTTGCTGGAGCCATTGTGCTAAGGAAGAGTCCAGTGAGTTTGGGAGAGATGGTCTAGGAAAGAAGAGAGGGATCAAGGGGTTGGAGGTACAGTGAGGAAGAAGAGCAGGGTTTGGGGTGGCAAGGCATCGGGAAAGGGAAAATATCAATAATAAGATAAGAGATAAGATAATTTCAGAGTTCATAAACATGGAGATGATGCAGATAAGATCAAAGGCATAATCATCTCCTGTGTAATTGAGGTGAGTTGAAAGAATATATCATGAGAAATGAATTAATTGATGAACTGACTAATTATGATATCTGAAGGAATATCAGCATGTATGCTGACATCTCCTAATAGGAGGGAGGGGATTGAATCAGAAACTAAACTGAGGAAAGAAGGGGAGTGTCTTTAGACAACATTTTTGAATGTGTGTTGGGAGGAGAGGGTTAGATGGGGATTGAGTGAACCTCAAAGGAGAGAGGTTATTAAATGAAGGTTTTAAGAGGGAAAACCTAGAAGTGACAATGGGGACCAAAGAATATTCCAACTTTCCTGTCTTGGGAGGATTATGAGTGAAAGCGCAGCCAGTCCTTCCAACCCTAACTCCACAATCAGCTAGAGGCTATATCATCAGTAGGGGGACAATTTTCAGAGACAGCCATCAGATGAATAGTGTGGGAAAAGAAAAGATTAAGATTAAAACAAATTTATTGTCTATGGAGCAGGCATCCCAGAGGGCACAGTAAACCATGAGAAGCTTTAGAGCGAGTCATTGGAAGGTGGAAGATGTTGGGTTGAAGAGAATGGGAATAAGGGATGGAGCTATAGGGGACAGAGAATAGGTTTCAATAAGGATAGTTGGTGGTTCAGAATCCCTAGGATGGATGTTATATGACAAAGAAGCATTTTGTTAATCATTAAGGAAAAATTTGGGTTTTTTTCATGCTCCATAGGGAACAGCTTCAGAGTAGAATCCTCTCTGATTCTAAAGACAGTTCAGGAGGAAGCAGAAAGAATAGTGTGATTCCCTTTCCCTCAAACCATTTTCCTTTTCCCTTCAGTAATATTTTTTCCCAATTACATGTAAAGATAGTTTTCAACACTCATTTTTATAAGATTTTGAGCTCCAGATTTTTCTCCTTCCCTCCTGCCCATCCCCTTTCCCAAGGTAGCAAGCAATCTGATATACAATTGTTTTAAACATATTTTGATATGTCATATTGTGAAAGAAGAATCAGAAAAACCAAGAGAAAGGGGAAAAAAAGAGTGAAAATAATGTGCTTCAATTTTCATTTAGTTTCCATAATGCTTTCTTTTTCTGAATGTGAATAGCATTTTCCATCATGAATCTCTTAGAATTGTCTTGAATTATTGCATTGCTGAGAAGAACTAGGTCATTCATAGTTCTTCTGTTGCTGCTACTTTATACAATGCTCTCCCCTTCACTCAACATCAGTTTGCATAAGTCTTACCAGGTATTTTTGAAATCCATCTGTTTATTACTCATAGCACAACAGTGTTTCATTGCAATCATATGTCACAACTTTTTCAGCCATTCCCAATTTTATGGGTATTCCCTCAATTTCCAATTTGTTGTTACTTCAATAAGGGCTGCTACAAGTATTTTGCACACGTGGGCCCTTTACCCTCTTTTATGGTCTCTTTGACATACAGATCCAATAGCCATACTGCTGGATCAAAAAGTACACACAATTTTATAGCCCTTAGGTATAGTTCTCCAGAATAGGTGATTCAATTCACAATCCATCAACAATGCATTAGTGTTCAAATTTTCCTACACTAGCAAAATTTATCATTTTCCTTTTCTGTCATACTAACCAATCTGATAGGTATGAGATGGTACCTCAGATTTGTTTTAATTTGCATTTTTCTAATCAATAATTATTCAGAGCATTTTTTCATATGATGATAGTTTTAATTTCTTCATCTGAAAATAGCTCGTTCATATTCTTTGACCATTTATCAATTGGGGAATGATTTGTATTATAAATTAGACTCAGTTCTCTATATATATGAAAAGTGAAACCTTTATCAGAAACACTTATAAAAATTGTTTCCCAGCTTTCTGCTTTCTTTCTAATCTCAGTTGCATTGGTTTTGTTTGTGCAAAACCTTTTTAATTTATATAATCAAAATTATCCATTTTGTATTTCACAATGTTCTAAATCTCTTGTTTGGTCATATATTCTTCCTCTTTCCACAGATCTGACAAACTACTCCTCATTCTCTAAATTTGCTTATGCTATCACCATTTTTATCTAAATCACATACCCATTCCCTTAGATAATTTTCTGCCTCAATTCATGGCCTTGGCTATAGTTTCCTGGTGTCCTGATATATTAAGTGCTTAATAATTGCAGATTTGGACTTCAATTTATTTCTCCCTCCTTGAATAATTACCAGTTGGGAGTTCTACTGCTTTGGCAGTGACTGGCCTAGATGAGACACTGGAGATCTCGCTCGTCTCAGGTCTTTTACAAGGCCCTTGAAGTCTTCATTATATGAAGGACAGAAGGAATGAAGGAAGGAAGGAAAGAAGCCCAATGTTGAGGGTTGGGGATGCACATAGAAAAGCATGGCAGTTCCTATTCTTAGGAAACTCACATTTAAAAAAATCTGTATTAATTTAATCATACAAATGTTCATTTATTGTGCAACAAAAAACCTCTTTACCATCTCCTCCCAGGCACTATAAAACCCCACAACATTTTCTAATTATCTCTTTCTCTGTCTCTCTGTCTCTGTCTGTCTGTGTGTTTGTGTTTCTCTCCCTCTCTCTGTGTGTTTCTGCTTGTCTCTGTCTCAATCTCTTTGTCTCTGTCTCTGTTTCTCTGTCTTTGTTTCTCTCCTCTCTTTCTGACTCTCTGTGTCTCTCCCTGTCTCTGTTTCTGTCTGTTTCTGTCTGTCTGTCTGTCTGTGTTTGTGTTTTTCTCTCTTCCTCTCTCTGTGTGTTTCTGCTTGTCTCTGTCTCAATCTCTTTGTCTCTATCTCTTGTTTCTTTGTGTCTCTGTCTCTCTTCTCTCTTTTTGACTCTGTGTCTCTCCCTGTCTCTGTTTCTGTCTGTCTCTGTCTGTCTGTCTGTGTTTGTGTTTTTCTCTCTTCCTCTCTCTGTGTGTTTCTGCTTGTCTCTGTCTCAATCTCTTTGTCTCTGTCTCTCTTCTTTCTTTTTGACTCTGTGTCTCTCCCTGTCTCTGTTTCTGTCTGTCTCTGTCTCTGTCTGTGTGTCTCTCTCACCACATTCATCACCACTCTAACAAGAGGGGGGCAGCCTGTAGCTGCTGCTCCTGCCGCCCTTATGCCACCCCACTCTAATGACCAGAGAGCAGGAAATAAGGGGGGGCATCATGCATTTGCAGATGGGCCCAGCCCCCTTCCAGGTGCTCGGGCACAGACCATGTCCTGGAGTTTCCTGTCTGGATCATCTTCCCTTCCTAGTCACCCTTAGGCCATCTCACTGGGTCTGGGCAGATTTGTTTCCCAGGCTGGAAGCATCTCTCCCAGAAGGAAGCACAGATTTACTTTAGAAAAATGCCTCAAACAACTCTTCCTCCTTCCTCCCAGGAGTACCCCAACTGCTCCGACCTGCAGCTCCCAGCTGCTCCCCAGCGGCCTAAGCAAGGCCGACCACTCAATGCCACAGGGAAGCTACTTACAGTTTGCAGACCAAGGAGCCAAATCTCTCCCTTTTTACCCCCCTGGGGAAGGCTGTCCTGCCTTCGGGTTTACAGATATTGCGGGGCTGCATCCAAAACAAGGAACGGGAGCATTCTGCCAGTTAGCCAAAGGAGAAGAAAGGAGTCAAATGGGGCTGTCACCAGCTGAAAACCCTTCATCCTTTCTTCTTCCATTTTGTCTATCTTCTCCTTTCTTTCTCAACTGATTACAGGGTAGTTGACCGCAGCTACCCCTCAGATACTGCTTTGTCTTTGGACCACTCAAGAATGGGTTCCCCTGGGAGGGATCTCATCTGGCTCCCCCTCTCCTTGGGGATAATAAGGGTTAGCTGGTTGATGTTTGGGGAACACCATCATTCGGGATTCCTCCCTCAGCTCCTTTTCCTGAAATCCATCTTCCTGCTACCACGTCCAAAGTGGTTGGAGTGGGAACTCGGGCCCAGGGCCCAGGTCCAAAGCTGGCTTTTCCTTCTCTGGCTTGGGTTTCTTTTTTGTTTAACTTTCTCTGAGCGAAGAGCAGGTGAGTCTAAGTGTAAGCCTCCAGATTTATGACAGTGCAAGGTGGAGATATACTACCTAACCCTGGAAAACAGCACAGAGAGAACACAAAACAGCCAACATGACAATGGGAAATCGGGGTCGGGTATATCTGAAGTTGTTTTAAATTCTTTACCTCGAAGAACCAAGGCAGCCAGTGAGGGAGAAACAATCAAGGTTGAGGGTTGAGGGAGCTCTCTCAGAAATAAATAATGTTAAATTTTCACGCCTTGTCTCAGCAGCCAATGGACCCTAAATACTCACCCAAGATAAATATGGACTTAACCTTGAACAACTCTAAAAAGAAATTAAAAAAAGACCCGGCCTCATGATCTCTGCAAAAGCAACATAGATTGAATTTGTTCTGCAAGCTTGACTATCAGCAAGGGGAGTGGGGGGAAGACGTTGGAGAAAAAACCGAGAAACTTTTTTGCGATAGACTCCAGCAGATAGAATGATTGGGAGATACTAATAGCATTCAGAATTGAAAGCCACAGATCATCCCCAAAGCTCATTTTAGCCATTAGTTTCAATCTTCTTCCCCGCTGAACCTCTCACCCAAGCTATTAACAAGTAGCAAAATTGACTGACAAGTTTAATCTTTTCTTCTGGACCTACCCATCCTTAATCAGGGAGGTGACCTAAAGGTAGACAGCAGTGAGGTTTAAAAAAAAAAAGTGGCAAGCAAGAAGCAGACTCGTGTTCTTCCAATCGTTCATCTATTTGTTCGAGAAGCATTTATTAAATTCTCACTAGGTGCGTCATGGCTGAGATGGTGGATACAAAAGTGAGATAGGACCGGGCTCTTGCCCTCAAGGAAATTACGGTCTAGCTGGGGGGATAACCCTGGAAAAGGCAGCTACAAGAGAAGCCATTCTAAGTGTATTTGTTTAAGGTCTGGAGGGGGGAGGTCTGGGAAGGGACACAATGAGGTGGAAGGGCCATCCTAGGAACCTAAATCATTGTGACACGATCTAGAAATGAAAGGTGACAGGACGTCATAGATGGTGGTTTGGGATTGAGAAGATCTGAGTTCAAATCCTGCCTCAGACACCTACCTACTAGGTGACCACCCTTACTTCCTAGGATTTGTCTGCCAAGCTCTAGTTAGAATGATGGTGGGAGTTCTCTGGGCTGATGAAACCACAGCTCCTACATGTCAAAGGGGAAAGATCTACACATTTTGTAGATGAATAAAATGAACCTTGGGGAGGTTAAAGGGTTTGGCCAGGGCCATCCGGATTGTGAGTGGGATGCAGGATGTAGGGGTCTAAGCAGGCTAATGATAATTGATGATGACGATGATGATGATATTAGTGAATAGCACTTTTATGGTTTGTAAAACACTTTACCAACATCTCATTTTACCTTCAAAACAACCCTGGGAGATAAATGCTATTGTTATCACCCCATTTTATAGGTTAGGAAACTGAGGCTGACTTGCCCAGGGTCACCCTGTCTAAGGCAAAAGAGGAACTGCTCTTGCCAGTTCACCGCTCTAACCACTGCACCAACTGAAGCAAAGGATCTTAGATCTTCTGTTTTCAGATCCGGGGCTCGGCCAGACGACAACACATGTCATTGTCTGTCAGTTACGGGGAGAGCTGGCAGAGTGACCGGCATCGGGCTTCTTTTCTCTGCACCGATCAGCTTCAGAAGCTCCGAACCAAACAACCCCAGCATCAAGATGACAAGGATCCCCACAGTGGCCCTTCCCTGGGGGCCGTCTGAGACACCGTCCTCCCCTTGGGGCCCCAGACAGAGGCCTGCACCTCTGCAAGCGTCAGCTTGAATCATCAGGGACCGAGGCTGGTGCAGAGAGGAGAGGAGGAAAAAGGCCTCCTGGGAAGTCTGGGATTTATTGACTGCCCCCGGCAGTGATGTCGTGAGTGGCATCCGTGTCCCTCGAGTGCTGTTCTCATCCAGAGGGAGAAAAGGCACCTCCTCCAGAAGAGAGAGAGAGAGAGACAGGAGAGAGAGAGACAGGAAGAGAGAGAGAGAGAGAGAGAGAGAGAGAGAGAGAGACAGATAGACAGAGAGAGAGAGACAGACAGAGGGACAGAAAGATAGAGACAGAGACACAGAGAGAGAGAGACAGAGACAGAGACAGAGAGAGACATAATCAGAAAGAGAAAGAGACAGACAAACAGAAAAAGACAGACAGACAGACAGACAGAGGCAGAGAGACAGAGAAACAGAGATGGAGAGAAAGACAGATGGACACAGAGAGATAAAGACAGACAGAGGGGGGAGAAGGAGAAAGAGAAGGAGGGTGGAAGAAAATGAGGAGAGAAAAAAAGAGAAGGGGAAGGAGGAGGGGAGAGCGTGAGAGAAAAAGCACTCGGGCTGCATTTACCAGACGAGCTCTGTGGCGGAGGCATAATCTCTGATCATTTTTCTTGTCAATCTTAGCAACAATTCCAGGGTTTCTCAAGCACTGCAAAGGGCTGCAAAGAGCTTTCTTCACAACAGCCTGAAATGGGTGTCGCAGGTATTTCAGAGCTGGGGAGCTTGGTACAAATCACTCCCTGTCTATTTGCCTCAGTTTCTGCATCTAGAAAATCGGGGAGTTGGGGTCAGTATCCTCAAAGGTCCCATCCATAGTGAAGTCCATGATCAGATTCCCTTCATTTCCCAGGCGGCAGCCGCAGGGACAGGGAGCATTTGGCTGGCACTCAAAGGCTGCCCATCCCTGCACACCTGTTCATCTGTGCTCACCTGGATGAGAAAATGGTGACTGGGAAGGAAATCTGCCTAATGGCCACGTGCCTAGGAAGCGAGGCTGGGCTTGAACCCTGGGCTCAGACAGAGTCTCTGATGCCCTTCGCTGTGCCATGCTCTTTCTTAGCTTCTGGGTTTTAATGATGGTGATCAAACGGATGGATGGATGGATGGAATTAAGAATTATCACATTGACTCCATCTTTAAACTGCTTGTTCCTTAAAGGCAGAACCATTTTTTCCCCCTTTTCATTGTATGGCTAGAATTCAGCATAGTTCCAGGCAGACAGTAAGTGCTTAATCAATGCCCATTGACAGAATGACTAAGCACATGCCAGGCAGTAGGCTAAGGGCTAGGGATACCAATAGTAAAGGGAGAGAACCCCTGCCAAGGAGGAAGAAGCAGCAGGGAAACAACACAGGAGGGAATTGGTGACCAGGGAAAGGAGCAGACTTCCCAAGCCATGGTCAGTTTCATTGGATTATTTGGACTAATTGGGCCAAATAAGGAGTGTATATGGGGGTGGGTGGGTATCTCTGTATATGTGTATGTATGTGTGTGCATGTGTGCATATGTGCACATGTATGTGTGTTCTTGTATGCAAGTGTATACATGTGTATGCATTATGTATATGGGCTTGTGTGTATAGGTGTGCATGTGTTTAAAAGTACAGTGCATCTTTGTGCATATGTGCATGTATGTGTGTGCATTATGCATTTGATATGGGCTTGTGTGTATAGGTGTGCACGTGTTTATAAGTATGTGCGTTCGCATGTATTTGTGCATGTGCATGTATGTGTGCACAATGCATGTGTACATGCACGCGTGCTGCTGTGCATGTGTTTATAAGTACACTGTGTGCTTAGGTGTGTGTTTGTGTATGGATGTGTATTATATGTGTGTGATTTATGCATATATGTATATATGCATGCATGTGCTTGTATGTACAGGTGTGCATTGTTAGTGTGTTTCTGTGTATGTGCATGTGTATGTTTGTATGTACATGTGTACATATGTGTATGTATAATGCATAAATATCTGGGGAATGGATCACACTGACTAGCTCGGCGAGCCTGTCATTTCACCTCTGTTTTCCTCAGTTTCCCCACCTGTGAAATGTGGCTCCTAAAAGTGCCTCCCTCCCCGGACTGTTGTGACAATCAAAGGAGATGCCAAAGCTTGGCAAGCTTTAAATCACTATGTAAATGCCAGCGATCGTTATTATGATCGGCACCTAATCAATGTTTGTTGATTGACTGTTTAGATACTTTTCTTGGGGAATCAAAGCAGGTAAAGTCACTCAGGAAGAGTGAAAAGTGACAGTCCTTTGTCAACGTTCTCAAAGTGTTTCCCTTGGATCTCATAAAAGCCGAGAAGTAAATATTGCAGGTAATATCATTCCTATTCTACAGACAAGAAAACTGACACTCTGAAAGACTTTTTGTTTTTCTATTTTTTTGCATTTTAATAACAAGTTTAATGATAAGATGAGCCTTAGGGCAGCATAGAAAAAAGCATTAGAAAATATGACTCATGATCAAGAAATGGAAAAGGCAAAACAACTTTCCGAAGTCTCATCTTACCTGTAGCTCATGAATTTTTTTCTTCAGAAAGAGATCAAAAGATGGTTGATAGGACAAGTTCTGAATTGCAAAAAATAACATTTGGACTATAACAGAAAGGAGAAATGATTACTGAGTCTTTTCTACAGCCATAGAGCTAGTGGCTATCTCAGGATTTGAATCCAGATTTTCCTATCTCTTTTTTCTTATCCATTCAAGGGCTACTCTCCTAGGAAAAGTCAGCATCCATTAGGATCACGTTTGGGTGTTAGTATATGGGACCTGAGCAGGAGGATACAAGACATAAAGAGAAATATTTAGAGCTAGAAACAGCAGCATGCTGGGAAATATTTAACAATTGTCTCTCCACAAAAAAGGCAAGCACAGTAGGCTTTTAAATTTAATCTTAAATTTCCTCTATCATTTCTTTCAATCCAGACAATTAGTAAAACCAAGTCCCGATTAGTGGCAATTGTCCATTTCTGAGCTGGAAACATTTCCACTGAACATTTAATGATCAAACTCTCGTTGTCCCTGGTCCTGAAGGACCTCGGAGTCCACTGAGCCTGTCCTACAATAATCCCCCCTGCTGCAGACCCAATGAGGCATCATCTAACCAGGAAGACTTGGAGGCAGCCCCATCACTGGCTCCCACCTTTGAACAACCACAATTTGGAGGAAGCGTTTCCTGGTGTCCATCTTAAATTAATATTTCCATACATTGCTGCTCCTTCACTGGCTCTTGGGACCAGAGATTTGGGGGCCCTCAGAAGCCATTTGGCTTAACCCCTGATATCACAGAGCAGGAAAATGGACCATCCAACATCACCTCGGTGCTGTCCCAGGCGGGATCTGAACCCAGATAGTCTGACGCCGGAGATCTGCCCTCTGGGCTCAAGTAGACTCTCAGTGCCCTGTGCTGCTTCCCTAGGGCCAAAGTTTCCCATGTGCTGAGTGGATCCTTACATGGTTCTAAGCTCTTCTGCATTCCCCTGGATAAGCACAGACCTGCCAAGAGCTTGGGTCACCCCTCTGTCCTCTCTGGAGACCTCAAAGTTAAGTTCAGACTTAGCTTTCTGTTCAGGCTAGAAACCCAAAGCTAAATTTAAACTCTTGTCTTCCTCATCCACCAACCTGTCCTCTCAGTGTGTGGCTGGGCACAGTGGGTTGGGAAATTCTGAGCACTCAGGGAGTCCCCAGGATACTAGGGAAGGCGATCCAAAAAAGAACACGGCCCCCGAAAACCCACTCGGAGGCGGGGGTGGCTTGGGAGCTGGGAGAATTCCTTTCCTCGGCGTCTTTGTGGAAGTGTGGGGTGGGCCGAGCCTTTTTTTAGCACTAAGAGAGAAGTATATTTTGAAAACTATAATGATATTACTAAATCTTCCCCCAAAGGGGAAAAAATAGAGCCTGGCCTCCAGCCCACCCTCTCCATGAGAGGCCTACCCTCCTATAACTTTTCTGGAAGCCTTTGTCTTCCTGAGAGACGATTTTGAAATTCCACCTCCCTCCCCAATCCAGCCCATCCCACCTAGAGGGCAAGCATCCCTTCTTTCCAGGAAAAGAACAAAGCCTTTTCCTTGTCCCTGAAATACAGAAACTCTCCAGTAGAGCAGAGACTCACGAAGGGCCCAGAGATAAAGGAATAATGCTGACTGACATTGCCTTGGCCTTGGAGGTTTGCAAACATTGGCTATTCTGTATGATCGTCATAACAACCTGGCGAGGAAAATGCTATTATTAGCCTCATATTCTGAATAAGCAACTGAGAGGGTCAGAGGTCACATCACTTGCTAAAGGTCGCACAGCTAGTGAGAATTTCTATCTTTTGACCCTCGTAATAACCCGAGACGGGTACAACCATTATGGAGAGTAATTTGTTGTCTTCCACAGAGGTACAAAGTTATGACCCACTGATACCATGACAAGGCTTCCACCCCAAAGAGATCAAAGAAAGAAGAAAGGATGGACCCAATTGTGCACAGCAAAAGCACCCCAAAGGTGGAAGCAGTCATCAATTGGGGAATGACTCCCCAAATGATGAAGGAGGAACGAGGTTGTTTGTCCATCAGAAATGATGAAGAGAAATCTCAGAAGATTTGCATGAACCTGCAGAGTGAAGTGAGCAGAACCAGGACGAATTATACAATAAGAACAATTTTGAAAATGAGTTTTGGTCAATGCAACAATCCCACGTGATTCCCTAGAACTGATGATGAAGTGTGATTCCCATTCCTGAGGAAAAAAGGGCAGAATCAAAGCACAGAAGGAGACATTTCTGGACACAGAATTTGTTCTACTTGATTATGTATATTTGTCATCAGAATTGTTTGTTTGCTTATTTGTTTATTTGTTTTCCCTAGTGGGGGTAGGAGGTAGGAGGAAAAGAAAATAGTGATCTGAAAATTGAAAGAAAAAATGAACAAAAGAGTACAACAATAACCTTGAGAAGAAATGCTATTATTGACTTATCTTGAGGCTACTGAAGCTTGTAAAAGATCTTAGTAAACATTTGAGGCTTAAAGATCTTAAAGATAAGGCTAGGTCTCTATCCACTTTGCTTCACTGCCTTCCCATAAGCACTGGATTTGACTCTGGCCAAGCCATTTACCCTTTTTTTCATCTGTAAAATGAAGCAGGTAGAAGAGAGGATATCCATCTCTAAATCCTTGCATCCATGCCTCAAAGTCTCCCCTTTCCATTTGGGTCCTTCTGTTGGTGATCTCATCCTCCACCATCATCATGCTCAACTATCCCCTGCTCCACCTGGGCTGTCCTCTCTTCTGCCGTGACACACTCGTTTCTGCCTGGGTTTCTTCCTCTTCTCCTTCCTCTACATCCTACTCATCCTTTGTGGTCCACCCCAAATTGTGGTTTTGGATTCTGAAGGTCTTTCCTGAACTGCTATTCAGTGCCTTCATGACTCTGGTTAATCTGTCTCCTCTTCCTGGATCAGTTTCTTCATTTGTAAAAAAAGAAAGGGTTGGACAGAATAGACAGAGACGGCCTTGGCTCTGTGCTTGGGCCAGTTACTCCCCGGCCATGAGCTTCCTCATCTCTAAAATGAGAACATTGGATCAGATGATCCTTGAGGTTCCTTCTGGTCTTATATAATCTTTACAAGAACCCTATAAGAAGTTCTATTATTACCCCCATTTTACAGATGAAAAAACTGAGACAGAGAAATGAAGTAATTTGCCCACAGTGATTCAGCTAATGAAAGTCTGAGTGGGTATTTGAACCTGGTCTCCTGTGCTAAGAATCATGGGATCTCAAAGCTCACATGGCAGACTTCAAGGCACCCTAGAGATGTCAGTCATTGCTGTCTTTACCATTGAGTATTTTCACCAGATTTGCTTCTCAAGGAGAAGGCATTCAAACAGTCAGCCTCCCAATGTTTATTAGGTGCTGAGAGTCTGGAAAGCACCTTTGCTACTCACCGAGAGCTGTCCAAAGGGTGATAAGAGTGCTGCACCTGAAGTCAGGAGAGACCTTGATCCACGTCTCCTCCCGGACAGTCCTTAGCTGTGTGATCTCAAGAAAGCTGCTTCACATTGTATATGGAAACATGAATATTCCCTCATGAAGTGGTTTTAGCCCCAGTCCTTTGCATGCCCTCGAAGGCCAGATAAATGTGAATTGCTTTTTATTATAAGATCCAGTCTTTGCCCCCAGGACCTTAATGGTCTCCCACTCTCCCTGTACTTGGGTCTATTTTATTTATTTGCAGCACATGCATGAATAAGCCATGAGTGAACCGAGTCAAAGGCTTTGCAATAATCAACAATGGAGCTATAAATGTTTCAGCACACTTCAATAATTACCAAATTGATAGAAGTTGTTTCTTACATCCCTGGGACTTCTTGGCAAACGGTTTTTTGCTCCTCAGCTAATATATTGCTTTCTTGTGTTTATAGATCCTTTTAGTGGTATAAACTGTGATTGCTTGTCATAAGTACATAAACATGCCAGCCATGACTCTGCATGCCTGGAGTCTCTGCTGGGGAAGGCTGCGGCTGGCAAATCTCTTGAACTCGGGAGTTCTGAGCTTCAATGTCACCCGAAACCTGACTCGAACCCCACTCGGAGTCCAGTAATGAGGTTGCTTGCCTCTGGAGGGACAAATTGGTCCAAGGGGGAAATAGAATGGACCCAAATTCCCAAGCTGGAAAGGAGTTTATAGGGAATACCTGCATTCTAGCTTGAGACAGATGAGGAGTGTCTGTCTTTTCTTTTCTTAAAAGTATAATCATCATAAAATTATCCTATATCTGGAAGGTCCCTGGTGTTCCCAAATTTTTGTAATAAGAGCATAATGCTTTCTATGAAGCAAAGTCCCAGGCTTGCTTCGGAGAGGAAGCTGCTGAGGACTTTGGCTAGTGCCAATAGCATGTGCTGCTATAAACAGTTGGAATTCATGGGCTGCTTTCCAGCTTTTCAGAGAAGCTAGAGCTTGAGCCGCCATCTTGGATGGAATTGGCCCTTGATGCCATGCAAGCTTTCTGTTTTGCTTTGAGTCCCAAGGCTTTAGTCAGGATGGACTTCCTGTGGTGGTATGGAAGATCCAATGTTTTCATACCCTCTTCTTCTTCTTTTTCCTTCAAAGCTTCTCTCTTGCCTCCTTCTTCTCAAGCTTCCATAAAAAGGTTGGGTGGTCATTGAGTTGTTTCACCTATTTTTCTGACCATTTTCACTCATCGTGCTGCATTAATTAATAATTAATAATTTAAGATGAAGAAGATCGTGAGTGTCTGGTATGCTTTTGTTTTCTGGTTCCTTCTGGGGTGCTGTTGCTGTTGCCTTCACTTGGATGATGTAGCATTCAAGTTTTCTACCAAATATGCCAGCTAGATATCTGTCAGACCTGAAGAGAGACTGGGTCACTTCAGACCCACAAGATCTGGGCCTGCCTTACTTTTCTATTTGTATCCCTGATGCAGCACAATGGTTAATGCTTCTTCATTCATCCCCTCATCAGCCAAATGCCTTTCTACAGGCTTACAATAGTTTTATAAAGAAGCTACAGCCATGGTGTCCTTGACATCAATTCTTGGCAATATTTCTACCTAGTCCACCTTTCCTCTTATGGGCCTTATTGGGGCAATGCGATAGCTCCTGAAATATCATTTTACACTTTGTGTCCAATGTTGTGAAAGAATGAGTTTGTCCATAATAGTTATAACAACTTTTAAAAATTATTCTCTTTCAGTAACATTGGTCTATTTTTAAAAATTCAGATCCCCCTCAAAGAAGGTTTTTTGAAATTCCATTCCAAGGATGTCCATCTCCTCTTCCAAACCTTCTAAGACTCTTGCCCCCCAACATTATTTCTGCCATCTATGTCATTATTATGTAGTAGTTCTGGAGTTTGAAGTAAGCATAAACTTTCAATGCCTTCGGGTCTTTCATCTTTTATCTCTTCAGGTCTAATAATAATCACTCAATTTCTACTCTTATTTCATCTAATCTGACTTGGGTCTGAAGTTATTCCTCAGGATTGCCTTGCATTGATCTGCAATAAATTGTCTTGTTACTGAAGCTACAGATGTCATTGACAAAAACCACTCTGAAGTCCTTGCTTATAACGGCTGAGACCTGCCTCTAATTTTTTATCATTTGGGACTGGTGCATAATGAAAGCTATCATGTCTTCAATACATTCCATGCACACTCATGGTCTCCCAAATTTAATGGTTAATGGAAAGGCACTGAAGCATTGCCAGCAGATGGGCTGTTAGTATTTCTGATTTGTTCTGGTATATTTTGCTTTCCTATGATATCAGAAAATGAAAGTGTTCTACTTAATTCATCATCATCCTTTTGAATAGACGGAGTCCAATCTCACATTGTCCCCGATAGACCTTCGGTTCATAGAAGCAGTTTTTTGTTGCACTGTCCAAAGTGCTAACCCAATCAGTGGTATCCATGGAGCCTAATGACCAGTGTTCCAGGTTTCCTGGAGCCCTTCGTGACTACTATATTGGTCTCAGGACCTACATGTCCCCACTGAATGTCATCCATTCTGGTCCTTTCTTTTGCCATCAACCCTTCTAACACACACACACACAGCCCTTTGCCACAATCACAGCCATCCCTTTAGTCATCTTCATTGTGCTCTTTGAATTTTGTATCCCAGAACCATAACTCAGGTGGACTCATGAGAACTTTCCTTGGGGGCCCCTCCTTGACTTAGAGTGGAAAACAATACTTCAAGACTTGAGGTCATTCAACAGAGGTGAAATAATGGAGCTTCTCAACGAGTTCCACCTTCCTTCCATCTCTACACCATCCTCCCTATCACCCCCCAACAGTGGACCCAACAGACATTCAGACATCTCTTCCTCCCCTCTTCAACTGAGGGAGTGCCTCTTGTCACTCATTTTTGGGTACAAATAATTCTTAGTGACTGACATCTTTACTTTATCCTGCGATCAGACTCTCCTAAAAGGGCCACAGGAATAGCTCTCTGACTGCTGACTAAGTAGAAGTGGAGTTACTTAATTCTTACCCATTCTCTTCTAAATCTTCCTAACGTGTTTTTGGCCACATTATTTCCAAGTGGTTCCAAGGTAAAGCTGGATCTTTATTTTCCTTGGGACCCTATGATGTCTTTGCAGACTAACTTAGGGTCTCTCGACTCCTCCTTGTTCTAAGTGGGACAGATATTCTTATGCAGCACAAAGCAGAGGATGGAAGCCGGGAAACGGTAACATGGGCTCGGTGACCTAATCAATCACCTTCGTGTTCAACCTTGCCTTGGCCAAAGAATTCATGCTGCCAGCTCTGAGTTATTAATTATCTCAACTGTAGCCTGGAAATGATTATTAGGATTACTTCAAGAGGAAAAAAGGCTGAATTTGAAAGCTACCATAGGAGCACCCGGAACATATGGGCAAAGCAATTACGGAAGGCCACAACAGTAATCGGACCATGGAGTAGTTGAACACATTCCACTTTCTCAAAGTATTCCCACATTTGTTTTCTCACGACAGCTTTCGAATGGAGCTTGGGTCAGTCTTACTGGAGAGCAACGGCATGACTGCCGTGGAAAAAAATTCTGAACTTAGAAAAGGAAACATTTGGTCCAAATTTTCTCTCTGAAGGTAATTGAAGACTCTGAAAGTCACTTCATCTTCCTAAGCCTCGGTTTCTTCATCTGTACAATAGGATAATGAATGTAATATTTACCTCCATAAGGCTCAAATGAAATAACATATAAATAAGTAAATAACCTGTAAAAAGCTGTTTCCCCTTTATTCATATTCTTGGTACTTAGCATACAATGAACAATTAATAAAGGCTAGCTGATTGACTGACTGATTTAAAGTGAGGAGGCTGGATTGGCAAGGAATAGGGACTCTGAGACTTTCTCCAGTTTACTGGCTATGATCCTGTCAGCCCCAAGGAACTTGCCAAAATTGTCCTTCGAAGAACAGTTGCTGATCACTCTTGGGAGAGGGAGTTTCCAGACCAGGTGCCTCATACCAAGAAAATCATAGATCCAGACAAAAGATAGATTTTTAAAAAATACAACTGTCATTTTATAATCTCAGGGCCCTGGGTTATAGATGCATTGCCACTCTGCATGGGAGAGGGAAATTCCACACAAGGAGTTCCCCGTTCCCTGTTTTTGTCCACATTTTATAGACGAGCGAGTCTCTGTCGGATTGGGCCCTGGTTGGCTGCTCCTGTAAAATGGCCATCAGCTATTTGGAACAGATTTTCTGAAAGACCTTGGCCAGCAATAGCATTGGGTGGGTGGTAGGTAGGAGGATTTCCCAGGGAAACACTGCCTAGTGTGAACATTTCTCTGACTAGGGAAAACATACATATGAAGGTGTTTCCTTGTGAGTCAGGACAACTGGAACCATCCATTCCATCCTGCTCAGATGCAGAACAATGTCCTTGGGTATCCTCGTGTCCTGGTTAAATCCCAACCTCAGTGGATGTTACCAGGAGGGGATACTCAGGAAATTCACATGGACTCATGGAGTAGAGCCCAGGTTGGCTCCTATGAAGAAAGGACACAGTTCTACACTTTCCAATGAGATGTGGAATAAGATTAGTGGTGATGCTGCTATGTGAGAAGCTGCTGTGTGGTTGGTGACTTCTTGGTTTAAATGGAAACTGGGGGCTTAGAGAATAAAGGGCTATTCTTGGAATCAGGTTTACCTGAGTCTGAATCTTGCTTCAGATACTCCCAGAGCTATATGATCCTGACAAGTCACCTAACCTCTGTCTGTCTTAGGGCTTCCTCATTTATAAAATGGAGATATTAACAGTTATCTCACAGATTTGAATCAGTACACACTTGGTAAGGGTTTACTAGATGCTAAGTATATAGTTGAAAAATACTGTAAATATAAATGTTAGAAAAATAAAAGCATAAATAAAAATGCCCTCAAGAAGCTTCCCTTCCAATGGAAAAAAGCAACACATAAAAGGATGTTGAAAGAGTCTTCCCATGAAGGAAAGTTTTGGCAAAATCTGGAGAGTTAGAAGCAGACAAGAGGAGAGGAGTGAACATATCCTGCCCTGGCATTTTTCAAAATGGAGGTTCTTGGAGGAAATCAACTAGGGGAGAAGAAGCTCAGAGAGGCAAGGAGATCACCTGGGGTGAGAAGAGACATGGTGGGGTGGGGGGTTGGAAAGGCATGAGCAGAGCTGGGAGAGGAAGGAAGGGGTAGTTTTGTTGGGAAGATTAACTAAATGTTATATTAAAGCATTTGTTTAAAATGCTCATAGTCAGAGTCCATTAAGAACAAGTTGAATAAAAGTTAACATTATTGACAAGTTGAATGAAACAATAACAAGTTGGATAAAAACTAACTGGATATCAGACAAGTAGCCATCTAACTGAAGGTCCTGAACGAAAGGGTTGGGAACCCATGATAGTTTGATGAAGTCTATTCCGATTGGCTGACTCTACTTGTCAAGAGTCAACTTCCTCCCACTGCTTCTGCGGACAAGTAGAAAAGGTTGTATTCCTTTTTCTTGTGGAAATGCTTTCAATGCTTAGGGAAAGAACACTGATTCCGGAGTAGATGGGAGTTCAAATTCTGACTCTGCCACTTATTATCTATGTGACTTGGGACAAGTCACTTAAAATGTCCTCATCTGGAAAATGAGCAGATGGGACTAGTCCCTTCAAGTTCCAAGTCTCTGATCCTCTGCCCCTCACAGCCATGCTCTGTCCTCTGCAAGTGTTTTCTTCTCCAAGCTAAACTTTCAACTTCTCTTTGGAATAGATTCACATAAGTTATGATGACCTGGGGACTTTGGGTGCAGCTAAAATCCCCTTTACCCTCTTCATTCTAGTGCCTTCTCTCTAATCATTATTTCTAATGTGTCCTGCATGTTTGCGTGTGGTCTCACGAGGTCCTGGAGGGCAGGGACTGGTCTGTGCCTTTCCTTGTATTTCCATGTACCTGGCACCCAGCTGGCCCACTGAGCTTTCCTCACTTTGGGTGCCTCCCTCTGGTTATTCTGGACTCCCGGGTTCTTCATTCCTTTAAATCTGGTTGCCTTTCTTATAGAGAAGGGAGGGCAGAGCTATAGCACGCCAGGTACTGGGCTAGGTGTTTTGCAAATATTGTCTTATGGGAAATAACCATTATAATTACAGAGTGAAGATATCATTTCCTATCTTAGTAGTTCCCTGAATCACTGTGGGAGACAGAAGACAGAATGAGATGGTCTGCTGGAGGGTCTGCTGGAGGAAGTGGGTGGGGGACAGTACGGACTCAGTTTCCTCTGGGAAAATGAGGGATCTTCACCCATAACTTATTTTGATGATAAAATGAGGCAGAAGATGGGGAAAAGAACTACTTTGAAGGGACTGCAGTCGGAAGCCTGCTGCAAGGATCATTACTCTTGTGGACATGTTGAATTGCGCTGACCTTATCTGGCATCTTGATAGAATGGTTAATAGCGCTGGAGTCAGAGTCAAAGATCTGGCTTGGTGCTCATTAGTTATGTGTCCATGGGCAAGCCAGTGAATGTCCCTAAGCCTCCATTTCTTCATCTGTATAACAAGGCTCACACTTGCAGGAGTATTAATCAAAGCACTTTACAAACATTCTACCATTCGGTCTTTGCAATGACCCTGGGACACATCTTACGGATGAGGAAACAGAGGCAGAGAGAGGGGACTTAGTGTTAGTTTTCTCATCTATGAAGTGAGAAGGGCCCATGAGAGGCTCCTTGAGGTGCCCTGACTTGCCTGGAGTCCTACAGCAGAAGTGGGGGAAGGTGGATCTCAAACCTGCATCTCCCCCTGCCCTAGCACATCAATGCTGTTGGAAGAAGTGCTTTGTGGACTTGAAAGCCCCATCGCAATGGGAATTATTCTCTGCCTCATTCTTCCAAATCTGGCTCCCGCTTTTGTTACTTAATATCGTGCACAGTCCTAAGTTGAGGAGTCTCTTGTTTAAAATGAAAAATGAAAACCCAGTTTTAAAAGCCACTCAGGTGCCATCCATCCATCAATCCCTCCTCTCTCTTTTAGGTCTGTAAGATCTTAATGTTAATACAGTGGAAACTGCAGAATATTTAACAGATGGGACGTTATACAAATGAGCGGCAGACTCCGTGTCTTGATGCGCTGAAAATATGTTCCTCAGTGCTGGAGGGAAAAAATCTCTATATATTTTTAGTAAACAAACAACTAAGAGCCCACATGATACTTCTTCTCTGGGATTCCCGACTTTGGCTCATTAGTCCTTTAAGTGTGGAGGAGCCGTGAGCAGAAATTTGCCAGGCTTTAAGCTTGGAAGTGAGCTAGACGGGGCTGGCTAAGTGTGAGACTGGAGACATGAGACAGACGGGAAGTTCAGGCAGAGCCCGGGAAGGGGTGAGGAGAAAGGCTGAAATGGGAAGAGCCTCAGATTGGGGAGATCACCGACACTTGGCTGCTGACCATTTTACCTCAAAAGGCCTCAGTTTCCTTTTTTGTAAAAGACTCTCTTGTAGGGCCAATGACTATGATCCTGGATGATCAGATGGACGCAGAAGCCCAGAGGAGTGCTGCGATGTAGCTATAGATGGGGAGCTCGAACCTAGGAAGTCCAGACAGATTTTCAGGACCCAGAGCTGAATGTTGACCTAATGGCTTGGATCTTAGCTCCAGAGTTGGAAGGTGCTTTGGAAGATCTTCAGAAGCCATCTAGTCTATCCCATTTCCATTTTACTGATGAATACACTGAGGCTCAGGGTGTCTGAGCCTGAGGTCACACATAGGATCATAAAGAGTTTCAAGGAATCCTGAGACCATCTTGTCCAATCGTTTCATTTTTACAGATGGGGAAAGTGAGGTCCAGGAGAGGATAATGGACTATTCCAGGGTCAGAGGGATAATAAGTGGAAGATTTAGGATTTGAACTTGGCTCTCATGACCCCAAACGCAGTATTCTACTTCTCACACTACATTTCCTCCCATCCATCCCTTTCTTCTCTCATTTTGCAGTTGATAATGAGGCCCAGAAAACAAGAAATCATTATTATGGTTACCTCATAGACCAAAAAAAAGGACCAAATTTGAAAGATGGTATAAGGGCCCCTTGGGAAATAAGGCCAGAGCAATTCTACATGTCCAGAAGAGTAATGATTCTGTGTACTCGTTCAATAATTGCAGTGTTTTCACATCTTTTATCTCATTGTATCCTAAAAACAACTGAGAGCATAGGTTGGGACCAGCATAATTACCTCTATTTTCCAGATGAGGAAATTGAGGGCACACTGTGTGACGCTGCCTCTCCCATCCCCCCTTGCCAGGGCCCCTCCTCCCGCTGAGCCATCCAGAAGCCTTCCTGTCTGGCTCCATAATCCCCGGGGACAGTCTGGGAGAGCAGTGGTGGTTCCATTCCATGATAAAGACAGGGTGGTGGAGGGAGACAAACACTGATCTGGGCGTCTGCAGAGCCCGGTGTCCGCAGGAAGGCAGCCAGAGCAGCGGCGGCCCCAGGGGCATGCCAGCAGTTGAAGAAGCTGGCTATGTTTACTTTTTTTTTAGCTCACAAAAGATTTAGTTGGAGAATATGAGAGCAGAACTGGCTTTCCTTCTGTTCCTCCCCATGAACACTCCATCTCTTACTTCCAGGCATTTGCCCTGGCTGGATTTCAAGTCAAAGCAAAGTCCAGAGGCCCTGGAGTTTGGAGGCCCAGCAGTTTAAAGGCCCAGGAGCTTGAGACCCAGGAATTTGAAAATCCAGGAGTTTGGAGGCCAGGAGTTTGGAGCTCCAGGAGCTTGGAGACCCAGGAATTTGGAGGTCCAGGAGTTTGGAGGTCCAGGAGTTTGGAGGCCAGGAGTTTGGAGGCCCTGGAGTTTGAAGATCCAGGATTTTGGAGGTCCAGGAGTTTGGAAGTCCAGGAGTTTGGAGGTCCAGGAGTTTGGAAGTCCAGGAGTTTGGAGGTCCAGGAGTTTGGAGGCCAGGAGTTTGGAGGCCCTAGAGTTTGGAATACCATTTCTCACAAAATTGACCAAGCCCAACATTCCCTAGTTCTTTACCCCTAACATAAAGACATCGGACACACATGGTGGGAGCCTCCACTTGAAGGCTCTCTGAGTCCGGGCTTGCTAGATGTGCAGAGAAAAAACATGTCATGTGTCTCTTCTGGAAGCCTCCTGAGACTGTCTGACTCAGTGGCAAGCTTGGTTCATGCAGCCAACAGTTCTAGAATAGGTTCATGCATAGGAAGACCTTCAGAAGCCCTGGTTTTTCGAGTCTTTTAGCAAGAAGCCTCTCCATCTTTGGGGTCAGGACACATGTATCACTGGAAGGGACCCAGCCCTGGGACGATCCACATCCCTCTTGCAGCTGAGCTGCACTCCCTCCAAGTTTCCACCTTCCATAATTCCCTCCCTTCTTTCAAGACTCAGCCAGAGCAGGTCCTTTCACTAGAAGTATTTCCTTGGCTCCCCCAGGCTTCAGGAGCCCTTTTCCTTAAACTACCTTTTGTATCCATATTGTGTGTGTTCTCTATTTATTATGCATGTGTTGTCTCCTTGAAGCAGAAGCTTCTTCCATTTCCATGCTGTTGCCATCCAATCATTTGATACACATCTATTAAGTGCTTACTGTGTGCTGGACACTGGTTACAAAAAGAGGGAAAAGTCAGTTTCTACCCTCTTACCATCAAATGTCCTTGTTGTTCTGTCCTGTCTCTGGCACCTGCACGAGGCCCGAACCATCGGAGACTCTTAGTAAATGTTTGTTGATCGATTGAATGGTAAAAGACAAAGACTTGCCTCCCCCGTATTGCACCGTTTCCACAGGAAAATGTGTTCCGACTTTGGTTTTGGTGCTGGAGAAATACACCTCTCCTCCCCCATAAGACTGAGGATTCCTCTCCTTGTCATCTCCCCCAGCCGCCAGACACGGGAGGCAGGCATTCCCCAGCTCCAACTTATCTTCCCAGTTCATTAATTTAACAACCAGCTGTCCTATCCAGAGGAATTTCCCCAGGAATCCATAATCCATTTAATCAAAATAACTTTAGGGAACAGAGAACTGCAAAGTTGCAAATACCATCAACTCTTAATTACAGGCAACATCATCTGCATTTTGGCTTCTCTAGTTAATGTGACTTTCAAGGTTATGGACAGCACTTACAGTATCCTGCCTAATTGCTCCATTTGTTATCAGCAGAGCTCACTCCCTCTATTCACCTCCCCAGAATGCCGGTAGGGAAACCCTCTGAAACCCAAACACTTTCCACACCATCCTTGTTCCAAGGACACGGGAAGAGAGGCTGCTTTAGGCTGTTAACTTTGCACCAGTCTGAGAACTGGGTTAGCTCTTAGCAGGGTGTGCAGTTTTACCTGGTTGGGGCAAACCACCAGTTTGAGCACAGAGCAGAAATTGGAGAGGAGGGAGGTGGGGGACTTACCTACATTGTAGGTAATTAAAAAATCCATTCATTCATCCATCCATCCATCTACCTGCCCATATATTCATCCATCTACCCCTCACCCACTCACCTATCCATCCATCCATTCATCTACTTACCCCTAACCCACTCACCCATCCATTCATCCATCAACTTACCCATCACCTACCTATCCACCCATCCTTCCATCCTTCCATCCATCCACTCACCACTTACCCATCTATCCATCCTTTTATCCATCCATTCACTCATCCATCCACCCATCCACCCCCCCCCCCCATCCATAGGACAGAAGAACTAAAATATATGTATGATCTAGGGCAAATCACTTAAACTTTGTTTACCTATATTTCCTCAACTGTAAAATGAGCTGGAGAAGGAAGCCGCAAAGTACTCCAGTATTTTCACCAAGAAAACACCAAATGGAGTCACAAAGAGTTGGAAATGACTGAACAACAATGTATATTTTAAGTCTGAAACTTGCTCAGGGTTACATAGGCAGTGTGTGAATGAGGGAGGATTTGAACTCAGGTTTTCCTGACTCCAAGCAGGACCTCAATCCATCATGTTGGGTCAACAAAGATGTCAAGTTCAAGGTCATCCAAAGGATAGTGGAGATGAATAGGGTGGACATGGATAGGCTGTGCCACATCACCAACAAGCTATCGTTTGAATGGAGTCACATAAAGGAGAGTCTAAAGAGAAGTAGGATCAAAAAAGATGAAAAATCCCAAAAGTCATGAACAGATATAGAGAAGTTCAGAAAGGGGATGGACGGGTTGTGATTTTGCATTGTGGGGGGAGAGTCCATGATGAGGTCACAGATGCATGAAAATATTGATCAATCAATCACGAAGCACTTATTAAGCATTTCCTATATGCCAAACATGGTGCTAAGTTCTAGGAACACAGAGAAAAAGCAAATACAATCCACACAAAAACAGGGAAACAAATAGAAATGTGGGAGTTATCTAAAGAGTAGATGGCTTGTATCTTTAGAGAAGAAGAATAGCAGGGGGGAAACTTAGAAAGGCCTCCTGCAGACAGTGGCTCTGAGGGGAGTCTTTCTAGGAGGCAGAGACGGGGAAGGAGAATATTGGTGAGGATGTGGGAGGGTGCGAGGAGACAGCCCTTGACAATAGTACCTACATCAGGATTGCTTGTCAGGATCCAGTGAGACAATAAATGGAAATGTTTCACAAGCGATCAAGTTCTAGAGAAACTTGTGTTTTGACACATACAAGTGCCAAGCACTGTGTGAAGCACTAAGAAGTTTTGGAAAAGTAAGGCTGGCTTGTCCTCAAAGATCTAACCTAATAAAGGGAGAGAAAACATGGAGTTGGAATCGGTCAATCAGTAAGTGTTCATTAAGCAAGCACTTACTACACATGAGACTCTCTGGTAGGCACTAGGGGTATACAAAGTCAACCCCGACCTCAAGAGGCTGGTAGACTTCTAGATGTTCCTTCTGATTGGGGCAAATTATTCCCACATGGGAAAGCTGAGCAAAGTCCCATCCTCTCTCTCAAAGTCAAGGCTTCCCAATGGACCTCGAAATTTTCTTAGAAGCGAACTCCCCCATATCCAAATGTGAATAAAAAGCATAGTCTGAAGTAGCTTCTGGGTGGCTCTCTGTTTGGAGGCCACCTCTGTTCTCAGCTCCTGTCCTCCCCGCCCCCTCCAGGAGAACCTGTTTGGGGGCCACTGTGTGCAGTTATTCATTTATCAGTGGTGCCTTTGCTGGGGAAAGAGAACTTGGAGAGGCTGGAGAATTTGAAGGATGAGTCAATTAAGTAGTTGATTCCTTAATCAATCTAGTATTTAAGGAGGCAATCACATGTGGCTGGCTCCATTTTAATGATGGGAGCAGCTGGTTGTAAACAAGGACAGGATCTTGATTGTGGAGTTGGGAGATAGGATTTGTTTTTGTAGCATTTCATTTTAGAAATGGGCAGCAAGGTACAGAGCCGAATTTCTTCCTCATTATCTCTCATTTTTAATACGTATGTGGAAAAATCAATATTAGGTCCATTAAAATGTGCCTGGGTCAGATCCATTGTCCTTCTGCCATAATGGGGATGGGGAAAGGGCCCTCGATGGCAAGAAGCTTCAGGGGGTTCAAGGAGAGACTAGCAAGTAAAGCGATTCTAGCCAAAACTTCAGGGAGAGTCTGGGGTCTCGGTGTGATTGTCAGTGTAACTGGTCTAAATCAAGAGGTCCAAGGCAGCTCTATCACTGGGCTTGTTTGGGGTCATCATGATTGTCATTGAATCCCTAGCAGGAGCTTAGTCCTTGGCACATATCATCAATCAATCAATCTACAAGCATTTATTAAGTGCCCATTAATGGTCAGCCACTTGCTAGACACTGGAGATAGTAAGTAGTTTAAGTTCTCTAGGGAGAGAGGGAGGAAAGAAATATTTAGCATCAGCACTGTGCTAAACGCTGTACATATATTATTTTATTTAATCCTCCACGAAGGGAGGGAGGGAATATTTTGTTACGAGGGCCTGGAGTGACCAACAAATACAAACTCCTTTGGAAGCCCAAGAAGGTCTTCATAATAAGATCCACTATTCATCTTTCTCTGTCTCTTTGAAATTTATATGGTCCTTTTCCTTAGAGGCACATAATTGGTGCTTAATCAATGCTTATCGATTGTCCACATATTACTCCCATTTTACAGAGGAAGTTAACTGACTTAGCCAGGACCACTTGCTAGTGATTATCAGAGCCAGAACTTGATGTCCAAGCCTTTCAGAAAGCTAGAGAGTCTTTCATCTCATTTAAACCTCTTCCCGTTTTCCCTGTCCTGCTCTCTGGCATGAGGCATGTTTTAGCAGCACTTGATTTTTCTGTTTTTCTCTCTTGCTTTTAGAGCCTTAGCTCATCAGATTTAAAACTAGGAAGGACCTTAGGATCAAACGGTCCACCTCACTTGATAGATGAGGTCCAGAAAGGCAGTGGGACATAGTGGTGCACAATTTGATATGAAGAAGACATGGGCTCATGTCCTTTATCGGGCATGGGAGCTATCACTCAGTATTTGTCTTTTTTTTCCCTTCTTTTTTGGAAATTAAAAATAAATCAATTACCAGTAAAAACAATGTTTAATATTTGAAAATTTGAGTTCCAAATTCTCTTCCTCTCTCTGTCCTTCATTGAGAGGACAAGCGATTTGCAAAACAGATTATGTTCATTCCCAACTCTTAGGATTTGGTTTCTTCCAAACATCAGGCCAGGAGCTACTATCTGGCTCAAGCTCCTTCTTGTGCTTAGCTCTCGGTGTCTTCCCCTGCATGGATCCCAGCGAGCTGCTTTGTACATATTTCATAGAAATATTTCATTAGAAATATACTGTCTTTTCCATTAGAATACAAGCCAGGAAGTTGATATTCCAGTCTATTGCAGTACTTGCTCCACAGTAGCTACTAAAAAAAAATCTCATTGATTGGTTGATTAAATGCTTTACAAACCTGAAATCATTAGGTAAAAGTCTGTTGTTACTATTATTATTATTACCTAGGTTACTCAGCTAGTAAAGCAGTTAAGTTGGGTTCGGAGGTTCCAAGCCCAACACTATGGGGTCCCTTCAAAGCTTTCTCAGGGATCACTTCCTCCAGCTGACACTGTTCTCCCCCAACTCAGAAATTAGTCTGTATTTGCTTTGTGTCTAGCTTGTGTTGACTGTTTGGAGCTATTTGTCTCCCTCTTCCCCTCCCTCAAGGAGTTTCTTAAGAGCAAGGACTATTTTCTCGCTGTCTGCTTCCCTAGAATCTAGCACAGTGTCTGACACAATCAATCACGCGATTGACATTTATCATGACCTTCCATGTGCCAGGCCCTGTGCTAAGTGCTGGGGAGACAAAAAGAGGCAAAAGCCAGTTCTTGCCTGAAACAGCTCACAATCGAATGTCACACAGGGGGATTTACAAATTACAACTGAATTAAATTAGATGATCTTCCATATTTCTATCTAAGAGGAGGGTGGCAAAGAGGAATGAACACCAGGCTCTAAAATCAAAGGGCCCGAGTTCAAATGTTCCCCCGATGCTCACTGCATGTATGACCTTGGACAAATGATTCTCCTCCGGATTTCAGTTATCTCATCTACATCCCAGGGCTGTTGTGTGGACCAGTACCTGGGATCAAATGAGATGAGGCTTATAAGTACTCAGCACAATGCCCAGACATAATAAATACTAGCCAGATGTTGGCTAGTATTGGGATTATTATCTGTAAAATGGGGGTATTGGGCTGGCTCACCTCTGAGATCCTTCTACCCTTAGATCTATGAACCTTAATGAACCTTAACTGGGCTTATTAAGTTGGGGTCCAGGGATAGATTTCTCAGGGTCTATGAACTTGAATGACAAAAAACCAAATCTTTACGTCAATATAATTGACTTCTTTTTTAATTTTTAATTTTTTTTATCCATTTATAAACACAATTCTGAGAAGCTGCACCCGACTGGCTGCCCCAGGGGCCTGGGACACTGAAAAAGGGCAAAATCCTCTGTCTAAGCTCTTATGCCGTCAGCAAGTCAGGAAGCTTCATCTCCACTCCCAGTCTCTCTTTTTTTTTTTGCCTCTTGACGTAACTAAAGACTGCTCTCTTCATTAAGGATCATTAGCCAGCCAAATGGTATGTACATGTTTGTAGAACCTGCCAATGGGTCACCCCAGGCTTGTTTCTTCTCTGGGTCCCTACAGCTGCTTATCCTATTTATTAAAATCACTCTTTGGTGTGCTTCACCACCCTAATGAGAATCGTTTAATAAGCAAGCTATTAGGCTGGTGAGGAAAAGCACATTTCCAGCCCGGTCTCATTATGTCGGTCAGGTGATCCACAGCATGGTCCTCCCAACCGCATTTCTCTTATTTAAGTATAAAATGGCCACTTACTGAGAGTCTATACTAGTTTGCTGCTCCCTTAAGATTCTCACCTGATTACTATTGATTTTGTCTCTCCCATTCCAAATGACATTCCCTCCTGCCTGCCTGACCCCCTCTTTCCTTGGGAGTTTGTAACCTGGCAGCATCCCTCCCCATAGGGTACCAAGCTTCCCAGGGAGGCGCCAAGATGGCAAGAGAGCAAAAGGACTTCTCTTGCTCCCTGCCATTCTGTCCGAGCCTCTTGGATTTTCTCTTCCAAGCTTTCTGAGTTTGGATTGGCTTTAGCTCTGTTTTCTGACTTGGGTTTTCAGCAGCTTCTCATGCTGGCCAGATGCCTGGTGAGGCTAGGAGTTACCTCTGCCGGGGCCCGTTTTCTTCAGATGGACATTATGGTGGACCCCATTACTTTAATATCCCCTCCCTCAAGCTCATTCTACTAGGACAGTTTCCCTCATTTTCTGAAAGGTGTATAATGGAAAATCGACTTTGACTCTGGAGGGACTTAGCTGTGAATCCCACCAATCACCCTTATGTGTAACCAGGGGGAAGGCACATCTAATGGCTCTGAAATTCTGGCTCCTCACTGTGCCACCTTCACTTTGGGGGTTTCCACATCACACTATTTCTCACACGGAGCTTCCAACCCTCAAAAACAGCCCGACCGTTAAATCTTAAACCACATTGCCCCCAAACTGGCCCTCTCATTCAGCATTTTTCTTTACTCTTTTCTTCCCTGTCTTCCTTTAAAAAAATACTGTTGATATCTTATGCTTTTACATTGTCTAAATTTTTCCCAGTATCCCTCTTTCCTTGATCAGAGCCATCCCATATAACAAAGAATATTAAAAAAAAAAAAAAAGAAAGAAAAGAAAAGTCAAGGAGGAAGAAGATAAAAAAAAAAAAATCAGTAAGACCAATCAATACTCTGACAAACTCTGAAAATATATGCACTGTTCTATACCCACAGAGCTCCCATCTTTAAAGAGTAATGGGTAGAAGGCCTTCTCATAGCTCTTCTTTGGGACCATCAGCCAGCATTTTTCAACCAAGCGCCAGTGTTTACATTTAACCCTGTGGAAGTGAATTTCAGCATCCTGGTCTATTGAGATCTTTTTAGATCCTGGCTGTCACTCAAACAATGACCTATCCCTCTTAGCTTTGTGTTATTTGCAAATTGGACAAACCTTTCATTTATATCTTTACCCAAGTAATTGATTTTTAAAATGTTAAGCCTTAAAGGGTAAGGGCAGGTCCCTGGAGCGTTCCTCTGGAGATGGCTCTCCAGTCAGGCATTAAACGTTTGTTAGGGACCTACAGTGTGCCAGGCATTGGGCTAACACTGGGCAGGACTGGTCTTTGCTCCCCAGGAACTCCTGCTTCATCGGGGAGAAAACCTGAAAACAACTACGTATACGTAGGGGAACATTCTAGGTACATGAAGGACAGCCTGTGGAAATGTTGGGGAGGATGGCTGTGTCCTCCACAGAAAGAGGGAAGTTTAGAAGAAAGGAGATTTGGGAGAGGAGGAGAAAATAAGTTTTGTTTTGCACATGATGGGTTTGATAGCCTATGAGACCTGCAGGTTGAAATGTCCAGAGTAGGATATGTTGGAAATCCGGCTTTGGAAATGTTTAGAGATTTCTCTTGGTTATTACAGATTAATTTGTGAAGCCCTCAAATTGAGTCTATTCTCTTAAGGATGATTATTTAATTTAACATAATACTTTGATGTTTTGCAAAGGCCATAGTTTCATGAGATCTGAGTGGGGAGTAGAACAGAAATGATTCAAAATTATCCTTTCATTTGATAGTGAGGAAAGGAAAACTCAGAGAGACTTTGTAACTTGGCCACAATCACACAGCTAGTTATCTCAGGAGATAATCTAAGTCTTCAATGGCCTTTCTACCTCCAGAACCATTTGGTTCAGCTCCCACAAGAAGTCCTTCTTCTTCTCTTCTTGCCCCTTTCCCATCTTTCCAATCTTTTAAAATTTTCCACGTATTCCCTCAGACAACCTGTCTGCTTCCAAGACTATCTCCATGAGCACAGGAATTGGCTTCTTTAACTGCATGCAGCATATCTGATCCCTGAAAGCCCCTGCTTCCTCTGCAAAGCGAAAGGGCTGGTGGGATCTGGAGGGCCCTTTCAGCCTTGCTGCTCTGTGGCTTTTGAATTCTGGATCCTCCACAAAGCTCCATATACCATTCATGAACATAGTCAATAATCAGTCAATGTTTGTGGAGTTAATAAATGAATAAATGAAAACAAGACCTGCTATCTGTAGTGCTATCAGACGATAAGCCATTTTACCTGTGATACTGCATCTTACTTGTACCACATTCTTGTCACCACAGGTGTACTACAGGTATTAGGGTTATAGATTTAGAGCCAGAAGGAATTGTAGAAACCATATCTACCCACATAGGAGTCATATCCACCCACTTTACAGATAAGAAAACTAAGGTCCAAAATGGTTGTGTACCTGGCAAGAGTTACACAACAAGTAAATGTCTGAGGCAGGCAGCTCTTGGCTCCATCCATTATGGTACCTCTCCATTTTAAAGATGAGTTGAATAATAAATGTCTAAGACAGGATTTGAACTGGGTCTTCTTGACCTAACTCAAACTTCAGGGCTTTTTCCACTAAATCAACACTTCTCAAAATTCGGTCTTAGAATTCCTTTCACACTCTTAAAATTTGTTGAGGGCCTCCCCCAAAGGACTTGTGTTTGTGAGGGTTCTATATGGTAATATTTTGAAATTATATTAGAAATTGAGTAGTTTTGTGAAAATATCTTAAGATTCATCCCTGGAAGGCTCTTAGAGACTTCTTGAAAGGAATCTGTGAACCACACTTGAGAGTCATTGCTCTGAACTAGATTGCCTCTCAATGAAGGGACGGAAACCACCTTAGTCTCTGTGTATAGCAGCATGGGACAGGGACTGGATTTGGAGGGAAGTGATCCCACTGGATTTGGTGGGAAACAATCCCACTGGATTTGAAGAGAAGTGATCCTATTGGATTTGAAGAGAAATGATCCCACTGGATTTGGTGGGAAACAATCCCACTGGATTTGAAGAGGAAATGATCCTATTGGATTTGGAGAGAAATGATCCCACTAGAATTGGAGGGAAGTGATCCCACTGGATTTGGTGGGAAACAATCCCACTGGATTTGAAGAGAAATGATCCTATTGGATTTGGAGAGAAATGATCCCACTGTATTTTCTGGTTTCAATCCAGGTCTGATCAGTGTCATCTCCCTTACTCAATAACCTCCAGAAGCTCCCACTGTTCTCAATATCAAATACTAAAGCTTCTATTTAGTTTTTATAATCCTCCCTGTTCCCAGTGACATTTCCAGTCTACTTCCACTTTCTTCCTCTCTGTGTACATACAACGCCTTCCGGTGATATTGGCGTCCTTGCTCGTCCTCAGACCCAACTGTGGTGTCTGGGCCTTTTCACTGGAAGTCCCCTGTATTATCTCTAGGTTCATGCAAAAGTCACTTAATATTAAAAGTGATAATTCATTCCCATAGAACTTTGAGGATTACAAAGTGCTCTCCTTACAACACTCTGAGGAAGGGAGCAGTAGTATTAAAGCCATTTTATGGATGAAGCAACTAAAACAGGGGAGTGAGTGATTTATCCAGCATCACACAGCTGCCAAGTGTTAGAACCTTAGTTTTGTCTTGTGTTAAATGGACATAATCATTCTTTCATTACTCTGTATATGGGTATTCTGGGAAAATTGCATTGCTACCCTCAAAGCTTCACAAGTATATGCCCTATGATGATGTACAGAGGCAGCATGTGATGATGGAGGTCACAGACTGAGACATGAAAGGGATCGCAGAAGCCTCTGAGGCTCAGAGAGATAAAGCAGCCTGTCCAGGGTCAGTCAGGTGGTGTCAGAGGTAAAATTTGAATCAAGTTCCTTTGACTTCACCACCAGGACTTTTTCCACAGACTGTCCTGTCTTCTTAGGCAGAAAGCTCTGAATTCAAATCCCATTGTGATATTTATTCAGCTGTGTGACTATGGATAAGTTCCTTTTTCATCTGAGCTGTGGATTCTTTTTTTTTTTTTTAATTAATAGTATTTTATTTTTTCAAATACACACAAAGATAGTTTTCAACATTTACCCTTGCAAAGCCTTGTGTTCCAAATTTTTCTCCCTCCCTCAACCTCCCTACACAGTAAGTTACCCAATATATGTTAAACCGGTACAATTCTTCTAAACATATTTCCATATTCATCATGCTGAGTAAGAAAAATCAGCTCAAAAGGGGAAAAAAACCAAGCAAACAAACAACATACTATGCTTGGATCCACATTCATTCTCCACAGCAATCTCTCTAGATGTGGATGCCATTTTCCATCCCAAGTCTATTGGAACTGGCCTGAATCGCCTCACTGTTGAAAAGAGCCCTGTCCAGCACAGTGGGTTATCACATAATCTTTTTATTGCTATGTATCATATTCTCTGGGTTTTACTCATTTCACTCAGCACCAGTTCATATAAGTCTCTCTTTTCTAAAATTAGTCTGTTTCTCATTTCTTACAGAACAATAATATTCATCACCCTGACGGACCATCTCCTCAGGTTCTATTTTTTTGCCACCACAAAAAGGTCTGCTACAAACATTTTGCACACATAAGTCCTTTCCCTTTTTTTTTTTTTAATGATCTCTTTGGGATACAAGCTGGATCAAAGGCAATGCTCAGTGTCACAGCCCTTTGAGCATGATTCCAAATTTGAGCTCCAGATTCTTAACTTTTGGGGTTATCTAGTGAAGCTGATGGATCCCTTCTTATTCTAATGCTTTAAAATGCACAAAAGAAAGCATAGGAGATTTCAAGAGAGCCCAAATCAAATGAGGTAGTTTTGGGGGGTTTTTTGGAACCCAAAGTGCAGACCCCAAGTCAATAATCAGCACTCTAAGACCCCGGGTTCCAGACTGACTGTGACAGGCTTTGCTGGAGATACTTCTCAACCCAATCATTCTCAAGTGGCTGAATTAGAGGGAGGATGTGATTTAAAGTCACGGGCTAATCATACTAGTTGGCATTTACACAGCACTGGAAGCTTTGCACAACACTTTACAAATGTCATTTCATCTGATCCCCATAGCATCCCCGAGTGCTGCGACTACCCAAAACAATCACAACAACAACATCAACAACAAATGAACAAACGAATGAATAGATAAATAAACAAGCAGTCTCTGCCCTAAGGAGCTAGTGTACATGGCTATACATAATTTAATACAAAATAAAGACTAGGTATTTATCATATAAACAAGATATGGGCCAATGTGACCCAGAGGATAGAGAGCTAACCGCAGACCCAGGAAGACCCCGGATTTGACACAACTTGTCTGTGTGATGCTAGACAGAGTGTATAATCCGGTGTCTGGACAGCTCTCTAAGACTAAATTGGAAAAAAGTCAATGATTTACATCAGTAAGAGTGATATAATCAGATTTCCACTCTAGGAAAATAGCTTTGGCAGGTCTGTGTCAGCAAGCTTGGAGTGGGCAGAGACTTCAAGACTTTGGCCATCGAGTCTTGGTTTCTTTGGCCAAAACAACAGTTTATGATCTGAGTTGGCCTGAGGAGTAAGCTACAACTGTTGAATTTCTAGCTCTGTGAAATGTTTCAGCCCAGTGAATTACATTGTCTCCCAAATAAGACTTATGATGACTCAAGTTGTCTCATATCATGAGATTCTCATCTTGTCTTCTACCAATTCCTGTTCCATCCTTATTCCATCCAATTACCAGTGAGTTAACTAGGCTCGGAGATCAACTCCAGTTAAGGTGGGCAGAGCGGGGAGGCCGATGTTCTTCCTCCATGTTCTCTCCTCCATGTCTTTTGCAATTCTGGGCTTCCTTAGTCTTCTTCATTAATTCTGCTCAACATCTCAGGATCCCCCTTGTCTAGATTTTCTTTTCCTCTCTTTACCTCCAGGCTTCCTTCAAGGCTCAACTCAAATTCTACATTCTACAAGAGACTTTTGCTGGTTCTCCCACATGGTAGAGCCATCCCCTTCTGAATCATTTCCAATGTCTTCTATTAATTTTTTTATGTACAGTATTTTGTTTCCTCCACTAGAACATGAGCTTGTTGAAGGCAGGGACAGACTATTTGCCTTGCTTGTGTTCCTAGCCCTTACCACAGTACTGGGTACTAAGTAAGTATTTAATTAATGGTTGTTGTCTAATTGACTTTGCTACTCTGGGGACTGGGGAAGTCTTCTCAGGGGAAATGTCTTCTGTGCTGAAGCTTAAAGAAATAGAAGGACTGTGAAATGTAGAGATAATGAGGGATGGCATTTCAGGCACTGGAGACAGGCTATGTAAATACATAGGGCGGGGGGAGATACCACCTCATGTTTATGGAACATTTAGTAGTTGGCTTTGGCTTAAGAATAGTGTGTGCCCAAGAAATTCATGGGAAATGAGTCTGGAAAGAGATTAGGAAGGTCCTCAGCTTGCATGTTTTGGGGGCAGGGAGCGATCTGGTTTGACGGATGGACGTTCCCTTTAGCAGGCTGGGAGAGCCAGCCTGGCACTGGAGACCTGACCCCAGGCCAGGCAAACCGTGGTCTCCTCTTTAGTCTCTGGTTGTCTGGTTGCCTGATCCTGAGCAAGTACTCAAGGCAACATTCCAGCTCTGTGTGTAGCAGAGAGGGCACTAACTTCGGTTGGAAGAGGGATTCCCTCTTCTGGAAAGTCTGCATATGGATCAAATCTTAAGTCCGGTCTCTATTCCAGATAAAGCATGGATTGAAGAAAGGAATGGCTCAAGGCAAGGAGACTAGTTAATATTGGAAAGAATAGAGTACAGAGTACAGAGAAAAACATTTCCTCATTTCTAAACTAGGCAAAGCTAAAAGAGAAAGATAAATCGTCCTTATTCTCTCCTCCACATTTAATCCCATACACTCCTTAGGTGCTTAATGCATGTGGAGATACCACTTCTCACCATTACCTTATTCCTTCCTGTGGGGAGAGAAGGTAAGGCAGAAGAGAAAGATGGTATGGGGACTGAGGAGGCTGAAAAATTAACCGGAATCATGGAATAGAATCACTCTGAGTCCACTGACTGACGTCCTTCCAAGTGGATGGATGGGCCCCTGTCTTAGAGCTCCATGGAACTGTACATTTACACAAAATGCAGATTTTCATCTCAGGAAGCAAGCAACCAAGGCCCCGCGTTAAGGAAGGTTTTTAAATTCTGGAAATTGTTGAGCTATTTAAAGAAGACAAGATTCATGAAGATCCCTTCCCGAGAGAGTGGAAGATTTAGTAGAAAGAAAGGCTTTAAAATATGTCAGTCCCAACAACCTGCCTCCCGATGATGTGACGAGGAGGAGAAATGATGTGATCATCGCTCAGAGCCCTGAGCATCGGGAGACCGAGCCGTGCATGATAATATGGATGACTGCTCTCGGTGATGACGGCAGGGTAGCCTGGTCCCCTCCATCCACAGGGGGACGGGGATCATGGGAAAGGGGCTTATGACTCTCCAAGAGCCCAGCCTCCAAAGGAGTTCTCCCAGCCCCTCCTATCCACTTTTCCTCAAAGATTGTTGCATTCCCCCAAAGCTCAGGACCAGCCATCATGGTGGCAATGGTGAAAAAGGCTCTTAAAGGCTACAAGGCATTCAGTGATCAGGCAAGGTCTGGATAGAGGCAAGCGCCTGGTAACTGGGCAAAGGCATCTTATTTTCTCCATGGAGTCAGACAAAGATGGGGAGCCAAAGGTTGATAGTGAAGCAGAACACAAGTGTTTTCTTGGATGAGTCAATAATTTAATTTAGCAAGCACTTATTATGCACCTACTGTATGCCAGGTACTATGCTGGGGAGGAGAAGGGGAAGGATCACAGATAAGAATAAAATGGTTCTTGTCCTCAGGGAGCTTGTGTTCTACTGGGCATATTCCCTAGTGCTTTCCCTAAATTCTTGTGCAGCTTTAAGTTTTAGTTTTAAAATACGCTAAAACTTTTGGGACACCCTGTATGTCATTCAGTAGGCTCTGAAGTTCCATCGACCATGAAGCTTTATCTTAGCTTCTGGAAATGTCGCACCCAGCACCCAGTCATCAGCTGGCAGGTTGAAAGTTTCTGCAGCTCTAAAGTGCCAAGAGCCGACTCCAACCCAGAACCACAGAACCAGAGAGTGGGAAGATGAGGGCGAAGACTTCCAGAAAGGAGGAGGAGAAGCCATTGAGGCAGTCTTGGCTACTCAGGACAGTTCTGGTAGGGGGCAAGTCTTCATTGGCCTCTTGGCAACTTCCCTCCTGTTTGTGCCCTTGAAGCCCAACAAAACAAGTGGGTTTTTAACTCACAGAGTCACTCCCTCCACCCCCAGCCTTCTCTAGGCTCACCCTGGAGGGGACCAGGCTACCCTGCCATCATCACCCAGATGGAGCCCAGCTCCTTCAAGAGAGCCTGAGATGACAACAGATCAAGACCTTTCACCAGCTTGCCTGCTCTCCTCTGGACCCTCTCCGGCTAGTCTATATCCTTTCTAAACCATAGCACCCATAAATGACCTCGGGGCTCAGATGTGGTCAGATGGGGCCACAGGAGAGCCTTTTGTTGTCAGCCAGTGAGATGGGAGGTTTCTCTAAGTGGGATGGGAAAGGCCCTGCCAGCTGCAAAATGTTCCCCTTCTCTCCCTCCTCCCCATCCTATTCCAGAAGCCTATTAACTGATTCAGAGAGAATTCCTATCTATGTGTCCTTGGACACATGGATAATTAATCTCCCTGGGCCTCAGTTTTCCCTTATATTAAATGAGGGTGTAGGTTAGATAATCTCTATTTATTTACAACCTCTCCAGCTCTAGATCTATGATGACCTGATCTTTGAACTGAGGATGAAAATAGCTTCCTTGTCCCTCAAGGCAAGACATCCCCCTCCCTCTCTTTCCTCTCTCCCTCTTTCTCTGTCTACCCCTCCCTCCTTTCTTTTTGTTTCTTCCTTCCATTTTTCTTTTTTCCTTCCTTGTTTCTTCCTTTCTTCCCTTTCCCTCCCTTCCTTCCTTTTCCCTCCCTCCTTTCTTCTCTCCCTCCTTCCCTCCCTTCGTCCCTTTCTTCCCCTTCCTTTCTTCCTTCCTTCCTTCCTTCCTTCCTTCCTGAGTTCAAATCTGGCACTTACCAGCTTTGTGACTGTGAAGAAGTCATTTAAAAGCTGCCTGACTCAATTTCCTTCTCTGTAAAATGGGAATAATAATAGCCTTTAGTGGAATCCTTTCTAGGGTTGTTGTGAAAATCAAATGAGATATTTGGAAAGTACTTTGTGAACCTTAAAATACCATATAAACGTGAGTTGTTATTGTTATTATTTTGAGGTCCAAATGAGATTGTGGATTCATAACCTTGAGGAACTTTTGAGATCATCTGGTCCAGTTCTTCCTTTTACAGAGCAGTGAACAAATGAGACAGATTCAAGGATTTGCCTAGGATAGTAAGTAGCAAGGACTGGATCAGAACTCAGCTTCTTTGACTTCAAAGCCCTGGCTACATACACTACACACACAGACACAGACACAGACACACATACACACACTCACACACACACACTTTTACTGATACAGTAACTTTTAAGTGCTATAGAAATGTAAACCACAAATGGCCAAACTTCTACATGGAAATAAAGATACACGCTAACAAAATACTGATAATAGTCACTAACTACTGTATGGTTTCATGGCTACATCCCCTGATCCTCAAAGAATGCTATTAATAGCTTAGAAAATTAAGGCTTCTGGGATCTGTAGGTGCTTCCACCCCAAGGAAGAGCCCAGCATCTGCTAGGCAATGGAATAGGAGCCGGTCTAGGAGGGCCACCCCATCCCTGTTGGTCCAACCAGCCTGGAAACGAGCCCCTCCACGTCTGTCAGGTCTCCTTCTCAGTTTGGTACAGTCTCCCACAAGCCTCCATTCCATTGCCTTTGGCTTTAAGAGGCTGGGGACATGCTCTAGCCCGGTGAGGGCTTCAATGGGAATATAACATATTTTCTCTGGGTCAGATAGAGAAGATGCTAAATCTCTCTGCAGGGCCGACACAGAAAGCTGCTATCCCAAGTTTAGAGACTTTGAGCTGCAAAGGATCTCAAGCTACCTGGACCCACAAAGGTTAAGTGACTCATCCAGGGCCATATGGCTAGCAAAGGTTTGGGGCAGGATTTGACCCCGTTGTCCTGATGCCAAGTTCAGTATCCTAGCCACCAAACCAAGTTGTCTGTGTTAACAGCCTACTCCTATGTCTCATTTTACAGATGAAAAAATGAGGACCAACAAGAAAAGGGACTTGTCCAAAATCACAGGGATGGTCAAAGGCAGAGATGGGATCTGACTGCTCCAAATGCAGAACTCTCTCTGCCAGGTGAAATGACTTTTCCAAAGTCCCATCACTAGTAAGCCTTGGAGAAGATTTAAGCCTTTAAGTCCAGGTCTTTCTAACTCCACATCCAGTGTCCTGGCCACCAGGGGAGACCTCCAAAGGCAATGCTGTTTTTCCTAGGGCAGCCTGTAATTCAATCCAATCCCATTCTGCTCCCCAGCCTGCAATATTCACTTGATTTCCAATACTGTGCAGCTCTAACCTTGACTCTTATGGGATAAGGGGTTGAGAGAAGCAAAATCCCTAAAAAATCTCATATGATCTTATGGCAATTAAATTGGTCTGGCTGTCAAGAGACCAGGCTCATTGGCTCAGCTCTTCCTCTACCTGGCTGTGAGAACCTGAACAAGCCAGCTCCCTGTTGGGGGCCTTTGTAAAGCTTCCTTGCCTGCAAAATAAGGACAAGAACTGGATGAATTCTAAATTCCCTTCTCACTGAATGGCCTTTGGAGAAAGGTAAGTCACTCTGAATTTTAGGGACAGACTGGTAACTCTCCAACCCAGATGACTCAAAAGGTATTGCTTCTTCTATGAAACAGAAATCCACCCCCACCCCCCCCAGAAGCTTCAAAAATTCTCCAATATAAATAACCACCTCCTGTTTATCTGCAAGAAGGGAGTCAAGAGCAGAGAGAATTAAAACCCCTGGCTATTTATTCTCCTTCTCCCTTGCTTCTCTCAATGAGAAACTGAAGGAGCTGATTTGAATCTGGGCTCTTTCTCTTTCCTTACCCACTTCCTGATGGAAAAGCAAAATGGCCCCAGGCCAGATAATCAGAGGCAGAAGCACAACTCCCACCTGCTTAGTTTCACAATAATCAAGACCGGGCTGCTTCAGAGGCAGCTTACAAAACAGGGGCCTCAGCTACCAGGAGTGCAGTTTCTAGTCAGTCATTGCCAATCCCGCCTGATAACTTTAATGGCTCAACGTCGCCTGCAGGATAATGTCTAGTCTAGCATGAACAGCTCTCCATACTGGGATCCACTCTACCTTTCTCTTCACTGCACTGTGGGAGGACAGGATTCTGAGAGGGAAGGAACTCCCTGGCATTCTGGGACTTGTAGTTCAGAGAGATGAGCAATCCCTTGACTCCCTCAGAGGGATTTGGAACATCTGGGACATTTGAACTGGAGGAATCAAATCATTTCTAAAAGTTTTAAGAGAGACACTCAGAGAGAGAGAGACAGAGCTAGAGAGCAGATCGACAGAGGAGGGGTAGAAGTGGGAACCCAGCTCCATCTTTCCTTGTTCCAGGCAGACTTACTGAGGAAAGCATCAGCCAATAGAGAAGATTGGATGCAAGCTGGAATTGCAGCAGAGAAAGGAGAGATCAAGGGGGCCGTTAGGGCTCTGAAGTCCCCGAGCAAAGGACTGTGTCTGAAGCTGTTGATTATACCAACTCATCAAAGAGAGAGGGTATTTTTCAACAAGTTTCCCCTTCACTGACCATCAACAGACACTCCAGGATATGCTTCTTTTACCTAAATATTACCTGTAGTCTTACCTTGCCTCACCAGTATAGGGAGGGGAAGGGTTAATAGGAGAAATTAAAATTAGGGCGGAGAGTTAAGCTTTGTCTGAATGCTGGGAATGTTCTTACCTGGGGGCTCTGAGTTACTGTGACTCACTACTACCTTTTCTTTTGCTCTAAACTCCACATGACAGCACAGGAATAGAACGCATAGACTGGAGTCAAGTCTGCAAGTATTTATTAAATGATTTTTATCTGCCAGGCACTATGCTAAGCACTGGGAAGACAAATACAAAGACACAAAGTGTCTGCCCTAAAGGACTCAAGTACTAGTGGAGGAAGAGAAAACATGGAAGAGCTGAAAAGGGAGTAGAGGAGGCACCTCACATGGAAGGATGGGAAAAGGGTTGGTGAATGAGTCAGAAAAGGCCGAAGACATGGTTGAGCTTGAGCTCCTCCTTAAAACGGAAGTTTGGGGAGATGTTGCTAATCAGAGAAAAGACTCCAGGGGCAAAGGGTACTTCCAATAGGAGAATTGGTCCGGGATGGAATTAGTTTCTAGGATATAGAGATTTCTATGGCATGTAGAGAAAGTCCTGGGAGGAGCTTGCCGGGAAGATGGTGGCCAAACCATTGCCCCAGGCTGAAGGCAGCGTTGCTCACATCTCCAGAGAGGAAGAAGAAGAAGAAGAAAGGAGAGGGACAGAAGAAAAAAGCAAACCGTCCCCCACTCGTGGAAGGAGATAGGCCCGGTCTGGGAAGGAGTCTGCTCTGTCCATCTAGTAAGAAGGATGGAGTAGTAAGGGTGGAGGCTGGCCTGGGATTCTGTCTTTCACAACAACATCCAACAAGGTTACAGAGATTTGTAGGAGATCTTACTATCTTTATTTTCCTTACTAGTCTCCGGACTTACTAATAATGACATTCGTAAGGGACTACTATTACTACTACTAATAAATATAATAATAATAAGGACTAGTAATAGCTTATATTTGCATCCTGTTCCATTAAACAAGCCCCCAGCATGGCAGGCATCTTTCCAAACACTGGAAAGACCAACCTAAAAACTGGGTGGGGCCCTACTGGAGGCAGCCTCATGACTTTCTCCATTGGACAAGTAAGGAAACCGAGAGTCAGAGGGAGGTCAGTTGGTTTAGCTCTAGTCACAGGGCCCAGCACTGTCAGAGTCTAGCCATTTTGCTGCCCATTCTGCCACTTTACCCTGAAGGAGGAGAGAATTGAAGAGAGGGTTATCTGTGTATCAATCTTGCCTCAGACACTAATTAGCTATGACCCTTCTCTGAGACTCAGTTTCTTGATATATGAAATGGGGATGAATAAGGGATGATGCTGCATCATCCCAAAGCAAAGTCCAGGGCCAGAGTACAGGTTCCACTTAGGGATCCGTGTCAGTTCCATGCACTCTCCATGGGATTGTCCCAGATAACTCTAAGCCATAGCTCCCAACCACACCCCTCCCAACATACTTGCAGCTCCTACCTCCCAGTGATGTTATGTTTCCAAGAACATGGTGTGAGAGTTGGAAGGCACCTTTGTGGTAGCTCCTAATTTTCCAGAAGGGCAAACTGAGGTACAAGGGAAGGGAAATGACTTGCCCAACATCTCACAGCTTGAGAGTAGCAAGTACTGACTCCAAGAACAAGTTTCTTTCTACTCTTCCTGGCCTCTGCTTCAATCCAGCATCCAAACATCTGAACTCTCACCACATCTATTGGCACCTTCCTTCTCCTCCTTTATTCTCCCACCTCCTTCTTAGCTACAATCTCTAGGGCTCTTTGTCTCTCTTTGGGCGCCCCAATTCTCTATTGGGACCATGTAGCTTTTACCCATTACCATTGTGCCAAGCTCAAACTTTTATCAAGCACCTACTGTATGCAAGGACCTGTGCTGGAGGCAGGGTGAAGAACTTCCTCTATTAATTTTTGCCATTGTGGATCATGACCTTCTCTGACACGGTGATGGGAAACAACACACTCAGAGGCCCACTGCCAGTGGGCATCAAGTCCAGGTCTTCATGATTTCAGGTTCACTGACTATCTCTGATTCTAATTCACCTCTTCAGGTTTCAGACCATGAAGATCAAACAAGCTAAGACAATATGGCTGACTTCAAGGAGTTAACTTTCCAATGGCTTAGACAGGACAACTTCCTGGGGAGGGGCAGTATGTGAGTGCCCTGCTACTCAGGCTCCTTGGGGTCACAATGGAACTGTCTGAAACTGTCTGGGCTGGTTGATGTCACTGATGTGAACAATTATGGAAACCATAGGAAGTCTTAAAGTGCTAACTATAATCATTGGATTTGCCATATATTTTAACATGCTTAACATATATTGGACTACTTGCCATCTAGGGGAGGACATGGGGGAAGGGGAGGAAAACTGGAATACAGGGTTTTGCAAGGGTTAATGTTGAAGAATTGTTCGTGCATCTGTTTTGAAAAATAAAAAAAAATTAATAAAAATCAAAGAAAGAAAGAAGTTGAGACTTGAGATGGAGAAAAAGGCTTCCTAAGAAAGGAAGGGATGGAGAGAGCCCTTCCCACTGCCTGTCTTCAGCCAAAGGCCAGTGGAGGACCATTTCTGGGGCATATTGTACAAAGGATTCTTGTTCAAATGCAGGCCGGATTGGGACACTTTCCTTCCTTCTCAAGGATCTAGGAAGGTTTTTTGGCCATTACAGTCGAATCCCTTCAAACTTCCCTAGAGGATCAGTCAGTTGTTGGGTCCCTACAACATATTTTTTTGATCTGCTGATCAATGATCATTTATTAAGCACCTACCCTGTGCAAGACACTATGCTAGTCCTTGGGAACCAAATGAGAGAGGCCCTACACTCCCAGAGTTTACAATTTAGCTGGGGGAGTGTATCCACGCGGGCACAAAATGGGAACATTTTATATAATTCACATTTAAATCAAAATGTGGACAAATACATCTCTGTGTGCTCAGCCCCAAAAAGGTTCCGGGAGAGGCTACATTAGGGCCGAGCTCCAATAGTGAGCAATTTCCCTCCGAGTCTATCTGTTTCGATTCCTCCAGCTCTGGATTAATGACCTCCTTGACAAAGAGACCATGTGAACATTCAGGCTAGGGGAATAAATATAGAAAATGTATCCTCTCTGCATGTTCATTGTCTGCGGGGCCTAAGAGGGCTGCCTTCAGAAATGGAGTTTATAGATACAGCTCTGTCTACAAAGAACAGGTCAACCTCTTATCAGAAGGGCTGGGTGCAGGAGGTGAGAAGAGGGAGAGATTTGCATAATAAGATCTGGAGCTGGCATTCAGGTATCAAGAAAAAAATGGATCAGTGATGGGGAGAAGGAGGGAGAGAAGCAGGAAGGAGGAGGGGGTAAGGAGAGCAATTTTACAGCACCTACTGTGTGCCAGACACTGTGCTAAGGGCTTTATAAATATTATCCTATCTGATGATCCCAAAATGATCACCCTGGGAGGTAGGGGCTATCACTGTCCCTGTTTAACTGAGACCAATAAGGAATATGACTTATTCTGGGTCATATACCTAGTAAGGCTGGATTTGAATTGAGATCTTGCCCCGATGCTCAGTGCTCCCTCCACTGTGCCATGGCAGGATGCTAACTCCTAAAGGGTAATGAGTATTTTCAATTTCAGCTTAGCTCCAGTGCCTGGTACGGTACTCGCCACATAGTAGGTGCTTAATAAATAAATGTTAAACTGAACTGCAGTGAAAAGCGCTATGGCAACAGTGAGCAGGAGATTGCTTCTAATTGGGAGCAGGGGGAACAAGGAGGGCTTTAGGGAGGTTTTGTATGGTTTTGTATGAGCTAGTCCCGGAAGGTTGCCAACAGGTGAAAACGGGCTATTGGGGCTTAGAAAAACATCCCCTCCAATTAAACGGAGCCGGATTTCTAACTAGCGTGCGTCAATGGGATTCTTTAATCTTTCATAATGCTTTTGTACATTTCTCATGTCTTACACCCGAAGATCTCAAAGTCCTTTTAAAACCCCTGAACATCCAGGAAAAAAATGACAGCCCATTATGGACATTTATTTGACCAGGGATAAAGACTGCCATTTCTGTAGCTCTTTAAAAGCTTCAGAGTTGTGGGTGGTAGGGCTGTCATTATTCCCCTTTTAAAGAGGAGATAAACTCAGTTAAATTAGGTGCCGGGCTCACCTAATGTCACAAAGCACCCTGATTTCGGTTCCCTAAGCTTTTCCCCACCAGGAGCCAGGTTGGAGGAGGGGGAGGAATTCCCAGCCAGAGGAGGAGAATTTGCACTGTCCCCTGCTTCATTTCCTGTGACTCCAGATAAAAGCTCTTACAAAGCCTGTAGAATGTGCTGCTAACTTCTCAGAGACAAATGACATCTATCTCGTTTTAGAGGAGAAATTAAATTCTACTAACTGCCGGGAGCTGCTGGCGCAGAAATTGCTCTGATGGGGGAGGCAAAGGAGCAGCGGAGGGTTTTAGAATTTAGAGCTCAAGGGGGCATTGGACATCATTCTCTTCACTGAATGATAAAGAGGGAAAGGGAGGCTCAGAGACGGTGACTTGCCAAGATCACACAGCTAGAAGTGGGGGACCCGAGAGAGACTTAAAATTTTAAAATATATTTTGATGTGAAGTTTTGAGTTTCAAATTTGAGGTCTCCCTCCCTCTTGTGAGAGGGTGAGCGGTCAGATATAGATGGACAATTATGTCAAATATTTCCATGTTAGTTGTTTTGTACAACAAGACTCAAATAAAAGGAAAAAAGTAAAAAAGAATAGTATGTTTCAGTCTTGTATTCAAGCTATATCAGCTCTTTCTCTGGAGGAGGATAGTTGGCTTCATCCTGAGTCCTTTGGGATTTCCTTGGATCATTGTATTGCTGAGAAGAGCGAAGCCCTTGACGATTCTTCATCAAACAATATTGTTGTTACTGTGTACAACAATCCCCTGGTTCTGCTCATTCACTTTGCATCAGTTCGCACAAGGCTTCCCAAGTTCTTCTGTTTGTCCTTTCTTACAGAACAATAATATTCCATTACAATTGTATACCACGACTTCCTTAGCCATTCCCCAGTGGATGGGCATCCTTTTGATTTCTGCTTCTTAATCACTACAAAAAGAGCTGCTATAAAGATTTTTGGATGTCAGTCCTGAAAATCTGGCCTTAGACACTTAACACTTCCTAGCTGTGTGACCCTGGGCAAGTCACTTAACCCCAATTGCCTCAACAACAACAACAACAAAACAAAACAAAACAAACAAATAAAAAAACAAAAAAAAATTGGATGTCTTTGAAATATGGATCAAAGGGTATGCACCATATGATAGCCCCTTGGGCATGGTTCTAAATTGCTCTCCAGAATGGCTGGATCAGTTCACAACTCCACCAACAGTCATTAGTGTTCCAGTTTTGCCACATCCCTTCCAACATCGGTCTGTTTCTGTTTCTGTCATTAATGATAGAGAGAGGCTTTATACCCAGGTCTTCACACTCCAAATTCAGAGCTCTCCTCACTAAACTAGGCTCTGTCAATCAGTTAAATGGCTGGCCAGCCAGTCTCTTGGATTTGGGTTTAGTCCCTCAGGATAACTAGACAGACATAAATGGAAGGCTAAATGTACAAGTCAGGAAGACCTGAGGTCAAATCCTGCCCCAGAAATTTACAAACAGCTTGACCCTGGGCAAAGCACTTCACCTCTCTCAGCCTCAGTTTCCCCATCTGTAAAATGGAGACAATAATTGCATCTATCTCTCAGGTCCAATGCTATTATGTTATGAGACTTGAATTATATCACATTTATAATAATGCCCTAAACCCTAAAGAATTATAGCAATATTCACTTTATTAGAATTTACTTTATCCAATGGGTTTAGCTGACAAAGATCCTTCAGTAATGGGGGAAGGGGAAAGGGTAATGGGGGAAGAGATGAGGGCTTAAAAGATAGGAGATGAAATGAAGATGCATCACAGAAGAAAGTGAGAAGTCTTGATAGTGATGGGGCTAAAATGGTCTATGAGTTTGTGGGGTGGTTGTAGAGAAGAAAGTAATCAAAGGGAAGTGGGTTCACTTCCCTTTGGGGGTGAAAGTTTGAAAGTTAATCAATGGATCAATCAGTACAGACACAATGTGGAAGGAGGGAACCAAGCATCTAGGTGCCAGGCCGCTGTGCTAAGTGCTGGGAGATAAAAAGCAAAAGTGAAATAAATGGCCCTGACTCCAAGAAGGTTGCATTGTATGTGTAAGTACATAACAGTTGAGCCCAACTTTACAAAGTGATTTCCGGGGGAGGCACTGATATGGGGGGTACCAGAAAAGGCCACCTGGAGGAGACAGATGCTGCTGGAGCCAAATGTTCAAGGAAGCCAGGTGAGGAGAGAATGTGCCAGGGAGGCAGCAAGAGGGGAACTAGAATGCCCTTTGGACTGGACCGCTGAGCATGTTTAAGGGAAGTAATGTGTAAAAATCTTGGAAAGGTAGCTTGCAATTATGTTCGCATCAAATATCAAACAAAACAGCCTGCATCTGGTCCAAGCGGGAATGGAGAGCCCCTGGAGCTTGGTGAGCAGCAAAAGAACTTTGTAGGCTCAGGGCAGGGGGAATGATTTTGCAGGTTATTTTCACCATTTGCTTTTTCCCTCTGACTGATACACTTTGTGGATATGGAGCAGGGATGAGGAGGGTCTGAAGCCAAGAAAAAGGCTCTACCCACATCCAAATATTCCTAGAAGCTTTTGGGGGGGCCAGGGCAGAGAGACCTGCAGTGGAAGGGAATACTCATCCTTGAGGGAATGACTAAGCAAATTGTCTAGGAAGTAAAACCAGTGTGAGGAATTCAGAGGAATATGAAAAGACTTGGATAAACTGACGCAGGATTGAATGAGGAGAACCAGGGGAAAATATAATGTAATGTAAATGTAAACATTGATGTAAAATATGAATGTATTTATACATACATGTAAAAAATAAATGTAAACAAAAGGACCCCCAAAAGGAGCAAAAGGCTAATTCTAATGGTTAGCTCTAGTCCTGGAGAAGAGAGAAAGGCAGGTGGGGAGAGAACATGGGAGAGAGGCGCCAAGAGGGGAAATGGAGTGTCCTGTGCAGAGAAGAGCAAGGTGGCCCTTTGGACTGGACCATAGAGTAGGCTAAGGGGAGTATTATGTAAAAAGCACCTGGAAAGTAGCTTTTAGGTTGGCAGGCTGCATCTGGCCAAGCAGTAAGAGGGAGCATCTTCACCTTCAAGCAAAAAAGCTATAGGGACAAAACATGACATCTGGTCTCAGATTTGTGTATGTCTCAAGCTTGGTTTAGTTTTGCTAAAATGATTTTCTTTGTTATAAGGGAAGGCTCATTCTAAGTGCGAGAAATATATTCCCCCACATGACTATGATGTAAAAACCAACATATATATTTTAAAAAAATATATGTACATATTAATTAAATAACAATGGACATGTTAAAATTAAATTATCTCAAATAGAAATATATTGTAAATAAAATATATTTTGAAAATAATGTATTAAAAATCAAAATACAAATTGATTAAATGACTTTAACCTTGGTAGTAACTAACAGTTTTCCCTCAGCAGGCTGTCTTTGTGCCCACAGTGCCCACACTTTGAGCCAAGATCCATCATTGGGGTTGAACTGGGACCCCCCAAGATGAAAGGCAGGGAGGCAAGGCTCCCCCCGTGGCTTGGGTTTCTATTTTTTTCAATCAGCTTATCGGGTTTCTCTCCAAGCCCTACCGGATATTGCAGATAAAGCTGACAACCGCTGAGGAGAGATCCTCCGATTGGTGATTTCAACTGGACTGGGTTTAACCACTGGGGGAGTTGGATGTCTGCAGGGATGTAGCCCCTTTGTGCTTGCAAACAGAAGGCCCAGCTCATATCCACTGGATCTACAAAGCACTCTCCTTTAATAAGGTTGTTTTTTAAAAGTCTCTATAGACAGAAGTAGGACAACAACAAGAGCTCATTAAAAGAAAATAATTCTGTGTCTTCTCTTCGAGCTTTCCTCTCTGGTTTGGAAAGAGTAATCAAGGAAGTGATGGGATCCCACCCACAGAAAGCAAGAGCTTCGGGCTCTCACCAGAATCAAGCTTCTCTTCTGCCTAAATACCATATTGCAATGATCCATAGTCTAATGGAGAAAAACACTATTTGCTGAAAGGTGGGGGGAGAGACAGACAGATAGATGGACAGACACAGCCGCAGAGCGACAGAGACACACACAGAGAGAGAGAGACAGAGACAGAGACCCAGACAGAGACAGAGACAGGATGAATATTTTCTAAGCAATGAAGGGGTATTATGCTGACTTATGAGGATCAAAAGATAAACAAGCCAGATAATTTCCCCCCTCAAGGAGTTTTTATTCTAAAAGGGGAAGGCAGCACAAAGGGGGCACATTGGAGAGACAGCCTCTTAGTAACATAGTGCAGAGATAGCCAGGAAGTGACATAAAGGTTTGGTTTAGGACCTGCTGAGCTTCCCAGGGCACAGTTCTGGGTTCTAGTGAGAGGCAGATGAAGGGAATGATTTGAGGGAGGAAGGAAAATCCTGCTTCTGCTTATCTACCAGACTGTAATTTGATTGTCTGGGGAGGCTTCTGAGATGGAGACTCTCTTCATCAATGCAGATCAGTCACCATCAAACTTGGAGTCACAGAGAATTGCCAGGAGGTAAGCAGCTAAGCAATTTACTCAAAGTCAAATAGTATGGGTGACATTTGAACCCAGGTGTTTCTGACTCTATCCACTGCACCATCCCTCTATGGATCTAAATAAATGGCTGTAATAGCAACAATAATAATATAATATAAACCAAATTAAATATAAAATAGCCAATCAAGGTCACATGAACAGAAAGAGGGAAAATTAGATGTTTTCTCTGATCCCCATGACCTTTCAAAATTCTCCAAAACAGAAATTAACTGTCACATAGAAAACAACTTCAGCAGTTTCCATGGTCTAGGATATCCAAATCTAAGAGAAAATCACTACAACCACCACAACAAACCCATGAACTGAGTTTTCCACGGACCCAAAACTCCCCCAGCATCTCCTTGACCTCTAAGACTCAAGGACACCACCAGAGCTTATAGTGAAACCTAACCCCACACCTTGGTTCCCTGACCCCTTTTTCTAGTATTGTAGAGATCCTGACTCTAGGCTAAGGGAATGTGCTCTTCAGGGGATCACAGTCCCATAGGAATAAAGGCAAGTCGAAGGTCACAGCACTATAGCAATAGAGCTGCAAAGCATTGAACTTGAAGTCAGGCCAAAGAAGTAAGAAATAGAGGGAATAAGATGGGTTGACAGGATAGGACACCAGGTATTGGGAGTGGGAGGGTAGGGAGCTGTGTAAGACTCTCCCAAGGCTAAGGGAAAGTGCACAGCATACAAGTGGGACTAGTTCTGAATACCCAAAAATCAGTTGGAGCAGAGACCTACAATAGTGAACTGTGAATTGCCCAGAGTAGGAAGAGATTAGAACACTTGGGGATCCAGTTCCCACCAAAAACAGAGAGGAGAGGGTCAGCAAGTGACAGAAAAAATAAGGGGGTGAAGGGGGAAAAGACTGAATTACCAAAGATTTTAGGAACAAGGAAATTCAAAGACTATGATCATAAATGTATAAATCATCAACAGAAGGAAATATGGCTTTTGGGCTTAGTAAAAGAGTTTAGATATTTGTGAATAAATACTAGAAAACAAAGAAAAAAGATCCAACTCTTGATGAGACAAAGGACCCTGTGGAATGTGAGGAGAACATGGAACTACAACTGAGTGGTTTAAAAAAGAAATAGGAATTTTGAGAGCAAAATTTATATCCTACAAAGCAAAAATATTGATTGGTATAGAAAAACTGGATTCTGCCATAGTGAGCCTCACCAAAGAAATAAAACAAAGAACAATGGATTGGTAATGAAAATACACAGGTCAGTACAGTCTAGAAGAGGAGAAGGAAGAATAATAACAAGCAATAAGAAGCAAATAGAAAGCAGGAAAAGAAACAATATTAAGAAGCAAAAGCAATAACATTAAAAGAGAATGTTTACTATTTAAACAAACATAGTGATTTTGAAGACAGGATTTATAGAGACAAACTAAAGATCGGCGGTCTCTCAGAAGAATGTGGCAGGACAAAAAACCTTAACACTCCAATGAAGGAAATAGTAAAATAGAATTGCTCAGAACTTCTGAATGTAAAAAATGAAATTCTAATTGAAAATATTCAGAGATTGCCTGCTGCAGAAACAACAACACAACAGCAAAGCTGCAAACTCCAGAACTGTAGTAATTGGATTTAACAATTCAGTTAATAAATAAAGAGTTCCCTAAGTGATCATAATGAGGAGAAAGACCCTCCCATACAAAGTAAAGGAAATTCAAATAATGCAAGATTATTCTGCAGCCACTGGAAAGCTTGTGAGAGAATGGAATAATGTGTTCAGAAGAGCAATGAAGTTCAAGATGCAGCCCAGAGTGGCCTCGTTCGCAAATATGAGCTAAACCATACAAGAAAAAAGACAGATTTTAGTAATAAAGTCTGAAATATTTCTAGAAAGAAAATCAGGAAAGATTATTTGCTCCTTAAACACCCCAAACCACAGAATGTAGGAAGACTGAGTAACTAAGGACAACAACAGCAACAGAGTAACAACAGAGACTAGTAAGATACTTTTTTTTTTCTAAATTAACACAAAGAGACAGAGCTGAAGGCAGAAATCTGGAGGCATTGTGGATAGACTGATGACACCTTAACTACAGGGGAATGTTTCTCTTGTGGGACTCCATTACGTGAGAGGGTACCTGAAACAGGTAAAGTGAAGTAGAAGAATAGTGAGAAATGAATTATTGTTGGGCCCAAAGGGCTAGCAATGAGAAGAAGATGTCCTTGGGGGTTTCAGAAATAGAAAAGTATATAGGGAGATAGATGAAGAGAAAAGGGGGAAAATTGAAGTTGGAAAGAGGAAGGAAATCTTACTTTGGTGGTAGGAGAGCTTTCTACTAATACTGTTCCTAAGGGTGAAGAGAAATGGTCTCAGAAGGGAGATGGAGACCTTTCACTGAATGTGGCCTGGGGATTTAATCCTTGAAAAGTCTATTCATTCCAAATTGGAAATGGAGAATTTGGAATTCTAAGGGGATACCTGGTACTTGGGGAATAGGAGAACATGGACATAGAGAGGATATTTGGAGCATATGTAAAAAAGGTAACCAAGGGCAGGGTATATATATCAGTAGTAGACTGCAAAATCTGGAAAATGATCAATGAGGGGTTCTATCACTGGGCGTTGTCTTCTCTGACACCTACAATAATTGGCATTGCTCTGGGAGTGAGGCATAGTGGAAAGGGGGATATCCGGGGGTAGGGCTTACAAGGCACTGGCTGAAAGGAAGACTTTGAAAAGAAAGCCTAAAATGGCTATCGTAGAAGCTTTGATTTCACGAGGAATATAGAGAAGAGAGACTAGATAATAGTATGGGAAATGAATCAGAAAATGATGGTCTAGAATGGACATATGGTGGGGACAGCTAGTAAAAAGAGTGAGAAAAATTCGTTTTTAGAAGAGAGCAAAAAAACGAAACTTTAAAAAACCTAATAAATGGGACTAGTTGAAAGTGAGGAGAGGAAGAGGAATCAACTTGACTAATTGGGAAGAAAAAAGAGTTAGGGGGAAGAATTATGTAACAAGATAAAAGGTAGAGAAAAGAAAGGAAATAACAAATAAAATCCCAGAGGGAAAAGAGTAACAAACATGAAGAGAGGATCATAGGTGAAGGGAAGACAGCCAGTGGAAACAAGACCAACTTCAACAAAAATAATTAAAGGAACTGAGGGAACATAATACTATGTTTATAGTAGAAGAGGAAAAAAAAATCAAAACTTGGAAAAAATTCAAAATAGTAGAGATAGGGGAAAATAAAAACTTAACTCATAACTTCATTTTTGTCTTTTTAAATTTTATTTTAATAGCAAATTATTTTTTAATTGCATGTAAAGATGGTTTTCAACTTTCATTTTTGTAAGATTTTGAGTTTCAATTTTTTTTTTCTCCCTCTCTCTCATACCTCCCTTCTTCCCACTCTAGCAAGCAATCTGAATTAGGTTATGTGTGTATATTCATTTTTAATGTATTTCTGCCTGAGTCATGCTGAGAAAAAATCAAAACAAAAGGGAAAAAGCATGAGAAAGAAAAAAACCCCAAATAATTCATAATTTTAAATGGGAATGAATTAAATTATGCAATAAAACAAAAAGGAATGGCAGTTAGTTAGGAACACAAAACCTACGTTTTGTCACTTACAAGAAACACATTTAAAAAAAGACTTATGTAAAATAAAACTGAAGAATGAGATTTTTTTTTATTATGCATCAAGTGAATTTTAAAAAGCAGTAGTTGCAATCATTCTAACAAAGCAAAAACAAACATTCAAAACTAAAAAGGATAAGTAAGGGAAATATATTACGCTAAAAGGAACTGTAGGCAACAAACATGTATCCATAAGAAACTCATATTTTTTGAATCCCTTAGCATCCAATTCAGAATGAAAACGTGATCTGAATTTCAAGAAGACAGACAATAACACAATAGTGACAGGGGATTTCAGTAATCCATTAAGTTTTAGATAGGTCTAACAGAAAGATGGACAGCTGATGCTGCCAAGGATAAAAGGCAGCAGAACCTGACTTCAAATTCCCCTTCAGACACTTGCTAGTTAAGTGACCCTCAGCAAATCATGTAACCTCTGTTTTCCTCAGTTTCCTCAGGTGGAAATGGGGATCTTGAAGAAGGAACTGGCAAACCACTCCAGTATCTTCACCCAAAAAACCCTCCACATATGGAGGGACAAGAGTTAAATATGACTATGAATTAATAACAACAAAAATCCCAGAAACGTAACCAAAAATGAAAATCTGAAACCAAACAAATTCTTGGAGAAACTAGAATTGAAAGACTTATGATGCCTTCTAAATGGGACAGCAGAAGAATATATATATTTCTCAGCACCATTCAGAACTTTTACAAAAATTGACCATGTATTAGGCACAGAAATATTGTAAATGAACATAAAAAGATAGACATAGATTTTACAGCCTATACCAAACATTGCACAATAAATAAATAAATAAAAAGAGTATTGGTACAGGGACCACTGACAAAAGATACTGATCCAATGAAGACAAAGAACTACCCTGTATGACAAATACTATTTTTATAGAGGAAAGAAAAAAAGTCAGCATAACTGATTGATATGTTCAGAAAGTCCCAAAACACAGCCAATGTGAAACGCCTGTAGAACTCTCACCTCCATGAAAGAACAGGTTGGAATATATCTTCTCATATCTCATCAACTGAGCCCCTTCTACCTTTATAATTTTGTTACAATGATTTAAAAAAAATTTTTTTTTGCTGTGTTGTTGTTTTTTCTCATTGATATTGCTGTAGCTACCAAATATATATTGTTTTCCTGGCTCTGCTTGCATCACTTTTCATCAGTTCATATAGATATTTCTGTGCTTGTCTGAATTCATCACACACCATTTCTTATAGTCCAGAAATACATTCACGTACCAGAATTTGTTAAGTCATGCCCAATGTGATGGACATCTATTTTTTTCCCCCAATTTCCCCACACAAAGTGTTGCTATAAATATTTTGGTATTTATGAGGTTTTTTCCTTATTGATGACTTCCTTGTGGTATAAGCTCAGAAATAGAGTCCCTTGTCCAAAGGAAAGTCATTTTAATCATTTTATTTGTATAATTCCAAATTGCTTTCCAAAATGACTGTACCATTTAATAACTGCACCATTAACATATTAGCATGTCTTTCTTCCCATAATCCTTCCAGCAATGACTGTTGCCATTTTTGTTAAGGTGAGGTAAAACCTCAGAGCTGTTTTGATTTGTATTTCATTATTTTTTGATATTTATATATCATTACTAATGATTTAAGGAATTTTTTAGATTATGGCTGTGAATACTTTGTATTCTTTGAGAACTGTTTGTTTAGATCTTTTGACCATTTATCAATTGGAGAACAGTCATCAATCTTATATATATTTATAATAATTGTTTATCTGTCTTCGATACCAAGACCTTATCAGAGATATTTGATGTAAGGTGTTTTTTTTCCTATTCAATCACCTAGATGCATTAATATCTATGCCAAAGATTTTCTTTTTTTATATTTTTATTATAACTTTTTGTTTACAAGATATATGCCTGGGTAATTTTTCATCATTGACAATTGCAAAACCTTTTGTTCCAATTTTTCCCCTCCTTCCCCCCATCCCTTTCTCCAGATGGCAGGTTGACCAATACATGTTAAATATGTTAAAGTATAAATTAAATACAATATATGTATACATGTCCAAACAATTATTTTGCTGTACAAAAAGAATTGGATTTTGAAATAGTGTACAATTAGCCTATGAAGGAAATCAAAAATGCAGGTGGGCAAAAATATAGGGATTGGGAATTCAATGTAGTGGTTCATACTCATTTCTCAGAGTTCTTTCACTGAGTGTAGCTGGTTCAATTCATTACTGCTCTATTGGAACTGATTTGGTTCATCTCATTGCTGAAGATGGCCATGTCCATCAGAATTGATCATCATATAGTATTGTTGTTGAAGTATATAATAATCTTCTGGTCCTGCTCATTTCACTCAGCATCAGTTCATGTAAGTCTCTCCAGGCCTTTCTGAAATCCTCCTGCTGGTCATTTCTTACTGAACAATAATATTCTACCCTAAATTCTTGCACATACAGGTCCCTTTCCCTTCTTTAAAATCTTCTTGGGATATAAGCCCAGTAGTAGCACTGCTGGATCAAAGGGTATGCACAATTTTCTAACTTTTGAGCATAGTTCCAAATTGCTTTCCAGAATGTATGCCAAAGATTTTCAATAAAAAAAATTAAAATTCATTTTATCTTTCTTAATTGCCTTTATATCTTGGTTGGTTACGAGAATGCATGTTCTTATGATAGTTATGAGAGGTACACAATCTGTTTCTCTTCTAATTTTCAATAGTATGATCTTTAATATTAAGGGCATGTATCCACATAGAACACATCATGGAATATGGTATAAGGGGTAAGTCTCACTTAATTTTTGCCATACTGTTTTCTATTTTTTCCAGCAGTTTTATCAAATAGGGCGTCTTCCCCAGATAAGAATGAAATCTTAAACAATGAGTGAATTACAGAATAAATCATTAAAAAAAATAGCTATATAAAAGGAAATGATAATGATGAGACAACATCTCAACATTTCTGGAATACAACTAAAGTCCTCAGAAGGAAAATCATCCTCTTACAAACACATGTAAACAAAATAGAAAAAAATAATGAGCTGAATGTACATTTAAAAATTAGAAGCAATAAACAAATCAACATACATTGATTTTAAAACTGGGAACAGAAAAAAATAGGAATATCTTCAAAATAAAAATACTCAAACTATCAGAAGACTACTTAGAAATTTTAAATGACATGATCTCAGAAAAAAAAAAAAAAAAAAACTAGGTCTAGTTGTAAAGGAACTACCAAAGAAAAATTCCTAGACCTAATGAATTCACGAAGAATTCTATTAAACTTTAGAAGGAAAGTATACATACTTTACAAATTATTATCAAAAGTTGAGAAAGAAAGAACCCTACCAGAATCTTTTTATGAGACAAATATAATTCTAATATTCAAAAACATGGAGAGATATAAAACATAAAGGATTTTAGACCAATTTTAGACCAATATCATTAATGAGCTTGCACTTAAAAATTTCAAACAAATTTCTATCAGTAGACTATAGTGATTTATGCATGAAATCATTGACTATGATCAAATGGAGTTTATATCAGGGTTGCAAAGATTGTATAACATTAAGAAAACAATCAATATAATCATATTAAAAAAGCGAAAACATTCAAACACACATGATCATCTTAATAGATGCAGAAAAAATGTTTGACAAAGCAAAACACTCTTTTTTTGTGTGTGCTGAAAATCAAAATCGAAATCCTACAAAGTATACATATAGAGGGACCTTTTTAACATCATAAAAAAGCATTTTTTTCTAAAATCAAGATAATGGGGATCTATTAGTACTTATCTATTAGTACTTTTCTAATAACTATGAGAATGAAGTTGGGATAACATTATTATTTGACACAGTTCTGGAAATGCTAAAGTTCAGGAAAGGCCAGAAGATAAGGGAAAGAAATTAAAAGAAAAGAATTAAGGAGGATATAAAACTATCTCCATTTTCTGATGATATAATGGTTTATTTGGAAAATCCCAAGGAATCATCAAGGATACTACTTGAGATAATTAATAACTTCAGCAAAGTTTCAAGCTGCAAAATAAATATTCAAATATCAATAGCATTACTATATAATAATAACAAAACAAAAAATAGCAGAATGGAAATCCCATTCCAAATAACTACAAAATATATAAAATATCTGGGAATGAACATTCCAAAGCACAAAAACCTTATAGAGATTTAATTACAAGTGCCCCTTAAAGAAATAAAGAAGAATTAAAATAGCTGAGGAATATTCAGTGTGCAAGGGTGGGCCATGCCAATATAATAAAAATGACAATTGTTGTCATCATTCAGTTGGTTTCCAGTCATTTCCAACTCTTCATTTCCCCATTTAGGGTTTTCTTGGCAGAGTAACTGGAATAAGTTTCCATTTCTTTCTCCAGGTCATTTTATAGATGAAAAAACTGGGCCAAACAAGATCAAGTGATTTATGTAGGGGTTACACAAATACTAAGGATCTTTATTCGCTCATTGCCATTCCTCAATAGATAAATAGTCCAAAGGTATAACCAAATAGTTCTCAAAAAAGAGGAATTGCAGAGTATTCAAAACCTCACGAATTTACCATATACACTCTCCAAATTGGCAACAACTATAAAAAAGGTCGCGGTCAATATTGGAGTAGTTGTGGAAGAACAAGCACACTAATACATTGTTGATGGAGCTATGAAATGAGTCAACCATTCTGGAAAGCAATTTGGAATTACGTGACTAAAAATATTCATATTGCCACCAATAAAAAACAAGCCCTAATATACTCCAAAGTATTCATGGCAGCACTTTGTGTGATAACTCAGAACTGGGATCAAAGCAGATACCCATCTTTAGGCCCATGGCCAAAGAAATTGTGGTACTTGGATACAATTGAATACTGGGTTGTAAAAATGATGCGTGTGATGAATACAGAGAAGCATGAAAAGATCTTCAGGAATCGATGCAGATCAAAATTGACAGAACCAAGAAAATATACACAGTAACTACAGCAATGTCAATGGAAAGAATATCTGCACACTAAAACATCAAAGTAAAACATCAAGTAACCAAAGTATAATGTTCAAACAGAACTCAGTTGAAGACATATAAGATGTCCCCATTTACTTGTTCAAGGATGGTGGTGGGAAGTCCCCAGATGTGACACAGTGCACACATTTTCACTTTTTTCCATGATCTATCAGTTTTCTTGACTTTTTTTCCTTTCTAAAAATACCATTTGTCATATGGGATGGCTTTCTGGAGATGGGGTAGGGGGGAAAATGGGGATAACTTTGGCAATGTAAAAAACAACAAATAAAAACCTTTAAAATTAAATTAAAAGGTAGCTTATTTTTCTATAGGCATTATGGCTCTAAAGTCTTCTGACTCATGACAGAATCAGTCAGCAGACCCATTTCTCTCCAGACTCTGCCCCTGGCTCTGCAGACTTCTTCATCACATCTCTTTCCTTCTCAACCTGGATGACCTTGCAGTGCCCTCATCTCAGTGAGAAGCAGGTCCTTTCTCTGCCTCCTCCTTTCCCATGTTTTGCGGTTCCCTCTTATTTGTCTTTACCTGTTGGATTGTAAGCTGCTTGAGAGCAGGGAATATCTTTTTTTTTTTTTGCTTGTATTTGTATTTTCAGAGGTTAGCCTGGGTTTTTGCCCAAAGTAAATAATAAATATCTAACAAATGCTTTGATCAAAAGACCTCAGTTCCAATCCTGTTTTTGACACTTGCTAGCTATGTGACTGTAGGCAACTCACCTCCATTATCCCATCTGTAAAATGGGAATAAAAATTCTCGCATACCTATCTCACACATGGCATTGTTATGAGAAGCAGCATGGAATGGCAGGTGGAGCTCTATGTTTGGAGTTAGGATTTGTGCTTGTCTCCTCCCTCTAATGTTCACTAGCTAAGTGATCATTAGCAAGACAATTAACCCTAAGAACTTCAATTCTCTTACAGAAAAAAAATAAGTATAATCATAACATTTACATTACCGACTTTATCTAAAATAAGATGATGTACATTTTGTCCCTTTGCCTCCCAACTTGTAAGTAATTAGTTTGTTCCCTTAAAGGATGAAAACAAAAGAATGATTTCTCTAGGTTTAAGGTATTTTGTCAGTCCACAATCTGAAAACTCATGAGCTTTCAATGGTGCATTCACCTTACTAGTCAAACAAAGAAATAGCTCAAATCAAAGGCACAGAAAAAACAGTAGCTTTTAAATATCCCCCTCCACCCAAAAGCTTGTGTTCTCTGTCATAACTATATGTAGCATGCTGGGAGAGTTTCACACACACACACACACACACACACACACACACACACACAATTTTAGGGAAGAGTTACACACATTGGGAACACACATGATCAAAGCAACTCCCACTCCCAGTACTCCACAACCCCAATATCCTTTCTGTTCTTCTGGTTTTCTGCCCAGATGAAGCATCTCTGCTGGACTTGTTCATCCCCGTAATTCAATCGGATTCTGTATCTGAATCTCTACACCTGTTCTCTGCTGGGCATAGCATCTCCAACTGAGCCACTTGCTCTTCTCTTAATAGCCATTGGTAATGGTTTGGGAGGGGCTGGAGGGAACAGGATTCTACCTCCTTCTCCATATTAGGCTCTAAAAATCATAAAAGACAAGAGAAAATGGTTCTCGAGAATGGGGTTCTCCTCCATAGCTGACCTTCCTCTAGACTGCCAAAATTGACCGTCTAACCTAGCAGAATTATCCTGTCTTGCCACTCTGAGAGCTGACTGGATCCCTTTCAAAAGGCTATCAAATTAATGGCTGGCTGCCTTACAATTTGGTCAAGTTTAATTGAGCAACTTCTTCAACTCTCCATAGGAGGGAAAACCTATGAAGACTATTTTTTACATTTCCTTTAAAAATGTTAATGGTCGATTTCCCATTTGGTATTTTTCATAAGGTTCATATATGATTACTCTTACTATAAAGTCAAGTCAACAAGCCTTTATTGAGCATCATATTCTGAGCATTTTTAAGCACCGGGGATACAAAGAAAGGCAAAAACACCGAAGGAGATTACAGTCTAATGGGAAAAATGATTTTCAAATAGCTCCATAAAAACAAGATCTAGACAGGATAAACTGGAGATAATCAACAGAGAGAAGGCACTAGTATTAAGGGGTTTCATGAAAGGCTTCTTGCAGAAGGTGGGATTTTAGCTGAGCCTGGAAGGAAGCCAGGGAGAGTCTGAAATTGGTGAACACTTATATCTCATTTTCTCTGTTATCTATTCTTTATATTCTGTAATTTTGACACAATGTACTGGGCAGGGTAGGAGAAGATTCGATGGATCTTAGGTCCTCTGAGCAATACTTCTCCATGTACAAAGGTGCCTTGAAATGGTATATAAATATCAGTTGCTGTTATTGTTTTGAGGAAAGTGCTTTTGTATTTCAAAGCAGGGAATCTTAACCGGACTCTATAAACAGATTTCAGAGGGTCTCTGAATTTGGATGGGGAAAATGTATATCTTTATTTTCACAAATCTCTAACTGAACTTTAATATTTTTTTAATTATTTAAAAACATTAGTGTGGGAACAGGTTTCCCCAGACTTCTGAAAGGGCCCATGACACCCTTGCCTTCAAGGATCATGTAAATGAAGTCGATCTTTTATCTGGAGCTGTGATTTCCTCTAACTAGGAAGTATGAGTGGAAAGATTCCCTTCATTGTTGTGAAAAGGATACATCTCCATAATGGATCATTTTGTACCGTTACCAGGGCCACCGAGAGCTTCAGTGACTGACCAAAAGCTACAGAACCAGTAAGAGTCACGGAAGGGACTTGAACCCACATGTTCTGGACCCCAGAGCCAACCCTCTGCTATTTCTCAAAAGTAGAAGAATTCTCTCAGTTGTTTATATTCTAGAATCCCCAAATTTGATGATCCAATGATGTTTCAGAGATCATCTCATTTGATCATCATTTGATCCTCTCAATGGCCTTCTATAGCAAGTTGAATCTATTTTTATGGCTCCACTTTACAGATGAGAAAACTGAGACCCCGAAAGTCTATCTAGCAGGCTATGCTGTTAGCAAGTGTTAAAGTCAGGACTTGACACCACCTACTTTGCCACAAGTCTTATGCTCTTTCTGTATTAGCAAACTATGTCTCTGTGTAACACATGCGTGTATGCACAAATGTTTGAGTTACAAAGAGCACTTGATAAAGTCATTGGCTGCAAGACCCTTTCCTTGCATACTATTTCCATCATGCTTTATTTAATTTTTAGTTTCAAAATGAAGGCACACAGGAGAGTGGGAGAGTCAGGAGTAGCCCAGAACCCCAGAATGTTGGGAGCATCTATTCCAGTCCCTTTGAGTTTGGGATCAGGAAGACCTGGGTGCAAATTCTGCCTTAGACATTCGCTAGCAGTGATCCTGAACAAGTCACTCAATTTCTTTATCTACAAAAGAGAGACAATAACAGCACCTACCTCATACTGTTGTTGAGAAAGTTGCATGTGATAATCTATATAAAGTGCTTTGTCAGTCTTTAAGTTACATAAATTTCTTATTTAAAAATGAAGAAGCCAGGCTCAGAAAAATGAATCCATCTGCCAAAGGTGAGAGCTGGGGTTTGAACCCAAATGCAGTTCACCTGCCACAACATCATACTTACAGTACACATGGAGTAAATGGAGCTCCTGAAATTGAAGTAACTTCCTAAGCCAAGGGCAGCCAGAGATCAGTAGCTGGGCTTCCCAAACTCCATTCCGAGCATCTTTTGTGCCCAACGTGGGATGGTGGATTTGAGTTTTGGGTTTGAGATTCTAGTCTCCTCTTGGTTATAATAGCACTGTGTCTATACATAAGTCACAATCTCATGTTGGGAAGGATTGCCAGAAGCTACCTGGTCTGATTTTTTTTTTCATTTTACAAGGGGGAATTTAAGCACTAACTTGCCCAAGTAATAAGCACTTAGCTCAATGCCTGGCACACAGTAGGTGCTTAATAAATGCTTATTGCTTGCTTTGTTAAACATCAGAAGCAGGATTTGAATCCAAGTCCGCGCGACTCCAATGCTACTGTGCTTTCTCCTGCTGCCTTTTCTTTTAGACTCAGTTTTCTTGTTTTTTAAGTCAAAGCCAACTGAATAGAGTTGTTTTGAGGATGTGAGGAGATAATCCACACGGACCTGAAAGCACTAGATAAATGCCAGCCACCATCATCATTATTGTCTCATCACTAGGGAAACGTGGGCTGAGTGACACACCACACTGCTGGTTTTGTCTTAATTTGGTCCCTGAGTTATAGGATTAGATTTAGACCTGCAGGAAACTTTAGGGGCTTATTCAAACTGAGGTATAACAGGAGTAAGTGAACTGTCCAGGGTCATCCAGCTTGTGACAGCACTGGATTTGAATCCGGATTCTCTGATGTCCAAACTGGGACTTTCTCCATGCTGTCAAATAGAACCACAAATTGGGAGATCTGACTTTTGTTCCTGACTCTGCTTCCTACCACCTTTAACACACACCTTTGACTTCACTGCTTACAGGTCTCTATTTGTCTCTCTATAAAGTGAGAGGCTGGACTCAGTGACCCCCAAAGTCCCTTCCATCTCTCAGTGAACAAGTCTCTGATCCTGAGACCGTAGAATCCTTTCCAGCACTATCTTGTGATGAGTATATATGTTATACACATTTATGAATTTTCTGACTAAATGTGTCTGGGGAAAACCGATCTGGGGACCAGAATTAATCTGGCATGGGCTGCTCTCATAAGCAGCTGAGTCAGAGGTAATCCTAGAGAGAGTGTGCTGTCTTTTTTGTGGATGGTAAACCTTATGAAGGTTCTTAGTAAATGATGTGATGAATATAGACAGTGGTCATAGCAAGATGGCAGACTTCCGAGCCCAAGTAATAGTTAATCATGTCTAACTTAGAGCTTGGACCTGAAGGTTGCCTCTTAATTTAGTAGTTTTCTTTCTAACCATATTACTGAGTATTCTAAAAAGATTCTCAAACCCCCACCTGCCCTGCCTTGTACACTCCAGACCAGATTTAGCAAACCTGCCCCATTAATGACTTTATTCCAACCATTATCACCACCATCATCATCATCCTCAGCAGCACATGATAAGCAGGTCAAAAACCTTTGGAATCAGCAGACATACATAAACCAAGGGATTTGCCAATGACAAACACACACCAATGGAAATGTCAGAGATAACCTCCAGACAAGATCTATGGAACAGGTAAGATCCCCAGGGATAACCATCATATTAACTCACCCAACAATATACCTCTTCCAAAAAGCATCAAACAAATAGCTTAGTCAGGGGGATTTGTTTGTGAACACGAAAGATTTATCATCTCTGATCTTATGAATTCAGAACTAAATTGCTGCCACCAGAAATTACCAAAAGGTTATCTTGAAGGAACTTAGTCTTTGTGATTAATTTAAATATGCAGGAAAATGGTAGAATCTGTGCAACTCACGGCTGCAGGCTGTACAAATTAGCAGCTAACAAAACCCATGACTGAATGGTTATGATTACATGTCAGAAACTCACTCTCTTTTACACCATTAATTTTTGTACCATTAATCCCATGCTCTTCCATCTTCTCTCAAACTATCACACCTTTCTTCTCTCTAATGTTGTTTCTTCCTCTCTGTCACTCTTCCCTATGTTTTCCATCCCTATTCTTTAAAAATCCTGCCTGAATGTCACCCTCCACACTACAGTTCTAGACAAATTCTCTTTTCCTCATCTAAATGCCTCAAAAAGCCCATTTGCTCTCGATATCTCCATATCCTTTTTTTCCTCACTCTCTCCTTAACCCCCCATGATGTGGCTTCTAAACTCATCATGCAACTAAAATTGTTCCCTCCAAAGCTACCTGTGTTTTCTTAATTATCAAATTTAATGACTTCTTAATCCCCTTCTCTCTTGACCTCCCTGAAATATCTGACATTATTAACCAGCTTCTCTCTGGGTATTCTTTCCTCTGCTGGTTTTCCTTCTGGCTGTCTGATCACTCCTCAGTCTACTCTGTGTATTGACTAATGGATCGAATGATTCATCATCCATGTCATACCCACTAATTGGATGCAGATGCCCAGCTAGGTCTTGGACCCTTCTTGTTTCTCTTTAGACTCTTTCACTTGGTGTCCTCATCAGCTCCTCTGGGTCCAATTGGCATTTCTATGCAGATGATTCCCAGAGTTCTAGCTTCTGACCCAATTCTTTCTCTGAGCTCTAGTGCCACATCACTACCTGCCTCCTGAACACTTGAACCGAGCTTGCCACTGGCCTCTCAGACTACAGCAACAACAAAACCTCCTAAAAACAAAGATATCCTGCTGATGAAAAGCTTAAAAGATAGAGAGAGAAGTAGAAGGGGGCAAGAACATGGAGTGCATCAGCCCTCCGGCCTAATATTTATGGAGCACTTTGTGCAACATAAGAAAACCCTATACTAGCTATTATATTAGTATTGTGATTGTACTGGAGTTGTCCCACAGAACCTTTCTGAGGCTGGAAAAGACGAGCTTTTCTTTCCAAAGCTGTCCATGGAGCGCTCAGTATATAAGCAGGAGAAAGCCTGGTCCATGGCCTGACTCCAGTTGGATATCATTATAAAAGATGAGACTGAGATGACAATAAAAGAAATGATGATGTTCGTTTACTGCTTTAAAGTTTGCAAGGCATTTTATAAACATTATCTTCTGTTTCTCTCGCAGTCGTCCTGTGAATTCTGTTCTAAAGGTATTATTGTCCCATTTTTTATAAATGACACAACTGAGGTTCAGTTAAGAGACAAAAAAGGGGAGATTGGAACTCACATCTTCCGAGAGCTGAAGCTGCCCTACCAGAGTTTATGCCAGAGAGCATGATCCTGGTCCAAATGTCCTTCCCCAGAGGCCTTGGACGGCAGGGACATGGTTCCGGTCAGTTTGTGGCAGAGCCGGCTCCACCAGAAGCCAGGTCTCCAATTTCAGGGCCACTTTCTCCTCCTCCCTTTCCCCCTGCCTCCAGTTATTAAAAACCGGCTTAGCCTGGGGACTTTAAACAGCTTCTCTCTGCAAGGAAATGGGGAAAACTGCGGGGCCACCATCCAGCCAAGTGCACGGGCATCTGGATTCAGCTCAGGTCAAAGGTTATTGTTATAAATGAGCTAAATGCAACAAACTTTTATTAGGGCAGAAATGGAGCAGTGCAATAAGTCAGTGCTGTGCATTTCCCGAGCCGAGATTCAGCCCGTAAAGGGAGCATTAAAAATGTAATTGATTTAGGCTGGACCAGGGCACTTGTGGCTTTGGATCTGGGCAACTCTTCTGGAGATTTAACCTCGCCGTCCACTCTCTGAGGGAAAGAGAACCCGACGGCGTGGGCCGACGGGGACAAGCGGGCGCGGTCATTCGCTTACAAAAAGCCCGAGTACATCTTGCTTTGAGACTTTAGGCGGCTCATTGGCCGGTCCCCGGGGAGCACCTGGCGCCTCCCTATCCCCCAATCGCTCCCTGAAACCACGGGGCACAATAACTCTGGGGCCGGGGCCCCTTTTCCATCTGCGAGCTCGTCGGGCTCTGTCCGGAGCCCCGGCCTCTCCTCTCCGTCTCGGCACTCGCCGCCTTATCACTACCCGGCCCTCGACATTATCAAGGGAACCGACGGCTACGAAATGATGTATTTGCCACCGGAGCCACAAGATGCCCAGCCCCGGCTCCCGGCCCTCCCGCCCCCGGCTCCCGGAGGGGCTACGCCGGCCCCGCCCTGGCAGGGGAGCCTCCTCTTCCAGAACTTTCTGGCCCTGACGCAGTCCCGGCCGGCCCTCAGCCCCCATCTCTGACACACACAAGGCCTTTTATTCTTTTTTTACAAAATGCTTTACATATGTAAGCAGCCTTTGCGATGCTGGCAGGCGTTGCCATGGAAACCTGGGACACGGAAGGGCCCTGACTGTCTGCCTGGTGGTCAGAAAGAGTCCTCGGCTGCCTTGAGCCCGTCACGACCCAGGGAGGGAGGGAGACGGAGGGGGAGGGAGTGGAAGCGGGGGAGGGGAGGGAAGCCGAGGCGGGGAGGGACCTATTTCATGGATGCCAGGGACGACACTCAGTGTGACTTGCCCAGAACCCCCAGTGCTCAGCACAGTGCTTGGCACATGGGGGGCACTTAATAAATGTGGGCTGCTTGATAGCTAAATATCGGGATTTGAAGCTAGTTCTTCCCTACTCCAAATCTAGCCCCCCTTTGTTCTTATCCTTTGAGTACCTTAATGGAGCAAAGGGAATAAGTATTAAATGCCCCCTTGTGCCCAGCACTGTGCTGAGTCCTCACAATAACCTTGGGAAGTAGGAGCTTTTATTATCCCCATTTAACAACTGAGAAAACTGAGGAAGACCCAAGTTAAGTGACTTCTCTCAAGCCTCATTAGCTAGTTAGTGTGGGGGCTGGATTTGAAGACTCCATCCCCCAGATTCCCAGAGCTCAGGGGTCTTTCAGTATGTCTGATTGTTTATTCTGTTGGTGGGTCCCTGGTCCAATGATTTAATTGGTGCGATGAAATCCTTAATGAAGGAATTCTCTCCCTGATTTGTTGTTTAATTATTTCTCAGCCACAGCTGACTCTTTGGGACCTCATTCAGGATTTTCTTGGATACTGGGGGGTTTGCCATTTCTTTCTCCAGCCTATATTACAGATGAGGAAACTGAGGCCAAGACGTGACTTGCCCAGGGTCACACAGCTAAAAAGTGTCTGAGGCTAGTTTTGGTTTCAGATCTTCCTGCCTCCAGCCTGGCACTCTAACCATCGACCCATCTAGCTGCCCCAACAGACGACAGCATCTTTTCTGCTATTTGTAGCTGTAAAGAGTCCCCTAGAGCCAAGTTAAGACTTTCACAGCCTGTATGTGTCAATGGCAGCACTTGAACTCAGATCTTGGGAGTTCCAAGGTCAGTACGCCCCACAGCCTCCCTCACCCCAGCTCCTGGTGACTTCTCTGTTGCCTGAGATCCCGAGGGAGTCTCCTCCATCGTCAGTAAATTTCTGGGTGCTCCCATCCCACTAAACCATGGTCCCATTTCCTTCTTCTCACCAGCAAACTCCCAGGACACGGTTGTCTCCCCTTCTTCTCCTTTCAGTCACTTTTCGGTGCTTCACAGTCAGGTCTACACTCTCTGGGAAGGTCCCTTTCTTTCCCAGAATGGGGACCCTCCCTCAGTCTTCACCTTCTCTCGCTCTCCCTGGAGCTCACCCCACTCACCCTCCTCTCCTCCGGGACTGAAGGATGTGACGTTTGCCCCGCTGTCCCTCCTTTGTCATCCCCTGTGACCGTAGCCATCCTGAGCTCCCTTCTCTTCTGCTCTCTCCCATGGGTGGCAATGTCCCCTGTCTGTGGGCGACTCCCGGAGCTCCCCATCCAGCCCTGACATCCATCTGAGCCGCAGGCCCGCATCTATAAGTGCCTGGACTCTATTTCCAATCTCACTTTAGACGTGTCCGAAATAAAACTCACGTTCTCCCCTTTTCCAAACCTTCCTATTGTTTTCTGCCGTCCCTGCAAGTCCTCCCGGTGGGCAAGTCTGTCTCACCCACATATCCAGGCCTTCCCCCGATATTATTATTTCTATAGCACATCTCTCACCTCTGGCCCATTCTCCGCTCCCACAGCAGCCACTGCTGGTAGTTAAGTGCCTGCGAGACACCATCCAGGAGTCAGGAACAACCGTGGTCAAATTCTGCCTCAGGCCCACTGGCTGTGTGACCCTGGACCACTCAGTCAGCCTTGGTTCACCTCAGTTTCCTCATCTGTAAAATGGAGCTCACGATGGCCCCACTGGCTCTAGGTCGTTGTGAGAATCAAACCAACTGTGGGACTCTGGGCAAGCCCCTTCCTCTCCTCCTACCTCAATTTCTAATCTCTAACATGGGGATGATAAGAACAGCTTAAAAATCTCCCGGGGTTGTTTTGGAGGATAAAATGAGACAGTATTTGTAAAGTCCTTTGCAAATCTTAAAGCACTAAATAAATGCTATTTAATAATAAATAATTTAATGTAAATAATGAATATTTAATCATAGATGCTATTGTTACTATTAATTCAGGCCCTTGGCACCTCTTGCCTTCATCACTGCCACGGGGGTCTAATTGGTCCCTCTGTCTCGTTTCCCCTATTCAATCTATCCCCAGCACAGCTGCCAAAGTGATTTTCTTCTCGAGCACACAGCTGACCCGTACTCAATAAACTTCAATGGCTCCCTATTGTCTCCCAGAGCAGCTAGTCAATAGACATTTATTAAGTGATTGCTCCCCACAGAGTTGGGGATGGAGTCATGAGTCAGGAACAGCAAGCAGGCAGGTAGAAGCTCCCACATTCGGCACTGAAGGCCCGTCATACTTGATCTCCTAATTCATTTGTCTCTCTCCACATTCTGAGTCCAGCCAGAAAAAGTCAGTGTTTGGAACATAGACAGTTCCAGACTACTCCCCATACCTAGAACACGTTCTGGGCTCCCCTCCACCCCCTCAAATACTTTCTTCCCATCAGAACTTTCCTCATGGGGGTCCTTCCGTATCCCTGTATCGGCCCACCTCCTCCGAACCTCATCAAACGATCCATTTATTTTTATAGGAAATGGATGGGTCATTCAGTTGATAGAGGGAACTCCCAGATGAGAATCTCTATCTTTCCTCCTTGTCTGAAATTAGAAACGTTGGAGCAGTGAAGACAGAGCCCTATCCAAAGTCCCACAGCCCGAGGGATTAGAGGCTCTCTGGAACCCAGGCCTTCCTGGTTTCCCTTTGCCTTTGTATCCCCCTCCTGAGCACAACACAGCACGGTAGGCCCTTGTGTTATATTCCTTGTCATTTGTTCTGGAAGAGGACCAGAGACATTGGAAGGAGCCCGCTGATGGGCCGACTGGTTCTAATTCCTTCCCCTAGCATCCACCGGCTTAGAAATCATAATGGAGAAGAGTTGTGCATACAGCAAGTGCCTCATAAATGCTTGTTATCTCGGATTTCAGTAGGAGGAAGGGTCCTGTTTTCTGTGTGGCATTTCCTGGGCGAGGAAGCATTTAATGCTCACCAAGCCCTGTGAAGATGAGGAGGCAATCGTAGCACCCTCAGGGGCCCGGGACTGGAATCTGGGCTCTTTACCGGGGAGACTTTGGCCCGATCTCAAAAGGTCATTTCTGGCTCCACTCTCTGAGACTGAAACCCTGGGCACGGGCTTCCCGGGACTTGTAAAATAGAACATTACACTTGGGTGTCAGGAGGCAGAGTCATCAGCATCCCATTGCCCCTTTTAGCCTCAGCTTCCTCATCTCTTAAATGGACTCAGAATGTTCATCCAAAGAGAAAATTTGCTGTGAAAGGAAATCAAGGGGGCACGGGGCAGCATGGGAGGCACAGGGCAGCCTTGGGGGACGGGCTAGACTGGGAGTCTCTGTCCCCCCGACGCTGGCTCTCACAAAGGTTTCAGAGACCACCTAGCCCGTCCTGGATAACCGAGGCCCAGGGAAGCTAGAGGATGTGGGTCACACTGTGACCACAACTCCCGACCTCAGGACTGCCGCTTTCCCCCTGTACACGCCTGCTGTGTGAGTGTGGGCCCCCAGATGCAATCCCCTTACACAGAATTCTGGGTAACAGATCGCTTACTGACCTACATGTGGGAGGCTGCACATAGGCACCCCCCAGGGGGCTGTCATCCCCCCACCTACCATAGGAATAAAAAGAGCTGGCCTTGGATGGAGGCTTATGGGACATTGGACCAAGAAGTTTCACCTCCGGTCTGCTGACAGTCTGCTGCAACTTACGGACCCTGTCTCAATCACATCTTTAAATGCACAAAATAAAAACAAAAAAGAAGAAATGGATCCTATTGAAAAAAAGATGCATTTGTTCCCCTCCACACTCTAGTCTCCCATTTTACAGATTGGTGTGAGGTCCTATATAGGAAATGGGGGAAGTCAGAATTCAAATTCAGCTCCTCTGTCCCCAAATAAGTGCTCAGGAAACCAAAAGAAGCAGAGGCAGTCCCTGGCCCCCAGAAGCTTATAACTGAATAAGAGACCAAGCCCCTTCAAGGCTTTAAAGAGCTGTTTTCCTACTTCCAGGAAACATCAGAGCAATTCTGGACTCCTGAATTCAGCCCCTCAGGACAGAGGGGCTGCTTGAGTTCAGAGCAGCTCAGGGAGAAGGGGGCTGGAAAGATGGTTTTGCCCACTCTACCCAGAATTCTCTGGGCGTGATTGAGACAGGATCAGCCTAGAAGACAGCCTCTCTGCCAAAGTTCCTCTCCCATCATCCTCCATAAGAACGTCAGGGCTCCTGCTTGGGCTGTGCCCCTCTCTCCCGCCCACTCCCACAAACCTGCTGTGCCCTCCCTCGCATACTGTTACCTGAATCCTACTCTTCCCTAAGGCAGAAAAAGGCTCAGCTCTCCTCACTCACTTCACTCTTTGAGGCAAAAAACCTTTACTAAGAACCTACTATGTGCCAGACACTGTGCTGGACTAATAACAAAAAGTGGGCTGAACAATTCTATTAATCTTTAGAATGGTTTATGTCGCTTTTTAAAGCTTGAAAAGGACCTTTAGATTGTAAGCTCCCAGTGGGCAGGGGCTGCCTTTTGCTTCTTTTGATATCCTGAGCATTTAGCATGAGACCTGGCACACAGTAGGTGTTTAAGTAGGTACTTAAGAAATATTTAATGATTGATTATCTCACTGGAGATACCCAGAGGTCTTTTTGGAGGCTTAGAGCCAAGTAGTAAATATCTCAAGCAAAATTGGAATTCAGATCTTACTGACTCTACTTTGTTGCCCCTAAAAATGACTGAGCTCAGTTTCTTTAGCTCTGCTGACCCCAACCCTGGCCAGTTCCTCCCTCTTTGTCCACTGATGGTGTCTTTGGGTCTCTGCCTTCCCTCCAAGGGCTAAAGCCTCCCACAAACTCTTGTTCCTAGAGGTCTGAGGTCTCCCCAACATTATCTCAGCCCTTACCTCCCAGACACATTTGTCTTTGCCCCAGAGTTTCAGGTGGTGTTGCCCCAGGGTCAAGAATTCATATTTGAGTCAATGGACCACTAGACATTTAATGCTGGCTCTGTGTCAGGCACTGTCCTAAGTACTCCAAAGCACAAAACATCATCTCCCATCCCCCCCAATCCCAGCATTGATGCAGACAGACAGACAGACAGACAGACACACACACACACACACACACAAAGAGAGAGAGAGAAAGAGACTCAGAGATAGAGACACAGAGACAGAAACAGAGACAAAGAGACAGTGACAAAGACAGAGACAGAGAAGCAGAAAGAAACAGAGAGACAGAGAGAGCAATGTGAAAGACAGAGTGGCAGACAGACAGCCACACACACAAAGAGAGAGAAAGAGACACAGAGAAGTAGAGATACAGAGAGAGACAGAGAAACAGGCAGAAACAAAAACAGAGAGACAGAGCAAGAGAGTTAGAGAGCGACAGAAACAGACACACAGAGAGAGACAGAAGAGGGAGGGGTACAGGGAGAAAGCTGGGAGATTCTCAAACTGTTTTCCATCCTCTCACAAGTGGGGGAGTGGAATTAAATCTGTCAGAACAAGGACCAAGCCTTGTTCTTCTCTTCTGGCTGTCACCTCAAGTACCATGGAGAAGGTCTCCGGCGATAATCAAGGCTACTCTATCACTTTGGAGGGTGCTTGGGGAGGCAGCTCGCTCGATGATTCAAGGGGGGCGTGAAGAACTGGACAGTATTCACAATTAAAGGAGAACTTCTAGCCTGCCACAATCTGCTGCCTGCCTGATTATCAAGATGTATTCCCCATTTTTCTCCTTCACTCACTCAATATGCAAACCGAACAAAACTCTTCCTTGTGCTCCCAGGCTTTATCAGCAAAGCTGCTCTCTCTCTCTCTCTGTCTCTGTCTTTCTGTCTCTGTCTCTGTCTCTGTCTGTCTTTGTCTCTGTCTGTCTCTCTCTCCCTCCCTTCCAATTATTCCCGGGGGGTGTAAACTCCTTAAAGGCAGGGACTCTTCCTTTTTTTCTTGAATTTCCAGAACACAATACTATGGCTTACACACAACAGGTGCTTAATGAGTGCATATAGAGAACCTTGACTAAGTATGATGACAATCGCACTTTATTATATGCATGATGCCTTCACTCAAAAGACTTCCTATAGGTTTATCCTACAACAATGCTGGGAAGTGGGTATCATTGAGCATGCCCATTTCACAGATGAGGAAACTGAAAGAACAGAGAATTTAGGTAAAATGGAAACAAGCTGAAATGAGAATAACTGACTATGAATAATTAATGCAATGAAAGAATGAATGAAAAATTATTAAGCAAGAATATAGTAGGTGCCAAGAACTGTATAAAGTATGAAGAAATACAAACAGAAAAAGTTACTCATCTGTCCACAAATTAGCCAATTCACACCCCCTTTCCAAAAGCAATGGCAATATTGCTGGACAGCAGGATAGGTGACAAAATGGCAATGACAAGATGGCGTTGTATGGGACAACCATATGGGAGCTGGCTTTTAATGAGATGTGTGGACCTTGGATAAGTACCTTCATACTGGGGCACTTCTATACTATTGATACTCGTTCAAGTTTCCTAACCTCTCATTTCCTGGACTGACCTGCTCTTCTACCCCAGAGATGCTCATACCCTGCAGGGTACATATGTGATCTGTTTGATGTTATCCCAGCTCTCCCTCTGTTTTTGCAACCCTCATTCCCATTCTTCCTCCTCACTATGACTCCAAACCTTTGACCCCTCAGTTTTCTCCCAGGCTATCTCCCCTACATTGACTATTTCTCTTCCTTTTCCCACCTTGATCCCCTGAAGGGCCAGGTCAGCAATAAATAGCCTCCTGAATCTCTGCCCCTTCCCTTTGCCATGGATCATATCACCATCCACTGCTTTACCAGACACACAAGCTATTGAACAAAGCCAGAGAAAATCCCGACACAGTGCTGACTGGCTCCGCCACAAACTTAGGTACCATCCTGGGCCCTCAGGGCAGCAAGATGATCCCTTCTTGTTTCCCTAGGCATCTTGCTATCCCACTTACAACAGTGCCTTTTCCAAACCTCTTCATTCCCTCTTCAGAACCCCATGACTCCACCACCTCCATATTTTGTGTTGAAGACTTTATTTCATATCTCACCTTAAAAAGAATGGATGCCATTGAGTTCCCTCTTCTCCCTTCCCACTTGCCTCCTCCATCACCCCTGTCTCCTGTGAAGAAGGGTTCCTTTTCCTTGCCAAGACAAACTCCTTCCTTTATATGCGCAAGAGATCTTGTCTCCTTTGGCAGATCGCCTCCTCCATCATTCCTGCTGACTACAAATAGGTCTCTGTCTCCTTCCTTCTAAAGAAAACCTCACTTGATCTGTCTATCTCTTCTAGCCACCATTCTAAAGCTTTCCTCTTTTTTTCTACAATCAATCAACGACCATTTATTAAGTGCCTACTATATGTCAGACACTGTGTAGGGAAACTTCTTAAGAAGTTTCCTATAATCTCTGATCTTATAACCAGGATGTCCATTTCATTTCTTCTCACTCTCTTTTTAACTTACTATAGTCTGGCCACCAATCTTATCTTTTAACCAAACCCGTTCTCTCCAAATTATCAATGATTTTATAATTGCCAAATCTAATGGTCTTTCTTGATCTTCATTTTCCTTGATCTTTTTGCAGCCTCCAACATAGATGATCATTTTCTTTTCCTTGACACTGTTCTCTCTGGGTGTTCAAGTCACCATCTCTCTAAAGAAATGAAAACTATCTATAGTCATGTAAGAATGCTTTAAATCACTATTGATTAAACAATACAAATTAAAACTGCTCTGAGGTACCACCTCACACCCATCAGGTTGGACAAAAAAGATAGTAAAGGAAATAATAAATGTTGTGTGGGAAAGTTGGGATGATAATGCATTGTTGGTGGAGTTATAGACTGATCCAACCATTCTAGAGAACAATTTGAAACTAAGTTCAAAGGGCAATCAAACTGTTCATACCCTTTGGTTCATACTGTTCATACTCCTTTGAGTCAGCTGTACTACTACTAGGTCTGTGTCCCAAAGAGATCATAAAAAGGGAAAAGGACACACATATACCCAAATATTTATAGCAGCTCTTTTGATGGTGGCAAAGAAATGGAAATGGAAGGAATGTCCATCACTTGGGCAATGGCTGAACGAGTTGTGGTATTTGGCTATGATGGAATATTATTGTCTATAAGAAATGATGAACAGGTGATTTCAGAAAACTTAGAAAGACTTAGATGAATTGCTGCTAAGTGAAGTGAACAAAATGAGAACATTGTGCAATGATCAACTACGATAGACTTAGCAATAGCACAATCCAAAACAATTCCAAAAAACTTATGATGGAAAATGGTACCCACATCCACAGAAAGAACTATGGAGTCCAAATGCAGATCAAAGCATGCTATTTTCACTTTTTTGCCATTTTTTTTTTACTTTCTTGTAGTTTTTCCTTTTTCTTCTGATTTTTCTTTCACGACGCTGCTAATGAAATATGTTTAACATGATTGTGCATGTAAAACCTATGTCAGAGTGATTGCTGTCTTGGGGAGGGGGAGGAAAATTTGAAATGCAAAATCTTATGAATGTTAAAAATTGTCTTTATATGAAATTGGAAAAAACACTATTACAAAAAAGATCCCATCTCTCCTTATTCTTCTCCAACCTATCTGACCACCTCTTTTCAATGTCCTTTACTGGATCTTCATTCAGTGCCAGTTAATTGGCCCTGGCTCTGCTCTGTGCCCTGCTCTATTTTTTTTTCATACTGTTTCACTTGATGATCTCATCATCTCCCATGGGTTCAATGATCATCCCTATGCTGGTGACTCTCAGACTTGCTTGTCCCAGATGTCTCTGATGACCTCTGAACTTGCATCTTGAACTGTCTACTAAACATAGCAAAGTCAATTTTAAGAGACATCTTAAGCTTAACACATCTCACACTGAACTCATTGCCGTCCCCCAACCTTGCCCTCTTCCTACCTTCCCTCTCTGGGGAAGACAGAGTCATTCTCCAGGTCCTGGAGGCTCCCAATTTGGACCATCACTGTCTCTCACCCTTAGTGTCTAACCAATGGCCAAGCCCTGTTATTTCCACCTTCAGAGCATCTCTTTGAGGTCAGTCTCCTTCTCTCCTCTGTCACCACCCCCTCATCATCTGGACGATTGCAAAAGCTGCTGGGATCTGTCTCTGGTCTCTCCCCACCCCAATCCAGCCTCCACTCAGCTGTGAAAATGATCTTTCTAAAATGCAAGTCTGACCATTCAGTAAAGTGCAGTGGCCCCTTATCATCTCCAGGATCAAATACAAAAGGCTCTGATGGGCACTCAAAAGCCTTCATCATTCAGCCCCTGCTCCCTTTCCAGACTTTTTACATCTCACTCTTTGACTCAGTGACCCTGGCTTCCTGCTATTCCTCAGACATGACACTACATTTCCCGACTCCAGACATTTTCTTTGGCTGTGCCCCTGCCCTGAACACTCTTCCCTTCTCATCTCTTCCTCCTGGTTTCCCTTGGCTTCCTTCAAGTCTCGGTCAAATTTCCACCTCCTTCAAAAAGCCTTTGTCAACTCCTCAAGTGCCTTCCCTCTGAGATTACCTCCCCCAGCAGACTGTAAACTCCATGAGAGCAGCCACTGCCCCTTGCCTTTCTTTGTAAATCCGCAGCACTTAGTTCTGGCACACACTAGGTGCTTAATAAACATTTTATATGATTGTAAAGAACTTTAGAATTGATTGTATGATGTTGGAGAGACTGGCCCAGGACCACCCAGCCTGGCGTGTCCTCCTCAGAGAGGACTGTGCTCCAGGAGCAAAGCAGAATGGAATTAGCTCTGAAGAAACTCAAGATGAGCAAAGCCAGAGAGTTCACCCCAAATGTTCACGGGGACTATTTGTGTCCGACCTGTGGCAGAGCGTCCCGAGCCCATATTGGTCTGATCAGCCATAGTCAGACACACTAACTTGACTCTAACACAGCGATGCCATTTTGGTCTTTGAGAATGAAGGACAACCTACGTCAGATTGTTTCTCATCTCAGGGAGGAGGGAAAGGAGGGCAGAGGGAGAAATAGAATTTGGCACTTAAAACTTCAAAAACAAAACACAACAAATGTTTTAAAAAGTGAGCATATGATTAGAGAAAAATAAAGTATTATTTAAAAATAAATGCTATTTGACTGGCTGATCTCAAGCCTAAATCAGCCTCTTGCCACTTCCACTCTGCTCTTGCTTCAGCTTTCTGGAGTCCAGGGAACAAATCAACCAGTCGCCACATCCTGACCTTCCAGATCCTTGGAGAACATTCTCATGTTCTCTAAATCCTCTTTGTCAGGCTCCAAACTCCCAACTCCCTCATCTGTCAGACTCAATGGCCTTCACTAGCCACTGAACACTCCGCCACTTAGTAACGTCCTTCTTAAACCAACATTGTGAAGAAGATAGAGCACAGCAGACCTCTCATCTCCCTTTCCCTGGAATTCACTATTTGCTGCATTGAATATCACATGGCTGATGCATATTGAGCTGGCAGTCCACTAAAACCCCTGGATCTTTTTCAGAACATCTATTGTCTAACCTTTCCTTTCCATCTTGTACTGAAGTTGATTTTTTAGTACTCAAATATAAGATGACATTGATCCCGGCTGGATTTAATTCAGACTAATGTTTGGATCCTGATTCAGTAGTACTCCGTGTTAGCTATCTCTGCGAATGTGATGAGCTTGCCATCTGTGACTTAATCCACGCCATTGATAAAAATATCAAACAGTGCAGGGCTTAAGAGAGGTTCCAGGAGTATTCCCCCGGAGCTTGGCAGACACATTCAGTCGAACACATAAACCATTGCTCTTGGAGGCTGGCTAGCCCACTGTTTGCAAATCCATCTGAGTGCACTCCCACACCATCCACACCTCTCTGATTTCTCCACAAGGTTAGTATTAGATCTTTTATCTAAAGGAGCCTCAGGCATGTACTCACTTTCCCCCTGGCTATACTCATTTTGAGTTTCTTCAGCTTTTCCACTCTCACTCCTACACCTAAGGACCTACTCCCTCCCTCCTCACTTTTCAGCTTTTTTTGCTAGGTTGCCTTTCCCTGCATTAAATTGTAAGCTCCTGGAGGTCCGAGATTGGCTTTCTTTTTTTGTGTTTCTATTTCCACTAATATGTTTACTGACTACTGACTAAACTTTGATTAAAATCTAGAGAAAACTCTATCCACAGCATTTCCCTAGTGTAGGAACTCTGTCCAAAACAAGGAAAAGAAATGATGTTACCATGGCAGGATCAGTGGTTGAGAAGCCAGATTGGCCGTTGGGATTCATGGCTCCCCTTCCTAGATGTTTGTTAACCATTTATTCAAGAGAGTTGGCGAAATCTCTTTGATTCCCTTTCTAAACATCCAGACATTTGCCCTTGTCTCCCCGGTTTCTGGTTGCTCACCCACTTTCCAATTTCACTGAAGGAAGCTCAGCAAATCACATGCACCATCTCTTAAGGAATGGAAGGAAATACCTTTTCTGAGGTCATCGAGGGCCACTTGGGGCTCCTTTATCATCTTCTTACCTCTCTTGGCCATCCACTTTCTGCTACCGGTTTTTGTTCTGTCCTTCCCAATGTTGATGTCATTCTCCTTGGCAAAGAAAAGGAAAATACAATGAGAGTCAAGCAGTTAGTTCTGCCTCCTGTTGTCAGGTATCACTGTCCTATCCACCTCAGTGAAAGCTCCTTTTACTTCTTTGATTTTTTTGGTCTGATTATAGCTACAAATAAATAAATGGGGGAAAAAAGTGTCCTTGTTGTCCTTAGCTTCCTTGGGCAATGTGAGCTTATTCTGAGCTTCCATGTTGCTGATACCATTTTTGGAGAACTGAAACACCCACAATCATCTTGTGCTGCTTTCATCTCCTATACATTTCTTTTTTGAAATCTACATTGATCAGTGACTTCCCTGCTCATTCACATCAGTATGTCTGGAAAAAATCTCATTTTTCTTCCTCACTGAAATTGCTTCCTTTTGTGATTCATAACCCCTGCACTGGGCATTTCCCCTTCATCCTAGACTGATTTCTGCTGTGACCTTTATCTCATGGCAGCCTATCTTTCCCCTCTACACTTTGAGATCCTTTCCCCCCAAATCCAGAATGGAGGTCCGATTATATTCATATTTCTTCTTCTCATCCCCAAATTTTAGCATAGAATGGCTACTTCTCCAATGGAGGTCACAGAATTTCCACTCTAGCCCCCAGATCCTCCCTGTTGGCAAGAATCACATCTCTCACAGAATTTCTCCTTGGCTCCCTTACCTTCTGTAGATCGCTAAGGCGAGTGGAGATGTTCTTAGCTCCTTTGCTTTGTCTAAAGCAAAGATTTCTAAAGAACTGAATTCTCCACCCTATTATATCCCGCCTCCTTGTCAGTCTTGTTTTTTCAAACTCTCTCTGTCCAAGCAGTCTGCATCCCTATAGTTTAAGCATGAGTCTAGAAATTGAAATTCTGTTCTGGGACACTACCTCCTTTATTCACTTTTCTAATCTGCCTCCTCTGCCTTCAATTAACAACAATAAGGGAAACACAACATGTGCTCTTGTGGTCTTCATTTTCTTGCTGAAAGTTTTGTAATTATTGGCACTACAATTTAGGTTCCTTCTGTAAATTGTCTTTGCATCCATGAAAATCACCAGAAGTAAGGGATTGTCGAGTATCTTGAGAAATCTTGGGAGATTCCTCACTGTGTCTTTAATACATTTCCCAGGAAGATCCAGAGCTCTCTATTGTCATTAGGCTGACAGATGGTTACCTCGGTACCCCTGAACAGGGAAGCACCAGGTAAACATCTATTCTGTCTGCAATGTTTAGTGGATTGTCGCTCCTGCTATTTTCCATGGTTCTAATCCAGCCTTCTAGGGAGGATGAGCAACATCTTCCTCCTCCTCCTCCTTGGAATACCCAACTCTCTACTCATTAAGAAGAGCTGCCTAAGTGATCTCAAACTCTAATTGTAATTGATCCCTTCTTTTCCTTCCCTTTCTCTTCTGCTAAATATTTCCATTCTCCAGCACCTCACCAAGGATCATCATCACTGTTCCACCTCAGGTCTCCTTTCCTTCTCCCATCCCCATGTCCACTGAAGGCTCATTTCAGTTTCTTTTAAGAATCCTTTATTTCCCTTATCGTTTGGCCTATGAAGAAAAATCCTAGAGTTCTTTTGCTTTCTCCTCCAGAAGGGAGATCAGCCCACTCTTTGTCTACAACAGAAATATATCATTGCATACACCATCTTCAAAAATTCCCCTGGTCATCGTATGGAAGGGTCAGGGAATCCTGACTTCTTCCTCGCCTGAATCTTTCAGCACTATATCATGATCAAGTAGAGGGATGACAGAGGGATCCTTTTGAGAAAGGGGCTCCCACACTGACACATTGTTGGTGGAGCTGTGAATGACTCCAACCATTCTGGAGAACAGTTTGAAACTATGCTCAAAAAGTTATCAAACTGTCCATACCCTTTGATCCAGCAGTGTTACTACTGAGCTTATATCCCAAAGAGATCATACAGAAGGGAAAGGGACCTGTATGTGCACGAATGTTTGTGGCAGCCCTCTTTGTAGTGGCTAGAAAATGGAAACTGAATGGATGTCCATCAGTTGGAGAATGGCTGAATAAATTGTGGTATATGAATATTATGGAATATTACTGTTCTGTAAGAAATGACCAACAGGAAGATTTCAGAAAGGCCTGGAGAGACTTACACGAACTGATGCTGAGTGAAATGAGCAGGACCAGGAGATCATTATATACTTCAACAACAATACTATATGATGACCAGTTTTGATGGATCTGGCCATCCTCAGCAAAGTGATCAACCAAATCAGTTCCAATGGAGCAGTAATGAACTGAACCAGCTATGCCCAGAGAAAGAACTCTGGGAGATGACTAAGAACCATTATATTGAATTCCCAATCCCCATATTTTTGCCCACCTGCACTTTTGATTTCCTTCACAGGCTAATTGTACAATATTTCAGAGTCTGATTCTTTTTGTACAGCAAAATAACGGTTTGGTCAGGTATACTTATTGTGTATCTAATTTATATTTTAATATATTTAACATCTACTGGTCATCCTACCATCTGGGGGAGGGGGTGGGGAAAAGAGGGGAAAAATTGGAACAAGAGGTTTGGCAATTGTCAATGCTGTAAAGTTACCCATACATATAACCTGTAAATAAAAGGCTATTAAATAAAAAAAAAAAAAAAAGAGAAAGGGGCTCCCAGAACCTCTCCCATTTGTCCATGGGTCTAGAGAATTCTTAGACAATCTCACGAGCCCATGACAATGTGCACTCTGATTGTGCCCTTTGGTGGGGCAAACCACGGCCCAACTGAGCCTGCCTAGTGCATAGCAGGCTCTTAATAAGTGGGAGTTGACTTTCCCGTGGGAGTTGTCCAGGCCATTCAATGAATCTTCCACAAGTGGATCTTCCAAGAACAATTGTCTTGACATTATGTGGGAAACCACTGTAGTACAAGAGTTTGCCCTAGGCCTTAGTTATTCATTGTACTCAATATAAGACTGGTTAAGTTTCTTTTCTGTTCATGAGCTACCTCTGATAACATCCTTAAAGCTACTTCTCTCACCCGATTCTTGACTGAAAATATATTACGACCTACTCACATGTATCAGCAACCTTTCATTACTGTTTGGGTAACCTGCAATTGTCATTCTTTGAAGAACAGTATTCCATGTTTCAAGAACCATGGAGCACCCCCGAATGAATATTGTGGATTTTTAAAAAAAGATGTTTCAAGAAAAATCATGAATCCAGTTTTAAAAAGCACTTACCTGGACCAGCTTTTGGGGTTGTCCATCTGACTGCATGTCATAGTCCTTCCTCGGGCAATCGGAACTGTGTCTTCTGTGGACAGGAACATTTAGAGAACCTAATTCTCTATTAAAAATCCTTCCAGAACCCAGGAATTTCTAACTCTAAATGCACGCTGTGCATCATCCATGAGAATATATGGAAAGATTTGGCTGAGAATTATCTAAGATGAGAGGTAGCGACCATGTCAGAAGTGAGATTTGGACCATAGTCTCTCATGATCAGCATCAGGAAAGGCAAAACTGCCTGTGCCAGTGAAATTAGGAAGTAAATAACCAAATGACCAGGTATCCAAGTCTAGCACTTAGTCCTAAGACTACATTAACTGCAGCAACAACAATAGCCTAAAACCTGTGCTTTCATTCCTGGAAAGGGCTTCCCCTCTCAAACAGATCAGTCTCTTTGCAAATTATAATCTCAGAGAGCTGTCCAGGGAACTGAGAGGGTAAGCATTTGCCCAAAATCACAGTCAGAATGTAGAAGAAGCAAGGTTTGAACCCTGCTTTTCATGATTCTGAGGGTAATGCTTTATCCTCTAGATCATGCTGCTGCCTCCCTCCCTCACCTCCTAAATTGATTCAATCATGCTGTTCTCACCCTTCAATGAACAGGTGCATTTCTCTGTCTTGGAAGGCTCTGCATTCTCCCTCAGACTTAATCTGGCTCATCCCTCAAATTTCATCTTCTCCAGGAAACCTTCCTCCATTCCCTCCCATCCCCTCCTGCAGGCAGATACATACTCCCCTTCCTTGCTCATTCTCCTCGAGCCCCTCTCTTATGTGCCCACGTGGTATAATCCGTCAGCCAACTAGTACTTATTAAGGGCTTACTGGGTGCTGGACCCTATGCTAAGTGCTGAGGAATACAAAGAAAAAGCTTGAGGCAATGAGTGCACAGGATCAGGCAACACAAGCATTTTATTAGCTCATAATAAAAGCTTCATTTAGTTCTGTGCTCTCTACTGCTTACCTCTTTTCACGGTTGAATGTCCTCAGCTCAGCAGCTGGAAGTTGGAAGTCTTCCTTCGTGCTCCTCTGTATAATATAAAGACATGAATATCATGTTATATTGTGTACCCACAGTAATTTGTAGGTGTGTCTTACTTACACTGGAAACTACAGGAGTCACTCAGTTATGAACATTCATTAAATACCTACAGGGGCTAGGCTAGGAATACAAAAAAGAGGCAAAAGGCAGTCCCTGCCTTCCAGGATCTTACAGTCTAACGGGGGCAGACAACATGTAAACAAACATATGAAAAAGCAAGCTATGTATAGGATAAATAGGGAATAATTAACAGAAAAAAGGCACTGAAATTAAGAGGAAGGCTTTCTGTAGAAGATATGATTTTATTTTAGGTTTAAAAGAAACCAAGTAGGTGAGCAATAGGAAAGGAAGAGGGAGAGTGTTTCAAGCCTAAGGGACCACCATCAAGAACATTCAGAGCTCTAGATGGATAGATTAGGAGGCTAGTGTCACTGTATCAAAAAGTACAAGTTGGGGATAAGGTATAAGAAGACCAGAAAAGAGGAAGGGGGCTAAATATGAGGGGCTTTGAATGCCAAAAAAGAGCATCTTGTAATTGATTTGTAAATGAGTGTAATTTTGTGATTGATCCTGGGAAGCAATAGGGAATCACTGGAATTTATGGAATAGGGAGGAGATATGATCAGAACTGTACTTTAGGAAAATCACTTTAGCGACTGAATGAAAAACAGATTATAGTGTGAAGAGATTTGAGGCAGACAGAAGTGACCCCTTCCCCACGCTGCTGTAGCTATTACAATAGTGATGAGAACATGCATTAGAGTGGTGACAATATGGAGAAAAAAGGAGGTATATTGAAAGATGTTGCAAATGTAAAATCTACAAGAGATATTAATTACAGAGGTGAAATCCACAAGAGAGGCTGCAGGGATGAAATCCACAAGGGAGGTTGCAGGGGTGAAATCCACAAGAGGCTGCAGGGGTGAAATCCATAAGAGAGGTTGCAGAAGTGAAATCCACAAGAGAGGCTGCAGAGGTGAATTCCAAAAGAAGCTGCAAGGGTGAAATCCATAAAAGAGGGCTGCAGGGGTGAAATCCACAAGAGAAGCTGCAGGGTTGAAATAAACAGGCCTTGGCCAAGAGCTTAGGAAGCCTTAGTGAGGAATCCAGATTGTGAGTCTGGGGGCTTGGGATGCTGGTGCCCTCTACAGTAACAAGAGAGCAGGAGAGATGAAATGTGGAGCTTTTCAGGGAAAAGATAGTAAGTTCTGTTTTGGACATAATACATTTAAGATGCCTACTGAATCTCCAATTCAAGAGGTCTGAAAGGCAGCTGGAGGTCAGTAGAGAGGTTGAGGCAGGATAGTTAGATTTGAAAAAGAGATGATAATTAAATCCATGAAAGGATTTATGAATAAGAGGTTCATAACTGATTTCTCTCTATAGACATTCAACTTTAAATACATAACAATCACCTTTATAGCTCTTAGCACACAACAGGTACTCAATCAGCAATGGCTAAATTGAATTTAAATTAATTGAAATAAGAGGCAGGGTGGTATATCTGCGAGCCAGCCCCAGCCTTGAAGCCAGGGTTCAAGTGCTATCTCTGACACGCGCCGTGGCATATGTCACATAGAAGATGCTGCACTGCATTTTCAGAGGGAGATCTGGGAATTCTTTAGACCAGTGAAATGCCAGATCTGGTCCTTATCCTGAGAAGAGATAAATATCCTTGAACTTTGAAAGAAATTAGGCTATTCTCTGACATATAACAATTGTCCTTGTTTAGAATTTGAGATTAGAAAAGATCTGGTAATGGTATAAATATGTGTACATATATTGGATTTAACATATACTTTAACATATTAACGTGTATGGGACTACCTGCCATCTAGGAGAGGGGGTGGGGGGAAGGAGGGGAAAAGTTGAAACAGAAGGTTTTGCAAGGGTCAATGTTTATGCATATATTTTCTAAATAATAATAATAATAATAATAAAATGATCTGGGGGGGGGCAGCTAGGTGGTGCAGTGGATAGAACACCAGGACCTGAGTTCAAATCTGACCTCGGACACTTAATGCTTCCTAGCTGCCCTGAGCAAGTCACTTAACCCCAATTGCCAAAGGGGAAAAAAAAGGAAAGATCTGGGTCCAAATCTTTATTACTTGTGTGACTTTAACTTCCATGTGCTTCAGTTTGTTCATCTGTAAAATGGGAGGAAGTAGATTATACAGTGCCTCCAGTCCCAGAATCTGAGAAATTAGGGATCTGACAGTTAGAAACTAGGAGCCTCAGTTTACCTTTTGCAACATCTTCCCATTGCTCTTATTTCAATTCTCTGGAGAAGATATCTCATCCCTCTCCCAAAGGACAGCTCTTAAAATACTTAGACTTTAACAATTAAGGCAACGAGCACTTATTATACACCAAGTACTGCGCTATGCTACGGGCGGTACAGAGAAAGGCAAAAGGAAAGTCCCTGATCCCAAAGAGCAGGGAATCTTCATGAGGGGGAGGTAATGGGAGGGTTGTATACAAAGAAGCTATAAACAGGAAAAGCAGGAGGTCAGCTCTGCCACCGACTGCTAAGTCTTTGCTTCTTCAAGCCTGGTCCCTTCCCCTTCTCCTCTCAGGACCGGACTCAAGACAAGGGTCCTGTTCTAAGGACCCCCTCCAGCTCCAAAGCTCCCACCCTGTCTGTGTGCTCAATCAAACAGGATGACCCCGGACATCTCTGGCATTCATAAGGGACCTTTGGCTGAAGAGAACTGGAGGAGGTGACCCTGGATCCACATCACTGGATCCCAGCTCTCCAATTGGGAGGACATCTCATTTTACTCTTCATTTTACAGATGAAGAAACTGAGGCGGGTGAAGATGCCCAAATCATGCTAATCCAACTTCTGAGCCAGATGACTAAATAGGGAGCATTTGTTGGCACTTGATTTATGAAATCCCTCCTCTGACACACTGTGAGTGTGACAACGGGCAGAGTCAAATCCCTGAGCCTCAGTTTTCTTATCTGTAAAATGGGGAGAAATAATGCCTGTGGTTCCTCCCAACCCCCCAACTTTAGCAATTTTCTCCGATTAGTCTGCCGCGCTCAAAATATTCTCCTTGCCCATCTCTGCCTCCTGTCTTCCCCAGCTTCCTTCCACAGGAGAGTACCTTCCTTCTGTTTATTGTTCCCTAGTTATCCTGTCTGGAGCTAGTTTGTATACAGCTGTTTGCATGGGGCCTCCCCGTACACAGCCGGGACTGCCTCTCTTTGTATCCTCCAGTGCCCGGCAACTAGTAGGCACTTAATAAATGATTATTAACTTACTGTGTTCTAAGGGTCAAATGACATAATCTATTTCTACCCTGGCTGCGCTGCAAGCTCAGCTGCACTCCTCCCCTCTGCAACAGATTTGTCCCGGTCTTTCTGAATGTTAATGACTTTCCTTGGAAGTAATCTTCAAATTATCACTTGTATATGGACGTGTGGAGTATATGTGTATGTACATATATATATATATATACACACCTATGTGTACATGTATGTATATTGGTATATGCATAAATAATATTTTATTTGTACAGTTATTTTTAAGTTGTTTTCTACCTTTCTCCCCAATTAGATTATGACCTTTTTGAAAACAGAGACTTGAGTTTTGCCCTTTTTTATACTTCGAGTACTTGACTTAGTAGCTGGTACACAGTAAGTGCTTAATTAATGCTTATTGACTAAAATATTTTTTTAACAACTGGTTTTCAATGTAATTGAATTTTTTTGTAATCATTTTGTTTTCTGCATTTGCAATCAGGATTCTGAGGAGGAGTCCAGAGGCTCCACAAAAGTGCCAGAGGGTCTCATGACCCCCCCCACACACATACACACAATGTAAAAACCCTTGGTCTTGAGTTTATAGACCTAAAGGTGCCATAAAAGCATGCGCTATTAGTCCTCATTATTAGCCACTTTATAATGTACAGAACTTTCCCCCAAAGAGAGATAAATAGTGTAAGTATTGCCCCACTTTATATTTGTGCAAAACCCTTTTGAATTTAATATATCATCTCTTTTACATCTCACAATGTTCTCCATCTCCTGTTTTATCAAAATGTTCCCCTTCTTCATGGATCTGAGAGGTCAGCTTTTCCTTTCTCACTTATTATTTCATCCTTTATGTCGAAATCATACACCCATTTTGATTCTGTCTTGGTGTAAGGTGTCAGATGCTGGTCTCTGCCCTATTTCGGCCATGTTGCTTTCCAGTTTTCCCAGCAATTTTGGACAGAGAGTGAGTTCTTGCCCCCCAAACTTGGCTCTTTGGGTTTGTCAAACACTCAGTTACTATGATCATTACCGGCTGTGTCTTGTGTACTTAATCTATCTCCCTGGTCTAACATGCTATTTCTTAGCCAGTCTTAGGTAGCTTTGATGATTGCTGCTTTATAGGGCAGTTTGACCCCATTTCATACTAACCCAACTTCTGAGACAGATGACCAAATATGGAGCATCTATTGGCACTTGATTCTGGGTATCTACGCAATCCCACCTCTGACACATTGCGAGGGGGACAATGGGCAGAGTCAAATCCGTAACATCATAAATTTAGAACTAGAAAAGACCTTCAAGTCTCCTATTTTACAGATGGGGAAAATGAGAAGTGGGATCCCTGGGTGGGTGTCCAAGGGCTTTACTATTTATTACCCACATGACATTAGGCAAAAGTCACTTAAAGAGACCTGGGATCTGTGGAGTGAGGTGCAATAGGAGGAGGGCTCTGGGCCTAGAGTCAAGAAGAAATGAATTTGAATGTGGTCTCAGGCACTTACTAGCTATGTAACCCTGGGCAAGTCACTTCCCCCAGTCTACCTCAGTTTCCTCATTTGTAAAGTGGGGATAATAATAGCACTGACTTCTCAAAGTTGTGAGATCAAATAAGGTTATACTTATATTGTTTTTAAAAAAAGACTTAGCACAGTACCTGGCACATAGTAAGTGCCATATAACTGCTTATTCTCTTCTCTCCTTCCTTTCCCCTTCCTCAGGTCTCAGTTTCCCCATCTGTAAAATATGGGGTTTTAAGGTCCTATCTAGTTCTAAATTTCTGATGCTGTGGAAAGATAAATTGCCTCGGGGGACAAAGGTAGCAGGTGCCAGAGCCTTCAGACTCCAAGACCACTCTGTGCTCTCCGGCCTGCCATCCTGTGACTGTACCACCAGAGATACCCTCCTCTATTTGCGGAGCTGCCCGATCTCCCTGAGAGCGTGCACTCCCCATTCTGCCAGGTTCCCACAATTCCCAGCAAAGCCCCTGGGGGTAGAGCTAAGGGCTCCTGGCCACATTTGGGGATGTATCATTCAGCCAGCGAGTGTCAAGTGTTTGAGACATTCACCGAGAAGATCCGGGTCCTCGGCCCTGTCTGTTCTCACCTGGCCTGGGGAGGGGCTTTGGATCAAGAGTGGCTCCAGGCAAGGTCTATCAACGCAAGCAGTAAATGTAACGATTTTATTAGGCTGTAAGAAAAGGCTGGCTTTTTATTAGAAGTCCGTCTGCTTCCTACTTACCTCCGATCTGGAGAGAAGGTTCCCAACTCCGGGCCAGGCGCTGCGAGGTCTTCCTTCCCCACCTTGGCATATCATGGAAAAACAGGTGTGAAAAGCCATTCTTAGCAACCAGCTGCAAGCTTTCTTTAGTCCCCATGTCTTATCAAGAGGCCTCTTGGGGCAGGAGATGATACTGAACTCCCAATCAGGAAGATCTCATTGGAAATCCTGCCTTAGACACTTAGTAACTTGGCAACTCTGGCCAGATCACGTTCCTTCTCTCTGCCTCAGTTTCCCCATCTGTAGAATGAAGATAACCAGAGTACTTACTTTCTGGGGTCATTTATTAGACTCAAGATATTATTTATAAAGTGTTTTAGAAACTGCTATTGTTTATTCCCATTACTCTGAATTATCTCAAAGAGTCATATAAATGCTCTCATTTTATTTTTATTTTTGACAGCAACATGTTAAAGGCCATGCTTTCTAATATTTCTAAGGGTGAAGATGGGTTCACCTTATCTACTGAGCAGCCTCATTTGTAGTCTTTTGACAGATCACTTTTCTTCCCTTTGCCTCAGTTTCCCTATGTGAAGAATGAAGATAATCAGAGCGCTTATTTTCTGAGGTTTGTGGTCAGACTCAAGTAAAGTACTTTGGAGACTGTTTTTGTTTATTATCATTACTCTGAATTATCATGATCAACAGTCTCAGAGTCAGATAAATGCCATCTTTTTTTACTTAAAAAGCAACACGTTTATAGGCCATGTTTTCTAATGTTTCTAAGATGGATCACTCATCTCCTCAGCAGCCTCACTAGTAGTCTTAACAAGCAGTCTTTGTGGAAACAAAACCTTTTCCCAAAAGTGTCTTTCGGGTACTCTGTGCTCCCACCAAACTGGACTGGTTCCCCCTTACTTAGACTCCCCCCTGTCCCTGGTCCCTCATCTTCCATCCCATTTCTCTTGCTTTTGTCTAACCCCCAGATTGCTGCCTCCCTTCTCTCCCTGCCCCCTCACACCCACCCTCTGCCGGGAATCTCCTCTGGTACACCCGGGAGAATCCTTGTCATCTTTGGAGGTGATTCAGGTGTCATGAAAACACAAAGCCTCCCCCAGCCTCCCCCTCAGGCTTTCTCCCTCCTGACTTTTCCGCAGCAATCCGACTTTGTGGCTGTGCTCTATGGAGCTCCTTGCAGGCCGGGACTGTTTCTGTGTATACCCCAAACTTTGGGCACTTGACCAATTTGCCCAAGTAGCCTCCCATCATTTTGCTTGGGGCGTTTTCTCTCAGGTTCCTATATGAGAACTAGCAAACATAGCCACATAACAAAGTGCTCGGGCTAGCTAAGTGGCGCAGTGGATAGCTTCCTGGAGTCAGGAAGCCACAACTGCAAGAGTTCAAATCTGGCTTCAGACACTTAACTAGCTGTGTGAACCTGGGTAAGTCACTTCACCCTGTTTGCCTCAGTTTCCTCAAATGTAAAATGAGCTGGAGAAGGAAATACCAAATCCCTCTAATATTTCTGCCAAGAAAACCCCAAATGGGGTCACAGAATTAGACAAGACTCAAAAACAACAACTACAACATCAAAGTGCTTGAGTCTTTTTCCAAGAGATAAAGGGGGATTATAGGAAGGGTGAACATGTTTTTTGGTCAGAGTTTGAGATAGCTCCTGTCTGTCTTTGTACTAGGCAGGTTAAGGACCGGTCGATTGCTTGAGTTCAGTAGTTCTGAGCTGCAGTAGGGTTTAAGCCCATCGGATATGGCCACAATTTGGCATTAACATGATAAGTCAAAGGGAAGAACTGGCTCAGGTCAGAAACGGAGCAGATCAGAGCTTCTGGGCAGATCAATATTGGGATCGGACCATCAATAGCCATTGCATTTCCAGCTTAGGCATGATAAGGAGACCCAGAGTATAATAATTGATGATAATAATAATAATAGGCAACTATCTCAAAGTTGGTGGAGTCTTTCCATATTATTTGAATAACTTTATTTGGAAAAAGCACTTGGCACAGTTGCTGGCACATAAGAGGTGCTAAATGCTGGTTTTCTCTTCCTTTTCCTTCCAAATTGGGAAAGAACCCAACACTGCTAAGAGAAGGGAAGAAACAGTCACATGTGGTGTCTGGAATTCACTCAACAAACACTTACTGGGGATGGTAGCTTGCTAGAGTGGACAGAGAACCATCTGGAGTCCAGAAGACACCGGGGGTCAAACTTAGACTGGTGCACACTGGTTGGGTGACTCTGGACAAACGAGTTAAGCCTTTCGGTGGCAATCCTAAGATTTTCTGATAAACTCCAAATGAATTGCCCAGTGAGTCCCCATAGGGGAGATCCCCACATCAAGAAAGTCACTAGATTAAAAAGGTGTGGTATTAAATGCTGGGCTACAGATTTACCAGGGAAACCATTCTTGCCTTCAGTGAGCTTACATTTTACAGGGGGATAGCAAATGGTTCCAGGTGATGGAAGAAAGGAACAAAAGGGAGCTCAAAGAACTGTGGGAAAACTGGAGTGAGGAGGGCTCACTGACAATTGGGAGGGACAGGGAAGCTTCACGGGGGAGGTGCCTTGTAGAATTCTGGGAGAAGGGGTTGGGGGCTAAATTTTTCCTTTGTTAAAAAGTTACAGAAAAAATTTACTTCTTTGATGTTTCTGCACTTTGAGGGTTCCTCCTGGGGTCCAAGCTTCTTTCCCTTATATTCAATTGATTGCCAAAACTTGCAATATCTGTCATAAAGGCCCTCTTTCTTCACAGCCCCTCCCCTGCACAGACCCAGATCATCTCCTCTGCCTGGATCATGGCAACAATGTCTGCTGGGTCATTTGGGGAGGAGGGGGGCAGGGGTCTGCTTGCCTGAAGTCTCTCCTCCCTCCAGTTTACCCTCCCCACTGACGTGATTTTCCTAAAGGACAGGTCTGACCACTTCCCTACTCAAAAAACCCTAGTGGTTCCTAACGCCTGCAGGGCCAAGTGCAAAATGCTCTGTTTGGTATTCATTCCCTAATCCCCCCCCCCATTTTTCCCATCTTCCTCAGTCTTTTTACAGACTGCCCTCTCCCATATTCCCCCCCCTCCCCCCCCCTCCCCATCTCTGATCAAGTGACCTGGCTTCCCGGCTGTTCCTCCAATGAGAGAGTTTCTGCTTCCAGCAGTTTCTGTGGCTGCCTCCCCCCTCCCCCCATTTCTGCTTCCCTGTTTGCTCTGGTCCCAACTACCATCCCACATTCTATGGGAAGCTTTTCTGGTCTCCCTTAATGCTAATGAAGGCTAATGAAGGCATTTAATGCTCCAGCTTTCCCTCTGCTGCTGATTCCCACTTTCTCCCGTCTACAGCTTTTAAAAAATGTCATGATTTGCCTGTTGCCTCCCCCATGGGTCCCCCTGAGCGCTGCCTTTTTTCCAATCCCCGTTACTTAGCACGGTGCCTGGCAGAAAGTGGGGGCTAAGAAATATGGAGTAATTGGCTGATGCTTCTTTTCCTTAGGAGATTTATGGGATCCCGCTCCCAGCCAGTCCTCCAAATCCAAGGGAATCTGCCCTCCCTTTCCCTCCCCCCTCCACATCCCCATCCCTTCCTCCCCAGTGAAACTGTCGTTTAGTTTTTGGAAGCAGATCTGTGCTTTCCCTGACCAGGGGAACTCCCGGTGGGAGAACTCCGTCTCCCCCAGTGGCTCGAGGCCCCGGGCAGGGACCCGAGGGGCCCAGGGTCACCCCGCCGGTTTGTGTCAGAGGGACTTAAACGCGGGGCTGCCTGTCTCTGAGGGAGGCCTGTTCTCTGGCCATCCTGGTGCGCTGCTTCTCTTAAGGTAGCCCCCTTAAGGTAGCCCGCGCGCCCACCTGCCTCCGGGAGAGGCCACGGAGCGCTGCAGCAAGCGCTTTCGGCTCCCGAAAGCACTTTGGAGGCTGCAGGTGCCGTCCGGACTCCCAGGACCAGGCTGCTCGCTGTTGTTATTGCCGCGCCGCCGCCAGGGCGCTCGCTCAGAGGCGTTTTCGGGGAGTCGGGACCGAGCTGGTTTTTCTGAGGGACTGAGGTGTAAACGGAGCTGGGGCGGGGGCGGGGGCTGCGGCCCGGAGGGGCTCGGCTACTCACCAGCTGCCCGTACGCGGGGGCAGGCGGGACTTAGTTTCCTTCTCTGAAAAGTAGAGTGCGGAAGCGGATGAACTCCGGAGGAGTGTTTGTGCCCCGGCCGCCCGCGTCGGAGCCGGCTTTCCCAGAGCGCCGTGCGGGCCGCTGCCTCCGGCTCGGCCCGGTCGGGACCGCCGGCCGGAGGGGTAGGAGGGAGCCGAGCCACCCCTGCATTGCAGGGGCCCGCGAGATCCGCTCAGATCCCAATCGCCAGAGGGAGAGGGGGGCTCGCTCCCGCCCGCCCGCCCTCCCCGCTCCCTCCCTCCCTCCCTCCCTCCCCGAGATCCTGCCTCGGGCCCCGAGCCAGGTCTCTTTTCAGGGCTCCCCTGGCAAATGCAGCGAAGTCCCACGCTGTCGAGAAAAACCACACGAGTCCACGGGCGATTCCATGCAAGGGGAGCTTTATTAAGTCACACTTATTCGGGAATCACTGGCACATGCCTCCGAAGCTGCTGAGCGACACACGGACACACAGACACACGGACACACACACGGACGCGGGGAACTTTATTTCTGAACATCTAGCCCCTCTTTGGTAAGCGAGTCTCACCCCCTCCACCCCCGTAGCTACCGTCGAGCGAGCGCAGCCGCCTGGATTCTGGTGTGGTCTTCGGACTTGAGAGCCAATTTCGCCAGGTGAATGGGGAAGATGGGGCGCCGAAGGGGTCTCTGCAGCCTAGGCGAGTTAGGGGATGTCGAGCAAACAATCGCCGACGCTTAAAACCAATGGGGCTCGTGGCTTTATCAAGGCGGGGGGGGGGGGGCTATGACATTATTCAAAACACGTCCCGGACTTTGGAGTCAAATTTGCGGGGTTTGGGGGCGAATTTTTCTTCAAAGTTCAGAATGCTTCGACACAGTCAATGCCGGAGGTCGTGGGGATTTTCCCGAATTTCTTTTTGGTCAGTCGAGTCACGGATCCCTCCCCCTCGAATAAAACGTTTAAGGTCTGGGTGACATTTTGGGATTTCTTTCCCCCCCACCCCCAGAGGACATGAGTTCGTACCCATTTGTGGTGGTGGCGGCGGTGGCGGCGGTGGCGGCGGCGGTTTCAGAGCGCGAACCACGAGCTGAGATTCCTCATCGACCAAATCGCGAATGCTGGGGTGACACTTTCCGACAGGGAGGAGCGGTCCGGGCCCCTACGACAGACACCATGCAAGGAAAGCGAGGGGCCCTGCTGGGTGCCCCCCCCGGGCTCACATGAGACAGCACTTGCCTCGCAGGCGGGCGGCGCGGGTGGGCGCCTTGGCTTTCTTGCCGTCCACCTGTAGACACACGGGCCTCCTCTTCTCCAGGTTGAGCAGCTCCTCGAAGAGCTCCTGCACGTTGGAGTTGTTCTTGGCCGAGGTCTCCATGAAGGAGCAGTTCCACTTGTTGGCCAGGGCCTCCCCCTCGCTGGCCTGCAGCTCCCGCTGGTCCTCGTCGGTCTTGTTGCCCACCAGCATGATGGGCACCTTCTGCACGTCGCCTTTGATCTGGCGGATCTGCTCGTAGATGGGCAGCAGGTCTTCCAGGGACTGCTTGCTGGTGACGGAGTAGACCAAGATGAAGGCGTGCCCCTTGGAGATGGACAGCCTCTGCATGGCCGGGAACTGGTGACTACCTGTTGTGTCGGTGATCTGGAGGGTGCAGACGCTCTTCTCGCAGCAGATGACTTGGCGGTAGGTGTCCTCGATGGTGGGCACGTAGGTGTCCCGGAAAGTGCCCCGCACGAACCTCAGCACCAGCGAACTCTTGCCGACTCCGGCGGCCCCGAACACCACCACCCGGTAGTCGTTGCTCTGCTCCGGCATCTCGGAAGCTCGGCTGGGAGCTGGAGGGAGGGAGTGAGAACAGCTGCCGCCGCCGCCGCCGCTACCCTGCTGCTGTGCGCTGAGCAGGCGAGCCCGGAGTGAGAGAGAGGATGCTGGCTGCAATCTCCACTCGGGGGTGGGGCACGGCGGGGAGGGGGGCAGCTTTGCCCACTCAGCTTCGGTGTTTACCTGGCCAGTGGGGAAGCGACGAGACGGGCGGGGAGGAGGAGACGAACGGAGAGAGGCAATCGCTCACTCAAACTTGTCCTATCATCTGCCCCTGACGGAGCCCCCCCTCCCACCAGCGAGTTCTGAGCCCCCTCCCCCCGGAAAAAAGCCAAAACGGCATAAACAGGCATCTTAAAGGGATGGCGGGTTTAGGAGGGGGGGGAACTGGCTCATGGATGTCATTTAGGACCTGCCCCCTCCCCTCTCCCCAGCTTTGCCAATCTCCCATCCCCAATAGCCGTTGTAGCTGTGGACCCTGGGGTGTGGGGAAGAGGGGGCCGGTGGGGAGGGGGGGGGGCTGGGAGCCCGGATCATGGAGGAAGAGAGGGCTAGATCCGGAGGCAGAGGATTCAGACCTCGGCTCTTCCACTGGCTGTGTGACCTTGGGCAAAGGGTTTATCCTCCCTGAAACTCAGTTTCCTGATCACGACGTGGGGCTTTGGGACTGGATGACTTAGGAGTTCCCTGCAGCTTGAGATCATTGATCTAATATCAATCCCTCAGACGCGGCTTAGTGTATACCCCCCCCCCAATCTCCGGGCAGGCTGGCCAGTCACCTTCCCCTCCCTCCAGCCACCCAGCTCCACATCATCTGAGGGGCAAGATGGAAGCACTCAGCTCCACATCAGCTGAGGGGCAAGATGGAAGCACCCAGCCCACATCAGCTGAGGGGCAAGATGGAAGATTTGCAGGGAGAGATTTCCCTTTCTTTCCCTCCCTCCCTCCCTCCCTCCTCCCCCTGCTTCCTAAGCTCCTGCCAGACAAGGCTTCCACCATTTTCTCTTGCAGATCCCACTCCCCCCCCCCACAGTCTCTACAGATGAACTCCACATTTCTAAGGCCCAGGCCCCCCACCGCAACCCCAGACAATCAACAAGCATTTAGTGGGCGATCTCTCTGGGTCAGACATGTTACTAAGCACTGGGAACATAAATATCAAATGCAAAGTTCCTTCCTTAGAAGTGTGCATTGTCTTCAGGAGGGAGGGTGGTGAGATTAAGCAACACCTCTGCCTCTCCTGATCTGGGCAATCCCGAAGCCCTCAGATCCTGAGTCTCAGACTTCCACAGTCCTGAGATTCCCAGGTCCAGGGAGCAGAGTGGTCCCTATGGTTCCTGCATCATATTGTACTTAGAAAGCAAAATCAGTGAGCTAGTCAAACGGTGGAAGGTAGTAAACAAGGATGTATTTATTCAGCATCCTGTGGCAAGCTGATGATGCAGAGACAGGCAAGTGCATGATCTCTGCCTTCAAGAAGCTTCCATTCCACTGGAGAAGAAAGCACAGACTGCTGAGCTACCCCACAGCCTGCGGGCCATCTCAGCCTCACAGCCTGGCAGAGAATAGACAGCGCCAGACTAAAAGGCATAATTGGGAAATAGTTAACAAAATCAACACAGAGCAAACAATATAAATAATCTCGCAATCTGGAGACTGAGGGGATCTCTATGTAACTATGAATGCTCCTGAACATCCCTGATGGCAAACCCAAAGCACCTAGGAGACAGTTTCAGAGGAGATGGAAAGCAATCTGCAAAAAAGCAGAAGAGGAGGGAAACAGAAAGCTTTCTTAGAGCAGCTGAGCTTCAGAATCTTGAAGGAAGCCAAGGAAAGCAAGAGGTGAGGGACTGAGAGAAGGCAGGACTAAAGGCAGCACCGGAGCTCAGAGACCTGAATTCAAGTTATGCCAATGACACGGGCTGGCTATGTGACCCTAGACAAGGCATTTAACTTCCCAACCTCAGTTTCCTTGTCAGCAATAGGGAGTTTTGAAGAAACATCCAAACTCCGAGATTGTTTTGAGAACCAAATGAGATCATGTACAGAAAGTACTTTGTAAAAATGAAAGTTAAGTGCTTGCATTTGTAATACTAGCACTCAGCACAGTGCCTAGCACATAGTCGGCTCAAGAAGCATTTATTAAGCACTTACTATATGCCAAGCACTGTATTAGGTGCCAAGAATATGAATATAAGGAAAAAGAAAGACAGGTCTTGCCCTCAGAAAGTTTACCTTCCAGTGGGGGAAGGTAACACCCAAAAGAAAGGTTATAAGGGGAGGAGGGAGCAAGATTCACCGGGGGAATGGTGGGAAAAGTCTCCTGAATCAGGAGTAAAGTTTGGAAAGGAACGAACACTGTCTGGCTCAAACATTCTTCTTAAAATGGACTTTCTGGGAAGAGGGACCAGAGGAGGGACCAGGGGCAGATAGGAAGAGGGAGAAAGGAGCAAAAGCATTTTATTATATGGGACCTACTTTGGGGTAGGGCCTACAGAAAGGCAAAGGGGACGGCGTTGGAGGGGTTCACCGCGCCTCCGGGAGACAACAAAGGCAGGCTGTAAGTTCTAAACCTGAACAGGATAAAAATCAGAGAAGAAAAAGTGGAGGAAGGTTGGGGAAGGAGGGTTCCGGGATCAAGGGGGGAAAGCGCAGGAGAAAGAGGAGATGAAGGGAGGGGGAGGATGAAACGCCATGGAGGAGGTAAAAGCGAGAGGGAGAGTAGGGGAGCAAAAGAGGGTAGCCAGGAGGAGGGAAGGGGAAGCTGGAGGAGGGAGGGGAGGGAGGAGGGTGAAGGAAGGGAGCCGAGGAGGGAGGAAAGGAGGGAGGGGAGGCGGCCGGGGGGCGGGATAGGGAAGGGGAGGAGGAGTGGAAGGGGGCGAAGGAGGGGAGCTATGAGTGGGGCAGGGGGGGGCGCGGAGGGGGGGGGCGGGAGGGGCGGGGGGGGGGGGGGGAGGTGGGTTGGGGAAGGCGGGCAGGGGCGGGGGGGAGGTGGGGAGGCGTCCAGGTGAGTTGGGATGCAATCGGGGGGCAAGGAAGAAATTCCCATCATTCGGTTGGTGCAAGGGAGACGGGGTAGGAGTGAGAGGGAAGGGGGGGCAAGTGCCCGGCAGGGCGGGCTGGAGGGAGGGGCGCGGGCATTCGCCAGCTCCGTGGGGTTTTCCAACGGCGGGGAGCCCAGGGACCGGAGCCCTTGCCCGCCCTCCAGTGCTAGGGCTTCCTGCCGGCCCGGAACCCGGCGGCGTGGGCGCCGGTGCCGATGCCATTGTAATTCGGGGGCGTTAAGCGAAGGGGCCCCGCCCGCCCTATCCGAATAAGCTAGGGCTCCAAATTACACTCCGCTAGAGCAATTTGCGTGGAAGGTTATGCCGGTTTAAACGGAGGCAGCAGCTCGACAGTTGTTACAGGTTGCGCAGCCCAAGTAGAAGTTAATGGGAGGGTTTAGAGCTCCCTCCTTTGGGGAGCGAGAAAGCACTCCCTGTTACAGCACGCCTCCTTCCTTGAGAAGCGGAAAAGGGACCCCTCCTCCTCCTTTGGGGGGAAGAAAAGCACTCCCTCCCCGTCCACCCCTCCCTCCCTCCTGGGAGCAAGAACCAGGACCCCCCCCTTCCTGAAGGGAAGAACCAAACCCCCCTCACCTCCAGGGCGGCCAGGCCCCCCCAATCTCTCCTGGAAGGGCGAAAGAGACCCCCAACTCCTGGGAGGTGAGAACAGAGACCCCCCAACCCTGGGAGGCGAAGGCCAGAGACCTCCAATCTCCTGGGAGGGAGAACCAGAGACCCCCCAATCTCCTGGGGAGGGCGAACAGAGACCCCCCCACCCTCCTGGGAGGCGAACCAGAATTCCCCCCCATCTCTGGGAGGGGCAGCGGATTCCCCTCCCCCACCCCTGGGAGGGCTGAAGACCCCCTCCCCAACTCCTGGGAGGGCAAACCAAGACCCCCAATCTCCTGGGAAAGGGCGGAACCAGAACCCCAACTCCTGGGAGGGCGAAACCAGAGACCCCCCTCCCCCCAATCTCCTGGGGAGGGGCGAGAACCAGAGACCCCCCTCCCCCCAATCTCCTGGGGAGGGGCGAGAACCAGAGACCCCTCCCCAATCTCCTGGGGAGGGGCGAGAACCAGAGACCCCCCTCCCCCCAATCTCCTGGGGAGGGGCGAGAACCAGAGACCCCCCTCCCCCCAATCTCCTGGGGAGGGGCGAGAACCAGAGACCCCCCCCTCTTTTCCAGGCCTGGGCCAGGCCGCCCTTCGCTGAGCAGGGGTCGCCGGGGCCGCTTCCTCATTCTGCGCCCGCGGGATCAGAGGGAAGGGGCCGCTGGGCATTGATGAGGCACCGGACCATGCCCGGCGCCGGCGACCCTCGGGAGCAGCCCTGCCCTCATGGGGTGGGGGGTTACATTCCCAGCGCAGCCAGGGGTCCGGGCTCCAGAAGCAGCGCAAGCCTCAGTCTCCGCGCTTCTGGTCACCAGCCACCGTTCTAGGCCTCAGCCCCCGCAGCCCTGGGGCTGCAAACCCAGCATTTAAGGGGCCTCTCTGTCTTTGGCTTTGTGGGGGGCCTGGGCCCAGGAGGGAGTCAAACGGTAAGGCTGGGCTCCTCTTGCATAAGGATGGAACTGAAATCCGGAAAAGCTGGGCCAGCTCTGGGCCCTTCCAAGTCCCCAGGGATCCCTTCCTTACAACCAGCGGCGTCCTTCCAGATGTGTGGCTCTGTCTGATATTGTGGGCCATTCTCTCCTCCAGGATAGCTGGGATCCCACTTCCCTCTCCTTCCTCTCCCTCTTCCTCCTCCTCTGGCTATCCCTTCCCTTCCTGGCTCAGCATCTTTTCCTGCCCATTATCTGTAGGTGTTTGCAGAGCAAGAGCCCCTTTCTCTTCTCTCCCAGCACGATCTTATTCAGGGAATACACCAGTTCCTGGGAGTTTCATTATAGCTTCTAAATGTATTCCTGGTCAAATGGATTCATTCATATGTACTTAAATTGCTCTTCTCAACCCCATTCTCACATCACCAACTGCCTGAAGACGCATCTTAGATTGGCCACCCTGCAAACATCTCCAACTCGAGCTGTGCAAAAGACAACTTATTATATATATATTTTTTCTCGACTCTCTTCTTCTGAACTCTCCTGTTCCTGTCCAGGACACCGCCGTACTTTTGATCATCTGAGTTCACAATCTTTTACCCTCTTTTATCCTTTTCTTCCTCTTCTTCCTCCCTCCCCATTTCCAGGATGTTGTTCAATCTTGTCATTTCGACAACCTCTCTAGCACTTGTATCCCCCTCTGTAGCCAGAACCCGCATAAAAGCTTCATCCCCACTGACTAGGACTATTATAGTAGCTTCCAATTGGTCTCGCTGCCTTCAATCTCCCCCAATCCAAACCTTCCAAAGTGGTTTTCCTACAATGCAGGCAGGTCTGACCCGGTCACTCCCCTACACTATTAACTTTAGTGATTCTCAAAGACTTCTGGGAGCCAACAGAGACTCACTTGTTGGAAGTATTTATACCTGTCCTCTTCCTACCTTCCCATTATTATGGTACCCTACTTTCCTCCTCCTTCCCAATTGGACAATCTCTTCATTCTGGACTATTCTTCATACACAGGACTTCATTCCCTCCATGAGCTTTTGCATTGACAATGAATGCCCTCCTCATTTCTGTCTCTAGGAACCTTGGTCTTCAAGGCTAACTCAAGTATCATCTAAATGAAGGCTGCTGCTGGTATATTCCCCCCCCCCCCAATAATTTGTCCTTTGTTTTTATATACTCATATAAGAATACAGCTTATAGAATCACGATTCCATGAGACCATCTTTTCCCTCCCTCCTTTCACAGGGGAGGAAGGTTGAGGACCAGAGGGCCGCTTGGAACGCCCATCCCTTGCCTCCAGATGCCCTGTTCTGTGCAGGATGCTCGCCACACCTCCGCATGGAAGCGCCACCATCTATGCAGCGGCCCAGAGAAGTGAATCCTCGGAGGCTGTTCAAGCTAGGCTTCTCCACTAGAGCCAACCACTTTCCTGATGGTGTCATTTCCACCAGGGTCATGCTGGTAATTGTTGACAACTGACTCTCCAAAAAGTGCTCCATACTTATATGTTTAATCTTCATTAGCCACACTTTCTCCATCATCTTAAAAGTTTAAGCCAGCAAAACAACAACTCAAGCCCTGCTTTTGAGGTGAGAAGGCCCGCACCACCTGCCTCCAAGCTGGCTGCAGCACACCTGGTTTTACTTCCTCCACCTTATTTCTTCCATCCCCTTCTTTTTATACACAGAGCTACCGCCCTCACTGGCATCAATCAGCCTTTTTATTTAAGCACCTACTAAGTGTCAGGTGCTATGCTAACAGTCTTGTTATCTCTTTTCTGGACTATTTCTATCACCTCCTAATTGTTCTCCTTGAGGCCAGTCTTTCCCCTTCCCAATTTATCTTTAATGTGACTGACTGCTGGAGACTACTCAAGAAACTTCAATGCTTCCACTGCCTCTAGGAAAAAATACAAACTTTTTAGCTTGATGTCCAAAGACTTCTGGTTCTAGGCCATCTTTCCAGCTTTAATTTGCATGATTCTCCATCCTAAACTCCATGTTCCAGCCAAGCTGACTCGTGGTTTCCTGGACTCCCATGCTAGCTCCTGCCAGAAACCTTTGTGGAATGGACTTTCTACTCACTTCTATATACTCTGTGGATGTGTACACTTAGCTACTGCTGTCCTTCACGTCTGCCTCTTGGGCTCTCCGAGTTCCTGAGGAGAGGGACTGTTTTATTTTTGTCTGTTTTCCTTGTTCCTAGCAGTGTCTGACCCATGGTAGGTACTACACCCTTGCACTTGCTTGATTGACTATCTCCTCTGCACCCTTCCTTCTCTGCATTTCCAGTGCTCAGCCCAGTGCCTGAAACTTAGGGTAGCCAATAAAAGCTCACTGACAGATTCGAATCCCGAGCCCCTTCAAGGGTCAGTTAAATTACCATTGCTTTCTTGAGGTTTGTGGTGTTTCCCTAGTTGTTAGTGCTCCACTGACTTCCCTACCAACCACCACCACCACCACCAAATGACGCCATATTGACTTGTCAGTTTTGTGGTAAACTTTCTTGGTAAAATGCAAAATTCTTGAGGGCAGGTTTCATTTCTGTGTGTGTGTGTGTGTGTGTGTGTGTGTGTGGCCAGGCATAAAATAGGTACTTAATAAATATTCACCAAATTAGAATTGTTTGATTTGATATTTTCTTTAAATATTCTGGCTGCCTCTGCCCCTTCCTCTCTCCTCTCTCTCTCTCTCTCTCTCTCTCTCCATCTCTGTTTCTTGTCTTTTTCTCCATTTCTGTCTGTCTCTTGTCTCTCTCTCCATCTCTGTCTGTCTGTCTCTGTCTTTCTCTGTCTCTATCTCTCCTCTCTCCCTCACTCTCAGCTCTTCAGCTCCAAGAGGCTTAATTTTCATCTCCATGTCAATGGCTCCCGGGTCTTTCCATCCAACTCAGCTCTCTCCTGAGCATCATGTCCTGATGACTATCTGAAATCCATCATGGCCAAAACGAAGCTCCTTACCTTTTCCTCCAAGTCTCTCTCCTTCTTCTGCCTGTCTGGCCTTCCCTGAGGGTTCCCCCAGCTTCCCCTCTTCCTAAGAGTCGTCTTGAGCTCCCTCTTGCCACCAGGCCCTTCTATTCTAAGCCTGGGTCAGTGGCCGTGCTTCCGAAGCCTCGCTGCAAGGTGCCTCCTGCTCAGGGCCGCCTCTTGTCGCCTTTCATCCAGACCTCTGCAGTAGCCTTTTCGTTGGCCTCCCATCCTCCAGCCTCCCCTCTCCAAACCATCCTCCCCACAGCTGCCAGAATCAGACTTGGGTCTGACCGAGTCATTTCCACACTCCCAAAGCTCCTGAGCCTCATTGTTTCCTGTAGAATCAAACACAAACGCCTCCATTTGACATTTAAAGACTTTCCCAATATGCTTCTGCCTCCCCTTCAGACTCCCTCCTCCCGTCACATATAGCTCAGTCCCGATTTAGTGAGAACAATGAATCTCCCAAAGTGGAAGCACGGCTTCGAATTCACACTATTTGAAGTTATAATTATGCAAACTCTGGCCATTGATTTCAGCCCAGTGGGAATATGCTGTGGCAAAATAAAATGGAGAGAGTTGGGGAAGCCGGTGTTCAAATCCAGCCTCAGACACCTCCTGGGTGATCCTGGCCAAGGCACATGACCCCTCTTTATCTTGGAGCCAGGTGGGTCCCTGAGTGGACAGAGCCTGGGTCTGGACTAGGAAACAAGTTCAAATCCAGTCTCTGACTCTGGGCACATCAATTAACCTTTGTCTGCCTCAGTTTCTTCATCTGTAAAATGGGGACAATAATAGTGCCTACCTCCAGGGATTATTGAATGAATCAAATGAGAGAAGTGCTGTGGAAATCTTCAAGCGCTCCCATTATTATTGTTCTGCTCATTTCTACTACCTTGCAGGCAGTTTCCCTTTCTGTTTCCCTCCCCTTTCCTAGAATGCTTTGCTTTCTTAACTGCCTCTTAGATTCCCTGGTGGGCTCAAAACGCATCCCCAATACTCCCAGGAAACCTTCTCCCAACCCTGGGCCTCCCCTCCAAAATGACTTTCTATTTGATTGGTAGACAAAGGTTCGGAGACAGAGACACAGAATTGGGAGGCATCAGGAGCCATCGGGCACAAGCATCTGATTTTATAGAGATGAAAGAGCCCCAGGAGGGTGAAGTGAGCTGCAGCATTTGAACCCAGGTCCTGTGGGCTTCTCAACGAGCCATCATTCATGAGGCAGCCCCAGCTAGAGAACTAGTCCCTGCAGCAGGAAGACCTGCATTTAAGCTCTGCCTCCAACGCCCACTGGCTGAATCACCTTGGATAAGTGTCTGTGTCCTAAGCCACTGCCCAAGACTCTAAGTTGAACTGTCCCGGGCTGGCAGTTTTCTCATTGTGAGTTCCCAGGTCTCCTCCCAAATCCGTTCCATCGACTCCGATGTGCAAATACTGTCTCCCCTTGTCCTTGGGGGTCAGGCCTGGTTTTGTCTCTAGAAGGATACCTGCCAGGTGGCATGCAGTAGGAATTTAATAAATGTTTACTGCTTGATAGTAGCTGTGTTCTAATAGTTGAATGACTGTCCCATAAAGAAGGAATCAACCTATTCAGTTTAGCCTTGAAGGCTGGACCAGGAATGTCTGAAAAACCTTCCTGACAGAGCCAATGGGCAGCGGGATGGGCCGCCTCCGGCAGTACCAAGTTTCCCATCTTCCCCAGGAGTCTGTGAGCTCCTTGAACGTAGTGACTGTCCCTTTGTCTTATTTGCACCCCTGTCTCTTAGCCTGGTGCCTGACAAACAGTAGGAGCTTAATAAATACTTACTCACTTGACTGGATGACCGCTGTTGGGTAGATGGTAGAGCAGATCTCTGCAGTGGCCTGGTTGAACTAGATTGCCCCAGGGTTCCTTCCACCTCTGAGCTTCTGTCTCCAGGCCAGAAGCTAGAGTCAAAATCTGGACTTGGATGGGACTGGAAGGCTCCCTCCCCTCCTTCCCATCCGGGACCTCAGGCAAACCAATTCAGCTCCATTTCCTCAAGTGTTAAGGGAGGACCATAATACTAAGTCCTCAGTCAGATGGGAGGAGGGTGAATGCAAGGATGCTCTTTAAAATCCAAGCCCCTCAAATTAGTGATTTTCTGTATTCCTGGGACCTGTTGTCCAGTCTTCCCAGCAGATCCCAGTGACAACAAGAGCAACTTTACGTCTCCCCTACACCCAGTCACGTATCAAAGGCCACATTTATTGTCGGCACAGCTGGAATGGGCAGGGGGCGGCAGGAAGACTATTTAAAGACAGCGTGCCTGGTAGTGTATCGGGATGTGCCGAGAAGCGGGTCAGCCCCAGCCCGGCCCAGAACAGGCTCCCCGGAAGGCCCACCCAGACACCCTTTTCTGGGGCAGAGACCTGGGGAACCCAAGTTAAGCCAACACTGAGCAGGGGAAAGGGGGAGCCTGAGAAGCACACACCCAAAACTGAGCTGCAGCCCTGCCTCCAATCTACTCGCTAGCGTTTCAGGAAGGAGGGCTGCAAGGGGCTTCCGAGATTACTTAGCCCAGCCTCTGGGGTGAGGAGCGCTAAAAGGAGTCCATCTGCATCTGAGAAGCTCTTCCTTCTCACTTTCCAGGGGGGGAAAGGGCAGAAAAGATTCCCCCATCTTCAGAAGCATCTATGCTCCCCAGGAAACAAAGCCCCAAATGCAGAGCTATCTATTTACTTACTTCCTAGGTTCAAATTCAAATCCTCAATGTGTCTGACCACTCCCCCCCAAAACCTATATTCCCTTCATCCCAGGAAAGCCTGGCGATAACAGCCCGATGGGCCAAGAAAGGCCTTTGCAGCTGCCCCGGGGGCTCTCACCCAGTAGTCTGGGAGTGCCGGTAGTCCGGGTGGCCGTTTGGAGGGTCTTGAATGGGGAGGACACAGGGCTAGTCAAGAGTTGCTGAGGCTGGAGCTGAGATGCTGCTGAGGCTGGAGCCGAGGGTGCTGCTGAGGATGCTATTGAGGATGCTGCTGAGGCTGGAGCCGAGGATGCTGTTGAGGATGCTGCTGAGGCTGGAGCCGAGGGTGCTGCTGAGGCTGGAGCCGAGGGTGCTGCTGAGGCTGGAGCCGAGGGTGCTGCTGAGGCTGGAGCCGAGGGTGCTGCTGAGGCTGGAGCCGAGGGTGCTGCTGAGGCTGGAGCCGAGGGTGCTGCTGAGGCTGGAGCCGAGGGTGCTGCTGAGGCTGGAGCCGAGGGTGCTGCTGAGGCTGGAGCCGAGGGTGCTGCTGAGGCTGGAGCCGAGGGTGCTGCTGAGGCTGGAGCCGAGGGTGCTGCTGAGGCTGGAGCCGAGGGTGCTGCTGAGGCTGGAGCCGAGGGTGCTGCTGAGGCTGGAGCCGAGGGTGCTGCTGAGGATGCTATTGAGGATGCTGCTGAGGCTGGAGCCGAGGATGCTGCTGAGGCTGGAGCCGAGGATGCTGCTGAGGCTGGAGCCGAGGATGCTGCTGAGGATGCACCTGAGGCTGGAGCTGAGGATGGTACTGAGGATGCTGCCGAAGCAGATGTTTAGGCAGATGCTGAGGCTGATGCTAAATATTCTCCAGTCTCCTCTCCTCTCTTTTCTTCTCCTCTCCTCTGCTCTCCTCCTTTCATCTTCTACTCTCTCTTGGCAAAGCAGAACAAACTGGAGTCTCCCTATTTTTCATTCAGGTTTCCACCGGTTGGAACGGTCCCATTCATGGAGAGTGGTAAAGGGACAGCCAGCCAGCTAGCTGTGGGGATTCTCTGTGGCAGAGAAAAACAAACCCACCCCCGCCAGCCAGCCAGCCAGGGTGCCCACGCAACCCCCGTGGGCGGCCGGGCACCACAGCGAGCGAGCAGGACTCCTGGAGCTCTCTGGGACAGACACATAAACACAATGCCAGCAAAATCTCCCGAGAGAGCCCAGCCAACTCCTCCGGATCCCAGGTCCCCGCCTCTAGCTCCCCAGCACCCATGCCCTGGCAGCAGAGCTGCCTCTGCCCTCTTTTTCCCCTATAGGATTCAGACAAACACCAAACCCTGCCACCTATCCACCACTGGCACACAAGCCAGGAGTTTCCCTTCTCCCAGTTTGAGAGCCTGTTGCTATAAAAAGCCTAAAGCTAAGATGGAGCTATTATTACTGTCAGGCTCAGAATCCTGGAGCTTAAATGGAAGGAAGGTCCTATGTTTCCTCCTCTTCCCCTTTTTTAGGCAGGGAGGCCAGGTGCCCATCCATGTATGTGCAGGAGGGAGGGAGGAAAGGAAGGGAATCTGGAATCTAGAGCAGGGAAGAAACTTGAGCTCCATCCAGTCCTCCCTCCCTTCATTTTACTGATGGAGAAACTGAGGTGTGAAAAGGCTACCTGGCTTTCCCAAAGAAACACAGGTAGAAAATAAGGTGGGAATTCAAACCTGGACAGTCAACTGATCTCCCAGTGCACCTAATGGAGGTAGAAGGGAGTGGGCTCAAAGGCAGTGCTCTTTAACATGAAAACTGCTTCCAACGCCCCCCACCCCCAGTCACCCACATCCACATGCAGTTTGTCATCCACGGGAGGAGACAGACTTTGCGCCCTCCAGCATCTGCCCTGGATGCATCTGGATGCCCCATTTTCTCACATGCTGTCCTTCCCACTAGAATATAAACTTCTTGAGGGCAGGGGCTGTTTTTTGCCTTTGTGTCCTTCCCCGGTGCTCAGCATAGTTCCAAGCCCGTAGGAAGAGCTTAATAAACGCTTGCTGAGCAATGACCAATCACAATTCCGGAGGAATCATGATGCCATGGGAGGCCCACAGCCAGATGGAGGCAATGATCCCTCCCAATTCCAGAGTCCCCATGACGGCAAGTGCGACCCAAGTCCTGAGAGAGAGAGAAGAAGATGGACTCTGGGCTGAATGACACACACATCTGGGGATGAGCTTAACAAGGCATAGTTAAAAAGGGTTTTGCTTCTTTTTTTCCCTTGGGGGATGGGATGGGAGGGGAAGGAGCTAGACCCGGATGACCTGTTGCTAGAGGTGCAGGATTAGGTTTTATAACTAATAGATACATATATATATATAAATATATAATTTTTTCTTTAGTGTTCTCCTGCCCACTCACCAAGCTTCACTTTTAGCCCAAAACTAGGGTCACTTCTGTGCAAAGACCTCACAAATTTCTATCCAAGCTTGGGGTATAAGGGGAAAGGGCTAGATTTGAAGTAGAAAGTCTGGACTTCAAATCCTGATCCTGCCACCATGTTAAGATTGCGTCTGGGTCTGGTCGCCCTGCCCGGCTCTCCTTGCTTCTTGTCGGCAGTGTAAGCTTGTAAGTCACCAGTATAAACAGCAGGAAGGAGGCTCGCAAAGGGAATCTAGAAGGCTTATACCAACTTTCCCAAAGACCAAGGGGTGTCATTTATAAACTATATTATCTAGTAGCCAAAAGGTCACATCCTGGTAACATTCTGAATCAGTGGAATCCAAGGACGCTTTGTGGGTGCTATGATACACCGATCTCAGACAAGATCCCAAAGACCAGCAGATTGCCAAAGGATGCTGGGAATTTTGAAATGACAAGTTCAAGTTAACTTTAAAGCTTTATTGACAACTTTGAGATGATGTGGATATATTAATGAACTAACCCAGGTGTTACAGATAAGAATGTCTGTTCCCTACCACCCCAGCCCTATAAAAGTGGGACCCTGAACTCTTGTCCCTCCCAGCCCTGCTGAGTGCTGCTAACTCTAATTCATGTCTCCCCCCTACCCTGTTCTTCCCCAGGCTGCCTACCTAACTTTTTCATCCCATCTCCTGGCCCTATGCTTTCTGCCTCTGCATCCAGTTTCTTTTTTTTTTTTTTTCCTTTCTCCCCTTGATACCTTGTGAGATATTGGCCTTTTTTTCTGCTTCCATCTTGTTCTTTCCCAGGAGGTACCCAAAGAACTGGGCATCTGTCTTCATCCCCCATTTTGTAGTTTCCTAAATTACTGATCAGTGTGACCACTCAGTGCCCAAGTAATTATGGGGAGTTACTTTTCTCTTTCCTTATTGGATAATTAAAGGATTTGACCAAAGTTGGACCCTGTTCTCTTCCTGCTCTAACACTGTGAATTCATGAAAATCAATGTATGAGGGGCTTCTCTAATCTCTTTCTCCCTTTCCTCCCTGCTTTGAGACACTGCTGGGAAAAATAAAAAACCTTTCAAATGATCTTTGTATCTAACTTTTTTTCAGTTCTGATGATAATCATAAACATAGTTCTAGCTATGGGGTGTCCTTGAGACAGCAGCCATCTAATTATTCTTTTTTCTCCTATAGAGAGGGAACCAGTTCTGGACAAAAGTGTGACCCCAAATAACAGCAGCAACAATAACAACTTTCATATATTCAGAATTTTAAAAACAAAACAAATGAAGTCTCAGAGCTAGAAGGGACCAGAAACTGCCTAGTCCAAATCCCTCTTCTTACAGATTGGGAAACAGAGGCCCAGAGACAGAGGTGGTTTGCCAAAGACCAGGCAGCTAATTGATTTCCCAGCATGGAACACTACCACTATGACTTTTCCTCCTCCATAGATTCTTTGATCTCATTACCAAAGGGATTCCTTCCACTGGGGTAAGGCACAGCCCATTCACACCAAGGCATAGAATTTCAGAGTTTAAGGGATTTCCACGATGGTTAGGTCCATAATGGTTAGGCCCAATGTAGACTCCAAAGGAGTCTTTCTTTGGGGTTCCCAACAGGTGGCCATCCAGTCTGTTGGAAAAGCTCTGGGGATGGAGAAGAAGCTCTGGAAGCTACCCTTTGAGGCTGGGAGGGGTCTTTTTTTTTTTTTTTTAAAACAGCAAGTCCAAACTGGTCTCTGCAACTTTGCATATGTTGCTTCTGCTTCTGTCCACTGAGGATAAGCAACAAAGACGACTTGCTCTTTCCAAGGACTGGCATTTATTTAGCATCTTAAGATTTGCAAAGTTTCTCGCGTATGTGAGTCTGTTAGGACTAAGGGTCTCCTGACCTCAAATCCAGCCCTCAGCTCTCTACACCTTATGAAGAGTCTTGTCATCTCCAGGGTCATTCCTTCCCTCCCTGGGAGACACTAGGGGTGCTCTGACACCCCTTCCAGTGTTGAGACTCTGGGCTCATTGCAGAGGCACAGTGGACAGAGATGGGCTTAGAATGAGGAATTCCTAATTTTGAGGCTTCCTCAGACACTCTCTACCTGTATGACCTTGGACAAGTCACTTGAGCTCTGTCTGCCTCAGTTTCCTCATCTGGAAGAAAATGAAAATGATGTTTTGATCCTTCCAACAAGCCAGTGAAGTAGATACTATCATCTCCGTCTTACACATAAGAAAACTGAGGCTCGGATAAGTTAAGGGACTTTGTCTGGAATCTCACAGTTAATAAGTATCTGAAGCAGGATTTAAATCCAGGTCTTCTGACTCCAAGATCACCATCTTGCTACTATACTCTGACTATATTTGTGATAATCTAAGGCTCCTTCCAATGGTAGATCCTACATCGATGAAACAATTCATGGGATAATGAGCATGGGGAGTAACGTGCAGAGCAAATAGATTGGCTTCCGACTCAAGGAGTCTCATTCCGGTCTGACATTTGCTAGTTGTGTGGCTGTAGGTGAGACCCTGAAAGTTTCTGGGTCCCCAACCCAGTCCCTAGGACTGTAACTTGAACACTTGTGTTCTTTGCCAGGAGAGGGAGTTCCCCTCAGGGATGAAGTCCCCACCCAGGCCTAAAGAAAAACCCCAGAAAAAACTTTATTTTATTAATCTGTGCTCAATAACCAAACTCATTAAACTTTTTCCTCCATCTAATTCTACTTCATACCATTTTGCTTGATTTGGGGAAGGAAAAAATACAAACGAATTTTACCCCTGAAACTTGGCTCCCTACTAAGCCTGAACGGTCCCAGAGCCTTGCAGGTGTGTTTTAGTTTCAGCTAAAAATATCCTTCTTATTTCAGGGCCCATTATAGCAATTAACATACTGGCTACATAGGAGTGAGTCTCCCAAATCATCCAGGGGTATTTGACTCAGTGAAGTCGGGCCTGCTGTCCGTGGTCCTCAAAGGGCTAATTCGAGGCTCTGTGGTGGCTTCCAGGGCTTCACAGGGGATGGAGATTCCAGGAAAAGATCACGTCTCCTTGGATGTTTCCGGCACCTCGCCCTGCCCGCGGCGCCCTTGCCGGAGGTGAACGGGCATCTGTCTACACCACAGCCGGCTAAATGCAGCCATACTACACTCGGTGCTTGCAGTGACCTGGAAGTCTAGGAAACCTTCCAAAGAAGCATCCAGCTCATTGCATTAAAGGGAAGATTGCTAGCCGGCAGCGTATGGAAAAGCCACAATTAGTTAACTTATACTAGTTCTCAACACCTTCCAGAGAATTTCTTATTCCTGTGGTCCCTTTATTGACAGCAGAGAACTTTCCTAACTGTGGCAAGGAGGACATCAGGGATAAGCCAGCAAGAAGTCTTAGGCTCGGTGAATTTCAGAGTTTCAGGCTTCCAAGCCAACCCCTTTGTTGGCTACAAGAGGAAGCTGAGACTTAGAGAGGTGGGTTCCTATTGCCTGCCCTAGGAGAAAACACGGACTCCTCTGTCTGGCATGTGACATCCCTCCCAACCTGCCTCCTGCCTCCTGCCTGCCCTCCCCAGCTGCTGCTGCTGACTCCCCATCACACACCTGAGCAGACTGGCCGACTTGGTTTCCCTTTGCACAGAATGATAGCCATAAGTGAAACACTCTTCCTCCTCACCTTCATCTCTTAGGATCCCTTCTCCCTTTAAAACTCAGACCAAGGGTCACCCCTTATCAGAAGACTTTCCTGAGCCTCCCTCCTCCATTTGATCAAAACAAACTCTCCATTATTTTGCATCACTCATCTGCATTTCCACTCAGGAGAATAATGTAAGCCAACTGAGGGCAGGGACTGTTCATTTTGGTCTTTGTCTTCCCAGTAACTGAGGAATAAGTGGATAAAGCCAGTTTCCTTTTCTATGTATCAGCCACTCAGTGAGTAGAAGTACAACTTTCCTGTCCCCCACTAAGATTTTTCAGCTCTAGGATAAATGGCTCTAGTACCTTTGATAAGAAAGATGGTGATCACGATAATGAGGATAATCAGTTTGCAAAGTGTTCTCTTGCATTCATTACCTTATTTGAGTCTTACGGAGAAGCCTTACAGGTGGTATTGTCCCCATTTTACAGATCAGGAAACTGAGATTTGGATATGTGAAGCCATTCCCCTATCATCACACATTTAAAAAGTGTCAAGGCAGGGTTTAAAACCAGGTCTCGTTCTCTGTGTGATATGAGTCACGATCCAAGTCCCTCCTTCTCTCCAAATACCTCTTTTGAATGTATGCAACTTTTCAAGGTCCTCCCAAAGCCAGATTGCAAAGCTCGACACATCCACACAGTAAGTCTGACCCGGGGTCCAGTCCCCACCCATGGGGATCCTGACAACAACCGCTCAGGGACGGCCATTTCCCATTGTTAGCTCAGGCTGAGCCTTCAGTCCACTGAAACCTCCAGGTCTTTGTCACATGTATTCCTGCCTCTTCTGCATCCTATCCTTGGATGGGAGATTTTTTTTCCACCTAAGTGCGGGATGTTACATTTATCCCTATTAAATTTGATCTTATTAGATTCAGCCCATTGGTCTGGCCTGTCAAGACCTTTTTGGATCCCAATTCTGTCATCCAGTAAGTTAGCCATCCTTCCCAGCTTCGGCAAATTAGATTTGATAAGCATGCCATCTTACATGACTGCTGCTGAAGTCCCTGCCAGCTTGGAAACTCTATGATATTAATGGGCTAAGTCTAGAGAGAGCTGTAGTTCCCCTGTATGATGGATGACCACAAATACCCTCTAACCCTGGCCACCACAGACACCTTTCATATCTTTAAAGAAATAATCAATTTGCCACTGGCTGTTGCAAACACTTCAGAGATGAATATGACAGCTTGGGAGCCACCAAATCGATCAGATCTTTTGACCCAGTGATTCCATTGCTAGAACACCACACCAAAAACAGTATGAGAAAGGAAGAAAAGCACCTCTCTGCGCAAACCCATTCATACAGGAGCTATTCACAACAGACAAAAAGGAAGGCAATCTGCATATCCAGCAACTGGAGGATTATAAGACCTTCACGGAATGGCACAGAATGTTTTTTGGACAAGACTCACATAGCTGCTGGGGTCCTCCTCCAAACAATTGTCTCTCATTTGGTATCTCGCTCTCTCTCACACACACATATAAGTCTTTCTATATAAGCTTTAATAACTTCAAATATTAAGCTATTAAATTTCAGTTACATTAACTTAATCCCTTAATCCCTAGTGATTCTATTGCTAGAACACCACACCAAAGACATCATAAAAAGGAAGAAAAGCACCTCTCTGTACAAAATCCATTCATACGGTCCCTATTCACAACAGATAAAAAGGAAAGCAATCTCCATACCCAACAATTGGAGGATTAGGATTATGAGATATTAACGGAATGGCATAGAAGGTTTTTTGGACAAGACACATAGCTGCGGGTGTCCTTCCTCTGTAAACTATTATGTGCTCATTTGGTATATCACACACATATACATATACATATACATATACATATACATGTATATATTTAGTATAGATCAGTGTTCCAAAAGTCTTAGTGCAATATAAAGTTTAATAACTTAAAATATTAAGCTATTAGATTTTAGTGACATTAACTTAATTAAATTTGCTTAGATGATTATTACATAAATCCATTTAAATGAAATTTGAACTTCAATAGCTGAAAACGATGCTAAAACTTTTGGGATACCCTGTATGTATAAGTATATACAAATAGGCATAAAAGAAGAAAAAAGATAGGTACTTCAGGGCAGGAAACTGGGATCAAAATTGTCCAGCACTCTTTTTGTTTTCTTTCTTGTTTTTTCCCCCTTTTTGATCTGATTTTTCTTGTGCAGCACGATAATTTTAGAGAATTGCACATGTTTAACATATATTGGATTACTTGCTGTCTATGGTGGAGGGAGAGAGAAGGGAGGGAGAGAAAAATTTGGAAAGATTTTTCAAGGATGAATATTGAAAACTATCTTTGCATATATTTTGAAAATTAAAAAAAAAACTATTTTTAAAGTAGTCCAACACTTTGAGAAGCCCTTAAGAAAAAAAAGCAAGTCTTTTTCTTTGCTTTTTTGTTGTATAAACTATGTACCCAAGAAACACTAATTATCTATTTTAGACTAGTCATAAACTCAAAAAGAAAATCTCCATAGGCCTCTTACTAGCTTAGAAAACCACAAGCTAGCCTTAACTGCGTTGTATTTTTTATTTATTTTGTTAAACTTTTCTCAATTCCATTTTGATCTGGTTGGGACCCCATTCCCCTTACTGGGGGGCAGGCTGCTGGGGAGTTTGATGTCCCTGATCTAGATTGTGACATTTGGTTAGACAGACAAAATGTGCCATAAGAAAAAATGGTAAAAATCAGAAAGAAAAGTTGGATGGTTACATGAAATGTCAAGGTCACACAAGTTATATGGGTCAGGGGAAGAATTTGAACTCAGTTCCAGTAACTCTAGAGTCAGTGGTCACCTTTGTAATGTGCTTACTGCTTGTTATTGGTAATTTATTTAGTTCTGCCTTAAAAGTTTATCTGATGGATCGCTTTTACAGGTGGCTATTACCTTCATATTTTTTAGCAAGAAATAATAGATTCTGATTTCAAGAATTCACCCCCAAAATCAACATTAACTACCTACTGTGTGCCCAGCAGAATAAAAGTTATAAACAAAACAGCCTCAAGGGATTTCCATTCTATAAATAAAGCTCATATCATTGAGGACAATGGTGCAATAAGATTCAGAACCCAGCAGTCTTTTTTCCTTAGCAAATCCCCAATAGAGTATAATCAAAAAGGCCAGAAGGTTTGGGTTTGAATCACCACTATTACTTGTGATTTTGGGCAAGTTATTTAACCTCTCTGTGCCTCAGTTATCTCATCTGTAAAAAAGAAGATTGAATTAGTGGACTTTGGGGGATCTAAGATTTTAGGTCCATCAAGGCCCCTTCCAATTCTCTCTTCTGAATCTCCTTCTGGTCCTGATTTACCAAAGAAAATTTAATTTTGAGAGTTTTTTTTTCTCCTTTCACTTTCCTTCAGTGCTCTGGTAAAGACAGCTGTAATTTATATTGAATATTCCAGCTTGCAGGATTGCTTTCTCCTCGACCCAAAAACTCTGAACTTGGCCATTCGCACCTTGGCATGAGCTGTGGTCCCTCATTGCCTTCTCTCAAATGTGTCATTATCAAAAGCTTTTTTTCTCAACATCAGAGCTAAGGCCCTTGAAGTCCCAGAAACACCGAGGGGCAGGTGGAGGAGCTCAGGGCAGTGGGACCTTCTCAAAAACCTGAAGGAGCTAAAGGGACTGGGGGGGGGGGGAGCTTTTCAGACCCTAGTGACAGCCAAAGGAAAGACTTAGAGACAGAGTTCGGTGAGTGAGGAGCTGCCAGAGGGTCCTAGCTGGGGACACCTCCTTGGCCACCTGGTAACCCCTCTTCGACAATCCCAAGAGGTGGTGGCTATCATTGAAGGGGAACTCTCAGCTCCCAAGGCTGCTCTGTCCGCTTTCCCAGTACTCAAGTGTCTCTTACTGACCTTGACCTGGACTTCAGGATGTCTAAGATCATCTCCTGGTGCACTTCTCCCTTGGGAACCTCCAACCGGTCTGAGGCTTCTTAGTGCCTGGCTACCTTGAACCTGACTGCAGCCTTGCCCAGGCTCAGGAGCTCTCCAGCTAACAGCTGGGGGAGACCACAATGAGTTCCACCTGTCTCCACCTCTTCCACACACCCACGAAGTGGCTCCTTCCAAGCCCCACCTGGCTGGAGACCACCGCTGGGGCTGCTCAGTGGGTATCGCTGCCTCCCCATGTCAGTCCCCAGCTCTGGCTCCGGATTGAAGCTCCCAGTTTGCATCTGGCCTCAGAGGTCAACAAGTCCAATCACAAGGACCTCAAAATTCCTCGATACAATGATGAGAGTCGGAGAACCAGAATCCAAACCCTACCTGTCCTTTCCTCCCTCTGTGACCGGGGTCGGTACCTCCCTCGGGAGCCTCCAAGATGCAGTCCTGTCCCAAAGTTAGGATTCTTGGTGGGGTTTCTGCAGACTCGATCTGATAAGGGTTTTCTCCTGATTCTCTTTGTAACCTTATCAATTAAAAAAAATAGGACAAAACAATAGGAAAAACAAAATTGCTAGGGCTGGGGGGGGGGGGGGGGCTTCCTTAAAAGCCCCAGTACAGACTAGGCTTATTGTGGGCTGTCTCCCAGTGAAGATGCCGCTGGAACCAAGGATCCTTCCGGGGAGGAGGAAAAAGCCAAAATTGGAACCTGGATTGTTGGAACATGAAAGGTACTTTTTCCCCACCTCCCTGTGAGGGAGGTATTGCCTGTGTTGGTCCATATCTGCCATTTCAGTGATATGGGGGAACTTCCAGGAGAGCTCAGCAAGATCTTTCTCTCTACCAGTCTTAGAGAGGTTCTTGGGGGCCCTTTGGATGAAGTGACTTGTCCAGCCAGTCTTCTCAGAGAGAGGATTCTAATCCAGGTCTTCCTGACTGTGACACAGGCTTTCCATTTATTGTTAGCTGCCCTTTGAATATTGGGATTGTTGCCCTTATTTAGAAATGAAGAAATGGGATCAGTTCTTGCTTTCTGCCTTTTACATATGAAGGGAGGAAATTTCATAAAAGTGAAAAATCTACATATGAGAATACATGTTGTTGTTGTTGTTGTGTTCCCCCCCAAAAAGAAACCAAAGCTCTTTGTGAGTAAAGACTGTTTCAATGTATCTGTATCTCCAGCACTTAGCATTGTGATTGGTACACAGTAGGTGCTAATAAATGCTTGTTGATTGATTGGAAAGACTATGGCTAAGGCGAAATGTCAGTCATGGTTAGGACCATAGTGCTCTGAGAATCTGCTTTCCCGGTCTCATCAAACAAGAGAGAGAGAGGCCTCTGGGACAGGAGTGGGTTATCCCCCTAGGGGGATGTCTATAGAGGTCCAAAAGTTTCAGTGGCAAAATGTCCATTTCCACCCACTGGACAAGGCTGATCCCTTTCCCTCCGGCAGCCTGCCAACTGTCAGATGACAGGGATAGTGTCTTCTTTTAGTCTTGAAACCCCCTTTGTTCCTCCATCTCTGGCCACCGCAGGTGCCCTTCTTTGCCTAATGGCAAATTTGTCAATCTCTCTCTCTAAATGTGGAGCCCAGGATGGAAGACAAGACTCCTACTGTGGCCTTGCCATTATGAAGGGCCATCGCTTCCTGTGATCCGGACTCCTGGAGCCTCAGATGCTGTGTAAGTGAAATGTCATGGGAAGGAAACATGGCGACCACAACACCAAAACACAAAGGAAAAAGCCGAGCTGGAGAGCTTGTCAGTCCATTCAGAGCAGCTCCAGGGAGCACGAATGTACAGCTCTGGAGTGATTACCCAGGGCATGGCAGGTCGGGATTTACATTTGCCAAGAGGAGGAAATAAGAGAAAGAATGTGTTGGGGGCCTGAATCAGGATCACGGGACCATAGATCTGGAGTTGGAAAGGATTAAAGGAGTCACCTGGGCCATGGCCCTTTCTAGTGTGCCCCGAATCAGATTAAAATGGAATTGGGAAATATTTAACAAGTTTGATTAAAAAGAGAATCAAACATAGGGAGCTTTAGTGTGTGGTTTTCTAAATTAATATGTGGCCTGCAGGGATCCTTTGGTATTGTTTAGTACCCTACATTTCCATGTGAGTTTGCCTCTAAGGATCTAGTATAGAGGAGCAAACTGAGGTCCAGAAGATGGGATGTTTCACAATGGATAAAATGTAGCTAGGGCCCCAGGCTTCGAATTAGGGATGCAGTCAGAGAGACCCAGGAAACCTGACACAGAAGGGAAGAGAGAACTTACTAAGTTTTTGCTTCTGTCATAAGAACTGGGATTACCCACAAAAGCAACAAGAGAATCCCTGTCCTCAGAGAGTTTCTATTCTAATGGGCGAAGATCACACACAAAAGGAGCTAATATCAGGGGGGAGGGAGGCTGGCTAGGACTATTGGCTTGGACACAGTCAGAGGAGAAGGTACGGGGGAATCTTCCAGGGGGCTACTCCAGCAGCATGGTGGAGTCATGGGTTCAAATTCTTACCATCCAGTCCGTTTCCTCATCTGTAAAATGAGGTAGTTCCATTTCCTCATCTTCCACCCTTGCCAGCTCCACGTCTCTGATCTGAATCTCTCCAGTGGCATGGTACAGTAGTCTCAGTGCTGGACAGAGGCAGAAAGACCTGTTTCAATCCTGCCTCACATACTGTCAGTGTGACCTTGGGGAGGTCATTTAATTTCTCTGAGTCTCAGTTTCCTTGTCTGTAAAATCTCATAGGGTTATCACGAGGCTTTATTTAAATGTTTTACAAACCTGAAAGCTCTTATATAAATGTGACGTGAGCAGCATTGTGGTGCTTGCATCCTAGTCCTTGTCTGACACTTTGTGACCTCATTTGGGGTTTTCTTGGCAAAGATTCTGGACTTCTCTAGCTTCTTTAACAAATGAGAAAACTGAACTAGTTTTTCATTTCCTTCTCCAGCTCCTTTTACAGATGAGGAAACAGAGTCAAACAGGGTAAATGGACTTGCCCAGGGTCACACGAGTGTCTGAGTCCAGATCTGAACTCCAGTCCCCAGATTCCAGGCCTGACACTCTCCATCACCTAGCTGCCTTCCCTCTGTAGATTACCTCCAGTGGATCCAGGGTAGATCTTATTTTTTATTTGTTTGCGTGTTGTCTTTTCCGTTAGATTAGAAACTCGTTGAAAACAGGGACTATTCTTGGTCTTCTTTTGAATCTCCAGTGCTTAGCAGAGTGTCTAGCACACAGTTTAATAAATGTTTATTGACTGTCTGACTTTGTACTTTGCATTTATATTTCTACATAAATATTGTTTTCTTCCAAGAGAAAGTAATTTCTCTAAGGACAAATACAATTTTCCTTTTTTGACTCTGTATACCTTAGCGCTGAGCAGAAGTGGGCGCTTCAAAGATACTTGTTTGAGTTTCATCTCAGAGGATGACAGATGGAGAGCCAAAAAGCACGTCAGAGGCCACCTCGTCCGACTGCCTCGTTTTACTGAGGAGGAAATTGAATTGAATTGGATGTGTGAACCTTAAATGAGATCTTAAAATGTCAGCAGCGTTAAGCGGGATTCATGATTCGGTGGGGTCTGACAAGTTCTGAGCCTCACGCTAGCTTTGATATTCTCTGAGTCATTTATTCCATATTTCTCATTAGGTGGCCGGAGAAATTGTGCCCTCAAGAGCTTGTGACCCCACGGCAATGGTCCAAAGCAAGTCGCCCCTTTAATTAGGAGACTAGCTTGCTAAGATTGGTGCTTTTGATAGATTCCAAACGTTGCCATCGAACCATATGACTCACTTTGGCTAAATAGATATTTTTCCTTATTGAATTTACTTTCTCACCAGGGAATGGATTTTCTATGGAAAGGGAAGCTGTTCAATGGGACTCGGTTTTTCAAGCGTGTGCTGTGTGCTCATGTGGAGGGACAGAGACTTAGTGAGCTGGATTCTGTAAAATCCACGATTACATGGAATGGAAGGACAATAAAGAGTGACAGAGAGAGAGAGAGAGAGAGAGAGAGAGAGAGAGAGAGAGAGAGAGAGAGAGAGAGAGAGAGAGGAAGAAGAAAAAAGAGAGATAGAAAGAGGAGAGGGGGGATAGGAAAGGAGGGAAGTAAAGGAGAAGAGAGGGAAGAAGAAAGGAAAGAAGAAGAGAGGAGATTGGAGAGCAAGCAGCATCCTCAGCACCAACAACTTTTGAAGAGAATACTTTCTACTGATCATTTTACATTTTTAAGTTAATTCTGCCCAGGGACCTTGGTAGTGGAGGGGAGAGTGTGTCTTATTTTGGGAGAGGAGCAGGTGTTTGTACTTCTTTCTATATCGTCTCAGTAGAAAGCCCCATGTAAAAACTGATTGATCTTAATTATCAAAATGATATTGAGATGATAATCACTAGTTAAATGATATTTAGGAGCTTTTAGTTGGTTGGTTGATCCAGGGAAATATATAACAGGTGGGGGCTCAAGCTTATAGCATTAGAACAACCTTTGGGAAAATTTGAGGAGCGACAAATACCTAGCCCTAGGAACCCAACCTGTCAATGGAATTGGGCTTGAGAAAGAGAGCTCAGGGTTCTCCAAGCTACATATAACTTGGGTTGCCATAAAGACATATATTTCATGCTTCCAATGAGAAAAATACTTGAAAATTATTTCTTTCCACCTTGCACCCTCTGGCATTGATCATTGAAGTGATAGCCAGTTTCCAGGAATGAATCATGCTACATTTATCTACAGCAGAATGCTTCTGAATGTGTTTATGGAAGAATCCACTCACTTTGCAAAGACCATGGGCCACCTCATCCCTTTCTCCTCAGAGTTAATGTATATGTAGTAGTAATAGTTGACATTTCTATAGCATTTTAATATTTGCAAAACACTTTACAAATGTTATCTCATCTTCACGTTAACAACCCTGGGTAGTAGATGCTGTTATTATCGTCATTTTGTAGATTGGGAAACTGAGGCAAACAGAGGCTAAATTACTAAATTAAATTAGTCTTCCTAGTTCTAGATTCAGGACTCTATACACTGCATAGTCCAATATTAAAGATACAAGACAGAGGCCAAAGGCTTAGGGGCTAGTTCTGGCCCTGATACTGACTGGCTGTATGACTGACTGGCAGGTCACTTCATTTCTCTGGGGATTTGTTTTCTTATTGCAAAATGATTAGAATCGGTCTCTAAATTTCTCCTCAGCCCTAAATCCTTAAAATTTTAGAAATTTACATATTTTTATATCATCATTTCTAAATAAAACTCTTCCCTTCCCACCATCCTTTTGTAATAAAAAAGAAAAAATCCACATCAGCAGAATAATACATCAATTGTGTCTGATGAGGTGTGCAATGTACTGCACCCAGAGCACCCCCACCCCACTACAGTTTGGAGATGTGCTCTTTTGAGGAGCTTCTCACCACCTTATGTACCAAGATAGAGCAACTCCATTGGGCCCTGAGCCCTGGCTGACTCAAATGAGCTTTTTTTCCACAAGTAGGAAAGAAATACAACAGTGACTCACCTCTCAGAGGAATGGGGGAGGCTCCCTCCACTGCCAGATCTTCCTGAAGTCTGAATAATGCAGTAGGCTCTGGAGGAGGAAGTGGGGGCTGTTAATGCCAGGGAGTAAGCCCTGGTTACGCCAAGCCCCAGAGAAGCATGATTCTCCAGCCTCCTTGCTTCCTCAAGCTTGCGGGACTCACCGCCCAGCCTGCTACTGCTCAGGACTGGTGTACCCCAAAAGCCTCCCCTTCAGCCAGAAGAGAAGCCCCAGCTGGCCCAACCACCAGCTTGTGAGACCCTGGGGTGATCGAACAGATGTTGCCTCTCCTTTGGGGAGGGGCTTTTCTGAGTAATCTCTGTTCATCAGCTACTGATGTAATCAGGTTCACAGATGAAAAGCTGGAAGAGACTTAGATGCTAAGTCCACTTCCCCCATTCTCCTAAATCTATAATCAGCAAGGTGACTAGTGGAGTGATCATTGTATTTCTAAGGACTGAAGTTCAAATTCTTTCTCATTCTCTTACAAACTGTGTCACCCTGGTGTGTAATTTACCTTTATATGTTCAGTTTCCTCACCTGTAAAATGGAGATAATATGAGAATCAAATATGATCATATATGTCTCTGTGCAAGCCTTAAAGCACTGTATAAAAGCTAGCTATTATTCTGATTTTAGGTTCTAGGAGAAAAGTCAAAGGAAATAAAAAAATGAGACCTCTATATTAATAAGAATTATAATGTATACTTATAATTTGGAATCTTATGCATATTTGGATGTATTCGTTTTAGTCTATGGTTAGAGTACAATGAATGATAGAGAGAACATTGTACTTGGACAGGGCAGACCAATAACGGTCTTCATTCAGTCATTTCCCCCCAGTCTCAATTTCTACAAGTCCCTGCTTCCACTGGTGAGTTCTTTCCCAAACCTTCATTTAGGGGAAGGACCTCGGACTAGTCATCTCTCATTCTTAGTATTTAGCCACCAAGCAGCTACCTGGGTGCTCTCCCGTGAAAGTTCCTTTTTTAGGCATTGTCTTCATCTGCTGGACTGAAAACTTTTGAGAGCAAGGGTTATTTTTCTTTTTGCTTAACATAGCCTGAATTTAACACAGTACTGGTATTTAGTCAGCATTTAACAATTAAGTGATTGTTGACTGACTCACAGTTACCTAGTCTGTGAAATGGGATTAACCATATACAAGTAAACTCTGATTCTTTCTCCTGCTTTCTGTAGAAGAAGGAACATAAAAAGAAAGACTTGAGTCCAATAGGAGAAGGAAATCACACAGATTAGAAGGGATTAGTTTAGAGGTTGGTGGAATTTGAGACAAATTGAGGAATACACAATTGAGGAGCACAATCCTATACCCAGATACCCCCCATCCCAGTTTCCACTTTAAGAAAAGAGCAAGATCAGGGACAATTATGTTTTCTGATCATTTCTTTATTGGTTTTTCATCTGCACGTGTGATAAAACGGGATCCTTTTCTTTCATATATTTGTGTGTCCCTAAGGAAGTTGAATATTTTCCATTTGAAATCAGAATGTGTAATAAGATCAATCCCTAAAATTTCCATGAAAGCTGAGGCGCAATGAAGCTGACTATGAAAATGAAGTAGAGCCTTCAAAAAGCTTTCATTCACCATCCTAAAGACTGATGGTGTATCATCTTAGTGGGAACTTAGCCAGGGAACCTGAAGAGGTCAACCTCTCCTAAAGGAAAGGAGAAAACTGTTGATAAGATGAGTCTAGATAAGAAAGAAAAGGTAAGTGAAATCATTAGAGGGTTAAGAAAATTAAGGGAGGAGATTAGTGGGCAGGGCAAACTGGTAAAAACAAGTGGGCTGCTGGTCCAAGACTGAAAGGGAGAGGAGGTGCCTATAAAAATGCTGGGAGTAAGGAGAGGAAGCTGATGGGCTCATTGAGCTAGTAAGAGGTGATAATTGGCTGCAAAAGCACTTGGTTTGCAATGTAAATATCCACAAAGAGTTCAAAGAAACAAGGTTGACAAACCACTGGGGAAGTTGTGCCCTGATTTGCAATTCTTCCACAGTCTGACTTTTTGTGTTTCCAGCGTGGGAAGACCATCCCTCCTGGAGGAGAAAGTGGCAAGTCTGAGCACGCCTTTCCACACTCCGGGCTGTTAGGGAGAGTGGAGGGCTCTGCCTTGAAACAGCCAGTCAGCCAGTGAGTCAATCATTTATTAAGTGCTCGACCTGGGCTGAGTGTACTAAACATTGAGGATACAAAGAAAGGTTAAAAAATAGTCCCTCAAGAAGCTTCCAGTCTAAGGGAAAAAACAACATTCAAATAGCTACATGCAGAAAAGCTATAAACAGAATAAATTAGAGATAATTAACAGAGGGAAGCCATGAGAATTAAGAGGGATCAGGAAAGGCTTCCTGTAGGAGGTGGGATTTTGTTGTTGTTTGTCCTTTGTTTTCAACGAGAACCAGAACTTGGGACTTGAAGGAAGCCTAGGAAACTAGGAAGTGAAGTAGAGAAGGGACTCTTGCCGGGCATGGGGGACAGCCAGAGAAAATGCTTAGAAGGCAATGGAGTGTCTGATTCAAGGAACAGCCAGGAAGCCGGCATCTCTGGATGGAAGACATGGAAGGGGGGTGGAAGGTGCAGAAAGACTGGAAACATGGAGGGGTGGGGTGGGATGGGACGAGGCGGGTTTATAAAGAGCTTTGAACATCAGGGGATGTAATACTTGGTCCTCGAGGTGATGTATGAGGGAGGGGATTAGATCTTTGGTAGCAGGCAAAACCAGTTGATGTGGCTGGAAGTTGCAGAAAAGTAAATTGAGGCTTGATATCAGGGCGGGGGGAAATAGACTTGTCTGGGAATGGATGAGACAGGCACTGAATGACCGATTATCCGCATGGGGTCCCCTCCAACTCTCAAAGGCTGAGATTCAGGGACCCCCACTCAGCTAGTGTGAGCATCTAAATAGATGAAGAGCATAAACACCTGGGGAACACCCGGGTCCTGGTCATTCGGAAGGCCAGAGAGGAGAGTTCTGGGGGGATACTGTCCGCCAGTGAAGCAGCCGGTCCCTACGCCAAATGTACTCATTACGTGCTCAGCCCAGAACACAAACACTAGCGCCCTCCCTCCTGGAGCTTCCATTCTACTGGGGAAGACTAGACCCAAAGGGGAGGGGAGAACGAGGGTACGCACCTGCGGCGGGGCGGGGAGCAGAGGGCTGGCCTGGACGTGCTCCTCAAACGGACAGAGCCCTCCAGCCTCCAACGAGAGGGAAGGGCCCCGCGTGCGAGAGGCGTGGATGGGTTGTTCCAGGGCTGAAGCGATCTTTCAGCATGAACAGCGACACGAGAACCATTTTCCTACGTCCGGGCAGACACACTCGGGAGCTGCATTAAGATGATCCATGGCAAGAGGAGTTTGAGTAAGAGTGACTAGGAAATGAAATGAAGGTAAATGAGCCATAAGAAGAATAACTCGAAGAGAAAATGGATACAACATCTGTAGTGTCTCCGTGGGCGATTACATTTACAAGGTCCTTGGGCGACCTCTGCATCAGAATGCATTATGTGCAGAGAGCCGGCACCCGACGGGGCAGTGTTCTTTCTCCTGTCCCTGGGGGGAACAGGCTGGGAGAAGGCCAGAGGACAAACCACGGGGGAAAGGGCCAACGGGCCAGAAAGAGCTACCATACTTTGGCTTGGTATCCCCAGGACTTAGCTTGGTCCCCTTAAGAGAGGAGCTTAAGGGCCTTGTAGAATGAATGAGTTAATTAATTAAAAAGAGAGCTGATCATTACTAATAATATTCTATGATTTTTTACAATTTACAAATTATTTGCTGTAAAGCCATTTGCAACTCAGAGCAACTCAGAGCTAGAGAAACTTGGAAGTCATATAGTCCATCCCTTTCATTTTACATCGAAGAAAACTGAGGATCCGAATGAGTGAGACCTTTTCTTTTAGGTCCCACAGGCACCAAGAAGCAGAGATGGAATTTGGAAGCGCTCTTTCATTTGGACAATGTCCCCTGACAGCTTGGTGGGGGGATCAGAAGGCCAGTTATGGAGGCTGGAAGCCCTGGGTTGGAATATGGCACCTCCACACCATGGCTGGGGGGCCCTGAGTGAGCAGCTTATCCCTCACTGACCCAGACAAGGGTTAGGCATTAAGGATAGAAAGCCACAGGTGAAATAATCCTTGCCTTCAAGAAGTACATTCTAATTATGGAGGCTGGCCACCTTGCATCAGCAAAGAGCATTTCAGCACTATGTACTAATGAAATCAAAGGTCAGGACCGAAATAATAATAAAATTTAAGTCATTTCCATTTGTAAATTAGATAAATTTGAGCAAAATACCTCACAGTTCTGGGGCTCCTCATCTATAAGATGAGGGAGCTAGATCTACAATGTCCCTTATCAGCTCAAATCCTGTGATTTTTGACCTGTTTATATGTTATTTATTTCCCTTGATCAGGGAAAGGAAAAGTCAGCAGGACGGCAGCTGAGTTTGGGAGGGATGCCCAAGCTTTGCCGTGTTATCAGGAGGCTTCCTTATTGTCGGAAGGTGAATGTGAGGCTGGAGATAGACAGAGATGCTTGACCCAGGGTGTCCAGGTGAGTAAATTTCCACCGGACATGGGGAGGTTTCAGAGCAGATGTTCTTATCTTTAGGAGCATACGAGGGAACCAAAGCTCCTAGGCTAAAGAGAGTCATGGACCAAACTGGACCAAGCCATAATCTGTATAGTAGCACATGCAAACTTTGGGAATTGTCCATTCAGGGACCGTGTTGTGTGATTTCATTCACTCATCCAAATTCCCTTAGAGCAGGGACTTCACCTTTGTGCTCACAGTTTTTGGCCCCTGGTAGGGATTGATAAACTCTTGTTGAAGTGACTCTACTGTGTATATTCCCTTTTCCTCTGTAACTGCGTCATGGATACTTCAGGGATCTGTCATTTCACAAAGGAGACCTGTATCCTTCATCCAAAGGGATCTTCAACCCTTCTAGAGCTTAAATAGGAAGAACTCTGATCAATTTAATGAGTTTATGTGGCGGAAAACCTTTGAAGGAGACTTCTGATTGTGTCTCACAATGGTCAGCATGGCTATGCCTTTTGCTGCCTCATAGAGGATGGTGTTGATAATTGAGGAGCAACTGGCTTGGATTCCTGTGGAACCGATTTATGTGGCTATATGTTTTATGTGGTCCCTCTTTGGGCAACGTGATATAACCAGCTCTTTGGTTATAGACTAGGTTTTCCCTTTTTATCCTCAGCATCAGTCCTGGTGCCTGGTTAAAGAGCAGGTGACTGACTGACTAAGGGCTAGCTTGGGGAAGAGCCACATCAAGGGCACGTAATGTTGCCCACATTGTCCAAGAGGAGAGTTTCTAGACACCGAGGTCTTGAACCCAACCTTGAAAAGGCCCCGAGATGGCAGCTCTGGAGATGTGACTCACATGGTCCAAACTGTGTGAATCCCAGATCCCCACTCTCTACTACATAAATGAGCGCAGATTTCTTGGACAGCACGATCCTATTACCTAGCCTTTTGTAGAGAGAGAGGAGGTTCCTGGGGAGGATCAGCCTTGAGATTGTCTTAGCAACCCCAAGTTTGAGAACTGGGGGAAATCGAGCCTTTTGGATAAAAGGGGACCACTCTGAGCAGCACCAACGTTTTGGAGAGAGTACAATAATTTGCTCTGATTCCCCACAGGTAGACTTGGTAAGAAAAGGGGAAAATATGCATTGTTCTCTTCACTATTATGGTGTATTATTCAGGGACTGAATCACCTGGGATACAATGGGAAGGGGTTGCCTGTCTACCCACCTGAGGTTTGTGTCCTTTTTGGAAAGCTATAAGGCTGGATGCCTGCATGGGACCCTAGAACAAGGCATTAGTCTCCCCAGTGTCAGAGCAAAGCCAAGGGCGCTTCCTTCCCACATGGTCCAAAAAAGATCGCTGAGTAGATGGTGGAGCTGTTAAGACTAAGGAGATGAAGTTGGGTGAGCTTATCAAGTTACCGAGGTGATAATTGGCTGTGAAAGTTTTGAACAGGTGCTCGGGGTTGAGCTGTAAATACCTACAAATAGTTCAAAGAAAAAAGGTGAAAACCTCCAGTTCTGAAGAACGGGGAAATTGAGCCCTGACTTACGTTGTCTGTACTTGATAATTGCAATTCAGCTACAGTCGAGTGCCTACTATCTGTGCGCAAAGTAGAGTGTGAGAGGTTTAGTAGGGAGGGGATAGAGAGAGGAGCTAGTATGACAAGACTGGGTGCAAGCAGGGGTCTCCAGGGGGAAAAAGGAGAATCTCCAGGATAATAGGGGCCGCTTCCATTGTCAATCTCAAGTTCTTTTCTATTGTGGAACAAATCAAAATCCTTTAAAATAGTATTTTAAGACTGGAACCTCCATGGTAGAGGTGGAAGTGCAATTCATCAGAATACTGGGGCTGCCCATCAAACAACCCCCAAACTGTTTCCTTTTAGAGAATCACAGGCTAGGGCCAAAAATGGATTGCCTACATGGAATGAAGGACTCACTTTTTTTTTAAAAGGACTCACCAAAATGTGAAAAACTGCCTCCTTGCAACCCCAAGAACATTTTTCTTCTAAGGGGAGAATAGATCATGAGGTGATATGATGAGTGTGAAGGCTTTTAGGAGCCTGAGAACTTGTGGGATACCCAAGAAGGAAGAGAATTGGATGCATTAACTACTGTTACTTATGTTAAGGTTGTCCTATCCTTACCATATAGACTGTTATTATCTTGAGTGCTTGTCTAGGTGCTGAATCTTCTCTCTTAGCCCCATGCTAATGTGAGCTAGAATCAAGCTATATTTTGAGATTTCCCAGATGCAAAACAGATTAGGGGCAAAATAAGCAAGAGAGTGATTTGAGATAGAAAGAGTTGCCCTAAGATCAAATCTGGTCTTTGCAAAAATCAGAATTTGGCACATTAGCCATGGATCGTATTCAACAAATGATTGTGGCTAAAAATATATAAAAAAGTATCTCCCCACCTATTGCTGCAGTGAGTTGTGTCTAACTCTCATTGACCCCATTTGTGCTTTTCTTGACATTTCCTTCTTCAGCCCATTTTGCAGATGAGGAAACTGAAGCAGACAGAGTTAAATGCCTTGTCCAAGGTCACACAGCTAGCAAGGCTCTAAGGCTGGATTTGGACTCAGGTCCTCCTGACTCCAGGATTGGCACTCCATCCATTCCCCATTTATAACAATAACAACACCACCTGACACTGACATAGTGATTTAAGGTTTTACAAAACACTTTTATCTACTGTATTTCATTTCGTCCTCACAATGCCCCTATAGGGTATGTACTATAGGTACTACTATTGTCTCCATTTGACAGGTGAGGAAACTGAGGCTGAGAGATAAGAATGACGATAATAAATGCCACTTGTGTGGACTTACAAGGCATTGTATCTGTGCGTGATATACGCCAACATAATCTGTGTCCCAGAGCTTGGAGTTTGGGAGATGGGGAGAAAGCTGTAGTTCTGGGTGAGGGGCAGGGTCCTCTGCACTTCTCCCCAAGCTGGCGGAGATGACATGGCTTCAGAGAGAGAGAGAGAGAGCGCTCTAGACCATAGAAGTCTCCATCAAAGAGACCCTCTGAGCAGGAGGGATGAGCACCTTTGGTGGCCCGGACCCTGATGGCTTCTGGGGAAGCTGGTGAACTCCATCTCAGATATAGCTAAGTATATAAAATATAATTCATAGGCTTGGAATAACGATGTATTTTTTTCCTGGTCTTGCTGAAATCTATCCTGGATGTCTTAAAGGTCCATGGACTCTCTACTCTGGGGCCACCCTTTTCATTTAGATCAGCAAACTTCTGCCCGTGAAAGGGAAATTTCTTTCTCAAAGTCATCCAGGCAATTAAGCAGGGAAGCAGAATGCTGGGCCTGGAGTTAGGAAAACCTGAGTTCAATCAGGTTCACTTCCCCCCCCCTCTCCCAATCAAATCACTTAATCACCACGTTCCTCAGTTTCCTCATAATAATAATTACGGAGATAATGCTAAGCTCTCTCTCTGGGGGTCATTGTCAGAATCCAGTGCCCCATGCTATCTCTCCATTAGCGATTATTGTTACCATCCTTGTAATTATCACACGGCAGAGCCCACCTTCCACCCCGAGTCCTCTGCAGCAAAGGCAGCGAGTGTCCTCTGGGCCCCGCTGGCTGGCCTCTGCTTCCCTGCCCCTGCCCTGAGAGGCTCGGGGCACCCGCAGTGCCGGAGAGGGGCCGGGCTGTCGCTAACCTCTGCCAGCTTTAATTAGGATGGCCTCCTGCCAAATGAGATTCACCCCCGCCTCTGCTTTCTAGTTAGCATTCCTTGTTGGAAGCCGCAGTCTCCCCGTTACAAGTTGTAGGAAGAAAGCTTGCCAGGCTTTTACAAAGAACCCCGCAGATTGCCGGATCGTGCTGGGATGCATTATCTCTCTCCCTTCTCTCCTGTATTATTTTTAACCTCGGTGCTTAAGTTGGGCTATCCCTCATGAGCCGGCTGAATGTGCTCTGCTGCTGGGAGAATAGAGTTGTTAAGGCAGAGACAAGAAGCTTCCCCGCTCCCTTTCAAAAAGGGGCAAGGGCCTCGTATTTACGGTAGCAGGTGCAACCTGGGCCGACTTTGAACGTGACACGGGTGGATACTCTAGTCTGGGGGGAGAGGCAGGCTCTGGAGTTGGAGGAACTGGAGTGCAAGTTCCTCATCTGATGGCTCTGACTGGTGTGACCTTGGATAACTCAACCCGGCTCCCCTGGGCCTCCATCCCCATCTGCAAACCGAAGGGGTCGCGCCCGCCCAAAGGGATCAAAGGAAGAAGAAAGGGACTGCTATGTACGTAAATATTTATAGCAGCTCTTTCTGGGATGGCAGAGAACTGGAAACCGAGGGATGGCTGAATAAAAGATGGTACCTGGAAATAATGGACTGTCACGGAGCCACGAGAAAGGAGGGAAGGGTGTTTGGGGGAAGCCTGGGAGAGCTCACATGAACTGACGCACACAGAACTGGGAACACACTTGATCCGACGTAAAGACAAGTAATTTTTAAAGGCCTCAGGATCAGGGCCATGCAAACACCCAGCATGATCCCAGAGCATCAAGGACAAAGTTGGCCATCTGCCTCCTGCTAGAGAGGACGCAGGATGAGATGTCTATTTTAGACATGACCATGGTGGGAATATATTTTTCTTGAATGTGCATATTTGTTTTCTTGTTTTTTCTAATTGAGGGGGATGTGGGAGGGAGAGAAAACAAATGCTTATTAATTGAAAAGAAGCAAAATAGAAGTTACATGTAAAAAATAAACAAAAAGAAAGAATTGGGCTCAGTAATTTCTGAGAGTCTCACCAGCTCCAGCTCTGTTCCTATGAATCTTTATGAGTAAATTATTAAAAAAAAAATGTGACTGACTTAAAAAAAGAGCATTTTCACTTCCCCAAACTCCCTTTCCCAAAGGAATTTCTACTGACAACAAAGACATTTAGTTAAGAAAAATAAAATCATTTCATGGCAACACGCATTTATTAAACACCTACAATGTTCCAGGCACTGTAGCAAGCTCTGGGAAAAAAGTCCAAGACAGTCCCTGTCCTCAAGGAGTTCACAGTCTAATGGAGGAGATGGCACTTTGTCTCGATGTGTCAACAACAAGATCAAAGAGGACAAATTGGAAATATCTTAGAGGGCAGAAGGTGGGGTTTACTGGGGACTAGAAGGAAGTCGGTGGGCCCAGCTGAGTGAGGTAGAAGAAAGAATGTTTCCAGATATGGCCAGAGACGCCATACGGAGGAAAAAATGTGGAAGGGGTGAAGGGGAGACTGGAAAGCCAACACAGGATTTGAGGAGAGAGGGAGTTAACCGGGGCACATGAGGAGGAGGGGCTGAGGTAGGCAGACCCACCATCAGGTTACCTACTGCACTGTTGCAATTGCTTATGAATGAGTGATGGTGACCTGGTCAGTGGAGACGAGGAGGTCCAGGGGAAAGTCAGAGGCAGAATTGACTCTTTGGATATGGGGGTAAGACAGTAAGGAGCTGGGAGCCTCAGTTTCCCCAGCTGTAAAGTGATTGGGTTGGACTGGATGCTTTCAGTCCAGCTCAGAACCCTGGAACTTTCATGGCTTTGGAGAGAAGGGGAGATGCTTCTCCAGCAGGCCTCTGAAGTAGACTTGTTCTGAGTTCCAATCTTACTCCCTTCACGTCATTCAATCCTATTGCATTGTTCTGATTTTGCTTGCTTATGTTCCTCTGAGTTGGTCCATGCCGGGGTCAGGAACAGAACTGGTATGTCATGCAGACTCGGAAGCCTCTCCAGCGCTCCCTCTGCCCGACTTCCCCGAGTGGATGGGCTGGGCAAACATCCAAGGCACATGGACAGCTTTTCTTTTGTAATAGAGAGACAGAGAGATAGACAGACAGACATCGAAAGACAGACATGTAGATAGATAATAGATAAATAGAAATATAGACATAGGCAGAAAGACAAACAAATAGATAGACAGAAAGATAATTAAACAGATAAACAGGTAGGTAGAGAGATAGACAAGTAGGTAGATATAGATAGATGACAGATTCATAGAAAGACAGGTAGATAGATAATAGATAAATAGAAATATAGATATAGACAGACAGACAAACAGACATGGAAAGACAGAGAGAGATAATTAGACAGACAGGTAGATAGATAGGTGATAGATAGACATTCGCAGATAGATAATAGATAAACAGAAAGATAGAGAAAGACAGAAAGACAGAGAGATAGAAAGACAATTAGATAGACAGGTAGATAGATAGGTGGACATTCACAGACAGAAAGACAGGTAGATAGATAATAGATAGATAAATAGATACATTCATAGACAGAAAGGCAGGTAGATAGATAATAAGCAAATAGAAAGATAGGTAGATAAGTAGAAAGATAGATAGACAGACAGATAGGTAGATAGATAGATAGATAGACAGGTAGACAGATCTGTAGATAAACAGGACAGGTAGATAGATAGGTAGATAGATAAATAGAAAGATAGACAAACATAGAAATAGAAAGTTAGGTAGATAGCTGGCTAGCTAGCTAGATAGACAGACTGATAGACAGACATTTATAAATAGAAGGACAGGTAGATAGATAGTAGGTAGACAGATAAATAGAAAGATAGACATAGAAATAGAAAGTTAGACAGACAGATAGGTAGACAGACAAATAGATAAAGACAGACAGGTAGATAGGTAGGTAGATAGACACATTCATAGAAAGACAGGTAGATAGATAATAGATAAATAGAAAGATAGACAGACAAATAGAAAGATAGACAAGTAGATAGGTAGATTGGCCTGTAGATAAACAGAAGGACAGGTAGGTAGATAAATAAATAGAAAGATAGACAGAAATAGAAAGTTAGACAAACAGACAGCCAGGTAGATAGCTGGCTAGCTTGCTATCCCCCAAGGATAGCTCCAAACTTCCCGGAGCCTTTGGGACACCCCGTATTTCTTCCTTGTAGTCTCTTCCTCCCCACATTCCCAGTGGAATGGTCTTGAGAGGGCCGGGAACGCTTCATTTTGGATCGGATGTTCCTAAAGCCCAGGGCCTAGAGTGTGGTGAGAGCTGGGGATCGGCCTGGGATTTCGCTGATACAGGACCCTCCCGGGGAGGCCATTCCCTCCCCCAGTGCAAGTCAGGACCTCCCTAGAGCAGGGGTGCTTGGCCTTTGGGGTGTCATAGATCCCTGCTCCAGGTGACGCTCCAGAGCTCTCTCAGGATGAGGTTTTTATTTGTACTGTGTGGACTTATTTATGTACGTTACTTACTAGCGCATAAATTAAATACGGAAGATGACTAAGGAAACACAATCTTGAAATACAGTAGCAGAATATTTTCGAAATAAGCTCACGGAGCCCTCTTTGGAGCCCCTTGGGACATGACTTGCTTCGGGTCACAGTCCCTGGGTGCCGTGGAGGGACAGAGCCTTGGTCCTCCCGTTTGGGGGCGGTTGGCTCTTCCCTCTGCCACAATTGCTCCAGGACCTGTTGAGGGGCTGATGGAGTTTACCAGAGGAACCCAACCCATGCCCCAATGAGAAACCTACAAAGAAAAGTTCTAGCGGGTGAATACACTGACTACGGGGGAATCCGGGAAGGCATCCCAGAGGAGACGGTCTCTAAGAGGGAGCCTTGAAGGCAGTAGTGAGTGTGAAAGGCTGGAGCAGCTCCATCCTAAAGTGAATTGACAGAATTGGGAGATGGAGAGAGACTCGCTGTTCTGCGAAGCCGGAGCAGTTCCAAGAGTTGGACCGGGGAGGGCAAAGAAATAACCTACTTTCTCCCAAAGGCTTCGAATGCCGCACTAATGGCAGTGACAGCGAATCCTGTCAGGGGGGTTAAGAGGAGCTTCATTGCACAGTCGAGGAAAATAAGAAGGTGGTCGCCCCATCTCATGTCAAGAAATGGCAGCCAGTCACCAAGCACTGAAGACTTCTTCCCGATCTCTTCTGCTGCAGTGTTTTATCGGTGTAGGCTAAGACTAGGGTTATAATCCCGGTGTTCGTGGGCCCCCCCCCCCCGAAGTCTGCGGGCAGATTTCAGGGGGTCTGTGAAATGAATGGGAAAACACACACACGGCTTCCCATACATATAATATGGGCTTCCCAATAATATATGTTGCATATATTCTACATTCATATATCTTATTGTATATGTTATATATTATTTTAAATCTATGCTAAATCTGTGCTTATATATGACCTTTATTTAGCTACAGTCGAGCCCTCCCCGAAGATAGCACTGGGGTATCATTGGCCCGGATGGGGCCACGACCTCCAAGTGAAGTTAAGAGCCCGGGGCCCCGCGGCCTGCCCCGTGTCCCCCTCCCCGCCTGCCCCCACCCCCCCAGCTTGCCCTGTGCCCCGCGGCCTGCTGTGCCCCGGGGCTTTCTTTCAGTGACACTTTCCCTTTGACGCGGCTCCTCCAAGGAGAGCCAAAGCCTCCGCAACGCGTTTTCGGAATAACGGGGGACCCCGCCGCCGGGAGCACGGGACGGCCGCGCGCCCCGGGGCTCCCTGACAAGGGGGGCTTTCGGGAGCGGGGCTCGCCCCCGAGCGGACGGGATCCGCGGGGTCGTGCGGCTCCGGGCCTTCGGATGCTAATTAGGCACCGTTGCGGGGAAACTGTTCTCATCTCATTGGGTAGTAGCGCGGGGGCATTACCCCAGCCGACAGGCGCACTGCGGAGGAAAGGGGGGAGGAGGGGAGGGGGAGAGGAGGAAGAGGTGGAGGAGGAAAAGGAGGAGGAGGAGGAGATGAAGGGGAGAAGGAGGGAGACGAGGAGTGGGGACACGGAGGAGGAAAAGGAGGAGGAGGGGGAGAAAGAGGAGGAAGAAGAAGAGGAGGGGGAGGGGAAGAAAGAAGAGGAGAAGAAGGAGGAGGGGATGAAGTAGAGGAGATGGAGGAAGAAGAGAAGGAAAAGGAGGAGGAGAAATAGGAGGAGGAGCCTATTAACAAATGCATTTCCTCACCACGCGGGAGCTGGGGATTGTGGTTGGGTGAGGAGATCCTGGTACTGCTGGCTCTCTAAAGCGCCCCGTGGAGCCGGGATGGGCCAGCCTCCCTCCAATCACTCCGAATGCGGTGGCGGGGAGGGGGGGTGGGTGGATGAGACGGAGCCCATATTGGTTCCGAAATCCAAGCCCGAGCGGCGTGCGCCCAGCCACTGATGCAGGGGGAGGAGACAGAAGAGACCTCTCTCCTGTCTGCAGTCGCAACCTTTTCCCAATCCATCTCTGACATGGCTGCTGCCCTGATCCTGCTCCCTGTGCCCGGCCGGGACCGGGGCATTTCTCTGCTCAGAAACTGACTCCGACACTAAGTCCTGAATCAAGTCCAGGCTACTGACCCCGGGGATCAAAACCCTCTCTAGAAACCGAGTCCAAGCTGGGTCCCCCGCTGCGTCTCTTCACATGGCCTGTGTTTTAGAGGCATCTAGGTGGCCCGGGGACAGCCGGAGTGCCAGGACTCATCTACCTGGCCTCAAAGCTGGCTTTAGACACCCATTAGCTGTGCGATCCCTAGCAATTTATTTGTTCGCCTCAGTTTCCCCATCTGTCAAATGAGCTAGAGAAGGAAATGGCAAACCAATCAAGAAACATCTTCAAGAAAATCCCAGGGGCAGCTAGGTGGCAAAATGCATAGAGCACCAGCCCTGAAGTCAGGAGGACCCGAGTTCAAATCTGGCCTCAGACACTTAACACTTCCTAGCTGTGTGACCCTGGGCAAGTCATTTAACCCCAATTGCCTCAGCAAAAAAAAAAAAAAAGAAAAAGAAAATCCCAAATACCACTGAACAACAGGGAGTGCAGCAAACAGAACACCAGACCTGCAATCAGGAAGATTTAAATTCAAATCTGGCCTCAGACAATTAGACTCTGTCTTCCTCAGTTTTCTTAGTTGTAAAATGGGAGTAATAACACTTACCTTCTAGGGCTGTTGATTTAAAGAGATCTTTGTAAAGCACTTAGCATATTGCCTGGCACATAGTAGGTGCTATATAAACATTTACTTCCATCCCCCTTTCCTTTCTAACACTATCTGCATCCAGAGAGAGAAATGATGAATACAAATAAAGAATGTTTTTTATGCATACATATGATGACATATATGTGCATGTGTATATACATATAAAATATTTCATGTGTGGGTATATGTATATATACATGCTTGTGTCTACATATGCATGTATATAATGTACAATGGCAGCCATATTAGGGGGCGGAAGAAAAAACTTACATGAGAACTTGATTATATATTTAAAAACCAGAGCATTTTTTTCTTACCCATGTTAGAGAAATGCTTGTTTTATTTCTAAAGTTCAGAATAAAATAAATAAAATTTAGAGAAATTAAACAAATTGAAATTTTAAAACATTAGAAAAAAATTCATGTTCTCTCATCCTCTTGCCTTTCATGATGTCATCCCTGTAGCTAGATTATATTCCACCCTACCCCATCTTCACTTGTCAGCATCCTTCCTTTCCTTTAGGCTCCACCCCAGATGCCCTCTCCTCTCTGGAGTCCCCCAGTGGCTCATCACCTGCCCTGCGCAGAGGAAAGCCATCTCTCACCCCCACTCTTTGTCCATGTTTGAGCCATGTACTTAGTTAGTGCTAAGTCAAATTCTTCTGAGTGGTCCTGGATCTCAGCTGGGACGCTCCAACGTTTCAGGGCTCCATGCAGCTAGCCCAGTGTCTTCCTCAAAGGCAGAACCCATCCTCTATCAAGGGAGAATTCCTCTATTCTTTTTATACTGAATTATATTTGATCTTGGAGAAGAATATATATGTAATGTACGTATGTCTCTCTCTGTGTGTGTATAATAGGTGTATTTATGCATATGTACATGTATCTCCCTGTTTTAATCATGCATTCACGAATTAAAATTATTTAACTCGCATTACGAGCCAAGCCTTGCGCTAAGTGCCGGAGACACACACAGAAAAGGTGAGACAGTCCACATCCTCTAGTAAACTAGATTCTATTAGGGGATGTCAGCCTCCTGACACGTATGGGGAGGGTTGCCAAAGCAGGCTGTTTTGATCAGGGCAGTCAAAGAGATGAGGGATGCAGATATAGTAGAATTGATTGACACCTCCTTTCTAGGAGCAAGAGGGTATAGATTTAATTACAGCTGAAGAGTCACACTTGGCAACATGGCAAGAAGCTGTCTATGTATGGTCAGGTGGGGAGGGCCAGTCTGGATGTGACCTTCCAGCTCCCTGTGGGAGGGGGCGGTGATGGCAGGACAGGGGCATCATGGCAGCAGCTAAGTGGTGCCGTGTGACTCATTAGAGATTGTCAAACAAGGCCATCCCGGTTGTATCTTTCAAAGGATCTTGTATAATTTTGACGTGCGTGTGGAAGAAAGATTGTTGAAAGAGTCTCTGAAGTGATCTTTTGCTCTACCAAATCAAATGCATTAGTATAGTTTAAAAAAATCAATAATTGCAAATTGTAGGCTAGCAAATATCATTTACGCCAAGCTGATCTCCACACTCAATTCCTCAAATGTCTTTAGATTATTCACCTAGTTTGGTAAATAATTTTTACCACTGTAGTCTCCTGATTGGCCGGGTCCCGAAGCCTGGCTTAATCTTGCCCTTGGGGTTTTAGGAATATTCCTGAGGAGCCAGAGATGAGTCTTTAATACTCAAGCTTTCTTTCCTTATATGCTTCCCGAATATTATTAATTAAGGATCATTTAGTCAACCAGTTTGATGTAACTTTTAAAAAGGGGTACTATGGATAGAACAGTGGTGCTAGAGTCAGGAGAGGAGTTCAAATACAGCCACTTAACACTTCCTACTTTTGTGATCCTGGGCAAGTCACTTAACTGTAATTGCCTCTAGGAAAAAAAAGAAAAAGAAAAAAAAACTAAGGTGATATATTTAAAATAGCTAGTACAAAACAAACTTCCTCTTCCAAAATTTTTTTTTTTATTTAATAGCCTTTTATTTACAGGTTATATGTATGAGTAACTTTACAGCATTAACAACTGCCAAACCTCTTGTTCCAATTTTTCACCTCTTACCCCCCACCCCCTCCCCCAGATGGCAGGATGACCAGTAGATGTTAAATACATTAAAATATAAATTAGATACACAATAAGTATACCTGACCAAACTGTTATTTTGCTGTACAAAAAGAATCAGACTCTGAAATATTGTACAATTAGCTTGTGAAGGAAATCAAAAATGCAGGTGGGCATAAATATAGGGATTGCCTCTTCCAAATTTTTGTCACACTCTCCCACAAAAACACACAATGTTTGGGGCAAAATGGCCACTTAATGGGCATATGTAGTAAAGGGGTAACTCATAGTTCCTTATTACCAGAAGTCTTTTTCTCCTATATATGGGGGGGCACGGTGTGAGTAGTTCTCTGAAAGTATTGTATTTTAAATACTGTGCATCGTTGTTCATCTGTCCTGGACTCCTGTTGTAGATAATACTGTTAGCTGCCCTGGGGTTACGGCTTGGACACTGATGGGAAGTTGGGAAGTCCCAAATCCACTGATTTTCTGAAGCTTGAAAGAAATGTAAAACAGAACCAGCCAGAGTGTGTATGGGGGAAGAGTGGAGAGGAAACATCTAAAAGCCACAACTGGGGTTAAGGCCTATTCTGCTTCCCATCCCCATTTAAAGTAATTCCTTCTTTGAGGGTTTAGCCGAACTCCATGCTTCCTTCGACCTTACTAATGAATTCATGTATAACTAGCTTGAAATTTGCTAGAGGGAAGGACTTTTCACACTTAGTCTTACATGTAGAAGGAAAAGTTGGTAAGACTGTTATTCTCCCAGTCACCATTTTGGTGAATGGGGATAATGTCTAGTACCTTCTGACTTTTTTTTTAATGAACATAAGACATGTTCCTGATATTTAGGAGCAAAGTTTCTATATATGAATCAATCGATCCAACTCATGTCTTTCCTGAGCTCTGACCCCACTGGGCATCATCAGCTTAGCTCTGGGCGCCCACTTCCTGGTCTTGCCCCCTTTTCCCTGAACTTCCAATTTGGGGAGTGGAACATCCTGGCAGGCCAAAATACCCCATCTGGGACCCCGAGTTCTTCATTTCCCATTCTGGGAGTTATTCTGATTCCTTGTTCATGTTTCTTCTTCCTGTCACTTCTGTGGGGATTTCTTTCTCACTTTCTACTGTCAATCTGCATAGAGGAGATAAGAGGGACTGCAGGCCTGGCACATAGTAGGATTCATTTGTGGATCCACTACTCTGTACATGTATTCAATAAACTCTTATTAAGCACCTACTATGTGCCAGGGACTAGGGCTACAAAGATGTAACCTTCTCCACTCCTGAGACGCTTACGTTCTACAAGCTGTTCTAACAGCCTACTGTTTGGGCTGGGATAAAAATAGGACCGTCCCTGACCCCTCACAAACGACGTCCCGGGAGGGCTGGCACTGTCCTTGTTTTCCTGTTGGGTGGAAGGCAGCCCGGGAGGGAGCCTGTGGCGGCTGTGTGAGTCTGAGAAGCTGCCGGTGATTCAGGAACCCCTTCTCCCCCTCAATCAGTCCAGATCATGAGAATCGGGTCCCGAGTTCATTTCAGCCCCACAACAACCGCGTTTCCAGCAGGGCTTTCTCTGTGGCTTCTGGCCAGTGGCCGCCGGAACCTCCACAGCGCCTCGGTGCCCATGCTTGACCTCGCTTACCAGACACAAGCGACCACCCTGGCCTTGGTGGGACCGCTGGGAGTGGGGGTGGGCAGGGGGACCTGCGGGCCAAGGCCCCCCAACGTGGCCATCTCCGCAGGCCTTTGTCTCCTGCACAGAAAACGCTTTGGTTCAAAGCTGGTTCCCTAAAACGTCCCAAGCGACGGGGCCCGGCTGACCTGACCGGCCACTGCGCACCCCAGCAGCTCCGAGGGTGCAATCCCTGGGATGGCGTTGGTTCTACGGGAGCCCCTCCCCCGCCTCTGCAGCGCCCCTTCCCACTGGCCTTTTCCCTGTCCTCATGTCAGAAGCTTACCTCTGGGCTCCCCCAGGCCTTAGAACCCCTCCCTGCGCTTCCTTCTATGGGTGCCTTTGCTCCTCCCTCTCCGGCAGGATCCCCATGTAGCTATGTGTGCGTAAAAGCATGTCCATGCACACTTTTACATACAGGCATGCTCAGGCGCACACGTGTAGATACTGCAGGTTCACACACACAGATGTCCAGACTCATCCACACGTGTGTATGCACAGCCATGGCCACACAACTCCTGTATATACAATACTTCAGCACACGTGCATGTATGCACAAGCATGCTCAGGCGCACTATGTGCACACATGAGCAGGTTCAGACATACACTATGTAGATACTTGCATGTTTGGGCACATGCACGCGCGCACACACACACACACACACAAATCTGTTCATGCACACAAGCATGGTCATGCACAGCCTTTAATACCTCCCCTTGCCTCTCCTGTTGGGAGGTCAGGTTCCTTGAGGGCAGAATTGGGCTCTGTTTGTCTTTGCCTCCCAGAGAGCCCAGATGCTAGCCCAGGCCAAGGGCTGCTTAGAAGATGGAGCATGGAGAGATCAGCCCGGGCTTCCACATTTGGTCCCTCCTGCAGGTAATTTTGCTGAACTACTTTTCGTGCAGATACATGTGTGTATATATGTATGTATGCAGGTATGTGTGCATTTCCAGAATAGGAGGGTGTATTTCCAGAAGTCACCGAGTTAAAAAAAAAATACAGAATTGAAGCTTATTGGCAGAAGAAAGGAAGAAAAAGCCTGACATATTGCAGAGTTTGCTGAAAAGAACCAGTCTCTTTGCCCCAAACAGGATGACATCAAAGATGGCCAGTGAAAGATCTGAGGTCATCTGCCTGCTGGATGCAGGAGTGTCCACACAGAAGGAGGAGCCTGAGCAGTGGGCGCAGCAGTGTGCTCTGCGTGCTATCGGCCGAGAAGGGGGACTTGAAGACTCCAGAACGTGCGATGGTGGGACCTTATCCTCCACTTCAGAGACTGTTACCCAGTAGCTTGCCATCTGGTGCTAAAAGGTCTTTTTCATTGGCTCTTGAGCATTTCCTGAATGTGAAACCAAAGGTCTCCAACAGAGGCAATGGAGCTCTCTTGGCGGTGCCGTAGGTGGAGGAGGGCCCTTGGATCTTCTCTCTGGTCTGGTTGCCATGTGGCCATGAGCCCATGGCATCTTTTCTTTCTTGTCTTTTTTGGCTTTTCTCCTTTTCTGATCTTTGATAACTGAGCATCAGGAATGAGACCGAGCCGCTGGTAAACTTTGGAAGCTTCAAAATATTCTCACCAGACTCACCAGAAGTCCAACCAGTGGAATCCAGCCCAGAGGGCTCACGGGAGCTCCAGAGGCTGAGCCAGGTGAGGAGCAACCAGCTTGACCCAGTCCAGAAGGGAATCGATCTAGCAGCTATCACACATGTTCTGCAAACACAGGAGCGATTCCTCCATCAGCTATGACCTTTCTCTAAGAAAAACTCGGAAGAGGGATGGCTGCATCCATCCTTTTGCTCAAAATCATTCTCCCCAGGAATTGAGGAGCTGGAGGAGAGGAGGATCTCAGTTTGAGAGGTGTAACTATACTTTGATTCTTGCAGTGCATTTGTAACAGAGAGACTTGTCAATCTCCTTGTTCATAAGGGAATTCAAGCTTATTTGTCCACGGATATTAGGGAGACGGTCACTTGTTGCTGGACATTGGAAGGGACATACTGGAAGATTAGCCATCTTCAAGCCCTCAGAGTTACCCCCAGGATCCTACCACCACATTTTGGGGACCCAACCTGCTCCTCACGTATGATTTGGTGAGAAAGAGCCCAGTCTGGGCTTAGTAAGAAATATCAAAGAGCCAAGAGACAACCTCCAGAGGGTAGATTCTCTCCATGGGATTTATGCAAAGTCATGAGTAAAAACCCCACAGGAGAAGAGAACAAAGACCAGCTGTGATCTGCAGGGGTGGGATGGAGGAGGATCCACATCAATGACATCACGAATCCATTGAAGTATTGAATTACAAATGAGTGTATAAATAAATAAATGACTCTGGGGGTGGGTTACTCACTCAAGGTTACTCATTCTCTCCTTTGTTTTCTTTTTCTTTTAATAAAAATTTTCTCTGTAATTTGTGAACCTTGTGCTTTCAAGGGGGGAGCTGCTCTCAGGGAGGGAGCCTTGTATTCATCTTCCCAGGTTCTTTGGGTGGGAGCTCTGAAGTGAGAGTGAGGAACCCTTCTTCCCCCCCCCCCCCATATACCCTGTTGTTTTTTTTTTTTTTCTTGCCATGGAAACTTTGAAACAAAGGCTATTTCCTCATTGAAGTTGGATGGGGCTTCTTGATGACTCAATTTCTCAATTGTAAAGTAGAGATTAATAGCAATTGCTTCACAGGATTTTCGTGAGGATCAACTGAGATCATATAATACACATGTACATTATACATATGTATATATTTATCAATATATATCTATGGCTATAACTATAGCCATATATCAGTTTTCAAACCTTAAAGTGTTACATAAATGCTATCCATTGGACCCTATTTGGCGTCCTCATCTCTGACCCATCTCCCTCCAGTTCCCTTCCCAACTACCTTGCATTTACCAATTTTGTATATTCATACACAGAGAAACATATGCATGGAGATACATTTATTAAGCACCTACTATATGCCAGGTACTGTGCTAAGTGCTGGGGATACAGAGAAAGGCAAAAGGCAATCCTACCCTGAAGGAGCTCACAGTCTAATGGGGAAGACAATATATGACATAGAAACAAGATACGATAGAGGGTAAGTGCTACCCCTGAGGGAAGGCACCTGTAAATGCTTAGGGGGTGCCATGGTGCATGTTGAGGGGAAGGGTAGAGCAAAACTCATCTTCCTAAGTTCAAATCTGGCCTCAGATACTTATTAGCTGTGTGACCCTGGACAAGCCACTTTATCTCAGTTTCCTCATCTATAAAATGAGCTGTCAAAGGAAATGCCAAATCATTCAATGTCTTTGCCAAGAAAATCCCCAATGGGGACACCAAGAGTCAGATACAACTATAACTGAACAACAACACTAGGAAATAAAATGGTTCCCCCAATAAAATGTACTTAACTCCTCAAGGTTAGGGGCTACTTTCCTTGTGTATCCCCAGTGATGAGCAAAATGCCTGGCAAATAACAAGCTCTTAGCAAAAGTTTGTTCATGGAAAAACAGATGCATTTCAACTTCTGGAAGCCTCAGGACACTAGGGTTGTTTGGAATCGCTGCAAACCAGAAGCAGAGGGGTTTTGAAGATGGAATACATTTTTAAGGTGCCTGTGGGACCTGATGCTCTCTGAGGTCCCTTCCTTCTACAAATCCATGAATTCATGAGCTTTATGTTAAAAGGTGCAAATCAAGGATATAGGGCATAGTAATGCATGGGGAAGGAGCTACCCCAGAGCAGAAGCTGGATGTGATCAGCCACTCTTCTCCCCCTCCTCACCACCAGTCTGCCACTGGACAGAGGAAGATAATACAGGAAGATTCAGAAGCTCTTACTAATGGGACAACACCCAAAGAGACAAACATGGCTGATGAGTGCTGTGAATCTGTGAGGAGAACGACTGGATTGAGATCAGGGCCACTGAAGGACACAGCCACAAATCCATTGAACTCTCTGCCTATGTTTTACCTACTCCTTGAGCTCCAGTTAGATTTCCTCCCTCTTTAAATGTCTTCCATGCTCTTTGTATTTCCTTAATCTTTGCATGGTACACACTGCCCTGTCCCTTGCCCCATCATTTCCTGACCCAGACTTCAGATATTTTACTCCCTTCAATATACTGAATGATTCAGGCACAATGGTCCCCATCTCCAGAGCCCATGGATTTTCACTGGTTGTCATCCATCCCTGAAATGAAGGAAACCAGAGAGAGAACAAGTCCAAGATAAAATCTCACCATCTGCAAGAACCTTCCTCTTTTCCCCTAAATGCCAGTGCCTTCCTTCTGTTGATTTATTTCAATTAATCCCTCCCATTTGTACATGGCTGTCTGCATATTGTCTTGCCCAGGGAATTGTGAGCTGCTGTAGGGCAGGGATGACTTTCCTTGTATCCCCAAGGCTTACCACAGTGTCTGTAACACAGTAGGCACTTAATAAATTCTTACTGACTTGACTTGGACTTAAAGACAGAAAGGAAACCAGAGATTATCTAGTGCTAATTCCTCTTAATTCTATTGCTCTTTGTTGATTTTTCCCAATTCATCCAACATGTAGCTCCTTTATACATGGTCACTTGCCTGTTGTCTCTCCCATTAGATTGGAAGCTCCTCAAGGACAGGGGTTGTCCTTTGCCTTATCTCCACTGCTTAGCACAGTGCTTGGTATATAGTAGGCCCTTAATAAATGCTTACTGACCAACCAACTGATAATGTCACTCACTTCATACCTGAGGAAATTGAGGCTTAGAGAAAAAAAAATTAGTATCCCAAAGTCACAATGGGTAGAAAGTGGCAGAGGGGAAATTAAAATCCAAGTCTTCAAACTCTACTTAGATAAAAAGGCTTTAGAGATGGCAGCTAACTCAATCCAACTTTTTTTTATTTTTGTAGCTGAGGAAAGTGAGACACAGAGGTCAACCCAAAGTCTCAGGGGTTTTAAGTAGCAAGCTAGAATTTGAACTCAGACCCTGTTGGTTCTCTCTTTGCTGTGCTAGCAGATTCTGATGCCCCCTAACCGGGCATCCCTAACCGGGAAACTTCTTGTGGAAAACATCCTGTCTTCTTCCTTCCACCACTTCCAACTCTAAGAAAGACTCCTAAATCTGCCCATTAATGACATTTAATTGTAGGGGCAGCCATTTTTTTATCCCTTTTAGGGTCTTCTCAATCAAAAGAATTTACACATTTCCTCTCACTCCATCATTTTAAAAATAAGGAAACTGAGGCACATAGTATCTTTCCCAGACTAAAATCTGTCTCTCCAAGCTCCCAGTCCTGAGCATCCAACACAGTTTCCTCTGCAAGACCTTTAATAGAAAGCCATTTCTGGCTGATCCTGTACATTAGAAATGGTCGCTAAGGTAACCAGAGGAGGGAAAATGTTTAAAGTGTAAATCTTCTAATTGTTTTTAGATGAGCAAGACTACCAGTTTTAGCTTGAAAGCACGCAGAGACAAGCTGGCAGGAGAGTCTGCTGGGAGGCGGCAATCACCCTCCCTCTGCCCACCTCTGGCTCTTCGACCTCTATGTCCCCTATGGCTGACGCCTCTCTTAGACAGCAGTAAGCTTTTCTGACCAACAAGCTACAGCCCAGACTCTCCTCTGTGTCCATCAATGTCTCCTCCATCCCCCTTTATCTCATGAACAGCATGGAAGAGGAAATAAGTAATATGAAAGGGGCAGTAATCTCCACTCCCCATAAGGCAACAGTAATAATCCCCGGCATCAAATGCATTTTTATTAGCAAAAAATCTATTGAGAAAAATTATATTGATGGAAACATTCTCATTTGATAAATGGATTTCCTGCATCAACCCTACAAAGTGCAGCAGATACTTTCATGGAAAAGCCAGAGGTCAGAATGGAGAGTCAGTTGATCAGTCTATAAGCATTTATTAAACACTTACTATGTACATATCTGCACTTAGCACTGGGGCTAGAAAGATAAGAAATAATTCCTCTTGTCAAGAGGAAGGGGAAGGAACAATCATTTATCAGGTGTTTACTATGTTCTAGGGACAGTAATAAGGCTTTATAAACATTATCTCATTTCATCCCCACAACAACCCTGAGAGGTAGGTGCTGTGATGATTTCCTCTTTACAACTGAGGAAACTGAGGTAGACAGAGATAAGGACCTTGCCCAGACTAGAAAGACCAATTCTTTCTGACTCTGGTCTCAGTGACACCAGCTGGCCCTGAGGGTATTGTGAATGTATTTTACCACATCAATTAAATGCTTTTAAACTTTCAGCTCAATTAATGTAATTACACAAGACATAGAAGCTTCCTTTGAATCAATCAGTTTAGTAAACCAGAAATTAAGGAATTTTCCTATAACCTCATCACAATGTGTGGTCATCAGTCAATAGGCATTTACTAAGCGCCTCCTATATATCTAAGTGTTAAATGCTGGGGATACCCAAGGAGGCAAAAAGGCAGCCCCTGTCCTCACGGAGCTTATAGTCCAGTGGGAGAGACAATGAGCAGACAAGTATACACAAAGTGAACTATATACAGGATAAATGGGGATACTTAAGAGAGAGAAGGAATTGGGAGGATTGAGGAGGGTTTCCGGTAGGAAGCATGATTTTACTTAGGACTAGAAGGCAGTCAGGGAAGTGAAGAGACAGAGATGAATGAGGAGAGAAAGCATTCTAGGCCGGGGGGACAGCCAGAGAAAATGTCCAGAGCTGAGAGATGGAGAGTCTTGTTCATCGAAAGCTGGGTGATCAGTGTGGCTGGATTGAAGAGTATAATGTTGGGAGTAGGGTAAGAGAAGCCTGGAAAGCTAGGAGAGAGCTAGGTTATAAAGGGCTTGGATTGTCAAACAGAGAATTTCATATTTGATCCTAGAGGTGGTAGGGAGCTCCTGGAATAAGGTGGTGACATGGTCAGATTTGAGCTTTAGGAAAATCACTTTGGTGGCTAAATGGAGAGGTTGGAGTGGAGAGAGATTGGGGCAGGCAGGTCCCCCAGCATCCATGGCAATAGTCCTAGTATGAGATGATAAGGATAGGGTCAGAGGATTGGAAGGATGTATACAAGAGAGATGGATAAGATGAAAATCCACCTGGTGGCTATGGAGAGTGAAGATTAGGGAGAAATCAAAGATAATATTCATGCTGTGAGCCTGGGGGGCTGGGAGGATGGTCGTGTCCCCTACAGCAATAGAGAAGTTTGGTGGTGGGGAAGAGTTAGCAGGAAAGGTAATGAGTTCCATTTTGGAACATGTTGAGTTTAAGAAGTCTATTGGACCATTTTGGAGAGTAGTTTGGAACTATGCTCAAAAAGTTATCAAACTGTGCATACCCTTTGATCCAGCAGTGTTACTACTGGGATTATATCCCAAAGAGATTATAAAGAAGGGAAAGGGACCTGTATGTGCACGAATGTTTGTGGCAGCCCTTTTTGTAGTGGCTAGAAACTGGAAACTGAATGGATGTCCATCAGTTGGAGAATGGCTGAATAAATTGTGGTATATGAAAATTATGGAATATTACTGTTCTGTAAGAAATGACCAACAGGATGATTTCAGAAAGGCCTGGAGAGACTTACACGAACTGATGCTAAGTGAAATGAGCAGGACCAGGAGATCATTATATACTTCAACAACAATACTAGATGATGACTAGTCCTGATGGATCAGGCCATCCTCAGCAACAAGATCAACCAAATCATTTCTAATGGAGCAGTAATGAACTGAACTAACTATACCCAGAAAAAGAACTCTGGGAGATGACTAAAAACCATCACATTGAATTCCCAGTCCCTATATTTATGCACACCTGCGTCTTTGATTTCCTTCACAAGCTAATTGTACAATAATTCAGAGTCTGATTCTTTTTGTACAGCAAAATAATGTTTTGGTCATGTATACTTATTGTGTATCTAAGTTATATTTTAATATATTTAACATCTACTGGTCATCCTGCCATTTGGGGGAGGGGGTGGGGGGGGGGTAAGAGGTGAAAGATTGGAACAAGAGGTTTGGCAATTGTTAATGCTGTAAAGTTACCCATGTATATATCCTGTAAATTAAAGGCTATTAAATTTAAAAAAAAAAAAAAAAAAAAAAAAAAAAAAAAAAAAGAAGTCTATTGGATATCCACCTTGACTTGTCTGTAATCCAGTTAGAACTATAAGAACTATAGTTATATAGTTATATAAGTTATATAAGAACTATAAGTTAGAACTATCAAGGTCATCAGAGAGGTTAAAGTAGGATCAGTAAATCTTTTGTCAGCACAGAGATGGTCCCAAAATCTATGGGAGCTGATGAGATCATCAAGTGAGGATAAGGAGAGAGAGACTGAGAGAGTGATAGGATGGGGAGGAGGAGAGCCAGGAGAGAGAAATGCCCCCCGAATCTAGAGAAGCGAGCATCAAGGAGATGATGATGAAGAACAATGTCAAAGGCTATGGAAAGAGCAAGGATGAATTTTGAGAGAAAGCCGTTGGGTTTGGTATCTAAGGATCCTTGGGCACTTGGGAGACATGAAGGATAGATGATGTCACATGATAAATCTTGTGATTGTTTGGAAGATCCAGCCACATTTATGGACCCACTTATAAGAGAGCAAAACACCTGGGAGTCCAGATGTCTAATGATGAGTGGGTCAGGCTAATGGTGGAGAAGCTCCAACTAAGCCCCTGGGAAAAAAATCGCTTGTAGGGCTGACAAAGTTTTTGTCCTTCTCTGCCTCCTCAGATGACCATGGAAGTTCCTGATCTTGAGGTTCCACCAAAAGTCTCAGCAGTGACCAGAACAACTAGCAGTCACATGAGATGTGACTGAGCAGCCATCTTGAGATAGATCCACCCAGATAGTGACCTTGTGAGCATTGCAAGGGATGGGGAGATTGTGGAGTGGCAGTTGAGTGACTTGGCCCAGTCCAGGAGTAATCCTATCCCAGTGGAGTAATCAGCCCTCACTGATGTTATAGGATCAACAAACTTCAGGAGGACTCCTCAAAGAGAGAAAGGACTTTTCCAGCCAGGAGTTCTCCTTGCCACATGATTCTCTCTGTGCACCTCTCACTATCATTTTATTCTAAATTCATTCTTTCCATAGATGTGTGTGTACTTGTGGGAGAGAGCACCCCAGATCTGGGGCAAAGTATTGTTCTAATTGTCCTTACTTCTTTGGGCTAATTAACTTATTTTAAAATGCATTTTGTTAATTATTTCAATCAATAAACATTTATTAAGCATCTAATCTGTGCTAGACACTGTGTTTTATTATTGAGTTCCTTTGTAATCCTAAGGATTTTATTTTGCGTGCTTAAAGATCTTATTCTGAAAAGAAAATTTTCATCCAGCTCACCAGGCTGCCAAAGGAGTCCATGATACAAGCTTGAGAGGAAATGCTCTTTTATAAAAGCAAATGGAGTCAATTAGTTAACTGTTAATGTCAGTCACATCGGTGGGGCCTTATGAGCGACAATACTAGAAAGTCCAGCCCTTCATATTACACAGCAGAACATCGAGACTACCTGTGGCTGTGGTTGCCTAGCACCTGGCCTGACAACGAGTGTGTGAGTGGGACTTGGGGCAGTGGACCCAGAATGACTTGTTACTCTGTTAAAGAATAACTGGAAATATAATGAGTCATGGTCCAAAAGCATTGATGGGGAAGCTAAAAAAGTGAGGGTAACTGAGCAAGTGATTTCCCTGATGAATATTAAACACTTTTCTAGTGGCTGTTAACACCTGGTACTGCCAGTAGTCTTAGGACCGATGAATGGCGTTAGCTGTACAAAAAACCTATCATAAAACTAAATATAGAGATATATCAGACCATATACCAAGACAAATTCCAAAGGGGCATAGGATTTAGAAACAGAGTGACATCACCAACAAATTAGAGGAGCATGAAAGAAATTACCTGCTATGGATAGTTCATGACTAAACAAAAGGGAGAAGAAGTTTGCAGGAGGTAAAATCAATAATTTTGATAACATAAAATTAAAAGCTTTTATATAAACAAAACCAATGCAGCTAAAATTAAGAGAAGCAGGACATTAGGGAAAATCTCTGCAGCAAGTTTCTTTAATAAGAAATTCATTTCTAAGATATGTAAGAAATTGATCAAAATTCTTAAAGAGCCATTTACCAATTGATAAGTGATAAAAAGATATAGATTGGTAATTTCAAAGTAAGAAATCCAAGCTATTTATAGTTATTTGAAAAAAGCTTCATATCATTAGTAATCAGAAAAATGCACATTTTAAAAATTCTGAGGTACCATGTCACACCCAATAGATTGGCAAAATTGACATAAAAAGAAAAATGACATGATGGAGGGGCTGTAAGAAAACTGGTATGATAATATTCTCTTAGCTGTTAACTTGTTGTGATAAGGGAATCACCTGCCAGTGGCTGCCGGAGGTGGAACTCAGACCTGTAGAATGGATCTCTTCATGTGAGAGGATGATGATGATGATGATGATGATGATGATGATGATGATGATGATTCAAGGAGACTGAGAGGCAGTTGCGTTCTCTGACTGAGAGGCTATTGAGTTCTCCGAGCTCTCTCCTCTTCCCTCTGCCTCCAATTTATTTCATTTCCAATTCACAAGGAACATCTGCTAAGTTTCTTTGCAACTCCCTTAAGTTTATGATTCATAGCTGTAGAGGCTCTCAAAAAACTGACCTGCCCCTTCACTTGACATGGTCCTTAACATTAATTGGTCCAGCCATTCTGGAAAGCAGTTTGGAACTAAGCCTAGAAAACTATTAAACTGTTAATAATACCCAGAAATACTGCAACTAGGTCTATACCCCAAAGGGATCAAAGAAAGAGGAAAAGGACCCATACATAGAATAATATTTGTAGTAAATTTTCATGGTGATAAAGAATTGGGAACTGAGGGTCACACATGACCATCAATTGGAGAATAACTGACCAAGTTATGCTATATAAATATGATGAAATGCTTTTGTTCTGTAAGAAATTAAGGAGATGTTTTCAGAAAAACCTGAGAAAAATATATATGAACTGATGCAGAGTAAAGTAAGCAGAACCAGGAGAATATTTTACACAGTGACAACAATGTTATAAAGAGAAATAACTTTGACAGACTTAAAAAGCTTGATCAATCACAATGCCAGAAGATTCATAATTTGTCCATTTCTAGACTCAGGGTGGAAATTAAGACATTATTTTTTGGACATTGCCGATGTGAGAATTTGTTTTACTTGGCTAATTGTAATGGATTTTGTTTTCTTACTTTCTTTGGGTTGGGGGTAAGGAAAGGAAGGAAGAGGAGAAGTTGAGAATTTAGAATGGAAAATAATATAAAATTTAAAAAAGAAAAAAAACCAGTCAGATGATCAAGAAATTTAGTTTGGCTAATACAATGCCATTGGATCTTCATAATGATTATCTTGAATACATCCAGAAGAGGGAGATCAACATAATGAAAAGCATTGTAATGGTTCCAACTGAGAATCGGGTAATAGACTGGACACATTGAACCTGGAGAAGAAAAGTCTTGAACGTGGGAGAGATGAGAGTTCTCTTTACTCATCTGAAGGGATTTCCATATGAAGAAGGGATTAGACTTGTTCTCCATGGTGCCCAAGGTTAGAATTAGGAATAAGTAGGGGAAATTTCAATCTAGGTTAAGTTTAATGCCAGAATATACCCCTTAACAGTTAGATCTGTCTATTAGTTGGATAAAATGCTTTGAATGGAAAGGGCTTCCTTGTCTCTGGGAGTCTTCAAGTGAAGGTGGGCTAGCTGTCTCTCAGAAATAGGAGGCGGAAACATGGAAAATAGAAAAGGCAAGAGATTTGGAATTATAGAACATAAATTAAAATCCTACCCTCCAATGACTACTTGAATGATCTTGAACAAGTCAAGTGATTATAGATGTAGGACAGGAAGACCTCAAACATTGTCTAATTCAACTCTTATTTTACAGATGAGGAAATTCAGACCCAGAGAGATTAAGTGATTTGTCTAAGTTGATCTAGATAGTAAATGGTAGAGAGAAGATTTGAACCCAGGACCTCTGACTGTTTCTCTTTTTACTTTGGGCCTCAGTTTCCTCATTTACAAAAATAAGGGTTGAATGTGATGATCATTTCAGATCTTTTTCACATCTAAATCTATAAGCCTTTGAGATTAGTTTTCTGGGAGGGAACTGGTGTATTAGGTGTCTTCTGAGATTCCTTCCCAGCTTTGATATTTTGTGATTTGGAATCAGCAGAGATCCGAGTTCCAGTTTTACCTCTGATACTTTTACACTATATCACAAGAGGAAAATCACTCAACCTTGCTAGACTCAATTTCTTTGCTCATAGAACAGGAAATGATATGTGTACCCTTTCTGTCTTAGTTCATTATTAATGAAGAAAAGTCCAAAGGCATTTACTAAATCCTTACTCTATACTTATCACTGTGCTGAGTGCTTGGAATACAGTGAATCATAAAGGGAAGGCAATCTGTCTTCAGGGAGTTTACATTCTAACATGGACTGAAAACAAATAAAAGGGACTTAAAAACCGAGGAGTTCATTGTCATAGTTTTGATAATGGGTTGAATTTTCTCGAAGCCTTTGGGGAAATTTGATTCAACATCACCATGTAGACACTTAAGTAAACTTCATCCATAGAGTGCAATATGATTTTTAAGAAGAAATTTTACAAAGAAAAGCCTTCCTATAGAGTGTACATTACATGGCTATTGGTCATTTGTAGGGCACGATGGCAAAGTTCCTAGAGTCAGAAAATGGGCTGAGAGAAAAAATGTCCTATATCCTTTCTCAAAATGGAAGTTCTGGAACTGCCCAATGGGAGAACTTCCCTTCATGTAAGCTCTGGTTCAATCAAATTGGCTGCTCCCAGTTCCTTCTATATAATATTCTATATCTCACCTTCAAGCCTTTGTGAGGTTGTCTCCTGTAATTGGAATGAGTGCCTTCCTTCCTTCTGCTTTACACAGGTACTTAGCTGACCTGTGTAAAATGGAGTTCAAGTACATCCTATCCACCAGTTACTAGTAGGATCCCTCTAGAAAATCCTTTTTTATAGCGGTATCACCTTTGCTCTTCTGTATAAATATTGCCTCCTCATTCCCCGCCCCCCCCCCACTTCTCCAGTGGATGCAGGCCCTTTTGTGACCTTTATGAGCATCCCCAACACTTAATACAGTGCCTGACATCCAGGAGTCATTTATTCAGTTGGTTGAATTTAATCAATAGAATGATATCGTCTATCTCATGAGGATCAAATGAGCTCATGTGTGCCAAATATGTTATAAGCCTATAGTACTTTAGCACTATGGAAATCAAAAGCATTAAGCATTTATTAAGCACCTACTATGTGCCAAGAACTGTGCTATATAGTGGGGATAGAAGGTTAAAAAAAGAAACAAAATACCCAGAGTTTTGGAGTGGGGAGTTCTCGTGCAGGAGATGGAAGTGAATTGAGCTTTGAAAGAAGGTAAGTAGAGGTGAGGAGGAAGCGTGTTCTTGACACAGAGGGTACTGATCTTTCTTTACTTCAACACCATGCCTCCTTTGTAGTCTCATCCTGAACATCCATCATCTCCTGCCTACTTCTCGCCCTGAAACATCCATCATCCCCTATGGCCTTATCACCCTGGAACATCCATCATCCCTCATGGCCTTGTCACCCTGGAACATCCATCATCCCCCATGGTCTTCCTACCTTGGGGTATCCATCATTCCAGGGGACCTTCTCACCCTGGGATGCCTCTCTTCTCTGTTGGTCCCCTTGCCCATTGGCGAGTGCCTCCCAAGGCCTCCGTTTTATGAAGGAGCCCATGCTGGCCAGCCTTCATCCCTTTAATGAGTGTGCTTCTGACTCTCCAGGCTTCAACACTAGTCCCACCTCCCAATTTTGGGGAGGGAGATACATTCATCTCCATATTCCACCCCCTTGGCTTTCCAGTTCTGCCTTTTTCTCTCCCTATTAGACTGTAAGCTCTGCAAGGACAGGGACTGTCTTTTCATTGATATTGTATCTTTGGTACTTAGTACGGTCTTTGCCAAGCACCTGATAAATGCTTTTTTCATTCATTCATTCATCCGTTCATTCACTGCCCAGATGAGCAATATTGATGGTCACTTAAGTAACTGCTGTGTGAGTAGAGAAAAAGGGGTTGAAGGAGGAGAGTTCATTTGTGGCTGATCACATTTGTTAACAGAAAGTTGACTATAGAGCACTTTGTTTCACTCTGTGTACTGGGAGATGAAATCTGAGACTCTGTAAGCTGGCTAAGAAGGTTCTGTAGCCATCAACTCCCTGAGCTGCAAGGAAGCTTAGGGATCTATCTTATCGGACCCTTCTCTTTCTTGACTCCTATCTGACACACACATCCCTTCTACAATATGAAAAAATTATATTAAAAATCTTTAATTGCATGGTACTTAAAGTATATAATATTATTTTACAATATTATATATTAATTGTAGTATATAATTACAGTTAGTATTTATAATCTAATTGTATATGATGTATAATAAGTATAATCATGTAATAAATAATATATAGTATTACATAGTATGTAATTATGTAGTAATTGTAGTATGTTATTATTAGTATATAGAATATATGATATATATCATGATTGTGCATAGTATATAATAAATAATGCATAGTGTAATTATAGTATATAAAATTATATATACCACATTATATGGCAATTATAACTACAACAATAGTACCTACTTCCCAGGTTGTTACAAGGATCAATTGAAGGGATATTTATTTGCAAAGCATTTAGTACAGTGCCTGGCTTGTAATTATATAGTAATTGTAGAATGTTATTATTAGTAGTATAGAATATATGATATATATCATGATTGTGTATAGTATATAACAAATAATATATAATACATCGTGTAATTGTAGTATATAACATTATATATTGTGTATCTACAGCATTATTCTACAATTATAACTACAATAATAGTACCTACTTCCCAGGTTGTTGTAAGGATCAATTGAGACAATATTTATTTGCAAAGCATTTAGTACGGTGCCTGGCTTGTAATTATATAGTAATTGTAGAATGTTATTATTAGTAGTATAGAATATATGATATATATCATGATTATGCATGGTATATAACAAATAATATATAATATGCTATATAATTGTTAGTTTTTCTTAATAGTATTAATATTATTATAAAATCCATAACAAATGGAATCGAGTCCCTCTCTGAAGAGTGCTGAGAACCTCATCACCTCACAAAAGAAGCCCGTTCCATTTGGAAGTAGATGCATCAGGAAGTTCTTCATTTTCCTGAGCTGATCCTTTGCCGCTTCACAGCTCCCACAAGGCCACAGTTTCTGGGGTTCCAGCCCCAGGTCAGCCCCGGAGACCCGGCTGTGACCGGACCAAGGAGCGGAGCAGCTGCCCATTCTTCAGCCTTCTGGTACCAGAGGGAAGCGAGCCCTCACCCCTCCTGGCCATCCCTGGAAGATCTGCCTGGTGAGTCTCTGCCAAGAGCCCTGGGCTTCTCTGAGGGAGATGCTTTGATGCTACAAGGTATTATTCATAATTACTCGTTAGGGCCCTGTTTATCCTCCTTGGGGTAAACAGAGCCACCCAGGAAGGAGAGAGGAAACATTCAAACCAATAATTCTCCAGGAGGTGAAACAAAGGAGTGAGTCATTACCTTAGCCTGGGAGAGTTGGGTGTGGGAAGTGGGTGCAGCCAAGCTCAGGGCGGAGGGAGGGAAGGCAACGCCAGACCTCGTAAGCTGGGATCCTGCCGATAGCGCTGTCCACCCCACGTGGCTGGCCCAGGGCCTGGCAGAAGGCCCAGCCTGACCCCCATCAGGCAGTAGGACCCTCTGGGGGCCACCCTCCCCTCCATCACCTTTCACTTCCACTCTCCCAGGAGTCTGGGTTCTGCAAGAGAACGGAGGCCGATGGGACTTCCGAGAGCAACTGTGTGTCTTAGCTGAGAGATAACGGGGCAGTGGGTATGGTGAGCGGAGGGCCAGGCACAGCCAAGCTGGAGGAAAGCCTGGGCCCTTTGCCACTGTCCCCTTGCCTCTCCTTCCTCCCCTTGGCTTCTGGGAATCCCTCCATCCTTTGCAGGCTCAGATTAGACAACCTCATTCATGGGAGGCTCCTGGAGCAACCCCAGGGCAGAAATGGTCTTTTTTCTTACTTTCTCAGCACCTCGCCAAGCACCTGGCCCATAGTAGGTGCATAACAAATATGCGTTGATTCAATGAATACATGAATGAATGACCTGGAGTCAGGAGACACGCGTCCAAGTCCCAGATCCGCTGTTTCATTCTGTCTCAGTGACTTTGGATAAGTGATAAGCATTCTGGGTCTCAATTTTCTCATCCACAAAATGAGTCCAGTGAACTAGACATCCATTTAGTCCTAAAAGCTATCATCTTTTCCTATATAACCTCTCTCGGTTTCAGTTTAATCATCTAGATAATGGGAACAATTGTAAGAGTACCTCAGAGACATGTTGTGAAGATTAATGAATTAATGATTTCAATCCATTTGCAGGCCTCAGAGTGTATTATATAAGTTAAAAAGGTGTGTCAGCTTCCAGAGATTTTAAATTTAACCAGACTAGAGTAAAATCTAGAATTCATCATGGAGCTATTCTAAGAACCTGGGCTCCAAGTGACTGAGAAACAGCAAGGTAGACTGGTAGACAGTGTGGTGGGTTGAAATCAGCTACATCTGAATTCTGATACTTACCAGCTTCCCTTCTGTTTGCCTCGGTTTCCTCATCTGTAAAATGGGAATAATAATTGCATCCATCTCCCAGTGCTGTTGTATCGAATGATGATATTTGGAAAGTGTCTAGCACAGTTTCTGGCACATAGTCATATCTAATTAAATCTTATTCCGCTTCCTTCTTCCTTCTAATCCCAGTTCTGCTACTTCCTTCCCATGTTACCCTGGGAAAGTCATATAATTCATTTGAATCTCAATTTCCTGACCTAGAGAAGGAAGGAGTTTGAGCGAGAAGAAGGATATTGTCCTAGAGCTGTATCTAAAGAACCCAGTGGAGTCTATCTAGTCCAATAATCTCATTTATAAGAAAGAAAACTAGGGTCCCAGGAAGGTTAACTGATTTGTCCAATGTCACTCAAGCAGGAAGTCTAATAACTGATTAATCAATATCTTAACCAATTCTCAACCTGGGAGTGGGACCCCACAGGGTGATCTATGACCTATGTATGTATAATGGTTGGGAGAGGGGAGAGAAAGAGAAAGACACACACAGAGACAGAGACAGAGACAGAGAGACAGAGACACACAAAGAGAGAGACAGAGACAGACAGAGAGAGAGAGAGATAGACACACACAGAGAGAGACAGAGAGAGAGAGAAAGATTAACTTGACCTCATCCAACTGAAAGTAGTTGAAAGGATGCCCAATCTATAAATCACTAAGTGCCAAAAGTCTTTGAAATCCATTTGATGAAGTGAAATGACATCAGGCAAGAAGTCTGTTCCAGTTGGCTGGGAATTGTGTTCTGCCCTCTGGGTCTTAAATAAAAGCTTCAAATTAACTGGAATGGGAAGATTCCAGAAATTAGAGCAAGTATGGCTTCCTTCAGAGAAATTGCATTACTGGAGGTAGAGGTGGGGAGAAGAAGCTTCCCATTTAACCTTGGCCAAATTTCCTCCCCCTTTCACATTATACACTTTGATTAAGGACCGTGCAGATCTCAAATGGTCTGGAGACCACCGTACCTTCTGTCTTCCCACCGATGCTTTAGCATTATAGCTTTGGGGCAACAACAGCTCCCATCGTCCCGTCAAGTGATAGTAGTGTTTGCATCAGAAGCCAAGGACAGCAGCTGGATATAGATTCTGCTTGAGGGAGGATTCTTGGACAACCATGAAGAGGGGAAACGATGAGTAAATCCTTTATCAGATGTGCTTTCTAAGACTGAATCCACTTTCCCTTGGATTCTGTTCATATTCATGGGAAAATGTGTTGTAATAGTTTAAGGAGGAAGTGTGTGTGTGTGTGTGTGTGTGTGTGTGTGTGTGTGTGTGTGTGAGAAAGAGAGAGAGAGAGAGAGAGAGAGAGAGAGAGAGAGAGAGAGAGAGAGAGAGAGTGAGTTTAACCCAACCAGTCTGATTTTAGTTAACTAAAAATTACTCAAGGCTAACTACCTAATGATTTCCACCTGATAACCTTGAGGGAGGGGAAACAAAATGGTGGTGACTCAAGTCAATGGTATTAAAGAATCACTCCTAGTTCCTTGGAATCAACCTCTAGAGTTCTTCGGGGGAAATGTAGCCAGCTCTGGGATAGGACTATTTCAGAACATACATAAGCACTGGAGGGATTCTCTGATCCCAAAATCAGTGCTGTTTCAACAGTACCAGGATCTTTCCAGTTCAAAATCCTGTGTACTTACACCATTCAATGAAAATAACTAATATTCATATAGTGTTTTAAAGTTTAATCAAACAACCTCATTGAATCTTACCAATCCTGGGAGGCACAATCATTATACTTAATTTACAGATGAGGACACTGAGGCTCACTGACATGAAATGTCTCGCTTGGAGTTGCACAACTAGCAAGTATCAAAGGGAAGATTCAGATCAAAGTCTTTCTTGATCCTGTTTGGCATTATTCCCACTGTATCACCGCCCCCCCCCCCTCCTCCATTCTCTCTGTAATACAGACAGCTGCTGGCCCCGATTCTGAAATATCTAGGACTGGGGATTCCATATTCTGCTATGGTTTGCTGCTCCTGTTTCAAGCTGGCAGGAAAGCCTAGGAGAACTCAATTACTCCAATTGCGGAGGATTCCTACTATTCTCTCAGTTGGCGTACCTCTCGGTGAGAGAGATCATTCCTCTGATCTAGTTTAATAACCCTGAAAAAAGGGAAGTGAGTGGGGAATGACCTGTGCTCGATGAAGACATATGGGCTCTTTCAGATCACTGCTTTCCTTTTCAGATGTTCACTAGAATATTGCCGATATTCTAGAATTTCGCCAGGAATTAAAGTCAAGCTCACTGGCGTAGAGTTTCTAGGCTCCTTTATCTTCCTTTTTTTGAAATTTGGGACATTTGCTTTCTACTCTACAACAGGGTCTCCTTCAAGTTCTCTCTATTTCTCCATGACCTTTCAGGGATCTTTAATAGTGACTTAGCAATCACATTTATCAGTTCTTTCTAATATCAGAAGATGACGTTTATTTTGGTCAGCCTGGCGCATGGTAAGTGCTTAAAAATAATCATTGATTAATTGATTGATTATAATTTCCCTCCTTATTTTCCCCTACTTCCCATATACTAGTTTTTTTTCCCCCTAGTCCTTCCTATTTCTCCTTGGTAGAGAAAAAGGAACAGAATAATAATCTAATAATTCTGCCTTATCTCCAACACCAGTTATTGTCCTATCCAAACAGCAAAAGTACTTTCCCAACTTTTACCCTCCTCCTTCTCCTAATATAATTTTAAAAAATCCACTTACTATACTGACTCTCATTTCTGTCAATGATTGGAATAAGGTATAGACAGCATGCTTATCACGTTTATGATTGACACAAAACTAGGAGGTTGAGCTAGCAATTTAGATCATAGGGGAAGAATTAAAAAGGAGTTCGGCAGACAAGAACAGCAGGTCAAGTCATATAAGATGAAATGTAATAGACATAAATGTAAAATCTCCTTCTTGGGTTCAAGCAATCAGTTTTTCCAAGAATAGGATTGAGGTTCTCAGGCAGTCAAGAAACATTTTCTGTCAGTTAAGAAACATGGTGGTTTGTAACAAGGTAGTGAGTAGCAGTTCATCTGGAGCAAATCATAGGATTTTGGTCAACTACAAACAAAATCCATGAATGTGAATCAACAATGTGATGTGGGAAATCTGGTTCCATTAAGAAAGTCATAGCTTCCAAGAATAAGGAAGTGATGAAGTTTCCTTACTCTGCAATTATTAGCCAAACTCTGGAGTATGGAGGACATTCCGGGTGCCATGGTTTAGGGAGGACCTTGATAGCTTGGAAAGTGTCCAGAGGAGAATAACCACAGTTAAGAACTCATACCATATGTGGATGTGTTGAAATTTAACTTGAAGAGAAACTACAAGAGGGATCAGGGGGCTTTTGAAAAGTGTTTTAAAGTTCATAATATGGAAAAAGGGATTGGGCTTGTTCTCTTTGGCCTCTGAGACCAGGACCCAAAGCTTTAGGTGAAAGCTGAAAAGAGAAACAAGTAAGCTTGATGTTAAGCAAACAACAACAGCAAAAAACAAGCTAACAAACAAACATCAAAACAAAAAAAAACCCCAATTTCCTCACAATTAGAGTTGTCCCAATATAGAGTAGCTGCTTTGGGAGGTAAGGGGTTCCTTTATACCATAAGTCTTCAAGCAAAGGCTGCAGCCTGCTTACTGGGTGCTTGGAAGAGGGATTATTGCTCAGGCATGGGTTAGATGTGGTCCCTTCCTTTTCTGAGGTTCTGTTTTTATGTTTTTAAAATCATTTCTGGGTTGGCCTAGAGAATTAATTTATGCCTTATTGGGAAAATCAAGGAACTGAGTAGAGTCACGGCATCACTAAAAAAGGTTGATTTCATGGCTAGGAAAAAAAAACAAAATCCTGGATTGTCCTTTCACTGAAGAAGTTTTTCACCTTGTTGAAGAGAAGATGTTTAAGACATGAGGAAAAAGAAAAAAAAAAACTGGATAAAACATAGCTGCTGAAAGTAGGGAATCTTATTTATACTTCCCATCTCCTTGAGCAATTAGCATACAACTAAAGTTTAATAAACATGTGTTGAATGAATAAATGAATGTCTTGAGCTAAATAAGAGTAGTAAATATATTTCCTAAAAAAGAAGACTCAGAGACCTTTCCTTTTTCTTCATCATCTAGAACAAATTCCTTTTTTTAAAGAAGGAAGAAGCCAGATCTTGAAAGTTGAAATACTTGACCAAGACCACATAGATAGTGAATGTGGGGCCAGGATTTGGTGCCAAATCAGTGCTCTTTCCTTAAGTTTCCTTTCCATTTCTTTCTTCCTTTCTATTGTAACTCTTCTTTGCTTTCTATATCCTGGAAGGTTTAGTCTGCCCATATTATGGCTTTCCTTCACTGGCCTTCTAATTGATCTTCAGTATTATAGAAGAGGAAACTAGAACAGAGAGAAAAGAGATGACTTTGTCCTGAATCAATTAGTCAGGGATGTGTGTGTGTGTGTGTGTGTGTGTGTGTGTGTGTGTGCAAGAATTTCTTTAATAAGTAATTCCAATACATTTTATGATTGCCATCATATGAACACCTATTAAACATATACTAAACTAGAGCAACTTATACCATTTGTTAGTACCTGTATGTTAGACAAATACTTCATAATTAATTAAATGATGATTTAAGACCAGAATTGAGTGGGTTTGATCATATTTGGGAAATTTTGTGGCCATCTCAATGACCCCAAGGTTCTCCTGGAAATAAACCAAGAATTCCATCTTTTTAACTATCACTATTCTTCTTCCAGTGATGCCGTGTGGTATAAAAGCATAAGTTACTGCAGTCTCCGACGAATCAAAGTTCTGAGTCACCCAAAGGGGAATGGAGTGACTCCTGGTAGACCCAGTGACCTAAAATATATCATCAAAAAGGTAAGTGATTAGAAAGGAGGTGGACTAATCATGGAATAACTGAGGGATGGAGAGTTCGTCACTGGTACCCACACAATGTAGAAAGGAGGGAGGGAGGGAGGGAGGGAGGGAGGGAGAGAGAGAGAGAGAGAGAGAGAGAGAGAGAGAGAGAGAGAGAGAGAGAGAGAGAACACTGACTTGCAGAGTCACAGGCTACTCAGAGTATGAGATATGATGAGAGCTCCTGACATCAAGTCTGGAGCTCCATCCACTATACCACACTGTCTGTAGGAGCTACCAGCCCTTGAGGACCTTGGTAGGGAAAGAACTGGGCAAAACTTAAATCACTCTGGAAGTGGCCATGATGATTCCTTAATTATCTGCAGATTCAAAAGAGAGCCCTCATCTTCCCTAACCTCTTTCTTCCTAGAGTCAGCATTGCCTCCCAAGCCTTCCCCCACCTGCTGACCAGGAGCCAAGGGGTTGTTCCATTCTTCCTAACAAGCTTCCTGAGATCTTCCGGGACATTTGAAAACCGGCTCAGATGCACTGAAGCTTAAGTTTTTTAGGATGATAATGACTCTTTAAAGGCGGCAAACCCCTTTACCCAGATTATCTCATTTGAGCCTCCCCTAACACCCATGAGTAAGATGGAGCAGATATCATGACACCCATTTTCGAGATAAGAAAATGGAGGTGCCGAGAGATCACAGAGCAAAGCTTGATTTTCATGCAGGTTTTCTGGATTCACAGTCCATCATTTTTTCCATCACAAAATGCCACTTTTTCAGTACTCTTCAAGGGGGAAAGCACCTGTCATCCTAAGCCATTGTAACCCTTTTTGTCATTGTTTGATCGTTTCAGTCATGTCTAACTCAATTGAGTCAGAGGAGCTGGGTTCAAGTCTCACTTCTGATGCTCACTGGAGGTAGGACCAGCCCTCGGTTTTCCTAATCAATAAAATGACAGGGATAAGCCCCTTTCTAGCTCCCTTCTATGCTTCATCTCTAAAGTAAGGCACCTGTCTCCGGGTCTCTGAGAGCTTTTCCCACTCCAGACCCGGGATTCCAGGGTTCCTTTATAGGATGTGGTGGGGGTGGGTTATAGTTCTGGACATGGGGCACAGGGACTCCAAGAAACCAAGCAATCAGTGTGGTGTCCCCCCAGGCAGGTGGGAAGGATCCTGGGGCCCTGAGGAGGAAAAGTCCCTGCTTGTGTTTATTCCCTCTTTGATCTGCTCTTGCTCTGAATCACCCAGCATCCCTCCTTGCAGCTGCAGTAAAAACAAGCCTGCCTCCTTAGGTGGGGGAGTTACATGGGAGAGCGTGAGTCAGCCAAAGACGGTAAGAAAGGAAACACATTTAGTGGCTTCTGAAATCTCTGCTAAGTTTGCAGAAGCCACACACCAGCGTGAGCATAATAATAGCTGGCATTTACACAGGCTTTATTGTTTCTAAAGCACTTAACAGAGGTGAGCTCTTCTGAGTCTCCGAAGCCTGGGAGAGAGGGTATGTCATCATCCTCCTTTGACAGATGGGGAAACTGAGGCTCAAAGACATTTGCTCAAGGTCAGCAAAGTAACTGGGCTCTGGGGTGGAGTTCAAACTCAGGCCCTTTCTAGCTTCAGGTCCGGCAGACACCTCACTGACCTGATGGTGATGGGGGAGCCCGATCTCAGAGAATGGCAGAGCTGAAAGGCCGTGATCTTGAATTTGTGCTGCAACCTCCCCAGGGAGTGATCATCCCCACTCTGCTTGCAGACCCCCTGGTGATGGGGAGCCCACCAAATCTGGAGGCTACCCGATTCACAGCTTTTCAGTGGCTTTCTGGCTTCCAGCCTAAATGTTCCCCCCAGTTCTCCACCTACAGCTTCAGGGTCTCTTCTCTGGGCCAAGAAAACAGGTCCCTCTGAGCTTCCTCACTCAAATGTGAGCTCCTTGAGGTCAGGAGCTCTCTCTGCACAGGCCATCCCCTGCCTCCATGTCTGCACAGGCCATCCACCCCCATAGATTCATAAAAAGCCTTGGCGTTTTCCTTAAAGCCAGTACATTTCTCTGTTTTCCTCTAAGATTATTTAACATTTATCCTGTATATCTCTTGTGCAGACATTTCCACGTTGTTTTCCTTCATTAGCTCAGGAGCTCTATGAGGGCAGGGACTGTTTGGACTCACCTTTGTACCCTCAGGGCTTAGCCCAGCGCCGGGCACATGGTGAGCATTTAGGTAATGTTGTGGACTTAACCTGGTGTTATGCAGAGAGCAGATAAAGCAATCTCTCCTCCTTTAAAGTGTAATAACAATAAGCTCCACTTTCTGTGAAGAGATGAACCATGCCTTGTAGCTGAGCTACACTTTGTATCTCCTCCAGCATCTAATACGATATTTTCTCTGTGTCTCTCCTCTCCCTTCCCTCTCCTCCTGCCCCCTCCTATTCCTCCCCCTCCCCTTCCCTTTTCTCTCCTTCCTTCCCCTCCCCTTCCCTCCTCTCTCTTTGCCTCCCCTCCCATTCTCTCTTCTTCTGTGCTCTCCTTTCGGTCTCTGTCTCTCTCTTGGCCCCTCCTCTTCCTTTCCCTCCTCTTCCTTTTCCTTCCCTCCCCTCTCCTTCCTTCCCCTCCCCTTCCCTCCTCTCTCTTTCCCTCCCTTCCATTCTCTCTTCTTCTATCCTCTCCTTTCTGTCTCTTTGTCTTTCTCTTGGCCCCTCCTATTCCTTCCCCTCCCCTTCCCCCCCTCCTCTCTCTTCCCTCTTCTCCTGCCTCCTCCTATTCCTTCCCCTCCCCTTCCCTTCCCTTCCTTCCTCTGCCTTTCCCTCCCCTCCCATTCTCTCTTCTGTGCTCTCCTTTCTGTTTCTTTGTCTCTCTCTTGGCCCCTCCTGTTCCTCCCCCTCCTCTTCCCTTTTCTTCTCTCTCTCCCTTTCCTTCCCCTCCCACTCTCTCTTCTTCTAGCCTCTCCTTTCTGTCTTTGTCTTTCTCTTGGCCCCTCCTGTTCCTTCCCCTCCCCTTCCTTTTGCTTTCCTCCTCTCCCTTTCCCTCCCCTCCCATTTTTCTCTTCTTCTGTCCTCTCCTTTCTGTCTCTTTCTTTCTCTGTTCCTCTGGCCTTCCCTCCTACCTGTTACTAGTGATCCCTCCATCTTTCTTCCATGAGCAGCTCCAATGCTTTCCTCCACACAAGGACCATCCTGACCCCCCTAGATGCTAGTACCTCTCCCGTCCCTGTGCAGTCACTGCCTATTTTTTATGCATCTGTTTCAGAAACTAACATGTGGAGCTTAGTTGATTTAAAGGAATCTGCTCCTATGGGGATCCAGTCGTGGTGATCCCTTCTGCTGGATATAATCAGTGCTGCTTTTCTGATCCCTCCACTTGCTTGGCTAAGCCCGGTTTTCAAGGACAGGCCTGTTCTAGGTTATGTTCCCAGTCCGATGCCAGATAAATGCCGGCAGTCTCAATGGACAAGGGGCCATATTACCAAAAGGGTCTGTAGTCCCTGCCTTGTGAGATCACAGTCTCAAGCTGGAAGGAAGCCCAGAAGCCATCTAGGTCAACCCCTCATTTTACAGGGGAGGAAACTGAGGCTCAGAGAAGTGGTGACTTCCCCAGGGTCACAAGAAATGAGATTAGACTCCCTCTCCGAGGATTGCAAAGACCCTCCCCCTCACTCCCTGTTGCCCCTTGCCATTGTAAAAGGGGCTCCCTGAGGAAATGTTTGTCCTGGAGCCCCCAGGAAGTGAC